>NC_141685.1:2021290997-2022497094 GCF_964263255.1 Lissotriton vulgaris
TGTGGTAATATCGATTACCTATACTTAATTTGCTATCAATAATCAATAAGAATAACTCAGAAAAATGAGAGGCAGAATCCGAGATATTGAGGTTAACTCAAAAGGGTTTTATTCCTGTAAAAGGAATTGGGTTATTGGCTCGAGCCAAGGTGGCATAACCATTCCATTCACCACACAGGGTTCAGGAAGGGAAGACAGAACACATATTGTTTACAAAAGTGCATATATATAGTCAATGCATTACAATGTATGAGCATACAGTAGGCGTAATAGTAGGCGTGACTGCTGAAAAAGGAGAGATAAAACATGAAAACGTCACAAAAGAGGCATGGCAATAGGCGTGCATGAAGGTGTACACCGGATACGTCATTTAACATGATGTCACAAGTAGGCGGAACCACTAGAGAATCCTGCAGTGTCAGCATAATTATATGGCAGAGATGCGCGCGCAGCTGTTTGACGTGGATCTGACGTGTAACTGGAGGGCGAAGGGGACTTGACTTTTAGCACTACAAGTGTAGACATAAGTGGAGACATAAGTCTGGGATGTCAGATCAACCTAGTCCCAAATCGTATCTGATATCATATGTTTAAGGAACAGTAGTATCTGGAAGGGAAAAGGTCTCTAGACATAGACTACCCTATTCTGAATATGAATGCGTGTACATGTGTCTACATGTCGGCATGCGGGGTGAGGGGGCATGGGCCTACCATGGCAACGGAGTCTATGAATTACTTGCACGGAGACAGAAGAGCCTGGCCCTCTGCTCCTGTAGCTGGGAGGATGTTTACTTGAGCTACGAGACAGGAATGTGTTTTCGAGGAGTGGAGCAGATAATTCGAAGGTTGAATACAGTCTTGGCAGGCAGAGGTTAGGCTATGCACCGGAGTCGCGCAAGAAGTAAGGTGGGGGCCACTGGCACAGAGGTAGCCTGGGCTGCGGCCCTCGGAGTCAGGAAACAGGAGAGAACTCGAAAAAGGCTTCATGGCAGAATCTGGGCCTACTTTCGCCAGAGCTGAAAAACGTGCAAAGTGTACCACAAAAAGACGGTGGCACGGCATAGATAGGAACTGAATATTCAATCCGTTCATGGCGGATCTGAAAGAGGACAAGTTAAAGATGGACGCAAATGTATTTGCGTCTTCGTAGCTGGCACAGGAGGGAAATTACATGCACTGCAAGCTAGTACATGGAGACGGTGGGGTTCTCGCTGGGGAACACAACTTGACCAAAAATTATATTTCCTCATTCCCTCCTTGTTCCCCACGGACCCTTCATGATACATCGATATTCATCAATTGATCGACTTGTTCACTTAACATTATTTGCTCTTCTTGCTTTATGCGCTTTGAATGGGAACTTGAATGTGGAACACATGAAGTGGCACACAAACCACAAATTGCCGGTCCGCATTGGAGACACAGGCAACAACTGAATACTACGAGAAAACCAATACCTAGGAGGGATAGGATCTTCCACCCCCAGGCTGACAACGTTGTCCAGAACCAACCGGACCAAGTCCAGGTGCCTGGATTCTGATGAATTAAACTTGCGATTTTATGAAGACGTGTAATAGCTTTGTACACCGTTGGCGCGTTATTAGGTATAAAAATACAGCAGCTTGACCCGATGACCTTACAAGCTCCACCCCTATCTGCCAAGATGACGTCAATAACAAGACGATTTTGAAGAACAACAACCCGCATAGCGGACTGCTCCTCCGTTAAGTTACCTAGTGCTGAAGTGGTTTCATTCACTACTGCTTCGAGGGTTCTAGTTAATTTTCGTATCAGTTTACTGTTAAAGACAGCACCTAAGTAGGGGAAGAAACCTTTATTGAAATCTGTATATTTCTCCCAGGCAGTTTCAGTATAATCGACAAGCGGGAGATCTCTCTGGTATCTATGTTTTACTAGATTGGTGTTTCTATGATAATCAGGAGGGGCTAGGAATACGGGTGGCAGAAGGAATGCAATATAACAGGTACCATCCCAGTCTAAAGGCAGACGGACATATGCAGTACGACCGCAAACAAAATAGGAATGACGTAAAGCCCTAAACGTGGATCTACCATGATCAGTAAATTCGACTATAGTGGTGCATTTACTATGACCTACGTGTACAGAACCATTCTTGCGAACACATAGTTCACCAGTGACAGGCAAGACTGCCATAGCAGGCAGGACAGGAGCAGCATCGGATTCAACAGATAAAATCATGAAAGTGACTGTGTAATTACCTAATCCATATACTTCATTTTCTATATCAGTTCCAGTAGCAACGGGGAGTCCCTCCTTGTCAGGGTAGCATACCTTAAGCAAGACTATGTTCAGGTTTCCCCAAACCCAGTTACCTTCATAAATAGCAGCAGTAGATACTAGAGAATTAAGCATTTTGAACCATGCAGCGCATGTACCATTGTGGGTGAACGGGTACGGGAAAAGGGGCAAAACACCCTTGTTGTCTTGGTAAGGAGGGAGTCGACCACATATCCAACAATTAGTAGCATTGGTAGTCTGGTGAGAGTGATGTAACATACTAATGAAAGTGTTGTTGCGCAGCGCAAGTCTATAAGACAATTCATGAGGCGGTAATTCACTAAAAGAATGTTCAGTAGTAGCATTATAAGTAGCATGCTTGAATATAGGGTAGTATATATGCAGAAGAATACCAGCAGTGATAACCAGCAAACATAGGAAAAACATAACAAGTAGTGTCACTATGCAGCGACTACGGAGTGATTTGCAATACGCATTTTTCTTATGTTGTCTTTGTCTATCTCTCTCTCTATCTCGATCTAGGGGATACATGTCAGAAACTAATTTAACCGATTCACCTAGGGGAGGACTTAAACAATTAAACTGTCTGATTTGCTAGATCGTAATTTTTGTCTGTAAAGTTCTGAAGCAGTTTTCTCGACCAAAGGGAGTTTTGTGTCAGTTTGTGAAGGAGGGCAGGGCTTAGTGTCCAAGTCCGAAGGAAGTCCAAAGTATTTCTTTACGTGGCTGGAATGCAGCCACCCCTTCCTGCCCTCGATTTTTACAGCGGTCCTCGTCGTAAGCAGAACCAACTTCGGCGACTGCCAGCGGGGCTCCAGCGGACTCTTCCGGTCGAAATTTCTGACGTACACAAAGTCACCAGGTACCACCTCATGGGGCTTCGTCTCGGTGTTATCGGGAAAGGCTGCAGCTACCTGTGAACGACAAGATTGTAGTGCAGACATCAAGGAGGCAAGGTAATCTGTCAGCATAAGACAATCAACATCAGTTATTTTACGTGGAATGGGCGTCCCCCACATATTCGGTGGCCTACCGAAGACCACTTCATACGGAGATAGCCCAGAACGGGAATGGGCCACCATCCTCATATAGAAGAGGGCGACCGGCAAGGCAACTATCCAGTCTATACCTTTGTCTCTACAGATCTTGGAAAGTCGGATTTTCAATGTTTGATTATGACGCTCCACGAGACCTGCTGCCTCGGGATGCCGGACACAATGGAACTTCCACTTGTAACCTAACAGGAGTGTAATATTTTCTACAAGTGCGGATGAGAACGGCTGACCATTATCTGAGTACACGATACGGGGCAAACCATACCGCGGGAAGTATTCACGGACTAACTGCTTGGCAGTAGTCGGAGCAGTATAATCGGGAACTGGGTATGCCTCTATCCATCGGGAAAGAGCACACACGACTACGAGGACATATTTAAAACCTCGGCAGCGTTCCATCTGGATATAATCCATCTGGAGGACTTCAAAAGGGTGATCGGGAGGCTGAAATCCACCTTGCTCTACGGGGATGCTTTTACCTGGATTGAACTGACCACAGATCATGCAAGTACGCACTTTCTGTTTGGCTGCTGCCCGTAAGTTTTTATTGGACCATATGTGTTGAATACTATCTAGCATAGCTTTCTCTCCAAGGTGTGCGGGACTATGTATTGTATTAATGATGACTTGTACCATAGAATCGGGGAGAAACCATGTAGATTTTCCCTTCGTCATCCATCCCTGGTCTGTTTGGACCCCTCCTAGTTTAGTCCATTCCTTAATTTCATCCGGTGTTGCATGTGACTGTATGTCGATTACATCATGTGCGGGATCCCTAACTGTCATGCAGTGTGCTGGAACCCTTATTTGTGTCTGATCAGTTACATGAGTTCGGTTCTGAGCAGTTTGCTTTGCTGTTCGGTCTGCCAGGTCGTTACCCTGGGAAATGGCATCAGTAACCTTAGTATGTGCCTTACATTTCATGATAGAGATTGCAGTGGGTAGATGTATTGCATCTAACAGAGCTTGAATGAGGGGACCATGTTGGATGTTGGCACCGTGAGAAGTTAAGTAACCTCTCTCTCGCCAGAGGACTCCGAAGTCGTGTACGACTCCGAATGCATAACGTGAATCAGTATATATGTTGACTCTCTTATTCTTAGCTTGAATACATGCTTGTGTCAGAGCAATAAGCTCTGCAGCTTGAGCTGATAAAGTGTCAATACAGTTTGTTTCAATGACTTCTGTGTCTGTCGTGACGGCGTAGGCTGCCACTAATTCACCTGTCTTTGTTCTCATACATGAACCATCCACATAAAGTGTCAGGTCTGGATCTGGTAACGGAACATCTGTTAAGTCTTGTCTAGGCTTTGTTGTGATAGTGATAACTTCAATGCAATCATGTGCTAATGGATCTACTCCATTTAATGGCAATAACGTGGCTGGATTCAATGTACTGCAGCGTCTGATTTCAATGTGTGGCTGAAACAATGTCAATTCATAACCTGTCAATCTTGCGATAGTCAGGTGCTGGGTTTGAGTCCGATTCAAGAGGACTTCTACAGAATGTGGAACCTGTACTGTCAATGGATGTCCTAACACGATAGAATCACTCTGTCTAATTGCTAAAGCTGTTGCTGCAACTGATTTCAAACATGCTGGAAGGGCTTGTGCTACTGGGTCTAGTGTACTGGAAAAATAAGCACAAGGCTTGTGTGAACCTGCTTGTTCCTGAGTGAGGACTGACAAAGCAGTACCTTCACGTTCTGTGACAAAAAGTGTAAAAGGCTTACTGTAACATGGTGTTGCTAAAACAGGTGCTTGACATAAGGCTTTCTTTAAGTCTTCAAAAGCTTGTGTATGTTCCTGAGTCCAAGGGAGGACAGACGTAGTCGCTGCCCCCTGTGTCGTTAACTGAATGAGTGGCTTGGCTAGAAATGCATATTGGGGAATCCATTGTCTACAGTATGAGGTGAGGCCTATAAAGGCCCGTACCTCCTTTAGTGTTCTGGGCGGTGACATGTTTACAATTAACTGAATGCGATCAGGTGTGAGCTGTCTCCCCACTTTGGACAGCAAGTGACCCAGGTACACAACTTGCTGAACACAGAATTGCAGCTTCGAAGGAGACACCTTGTGCCCCTTGTCGGCCAGGAAATTCAGAACAATCAGGGATGCATTTTCGCATTCGGGTTCGCTTCGAGCGGTGATCAGCAGATCATCGACATATTGAAGCAGAGCAGTGTGAACTGGCATATGGATGCTGTCGAGTTGTTTTTTCAGTGCTTGACTATAGATACTGGGGCTTTCTGTGAATCCTTGAGGTGCACGGGCAAATTTAAAAGATCGGCCATTTAAACTGAATCCGAACAAAAATTGGCTTTCCGGGTCTATAGGAACACTGAAGAAAGCATTCTTGAGATCTATTACAGTAAAGAACGCTGCTTCGGAATCAATAGCTGTCAATAATGAAGAGATATCTGGGACCACAGGGTACTGTGGTACAATGCATTTGTTCAATTCGCGCAGATCAATAACCAATCGATAAACAGGGGGAGCATTTGGGTCAGTACGTTTAAGAACAGGAATGATAGGAGAATTACACACATTAGAGTCCGTTTCCACGACCACTCCTTGTGCGATGAGCTCGTCAATGATTCTCAGTAAAGCCACTACAGCATCCGGGGGTAACTTGTATTGTCGAATTCGTGGTAATACCACTCCTGCTTTGAGTGTGACTCGATATGGGGTTATGTGCATGCAACCTACATCAGTGGGGCCCTGCGCCCACAGGTGGGCAGGGACTTTCTGTAGTCTGGGATCCATATCTCTCAATACATAATGGCCTTTGAAATCTCGCAAAAATAATCGTACTCCCTCAGGAGAACAACAGATAATAGCTCCTAAAGCTTTCAGTGTTTTTATGCCTAAAAGATTTTCTGGACATGATTTCGTGAGCAATAAATCTGTAGTCCGTGTCAGAGGACCTACTGCAAGAGGGAGGGGTTGTGATACTTCGTTAATAATGGGTTTTCCTGAAAATCCGAGGGACACGTTCTGTGAGCCTGAGAGGGGTGCCCCTGGTACTTCATCGTGACTGATCGTGGTTCTGCTTGCCCCTGTATCAATGAGAAACTTTCTGTCTTTCCCTAAAACTTGACTGTGTACATAAGGACCATTCTGATCTACAGGAACTTCAATAAGAGGCAAGCGGAATTCACTCTCTAGGCTGTCTCATGTGTAACGTTGGTAATCAGGGTAATCGTTCTGTGCATACTGATACATTTGCTGTGTCGTGGTTTGTGTTGCAGTAATGGGCTGTTGCTGAGGTATCGCTACTGTCTGTGAAGGAGCCGACATTGGTGCGATCTGCTGTGTATTCTGGGGTACTTGTTGTGAAGTCTGATCTTGTCTAGGAGGACGCGGTCTCTCTTTTGTCTTGCCCGTGGCAATATTATGTTTCAGAACGGGACATTCATTTATATAATGACCTGGCTGCTTACAATAATTACATACACCCTTTACAGGAACTGACGCATTACTAGCTTGGTTCGCACCCTTTTTCTGACCATCAGCAGGAACTGACTGAGCAACTAACATTTTCATTTTCGTATCTTTCATACGTCTCTGTTCATGTTCTTGTTCTTCTCTGAGTCTATTCTGGTGATACTGTAACATTTGTAACATTTGCGAAGGAGTATTAGCTTGCCAAGTGCTTTCTACTTTCAGTACTCTATTCTTAACCTGGGGTAGAGAATTCTCGACTAATTTCGTTACAAAAAGATGTGGATATGACTCGCTACTCGGTTTCAAACCACTGTTAATACCAAAACATTTCTCAAATCGTGTGTAAAAATCACTAGTGTCTTCATCAGGTTTCTGTTTGCATGCTGAAATTGCACCCCAATCTTCCTTTTTCGTACTCAATAAACGTGGCAACACCTGTATTAATAAACCTGGTAATGCTTTAACTTTATCCCCAAGCCCTAGGCCTGGCACTCGGGTATTCTCTTCATCTTGTAATGCAGCCCAATCAATCTTTGCATTACCCACCTCCCATTCTTTTTCTTTCAGTTTCTCGTATATGCCTGGAGGCAACAATACTTTCAATATTTTCATAAGGTCGGGATAAGTGTAATCGCCCATTAATAACATATCCTTTATTTCACGGTGGAAACCTGCAGGATCTTTATCGTGACTGGGTACTAGTTTCTTCATTTCCAATAATTCGATTTTAGTTACAGGAGTATACACAAACACGCGTCTGAGCGTGTGGTCTGCGTTCTGCACGGGGTGCACTTCTCGCAACGGATTCTGTCTATCCATGTAATACATGGTCTTTCGCTCCATAACGGGTACTGGGGTAACCTGCGGATTTAAGAATGTATTATACTTGTGGCGGTGTTCTAGAATTACTTTAATCAGGTCAGTACTTAGACCTCTCCATCTGTTCGTGACCAGTTCAATTAGTATATCGCGCAGGGGTCCTGGATCAGAATGTTGACTTTTATACAATAAGAGCAGATGCTGTATCATGTACATACCAGCTAAACGCTGTTCACTCGGTGTCAAATTCAGAAACGTGTGCGCTAGCACATCATCACCATATTTCTCAGAACTGTCAGCCCATTGCACGGCTGACCTGGCTAATTCTTGTTCATCCATGGAATCAAGTTCATGATACCCCATGCGCTCTTGAAGTACTCGGTCGGTGGCTTGGAATAAGTGTTCGGGAGTTTTAGGATTACACATGGCTTCCTGATATATTCTTTTACATTCCGGGCGCACTAGACGCACCGGATCTTTAAACGGTCTTCCTTTACCTACATACGCTATCATGTCTCTAACTGGCATTTGTTCTTGAACTAGTGTTTGTGCCTGTACTGGTGTTTCTGGTTCTTCCTCTGCCTCCTCCTCGTCGGATTCTTGTTTGTCTGAATCTACTGCTGGTTCGGTCTTTCTTTGCTCATGCATCTTAGTTATCGAAGTTCTGATCCTTCGGTACATGTTATCTATACTGGCTTCCTTGTCATGCTGTCCATCGGCTATATGTCGGCCCCACCTATGGAGTGCTTTCAGGTCAGCCGGGTTCGCACCCGGCCTATCTGCTTCTCGAATAAAACAGTTTATAAGAAACCGTAATAACTTGGCTTTAGTTTCCACTTTCTGATGGGCCATGGCCTCCTTAATGCATTCAGGCCCTACTCCTGTCTGCACAAACTTATATATTTGATCCATATGTTCTGTCATTCCAGGTAGTGTCATTAGGAAGTTCGTGACTCGACGTAAACGTACTGATGCGAGTAACATTTCTATGTCATTCTTTTTACCAGGTACCGGGTCATATCTACAATCTTCAAGGCGATCTCCATAAATTGTAATATCTGTTTTGGGTGTACGCTGTTGTGACACCTCTCTAAGACTCAGGCGAGGGTTTGGTGGTGGGGTCCGGTAACCTGCCCCTCCGGACGCGCCTCCTGAGGCACCGGCTCCGAAAGGGTCTGTATCAAGGGAAGTAGGAGGAGGTGGAGGGAGAACTGGAAGACCAGGAGCAGGAGGATTCGGGGGAGGAGTAGCTTGTCGGGGAGAAAGGCCATAAGGATTCAGACCGTTAGGCGCAGGCGCGGGGGGCAATGGAGCTGGGGTATTAACATAGGTGGGAACAACATCGTCTAAGTAGGAAGAAAGGAAAACGTCCTTTGCTGTCCTCGGATGTGTTTTAGTCGGGAGCAATGGGGGTGGTAGGTCCTTCGGTATTTCTGGAGAGGCCTTGGGCAGGCCCTTTGACAAGATGGGGAACATGCCATTCATAAGCGTATTTCGCTGTCTGTCTACTTGTTCTAACTTCACTCTGATACCTTCCTCAACTAATGCGTTTTCTCGGACCTTTTCGGGGTCCTCCTTACTCTTCTCTTCTAATCTATGAGCTTTTTCTGTGCGCCTGTGCGACTCTTTACGCCATAACTCGATGGCATCTTTCTGTGACTGTCTAGCTTTCTTTTTCCATAACGCTTCCTCTACTCTCATGATGCAATCCGCATCCCATGTCCCAGCAGCGGGCCATCTCTGATTCTCTGACAGTTCTTTAGTGTAGTCTACCCATAAGTCAAGAAATAAAACAGCATCTAAGCCATGCTTATGGTACATAAAGTACCCTGGAGTGTCCCTAGGTGGAATGGGAACAGCTTCTTCTAGAACCCCCTTACGGGTTTTTATTTGTCTTAATTTGGAAAACAACGGCATTCTGAAATCTGGCTACTAGGTTCTTACTCAGATGTGGACACTAACATGCTATACATAAGACACGTTTAAGCACAACAATGAAAATCGAACATTCACTCATACCACGACATTTGAATGACACATTAAAACATTTCAAAAACAAACCACATTAATCGATAACAGTGACAAGTGCAACAGGATGTACCGCTAAACGGCACAGATACACCTTTTACAGGTGCAAACTAGATGTACTGCTATACAGTACAGATACACTGCTGAACAGTGCAGAACAGGTTCGTGTACCCGAACCCGACTTGACCGGCACAAACTAATGCGCACGTCAGGATGCGTCCCTAGCAACGGTACTCACCAGGAAGCACGGAAACAGAAGGCCTCGGAAAACTCTGGACTGGACTCGACTCGGACTGGATTCGGACTCGACGCAGATACTTCGGAAACTTCGGAACCTGGCGGGCCTCGGTATACCACGGATCTTGCTCTCTCAGCTAGGCTCAGGTCGGGATCCTCCGCACGCCTCACCGCCTCGTCTGGGTGTTGATCGCAGCCTCAGTCACCTCCGTTGGCCTGAGGGAGATACAGGAAATCCTGCGGGTACGCGTAAGTGTCCGTCCGGCTGTGGGCAGGGGGCTAGGCCTGCAACACACCACCGGCGCGTGGGGTGGGGGAGGGGTCCCTATTCGGGCGCCAGAACTGTGGTAATATCGATTACCTATACTTAATTTGCTATCAATAATCAATAAGAATAACTCAGAAAAATGAGAGGCAGAATCCGAGATATTGAGGTTAACTCAAAAGGGTTTTATTCCTGTAAAAGGAATTGGGTTATTGGCTCGAGCCAAGGTGGCATAACCATTCCATTCACCACACAGGGTTCAGGAAGGGAAGACAGAACACATATTGTTTACAAAAGTGCATATATATAGTCAATGCATTACAATGTATGAGCATACAGTAGGCGTAATAGTAGGCGTGACTGCTGAAAAAGGAGAGATAAAACATGAAAACGTCACAAAAGAGGCATGGCAATAGGCGTGCATGAAGGTGTACACCGGATACGTCATTTAACATGATGTCACAAGTAGGCGGAACCACTAGAGAATCCTGCAGTGTCAGCATAATTATATGGCAGAGATGCGCGCGCAGCTGTTTGACGTGGATCTGACGTGTAACTGGAGGGCGAAGGGGACTTGACTTTTAGCACTACAAGTGTAGACATAAGTGGAGACATAAGTCTGGGATGTCAGATCAACCTAGTCCCAAATCGTATCTGATATCATATGTTTAAGGAACAGTAGTATCTGGAAGGGAAAAGGTCTCTAGACATAGACTACCCTATTCTGAATATGAATGCGTGTACATGTGTCTACATGTCGGCATGCGGGGTGAGGGGGCATGGGCCTACCATGGCAACGGAGTCTATGAATTACTTGCACGGAGACAGAAGAGCCTGGCCCTCTGCTCCTGTAGCTGGGAGGATGTTTACTTGAGCTACGAGACAGGAATGTGTTTTCGAGGAGTGGAGCAGATAATTCGAAGGTTGAATACAGTCTTGGCAGGCAGAGGTTAGGCTATGCACCGGAGTCGCGCAAGAAGTAAGGTGGGGGCCACTGGCACAGAGGTAGCCTGGGCTGCGGCCCTCGGAGTCAGGAAACAGGAGAGAACTCGAAAAAGGCTTCATGGCAGAATCTGGGCCTACTTTCGCCAGAGCTGAAAAACGTGCAAAGTGTACCACAAAAAGACGGTGGCACGGCATAGATAGGAACTGAATATTCAATCCGTTCATGGCGGATCTGAAAGAGGACAAGTTAAAGATGGACGCAAATGTATTTGCGTCTTCGTAGCTGGCACAGGAGGGAAATTACATGCACTGCAAGCTAGTACATGGAGACGGTGGGGTTCTCGCTGGGGAACACAACTTGACCAAAAATTATATTTCCTCAGGAGCATGGTCTTTTATGCCAAAAATCAAGCCTCAGGCAAAATTCCAAATTAGCATTGGGTTCATACAAACTGACCAATAGGAACATGACATTTTAAAAGTAGCGTATGACGACAATCCCACTTTCCGTTGTCCAGCCCACCAGAAATGACCAAGCACATTCCAATATTCCTGTTCGATCGGGCCGGACAAACCCATCATAAAACCCTCAACCCAAATCAGTGATTAGGTCGTAAAGGAAGGAGCAGAAACAGATTGGAAACAAGATAGAAAGGTGGGTGCAGTGTACTATAAACTCTGGCATGTCCTGCTCTTTGATCTTTATCTGACCAGCTGCTTAACAAGGAACTGGCTCAGCGAGGTCAGCCTCGGGCAAGGGAGTCAGTTCGGCCAGGTCATTCAGAAGTCAGCTAAGGTGTACGTGTCCCAAAGACTCGCTCGGCCGTAGTCATCGGCCTATGTGAGGGCAACCACACAAAATGGCTGCCGTTCACAAAATGGAACCCGAAGGTTCAAACGAAATCCCTGAATACGTAGTGTTCTCATTGATCGATTAATGCGAAAACACTCGTACACACTACACTCGTGATTTACGGTCTGCTGACACCGAAATCGTCTATTTCCGACGATCTTTATTGAACGGGTTCGGAACCACCGAACCTCACCCACAAACTACGGAACTACAATGGTAATCTGACTCCTGGATATTCCTCCTTTTTTACACCGTTTGGATGAGTGAAATATCTATGCCCATCTGAGCCAGATACACACACGGACAGAGCAGAGATCCCAATGGACCGTCCGGCACTCTGAAGGTGTCTCTAAATAGTTGCAGGCTGCCTGGGTGGATCGGGTCTGCAGGTCCGCTGTGGCTTGGTTCCCCCAATCGGATGGCTGCTGTGAGATCGACGAGGTGAGTTGGAGCCGCCCTGCGGTCACAAAACCGCTTGCAGGGTTGGGGCGTTGTGCGTTTCCGGACTGCTGCTGCGAGATCGTCTGGGTGAGGTGAGCCATTTTACCCCTTGGACACAGAGCCGCGCTCAGGGGGGACGACCGGGGTGACATCGAGAGCAGAGAAGTGAAGTCGGCTGCTGGACTGAAACGGCCTGGATTGGTTGAGAATGCCGGTTCAAGATAATAGAGCGTGACGTGCTGCTCTATGAGAACCCCCTTGCTCGCCTACCGCGAGTTCTGAGTCGGGTTTGGAAATCCCCAACCGGACCACGCCGGTGATTAGTTCCTCGCAGTCGGTTACTCAGCCGTCGCAGGGAAATAAGAATCACAGCCCGGTCCTACTAGACTGCCTTGCAACATTGTTTCATGAGAGGCCTCCTGGGCAGTTTAGCTCACTTTCTCAAGGACATCTTTAAAACCTCTCAGACCTTACGGCAACAAACCTGCCATCAAAATTGGAGGCTTCCGGCTCAACGCATTGGTATTTTAAACCCATGAGTCCCGACGAAGACACAAGCAGTCAACACGGTGATCTTTGCCCCCTGGTGCTGTCACCCAGCACGAGTTTGAATCGCCTGGGATCGCAATGGTATCGGTAGGCAAGAGCATCCCCATTACCCCCATGCTCCGGCCACAACGACTGAAGAAGAGGCCGCCGGCCGCAGAGCTGAAGTCTGGAAGCAGTGTTAGTCCGGGGAGACCTCTCTGCCTCAGTCGCTGCCTGGCTCTCACTACGCCCTATATATGCATCTGCTCGATAGCTATACTGGTAGTCCCATGTTTGTAAGTCTTTGGACCCTATCCGACTTCATTTGCTGAGGCCCAGACCACGTGTGGGACAGTTTTTCACGCGTCTGGCACACTACTAACAAAGGGCATGCATTAGGCCGCTTCAAGGGGGATAAACAGTTGGCCTCCGTCATTAGGAGGCGAAAGAGGCCCCTAGTTATACTGTGCAAGGTGAAGGGGCTGTCCCGGATTACACTGTAGTGAAGGTCTATTTTTGATTATGTGGATGAAGAGAGATATGTTCTTGAGTACACTGCCAAGGGAACTGTCTCTCCTGGAGGTGAGGACCCTGTCCCCGATTATTCTGTGATGGAGTGGAGGCGTCAGTCCGTTATTAAACTGTGGGAGGGGAGTGGGTGTGTCCTGTTTACACTGTATTAGAGTTTGTTCCATATTACTCCGCGTGAGGTGAAAGTAAGTGCTCTTGAGCGCACTGAGAGAGAAGAGCAGTCCTTACTCTATGGGTGGTGAGGAGTCAGTAACTGATGGTAGGTGGGTCGCTGGATAACCCCCACCCCATGTTGCCCGCCCCTGGGCGACACGCTTGCTGAGTGAAGATGTGGACTTGCCGCTCTGGAGCATGCTGGTTCTGCGAGATGCTGCAGAGGGTGCACACAGATTTTGTGGTAAAACTGGGGACACTGGTCATTTCGCTATCGCTACACGCTCTTGTTACACAGCCCCGTGTCGGATTGATCGCATCCCTAGGGCTTTGGTTATCTCACCCCCCTCCCCGGCCCGCTCCTCCATTTGAGCGTCATCTGACCACCGGGGCTACTCCATCACCAACATCGTGGCACCCTAGTGATGCGGTTTCGGCCTGGCGTAATCTGAAGATAAGAAGCTGCCCGCAGAAACCATGGCGGGCAGCCATGGTTTCTCCACCCCCCACCCTGATCTAACAATCTCCAAGTACTCCTGATCTCCACCCTGACAGCGGAGTCCAAACACTATGTCAGACGCCCGGTGGAGCTGCTCTGTTCAGCTATTGAGGAGATCGGCCTTGGTTCATCCCCTAACCTTCACCTACCCAGCCAGACTTTGGGCACAGTTTTTCTCCCCATATCCCTGTCTCACACCCCCCCCCCTCATCGTATTTATGTAACTCTACTTTTTTCCTTGTCTCCTATCTATCTGTTCCCATTTAGCACTCTTTCTTTGTCCTACTTCCTTTACTTCCATCCCCTCTCACCTGAATCTTTCCCCTTGCCTGCTACACCGCCTAGCCCCCTGTCCTTTTGTGCCCTTTGACTAAGCACTCCTTCTCCCCTTGTTGGGGAAAGATCCATTATTTCTACTCTGGAGTCTCAGCGAACACGCTGAGAGAGTCCACAGCGCCTAGGGAGCCACTCACAAATGAGGTATGGTATCGCACCCCTTGCCAAAGCACTCCCTCTCCCCTTTTTGGGGAAGAATCCAGTATGTAGGCCTTGGAGTCTCAGAGACCCCTCTGAGAGAGTACACTGCGTATAGGGAGTCTCTCGCAACAGAGATGGGGAGATGATACCACTTCCCCTGGGATCCCAGCTTACTGGACTTTGGGCGCAGTTCTGACTTGTCTACCGGTTTGTGTCCCGGTCACCCCTCCCTCCTCTTTCCATGCTGTGTCTCTCACCCTCCCCTCCACCATTCTCTGTCTACCTACCCTGCTATTACCCCCTCCTTCCGTGAATATCTCCCTTTGCCTGCTTTTACCCTTACGTATATGTCCTTTTTTGTTTGTCTCGACCTTACTTGTCACTATGTTGCCAGGCTCTAATAACGGTGTAACCTGTGTAACAATGTAACCTGCAATTATGGCCTGATACTTATGTAAAGCGCTCCGATACCTCCGGGACTAGCCAGCGCTATATAAAACCTTTAAAATAAATAAATACAATTTCTTTTCCAGTTATTTATCACATTCGTTTATTAAAGGACAGGGTACGTAAAATGTTAATCTATACTACTATTATAAAGAGAGAACACAAACCTTTTGGCAAGGTAAACTCGGGAACCACAGTGCCAATCCACACACCCAATACATTGTTGTAATATTCAGGGTGTGCAGATGGACATGGTCTATAGAAAATAAAAAAAAAACGTAAATTTAAAAATATAACTTAAAAAAAGTAGTGCCCTGAAAGTAGCGCCGGCCGCGACGCTGACGGCCACGACGTTGCGCTGGCCGCAACGTACGGGATGACGAGGAGGAGCGGCGGTGAAGTGAGGAGCTCGGGGAGGAGCGGCGGCTCAGGTTTGGCTCTGGGACACGGGAGGGAGCCGGTGCGGGAGGTTGGCCCGGAACAACTGCGGTAAGGCTCAGGGTCTGGGGGCAGCATTTCAGGCTTGCGTGCACTCCCGCCCCGGCTCCCGCCCGCCACGACATTTTCCGGGACACAGACAATGCGGGGGCCGGGGCGGGAGTGCACGCAAGCCTGAAATGCTGCTCCCAGCCCCCTTCTGCCCCAGGCAACTCTGGGGCGGGCTGCTGGTAATCCATAAATTCAATCAAGGCCCAGGAATAAATTAGTCATCAGTCTTAAAAATGCAGCTGGATCTCCAAAAGTCCTTAGTCTGTAGGAAAAAGGAAGAGGGTTCAAGTGTTGCACACTAGTACAGTGGCTGTGCTGTGATCATGAAACAAAAGAATTCATAGCATCCCTTATGCGCTTTCACACCTTGTTAGAAGTGGGGATCTGTAGTTGGCAGGTTGTTACCCTGTCCAAGTAGGGACCCTTCTTCCTAGTCAGGATAAGGGGGACACACTACTGAAATAACCCCTTATCACCCCCTTGGTAGCTTGGCACGAGCAGTCAGGTTGATCTTCGAGGCAGTGTGTAAAGCATTAGCACATAACATACAGTAATATTGTGAAAACACTACAAACTAACACCACACCGGTTTAGAAAATGATCCAATATTTTTCAGTGTAAATCAAGACCAAAACGATAAAAGTCCGACATACAATAATCATAAATCTGTACTTGCAAGAAACCTCAAGCCCTTGGAGAAACTCAAACAAAAAAGCTGCACAAAGTCCAGACAAATGCAGCGACTTTAGGCCAACACAGCAAAGTGGTAGTTCCTCCTCACAGCGTCTCCAGCTCTTCTTCTTGGCAGGTTTCAGAGTTCAAAACAGTTCTAAAGATTTGGCGTCTGGGCCCAAATATTTATAGAGCCTTTTCCTTTGTGCTCTTGTGGCAGAGAGTTTGTGCACAGTCCAAACCAGTTCTGTCCTCTCTGGCCAAGCGTCCTGGCAGGAGGTGGAGAAAGCATTGTGTAAGGCAGACCAGGCCTATTCAGTTGCAAGGGAATCTCCTCCCACTAGTGTAAATGCAACTCAGGGCTATTCGGCACAGCCCTGTCTCATCCAGGGAAGGTAGTACACACCTCAAAGCCACCCAGTGACTTTTTATAGTGAATGCACATCCCCATCCCCTGTCACTCCAAAGCCAGACTGTTAATCCATAACCCAGCAGAGGCACACAGGATGGTTAAGCAAGAAAATGCATACTTTCTAAAAGTGCCATTTTCAACCACACAATATAAAACTCATCTTCACTAAAAGATGCACTTTTACATGGCATACTAAACTCGATTTCTCCATCTGGTCCCAATGGGCCGTTATACTTGTACGATGTTACAACGTCTCTCCCATTCTATCCTATGGGACAGATAGCCTTTCAATAGTGAAAAACAAATTACACTGCATTTCACTATCAGGACATGTTACACAAACCAGTGCATATCCTACCTTTCACATTCACTGCACCCAGGCCATAGGAGTACATTGGGCCTACCTTAGGGGTGACTTGCATGTAATAAAAGAGAAGGTTAGTGTTTGGCAAGTGGGTGCACCTGCCAAGTTGACATGGCAGTAAAACTGCGTGCAGACACTGCAGTGGCAGGTCTGGTGCACCTTACCAGGGGCCTACCAGTGCATGGCAATCAGGGAAACACCAATCCAAAGCATAATTTATAGTAGGAGCACTTGCACTTTAACACTGAACAGCAGTGAGAAAGTGCACAGAGACGTTAAATGAGCAAAAACAGTCAAAACCAGGAGGTCAAAAAGCAAAAAGACAGGGGAAACACGCCAAAAGATGCCAGGTCTAACACACCCTCACCAAGGGAAAGGAATTAAGTTGATCCATTTATCTTCTACCACAGCAATGAATTAGAGGCTATACACAAAAGCTTGCATCAGTAATTTGCCTGGCTATGCAAGAGTCGCCCGAAGGATTTAAACTATAAAGTTTAGAAGATATTACTGTTTACATGGAGTGACATGGCAATTTCAGTTATATTTGTGTGACTACATCACCTACAACACAAACCCTTCATGTAAAGGGTTGAAAACCAATGACTGGGTTTTTAAAGACCTTCTTTCAACTTTAAAAGCAAGTCACATATGTACTGTGCATAGTTTACAAACTGAAGAGGAGATAGAGATGTGTAAATTGCAGTGGCAACCCGTGTTCTCTGAAAGAGGTAAAACATAATACTGGCTACAAATACCTCATAGAACGAAGGAAGCCAGCCTGACTTCTTGCTTCCTTCATTCACCTACATAGGGGTGGACGGAGGAGGTGAGGAGGGTTCTCCTTTCGCAATCTCCTTCAAATATGTTTATTTTTTAAAAGCTGGGTCAAATAGTGCCTTTCAAAGCACAAGTTTCGCATAAATAGACTCAAAAACCATATGCTTAGAAAAAAGGTCTCAGACCTTCTTCTTAACTCAGAATTAGATATCCTTTTCTGAAGTAATCCTGACTCCAAGCGTGGGCCAACCCTATTCTGGCTTTACAATATCTCCTGGGTCTAATATAATCAGCCAGGATTTGCTGTAAAGGAAGGGCAGGGGTTGGGTCCGCCTAGCAATTATTTTTAGGGAATTTTTAGTAATAACAGATCCCTATTAGAAGACTTTATATCAGCGGGAACTCCTGGTCAACAAAGTTATTCTATCATTGGTTTCCACACACAAAATGGTTATAGAAAATACATCACAGGGCGTGAACAGAAATGTTATCAGTCACTTCACTGAAGCTTTATCCTTCATTGTTTTAAATTAATCTAATTTATCAGCTTCAGAGGATATTAATTGCTGGGTAGACTGCCCCTCCCATTGAGGTTATGGTCAGTTTTTAGAAGCATGCTTTTCTTTGGATCTTAACAATTTATCTCTGACCCTACTCATGTTAAGGGCTACATTTTAGATTTGTTACCAAACCAAATGGAAAGTAAGAAAGACCAAGTGTATTGCTCTACCTTGACAGATCACAAATTAATTACCATTTTCTAGGATGTAGTTGTACATGAAAGAATATCTAGGCGACAGAGAATTATAAAAGAAATGGCCTTAAAATAACACTCCTGGGTTGCTACTTGGAAGAGACAGCCAAACAGTTTGATTTTGAGAAAGCTGACGTGGAAGTGTTAAATGATTCAGTGAATAAATTGATCACCGCAACAATGTTCCCCCAGTAAAGAGTCGGTATGCCACAGAACAAATTATCTTTGCCTTTGCTTCCAGAGGAACTATGCCAAGCCTGGCAAAATTGTAATAAATTAGAAAGAACTTGGCGTGGTACTATGCATCAGAGTAAATATTATAAGAGAGAGGCTCTTTGTAGACAGAAAAAATTAATTGAGACGGTTAAAAAAAAAAAGTATTTCATGGACCATATCGCACTCTCTCCCAATTCGACTACGGCATTATTTAAAATGATCAACACCCATATTAACCCTAGCTTTGTAAGTTTAAGCATCCAGTTCGCACAAGAGGGGCGTGATAGGACTGCAACTTTCTTTCATCCTAAAATTAAGACCTGCAATACATGCATTCCTGTTAAGGCCCAGAAGACAAATGGAGCTTAGCCCTCGATACAAGATTCAATCAGGTAGATGGGTAAAGTTTTGAATATGTTGCGAGTATTTATTGCTTTTGGTGAAGCCCAGCCCTGCACAACTTTAGCATCTAGGTGGTACTTTTCCCTGGACCAATCTGGATGAAACTTTGTAATATCTCATTAACCTCTGCAGTGGTCTCTGACCTCGAAGAAGATTGTTATTACCCCCATCTTAATGTAACCTACATCAAATCCAGCTGTCCCTGCTAATTACCGACCAGTATTCATGCTCCTGACATATGTGAAGCGGTTAGAAATATATGTAAACCCCACTCTTTTCACTTATATACACACGCCTATAACATACTGGACACTGCTGTCCAATTTGGAGTGAGAGCTATGCAAAGCACTGAATCTGCTCTTGTATCATTGGTGGATGGGATTCGAGGGATAATGAATCAATGTGGTAATGCAGCTCGGATATCAGGGATCTTTCAATACCATCTCTCATAGGATCCTACTTGATAGGCTCCTTGAGAAGGTTGTCAGAGGGCACGTCTTATTTTGGTTAACATTCTATCTTCAGAGCCACATGCAAAGAGAATCAATTCAACTATCCCTGAACTACTTTCAGTTGAACACAATCTTTTAAGGGGTGTTCATTAAGTCCCACCCTTTTTTAATGTGTATGTCACCCCGGTGGTACAACTGATTGGGTCTTTTGGATAGTTTTGCAATGTACACGAATAAACAGTTTAATCTTAGACTGAATGGTGAAGAGATGCTAAATGTCATGCAATATAAGAACGGTCTTGCCACTGCAGCTAACTGGATGCATAACCATGCCTTGAAACGCAACTCGGGCAAGAATAAAGTCTAAGTCTTTGGCCAGAATAAGGCTATCTGGTCAGATTATTGGTGAGCCAGAGTGTTTGGAACACCAACACTGCAATCAGTAGTAAATACCCTTGGGTATTATTTAGATAAGGAGGTAGCTTTTGAGTCCCAGGTAAAAAAAAAAAAAAAATCATGTCACCAGGATTCTTTCATCTTAAAATGCTGAAGAAGATTGCTCAGTTCTGGACTCTATCAACTCTAAAGAGTGGCAAATTAGCTGCACAAACACGCATTCTGTCAAGGCAGGATTATTGCAATAGGCTCCATCTTGACATTTTCAAAAGCTGGGTTCTCCCATCTTCAGGTAGCACAGAATTCAGTTGTCCGTTTGATATTTGGATTTAGGAGACAGAAGCACATGTTTGTTTTCAGACAGATTACGCTGGCTGCCATTGCAGAAAACGATTGTATTTAAGCCTTTGTGCAGCCCATGTAAGAGGGACGCTCTCCCTACAGGCCAAGTTTCAGTGGTATAAATTAATCGCCCACTCTGCCCGGCCAGTACTCAATCTTGTGCTCACCAAGATGAGGAAGTCTAAAATGGTAGGTCGTGCTTGCAGCTATTTAGCAGCTAAAATATGGAATTTGCTACTAGTAGTATAAAGAAGAACTCTGCACTTTTCCTTTTCAAAGGATTTGAAAACCTTGATTTAAGAATAATTCAGAGATGTGATGTATGCAACATTGCCTCCAAGCCTGTGCAGTGGGCTTCCTCCGTTGTGCCATTGCAAGTGTTTTGTCTTGGGCACCTCCTTATGCCATTATTTACATACAATATATCAGTGCCTCAATTTTGCCATGAATGCCATCTGTAGAACACAGTTGATCCATATGTCAAATATTTACTCTAGGATGTTAGGGGGCCACATTTTGTCATGGGTGCCTATACTCTTACCGCCCCCACCACATATGCAAAGGCTCTCTTCCTGATGGGAGATTTTTATGAATGGAGTTTTATATAGCACAAACTTGACCCGAAGGTATCAGGTATCAGAGCGCTTTACACGAGCACCAGTTGAGTTATAGGAGGACAAATTAATTTTTGTAAGGCATGGGGAGATGAAGTGATTGGACCAGAATCATATGATGTTGCACATCTTTGCAGAGACTTGAACCTGTTCCACAGATTAGAGGCCGACCGCCCTTGCCGTTAGGCCAACTCCTCTCCCCAAGATTAACAGACAGCCCCAGCACACCCCTATAGGCATCACTACAGCACTTCACAAATGGGCTGGCATCGAAGTATGCCAGACCCCAGACGCTAGGGGTGGGACTTCACCAGCTCTGGTGTATCTGTATGATGGCTGGCATGAGTGTCTCCAGCCATCACACAAATTCACTGCCTAAGACTACTGCTCAACCCACGCTTGCAGTGACGGATGGCACTTTGTTAGCACACTTGTAGTTATTAATATGGAATTAGTCACTATTAGTATAAAAAAAAAGTGGGGCAGAAGAGAGTAATCCTGCCTAATTCAAAGTACAAAAAATGCTCTTCCATCTCTCAAAGTCATGTTCACATGTTGTAAAATTAGAAAGAGGAACAGACAGAATACTTTTCACTTTGCAATATTTAAGACATCCCAAAATTTACCGCAGGCAGTTTTGCTCTAAGTTGATCATGTCTAAAAAAAAAAAGTCACCCTTCCCAACATGAATTTAGTAGAGTAGCAAAATAAATCAGTGTGACCACTCAATACATGAGTTTTATATCAGATGACAGAATGGTTTTATTACAGAATTGTCAAAATCAAGTGGAACAGAATAAATGCCATGAAGGCTTAAATGAAGAGTTATATAGAGTGATCAAAATCAGAAATAATTCGAAGTACCAAGTGAGCATCAAAAACCAAGAAAGAAATTAAAATCACCCCTAGTGGAAAAATCAAAGCCTCCTAAAATATCTGTCAGAAGTACAAAGAAATTGGACAGCATCTCCCGTAAAAACGTAAGCCCAAAAACTCAAGTTTTTTTTGTTTTTTTTACACAATCCTTGCATATCAAATTAGTAAAACAGCAAACTGTGGCATGATTGTAAGTAACTTCTCTCGGCTAATCAGAATGGTCTACATCATTACCTAAGTTCATAAGAACTGTCCCAATTTTAAGAAAGTATCCAGCATCTTCCATGTTATTGCTATCCAGATGTGTTTACAGTAATTTAGAACATTGAAATGTTGATAGCTCCATTGAAAACAATGAAGTGCTCCGGGCTTATAATGGCTGGTATAAGCCCGTAGCTCCAACATTCCAATGTTTCTTTGTTCACAGCTGTAAACAAAGGCTTCATGGAGCCGGAGGGGATTTCAATCCCCTCACGCTCCCTGAAGGCTTTGTTTTATTTGTTAGAACATTCTGCCACTAGAGGGCAGAATGTTCTAATAGCCTTATAGCCCTTCGTAGCAGGGCTATACCCGCTATTACAATCCAGCTGCCTTGTTAAAGTCCCTCGCCTTCGGCTCGGGCCTTTAACGCTGCAGCAGGCCTTTATTAGCTGGTATAGCCCGCTACGGCGGGCTATAAGGCTATATTGAAACATTCAGACAATGAACCTTAACACAAATGAATAAGACAAGGCTCAGCAACTGAACTTAAGTGGAAAGGACTTGGAAAATGTTTATAGTTAGGAACACTAAGAAAGTTAATTCAGAGCACAACAGGAAAATTATATCAACTTGTCTTCGTTCTGTGGAGCTGTGGCAAGAGAAGACGCGCAGAGGGAGCAGATAGGAGGGGGTGAATTCAGAAGGGAAAAAAAACACCAGAACAGCATACATTTTATGCAAGATGGAGTTTCATGTAAACACATGGCATAACTAAATTGTGTTAATAAACACACTTCTATACGTCGTTTCAACTACAATCATTAATTCAGTATTTATTTATAATAGCATTAGCATTTTTCCATGAAAATATAACCCCAGAAAAGGCTACTACACAGACACTATACTATGCTTTATATTTTGCAAGCACAGAGCATATATTTTTTTAACTATTTTTTTTTTAACCTAGAACAAATTACTTCCACATTGACACAATATGTTTTCATTTTACAATTGTAGTGTATTGTAATTGCATTTATGCAGCACTTACTGCCCCGGACAAGGCGTCAAAACACTTTTTTGGCGAGTATCACGCTACTCCGGAACCCATAAAGGATGTGTGTTGAATTAGTATAGTTAAATATGAAAGTAAATCGAGTGGTGGATATTTTATTCAGTTATTTGGATAGAGAAGGGTAGCGGAGGGATAGAAGAGGGAAAAATGTTTGCATTATATAGTGCTTGCTACCCCTGATGAGATGTTGAAGTACTTTTTCGGCGAGTAGCATGCTACTCTGGAACCCATTAAGAATTAGTGGGGAATTAGTATAGTGAAATATGAAATTTGAGAAGAGGACTTGTTAATGTTATTTTGATTAAACAGGATAGTTGAGGGATAGAAGAGTGAAGGATTTACATTTCTTTTTGCTTTGTAGTTTATAGCAGTAGGAGGAGGCTTGGGATGAGTAAAAAGGGGAGTGGAAGAGTCAGAGTGGAGTTTAGAAAGGCTTGTTTTGGAGGATTGGTATAGTAAAAGAGGTGTCAGACGATTCAAGGAAAGCTAGAGATGAGGAGAGTCTAGAAAGGGTTATTTTGGGGATCATAGTAGTGGTATGGGGTTTAGGATGAATGAGAGAGTGGATGTAGAGGACATATTGACAGAGGTATAGGGTGAGAAATAGGGTATTGCATTGGAAAGAGTAGTAGAAAGACGTTTGAGATGAGTCCGAGTTGAGGTAGAAGATATATTGAGAGACATAGGGCGAGAAATAGGGTAGTGCATTGGATATGCTGAATTAGAAGAAAGTAATAAATATATAGATCCATAAGTACATGGAAGGTATATAGATGCATAAAGGAAGTGAGTATATGTAAATTAAAGATGTTGATAGAGGGGTGAGAAACAGAGTAAAGCATTGAAAATGCTTTTTTAAGAAAAAAGTAATAAATATATAGATCCAAGTACATGGAAGATATATAGATGCATAAAGGAAATAATGGTGCTTATGTGGGGGAAGTGCTAATTCTTGTGTAGTTTTCTGACGATAAGGTGGTTGTCTGTGGATCTTATGTTGGGGGTAAAGAGTTCCATAGTTTGGCTGCTTGAACAGAGAAAGATGTGCCACCCATGTTTTTTTTCTTATATCTTGGGATTTTGAGGTGAGTTGCCACTCTAGAATATAAATATGTTTTGGTGACTTTATTCCTGATGAAGTGGGGTCCAGTTCCATGTATCGCTTTGTGGGTGATACAAAGCAGCTTGAACGTGGATCTTCTGGCAACAGGTAACCAATGCAGGGCTTTGAAGGCAGGGGAGATATGGTCTCGCAGTTTGATATGAAAGAGTAGTCGGGCAGCAGAGTACAATCCTTCCAGCTATCATTTGGGCCTTATTTACCCCAACTTCACCCCCTTTATCCTCTCTTCTTTATCAGTGCTTCTGGAAACTCTACCTTTGGACATCATAACGATCTACTGATCCACTCCATCTACGGATTGCTTCGGTGAACCCAAGTTATGGCACATTGTTACTTGGCTCATCCACGCTAACCCACTGGGTTCTTTCCAGCCCCTCAAGATTTTTTTAACCTTTCCTGGGCAACCCCTTCCAATATAGACCACTCTTTCTGCTTCCATGGCAATGCCTCTTTTGGCTACCATGAAGCTCAAGTTACAAAATAACAGGCTAGACCATGTAATGACGACATCGCATAGAATAGCTAAGATAAATGGAGGTGTTAACTGGATATCTATATCCGTTATTGCTTCTAGCTCCTTGGGAATGATGCTCCAATATTTACAGATTGGGGGGTGGAGGCGTTAGGGGGGGTTTGAAACTCCAATATTATGTATGAATATGCCCTCAGCTGCATTACATCTCAGACAGACAAAGCTCCAAGCCCTTCCCATTTTAAATAGCCTATTCCTGTTGTATAAATACTATGTAGGATTTTTCATTGAACTAAACTCAGTCTGGACTTGATCACTACCTTTCTACAGTGTATCCCAATTAACATCTTCCAGGGCCAATATCTCTTTTCCATGCCTCTGAGTTTTTGAGTGGATCAGGTTGATCATTAATTATGGCGATATATATTTGTTACAATACCCTAAAAGTGGTCTCCTTTTATAGCAATCTACTCTCTGGAGAACTGCAATGACCTCTTCCCAGTCGAACTTCGCAACTCATAGTGCATGTTGCAACTGTATTTACTATATTTCCGAACCGGTCTCAGTTCATATTTTGGTTGTTGGATCTCAAAGGATTTTATCCCCTCTGAGAACATCACTTCCCTCATCGTGGAGATGTTGTTATCATCCGATTGGCGGAACCCAGACAGTTTTCAGAATTTTTTCCAATGTGTGTCCCTCCCACAATGGTGTTCACTTTATCACCTTTCCCCGCCAAACCAGATATTTAGTGGCTTTGTCTGATGAATCCAAGGTCACTTGAGTGGGCTCTAGCAGGCATCATCTCCTATAGTGCTTACCATAGAGATAATGAATGCAGGTGTGGTTTTCTAGTCTCATTTATTTATTTTATAAAGTTTTGTTTAGCGCGAACAAGACCTCAGAGGGTATTAGATCGCTTCACATTATAGGGTAGGTAGGATACAGTTGTAAGAAAAGACATTTGTTACATATATGGCATTAGCAGGGTAAAGCTGGAGTTAATTAATTAATTAATTGTGTGCTTATATAGCGCAGGAATCACTCCCGAAGGGGTACCTCCGCGCTTCGACCGCTGCGAAACCCTTCCTGGCTTCCCTGAGAGATGGTCCCTTAATGGGTATCTCCAGGGTGAGACCAGGCATCCCCGGCGGTCTGGTGGGGCCGTTAGTGAAGATGAGGCAAGCTAGTGCCCAGAGTTGCAGAGTGTGATCGCTGATCAGAGTGGGCACCGAGGCGAGAGAATTATCGAGTCCGCTGACCCTGGTCCAGAAACCTGCCGCGTCGGGAATCGAACCCTGGTCCCGGGCCGTCCTCTGCTCTCGGGTCTGCCGCCTCTAACCAGTGAGCCACACTACTTCACTAGTTCATGGTTGCACATCAATGTAGTAGTCATTCAGGGCATAGGAATAGTGGGTAGGTAAGTAAACAATAGAACCTAAAGTATCTCAGGGCGGAAACTTGTTCATTAGTATTGTTTTCACTTCTGTTTTTAATGAAACGGTAGATGAAATTTGATGGACATCCGGTGGCATAGAGTTCCTTATCTTCGGGGCGAAACGCGAGAAGGCTCTGTAGCTCGTTCTCCTTTTCTGGAAAATCTGTGGTTTCAGTAGCAGTGAACTTGCACTTCGTGATGGTCTGCATCCCCCTGAGATCTCTAGCTTTTGTGCCAGATATATAGGGGTCTTGAAACGTAGGGCTTTATGACTCATGCAAGCAATCTTTAGCTGTATTCTTGCTTCATACGGCAGCCAGTTTAGGGTTTTTAGGGCTCGGGATCTGTGATAATTTCTTTTTGTACCGGTTATCAATCTGGCTGCAGCTTTAAAGGAGGCCCTTAGCGGGGCTAAATTTTATTTAGGTAGACCGCAAAGAGTGGAGCTTCCGTAGTCTAGCCTCTGCAATACAAGAGCTTAGACCACCACCTTAAAGTCGTCCAGTGGTAGGAAGGTTTTGAGTTTCCTTAGTCTACTATTCTGGTATTTAGCTCCCTTGGTGGCATTACAGACATGATTGTGCATACTCAGGTGTTTGTCTAGTGTGATTCCAAAGGATTTAGCAGACTCAATGTGAGGAGAACAGTTGAAGGCTGTTAGATGCTTCATCCAGAGGTTGGTTTGAGAGTGTGATTAGGAGGAGCGAAGAGGAGGAATTCCGTTTTGGAAGTGTTGAGCATAGGATGGTTATCAGTGAGCCAGTTTTGAGTGTTCAGCAAGGTAGAGTTGAGTGAAATTAAGTCTTCTGGGGAGGAGATTTTCAGATACAATTGTTCTTTCCAGTCTCGCTGCGGAGTCCTCTCTCGGAGAAAACCCCCATTCATTACCAGCTTGTAGCCAAAAAGGCCACCAGTATGCCCGGATGTTCGGGACTACGATCCCCCTCTCTATACCGATCTTCGCAAAGCTTGCAGTGCAATTTGTGGTGCACTTCCATTCTAGAACATGGAACAGGTAATCCTTTTAATCTTATCAAAGTATGGATATGGCACTATAAATTGGGTATTTTGTAATAAACACAGTAGCTTTAGTAGTGTGACCATTTTAAATATTGCTACTCTTCCCATTAGGGACAGCAAACACTTTCTTCACCTCTCTAAGTCCGTCTGATACTCTTGAAGAACCACCTCTATGTTACTCTCTAAGAATTGCAGTATGTTGGGTGTTATATGAATCCCTAAATATTGGAATTCATCCATTGTGACTCAAATTGTAAAAAGTGTCACTCAGCTGTTCCCAGGGCACATAACTATATATTCTGATTTATCCCTTATCCCAAGTATTTCTCAAAAGACAGGAGTACAGTGAAAGCCGATGGAATGGCTACAGCTTAGTTTGTATGATACAGGGTCTGGTGGCTTAGTGAATGAATGCGTCCAGTGTAGGGGCCTGCGTTTGACTTAATGGTCACAGGTATAAATCCCGGTGGGTCCACTCATGCTTTCATCTTTCTGAAGTCGATACAATTAGTAGCATTGAGTTGGGTAACAATAAACATCGGTTATTCAGCACCATGATACCCTCTGGGGGAACGTGTCCTTTACAAATTCACATATTATGTACTATGTTAACCTACAGCAAAAGGTCATCAGCAGAAGGTCATCCACATAGAGTGAGGTTTTTTCCGGTTGCCCAATAATGTAAGGGAATCCAATTACATCTGCATGCAGTATGACTCAATATGCCAAGAGCTCAATGCATAGGGCAAAGAGAATAGGGGCAAGCAGACACCCCATCCCTAGTTCCCCACCCCAGAGAGAATGGGGTTGACATGGCTCCACTGACCATTACTGCAGCCGATGGTGCCTTATACAACGGCGCCACCCACTTTCAAGAAAGCTGGGGTTGAATCTAAACGCCCTACATGTCTGGCGGAGATAAACCCAGTCAAATGAATCAAACACTTTTTCTGTGTACAGTGAAAGAAAGTATTGCCATCAGCTCATGCAAGTTACACCTCATCCAGTCAGTTACCGAAGGTTTAATATGGTTCCTATGGTTCCAGACGGCATAGTCTTGTTCTGAGTTTGTTCAATCCTTCTGTATTTTGGGACAATTGAAGATTTAAGATTCATGGTAGCAGCTCCTTCCTTTTGCTCATTTCCAAGTAAAATAGAATAGATTTACTGGACCTCTTCTTCATAAACTGTTAGATGCACAGAAAAATACGTCAATGATCTTTGAGCTTTGCTTGCCTGGTAACGAGCGATTCCCATCTCCAAAGTGCAACAGTTTTCATTCTACATGCCCCCTCTATGCTACTGACATCCAGGTTCTCATTAAGACAACATCAACATGAGGATTTAGTTTCAGCCTGTTATCGCTTACCAACGAACAGATATTCATAGAAGCTGAATCTATAAAGACCCGTAACAAAGGTGACTATCCAAGTGGAGGACCAGCTGCGATTCTTCAGCATACATCAAAAACCTACCCAAAAACACCCTCCACAGCAAAAACAGCTTCCATTTCAAATATAACTCCTTCATTTCAAACTCTGAGTACATGGTAGAAGTCCTGGGGCCAGATAAGCCTTGTCACTCAAAATTGGAGTACCTGTCCCCCATAATGAGGGAGCAAGTTCTCTCATCATTGAAACATAGCAACTCAGGCTCTCCAGCTGACGTGGCTCCTCCTCATATCATGTCTGAACTGGGGTCGGAACTGGCTAACCCTATCAAGGAAATCTGAAACCTGTCCTTTATTTATTTGTTTTATTAGAAAGTTTTATATAGCGCGAACAAGATCTTTGCAGATATCAGAGCGCTTTACACAGAGAGGGTACATGATGGAGCATAGTCAAAACAGGTAAGTCAGTAAAGCTAACAGTACAAATAGATGGGGTCAAAGCTAATCGTGTAAAGCAATAATACAGGTAATAAAAATAAACCAAGGGGTACATGATGGAGCATAGTCAAACAGGTAAGTCAGTAAAGCTAAACAGTACAAATAGATGGGGTCAAAGCTAATAGTGTAAAGCAATAATACAAGTAATAAAAATAAGCAAAGGGGTCGAGCAAGTAGTACATATCTGTGCAGATTCTTTAAGAGTCCAGAATAGTAGTTCAGGTGTATTTAGCCATGAGGATAGCTTTTACTTCTTTCTTAAAACGTATAGTGGAGGAGATGAGCCTGATTTCAGGAGGGAGTGAGTTCCAGATTCTGGGTGCCATTCCTGAGAAGGAGCGTTTATACGTTTTTTCCTTCCGAAATCTTCAAGGCTTCAGCAGAAGATTGTTTGTGCCTCTAGTGCTTCTAGAGCTTGTCAACTTCTGATTGAGGTAGCCGGGTGAGTTAAGGTGTACCGCCTTGTGTGTCATGCAGGCAATTTTCAGGTATATTCTGCCTTCAAAAGGCAGCCAGTTCAGGGATTTCAGGTCAGGGGAGATATGAGAGTGCTTTTTTGACCCCGTGATGAGTCTTGCTGCAGCGTTTAGGGAAGCTCTTAGGGGTGCAGTAGTGGTAAGGGGGAGACCGCAGAGGGCGATACTGCCATATTCTATTCGAGGGATGACTAGTGCTTGTACTGCAGTTTGGAAGTCCTTGGCTGGGAGGAAGGGTTTGAGTTTCCTCAAGGTATTGATTTGGAAGTTCGCTACCCTTAGTTGCCTTGCTGATATGTTGCTGCATGTTGAGATTGGTGTCAAGTGTTATGCCTAGAGATTTTGCGGAGTCCACGATGGTGGGTTGGACATGGAGTGCGGTTAGGTGGTGCTTAAGCCAAGTTTGAGTGGTAGAGATCTTCGCTGGAGGTGAGATCAAAAGGAACTCTGTTTTCAGAGCATTGAGTTTGAGATGATTATCGGCAAGCCAGGATTGGGTGCTTCTGATCGTTGAGTTCAGGAGCAACATGTCTTTGGGGGATTGTAGTTTGAGATAAAGTTGGGTGTCATCGGCGTACATGTGAAAGAGAACATTGGATGCTTGTAACAAAGTGGTGAGAGGTTCCATAACTAGGTTGAACAGAGTCGGGGATAGGGAGGATCCTTGGGGGACGCCTAGCGATACAGGTATTGGCGAGGACATCATGTTGTTGCTCTTGAATTTCTGCGATCTGTTATGTAGAAAGGAAGTGAACCACTTGAGAACAGTTCCAGATATACCCATTCTTGTGTTTAGTAGTTCGAGTAGCTTCTCATGTTTAACAGTGTCGAATGCTGAAGAGAGATCAAGAAGGATGAGGAGGCAGGTGTCGTTTTGGTCTAGCATTTGAAGTGCGTCGTCAATTATGTGAGTCATAGCAGTTTCTGTACTGTGCCCTGCTCGGAAGCCTGATTGATGAGGGTTGAGTAGCTCAAACTGATCAATGTGTTTAGTCAATTGTAGTTGTGCGCATTTTTCCAGCAGTTTGGCGAGAGTGGGAATATTGGTAATGGGACAGTAATTGTTCAGATCAGAGGGGTCGGCTGTGGGTTTCTTTAGTAAGAGTGTGACTTGTCCAACTTTGAGGGAATCGGGTATGGTTCCTTGTTGAAGTGAGCTGTTGATAAGGGGTAAGCACTTTTACAGCGGCAGCAGGAAGGGGGTCAGTGAGGTGATTGGATGGTTTCAAGGTGCTGAGCAGTTTGCCTATTTCTTCTTCAGAGTAGGTGTCAAAGGATGACCATGTAGCATTGTTTTTTGGTTCAGTGGATGCTGTGCAGTGGGGTCTGGAGTAGAGGCTTGCGTCAATGAGGAGATCGCTCTTTATGCTACCAGTTTTTTGGATAAAGAAAGCGGAGAAGTCTTCACAGGAGGGTGCTTCGCGCACAGTGCTGAGTGGTTGGGGTAGCTCCTTTGTTTGTGTTCTGATTAGCTCAAACAGTTTTCTCGGACGGTTTTTTGCTTGGTCGAGCTGAAGGCTGAAGAAATCTGATTTTGAGCGTTTAATTTTCCTGAAATAAGCGTTTCTCTTTTTCTTCAGAGTTTTTAGGTGCAGTGCAGAGGGAGCTGATCTCCAAGTGCGCTCTGCCATTCGCATATCTCGTCTATCCTCGTCGAGACTCCCGTTGTACCATGGATTGGAGATTTTGGTGGAGGCTCTTTTTAGCTGCAAAGGTGCAGCCTCATTAATTATGGAGGTCATAGCGTTGAGATAGTGGTCAGTCAAGGATTGGACGTCTGTCGCGCCGTTAGGTGGAAGTAGGAGATTGCAGCTGTTGGGAGGCAGAGAGCTTGGGTTGAGTTTTTTCAGGTCTCTTTTCCAGACTTTGGGCTTGGTGGATTGAACCGGGTTACATTTAACTTTTTCATTGATGAAGAATGTGACAATATGATGATCTGACCAGTCACAGGGTTGGATGGACTCGAGTTGGATATAGTCCTCTTTGGAAATAAGGTCGAGGATAGCACCTTTCTCGTGTGTCGGGCTGTTGCATATTTGGGTGAGGTCATGGGCATTGAGGAAGATTTTAAGGCTATTTACTACTGCGTCATTGTGGTCGTTCCAGTGGCGGTTGAAGTCACCAAGGGATATTTGGGTGAGCTGCCGTCCAGAATTGGTTGAGATCATATCCATGATTTCTTGGGAGAAGGTAAGGTTGTCCCTGGGTGGGTGGTAAATGCCGTGTAGGGAGCATATCGGTTTGCCCTCATTGATAATGTCGAGGCAGATGTACTCACAGGATGTAGGGGATGGTAGGGAGGTGGAGTTGACTTTCCGAACCGAGAGGTAGTTCCTGTAAATGTATGCGATTCCACCGCCTATTTTGCTGGACCTGTCAAGTCTAATGATGTGGTAGTTGGGAGGAACCAGAATATCCATTATAGGTGACGAAGATTCAGTTAGCCAGGTTTCAGTCAAAATGATTAGGTCAAGATCCATTGTTAAGATGAGATCAGCGATGGCGGCGGAATGTTTCGAGGCGGATCTGCAGTTGAGGAGAGTGCATTTGAGACGGGGTGTGTTGTGGGTGGTAGAGGGTTCTAGAGATAGAGGGACTTTTCTAAGGTTATTAGGGATGGAGATTCTGTTGTTTAGAGTGGGGGTCTAAGGGGATTTGAGTGTATCGTGGGTATGGTGAGGTGTGTGATGGATCTGTGGGGGGCTGAGTCGTAGGAACGGAGGAGGGCGAGTGTGTCGAGGTCTGAAAGAGGGTTGCAGGGGCGATGAGGACGGTTGTTACGATTGCGAGCAGGGGTTGCAGTCCAGTGTGGGGAGTGTTGGTTGGGAGAGTCAGCCGGAAGAGAGGGAGACCTGTTGGGAGGGGAGGTGGAGGTGGGTGAGGGGTTGCAGGGGCGGCGAGTGCGGTTGTTGCGATTGCGAACAGGGATTGAGGTCCGGTGTGGGGAGTGTTGAGTGAGAGAGTGAGCCTGAGGGGAGGGGGTCATGTTGGGAGGGGAGGTGGAGGTGGGTGTGGGTTGTATGGTGAGTGTGGAGAGTAGTTCTTTGATGATGTGCATGTCTTCTTTGACCTGGATGAGGGTGGCCATAATCTTGTCCAGCGTGGGGTATGCGTTGGAGGTGGGAGTGGAGATCAGCGGTGCATGACTGACCAGGGAGTTGGCATGCAGGTGGGGGAGTGGGCTGGTGTTCGAGCAGGGCTCCGTTGTGTCAGTGTACGGGATGGCGTTAGGGAGGAGAGGATTTGGGCGGGAGGGGTGTGGATGAGGTAGGGAGGGAGTTGGTGGTATGGGTGAGGGCATTGGTGGAAGGCGGAGAGAGCAAGGTGGAGGAAGGGTGTATGTTAGTGGTGGGGGTGCAATAAGGGTAATGGGGGCTGAGAATGGGGGGGGGGAATGGTATAGGTGGTGAACCTGTTGTGAGGAGTGGGAGTTAAATTAAGAGAGGAGGTGTGTTCTGCGTATTTAGTTCGAGGGTTGTGGGGACTGAGAATGGGGGGATAAAGGGTGGGAATTGTCGTTGTGCGGGTCGTTCTGGAGCTGAACTAGGTTGTGGGTGGGAGCTGTGATGTCAGGGGAGAGGAGTGTTAATGGTACGTGTAGAGGTCCGAGAGTTGGTAGGAGGGGTGGGGGTGGTGTTGTGGGTGAGAGCAGTGGAGTCCGGGGTGAAAGGAATGGGAGTGATATGAGTGGAGGTCAGAGTGTTGATGAGGGAGAGGGTGCGGCTGGTGCATGTGGGGGAGAGATCTGTGACTGTAACTGAGGAGTGTGGGGTAGCTACAGCAGGTGGTTGGTTGCCTAAAGTGCTGGGGGTAGGGGTGACGTGCATATCTCTCTGGGGGTGAACTACGTTAGGAGGGTTGTGAGTGGGGGCTGTGGAGTCAGGGGTGTTAGGATTGGAGGTAATATGAGTGGGAGTCCTAGGATTGGCGAGGTGCTCTTTGAAGGTGGGGAACAGGTTGTCTAGTAGTTCCAGGTTCCTGTCTGTGGATTGGATTAGGTCAATCCCGTTATTGTAGATAGTGATGGTGGATCTGCCTGGGAAGGGTTGGGATGGTGTGATGGAGAGTGTTAGTCCATGAACGGATTTCCTGGTGCTGGAGACGGTGAGTAGGGTGAGGAACGCTTTTCTCCAACGAGCTCTGCGTGTGGTGTGGAAGATGATATCAGTGTTCAGGGATCCATTGACCGGAGAGAAGTAGGTGTCTGCAAAGGGGGTTTCAGAGTGGGACCGCAGGAAGTTGTGTTTAAAGCGTTTAGCTGCTTTTTTGGTGATTGCTGGCGGGTAGTTGATTTTATATGTGTGCTTGCCGATGAGATCCATGTTGAGATGGTGGTATAGGTAGGTGAGTTAGGGGGCAGCGTACAAGCATAAGCAATAAGTTACATAGAGCCAAAGTGACACTAGTGAGGAACCAAAATGCATGAGGTAGCCATCTGTGCAATACAGGAAGTAGTGGAGTGGTGTGGCTCACTGGTTAGAGGCGGCAGAACCGGAAGCAGAGGTCGGCCCGGGACCAGGGTTCGATTCCCGACGCGGCAGGGTCTTGGGCCATGGTCAGCGGACTCGATAATTCTCGCCTCGGTGCCTACTCCAAATATGGGTCCCACTCAGCAACTCTGGGCAATAGCTTGCTTAATCTCTACTAACGGCCCCATCAGCGCCTGGGATGCTTGTCTTCACCTTGGAGATGCCCAGGAGGGACCATCTCACAGGGAAAGCCAGGATGGGTTCTCCAGCGGTATACAGCGCCAGGACGCCCCTTTGCTGGGGCAGCTGTGCGCTTTACAAGTATACGACATTTAACATTTACATGAATCAAAAGTGACAATATTGAGCAACCAAAAAAATATATGTGGTAGCAATCATTGCATTACAGGAGTTACATGTTTCAAGTGACACTAGTGAGCACCCAAAAATATATGAGGTAGCATTCGGTGCATTACGAGAGAATAAAAAAAAAAAGTGAGAAGAGTGCAGGTTATAGAACAAATACATAAAAAAACACAAATAGAAGTAAAATACTGCAATAAACGGCAGACACTGTCACTAGAAGGTGTCGATAAAAGGCAATGTAAAGTGCGCGGTAGTTGAGATTAGTCTAAGATGGCCAGTTCTTAGGACATATTCAAATAGTGAAAGTGACTAGTCCATGATGGCCGCCAATAAGAGAGACCAGTCTAAAATGGCCGCCAAGTAGGGGAGACAGAGACAGTAGTCCTCTGTTGTTGTTGCTTTGCGAGCAGGGGAGGGTAATTTCACATTCTATATGAGTAAGCCCAGTTCCTAGCTTGCTGGGAGGCAGTCTTATCTCTATTTTGGTGGACCTATGTGGAGGAGTTATGCCGAGGAGCCTTGTGGGCAGCTGGAGGTACAGGCGGTGATTCATAGATTCAGTTAATGACCCCTGCCATTTTGAACAAAGGCGGTCTAAAAGTGTGAGGCGAGTGATGTAAAAATTAATCCCTTTTGGATATTTTCAGCTCAGTCTGCCCCTTAATGTTGAAAGTGAGGTTTTGCGTTTTGCATGCATCGAGGGTCTAGTCAAAAGTGAAGTACTAAAGATGCGGTGAGCTTCTAGCAGGCTGCATGCTAGTCCCCATGCACGTCCGAGGAGCCTCGATCTCCGCCAGCACAGCAGGAAGGCTGAAGGTCCGCAGGTCTGCTCCCAGGGCCACAGGGACCCACGTCCGCCGAGGAAGCCTCACTGTTGCCCACAAGGCGGCCAGAGCTCCTGTGCTGCAGCCCCTCCAGCCTCGCTAGGCGATGTCGTGTGTCTCCAGCTTTCCTCGCCGTTAGCCTCAGTTATATCCCAGCAGTTAGCCTCAGGGATCCAGCCTCAGAGATCGGGCATCGGATAACCGGAGCCAGGGCTTGCTGTTTCCGGTGAGCCCCTCACGGCAGGGGGGGGTCTTGCCGATTTTGTTCTGCAGGGCGTCGGGGAAGCACCGAGACCAAGCCTTTGCCCTCCCCTGTATTGCGCAGAAAATGACTTTAGAGAGCGGTTGGTCCCCGAGGACGTACGGGCTCCGGACCTCCGTTTATTTGATGTAATAACTCACAGCAGCCCGGCGGGGCTCGGAGCCCCCGTTGCAGCGGGGGGCTCCCAGTGCTTGCTCCCAGTGCAGCTCCGCATTCACTCCTCTGCCCTCCTCCGTCGTGAGCCGTGGGACCTCCGTCCCAGGACCTGTAGTGACCCGCAGCAGCCCGGCGAGATGGGGCAGACTCCGGTGTGTGGAGCCCTCAGTAGGCTCAGCAGGTTCCGGCAGACTCCGACCTTCCGTCTCGTCAAGGTCTTGTCTGTCCCGGAGCTCCAGCTGCTCAGTCCCGGCAAAGCGATGGGGGTGCCTGAAGGCGAGAGTCCAGGAGCAGTCCAGCGGAGATGAGGGGTGATCGCAGGGCTTTGCAGGCGATGGGGGTGCCTGAAGGCGAGAGTCCAGGAGTAGTCCAGCGGAGATGAGGGGTGATCGCAGGGCTTTGCAGGCTCAGGCCTCCGTCAATCCGGTAAGCGTGCAATCCAGTTAAAATCCAGTTACTTTTGATCCAGTTACATGGGTGCTAACAGGGATAAAGCCCGAAGTGGGATCCCAAGCACTGGGAGCTCTTCACAGGAGCTCCTACCAGGCGGCCATCTTGCCATCAACCTTCCTTATCATCTGCCTCTTTCTTGCTGAAATGGAAATGGGCATTTATTAAACCTTTGCCTAAGAAATCCTCGGCTGACCATGGGGACCTTCAAAACAACAGGCCCATTTCTCTCCTGCCACTATGCTAAAAAATGATGGCGTCTATGGTGAATCGTCAACTCTCAGATTATCTGGAACAGCATAACCTCCTTAACCCGTCACAGTCAGGCTTCCATGCAGGTTTCAGCACGGAGTCTGCACTAACTGAGGTGTCAGATACGATTAGGCTGCTGTTGGATGAAGGGACCCCCACCATGCTGGTTCTCTTGGATGTATCAGCGGCCTTTGACACCATCTCTCACAGGATCTTATTAGATAAACTGCAGGAGATTGGTGTCATGGGGAGGGCGCTGGACTGGATACAGAGCTTTCTCTCTGAAAGATCTCAATGTGTACAACTGGACACTTGTGTGTCCAGGACCACAATCGTGGACAAGGGAGTTACTCAGGGCTCTGTATTAAGTCCCACGCTGTTCAATATCTACGTGTCGTCTTTGGCCTCTCTTATTAAATCATGTGGGTTTTATACCATCTCTTATGCCGACGACACTCAGATCATCGTCCCCATAGAGAAGGATTCAGGAGGAACTAGAGATAGATTTAAATCATGTATGACTAAAATTGCAGTATGGATGAAAAATAACTTCCTGCAATTAAATTCAAACAAAACCGAGAACCTACTGTTCGGGAAAGCCGAGCAGTTATGGACTGAGGATTGGTGGCCAGAGGAACTAGGAGAAGAACCCCTACCTAAAACTTGGGCAAAAAATCTGGGCGTACTAATCGACTCTAAACTATCCATGGAGCAGCATGTGAAAACGTTATCTGGCAAGTGCTTCGGACTAATCCGCATGCGAAAGAAGATTTTCCCCTGGATTCCGCTCTTCACCAGAAAGGTCCTGTTACAGGCACTTTTAGTCAGCAGGCTTGTCCTACGGAAAACGTCCTGCTGGTGGGGAGGGGGAAGATCTATTCTCCAAACTTCAAGTTGTGCAAAATACCGAGGCATGCCTAGTTCTCAATAAACCTGCATGCACCCCCTCTCTTCCATTATTGAGTGAGCTGCATTGGCTCCCATTGAGGAAAAGAGCAGTCTTTAAACTCTTGTGTCTGGCGTTCAAGGCACTGGTTGGTCTAGGTCCAGGATATCTAAGGAGGAAATTAATATGGTACACTCCAACCCGGCAGTTAAGATCTAGTGGCCATAAGCTCCTCCAAATTCCTTGAATTAAAAAGGCTAGGATGGGGGGGGGGGGGGGGGGCGTGCTTTCTCTTATGTTGCCCCTAAATACTGGAATGCACTACCAGTTGACCTGCGGACCTGTACTACATTCATGGCCTTGAAGAAAAAATTAAAAACATGGCTATTCTAGGGTATTGACTCAGTCTGTCGCTGTCTGCTTTCCCGGGCGCCGAGAGATCCCTGTGGGGATGATTCGTACGCCATATAAATAAAATTAAAATAAATTGCTAAAAGTAAAACAGTAAATTAACTGAAAGAGGTTCTCACAGGGGGGCTGAAGTTCTGGAAATCTGTTGGAAAAGCCCCCAAACAAGGTATACGTGGAAAACATAGGCCACCTGATCTTACACCAAATTCTAGGAGTCTGTGCGCTATACTAAATGTCAAAAGTTAAAATTAATTCACAGAAATAAGTTCACAAAAGAGATATATTTCTTTTACACATATTTGCGTGCAATACTTTACAATCGGTATTCCATCTTTTGATCTTAGAGCTAAAAAATTAACAATTAGATTGCAAATATGTATGCAAGAATGACATCTTGATGCAGAAACCTGTCAGTCTACATTAACTGTCTCAGTTAAATGCTCTCTGACGTAGAATTACCTCGGACACGCAGTTCTACAGAACATCAAGCTGGCCAGCTTACCTTCCGTTGGATTAGGGGGTTGGTCTTTATTAATCGCTGTCTGAATGTTGGTGAATGAAGCAGGTGGTGCGCACTGCTGTAGCACTCCAATTGCATTACAAAACTGATCTGCAAGCTACCGAAATAGAAAAACAGCAAAATAAAACATTAGGCAGAGTCTTTGTTAGACCGATAAGAAATGTTCACCATAAAATAGCATTTGAGATTTTGATTAACAACTTTCCATGCAAGTACAAAAAAACCCATCAACATAACAAAAACGTGCATAGGTGGAGTATTTCATTAAAATTGCTCTTTAAATGCCTGTAGTTGTAAAAGAAAGTGTCACGTGGAGAAAGAGTAGAATACAAAATAAACACTGGCAAGTGCTTTAGGCTTGACCTTTTTATGTCTTGCTACGGACAGCTTTTGCTGCCTGATGAAGGAAGAGAAAGAAAGAAATAAAAGAAAAAGACAGACACTGACTTTTGGACAGACCCTTTCAATTATGGACAACTGTAGTCCAGATGGTTTATGGACTGGCTGAAAAGGTTGTCCATCAGCGTTGGTATTAGACCACAGCATTTCGTAGAAATATACTACTTAAAAAGTAGTCACATATACGTTGGCATTACTGCGCGGATTTTAATAATTTGCATTTTATTGGGAGGGCCTCCGCTGCCTGTTTGTGTTTCAATTCCCCCAGCCCCATACCACCCATTTCGCCACGTTAATTGTCTTAATTGTCAATTTCCTTTATTTCTGAGGGCCAGATGAGAAGTCTTAACAGGCTGTGCTGTTCCTACTGACAGGTTTTGCTGTCTGTTGTTGAAAGACCTGCAGTGCACAATAGCAACAGTGGCCTTTCGGTCAGTTCGTTGCTGATCACTGGTTGGCTTTCTTGTCACTCATTTGTTTGAGTCTTATTTGATGGTCCACTTTCCTCATGTTTGTTTGTCTGTCGCCTGGATCACAGTTTATTTTCCATCCTTCTGACTGTACAAGATATATATTCTTCCACTAAGATTTTTTTTTTCTTTAAGCCCTCAAAGAAATTGCATGCGTTTTCTATCTCTCCAGTTTGCTGCTTCCCCCTTGCATAACCACCCCCTGCCCTCTGAGTTGCACCAGCACATTCCAGCTTGACTGTTGCTTCCCCTACCCCTTCCGGTCCTGTGTTACTTTTTCTGGTGTTTTCTTCCAACCACCCTGCTTCTCCTCGCCGATGAATGCTTTTCACAGCTTTTGTCTGGCTTCTCTTTATTTAAAATAGATATTGTTTTCTTTTTCGGACTGCGATTCCCTTCTTGTGAGGCAAACAAGGGTTATGGAAACCTGAGATCCTTTGGCAAATCCCACAACGACATGGCAGCAGATTTCTCAGGAGAGTCTAATATATAAAAGAAGTTCAGAGCAGATTATTGTGTGTAATTTTGGCAAGTTCAGTCACAAATGGAGTGGGTTAGCCAACAATGCCTGGATCCTCCACACAGTCTCATGTTTCCGCACAAAATTTTACGGGTAGCCCAGGCAATGGCAGAAACCGAAGCAGATTACCTTTGTGGCCAGCGACTGCAAACTCGTAGATCAAGAGATAAGCGCCTTACTCACCATAGGCTACTGTCCTGGCTCTACTGCACCCACAACAGTGCCTCAGCAACATTTTTCATGAGACAAAAAAAGGACTTAGGACATCGTCTGTCAACCTTAGGGAGTTCAACGAACAGTTGGCCTTCGTTCACAACAAATTGGAGGAAATCCACCTCCTCAGGCGTGTGCTTCTTCCTCAGGACTGGATGGCAAAGCTAGTCCTCAAGGAAGCCTCCCTTTGCAGCCCATATCTTTGTCCCCATCACAGATTACTCCAGTTTCTTTGGAGGCACCAGGTGTTTGGATTTGCTGCTCTCACCTTTGGACTGTAATCAGCCACTGGTGCTTTACGAAACTCCTGCAGCCAGTAATGAAACATTTCTGGGCAAGGGAACAAAATCCTGGCTATGGAAAGCTCAGAAGAGCGATATCGGGAGACAGTAGAGATAATATTTACCTTCTTTGAGATTCCTTACCAACCAGGACAAATCCCAAATGAACAGTCTCGTCAGAAAACATTCCTGGGTTTCAAAATAGACTCAGTGCAGGCAAGTTTTAAATGTTCCACCAAGATGAACAACATTAAGAGAGAACTGAGGAAAGGCTTGAACAGTCCCTAGATAGCACCATGACAGCCTGCCTAGTCAGACTACTTTCAGTGTCGATTCAGGCAATCTTTCCAGACCCACTGCTCTACCGGGCCCTTCAAAGGCTAATGATATCCCTCTCCAGAAAAGTCTTACCTAGTTACAACAGATAGACCTTAACCTGGAAGAGAAGTATAAGATCTCCTCATGGTTGCGAGAAAAGATAATGTGAGCTGTTTTGTGTCAATGAAGATGAACAATGTATTACCGATGAGTTACATCAACCAACTGGGTGGCACATGATCGAAAGCAGATCTTGCAATAGACTCCTTGCACTTTTGCCCTCAGAACCGAGCGTCAGTCACAGCGGGGTACCTGCCAGGAGAGTATAACTTGACAGCACTGGCAATCCAAAACCTTCCAGCGATTCCAGTGCGTGGAAGCTTCCCACAAAGATATTTCAGGCTATCAGAAGGCGTTTGGGTCCATGCCAGACATATCGGTTTGTTTCACGACTGAACTACCAGCTACCCCACTACTTCAGCTGGAGGCCAGATCCTGGGGCAGATGCAACAGATGCATTCCTCCATGACCGGGCAACAAAAACCATTTGTGCCTTTCCCCTATTCTCACCGAAGTAGTGGATCAGACAAGGCGGCAAAGAGCGGCTTTTCTCAAATGTAATGATCCGTCTCACCCCTTCTTCAGAATATTCTGCTGAATACTCTAGGTAAATAGTTCTTAACCTTTTGACTTCTGTGAAGCCCCACTTAATTCAGGAACCCAGGCACCAACACTGAATAATTACTAAATCCGGGGACCCCCCCACTGAGTCATTACTAGAAACTGGGGACACCTGCCTAAGCATTTTTTATGATTTGGGCTGCAAGATAATATAAACAGAAAAATGCAGAAACAAGCATTCATTGAACAAATAGACAAATGTTGAAACCTTTTAATGTGCACATCTTCAGGAATTTAAGTGGTTTTAGATCGTACTCTTGGGATTTCTAATTTTAGTTATTACATGTATTAGCTGTATTTACATAGATGCCTGTATATAAGTTTTAATCGTTCATTATTGTAAGGGGGGGGGGGGGGTATGTTGCACCTATTCCTGCCAACAGCCCCGCGAGGTTATAGGAAGATTAGGCATCGGAAGCTGCAAATGGAGATGTTTCCATTCAAACCAGGCGGTGGTTGAGCTTAAGACGCTGGTGATGGATGGGTTGTTCTTGTTGGACTTCATAATGCAGTGTCGAATCTTATCCTTGGTCCTTGGTACTTTCCACAGCTTGCCATGCTACTCGCCACAAAGACCGGGTAAGAAGATAACTAAAATGCTAAATGCTTGCGCAGGGGCAGTCCTGAAAAGGAGTAATATTGGTGTGCCTTGCTGTTATGCTGCAAGAGACCCGCAACGCGAGGATTTGGCCAACGTATCGCATCACAATAATATGCAAGCAGCCTTTAAGTTTGCAAGGAAAGTCGAGTTGAACACAGCCGCCTAAAGAGCAAGTCTGCACTGGATATAATAGAAATTACACAAGTGGGCTGCCTTACACGCCCAGTGTCTAACAACGTACTATACAGCGTAACACGTTACAACATACACATGTAATCAACGGCGTGTTTAAAATAAATAATTTAAAGTTGTTCCTCGAAATTGTGTGTCGTGATTACGAGTTGTTAGTTCTCTTTTCTTAGAATAGAGAGCACTACGCTATTCCAATTTAGGTAACCGGTGAATGTAATATCGTCCTGCTCTGCCCCTTGCATGACACCGAGACTCCCCATGACACTGTTAGCGCAGATAACCGTTGAGGGGTTGAAAGGAAGAAGCGACACCAGAGATATGTACATAAATGATATGCCACACAGACTAAAACAAACTCACACAGTAAACCCCTCACCGAGTTCACTGCGTCCTGCAACTGTGTCAGCCGGTCCGCCATGACCCGAGCTTCGCACTGTAATAATATTCACAATCGCAACCGGACTAGTGGCGCTCGCACCGTAGCAGCCACAGTGCGTGAGCCAAAGAACACACTGCAACGAGCTGCCATCTTTAAAGAGTACACGTTTCCTTGTTCTACAAGAAAATAACAACATTTCCAATTAACTTTCTATTAGCTTTTTGTAATTGAAATAGTACTTGGTTTTAAAATATTATAAATAAATATAATTGTCCACAACTTTTCGAATCATAATGACATTGCACTTAATAAAAATAGTTTATAAAGCACGTTCATTATCACATGTGAAAATGAGCCCTTAAATTTAAGTTTCAGATGTATTTATATTTATATGATTAGTAAAAAAATAAACTACAAAATGGCCGCTGCACTATTTGCAGGGTGCCGCGGAGTTTCCCGTTGTTTGGCTTTCAGTCGTGCCCTCTGGCAGGTACGTTTCTCATTGGTTCACATAAAGCTAGCTCTCATTGGCTAAAGGCTCGAAAAAGAAAACCGGAAGCTTGAGTGTTGTGCCTCGAAAAGTTCTCGATATGGGTTATAGAGAAGAGGTGGGTACATGGGGACACAGTGAAGAGGTACAAGGAAGACCACCTTATAGGTAAAGGGACTACAGTCCACAGGGCGCCTAATGATTGGGGCAGGCAGTGCAAGGGGAAGTAAGTGCATTTCTTAGGGAAAGGTTATGGAGAGGCTTTGCTCTATTTAATAGGTTTCAATGAGTCGAGGCTTAGGTTTGCTACCTGTCCTGTTTTTGTTGATTTTTTTTAACCGGCCTGACCTGTATTTGTAAGTCCAGTATACATGCCAATAGACCCTGAAATTGCATTTTCGACAATAGAAGTCAATGGGGAATTTTCATTCTCCCGATAGGTCAGTAGCTAGTAACTATCACCAAATCAGTCTGTTAGACTCGTCGGTGAAGGTTATGAGCAGAGTGTTATTGTCCAGGTTGAAAGTTTGGGCAGAAGATGAAGGGATCCTCGCAAGCTCACAGTATGGTTTTAGGAAGGGCAGAGGGACACTAGATCAGTGCCTGAATTTAGAACTTTTAATTGGCAAGTACACTTCGGCAAAGCAGGGTACTTTGTACCTCTGCTTTGCCGATTTGAGTAGCGCTTTTGATCTAGTTGATCATTCAATCTTGTGGCCAGTCCTATTAGAAATGGGTGCACTGGAAGCCATTACCTTTTTTTTAGCAAGACTTTACGAAAAGATGCAAACGTGTGTATGCTATGGGACAAACAGAGAGTGCACCCCTAATTTTAACGTAAAATGTGGTATTCGACAGGGTTGCGTTCTTGCCCCCCTGTTGTTTACCCTTTTCATTAATGCTATGGATGCTGTTTTGAACCACGGGTCAATGGATTAAGTGTGTCAGTACTGCTTTATGCAGATGACGCTGTGCTTCTCTCAAGGACCCCTATAGGTCTACAACGTTTGATGGATAAGTTCTCTGATTTCATCAGTGAGAGAAAGCTGATGATTAATAAGAGTAAAACTCTTGTCATGACTTGTGGAGCCAAATGTAATAAAAGGAATGCCTTTTTTATTGAAGGGGTGAAAGTGCAGCAGGTGGAAACTTTCTGTTACCTGGGTGTCACTTTTACGCACAAAAATAGCTGGTCAGAAGAACTTTCAAACGTCGGGTCCAAAATGGTAAAGTGTGCCCACGGTATCTTCAAGTTCGCATCTAAGATCGGCGATAGACGGATTAGAGGTATGTTGTCAATTTACAAGGCTAGGAGTGTCTCAATCGCATTATATGGAGCTGGGATATGGGGTTATACTAATGTAGATGTAGTACAAAGAGAAGAACATAATTTCCTCAAAAGACTCCTTTGTCTTCCTACTCCAGCCCCAAATGAAATGATTCATAGAGAATTCGATGTCGCCTATTTAAGCGACCTCATCTCGTTGAGACCCCTGATGATATGGCGTGCGATCTGGGGGAAAGATGAAACGGCTTTTAACCAAAGCGTCATCAAGGATTGCCTTGACCTAGACAATTATACCAAAATACCGTGGCTTAAGTATGTTCTAACAAATGATAGGTAGTTGCCGTGCACAGCTTTTTAGGTAATCCGTAAGTTAAATGCGTGGATCGTGCTCCTTTGTATACTCCCTGCTTAAGAGTATGTACAACAAATGAGGATTGCGCTGGCACTGTACAGTGCTAGTGTCACAAAGGGCACAGGTTGTTGATTGCGGGTTATTACCCGCCAATTTATGAACAAATAAAGTTTTCTGTTCTCTGCAGTATTTTATTCATACTTTTGTAGATGATTTCAACTTAAGAGTAAAGCAGTTATCATACTTTTATATCCAACTCCTTTTTCAAAAATACATTCCATATATTTCCAATGCATTTCGGCCTCTTGGCCTTCATCTGGGAAATCTGCGAAGCAAAAATTATATCTGTCACGACATGTGATATCATGTTAAATTCAAGCAAATTAAGTAACTCTAAAGCTCTAACCTGTCATACAATCTCTGACATTGTTAACATTATATGCTCAAGCTCAATTGCGCTGTCTGTGCAGTATTAGCAATGGCTGTTTACACTGAAAGTTTACGCGCTAAACAAATACTTGCATTTTCATCGTAAAACCGGAAAACAAGTGATAACCAGAAGTGGGAGCGACGTTGTAACCAGTTCCCCTTGTGTTACTCTCATTGCAACTAACTAACATCCAGAACGTGACGCGTTAACCCACCGGACTCGTTTGTGGGTTTGAAATCTAAACATACGCTTTTAAAGATGTGGCGTGTACGCGCTGCCTATGGGGAATGTCTGCGCAGTTACTTCTTACCGGGAATGCACTGAGATCTCGATTCTATCCGCGCGGGTGGCTACTGCTCTCACCACGGTGAAAGTCGGCGTGTGACGTATGTGGGCTGCACTCTGCTTCTAAAAATACGCGCGCAATTAATTAAAGGGCCGGGATCTTATTAACATTTTGTATCTGTAACCCTATGCTTAATAATTGATCTTTTGAATGAATACATGAATACGTAATGTCTGAAATAAGACATGATAAACAATAGATAGACAGCACCATGAGAAAAATATTTTTGACATGCACTATAAATAACAGCTAAATTCTGTCCGTTCGTTAATCCCCTGTGGGCGCAGGGTTTGCAAGTGGAATATCCAGTGATTTTCGCGTTTAAGCAAAACTTTTCTGTTGTCTGTTTCTTCATTTTTTTCCACAATTTCCAATATACATGCCCTTATCTGATTGATTTGGTGATTATGTTCAATGAAATGAGTAGCGACAGCTGATTTTAACGCTTTTGTCCTTATATTGCTTTTGTGTTCGGTCAACCTTGTTTTAAGTTTACGTTCTGTTTGTCCAACGTAGGCTTTGCCTCATGGGCATTTTAACATGTATATGATGTTTTTCGTGTCGCACGTACCATTCACTTGTAACTTAATCTTATTACCCCTCATGGGGTGGGTAATGGTGTTACCTTCCATAATGTTATTGCAATTGCTGCAGTTTTTGCATGGAATGGTACCTTTGAATATTGTTTGAGGTTTCATGGATGTTGTTTTTTTAATGATTTCTCCTAGGTTTTTGGCTCTAGTGAATGCGAAGAATGGTTCATCCTGAAATATGTTATTGAAATCGAGTTCAGTTCTGAGCATGCACCAATGTCTTTTGATTATCTTCTTGAATTGAGGAGTAATTGTAGAATATTTGCTCACACATGTGATTCTGTTGGTCTTTTTATTTTTTTGTGAAGAAAGTAGGGTCTTTCTGTCCTTGGCAGTAGCTCTTTTGAGAGCATCTTGCAGTACAACGTTGGGATATCCTCTTTTTTTGAATTTATTTATCATGATTTGTGCTTGCGCCTTAGAGTCTTCCGGGTCTGAAACTATTCTTTGCACTCGAAGTAGTTGGGAGTAAGGGAGGTGTTGTTTGAGGGGAGTGGGATAAAAGCTCTGGTAGGCAAGTAGATTATTGCGATCTGTGGTTTTGGTGTGAAGGGTAGTCGCAAAGTGGTTCTCAATTTTTTTGATAGTTACATCCAAATAATTAATTTGACTGTTGTGCACTACATGAGTAAATTGTATCCTTTGATCAATGAGATTGAGTTGTTGGATGTTAGTAATCAAGCGTTCTTCAGTGTCTTTCCACAGGATGAAAATATCGTCAATATAGCGTAGATATAGATGTAGCCCTTGATGCCATTGTGCGTTTTGTATAATGTGTTTGTTCTCGTACTGATGCATGAAAATGTTCGCGTATGACGGTGCTGCCGGATTTCCCATGGCAGTGCCTGACTTTTGCAAAAACCATTTGTCCTCCCATTTGAAATAGCTATGCATCAACGTGAAGTTGAGTAACTTTAACAAGAATATTTTCATGTTTTCTTCATATTCCATCTCGAGCAAGGCTGCTTCTACTGCCTCTAACCCCAGTGAGTGCGGTATAGAGGTGTACAATGCTTGTACATCTATGGTACACATGAGTATTTTCTCGTTGGGTTCCAGTGTTACGTTGTCTAGCTTAATCAAAAAATCCGTGGTGTCTTTGATGAAAGAATTCATGCTGATGACGTAGGGTTGGAGATATTTGTCAATCAGTTTACCCACTGGTTCTTGAATACTGCCACAGGTCGACACAATGGGGCGACAAGGCGGTTGTTGAGGATCTTTATGGATTTTAGGTGTTAGGTAAAATCTGGGTGTTTTAGGGTGGTCCATAGTGAGATATTTCTTCATTTTATCATCCACGCATCCTTTCATGATGCCTTCTGAAATGATAGTTTGAAGTACCGCTTGTATTTCCTTAGTTGGATTTGTGTTAAGTTCCATATACGTGTTCTCATCTTGAAGGTGCACTAGGGCTTGTGAGTTGTAGTAGTCCTTGTTCATAATGACCAGAGCTCCACCCTTGTCCGCTCTCTGACAAATGATATTCGGATTGTCCGCTATGTTTTTGAGGATGGCGTGTTCTTTTTGAGTGAGATTCTTGAATTTGGTCTTTTTACGGTAGTTGATTTTACTTAGATCCTGTTTTACTAGCTGTTCAAACAAATCCAGAGTCTTGTGGCTGATGGGAGCCATGTAAGAGCTAGTGGTGGTGAGGCCTTTAAGAGAATCCTCCTTATTGTCCTGTTGATCAACAACCTGTGCCCTTTGTGACACTAGCACTGTACAGTGCCAGCGCAATCCTCATTTTAAGTATGTTCTAGACAGCTTCAGGAACATTTTTGGGCTCAATATACTAGCAGAACCATGTTCTGCAGAGAATATCACTAAAGTAGACATGAAAAACATCTTTTTGCAGTACAGAGCACAGAAACGCCTGGAAGCTAACAGCCGCCTCACTACAGTCCGTCTCTACAATAAATACATTGAAGGTGATTTACCACAGCTATACTTGAGTATGGTAACTAGACCTGCCCACAGGTTTGTCTTAGCCAGACTAAGATTTGGTACGGCTCATGTTTTGGTTGCTTTTCCCCAACCTAAGAAGCAACCTGTTGGGCCGTGCCCATGTGATGGGCATTCCAAGCAAAGCACTTTGAACTTTATGTTGATTTGTACTCTCTTCTTGCATGTTAGGGTGGCCTACCTGAAACTGATTTTTGTAAAATATGGTGTTAGAAATGTGGAGGATGCGATGAAGTTAGTTTATAATATGAATTCTCCGGATAAATGTTTTTATATTGCCACTTTTATCTCCAAATCAATCCAGATGAGAAATAGCATGCTGTTTTAAATATTTTCTTTTAACCTGCCTTGTTTTTATTATCTACCTTTTTAAATTGTATTGTATTGTCCCATGCATTTTGCTTATGTGCTTTTATGGTCATTGTATTCTATGAACCGAATAAAGCTTCATGAATTGAATTGAATTGAAAACCGGAAGCTTGAGTGCTGTGCCTCGAAAAGTTCTCGATATGGGTTATAGAGAAGAGGTGGGTACATGGGGACACAGTGAAGAGGTACAAGGAAGATCACCATATGGGTAAATGGACTACAGTCCACAGGGCGCCTAATGATTGGGGCAGGCAGTGCAAGGGGAAGTAAGTGCATTTCTTAGGGAAAGGTTATGGAGAGGCTTTGCTCTATATTTAATAGGTTTCAATGAGTCGAGGCTTAGGTTTGCCACCTGTCCTGTTTTTGTTGATCTTTTAACCGGCCTGACCTGTATTTGTAAGTCCAGTATACATGCCAATAGACCCTGAAATTGCATTTTCGACAATAGAAGTCAATGGGGAATTTTCATTCTCCTGATTTTTTTATTTTAAATCCCCAACGTCCCTGTCCTAAAATGTTGGCATGTATGGTTCAGGTCAATAAAAATATTGGAAAAATAGTCAAATCCAATTTGTTTCCTTCTGAAACTCACACTGAAAACAGCAAATACAGACCGAAATCAGTTTAAAAAAGAAAAGCATTTGAGAGGTGCCTAAATCGTTTCAGAACGAGTGTTAAAACAAACAGAGGGACAAGTTGCATGTTACAAAAGCATCTTAGCAATTTTTCACAAATTATTTTTCACATATATTATCTCTAGTAAGTTCCCAAAATAGCAAAACAAAGAAATTACCGGTATTTTTCCCAAAGAAAGGTGGCAACCCCAGTTCAGGTGTGTAGCCTTTAGGAGGGCAGCAAGTGTAGCACCAGAGTCCAGGCCCCTCTTTTAGTGAAGACTATATACACTGTATAGTTGAAAACTAAATTTATTGTAGAATAAAGACCCCAGCCAAAATGTAGTACTGACTTCAGCTTTCCTCTCCCTTCTCTGCCTTCACGCTCCATATTACATCATAAACATTCTACCAAGTTCCACTACTAATGAGGCAGGGAAGGGAGAGTGTAGTAAATTACTTCTCTACTCTTCTCCACTGAATAGAATGTCCATGACATGACATCATAGAATGCCTGGGTGACTCTCTGGCTCACAGTGTCAGTTAGTCAACTCAGGCTGAGCTGGTTGGAGCCTGCTCCTGGTGGGGTTTTACTAATACTTCCTATCTTCCCCTATTCATCTATCCTAGAAGGAATCTACAATAAAGGATTATCTAACTATACAGCTGGACTGTGTATCTTCCTTTACTACAGACAACATAACAGTAACACTCTATTATGCACCTTTATGTACAATTAGTAACACAACACATCTCCTCCTTAATAAACAAACCACACTTTTCCTCTTATAACAAACATTGAAGGATAACAGAATTTGTAATATGAAAGCACCAAGAAAAATAAATAAATAGCAAAAAGAAAAGCTTAATCACAAATAAAGTCTTTCAATTTTTTAGGCTTTCTAATTCTCCTACCTATTCGACTTGCTTGGAAACATGAAGAAGTAGAAGAACTTACTCTGGAGGTAGATGGTACCTGACCATCCTGTACACAATCAGCACGAAAAAGAGGAGTTTTAACAACTTTCTGGTCCTCTACAGAAAAGGAATTAATTTGTGATTGGTATGTCCCTTTATTAAAGACATCATCAAGCAACCAACTAGAATTTAAAGCATTACCAATTTTTGACAAAGGTAGACTATTTTCTGCATGTTCAATTTTACCTTTAAATAAAGAGATCTGTCTCGTGTGCCAAATTTTCCCATCAATCAGTTTGACAGAATTACAGAAAAAATGTATTCCACTTGAAGTGGTTTAATTAACCTACCCCCCAGATGTACCACATATTCCGGGGTTTTTCACTCGTACCCCAATCACCAATACAAATACACGCCTCCTTGCACTTTGCTTTTCGTCATAGTACAACTTACTTTTATCTTTTGCCTTGATTACGTTCCTCTTGACAATAGAAGGAGTCCATTTGCTCACCTTAGTGCACTTCAACCACCCAATGTCATCCTTAGTGTAAGGAATTCTTCCCCTCAAGGCTTCAAAGGGACTGAATCCAGTCACACATGGCATAATCCTGTATGACCACCCCGTTTTCCACATCTCTCTTGTTAGACCTGGCACCATTGGTGTGGGTCTCCCTTCAATTTTTCGCTTTATTCTTCTCTGTGTTTGCTGGTGTTAGATGCTCTGTGTGCTGTGCCACTGCCATTCAGTGCCACAACGCGAATGCTCCCTATTGTAAATTGACTGTATTACATTCTATAATGCTGATTGACCCAAGGAACATGATAGGAAAGCCAAATTTAGTATGCTTGAGCTCACAATATTAAAGTGCATCTGGTAGTCAAGCTTCTTTTGATATTCTGTGGTTGGAAATACCACTTTTAGGAAGTAGGTATTTTCTTGCCTAAGTCTTCCAGTGGGCTCTACTGTTATGTGTATTGGCTGTCTGGTTTTGAAGGGACTGGGCAGGCTGAGCCCGACCTAGATTGAACAGAGAGATCTGCAGTTTAAGTATGGGAAGGGGTGACCCTTTGATCTGAGCAGGCCTGTGCCTGGCAAGATGAATGATGGCTCCACCTCCCACTGTGCGACTGATGGTAGACCCCCTCTTCCTGAAAGGCAGGATGCCGCCTTGTAAACAAAGTGCTCCAGGATAACACCAAACTGGTTCTAGCTCTGTTCAGGGGTTGTGACTTTTCAGAACAAAGACTTTTTGGGTTATAAATATCTGTGCAAAAACCCTTACACCGGGTGTTACTTCTGGATGTCAAGTCGAACCTCTGTCCGTGTGACTAGAGGGAAAGGACTTTGAAACTTTCATCCATCTTGCTGAAGCAACTACCCAAGGGCCTGATTTGAGCTTGCCTCCTGTTGAAGTCTCAGGGACATTAGACTTCACCCATCAGCCGTCCGGATTCCTATTTGAGGGGAATTCTACTCGCAAATGAGGCCTCTGTTGAGAATTCCAGAGCCTCTGGTTCTACTGCGGGGAACGCGGGGTGAAAGTCATTGTATCGCTAGTGTGCGCCGCTGCAGCTGAGGAGCTGTGCCGCTGAGTGCCCGCATTTGCCATACTACTAAAATCATCGCTATCGCCATTGTGGGTCGCCGCAGCTGAGGAGCTGTTGCTGCTGAGATCCCGCATTTGACTGTGTTACCAAAGGCATCGCTATTGTGGGCCGCCACAGCTGAGGAAGCTGTTGCCTCTGAGAGCCCGCATTTGCCTGTGTTACCAAAGTCATCGGTATCGCTATTGTGGGCCGCCGCAGCTGAGGAGCTGTTGCCGCTGAGCGCCCGCATTTGCCGTCCTACGAGAATCATCGCCATCGCTATTGTGGTCCGCTGCAGCCGAGGAGCTGTGCGGATGAGTGCCCGCACTAGTTACCACTTCGAAGATCTTGTTATTACCTGCGTGGGCCGCTGGGTGCCCGCCTTTAAGCCCCATCCCAGGATTATCATGAGTGCACTCCTCGGACCCCTACAGCTGGGAGCTGTGGCCGCTGCAAGTCCGTCTGTCATCACCGCGGCTTCCTTGTGAGGCTGCGTGTCATGCCCCTTTAAATTTCAGATACATTGTGCATCACCGGGTCGCGTGGACCCTGGCCTCGAACTAAGTTTTTTCCACGTGCTTTTTGAGTGCCTTTATTGCTTTTGAAGTGAATGTGTAATTTCGTGCATTGTGGCTCCTTGAGTGTTTTTAAGCCATGTGTTCAGCCTATATAAAGATAACTATTTTTCTATAACTACGTGTCGTGTCCGTTTGTAGCGTCTTTCCTGCGTTATTGTGTATGGTCATAAATGATTCACACACTGCCTCTGAGATAGGCCTGTCTGCTTGTGCTACATTACCACAGGGTTCAGCAGGGGTTATCATACAGTGTAGCCCCCTTACTCTGACTTCGAAAGAAGAATCCCTATGTGGACCTCGGCGCTAGCCGCTGCCAACTAGAGATCCCCATTTCTATCATTTGTGGCAGCGGTGGGATCAGGACTTGCATTTATTATCTATGTACAATAGCGAGTGTGCACTACTAGTGAGTGTAGGTCTAGGCATAACTGCATACGCTTTGATTTTGTTCTATTCTTGATTGTAATTGCCAGTTATGTTTACAATGGGTAGGCAACGTCCAATGCTTCGGAGGATCTAATCTTTGAGGAAGATAGGCTAGAAACCTACACTGCCAAACAGCTAAAGTCTTTTTGCAAGCGATTCACAGTCCCTGTTGCAGGCCTCTCTAGGAAGGAGGAGTATCAGAAGGCCCTTAAGGCCTGGTTAGAAGCAAGAGAGTCCGCTAGGGATGAGGGAGAGAAGGCTGGAGGGCAGCAGGATGATGAAGTGGATTTAGGTTTAAAGCATTTTTATTAAGACAAAAAAAACATGGGGGAAGGGGATAGGAGGTTAGGGTTACATGCAGTACAATAAAAGAAAGAGGCGCAACTCAGGAGCGTTGACGAAGAGCAGTCCGTTGGTCCAGAGGAAAAGCATCGGTAAATGAAAAGGCAAAATGCAACCTGTGTATCCCCTGTGCGCATATCCAACACCCCAAATCTGAGCAGTGAAAGCCATTAGCAACTCAACAAAGCATAATCCAACCCCCCTCCGTCCCCCCGCCCCCATTAAAAGAGAAAAACACTTCCCCAACTCCCCCCAACTCCCCCGTCCGATGGCCCCTTACTAGGACTACCCGCCCCAAAAAACCCGCACCCCCCCCCCCCCCCCCCCCAGGAACCCGTCCCCCGTTCATTCTATTCTGCCGGGGTCACCGGTGGCGTCAGCCTAAGAAGTCTAAGGTACCTCGGGCAGGTGAGCTCCCTGAATTCGGTAGACAGCAGCGCAAGGAAGGGCTGCCACAGCTCTTCAAATTGGTCTATCTCCCCTGCCACCGTGAGCGACAGCTTCTCCATTCCCAACACATGCCAGAGCCTATGCAACCAACCCGTAATGGAGGGGACAGTGGCGGTGCGCCAGTGGATAAGGATATTCTGGACCGCAGACCCCAGCGCGATTGCGATCTGCCTCCCCCTGCGGGACTTTAATGGGTACATTAGGTCATTGGGAAGGCCCAGCAAGACATACGCCGGAAAGCGCGGCAGCTCGATCTCAAAGTGCTTATCTACCTCGTCCAAAACCTCCTTCCAATAGGCGGTCAGCACGGGGCAGTCCCAAAGAATGTGTGAGAGGGTACCCACCTGCCCGCAGCCCCGCCAGCACCCCTTGTCAGTGTGTTTATGCATCTCATACAGTCTCTCCGGGGTATAGTACCAGTATGTGGATACCTTAGTGAAGGTCTCCGTAAGGCCCGTATGATACGCAGAGTGCCGCGCCCGGTATGCAATCTTGTCCCATTCCTTGTGGCTGAGCGTCCTACCCAATTCCCTGTGCCAGCGCTCCCTCCCCGGGTTATAATAGTGAAACGGCGGGGGTTGTAGATACTTGTACAAATCAGTAATCAACTTAGCATCGGAGGTCCGGGTCACCAGCCACCGCTCATACGGTGTAATTTGACGAGCAGCGGTGTCCCGCACCTGGGGTTGGAGGGCCCAATGCCGAACCTGCATAAAGCGCAATCTATCCAGCTCCGTCAGGCCGAATTCCTGCCGAAGTTGCTGAAAAGGAATCACGCCTTCGGGTCCATAGACCTGGAAGAGCACCCTGCAGCCCGCGCTCACCCAATGGGGAAAAAGCTCCCGGCTCCATCCCCGGGGAGAAGTCCGGGTTACCCACTATGGGTGTGAACGGCGAAGGGAAGGTGGTAAGGCCCCGAACTTCGCAGACTGCATCCCACACCCTCAGGGGGACCCGCGTAACAAAAGAGGCGTAAAGGTTAGGGGGACGATGCGCGCGGCGTAAGAATGGAACCTCCTGTAAGGTGCGGCCCGCCACCGCCTGGTCTTGAAAAAGCCAGTGTTTGTCGGACTCCCACCTGCTCCACTCTACCAGGTATCGTAGCTGCGCCGCCTGAAAGTACTTACGGAGGTCTGGGATACCAAGACCCCCTGCCTCCGGGGCAAGCGTGGAGAGGACCCTCTTCATCCGCGGCTTGCGGCCTTGCCAGACAAAGCGGGAGATGTCGGCCTGCGTTTGTCGAATCCAGCCCACCGGGGGCTGGAGAGGCAGGGCACGAAAAAGATACAGTATCTGGGGCAGCACCGTCATCTTAACCGCCGCGATTCGTCCCAGCCAGGACAGCAGGCCCTTGCTCCAGCGGCCAAGCTCCTCCCTGATCTTCCTACTGAGAGAAGTGTAATTGGCCGTAACCATCTCCGGCAATGTGGGCGCCAGCAGAATCCCTAGGTATGGCACCGTGGATGAGGACCACTGCATGGGGATGAGTCGCTGAAGGTCCCTCCTGGTATCCGCAGCCAGGGACACATCTAACACCACCGACTTGCTCATATTCATTTTGAAGCCGGCCACATGTGCAAAGGCGTCCAACTCCTGGATGCAAGCAGGTAATGACCTCCTAGGGTCGTCCAGGGTCAGCAGGACACCGTCCGCATAGAGGCTAACCGTGTGGACATACTGGCCCATCTTGACCCCAATAGCATCCGGGTTGTTGCGGATCCTCTGGGCAAACGGCTCCATATAGAGGGCAAACAGAAGCGGCGAAAGGGGGCAGCCCTGCCTCGTGCCGCGTTCGATGGCAAAGCTACTGGAGCTACACCCATTGACCCGCACCGACGCTGAAGGATGTTTATAACAGTTGAATACCATAGTGCGGAACTTATCACAGATGCCCAGTTTCCTGAGAACCAGCTCGAGATACGGCCAATGAACCCTGTCGAAGGCCTTCTCCGCATCAACTGACAGCAACATCCGCTCCCCCGGGATCCGCGAGGCCTTCTCTAGAACATGCGCCACCCGCTTGGTATTGTCAACCGTCTGTCTGCCGGGTACAAAGCCAGCCTGGTCCGCCTCCACCAGACCGGGGAGGTGCAGGGCCAGCCTGGACGCCAGAATCCCCGTATACAGCTTGAGGTCGACATTTAAGAGCGAAATGGGTCTATACGAACCGCATAAGGCCCGTTCCTTCCCAGGTTTCGGGATTACCGAGACCGTCGCATTCAGGAGATCCGGTGGGATGGCTCCCGGTTCGGAGAAGGAATTAAAGAGCCGAGCTAAGATAGGGGCCACAACCGGGCAAAAAGTCTTATAAAACAGCGACGTGTACCCGTCTGGGCCCGGGGCCTTACCATGCTTCAGCCGAGCTATAGCGGAAATCACTTCCTCAACATGAATATCCCACTCCAGATGGTCCGCTTGAGCGGGATCCAGCACCGGAAGGGCCATTGACTCCAAATAGTCTTCGGCGTCCCGCGGCGAGGAGGGTTCCTCAGCGTACAGCGCCTCGTAAAAGCTGCGGAAAGAATCCGCCACCTCTGCGTCCCCGGAAACGACTACCCCGTCCGTACCCACAAGTTCCTTCACTACGCTACGCTGTTGCGCGACCCGGAGCCGGTGTGCCAGGAGCTTGCCACACTTGTCCCCCCCCTGTGTAATAGGCATGTTTCAAGCGCAAGGCGGCATATTCCGCTCTATCAAGATCCAGCGCCGACAGGAGCTTCCTTGCAGCCTTCAGTTGCCTCCGCACCCTTGGAGCCCCCGTGCGGCGATGGACCCGCTCAAGCTCCCGAACCTGAACAGTCAGCTCATCCCTTTTCCGCTGCCGCTCTTTATTTTCGGCTGAGGAGATGGAGATAAATTCCCCTCGGAGGACCGCCTTCAGTGCCGCCCACTGTGTCGCTTGGGAAGTGTCGGTGTTGCTATTGTGAGTCTGATAATCCTGTATGACCTCCCCAATGCGTGTCACTACCGACTTTTTGTGTAAAAGGGTGTCTCTAAGGCGCCACACCCCCCGAGAGGGAGAGGCCGCCGGCCACTTGAAAGCGCCAACGACTGGTGCATGGTCAGACAGGGTCAGGACCCAAATGTCCGCCGCCGTGGCGGCAGCGCGCATCGGTCCACTAACCAGGAGATAGTCCAGCCGTGAGTAGGTTCGATGTGCGTGTGAAAAGTAAGAGTAGTCCCTATCAGTGGGGTGCATGGAGCGCCAAAGGTCGTGTAAGTCCATTTCTGCAATCCGGGCCTTCACAGCCTGGGACAGTTCTCCCGTCTGCGGAGAGCGCTGCGCCGACCTATCCATCACAGAATCAAAGACAATATTAAGGGGGGGGGCGTGGCTAGCAGCCGATCATGGCGGCAGCATAAGGGACGAGCTCCGCGACTGAAGCGGCCTCTTCGTCGATCCGACACAAAATCCGTCACTTTTGCAAGCCCCACAGGCAGGTACCGGATCCCAGGACCGGGCGGAGTGAGCAGCGACAAGCAGCGACAAGATCCGACCTACGCTGCCAGAGATACGTCGAAGCCTCGAACCGGCCTACTCACACCTCCAGAGCCGGGACCTCCCCTGGTTGTTGACCTAGCAGGAAGTGCATCCTGATCGGAGAACCTGGACCGGAAGTGCCCGTGTGGCGGTGGACTCAACAGATCGACTGCAATTCGGAGAGTCGGAGACAGCGATCCACACGGATCGAGGAAGTGGTGCTTGACTGAGGGGTCGCCGGAGTCCAGAAGGTCTCGAAGGTCATCACCAGCCGCGCCGAAAGCCTGGGCATCGACAACGGAGTGGGCGACCGCCATCTTTTGATCGGAACAGTCGCTACGCACTTGGCGACAACCGACGCACCTCCCACCCTGGAGAAAGTCGCTGGACCTGATCCTTACTGAACCGTACTGGCCGGGGGGTCCACACCGATCCTCACACCCTAGAGCGTAGGGGCATGAGGAGCACGACACTTGGTGGCATGGCGGGGAAAGGCCCTAAGGGAGGCGTCACACAGACTCGAATAGACCGATTTACCTCCGACAAACCCACCGGGTCACCGGCAGGAAGGGAGCAGGGTGGCAAAACGGCCGACTCCCCAGGGGGGAAAAAGGCCACACTGGACGACGTCATGCTCGCACTGGCCCAGCTGCAAACGACCGTTGGCGGAATCTCCACGGACGTCACCCTACTTAGAGCGGACCTCCACAAAATGTCGGAGAAGGTAAAGAACATGGAGGTGGTCACGAAATCTCTGGTGGAGGACGTCGCAGAACTCCAACGTGAAATGGGAAAGATGGCGCAGGACAATAGAATGCTCCGGGAGAAGCTGGATGAGCAGGAGGGGCGTTCTAGGCGCAATAACATCCGCATTATAGGGGTACCGGAATCAGAAGGCGTGAAAGCGATGGATCTCTTCGTAGAGAACCTGATAACGAACGAACTGAAGCCGAAGGGACTATCCAACTTCTTTTCGGTGGAGAGGGCCCATCGAGTCCCGGGTGGCCAACCGAAACCTGGGGCTACCCCGCGACCCATAGTGGCACGTTTGTTTAACTTCCGTGACCGGGACGCAATCCTGCAGGCAGCCAGATCCTCCCCTCCCCTCAAGATCCAGAATGCCACCGTTGCCATCTTCCCTGACTACACAGCGGAAGTCGCCCGTCGGCGACGAACATTCTTCGAAGTGAAAAAAGAGCTAAGGTCCAGAGAACTGCCGTACTCCATGCTATCCCCCGCAAGATTACGGGTGGTAGCGGAGAACAAGACCTGGTTCTTCGACAACCCGGAGAACGTACGGGAGTGGCTCGAGGGATGGAGACCGGGGCAGAACCACAGACGGACACATCGCTCCATGAAAGATCGGACTGCAGGCCAACGCCGGGACTCCCAGGCCTCGGGAGGGGGACCGGACAACAGTGACTCTTTGGGAGCTGAAGGCGGCAGGGAAGAGCTCGAGGAACAATGACCACTTGGAAAACATTCATATTCGCTTTTGTGATGAGACTTTTACGCTGCGAAGCGCTTCCCGCCATTGGACACTGGGTGAAGGGCCTCCGGGGGTCTGAATGAGAGACTGCCGGCTGCGGAGAGTCCCTCACCCCAACGCGCAAGTACACTGTTTGGGGGATGGGGTATGCACTCTGCTAAGTTGGGGGGGCGGGCAGTTTTGAGTCCGTGTAGCAGGGGGGCAGGGAGGGGGGGGGAGTTGGGTAAGTTTGCACTATGGGACTTTTCTGTCCTACAGGTTTATGTTATAAGCACACATTTGTATCTGGGCATGTCTTATATAACTGAGAACTTCTGGTCCACTCGGGGCACAGGGAGGTCTGATTGGGAGTATCAACCATGCCTGCCCTACGCCTGCCACTGTGTGCAACATCGCCTGGGGCGAGGGGGCTCCACGGCGACTCACTGGCTTCTCTATGGCCGCAACGGATAGCCAAACCACGACGAACCCACTGGTTGTCATGTCCTGGAACGTAAGGGGCCTAGGGGATAAGATTAAGCGAAGGCTGGTGCTGCAGGGGATAAGGAGACGGGGGCCGGCTCTCATTCTCCTACAGGAGACACACTTGGCGGGAGCGGCCACAAAGGCCCTAGATAGGAGAGGCTATCATATGATAGTGCATGCTGAGTTCACCTCGGGGTCCCGTGGCACGGGCATCCTCCAGAAAAAATCGTCCAAATTTATTGTCAAATCTACTGCAATGGATGACCATGGCAGATTTGCGGCAGTACATGGCCAGGGGAGGCTTTTAAACGTAGTTTCTGTTTACATACCACCAGCCCTACACTCTGAGGCCTTGCCGGATTTGGGCAAATTCCTGCTGACCCTCCCTGATGGAGAACTGCTCATAGGTGGGGACTTCAACATGACACTCACGACCACCATAGACCGTTTTCCCCCACGTACACACGTAGAAGGACCCAACAGGCTCCGGACATTTCTGAATGCACAGGGGTTGGTGGACATATGGCGCGCTCTACACCCTACTCAGCAGCACTACACGTACTACTCGGCCACACACAACAGTCTTTCTAGAATAGATTCTTTTTTTACTTTGATCAATGGTCATCTTACTGTAGCGGAGACAGATATACAGCCACGGGGGGTCTCAGATCACTCGCCACTCACTTTGACACTCACCACTACGGCCATGGAACGACACAGGTTATTCCCGATCTTCCCTGGCTAGCTTAAAATGCCTCAGATCAACAAGGACCTGAAGAGGGCAACACGGCTCTACTTCGAGGAAAACCGGTCCTCGGTGGACTCCCCCTCGATATTATGGGAGGCGTACAAGATAGTATTCAGGGGTCAGGCCATAGCCGTGATCGCGAACCACAAGAAGGCGCACAGACAAGAGGCCCTAGATATAGAGTTGGGCCTCGAGAGGGCCAACACAGCCCATATGGCTAATCCCTCGGAAGACACGCTCCATGAGCTCCAAGTCCACCAGCGCCGCCTTACAGATCACATGCGCAAGATCACGGCGTCGGACATTGCGGCTACACAGCATAGGGTGTATGACATTGGGGACAAGGCCAGTAAGTTGCTGGCATGGTTAGACAAGAGACAGGGGGGGGGGGAAGAATATCCTACAACTTACGGACTCACATGGCATCAACCACACTCGCCCCGACGAGATAGTGGAAGTCCTCGCCGATTATTTTGCCGAAGTATATAACCCAGAGACAGTGGTGAGAGAGGGTGAGGTCCGGACTGCTCTTGCACACGTTCCCTTATCAGAACTGACAACAGAGGTATCCAAGGAAATAGACGCACCTCTTACGGTGGAGGAGATTCAGCTGGCTATCGGCGCCCTCCATCCGGGTAAGGCGATGGGCCCCAACGGGATCCCCATTGAATGGCTGAAAATTTTGACCGAATCCCTAAGCACACCCCTACTCAATATGTACGAGGAATCTAGAGTGAAGGGTACGCTGCCGCCAGATCAACGGATGGCAACTATTGTGGCAATACCGAAACCTGGTAAGCCCCCCAACGAATGCTCGTCTTATAGACCAATTTCCCTTTTGAACCCGGAGGCCAAAATTATTGCTAAGGTGTTGGCGAGCAGGATCCTGCCGTGTCTGTCCCACCTGATCCACCCGGACCAGTCCGGCTTTATGCCACATCGTAGCACTGCTTTAAATCTCCGCAGGGTGCATGGAGTACTGGTTCGAGTTCCACTACTGCAGGAACCGGCTGCCATCCTTTCCTTGGACGCCAAGATGGCGTTCGACATGGTGGAATGGAGCTATCTTTTTGCAGTGCTTGCGTGTATGGGTTTTGGCCCGGTGTTCCTTTCATGGATACGCATGCTGTACAGAGACCCCGTAGCCAAGGTGACGGCCAATGGCCACATTTCGAGGACCATCTCCCTAGGCCGAGGTACACGACAGGGATGCCCGCTCTCGCCCCTTCTCTTCGCTTTAGTTTTAGAACCACTAGCGGTTACGATACGTACCACCCAACTCCTGAAAGGAATACAATGGACCCCGTTATGGGAGGACAGAGTATCCCTTTACGCAGACGACATGCTGATTTATCTTACGGACCTAGAAGAGAGTCTCCCTAACCTCCTGGCTCTCTGTACGGCTCATGGGCGAATCTCGGGTTACACCATCAACTGGGCCAAATCCATCATTTTTGAACTGCGGGGGCCGCTTCCGCCTCTCCCAGACTCCTGTCCATTAGAAATGGCGCATTCGTCCTTCAAATATCTGGGGATTCATATCACCCGAGACGAGGCGGACTTCGCACGACTGAACTTACAGCCCCCCTTGATACGTCTTCGTGGGGATGTACGCCATTGGAAGGACCTCCCCCTAACGCTACTAGGACGGGCAGCGCTATTTAAAATGATGGCTCTGCCACGTTTCTTATATGTACTGGAAAACGCTCCGCATTTGGTGCCAGATAGCTTCCTCCAGAAAATAACGGCACAGATCTCAGGCCTGTTGTGGGGCAATCAGCCAGCCCGAATTTCCCACGCCAAATTAAACAGGGGGTGGTACGATGGGGGAATTGCACTCCCAAACATACAGCTGTACTACTGGGCGGCTCAGCTCAAAACCCTTAACCAGTGGATACATGCCCCGCAGGATGACCCAGCGTTCAAGGCAGACAGGGCACAACTGGGTACGAACAGTTTACTGGCCCCTCTGTACCACCGTGGAGTGGCGGCAAAACTCACTGGGCCTACGAAACACACAGTTCGCATATGGTACAAGGCACAGGCAAGGTTGAAGTGGGATGGCATCATCACGAAACTTACACCTCTATGGGACGCGAAGGCGTTGGGCCATTTGCGGCGCTCCAAGGGCTTCACACAGTGGGACAACATCGGCATCTCCACGGTGGGGGACATGTGGACGAGGGAAGGAGTGATCTCCTTTGCCACTCTGCAAGAACAATACGAGTTAGGGGACACAGAGCTCTACAGATACATTCAGGTCCGACACGCGCTACAAGCAGCGATCCCGCCCGACACCTCCCCACCCGAATCCTCCCCTCTGGAGGACCGTCTACTTACTGACTACTTGCAGGAAGGGGCGACATCGCTAACATACCGTAAATTGGTTAACAATATGCCTGATCCACTGGGGAAACTGAAGGACAAATGGATGCTGGAGGTGGGTGATCTAGACGAAACTGATTGGAACGCAGCCATGGCATCCCCACGTGAAGCAGGCATATCCTCTAAATTTCGCCTAGTGCAGCTAAAAATCCTACACAGAATCTACTACACCCGCACGATGCTTCATAAACTGCACAGGGCTGATCATCCGTACTGCCTTAGAGGCTGCGGAACAGAAGGAACCTTCATACACACGGTGTGGGAATGTCCGCTGGTTGTCAGTTACTGGCAACGGGTAGTACGCACAATAGCTCAGGCACTTCACACCACCCTCACTCTAGACTCACGGCTCTGCCTGCTGAACATTTGGGAGCCGACTGACCTCCCCTTTTACGCAAGGACCTGGGTTACAGTGGGGATGGTAACAGCGAAACGGGACATAGCTCAGAAGTGGGGGTCGGCTGATCTCCCCACACTGGCCCAATGGATCCGCAACATGGACATGCTTATGTTGACTGAAAGGGCGGTGTACAAACTGAGAGGTAATCCACGTAAGTGGAATGGGGTGTGGAAACCCTGGAACTCCTATAGAGGGGATATCTGTGAACCCCTGGAAGAGGACGACCTCGAAGGATCTGAGAGTGACGAAGAACCTTGATTGGGTGTGTGCATACATGTAGGGTGTGTGATACGGATTTGGGCGGGACCTAAGTTCGGAAGGTGGTAGGGGGGGGTGTAAGAGATGGGGGGCTTCGATACAATTGATTGCTCTCTTTACAGATGGACTGTGCTACGAGTTCCGAAAGAAATTACTTCAAGTACGTGCCGGACTAAGTGTGCTATTTTTACTGTTTCATGTTTGTTGCAAGAAAAAAGGCAAAACTCGGAAAAATAGTAATCAACAAAACACAAAATTGCAAACTGTATTTCTACGACACATGTATATTCCTATTCATCACGTCGCCGATGAGGCCAGTAGCGCATTGGAACTAATGTGGGTGGTCTACGTTTTATCACTTTCTGTATATTATATGACCTCATTCACCCAGTAATTATATATGATTACAAGACTGATGATGATGTAAATGCTATCTTTGTTTTGCACCAAAAATAAAAAAATTTAAAATAAAAAAAAAAGACAATATTAAGGTCTCCCCCCAAGATGACATGTCGGTCGGGAGAGGCAGTGACGTCCACCAGCACGGAGTCCAAGAAGCGTTCCTGGTGGTCATTTGGGCTATAAACAGAGCCAACCGTGAACGCTATGCCCCCCAAGCGCAAGCGATATGCAAGAAGCCTCCCCTTCTGTTCAGCATACTTATACAATACCTCCCCCCTAAAGGAGCTCGCTATGAGAATGGCTACCCCCGCGGTCTTGGTCGCTGCAGAGGAGAAGAACTGGGTGGGGAACTTAGCAGAGCGCAACCTATGGCAATCCCGGGACAATAAGTGAGTCTCCTGCAAAAGGCATATGTCAGCCTGCGTCCCCTCCAGCAAAGACAAAATCGCCCTGCGCTTTACAGGATTATTCAGTCCCTTAACATTAAGGGTCACCACCTTTAGGGACGACATGCCTCCCAGGGATCAGGAACGCTGTGTTGCGGGCAAGGGACCAGCGGGTGGGACGCGCGGGGCGGCTGCGCGGGATAAGCCAAAATAGGCCAAGCGTGGGCATGGACAACATCGGACGGGACTTCCCCAACTCTAAAACAACCCTTATACCCACCCAAAACACACCCATGGCAACTAGCCAAATGCAAACTTAAACACCCCATAGTCTCAGTCAAGCCCCAAAACGGGCTAGTCCGTAGAAAACAGTAAAGTGGACGTTCAGCCACTCACCTCCATCCGCTCCCTCCCGACCCCCCCCCGCCCCAAACCTGGCATCGAAGAAGCTGAGAGCATCTCCCCCCGGAGTGAGTTTTAGGCCGTCATGGCCACGCCGTTGGAGCCAGCCAAGTCCCTGGCTGCCGCCCTCAAAGCGTCGGCCATGTCCGCCCTGATAGTGGGGGAATCAGGACGCCCAGCGCTAGCCGTCGATTGTCTCCTCGCCGACCTTCGCCGGCTCCTTCTCTCTGATCGCCTCCATGACGGTGTAGCTCTTCCTCCTCCGCTGCCGTAAGCCCCAGGACCCCACAAATGTCCTGCAAGGAGCGTAGTTGATGCAGCATGCCATTCCATCGGAAGATCAGGCGGAAAGGATGTCCCCAGGAGTACGGCGTCTCGTGTTCGCGCAGAAAGTCTGTGGCAATCCTGAAGGACCTGCGTTTCTGCAGCGTGATGGCGGACAGGTCCTGATAAAGCGCGACAGGCCGCTCCCGGAAAGTCAGGGGCTGTTTTCTGCGGGCCTCAGACATGATGCGCTCCTTCAGCGGGAAGTCGGGCAGGAAAGCCAAAATGTCCGGTGGAGGCGCCGATGACTGGCGCTGTCGGCCAACCCTGTGTGCCCTATCAATGCGAATAGGGAAGTCCGCAGCTTCCCCCAGGATCTCCCGGAACAGGTCTTGCAGATAGCCCACCAAGTCAGCCCCTTCGTCCGTGGACGGCACACCACGCACTCGGATGTTATTTCTCCGTGACCTGTTCTCAAGGTCCTCGGAGTGGGCCTGGAGCTCAACACACTGCTCCCGTAGGCGGAGAACGTCCTGTTGTAGATGGACTATCTCGTCGTCCCGGCGCTGGGCCGCCGTCTCCACCGTCTCAACTCGCTCGCCGAGGCCCTCCACTTCCCTGCGCACTTCACGGACCTCACTGGCCACTTCCCGCTTCAGCGTCTGGAAGTCCTCCTTGAGGGAGCTAAACAGTTCTTCCATAAAGGACCTCGTGACCGGTGGCTCTCCCCCAGTCGCGTCCGCCGAGGCCCGGGAAGACCCCTTCGACGGCTGTGTTCTGTCCCGCAGTTGTTGGGCCCTGCCAAGCATATCCGGCAGGGTGCGGTCCCCCTTCCTCGAACCACCTCTTCCAGTCATCGCAGGCGCTGCAATCGATGAGCGGGCACAGGCCCAGCCGCCTCAGGAATGTCTAGCCGCTGGCAAGCACTCAATGTGGGGAGCTCCCTGCAGAACCGAGGTGCTGCGTCGCAGGCGACAAAATGGTGGGTCAGTCCGGGCACTGCCAGCCGTGGGCGCCCAGTCGAGACGGCAATTGAGAACTATATTGGGGGGCTCCCCGTCAGCACGTCCCACAGAGAGTAAGCCCGGCAGCGGCTGAGGGCACAGACACCCGCCAGCAAAGGACTCCGGAGGAGGCCAGCGACACCGATCCCTCGGGGACAAAATGGCGGCAGGGTGGGGCAGGGCAGAGCGGCCAAGCCCGGCGACACCACCGGGGCCCCCTAGAAACCAAGCAATCTGAGAAGTTCCACAGCCAAAATCGCACTGTCACGCAGAAGGGCCAAATGATCCGACCCCGGCGTCAAGCCAGCTGTACTTCGCTCACGGGACCGGGGCCCTCACAGTGCGGGGTGACACCGACTCAAGTCCTGGCGCCAAAGCACACGCCCAGAGTCCTCCGTGCAGCCGGTCCCCCGCCTGCAAGCCTCCATCAACCTCCGTCGAGTGCCGGGACGGACTCCCTCCGGATCGTTAACTTTCAGCAACAGGCCCAGCCGAGGCGCCCGGACTGCACTCTGATTCGCTCCGCCTCCCAGGCTCTCCGTCGCTCCTCGATCTTCAGTCGGTCTTTTGAGGTGCTTTCGCCGGAGCGATTATGGCCAAAGCGACACCAACGTGCGCGCCAGGTGCTCCGCCACACTCCTCTCACACGCTGAGCATCAGCGGGGGGAGAAAAGCGTAAGAAAAGGGGCTCGAGCCTAGTCGGGCCGGAGGAGCTGCGGGAGGAAGCGCCCGCTCACCCCGCCATCTTGGCCACGCCCCGATGAAGTGGATTTAGTGGGAGGTAAAGCCTTTTCCAATTCAGGTCCTCAAAGGGTCTGTCTCCAGAAGAGATGGAGGATGGGGAGAGAGATAGGAGGCATAGTTTGGAGATGGCCAAATTAGAAGGTCAGAAGGACCTAGAGAGTAAAAAGTTGGATATTGAGACTAACAGGTTGGCATTTAACTTGAGAAAATGAAACGTGAGCATCAGAGAGTATTGAGGGAGTTGGAGATCAAGGCTAAGCGTTTAGAGATCTCCCCCTCTGGAGGCAGCATAGCTTTAGTACCTACATAGAGTAGAGTTTCCATAACCAAGGATGCAATCAAGGATTTCCATAAGAGTGAGGATCTTAGGCAATGGTTTGCCACATATGAGATAGCTATGGTGTTCCACCGGGTCCCTGAGAAGGATTGGGGAGCGGGGTTGTGGGGACGCTTTGTGAGTGATGGAAGGGATACCCTGTTGGATCTGCCTGAAGAGAGCAGGATGGTGTATGCCCATATGAAAGAGGCCTTGATGACGCGCTATGGTTTGACCCCATAAATGTACAGGCAGAGATTTAGAACCTGGAAGAAGTTAAAGGGTACGAGTTGGGTTGAATATGTGTCTTCTTTTGCAGAGCAATGGATTTCTGGGTAAAGGGGAGCAATTGTATGATTTGTTTGCATGGGAGCATTTATCTAGTAACTGTTTTCCTGAGCTATGCCAGCACCTTATTGATAGCAAGCTAACTAATCCTGGGAAGTTTGCTCAGGAGGCGGACTGCTGGGTGAGCACCTGGGTACGCAAGGTTCCTGTGGGAGACTTCTCCAAAGGTGGGTATGATCCCCAGCAGAGAAGGGGGGGGGACAGGGGTAAACAGAGTGAGTTCCAGAGAGGGCCCCAAAGTAATTCCCAAGGGAACCAAGGAGTGGTGTCCCAGCCTCCCCCTGAGAAGACGCCAGTGCCCCCGACAGGTAGGCCTGTTTAGAGGGGGCCTCTTATTTTAAGTGTGGTCAAGTGGGCCACCGATATTACGATCCCCAGTGTCCCCAGAGGGACTCCAATGCACCACCCCGTGCAACCACCGCCAGATTGCTACTGTAGCCCTGAGAGGGGTGCCCAAGGTGGGTGGGATTCCGTCAAATTGACCCTTGTCTCGCTAGGAGACTTTGAGAAGGTCCCTAACCCCACGCTGCCTGATAACACTAAGAAGTACAGGCAGTGGTTGACCATCAATGGCTATAGGGTGGAGGCTCTGAGGGTCACAGGAGCTAGCGTGACTGCTGCCAGCTCCCGGTTGGTGTCCAAAGAGCAGGGTTTCCCCTATGCATTCTGCCCAGTAGTGTCAGCGGACAACTCCAAGAGCCAGTGTGAGGTGGCTCAAGTTCTCTTTGAGTGGAAGGGGGTCTCAGTAACCCTCCAAGTAGCTGTGGGGCCAGCTATACCTGTAGACTGTCTGTTGGGCAACGATTTAGGGAACTCCCTTTGGCCTCGGTGTATAGGAAATCTCACTTGGAAATGTTGGATCTGCCTGAGTGGGCGTGCGCCACCACTCGGTCCATGGCAGCCAGTAAGGATGTTCAAAAGGACCTGAAGCCTGAAAGTATGGCCCAGGCCCCTGCCTTAAGGAGAAGGGGTAGGGGGCAAGGGAAACTGGCCCCCATGGTTCCCATGGTCCAGGAGGGAGCCGACCTTGAGGGGGATGCCCTGGAGCCTACAGGGTAACAAGTAACCGAACTTTGGGACCTGCCTGAGCTGACCCACTGGCAGCAGGAAGGAGGGCCCACCAGGGAGGTATTTTGTGAACAGCAGAGTCGGAATCCGAGTTAAAGAAAGTCAGTAGTGATTCCCAATTAGTAAACAACTACGCTGGGAACTGTTCGCCTTCAGCCACTGTACAATCTACTTGCCTGATTCAGGTTCAGGTTCAAGCTCAGGTTCATGCTCTCATTGCTTTTAAGGATCCTATGTCCCCCATTGTAGTATCTGATGAGCGTAAAGACTCAATAATTTCAACACAACAAGGTCGTAATCAAAGAGACCTCAACATATCTTCTGGTTCAGATCAAAACTCAAGTGATGAGGTGATGAGGTCTTTTTGTCCTCATTTACTATACCCAAGTCAAATACCTTAAAGGGCTGCCAAACCTTGATTCCAGAGTCATCTTCTAGTCCAAATTGCAGTAAAAAGATATCCAATATAGCTCAAGCAAGTCTAATTTTTGAAACTAGTATCATCAAAAGAGGCAATAAGTCAACTCTGGTTCCAGGCAAAGCCGCGGTTGGGAAGGTGCCAACCTCAAAAGAACACATTAAATCTGTGCAAGCCGAATCTTTGATCAATCTGCTTAGTTCAGCGGATTTATCGTTGCTTGCCAAATACGACGAAAACTTTTGGGACAAATCTTGTGCCTAAGAAAATAAACAAATTAGCCCAGATTGTGGAATTTGGGGTAGTTTACTTAACACATGGACAATATTACTAGCGCTCTTAATTTTCACTCTGATAAATTGAACATTCAAGTCGACTTACTAAACCCGCTTGCCATCTATGTGTCTGGAATTGACGCCAAACTGCTTCACCTTTCAAACCAGGTAACCAAAGCACAAACAGTTAAAGAATATCAATTGTTAGCATGTACCTGTGCGCAACAAATCAATAAGATCTCAGAGCTAGCAACCATCGTGTGATCCATGGTGCAGGAGGTAAAGACAATGTCAGATAGAATTGCACAAAAAAAATCAGCCTCAACTGAACATAACCAAGGCACTCTTTTGGATATAAAAGCTTCAACTTTGGGACTCCCAGATGAAATTGGGAACACACAGGCAAAAAAAGTTATAAGAAGAAACTCAACAGCAAAATATAACCATAGTCTTAATAAAAATAAAATTCAACAACATAATATAGCATCAACTAATAAGAAAGTTGAAGTAAGAGACAACCAATCCCCAAACGACAACACTAAATCAAACATGTAATTGAAATCCCAGGATCTGAACGAAGGAAACAAATCTATGGATCAAACTTCAGTAGATGAAGTTATTGCCCAGCAAACTACCTCGATCCTTACTTTAATTCCTAAAACAAATTCACACAGTTTAACCAAAAGGGCAAGAAAAAGGCTGAGGAAAGCACACAATAAATCAAAAAACTAAAAAAAAAAAAACCCAATCAACATCTTGCCAATAGAGCACACTATGAAAGAATTGTATCCAATCTTTAGACCCCTGGAATCCTGTGGTGGCACAACGATAGCCGGCATATCCAGTGTATCCAGTAAACCCCAACACGACCATCCTTCCAAAGTACTTCACGACAGCATATGCTCTAAAATCACTGGAACATCTAACTTACAAGTGAGAGGTCAAGACAATGCTTATAGAGGTATTGAACAACTCCGTGGAGAGCAACACACGGTCATAAGGAACTCTGCCAATAATGTTGCCTTTCCGGAAAATAGCACAATTAACACCAAGCATACAGCACCCCCTGAACTAATTTAGGTGGATGATTAAGTGTCTGGCAAAGGAGTCACTCCTGATTTGCAGCTGATATTGGAGAAAAATGGCAATACAAAAAAGGAGAAATTAAAGACTGATGAATCATTAGATCCGGCAATGCAATTAGCATTTTATCCACAGTACACCACCAGAGGGTCATATGATATCTTGAACCGAGGGAATATTTCGAAATTGCTGAACGCTATTCCTGAGCTCAAAGATTTAACATCGTATGACTTAGATTCAGTTGAATTCAAGCAAAATTGTAAAAACATTAACAAAGAGATAACTGTTACAACCTGGCACCGAGCAGATGTATTTAGTATCATCTTAGAAAACAAAACCCAATTTGAAAAATGAGGTATCAAAATATGGCAAATCATTGAAAATCAATATCCTACTTTGCTGATCCCAACACTCAGATCTAATAGACCTGTTCTAGAGGATCCTGTAACTAACTCAAATCTAAAAGGTCATTTGAGATTCCTGAAAGGAGCCACAGGGCCGTCGATTAAATTAGACCTGACATTCGGGATCAAGATTACGAGCTGTAAATCAGGCACTCGTGTATGTAAAGAGCTAAAGAAAGATACAGCTCTCATTGACAACTGGACCTAGCTCCCTAAAATACTATCAAAAGGGATTATCGACATGCACGAAAGAAGCCCAAAGAATTATAACAAAGTCTTAAAATCTTTCAATATTTGTTCATGGAACATAAATGGAATAAAACCGTTAATAGAAGATCCCGACACAATAAGCTTCCTTAAGGACTTTGATTTTTTAATGTTACAGGAATCATGGACCACGGAGAAGGAACTTCTAATTGGCTATTATTTAGTATTTGAAAGTTGCCTCGCGCAAGTCAGTCTTTGGTCGCTCTAGCGGAGGCCTATCCATCTACATTTCTTTAAGTCTGGACGTCAAACATTTTGAAACTAACTGGCTTGGCTTATATGTATTAAATTAGCATTTATTCACCCTACAATACTCTTAAAAGTCTACCTAAGTCCCAAAAAATCAGAGAAATTATCTAAATTTACTATCTTATGGGAGTTAGTGTTGTATCACGACCATCCAGACACAACGATAATAATCTCAGGGGATTTTAATATTCATTTCCTTAACCAACAAAGGCATTAATACAGATCTCCGGAACTCATCTAGATAAATGTAACCACGTGTTATTAGAGGATGATGGCCAAATACCCGCGTATAAAAAAATCAGGAAATTTCTCCGTCATTGATTACTCCATTATATCATCCGAGTTGGTAAACATCCTTCATAAATATCAAGTAATACCCAGGATAGAAAGTGATCACAATCCACAATCTATTTCCTTGGCATTACCACTGGATTATCTACCAGAAGCGAGATCATTGCAAGTCGTTCCAATAGCCTTTTGCCTTAAAAGGCTAGTTTGGCATCTGAAAAATCAAAAGAAAGTATTGGATTTTCTTGAACTTTTAATTAATAAAGCTCTGGTGGAAAAAAAGAAGGGAAGTCGATGGTTGATATCTGGTCCAATCTATGTTCTTCACTTTTAGATCGCTTTCCCCCAACCTCATCATCAAAAGGCTTCATTATGAGGACAAAAAAATCAGGATGGTATAATAACCGGTTGCTTCACTAAAAAAGAGCGCTTAATAGAGCTACAAGGGCAGTTTTCAGAAAACCGAATGGAGCGCATAAAACTTGGGATATCCATAAATTAAAAAATTACAGAAAACAATACAAATATGAGCGATGGAAAGCCAAACAATCTTATTACGAAGGACTATGGGCCAAATTACATTTTTCATGTAAAACTCGAAATCCAAAACTATTTTTGGGCATAATTAACAATCTGGAAAATGGCAGTAATAGGGGGAACAGTGCGAATATAGATAAATCTTGTTGGGCAACTATTATCTATAATCTTTACGTAGCACCTTCGGCCTTACAGCTCTACTCCAATATTCTCTGCCAGAAGACAAACATATCAAGTAGAGATGGAGTCAGAAAACACAGTTCTGACCAGGCTAACGATCAATCAGAGTCACATATTGAGGGCTTACGGTCTAAGGAGCATGTCCCGCTCATTGCCCAAACAGATCCACAAGATACGGAGTTTTGGCATGTAGAGCAAGTCAAAAAAGCAATGAACAGGATCAGATCGAACGGAGCGCCCAGCCCCAACGGGATGCCAAATGCAATTTTTAAAGCAAATCTCAAGTATTGGCCTGAGGTTTTAACGATTTTATGTAACAACGTTATCAAATCTGGAACATTTCCTGACTCATGGCAAGGAAGCATAACCCAGCCAATATATAAAAGTGGCCCTCAAGACAATCCTGCAAACTATCAACTCATTGCATTGACTGATGTGGAGGCAAACATTTTTGCAAATTGCTTCCTTGAAGACCTGGAAGACTGGGCCTCAAGAAATAAACTAATTCCAGCTTTCCAAACCGGTTTTAAGAGAGGAGAATCAACCAGCACGAACTTGATTTTACTGACTTTACTAGGCGATCGGGCGAAATATAGAAAGCAAAAGTTATATATTTGTTTTGTGGACCTTAAAGCCGCTTTCGATTCTGTTCCTCGAAATTTGCTATGGGCTAAACCTTTGGATTGGGGTATCCCAAAACAATTTCTGCATATGATGACATTGTTATATTCCAATAAATGGGTGCAGATCAAAATCGGAGATGGCAGAAGTACTACCTGCCGTCTTGATACTAAGACTGGTCTGAAACAAGGCTGCGTACTTGCCCCATGCCTTTTTAATTTATTTGTGGCCGATCTCCCTAGACACTTCAAAGAAATTAATGCCCACTCACCCTCACTCTTAGGCAATGATGTTAAGTATTTACAATATGCAGATGACACCATGTTATTAAGTTATTCCGTTATAGGAATAAGAAGATTAGTTGATTTTTTTAATCATTATATTACACTTAATGGTTTGAAAATGAATCCAAAAAAGACAAAAAATAATGATTATAGGTGATAAAAAAGCAGATAAGAAAGAATGGAACATTAATTAATTACATATTGAAACTGTAAAATGTTATAAATATTTAGGAGTAACATTTGACGATAATATGTCTTTTTAAACAGCACTTTATTAATCTCAAAGCAAAGGCAACAGCATTGTCATTTGCTTTTAGAAAGTTGAGGGATAAGTTGTCAAGTCCAAATCACGAGCATCTATTGAAGGTCATGAAAGCAAAGTTGATGCCATCCTTGACTTATTTACAACAAGGGGTGGTGAGGGACAGAGTCTCTGAATTAAGCAGAAAGCTCTCACCCAGTCAAGAGATCAGGGCTAGATCCAACACCGTTTTTTAGCTCACTGCACCATCCCAGTTTCAGAACCTGGCTGTATGCAAATTAGTCTGTTCCTGTCCCAGTGCATGATGGGAACAGGGCAAACCAAACTACAAAAGCCAATTCTTACACTGGGAAGGAAACAAGCTCCCGGGGACCGGTTTCTGGCATTACAGCCGTCTTCGGCCCGGTTTGCTTGAATCCTGATGGTGCAATGAGCAAGGGTCTCACATCTGAGAATACCCTTCCACGCTTAGGGTGGACAAAAATATTTACAACAAGGGGTGGGGAGGGACAGAGTCTCTGAATTAAGCAGAAAGCTCTCACCCAGTCAAGAGATCAGGGCTAGATCCAACACCGTTTTTTAGCTCACTGCACCATCCCAGTTTCAGAACCTGGCTGTATGCAAATTAGTCTGTTCCTGTCCCAGTGCATGATGGGAACAGGGCAAACCAAACTACAAAAGCCAATTCTTACACTGGGAAGGAAACAAGCTCCCGGGGACCGGTTTCTGGCATTACAGCCGTCTTCGGCCCGGTTTGCTTGAATCCTGATGGTGCAATGAGCAAGGGTCTCACATCTGAGAATACCCTTCCACGCTTAGGGTGGACAAAAATATTTACAACAAGGGGTGGTGAGGGACAGAGTCTCTGAATTAAGCAGAAAGCTCTCACCCAGTCAAGAGATCAGGGCTAGATCCAACACCGTTTTTTAGCTCACTGCACCATCCCAGTTTCAGAACCTGGCTGTATGCAAATTAGTCTGTTCCTGTCCCAGTGCATGATGGGAACAGGGCAAACCAAACTACAAAAGCCAATTCTTACACTGGGAAGGAAACAAGCTCCCGGGGACCGGTTTCTGGCAAACAGCCGTCTTCGGCCCGGTTTGCTTGAATCCTGATGGTGCAATGAGCAAGGGTCTCACATCTGAGAATACCCTTCCACGCTTAGGGTGGACAAAAATATTTACAACAAGGGGTGGTGAGGGACAGAGTCTATGAATTAAGCAGAAAGCTCTCACCCAGTCAAGAGATCAGGGCTAGATCCAACACCGTTTTTTAGCTCACTGCACCATCCCAGTTTCAGAACCTGGCTGTATGCAAATTAGTCTGTTCCTGTCCCAGTGCATGATGGGAACAGGGCAAACCAAACTACAAAAGCCAATTCTTACACTGGGAAGGAAACAAGCTCCCGGGGACCGGTTTCTGGCATTACAGCCGTCTTCGGCCCGGTTTGCTTGAATCCTGATGGTGCAATGAGCAAGGGTCTCACATCTGAGAATACCCTTCCACGCTGAGTCCCTTTCTCACTGCTCCATCAGGATTCAAGCAAGCCGGGCCGAAGAAGGCTGAAATGCCAGAAACCGGTCCCCGGTAGCTTGTCTCCTTTCTGGTGAAGAATTGGCTTGGTAGTTTAGTCTGCCCTGTTCCCATGATGCACTGGGCCAGGGACAGACTGATTTGCATATAGCCAGGTTCTGAGCTGGGATGGGGCAGTGAGATAAATAACGGTGATGGATCAAGCCCTGATCTTTGGACTGGGTAATAGTGGTCTGTTTAACTCAGACACTCTGTTCATCACCACCCCCCTTTTCTAATTCATCCTTGACTTATGGCTCAATGATTTTTCGTGGTAAAGATGCGAAAATTCTTGATGCCCTGCAAATAAAAGTTTTTAAATCAGTTTTTAGGATTCCCCAGCACATAGGACATGCTAATGTTAGATTAGAATTTGATCTGAAAAGGCAATCTCTGGTACGACAATCTGCCTTTTTAAAAATGCTACACTCATTATATCGCTCAGAACAAGATACCCTTGCCAACCAATGTTGGCAGGAGATAACAAGGTATGAGCATGCTTGCAGCTGAAGATCCTTTTTAAGCGAGAGTTTAAATAATTTCAATTGCCCAACATTTGAAGAGAGGGGAGGAGCAAATCTGTTTATAAACAAACATTAAATAGATCAGCCGACCTATTATCTTAGATAAAGATGAGCTTAGAATTAAGCATCACTCTTGGTCAAATACTAACTCATTTATTAAATTAGAACGCCAATCATATTTGTTGACCCACCTAAAATCGTTCTTACGGGACAAATTTATGTTATTGCGGTTTGGGAGATACCCCACCTAGGACGGAATACCCAAATGGGAAAAAAATTGGTCCTCTAACCTATGTAGGTTATGTGGTTCCTATGATGAAACTTAAATACACATTGTGACTACATGCCCCCATTTGCTAGAAGAGCGGAAGACTCTGTTAAGACCTATTTTTAACGAATTGGGGGTGAGAACATGTCGACACGCCATTATTACTTGTCTCACTGGGTCAACGCTTCGCCTGATCTCCCAATTTGTAAAGTTCATCTTTATAGCCGAAAAAAAACTACTAGCCAAAACCGATTCTAATCGTTAGTTCTGTAATATGTTCATGCAAAATGGTGATGAAAATGAAAAATTTGTTTTTAAAATTTACTTTTAATAAATCATGCACAAATTCTATATTATAATTGTTGCAGGATTTAATAATTTTAAGACTGAAGATAAAGCGTATTATAAAATTTTATGATGGGGTTTGAAAATTGTCTTCTAGCAACTTTGCACAAATGCATCTTATTCGTTGTTGCCCTCTATTAATGCTGCTAAAAAAAATGTGCCACAGAAGTCCTTAGAGTTCAGTCCCTTTGAACTGCTGTATGGTCACCCGGTAAGAGGACCTCTGAGTCTGGTCAAGGAAGGCTGGGACCAATCTCCCAGGAAACTTCCCCAGGATGTGTTTAGTTACATGCTGGCTTTCATGAACCAGACTCGGTGTTTCAGTAAACTTGCTGAGGCTAATCTGGAAGCCAGCCAGGAAGAGATGAAACGCTGGCACGATCAGAATGCCACTCTGAGTTTCAGCCTGGTCAAAAGGTTTGGGTCATGGCCCTAGTGGAGCCCTGTGTGCTCCAGGATAAGTGGACTGGCCCTCTTGAGGTGGTGGAGCACAAGAGTCCTGTTACCTACATGGCGGACTTGCGGTCTCCCAGGAACCCCTTGCGGGTCCTGCATGTTAACTGCCTGAAGCCCCACTTTCAGAGGTCTGAAGTGGTCATGCTTCTGGCCACAGACTTTAGAATGGAAGAGGAGAGTGAGCCTCTTCCTGACCTCCTGTGTGCAGAGGAACAAGATGGGTCAGTGGAGGATGTGGTCCTCTCCACCACGCTGACCCCTGAGCAGCAGAGCGATTGTCACCAACTGTTGTGGCAATTCAGTGATCTGTTCTCCCTGGTGCCTAGTGTCACTGATTGGTGCGTCCATGACGTAGACACTGGGGACTGTCCTCCTGTTAAGCACAAGGCTTACAGAGTGACTGACCGGGTCAGGGCATGCATTCAGGAGGAGGTCTCCAAAATGTTCGCTTTAGGGGTGATTGAGTCCTCTAGCAGCCCTTGGTCCACCCCGTGGTCCTAGTACCAAAAGCTGCAGCGCCTGGTGCCACCTCAGAACTTCGGTTCTGCGTGGACTACCGTGGGCTCAATTTAGTCATGAAGACTAACGTGCACCCCTTCCCCAGAGCTGATGAGCTCATAGATCGGTTAGGGGCTGCACGGTACCTTAGCACGTTTGATTTGACGTCTGGGTATTGGCAGATCGCCTTGACTGATTGGGCAAGAGAGAGGTCAGCATTCTCCTCACCAGATGGGCACTACTAGTTCAGAGTGATGCTCTTTGGGATGAAGAATGCCCCTGCCACCTTCAGAGGTTGGTCAACAGGGTGTTGGTTGGGCTGGAAGATTTCAGTGCCGCCTACCTGGATGACATTGCAGTGTTTAGTTCCTCATGGGAGGACCACCTGCGCCACCTTTGGGAAGTGTTGATGGCACTGCAAAGGGCTGGTCTCACAATCAAGGCAAGTAAGTGCCAGATTGGGCAGGGTTCTGTGGTGTACTTGGGACACCAGGTGGGGAGTGGCCATGTGGTGCCCCTTCAACCAAAGATTGAAACCATCCTGGCGTGGGAGCCCCCAAAGACCCAGACACAGGTGAGAGCCTTCTTAGGACTCACAGATTATTACAGGAGGTTTTCTCAAGGGGTATGGCAACATTGTTGCACCCTTGACTGAGCTGACTTCTAAGAAGCAGCCAAAGATTGTGAACTGGACTGACACCTGTCAGAAATCTTTTGACACCCTGAAGACTGCCATGTGCACAGCACCTGTATTTCAGGCGCCCAACTTTTCAAAAGAATTTATTGTCCAGACAGATTCTTGCAAGCATGGTGTGGGGGCCGTTCTGTCACAGATCAATGAGGAGGGCCTAGACCAACCTGTAGCCTTCATTAGTAGGAGGTTACTTCCACGGGAACAGAGGTGGAGTGCAAATGAGCGCGAGGCATTTGCTGTGGTCTGGGCACTGAAGAAGCTGAGACCATACCTGTTTGGGATTCACTTCCGGGTTCAGACCGACCACAGGCCCCTTAGATGGTTGATGCAGACGAGGGGAGAGAATCCAAAGTTGTTAAGTTGGTCCATTTCCCTACCGGGTATGGACTTTACCGTGGAACACTGCCCTGGTACAGAACACGCCAATGCTGATGGTCTGTCCAGATTTTTCCGTCTTAGTGATGAGAACTCCGAAGTGGGTGGGTAGTTCTCCCCACATTTCAGCTGGAGGGAACACGTGTTAGACCTGGCACCTTTGGCGTGGTTCTCCCTTCCATTTTTCGCTTTTGTCTCCTCTGTGTTTACTGGTGTTAGATGCTCTGGGCGCTGTGCCACTGCCATTCAGTGCCACAGCGCGAATGCTCCCTATTGTAAATTGACTGTATTACATTCTATAATCCTAATTCACCCAAGGAACATGATAGGAAAGCCAAATTTAGTATGCCTGAGCTCACAATATTAAAGTGCATCCGGTAGTCAAGCTTATTTTGATATTCCGTGGTTGAAAATACCTTGCTGCCATGGTATAATCAATCAACTCGGATTTGTAGAGTGCGGCTAATCACCCATGACAGTATTCAAGCACTGGATAATATATATAATATTGATGGAACTGCATATTCTGACACACATACCTTTCATCTCAGCAATGTAGGGCACACATTTACATGGTAGGTGGGTGATTTGTGCAACTTCACCAAAAATAGAGAGAATACCATTTGAATCCACCCAGCAACATATTAAAGATAGTGAATTTGACTACTGTGTTATCTGACTTATTCTGGAACTGCTTCTTTTCCCTCTTTATTTTCCATATATTGTATTGTATTATGTTGCATTGTATTTGGCATTCTGTTTCAGAAATAAAAGTGCTTTTGTGGCCTTGAGCCGCTTTGATGGCATTTTCCAGAGTGCTCTGCTTAGTAAATTGTGGATGGTAGAATGCATGTTGTAGTGTGACCTAAGTGGGATGTGTTGGGTGAGGATCAGATGGGTGTTCTGGTCTTGTTGCTGCAGACCCAAGCTGCATATAAGTGTACAGAAGAGAACAAGGGTTGCTATTGGATAGGCAAGAATAGATCCATACCTCCTTCCAATATTGTCAGAATTGTGAAAACTAGGAGCCAATAGTGACATTTACTCTGTCTAGCTGGTGGACAGAGCAGGAGCCCGTATAAAGAACACCTTGCTTTTTCTTGTAGAAGTTGGAAACAGTTCAAACATGAGATGGGGAACAACCAAAAGTTTAAGCCCTTTGGAATTCCAGGCAGTAGGAGAGCATTATTTTCCAGATGTGAGGGAATTCTATAACGTAATGGCCTGCATAGAAAAGGATTCTCAGTGTCTTTTCAGGGGTAGAACATGGGGTAAGCCAAGCATATATCAGAGCAGCAGTGGTTCAGCTGCGTGAATATGAAGAAAAATGGAAAGTACCTGCTCACCGCAAAGTGAATAGCTGCTACTGTGTGGACTGTGGTCCCAAGTTGGTTCTGTGTGACTACTGTGGTAGCCTTAGGACTATTGCGTATTAATAAAGTGGTGAGACAATGGAGCAAAGGCTACTAAGGACTAAGGCCTCATCAAATGTGGCAAATATGAAGTTCCATCTGAGCCAACAATGCCTAAAGACTATGGTGCACAACAGCTCTAAATACCGATTTAGGCGGGAACATGTGTTTTTGGTATACTTAGTATTTGTGCAGCCAGTATTACTGCATATACAATCAGAAGGGAAACCACCATTACATCGCATGCGTTACAACGTATGCAATTACAACGCGGTCGTTACAACGACCGCATTGTTACATCGCAGTACATTACAATGCAAGTCGTTACATCGACTTGCTCTAGGGGGCGCGCTAACATAAGGAATAGTATAATTTACTATTTCAACACCTTCCCTACTTTTGCGCACACTGGAGTTGGAATAGTAAATTATACTATTCCCAAGTCCAGCGTGCCCCCTAGACCAAGTTGACGTAACGACATGTGCTATAATGTACTACGATGTAACCAGGCGGTTGTTGTAACAACAGCGTTGTAATCGCATGCGTTGTAAAGTGTACTATTCCAATCAGAAGGGGCAAAATCACCAGGCCAAACATAGTGGAATTTCTGATAGAAAAAACGTACAGAATTATGTGACAAATTGCTGAAAAAGGAGTGAAACGCTAATATCCACGTTATTTCAGATTACAATTTACTCTAATAGATATTTTTTTGGGGTCTTTTTTTACTTGGAGCACTAAAAGATAGCTGATCTCAATACTTATGTTTTCCCCATTAAACATTGAAAAAGACTGGTCAATCCCCATAGCTATACTTTTCAGTGAAAGGCACCATGCAGGTGCAAAATAAAATGTATATATGGGCTGCAGTATAGATTTGCACCATTCTGGGTTGAATTTGAAAAGGTTGACAGAATTAACTTCTCATATTGTATACTAATGGTTTCAGGTATGTGCTTTTCATTTCTATAAGCAGTAGCCTCAGGAATGAAACCTTAATGTATTCCCTAGCTGAGCTGGAAGAGGGTGGCCTTGACCCCTCCAAAGCTGAAGGAAATTTCCTGTTTCAGACCCCCCATGATATAGCGGCATGGATTAGCAAATGTAGCGGCACAAAAATGGAAATTTAGTGGCACAAATATGGAAATTTAGCGGCAATTTTGCTGCATTTTTTTTGGCAATTTTTCCTACAACAAACACAGATATCGTTAGTGGGCACTTTTGTAAAAATCACTGCATTTTTACAAAAGTGCCGATTTCGTGACAAACCGCGAAATCCTGGAGGGTCTGACTAGTGGAGAAGTTACGGACGTCATGCCAGGTGAGCGTTGTGGGGGAGGGAAATCCTTTAAAGAGTCTTTCTGGATTTCCCTTCTCTTCTTGAAAGGCAAGAGCAGCAACATTGTGGTGTCACCAGGGCTTTAAGCGGAAGCTTTTTCAATATTATATGTAACAAGCCATAGTTGCAATTATTTATCTTATGCAACTAATAACCATTGACAAAGCCAATAGTCCTGACTTGTTGTAGGTATGATGTTATTGTTATTGTTATTGTTAATTTAGATTTGTAACGCGCTCAATCACCTACAGGCCTCTAAGCGCATTGGAAATAGATGTTGTTACAATAACTTAGCTTCACTCCTCCGAGAGACACCACTACAGGCCTACATTGCGGTCAGGGCTCTTCTGAACAGCAATGTTTTCAGGGATTTCCTGAAACGTAGGAGATTCACCTCCCTGCGTAGCCCCTCAGGCAGCTTGTTCCATAGCTGAGGGGCCAAAACAGAGAAGGCTCTCCCTCCCTTGGTCACTAATTTATAGCGGGGGCAAACCAGTAGCTGAGAGTCCGATGATCTGAGTGTTCTCTTCGGACTGTATACTTCCAGACGGGCTTTAATATATGCCGGCGCATGGCCATAAATCGCCTTATGCGCTATACAGAGGCTCTTAAACTCAACCCTCTCTTTAACAGGGAGCCAATGAAGATTTTGGAGTAGAGGGGAGGCCTTTGTTCGTCTGGGTACTCCGAAGATCAGTCGTGCGGCGTCATTCATTACGACTTGAAGTCTGTTTGTCAGTGTTTTTGGGAGGCCAAGATACAGGGCATTCCCATAGTCGATCCGTGAAATGACGGTTGCTGCTACAATTGAGCGCATCATAGAATGAGAAAGGAGGGGGGCTAACTTTCTCAATTGTCTAATGATGTTCGTGCAGGTTCCAACAACGGTGGAAATTTGGCTGCACATTGACAAATCACAATCTAGTTTAATCCCCAAACTCTTCACGTTGGCACTAGGTTTTTGGGCTGATCCAAGTTCTGCAGGCCAATACAGATCACTCCACGGTGAGGTGGTAGAAGGAATTGCCAGTACCTCGGTCTTATCCGGGTTGATCTTTAGTAGGTTTTCCGTCATCCACCCCACGGTAAACCTCAAGATCTTTTGAGCTTGGATTTGTGCAGTCCCTGTATTATCAATGCTCAGCACAAGCTGAGTATCGTCAGCATAGTTGAAGACTCTACAACCCATCTCAGCCAAAGACGCAATCAGGGGCTGCAGATAGAGATTGAACAGGAGTGGGGACAGTGCGGAACCCTGCGGTACCCCGCACTCTAAAAATCCCACCTCCGATATCGACTCCCCCAGTTGTATCCTCTGTGTCCTTCCCAAAAGGAAAGATTGCAACCACTTAAAGGCCAAGCCTTTGATCCCAAAGGCCTCCAGTCTTCCCAGGAGCAGGTCATGGCTGACGGTATCGAACGCCGCTGACAGGCCTAATAAAATCAGGGCGCTCGGTTTTTTGCCGTCAGCCATGCCTCTCAGTTCATCTAGCACCGAGAGCATCACTAGCTCGGTGCTATGGTGCGCTCGAAACCCCGCCTGTCGTTCATGCAGTAAATTATGGGATTCGAGATACAGGGACAGAGACTTCAGCACATGTTGCTCTAGAACCTTTGCCAGGAAGGGCAACTGGGAGATCGGCCTGTAGTTCTTCAGGACAGCCGGATCTGCGCCTGGTTTCTTCAGCAGAGGTCTGACACGCGCCTCCTTAAGATCGCTTGGTAGGTATCCTGTTTCTAGGGACCTATTAAGGAAAGAAATAATCCGAGCTTCCAATAGCGGCCGTGCCACACGGAAGACACTAGGGGGGCATGGATCCGCTGGGGAGCCAGATTTGGTTTTGCCCATTAGCTGCTCTAGGCTCAGCTCATCCAGCTCAGGGAACTGTACCATAGAACAGTGAGCAGGATTATGAACCTCGGAGTGTATGGTATCACTATTCACCATACTATTCTTTATTTCCAGGATAATGGTCTTTACTTTATCTAGGAAATAACCCTGGAAGGTGTCACAGTTTATGGGAGACTCTGAATTCTCCTGTTTTTTGCTCAACTCCGATAGGATTTGAAAGGTCTCCCTCTGGATGTTTCTAGCATTCTGTAGGCGAGACTCATAATACTCCGCCTTAGCTTGAGCAATAAGTTTTTTATACAGGTGGAGTGAGTCTTTATATTGGTTCTTTGCTGTATCCTGCTTAGTTTTCCTCCAAATTCTCTCCCGAGCTCGGAGTTTCCTTTTTTGTTCCCTTAGCAGCGAAGTGAACCATGGGGCCTCTTTACCAGGTCCTTTGGTTAACTGAGTTTTTTCCGGTGCTATCTGATCAATGGCTTTATTCAAGTTCTGGATTAGGTCTGTATATTCAACGTCCAGACTTCCATCTGTATTCGTCAGACAGGCCATTTCCGGGAGCACCGAGGTCAAGGTTTTTAAATCAACCTCAATCCATTTGCGGATCTTTCTGGTACCTCGGGGTAGATGCTTTAAGTAGTCTTTAACATTTACATCACAGGTCACCAGATAATGATCAGTCCAGACACAGGGACTCACATCCCTAAGGATAACATTTGGGTCCGTGGTCCATACTAGGTCAAGCGTATGACCCTTGATGTGTGTGGGTACTTCCACGAGTTGACTAAAGCTCTGGGCGGACATGATAGTGTCTAACTGGCGTGTAGGCAGGTCCCTTTGGAGTCTATCCCAGTGCATATTAAAATCTCCCATTATCACGATTTTCTTGTATCTTGTACAAAGGTCTGATATGATGGGGGCAAATAAATCGTTAAAAAGTGGGGATGAGTTGGGCGGACGGTAAACCGACAAAATCACCCAGCAGGAGTTGTTTAGAGAAATCTTTACTCCAACTAGATCGGCTAAATCCACTGTTTCGGATATAAGTTTCTCCACGGATAAAGTTTTTTTAAATAGAATTGCCACTCCACCCCCCCCGTGCCGATCCTGCACGGTTCTGCCATATAGCGTCATAGCCGTTAGGGAGGGCAGCAATGATGTCCGGCATGGAGTTTTCACCCATCCAGGTTTCTGAGAGCGTCAGGACGTCTAGATCTCTATCCTGAAGTAGGGTGTAGATCTCTACATGATGACTGTGAAGAGACCTAGTGTTCAAACTGGCTATCTTTAGCACTGGGTATTGTGTTTTAGAATTACAATTGTGAGACCGCAGTATGGCATAGTTTTCCAGCTTAATAATAACATTATGATCGAGTGACAGCTGACCTTTATGTAGACAATGAAGATCTTCTGAGGTATAGGTATGCCGGTGGTCAGGAGTCCGAGCCCGCCCGTGCGCGGACGGGCGCAGACGGGCTGGACTCTGGCGTGACTCCGGTGATGCTCTGGCGATCCCGCAGCCCGTGACCGCTGCGCGTGAGCATGGTCGGCTTAAGTACCGGTCTAGCGTCCTTGTGACGACTAGACCGTGCAGAGCCTCAGCCCCCACCCAAGATGTCTGCCGCTGTGGCAGTCGATAATTTCCGACTAATGCAGTGAAACTGCAAGCTACAAGCTTTTCAAGTGACTTGAGAAACCGCCCCAACGCGGAGTTTAGTGGTTTTTAAATGTGCAGGTAAGTGGCGATTTTAGGAACAAGGTGAGCGCATAAAATCATACAATACACACATAGAAAACGGGATCAATAAAAACAATCAGTAAAAAGCTCCTAACGAGCGCTATGCGTTCTGTGCTGTCTCCTGGCTTAAGCAATGCCAAGAAAGTAATTTCCAAGTAGCCGGCCGCCTAATTTGCTCGGCTTAAGTACCGGTCTAGCGTCCTTGTGACGACTAGACCGTGCAGAGCCTCAGCCCCCACCCAAGATGTCTGCCGCTGTGGCAGTCGATAATTTCCGACTAATGCAGTGAAACTGCAAGCTACAAGCTTTTCAAGTGACTTAAGAAACCGCCCCAACGCGGAGTTTAGTGGTTTTTAAATGTGCAGGTAAGTGGCGATTTTAGGAACAAGGTGAGCGCATAAAATCATACAATACACACATAGAAAACGGGATCAATAAAAACAATCAGTAAAAAGCTCCTAACGAGCGCTATGCGTTCTGTGCTGTCTCCTGGCTTAAGCAATGCCAAGAAAGTAATTTCCAAGTAGCCGGCCGCCTAATTTGCTCTTGTTGTTACTTGTTGTATCACATATCTGGATGCAATGGCAGAAACAGCAAAATACAAATCGGGCAAAACACTATGCTAAGCACAGATTTTTAGCGTAAGTGTTTTAATTGCAGGTCCTCCGAGCAAAGGATTCTATGTGCCAGGTCCACAAACCCTTAAAATATTGCGTGAGCTGGTGTTAGTTTCATGAGGTAGTGACATCCAACTGGAGGTCCTCCATTCAGCCCGCAGGCACCACTTAGATGGTGTTATGGAGCGGGGTTGAGCTCCTCTCCACCCTTAGCGGCCACTGCAAGCCCCGATCCAGACTGATGTCTCGCCATCAGTTAACACCCTCAAGTGTTTCTCCTGGATTCAGGCTTGGCCCCTGCCGCACTGGAACACTCCTTAAGGCCCTCCAGATACATAGCACCAAAGCATCCTAGGTAACAGGGCAGCCCACTATGTCTCTGGCTATATTGTCCTGATTCACTGCCATCAGCACGTATGCCTCAACTGTAGGAGTCCCCTGTATGGTGGGTTTCAGGCCTCAGCAGAGTTGCATCGCCATTTTAGTTGCTCGCATATGTCCTTAACTTCACTGTGGCGCAATTGGGTAACAGTTGGTGGGCGAGACCCCTAATTTGCTATCCAGACCAGGGAACACAGTATATGCACCTATGCTGCTCCATGGTCTCCTGTGTTGATTTTTTGAATGGCGAGGTCTCACGATTAAGCAGGAAGCAGAGAGGATATCCGGGATCAGGAAGCCACATCCATGTTGGCTCAGCCACACCCCAGTCCAAATTTTTTTTTTTAATTAGTTTTATTACATTTGGGTATAATTAAAGCATTTGATCAGACACTACCCCTGTGAAGAAGAGGTAATAGTATATAATCAGTTCAATCCATAGTACGACATTGAGAGTCAAATTAGTCACAGGCAGCACGGATGCAGCAATGGACATCTGGATTTCGCTGGCACTTTTGTAAAAATCGCGGCATTTATACAAAAGTGCCAATTTCGCGGCAAACCCGAAATCCTGGAGGGTCTGTTTAATGACCTTAATAGAGACCGCAATATAAAAAAAAGAAAGTTGCTTTGCTTTATAGCTTTCTATTGTTAGTTCACAAAAAATATCAAAAGGGAACCAAGTCAGTTGATCATCACAATGGCATTTGATTTAAAGTCTATTTTTCACAGATTAACATATATTTTGTCATCAGTTAAGATCATAGACAGACGGACAGGATAGACATACAGTACATACAGAGATATATATATATATATATATATATATATATATATATATATATATATATATATATATATATATATTACCTACTGGCGGTCGCCAGTAGGTATATATAGTTAGGATTTTTTCCCTATGGGATTTCTGAAAATTCTATGTCTAATAACTTTGGCGTTTGTGGACGGAATCGGCTGAAATTTTCAGGAAAATGGCACATTTTGTTTCTGAGCAGCTCCTGAAAATTTGGGGGGGTTTCGTCAAGGGGGGGCTGAGAAAAAAGGGGGGTCCCAAAACGCGTTTTTAACATTGAGTTTTCCATAGGGCGGTTGGACTCACTTTTAGCTCGAACGGCTGAATGGATTTGCACGAAACTTGGCAAAATTGTAGGGACTGTTAGCCCGATGTGCCTTTGCTAGGTCTCAATATATGTGCTTCAGTGGATTTTGAGAAATTAACGTTTAAATCAAGATATATATCTGTAACAGCGCTCCGGGCAGCGATCCGGTTCGCGTACTTTTCGCTTATCGGAACTTTGCGAAGCGAAGCTGATTGGCTCTCCGGTGTCTGTCAACATTCTAAACAGTCCGGTGCGGCCGCCATCTTGTCTCTCGGTAGGATCGAGAGACAAGAGGAGGCCAAAACAAAGGAGGAAATGAAGGAAAGGGGGCAAGGTAGACCCCTTCTGACCCCCTAGGATTGATGAGGGGATATTATAGAGCCACGCTGGGCCCAAAAAAAAAAAAAAAAAAAATCCGTTTTTTTCGCCGTAGAGACGCGTCTTGGTACGCGAACCGGGCAGCTAACCGGGAAGCTAACCGGCAGTGTAACGGGAGTCTGACGAGTAGCTGATTGGCTGTCAACATTGTAAACAGTTCGGAGCGGCCGCCATCTTGTCTCTCGGTAGGATCGAGAGACAAGAGGAGGCCAAAACAAAGGGGGAAATGAAGGAAAGGGGCAAGGTAGACCCCTTCTGACCCCCTAGGATTGATGAGGGGATATTATAGAGCCACGCTGGGCCCAAAAAAAAAAAATCCGATTTTTTCGCCGTAGAGACGCGTCTTGGTACGCGAACCGGGCAGCTAACCGGCAGTGTAACGGGAGTCTGAGGAGAAGCTGATTGGCTGTTATCATTGTAAACAGTCTGGAGCGGCCGCCATCTTGTCTCTCTGTGGGGTCGAGAGACAAGAGGTGGAAAAAAAAAGGTGTAAATGATTAAAAGGGTAAGGCAGACCCCTCCTGAACCCCTAGGATTGATGAGGGGGCTATTAAAGTTCCCTGGGGGGTGAAAAAAAAAATTCGATTTTTCGCGGTAAAGGTGCTTCCTGGTACGTTAACCGGGCAGCTAACCGGCAGTGTAACGGGAGTCCGACATATTGTGTTTTTTGAACATTTGTGATATGTGCACGTGTGGATTTTGTCTAATTAAGGTTAAAAAAATATATATATATCTTTAAGCGTGTTTTGGCGCGCTTACGTTTTGGGTTTGGTTTGCGCTGCAGAGACGATACGTCACGGTTATGCGATGCAGCATGAGGCGTCTCACGGGCTACGTGATACGTCACTTAATAAAGAATATATTTTACAGCTATAGATATTAGCTTTTAAAAAACCAATGAAATTCACAGAAAAAACCATAGGTTATAGACCATATATAGTTAGGAATTTGCATTTACAAAACCTTGAAAATTCACTGAAAAAACCATAGGTTATAGACCATATATAGTTAGGGATTAGCATTTAAAAAACCTTATTTTATTTGCACAAAACCATTCAAATTCCATATATAGTTAGTTGCACTAACTATATATCGCGGACCCGCAATCCACTGCTAATGATGTCACATATTACATCATTCATGACATGGTCAGTGACATCACTGATGACATCACTGATGACATCTCAAATGACATCACTGATGACATCACTGATGACATCTCAAATGACATCACTGATCACATCACTGATGACAACACCCAGTGACTGTATGTTTCTGTAAAGTTAAAATATGTCTTACATATTGAAGAATGAGTGGATGTATAAGTGTCTGGATGAAGGATTTAGTAGGTGCATGACTGACTGTATGAGAGAATGATTAAATGTGTCTCACTGAGTGCATGGGTTAGTGATTAAAGTGTCTTAATTTGGCAATCATTATTTATGTTCTTCTGTAAACTGCTGCATGTTTAAATCAGTAGCTATATCAGTAACTATATGGGTTATTGAATGGTTGCCCAAGTATTTGTATGGGAGACTGAGTATGTGTGTGGGTGGCTGGGAGGTGTATAACTCTGTGCATAGATGTGTGAGCAGTTGATTCCCTAGGTGTATGGCTTCAAAAGTGCATGTAGAAACAGCTGTATGGAGAGTTGACTGTGTGCATGAGTATATTGGTGAGTGAATGGATATCTCAGTTCTACATGTCAAAGTAAGTACATATGTAAAACACACTCCATGTGAGAGTTGACATATATAAATAACTGAACATAAGAGCCAGTGAATGTGAGAGTGGCTGTATGAATCATTGTGAACTTGTATCAAGGATTGTATAAGAGAGTAAATATGTGTTAGTATATGTTTGAATAAGTAAGGTGTGTATAACTGTATAGTTGAGGAAATGGAGATGTGATTGATTCTTTGCATGACTGACTAGGTGTGTGAGTAACTCCATGGATGTGTGACAGTCTGTGAGTGCCTGTTTACACTGAGTATATCTAAGGTTATATTAGAGTCTGAAGATGTATTATCACATAAATGATATCATCAGTGATGTAATCAGTAATGTCAAATGAGATGTCAGTGATGTCATCAGTGATGTCATTTGAGATGTCATCAGTGATGTCATCAGTGATGTCATTTGAGATGTCATCAGTGATGTCATCAGTGATGTCACTGACCATGTCATGAATGATGTAATATGTGACATCATTAGCAGTGGATTGCGGGTCCGCGATATATAGTTAGTGCAACTAACTATATATGGAATTTGAATGGTTTTGTGCAAATAAAATAAGGTTTTTTAAATGCTAATCCCTAACTATATATGGTCTATAACCTATGGTTTTTTCAGTGAATATATATATATATATAATATTATATTATATTATAGTTCCTATAAAACTTATATAGGATCTGCACGTTTAGACAACATACACTGTAGGACTGGTGTCAGACTGATTCTAGACATCTCCACCAGGTATATTGGGCTATGTACCAGCTGGCTCACAGTGCCACTAGAGACTCCTCTTACCATGGAGAGAATAGTTATGGGCAAATATCAAACATGACATCCCTGATTCCTCAATACCGTGAAAACAGTGTATTACTTTTCGCTCAGTCACTCGTACTCACTGAATAAACGGTATGGACGTTTTTCAATAAGCATTTATTGAACAGTTGTTATTCTGGTGTAAAATAGATGTGCTGAAACAACCATTAGACAGTAACACATATAAATGATTAGAAGCACTAGGAAAGTAAAAGGATGGTAGAATGCTTCCATTTTGCTATAACCATGAATACAGGCAAGTATATAGAATGCATGACAATAAAATGCGTACTTCTACGATGCTACACTAACTAGATGTATCTATGTGTACCTAGCATGTATGTAGGTGTTGAGCCAAGAATCCCTCTAGGATAAAGTCAATCCCATTACCGAAGTGCGAGACTTTGGGACCCCATCTTGGTCTCGAGTTGGACATCCCGCAAGGGATGTTAGACCACTGTGAGCTGGAGTATCTGAATAATGGAACCTCAGCGTCTTGCGTCAGTGTGTGTTGGCAGGGAAATCCTGATCTCCTCTGTTTGTCTCAGCAAGATGTGATGTTTATATACCCAAAGGACTTCCCGGGGGTTCTACTTTGCTGTGCCACTTGTCGGACTTAGGATGATGTTGGGAATGAACTTTATACATGGATATTATACAGGGGATGGTAGTCCTGCTGAGTTTCCAAGAATCCTCATGCATAATGTATGAGGCCTGTACCAGGGAATATCCTGCATCCTGTGTGCAGTGTTGTTCCAAGGTAAAAGGTCAGTCCCTAAGAACCGTTATGATTGTAATGTGGGGAAGACTATAGGTGAAGGGTTAGGATATTACCTGAACCTATATTTGGGTACCTCTACGGAATATAACACCCACTCCTCATCCGACTGGACGACATAATTAAATTCAAACGTACTACTAGGTTGTCTAGGCATAGGTATGCAAACAACTATAGAAAAACAATAGTTTCGCTACAAAAATGTAAAAAAAATCTAAAATATGTGAAAAGGAAAAGAAATGTCACTCAAGCAATAGCTCTAATGTGTATATAATATATATATATATATATATCCTACTGACGGTCGCCAGTAGGTAGTTATAGTTAAAACCTAGTTTCCATAGGAAATCCGCAACATTCTATTTGGAATAACTTTGGCGCCGGTGGACGAATCTTCGCGAATTTGTCCAAGAAGATGGCCTGCTCCGCTCCGCTTCTTCCCTGAAAGTTTGGGGTTGATTCGTGAAGTGGGGGCCGAGAAAAAAGGGGGTCCCAAAACCTGTTTTCCCCATGCAATTTCCCATGGGACCTTTAGCCAGGGCTACAGCCCGAACGGCTGATAGGAATTACACCAAACTTGGCAAAAAGGTAGAGTTCTGTTCGCAGATGGGCCTTTTTGTTAAATGGTGTAAATCCGTTCAGTAGTTCCTGAGTAAATCAAAAGTAAAATCATAGATATATTGGAGGTGTTACGGTAAGCTTACTGTAAGCTTATTGTACTCTGTACCTTCCAGAGCACGAGCTGAATGCTAATTGGCTGTCAACTGTCTGTCAACAGTCTAAACCAGAAAGTGTTGGCAGCCATCTTGTGCCTCGGTAGACTGAGGCACAAGAAAGCAGAAAAACAAACGTGTCAACGCAAAAAGGGGGCAGGAATTAGTTCCCCCTCTGCAAACGCGCCCGGGGGCTGCATTGCAGAGAGGTGTAAAAAGGGGCGTGGCCTCATTACACATCTCTGCAATGCAGCCTCCTGGCACATACTGGAGGTTCCTGGTGGTCTAGTTGGCCCCCAGGGACCCCCAGTATGCAAGGGGACTTAATCCCCCAACTTAGAATACTCTACAGGGCGTGTTAGCACAGTGGTGAAGGTAAGGGTCGGGGCTTGAGGTGATGTGAGTGCAAACATGCCCTGAGGCCCGTTTTAAGTTGTATGGGGTAGGGCACCTTTAAACCAGTATAGATGCGCTCCCGGTAAGTGAGCGCTACTTCATTGACCTTGTACGGATAATATTCGTTTGGTATGTCAGCTTCTGTGTAGTAATGAAATGTCTCACCGCTCTTATTCGCTCTATACATGGAGCCCATGGGGCAAAGATTGCACGAGGACCCCTTAATCTGCAGAGTAAAATTTGGAGGGGAAGATCACAAAATCAGCCTATATGCTGACGACCTGGTAGCTATCCTGGAGTATTTGGAACAGTCGCTACCTGCCCTGTTGGTAGAGCTTGAACGCCTCTCACAGGCATTGGGATTAAAGATGAATGTTAGTAAGTTCCTGGCTCTAACTCTGACTCCCTTGAACTCCCTTAAACGATTTAACCGCCTTCAGTGGGCTCCAGATTCTATCCCATACCTGGGTCTGCAACTGGCAAGCAATATTCGAAGCACTGTCTCCTTGAACTACACATCAGTGCTGCGGCAGTTTCGCGACTGCCTCCATTGATGGCGGCCGTATTCGCTGTCCTGACTGGGCCGTGTTGCAGCCATAAAATGACAGTATTACCTCAGGATGCGCAGAGACTTAAGTTATAGACCTCCAAAAGAAGTGGGATTGGCAACCTCAAATCTGCAGGAGTATTACTGGGCAGGGCAATTGCGGGCTTGGGCGAATGGTCTCGGCGGGGGTCCGAGAAACACTGGCTAGACATTGACATGGTGCTAGCTAAGCAATCACTGTGGGGGGTTCCCTTCCTCTCTAAAGCAACCAGGCTGCTCAATCTGTACCTGTCCAAGGTTACGCACCATCATGACAACTTGGGACAGTGTGGCTGTCTCACAGGGACTTACGACAGTCCCGTACTTAATCCCAATAGGGAGAGGAGTTGGCCTAACGGCTAGGGCGGTCGACTGGGGAACTGGGTAACTGGGTTTGAGTCTCAGCAATGACGCTGAACATCCTGTGATTCTGGGCAAATCACTTAATCTACCCATGCCTAATAAAAATGAATGTGTCCTCATGTAATGCAAGTGGTGCTATGTAAAGCGCTCTGATACCAGATTCGGGTAAAAAAAACTCTGTAAAGAAAAATAATAATAATTATGTTGATAATCAATAATCCCGACTTCTCTCCGGAAATGGATAAAATTAACTTTGTGCAGTGGTCAAAAACAGGCTGTCACTCAGTAGGCCACTTCTTTGACGAAGAGGGGTCGTTGTCTTTTAATGATCTGCGGGTGCAGCATAACCTTTCTGAAAAAGAACAATACTGTTACCAACAGATTAGACACAGGACAATGCAGCCAGAGGTACGAAAGGGGGCAGAAAGACAGCTTACGTCTTTTGAAAAAGGGCTACTCACTAGACACACGGATGCTCAATTGACTACGGATCTTCACAAATTAATCCGTTGAGGTCCCAGTCTTGGACTTTAACACAGAAAAATGTCAGGACATATATTTCAGGGCACGCCACTCTGCACATAGTGTTGCTAATATAGAGACTGCGACGAGAATAGTAACTTATTGGTACCTGACATCTCCACTGCTTCACCTATGCAATCCAGCACATAGCCCCTTATGCTGGAGAGCCTGCGGGTCGTAGGGTACACTGACCCATCTTCTATGGGAGTGCCTCCAGCTTTCCCACTACTGGCAACAGGTTTTGGATGACATTGATTCCCATTTCCAGACTCAAATACCTTGCTTTTCATCTTACACTCTCCTGGGCCTGCCCAACCCCATTACCTTCCTGCTTAAATCAAGGAGGGGGACACAGATGGCATGATCACTGGGGGCAGCTCTACAAAACATCCTGTCTCACTGGGGGAAACCAACCATGCCTACCTATGTCGGATAGCTGCACAGACTGTGGGGGGTACTCAGAATGGAGAAGATCTCCCTCTCACTTACCAAACGAAGGGCCTCCTTTCATGACCTGTGGGGACCTATTCTGTCGCTCTTGACTTCCAAATACTTGAGGCTCCTACTGTAGAAGTAGACCTCAGCAAGGCCTACCGGTGCTAGGGGTTCACCCTTCTCTGCACACAAGTCCTCAGACCAGCAAATAGAAGTTGGCACGGAAACTGAAATGTCAAGAAAACAATTTATTAAACCTCATGAGGTGGAACTACATTCACATAACACCCTTCGGCAGTGTATGAAGCAGCACAAGGAGTAGAAGAACCATGGGTCTTTTATACCCACACAGGAGCTCAAAAGAAGGCGTTATAAGCACACATAGGAAGAGTTACATACAAAGATGGTCATACATAGAATGCACAGTCAACAGTAAAGGAGGAGCCAACAGTGGCTGACTTTACTAAAGATATCCTGACCGTGACAAACCCAAGCAGGTGCATGGGCAGCTACAGACTCTTCTGAACATGTGCAAAGTAGCAGGGGCTAAGTATAGCCAGTTATTGAGCACGTACAAAAGGGGGTGGTTATGGACGGAGCATCTGAATCAATCAAACACTCACACCCAGTCAAAAGATCTGGGTTTAATCTATCACCGTTCTTTAGCCCACTCTGCCACCCCAGTTCAGACATGGCTATATGCAAATCAGTCTGACCCTGTGCCTCATGGGAACAGTCCAGCCCGAACTGCCAAGCCATGTCTTCCCTGGACCGGAAACAAGCTTCCGAGGACCGGTTTCTGGCATTCCAGCCGTCTTCAGCCTGGCTTGCTTGAATCCAGTGGCAAAGTGAGCAAGGGACTCACGTCGGAGCATACCCTGCCACACTTATGGCGGCCAAAAGTGGTACAAAAGGGGGTGGTGATGGACGGAGCATCTGAATCAATCAAACACTCACGCCCAGTTAAAAGATCTGGCCTCCTTTCATGACCTGTGGGGACCTATTCTGTCGCTCTTGACTTCCAAATACTTGAGGCTCCTACTGTAGAAGTAGACCTCAGCAAGGCCTACCGGTGATAGGAACTCACCCTTCTCTGCACACAAGTCCTCAGACCAGCAATTAGAAGTTGGCACGGAAACTGAAATGTCAAGAAAACAATTTATTAAACCTCATGAGGTGGAACTACATTCACATAACACCCTTCGGCAGTGTATGAAGCAGCACAAGGAATAGAAGAACCATGGGTCTTTTATACCCACTCAGGAGCTCAAAAGAAGGCGTTATAAGCACACATAGGAAGAGTTGCATACAAAGATGGTCATACATAGAATGCACAGTCAACAGTAAAGGAGGAGCCAACAGTTGCTGACTTTACTAAAGATATCCTGACAGTGACAAACCCAAGCAGGTGCATGGGCAGCCACAGAATCTTCTGAACATGTGCAAAGTAGCAGGGGCTAAGTATAGCCAGTTCTTGAGCACAGCACGAGGGCAAGCGACTGCGAAGAGGGAAAGAGCACATGACGAGCACATGGTTAGACAAGATGGCTGCCGAAAACAAGATGGCTTCAGCTAAATACTAACAGCGACCTCTGCCAAATTTCTGCACCACATTCAGCAGACCCGCCTCAGAGTGAATCTTTGACAGAGAGGTCAAAACCTTGCACACAAGGTTAGACGATCTGGATTGGGGGTTGGGGGCATTGGTCACACCATTGCTACGCACCTTAAGCCTTTAAGAGGTGAGGGAGGGAGGAATTGGGGTGGGGGGGGAGTTCTGCTGTTTATTATGTTCTTGTCCTTTGGTATTAAGGCTACTGTCTTAGCTTTCTGATTTGTAGATCCTGTTGCAGGGTTTATGAAATGTATGCCATTCTCATATGTGGTATGTCTATCTTAAAATCAATAAAGAAGGGGCATGGTTTGGACGTCGGCGAAAATGGCGGCGGGAGCCTTCACCTCCTTCCATGGCGCAGCTTCTGATCGTCTTTATGTGCACTATTGATATTGATATTGAAATGTATTTGTAGAGCGCTCGTTCGCCCGGAGGCTTCATGGCGCTATAGACAGGGACACAACGCATCAAACAGAGGAAGCATAGAGGAGCTCAACAGAACGCTTGGGAAAAGAGCCATGTTTTGAGGGAGTGTCTGAAGCTGAGAATGTTTCCACACGTTATAAGGTGAAGAGGAAGGGAGTTCCAGAAGGCGGCCGCAAGATGGTCAAAGCAGCAACCTCCAAGACGCTTCCTTTTGTAAGTAGGGACAGTCAGAAGATGTTTATGCATAGAGCGAAGATTCCTGGAGGGGTCATATTTTTTGAACAAGTCTCTGATGAATAGGGGGCCAGATTGGTGTAAGGACTTAAATAAAATACATCCGGTCTTAAAAGCCACCCGTTGCTCAACAGGCAACCAGTGTAGTTGTTTTAGGCCCGCTCTAACAGACTGCCTCTTAGGTAGATTAAGAATAAGTCTGGCTGCCTGATTCTGAATCAACTGGAGGCGTTTTAACTCGCCGGCCTGGAGCCCAAGGTAAAGACTGTTGGAAAAATCCAGTCTAGACAGAACCAGGGAGATGACAATCTGTGTGAGCGCCTCCAGAGAGAAGAAACGAGCGATTTTCTTAATTTTCTTCAGCTGAAATAAACTGGAGGACACCACTGCGCTGACCTGCCTTTTCAGAGAAAGATCTTCGCTAAGAAAAATTCCAAGGCTCTTAACTGAGAGCGATTTAGATGGTGGGGCTCCCATGCTGGCTGACCAAAAGCCAGGGTTCCAGCTGAGTACACTCTGCCCAGGCAAGACCAGCTCAGTCTTGCCTGGGTTGAGCTTCAAGTGACTGCAGCTCATCCAGCTCAGGATGTGAGACATGGTGTTTTGAAACACTACCACTGAGTCCTCGGTGTTTAAAGGAAAGATGAGCTACAAGTCATCTGCATAGTTGAAGATGGTGACTCTGGTGTTCCTAAGGGAGTACAGCAGGGGGCGTAGATATAAATTAAAAAGTAGCGGTGACAAGGAAGAACCCTGAGGGACTCCGCAGGTGGTAGGAATAGTGGGGGCCGTAAAGGAGCCCAATCTCACCGATTGGGTACGGCCAGTAATAAATGAGCGAATCCAGCTCAACGCAGGACCCCTGAGACCAGCCTGTTCGACACGGTTGACCAAGATGGTGTAGTCAACCGTGTCAAATGCCGCTGATAGATCTAATAACACCAGAGCCTGGTGGATCCCCTCGTCGGTATTCCGCCTCAGAGTGTTCTGAACTGCGACGATGACTGCTTCAGTAGAATGAAGAGGGCGGAAGCCAGCCTGGTTAGGCGCAAGGTACTGTGATTCTTCCAAAAATTGGGACATGCTGTCACAAACATGGGCCTCCAATATTTTGGCACAGTACGGCAGCAAAGAAATGGGCCTGTAATTGAGGGGATCCGATGGATTAGCCCCTGCTTCTATCTATCTAAGTGTAGCGACAGCCCGGCTTCCAAGAATAAGTGGCGGAATGCGGTGTGCACCTACGGCTCTCTTATGAATGAAATCCCTGCACTTTTGAGTGCATTATCGAGCGTAGACTAGCCCGACCAGGGGCCTGCTCTCCCCGTTCACGCCGGAGCTATTATACGCCGGACGACGTCTGCGAAAGTATTGAGCGCAGACAAAAGAGCTCTCACAGATGCAGAGTTTGCGGAGAAGGCATCAAAATCAAGGATATGCCGCTAGACTGAGATATACGAAGGTGGAACTCGGAACCATTCCGAGACATCTGACACTGACTCCTGGGTTGTTGCGCGTTCGCGCCTCGCACTGGCTTCAAACCATCCCTTTCTGTGCGTACTGTAATTCGACGGCACAGTCTTCTTAACCCACACTGTATCTCAGTGCATCTCATGAAGCAGCGTCCCATTAGCTCAATTCTGCTCAGCTCTGCTCTTTCATTAATCCGGCAGCGGATATAAACAGCATCTCAATCGCTCCCTGACTCCCTGGCATACATCGCGATCCAAATAGCGGCAATTCAGCGGTGCTGGTATATATTTAAGAATGCGGTCAAGAGCTGGCAACATAAACAACTTTTAAATGTTATGCCATGCCCGGCAAGTGAGGAATAGTACAAGAGAACAAGCTGATAAACACAGTTGCAGGCAATGCTGGACGGACCTCTGCTGCCCCTCAGTTGACACACAGCTGACATATGTGTACCTGTCAGGGCCCCAGTGCTTTGCGTGATACCAATGCTAACTGTGATGTACTAACGTTATAATCTTTACTCTTCATTCATGATGCCTGACTTCAAAATAGCTGCCGCCTAGGGATGCCTATCTCTAACCTCAGCTTTGCCTGACCCTAAGATGGCCGCTAGTGTGTAAAGTGTAACTACCTAACACTCCTGATCAATACCTGCTATCAGTTTATAGTAGTAACCACTAGGAGACTAGTGCCATATCCTCTACAAGATCTACGGATCCTCTACAAGAACCATGTAAGGGGAAAAGTTTACTTTCTACGTCCTACTGCCTGCAAAATACAGCTTAGTACCTGCAGCCTACAAACTACATAAGTACTGCTTCCATCATGCATGTGCAACATGGGGGGAAAAGAAGCCAGGAACCTTAAGAGACTCAAGGCCGACCCTCCGAACCCTGACTCACCTACTAAAGGAAAGCGAGACATTTACGTAACAATGGACACAATACTGAATAGGCTGGCAGAGGTTCATGATTTGGCAAAATCAACAAAGGAGGAAATCTCTGCAATCAGACAGGACATCAGAGATACCAATATCAGGCTATCCAAAACGGAGAATAGAATAAGTCATCTGGAAGACACACAGTCTAATGTCTGTAAATCCCTCAAACAACAGTCTACCACAACGGACTCTCTAACAAAAAGACGTGTCTGAACTTGAAGACATAAATCTAAGAGGAAACCTGCGTATTTTTGGAATTCCTGAGAGATCAGAGGATCCCGCTGGTTCATGCATCTCCTTCCTGGAATCCTGGTTCACACAAGCTGCTAACCTGTCCTTCAGCAATCCTTTGGAATTTGATCGGGCCCACAGAGTCCCTTCAAGAATTACACCAAACCAAAAAAGTCTAAGACCAATTGTATGCAAACCTCTCCGCTACCAACATGTTGAGCAGATCCTGGCCTTCATGCGCAAGAACAATCATATTCTTTGGAAAACCAACAAAATCTTTATCTCCCAGGACTACGGTAAAGAGACGGTGGATGTCAGGAAGGGTTTCCTTGCTCTCAGGCCTAGGCTACGTTCCTTGAACTACCAGTTTGGATTTGCAGGCCCAGCAAGATTCTGAGTGATGATTCAAGGGGTACCTCAAGTCTTCACAAACCCTCTGCAACTGAAAAGATTTCTCGACGGCCCAGGCGATTCCTCAATGGATACTGCAATGCCAGGTTCATCCAGTGTACGCACCTGAATGCCTTTCCAAGTGTTTCTCTTAATTAATGTAAGTACTTGTCTACTGTTCTAATGTTTGGCATAGGTCATATCATTGTTCATTTGCAGCAGTTTCGTGACGCGCGATGCAGCTCGATACGGTTCTAATACGATATTTTTATCCGCAGATGTGCCTGTTCAGTTTAATCTAACGCAACATTTCTTTATCTAGTTCACAGTATACATGCTCAACTCACCAGCGAGTCAACCCTAACTACTGGCTATCGGATCACTAATGGCTAATGGCCCTTTACTAACTTACTAACTTCTTGACTATCCCTAGTCTATTACTAAATCTCTACTTTTAGGTGAGCGTCTTAGTAATTGTTTAAATGCCTTGCATCTTGTTAATATTCATATTACGCTCAAATGGTTCAGCCTTAGGAATTAGCGTAATAGCGATTGTACAATAGGATACGCTGTACCGCTCCTAACGCAAATTCAACTCTTGTTAAGTCTTTAGATTTAGCTATAGTTATGTAGTCAAAGTTTGCTGTTCTCAAAATAGAATTGATTCCATATGCCTAACATGATTTTGTTAGCTGTCATGCGAGGGGAGTTATTTTCCCCTTGTCACCATGTCTACTGATTACTTTCAGGGTGGGATGGGAGGGTGGGTAGGGATGGGGTTTTGAACGTGATTTCTTGTTTTTTCTTTCTTTTTAGGATTTGCTGCCTGATTTTATCTTTGTGTTATTGCTCTTCGTGCTCTAGTAACAGGCTTCAATTTGTAACTCTAACTCTGTGCGCTGGTTCAAAAAGTTTTACCTACACGCATGACATCTTCACAGTTATCAAGAGATTACTTAAAGAGCTAACGTACGCCTCACTACATGTGGTCTTATACAGTCAACGCGTGAGACTGCTTAATAGCGAATCACCTAGTTGCCTTTTTTTACCTAGGCATACACTCCGAAATTCTAACAGCTATACTCTGGTACACAGCACTCCACTCACGATCCATTACGAGGCCGATATCACATACTACATGTACACAACGATCTTATGTCTATACAAATCTCATCAAGTACCTTGGCACACAAAAACAATAGTCTTAAAGTTGTCTCTCTAAACGTAAAAGGCATTAACCATCCGATCAAGAGAAGGAAGATACTTGATTATCTTTATAAACACAAAGGAGACATTTTATTCCAAGAGACAAAAATCGACTCATCACAATTCAACTCACTTAGGAACAAATCATACAGCGACGTTGTGGGCTCTGATGCACTAGGGAAAAAGAATGGGGTGCTAACACTAATAGCAAAGAAATCTAACCCACAAAGCTATCAAAAGACAATAGGGAATGTTATGTCACTAACTTATATGCCCCTAACAAAGATGACCAGGATTTCTAGAAGGAGTTGTGTGAACATATCTGTACGATCCCGGATAGTGAAGTAGTGTGGCTCACTGGGTAGAGGCGGCATACCCGAGAGCAGAGGACGGCCCGGGACCAGGGTTCGATTCCCGGCACGGCAGGTTTCTGGACCAGGGTCAGCGGACTCGATAATTCTCTCGCCTCGGTGCCCACTCTGATCAGCGATCACACTCGGCAACTCTGGGCATTAGCTTGCCTCATCTTCACTAACGGCCCCACCAGACCGCCGGGGATGCCTGGTCTCACCCTGGAGATACCCATTAAGGGACCATCTCTCAGGGAAGCCAGGAAGGGTTTCGCAGCGGTCGAAGCGCCTTGGGACCCTACGGGTAAGTAGTGCGCTATATAAATGCCTATACATTTACATTTACACATAATGGCCGGCGATTTTAACTTACCTATGGACCCGACACTACATAGGGATTCACGCTGCCCTTTCCGCCCCAACACCTCTCACAAAACCCTCCTCAATCTTTGTTCACGTTTTAATTTGATAGATTCATGGAGACTACAAAACCCCACAGAGAGAGACTACACTTTCTTCTCGGCACCTCACAACACCTACTCACGTACAGATTATATACTCTTGTCTTGTTTGGGAACGCCTCCAGCAGCATCGAGGAAACCTCGATTGAACCAAGAGTGGTCTCAGATCACTCCTGTATCACATTGTCACTAGCCCTGTTAAATAATGTGAAGAAAACAAATCTCTGGAGACTTAATAATGCAGTATTAGAAAAAGACATCCATAAGCAAACCATTGAGAAGGCAATACAGAAGTACCTCGTCCAATAAAAAAGGAGAAACATCTGATCTTAAACGTTGGGAAGCTCTTAAAAGCACCGTCCGAGGTGAGATCATAAAAAGAAGAGTGACTATGAGCACGCTAACAGTAACCTTGCACGTTTCGAACAAGCGATAGCTACTTTAGAAAAAAGACATGTATTCACCAGAGACCCCCTTGTCCTGAATGAAATAAAGAATAAAAAATAAGAATACAAGAATATAATCAGTGAAAGAGGGGGGATATGGTTAAAAATTCAAAAGAATACCAGATTATGTGAATCCAATAAAGCAGCCAAGAGCCATGCCTCTTATTTAAAATGTAAACTACAGCAATCAGCGATTAAGAGCTTAACAGATCAGTCTGGGGTGTCTCATCCTGATCCAGTTAAGATCGCTGATGTTTTTAAGGATTTCTATAACACTTTAAACAGCAAGAACAAAGATCTTGACAACTCTAAGACAGAGGTCTATCTAAACAATTGTCCGCTTTTCTCGCTATCGGCCCAAGATCAATCAGAACTTAACAACCCGATCACTGCCCCGGAAATCGAAGGTGCAATAAAAACACTTAAATCTGGGAAAGCCCCCGGCCCAGACGGGTTTAATGTGAAATTTTACAAATGATTCACTCCGTTACTGACTCAACCTCTACTCGACCTATATCATGAATTCGCTAATACCGGTCAAGTTAGCTGTACTCCAGCTGAAGCTATTATAGCAGTGATTCCCAAGGAAGGGAAGGACCCGTCATTTCCAAAAAATTATAGGCCAATATCGCTAATTAACTTAGATTGTAAAATCTATGCTATGATCCTCGCGAAACGTATCCAGAAATTCTTACCTAAACTCATCCACCCTTCACAAGTAGGCTTCTTAAAAAGTAGACTTTCTAGCGATAATACGCGCATCCTAGCCCATATACTAGAAAAGACTAAATTTACTGACTCCCCAACAGTTGCAATCACCCTAGACGCTGAAAAGGCCTTTGATAAAGTGGACTGGTCTTACTTGAAAGCGGCGCTAGATAAATTCAAATTAGGGGAGAATTTCATTTGTATGGTGATGGCACTCTATTCTAATCCCTCAGCCAGAGTTAGAGCGGGTGGCTGCCTCTCATCCTCATTCATCTTAGAACAAGGCACAAGACAAGGCTGTCCCCTTTCCCCTTCTCTATTCCTGCTCGCTATCAAACCTTTCCTCTACCATTTTAGGAATAATGATAGGATCAAAGGGATATGTTTTGGTGATTGTACAGTTAAAATTACAGCCTATGCCGACAATGTCCTGGTGATATCTGAATACGCGGAGACTGCTATACCGGATCTAATGTCCTCAATAGCGGACTTTTCCATAGTGTCTGGTTACAAATTAAACAAAGATAAAACGGAAGTGAAACTCTTGAACAACATCCGTGACAAAGACATTATGGGTGACTCAGGCTTACTTTGTCGACCTAAATGCTTCAAGTACCTAGGACTGGAATTTGAGAAAGATCTAATCAGCACCTTAAAAACTAATGAAAACTCCCTTCACGAAAAACATCCACCCTGTTGGACGGTTGGTCCCCGAAATTCTTATCATGGTGGGGTAGGGCAGAAACTTTGAAAATTATGATAACACCTCTGATTAATTACATTGTTTGCATGCTACCAATGTTACTATCGAACAAATTTCTGAAGAAGGTTTATAAACTTTTTAACACATTTCTATGACAGGGTAAAAACCTAGAATCTCTTTAAGTAAACTTCAGCTACTTGAGGAAAAAGGAGGTATAGGTCTCCCGAACTTTAGAAACTACCAGACTGCATAATTAAGTAAACAGGGGTCTAACTGGCTTCTCCCACAATCAGACTATATCCCTGTCTGGTTGGACATAGAAAGAGCGATCATTAATAACATGCCTCTCTCCGCTCTCCTAACAGCTGATGTTTCTGCTTTTCCTCATCCCAAGTACATTCTGCTCAGTACCAAGAGAGCCCTGCTGAGTTTAGAACGGGTAACCAAGGCCAAGATCAAAATTAACAAGTCCAACTCGGCCTCCTTATGGTATAATCCGAGTTTAAAGGTAGAAGGCAGGTCACTCTACTGGGATCACTGGTCAAAAATCTATTTACAGGCTCAGTGCCTTTACCCTTCTACGAACTACAGACCCGACACGGGTTTAAACCTCTGGATTTTTATAATTTTCTAAAACTCAAATCGCTCATATCATCACGCTCTATCACACCATACGACCCTTCGTTAGTTGGCAAGCTTGCTCAACTCGTAAAAGCTGGGCACACCGTATCCAGGATATATAAACTCCTTTCTCCCAACTCACGAAAATCACATAGAAAGTGCGAGTCGTCATGGGAAAATTAGATAAACTCTTCTCTGATCCCATTTGATTGGGAGAAGATTCACCTGACCCCTTTTTCTAACAAAAATTTCGCCTATACTCTCACAAACCAAAATAATGTTAATAAACAGATCGTACTGGACCCAAGAGAAAATTTTTAAGCTTAAACTCATCGATAGCCCCACATGCTGGAACTGTAAATCTCACGTGGGTGACTTGGCCCACATGCTCTTTTATTGCCCTGCCTTACAATCCTACTGGGACAAGATCTATAATTATATACACAAAACCTTTCACTACCGACCATCAGGAGATTTCTCCTACATTTTATTGGGTGCTGTAGATCCTCATCTTGTAAACATCCAGGATCGACACCTGATGGATCTTATGCTCACTCTGGCATGCAAAGTCATTCTAAGCAAATGGAAAAATGCCACTTAAGTCTCCTTTAAAATGTGGCAGGAATGGTTCTTCTCTTTGAGAGGTGCGGATAACGAGTCTCTCCATACTTCTCCATGGCGTAAATCGCACAGAAAATTGTGGAGCTCCCTCGACTCTTCGCACACATGTTATAACCCTCCATAAGCTCGTAAGCTCTGTTATACCTAGTAAGTGTCATTCTCCTCGCAAATTGAGTAATACTTTGCTTTTACCTATTGTGTGAATTGGCTGTACTGACCACTTAGATACTATAAGGCCTGGACTTACGGATGAAATCTCACTAGAGCACTGTCATTCAGTAATGTCATCATTATTTTTATTATTGCCACTGTTCTTATTGCTTTCTTTTTATTGTGTCGTCATAATAATTTTCATTTTAACTATTATCATCCCTGAATAATGCTAGTATCCTTATTGTCATGTTTTTGCGTTATTGGGATTAGCACTATGTTTATTACCATCACCTTCTCTTCTTTTACTGTACTGTACTGTTTGTCCTTTTGTTTACCCTCAATAAAAACGATTTGAAAAAAATCAATAAAGAAATGTAGACAAAAAAGTACATGTCCAAGATTTTAAATGCACTGCACCCTGCCATTAGTGCTGTCTAGGACCTGCCTTAGGGATGACATGCATGTTTAAAAATGAAGGTTTGGGCCTGGCATATGGGTTAAAGGCAGCATAAATGAAGTCAGCAAAACACGAGGTCCGAGGGCAAAAAGTCAAAGGGAACCCACGCCAGAGATGCCAGGTCTAATGCATGAGCGGAGTGTAGGTGTGCATGGGAAGGGTACAATACAGGGATAATGCAGTACTGTGCACTGCATCACTGTTGAATGTATGCACTGGGTGTTTGTGTGCCTGTGAGTGGTACAGGACATGAAGGTAAGACTGCTGCGCAATGCGTGTATATTAAATGCCTGTACTGTGTGTCTATGGAAGGTACAATACATTGCAGACTAGGGGGTTCCATTTTGGGAGACCCAGGCGTGCATGGTGACACCTGAGGTGGTAGAGGAATCCCACAGACATATTTGTGTATTGGTGCATTCATGTATGCTGTTTGGGACACACTGGAGAGCTTCCCCCATACACTTCAAAGGATGCTCTTTGATTCAGTAAGAGGTCACAAGAAATGGGCCTGGGTACATCTCAGGAAGGAGATTGGACTGGTAAGATATTCATAAAGAGTGGGGCTGAGGCCATTGGCTAACCTTTTGATACACATATCACTGTGGCTTACACGCAGGTGTGAACTCCAGTCACTCCCATGGCATGTGTTGTGGGGCTATCCACTTTAGAGTTGCTACTGCTGTAACATACTGCTTTCAAGAAGAAGAGAGGACAGAGGAGTGGACACTTCAAAAGGAAGCAGACCCCTAGCATAAACTTTAAAGACTCAGACTCTTAATCACATTTGGTGCCTGGAAATGGACTATAAGAAGGGGAGTTTGAGACCCCCAAACATTGTCATCTGCAAAGCAGCCAGACAGGTTGTCTGAGGAAGGGAAGCTCTGCAAGACTTCTACATGTGACCAAGACTGGTTGTCTTTGCCTGCTAGTCTCCTTACTGCGTGAGGGGACATCACACAGGAAATCCAAGATCCCCTGCCCGGGAGCTTGGAGCACCAGCGCATGCCTGCTTGCCAAGTCCAGTTTGCCTTGTGAGGAGGAGGAGAGTGTTGGATGGAGCAAGGCCCAGCGGAGCGTCCCGTTGAGTGGACTCCCTTTGCAAGGTGTGTGGAGATGGCTGCTGCACCGACCAGGTCAATGCCCATGTGTAGGACAGTGGGTGAACCTTGTATGTCAGAGGAGATCTGGCGAGAACTGAGCAGTGTGCATTGTTGGGCTGGTTGGGCCTGAACTTGTGCGATTTGGTTGCAGCACCTCTTCCTTCCCTGAGGCTCTGATCAGCAGCAAAGCCAATTAGCCCTTGAAGTCACTATGTTGGTCCTGGGTTTAAGATGCAGCTCCAGACCCTCTCACTCAGGCAGGGCAGCAGAGTAACAGTCCATCTTCTATGTCTTCCACAGGTCCATTTTTTTTCCAGGTCCAGATGTGCAAAGACTAGTGGGTCTGTCGGTCCTCTTCTTGTATATGGTGCCTTCTTTGAAGTGGGAGAAGTTTCTAGAGGTTTCTACCCCCAGAGAGAGATCTGGGATTTTCTTCCTTCCTGCTCTTCTGGGGCTCAATCGACTAGTGTAAAACCCTTTGTTAGTGTGCTGAGGCAGGGTCTTTGTGATGTGTAAGTGTGGTAGGTGACGGCTCCTCAACCTGACAGTGATGGCCCATCCTACCAACATCTATTCCCGCCTTGTCTCACTGTCTGGGAGGAATATGTCATGCCTGTCGGTCCGGCGAAGTGCAGTCACCGCATACAAAGCCAAAGTCTTGCCTGGTATTTGCGAGACTTTGGCCATGTTGGTTAGGTTGTCTATTTTAGACGCGTAAGAAGCCAGAAACGACGCTTGTCATTCCAGCCTTCCACTGCATTTGCTTTAGAATCGCCTCTCCTGAATTCCTGATTGCCGTAGCGTTCCTGGCTGCGACCTTCGACCGCTACGTCTGCATTCTTGCCCACATTTATTCCCCGAAGCACTCTTGCATCCTCAAACCAAAACAAGACTTAAATCAATTAAGGTGGTATCTGAGCTTGTGTGCGCTAGTGTGACTTACCTGATTTTTGGAGCCTTTCTTGTCCCACCTTTTTAAGACTGACACAGGAGAGCACAGCCATAGCACTTCATGCTGCCTTGGGGGCAGCAACCAAGAGCTACTATTTCGGACTCTTTCCCGAGGGTAGCAGTCTACAGTTATTGTTGTGGTAGCTGCTCTGGCAAAGCAGTCCCCACCAGTGGTTGCTGCCATGGGGGCAGCAGTCACCATCGATGGTTGTGGTAACAGCTCTAAGAGCAGGAGTCTACAGGCTTAACATTGCATGCTGCCTTAGGCAGCAGTTCCAAGACACTATTGCGTGTGCTCACCATAATAAGCTTTAATCACCTACTGCAATTAGGAAGAGCCTGGAAACATGCCAAGTGGGTGCATTATGTACGAAGTCCTGCCAAGTACCACGTATCAGGCGTCAGACTAAGTATTTCAGTGGCCCGTATCACTGCACTAACATACCGCCTCCCAAAGCTGTGAAAGTCAGCGCACAGTACAGCTAAAGAGTGTGATTAATAGAAACTCTGACTGTTGCAGGCTTGGGGCTGGCTCTGCTGAGGTCTGCTCCATTCTGCAGTAACGTGGCATGATTCTGTCATGGAGAGTGCAACAATGTGTTCCACATTTGCCCATTGCAGAGACAGGGCTTATTGTATAAGACAGGCAGCCCGCAGTGTGAGGTGAACGGGCGGCAGTTATCAGTTTCTTAAAGTTTGGCTAGAGTGGAGCACACCGCTGCTCGCACTGCCCACCTGTATGGTGCTTGTTGCAGCTTCTCATCAAAGAGCTGTTGAGTCTGGACCACAGCCGCTGCAGTGCTGGAGAGAAAGTTAACAAGTGCCTCTAGCCTCTCTTAATGAAGCTACGCGAGACCGAACCAGACTGCTGCTGCCTGAGTCGAGTTTGGGGCTTGCAGCCCTTCACGAGCTGGCCCCCAGTACCGTGGCTCACTCTGCCGGAGTCTACTCGCACAGGGCCGGTTTTAGCGCTGGTGGCGCCCAGTGCATAGCTCATTTTTGGCGCCACCACGCCCCATAACCGCCTCCTCAGATTCTTTAACTACCACCAGGCAAAAGTGCTGTTCATCTCGCCCATTATAATTTATTGTGTTATAAGTAATTCCAAGGATGACAAGAGTAGCCATAAAGTATTACCATGTAGAGGTTTATTAGTTGCTTCAGTAGATATAAGTTAGGAGTCAAGTTAAGTTCATTAGATGTCCAAAAGGGAATCCCACCAGGAGCTAGATGGTTGTTGCTCAGCCTACACTCTTCAACTGTCATTCCTCACATACCAACAAGCACACTCACATTCCAATCACACTGTCATCAGGCATTCCAACATTCCACACATACATCACATTCATTCTGGATGAGCAACTAAGAAGAGGATGCACTTGGGAGAATTAAGTCACTACATATTGCTAAACACAGTGCCCCTCCCTGAGGTCAACGCCCCTTCTACATGTCACCACCCAGTGCAGCTGCACCAGTCGCACTGCCATAAAGCTGGCCCTGTACTCACAGGTAACATAAATCCTAATTATATTTAATTTTAGCGCATCATGAGCATACATGCTGAGCGCCTGTTACAGCTCTGCTCACGCCTTGTCTCTCAGTGTCCGGTGCCCCTTTGCCACCAGTTTGGTCCAGACTGGGACTCCGAAGAAGAAGGGAAAGTCTTGAGATCAGCCCTCCTTCACAAGGCCTCGGGCTCTGCGCAACTAATCTGAGTACGGCTAGCAACTCTGGTCCACAAGGGGTGACCCTAGCCTCATTGGCAGGGCACTGCGTGCTACCCAGCAGGGCAGGTTCAGCGTCATTGACTGGAACCAGGGTGCTTTGAATTTTAATTCAACATCCTGCCGGCCCGTCCCCCAGAAACTCATTGCTGTCCACTGGCCGAAATGAATCAAAAGAAAACAGCTGCTCGACTCGTAGACAGGTGCTGCCCTCAAGATGTTTTTAATTTTGTAAAATCATGCCAACTCGGGCCCCATGTGTGGTGACTGAGACGTGTTCAGCAACCAGGCAAGCGCAGCCTAGGAATCAGTGTGAGATGTCATGGACTCCCAATGGAAGCAATATAACTGGAGCATTTGTGCCAGCCTTTCATAGTAAAACTTTTTATACTAAAGACCAGCATAATACGATAATACCATGTGACCCTCTAAATGGCAAATAAGCTGTAAACCTTGTCAGTATACAAAAAGACAGGGCTAAATGAAGCACGACTGACTTGTATCATAATGCTGAAAGGGCCAACAAAGTCCATGATGGGGCTCTGCTTCCACTTGCTTGAAAATGACGGAGGCGAGTGTTTTCGTATTGAAAGTAAACGCTAAGCACCAAAGCTGAGACGAAGAGCTGCAGCCACTTATAGGCTACAGGAGCACTGCCAGCCAGCAAGCTCTCTTGCTCTCCTGTCCAGAAACCCGGGCCAAAGAAGCTCTCTGCCTCAGTCTGGCACTGCAGGGAGGACTTGCTTCTGGTACCAAAGGTGAGTCCAGCAAGAGAGCGCTTACAGATCTGTGCAGTGGGGCATTGCCTGTGGGAGTGTGGGAGCGGGGCTAAGATAATGTTAGAAGTTCTCATTTCTCAAGAAAGTAATTTCTGATTTTTGCTTGGTTTTACTCATGCGAAAGTGTCACTTAAGTATAGCACATTTGGCAGTTGAATCTCATAAGTACACTGGAACCATTGAAATGTCACACATAAGCAATCTGAAAACCTAGCGGCTGTGGGCGTTAAGGAACTTGAGGCTCATTTGCAGGCAGTATGGTCTCTCTGTCCTGTTTGGTACAATTGGGTCTCAGAGTGCTTTTCCATTTCTGGTGCTTGGTAGCGGTTTTAAGATCTTCTAAGAGTTTCTCGTTGCTCAAATGTGTGTCATTTCTGATATTTATGTTTCTCTCGTCTTAATTGCTCGATTTTGTTCGTGAGAAAGTGTCATTCAGTCGTTGAATGTCACTCATAATTACACAAAAATAAGAAAATGTCGCACATGGGCAATCAGAAACCTTGGCAGCTATGTAAATATCTGAAAACTAACATATTCATTAGTAAGTCTAAGAGGTCTGTCAGTATTAATTTGCCAAACATGATTACTTGTCTGTGTAAATGACATTTATTACAGTACTATTCTGTGGAAAAAAAGTTGGTATGCAATTCAGCTACGGCACATGGGTGAAATGCGGAGCCGACCCAGTTTGATTTGATGAATCTCTGCTCTACAGATCACACTCCTATGACAACAGCAGGTGTGCAACCTCTGGACTTCATATTCACTTAAATAGCTTGTTTCATCAAATGCTTATTTGTAGAAGCTTTCTTCATTGATTCCTTAGAGGACACCATTAACTAATATTGTGGGACTTGGAGCCAGACTGAGTACTTGTGTACCACATTTCCCGTGTTGTATTCAATGTTGAAAAGTGAGCCTAGGTGTTTTAGTGAGCAGTAATCCACTGCATCAATCCTTGATGCATTGAATGCTGTGCAGCATGCCTAAACACCATTGCCAAAGTCAGTAGGTCTCAAAGGTGAGACCTATTGGTTTTTCCAATTCTTGTTCTTTTACTGTCCTACCTTTTTTCTTCGTACATTCTCTTCCCCTTCTGTTCATTTAACTCAGTTTACTTACACTTGTGTACTATTTCTTCTACTTATGTTCCATTTCTTCTTTTTCCAGCCTCAAAGTCTCCCATTTCCTCATTACTTGTAATCATCATATTTAGTGTTCAACTCATCTCCGTGACTCCACAGCGAGCAAACGCTGCACCAGCAAATCTTAAGTTGTTCATGAGCCTCTTGGCAGTGCCTGCAGTTACAAGTGAGCAGAAGAAAACAAAAACATTTGAAACCATTTAACTCGTCAGCAGCATCACCTTGGTTGCCCAGTGAGAGAAGAGTGGGCAAATTTGTAGTGAAGTAATGCAGCGCTGGGCCAACCCTCTTACCATTGTTATCCGGTGGACCCTTTCTTCGTCGACAAGAAGAGAATGGGAGTTAGCATTAAATCAATCTATTCCAATTAAAAGTGTTACCCATTTTGCAACACAATAAGGACAAGGAATCAGTGACTATAGTTAAGCATGTGTATTACAAGTTAGCAGTCAGATTAAAGGTAAATAACTCTTAGTGCCATGCTGTAAAGGTACAGAAAAACAACAGGAAAACCCAACCTCCTAAAAAATCTTGGTGCATAGAGAAATGTTTCTGAGTTTCTCTTCTATACGTGATTGAAGTCTAACATCATCAGCATAAATGTATAAAAGTTCAAAGAAAAGTGTCATAAACTCAGATAGTGTAAACACCAGTTTGAACTATATGGAAGTTAGCTGCGTTAACAACAGATACTAAAACGACCCTCTTTTTGCACTGGGAACCGCAGTAATAAAAAATACGATCTTCAAGCACCAGGGCGATCCGTCAAACTGCCTGTATAAGGTAGGCGTGTGCGCTGTGGGTCATGAACTGTTTAGATGAGCACGTTGATACAAATAGAGCAAATAGAGGTTTTACAAGTGTATCCTCTCGCCAGCTTGTTCTAAAATGAATGCGGCAAAGGAAATTAATACGACTTTGGTATAACGAAAATAAATACAGCGAGCGTGACACGGCAACCCGTGAGGTACGTGCCACATGTTTGTATTTACAAGAAAGAGCTTGTAAGGAACAATGGGAAGTTGGCAGTTAATATTAGTTTTTGATTTCTCTGTAGATTCACAAGACAAATGATGACGGCCTCGATGATGGTATAAAGCAGTGACCACTGATAGATTAAGTGAAATAATACACTTGAGGTAGGGGACACTTTTTGGGTTAAGTAACAGTATGATTAGATATCGCTCAGACAGGTTTTCACAAAGACATTTTTTTATTTTTTGTAGGAACTGAATAAGGTGGCCTTAAAATCTGAAAGTGAACCACAAATAGGAACACCAATTGCGACAGCCTGATTAGAGCCTGCAATTAAAAACGAGAAGGCTCTTCTGCATGATATTCAGGTACAACATCAAGTACTATATAGAGTTAGTGTACTGTATTGAAAGAAAGACAGCTATCTCAAATTGTAAATAAAACTTTTTTATTTTTTACACTTTGTACAGAAAATTGAGAAAGCCCTGATGAGAATCTGGGTATTCAATATCCTGGATTCGAAACGCGTCGGCACAGCAAAGGACCATAAGAAATATAAGGAACCAAAACTTTTGTTCTGAGATAGTTAGAATTAAGTTCTGCTATTAATGAAATTTTCGAATATTTGGTTTATTGCTCCTTTGGACCACAAATATCTGGTCTTACATTTGGAAATTGATTTATTCAGTTGCAATCTAAGGAGGTCATAAATGTGTGTTTGTTTTTCTATAAAGTTTTGTATTTTTTATGTAATATGTTAAGTATGTCTTAGTTAAAATGTGGACTTTAAATGAGTTTTGTAAATATTTGTATATGTATATTTGTTTGTAAATTTTGTACAGAAAACATATTTTTTTCTTCTTTTCAAACATAAATGTGGTACATGGTAATACAAAATTTAAATCAAAAGGTATAAATAAAATACCGGTGCAAACAAAAAGGATTTGTGTTTGACCAATAAGCAAGAATAATGGGAGCTTAAAATGCCATTGTGGTATAGGCAAATTTGTCGTTTACTGATTGCTATATGGCCCTGCCTAGACCACATTCCTAAGGGCCTAATTCCTTAGCTTTTCAAAATTTAATGAGTTTAGGCACACAGCCTAGACCACATTCCTAAGGGCCTAACTCCTTAGCTTTTCAAAATTTAAAGAGTTTAGGCACAGTATTTATGAATTTTCTAATTCTACAATGAATGCTCTTCAATAATGATGTTAAGTGCAAATTGTTACAATAATATCATTAGGGCACACATAAATGGATATTTGGGTCGTCAAAGGTTGAAGCCAAAATTACGCTGCTACACAAGGTTGCTCAGATTTTTGGAAATAGCTAATGAGAGATAGCAGACTGTCAGCCGTTCCAGCCAGTTTTGAGTTCAGGGCAAAAAAAACGGACCCTGTGGGTGACGGTGATGCAGTTACGGACGAGTGGTGCTATTGTCCTGTTTCTTGCTTTAACGTTTGAACCCTGCTATAAAGGCAAATAATATTAGAGGTAACTACAACTAACATACTCTTATGAAATATATGTACTTATAATGAAATACCAACATGATAGAAACACAACTTGTATGTGTCAGAGGAACATTTAACTCAGTGCTTAATTTGTAAATAAGTAACAGCCAGAGCCCTTGTCAGGGGGCCACAGCTGCTTGTCGATTGCCCCTGCCAGCGCTGCCAATGACAGTACCAACACAACTTCGACCGATCACATTCCTACGAGTGTGACCATTCAGACGATTCCCGGCCACTCAAAGCTACATGAATGGTGTGGGGAGGAGGACTATTATTCTTTCATGTCTATTATTAAACACTGAGTTGTTGTGCTCATCTCAAATTAGACAAACAGTGCCTTCAGGTGTGCTGGTTTTGAGAATTAAGTGCTGGTGCCAAGCACCGGAAACCACAGGCTCAGATTAAGCACTGATTTAAATCTAGCTCTTTGTGAGGTATTTAAGAAACAAATTACAGCACAAACTTCTTCATGACAATATTTGGGATTACTGAAAAGGGAGATTTAGATACAGATTGTAGAAACCATTAACTCTCCTGGGAGACTTGAGGCGTCAAGATGGCGGTCTCACTCTAAGAGTGCTCCAGACCCCTCCGTCATCTGCCTCACATCCTCTCACCAGCGACAATCATCCATCCTTCCTACCTGCCTGTGGTGATTCCCTGGGCTGAGGGGGCCACTCCGGTCTGCTTGTTTGGTGATTTTGAGCTTTCGGCACCCGGTCATGGTCCCTTCTCTCCTGAGGCTCCAAGGCCGCAAGATGGCGGCCGCTGCCACTGAGGGGTGATTGCGGCGTCATCGCCTGGGAAGACGCCAGCGCTGCACCACCCTCTATCTCTAGCCCTTTTTGGTGACTGGCTGAGCTTCTGTGTCCCCTGTCTTCTGCCCTGGCTGCTTGACACACCTCTGAGGTCGAGGGCTCCCCCCCCCACGTCCTCCGCATTGGCGGCGCTGGCATCAGAGAGCGGGTTTGTGGAGACCCAAGCGCCTGCCTGACATCTACAGGAGGCGGACATGCAGAGGGTGCCCTCGAGGCCGAAATTCACTGGATGAGGCAGTCCTGATGAGCGTTCCGCCTGTGACCGATCCGCAACCTGTGGCGACGAAATACCGGTGAGTGGGGACAATTAGCGGCTCGGCTACCTTGTCGGCTAGCGATGCAGGGGGCTGACATCAGAGCCCTTGGCCCCCCCCTCACCGGCTAACGTTCCTTCTGCCTGCACTGCCGCCTGCTGCGACCCTGCTGATGTGTCCTGCACCCAAGGGGACTGTCTCATCGCCCCCGCCTGAGGGGCCTGGATCAGGGTGGGGGCGTTTGTTGCGGCCCGCTACCGGCAGGTGGAGTCTCTTTCCAGGTCCCCTTCTTTTGACCTAATGTCTCCGCAGCGCCTGGCCCAGCTCCTTTTGTTGCTTCTGTGGTCTGGGCCTTGCCCCCCCCCCCCCCCCTGCTCAATGGCACGCAGAGGGCCGGCCTGAGGACATTGTGTCTCCTGGCTCGCCCTATACAGCTGCAGAGGGGCTATTTATGAGGGAATCAGCGAGGGACTTCCCAGGGCCACAAGTTGAGGAGTCCCGCTGTGAGCTGTATGGACTTCCGGCAGGGACACTCCTGAGTCCTCTGGGCCCGTTCCTGAGTGGCTAGGGGTGAGCCTGGAAATCAGCTGCTTTGTTGCACATGTCTCCCTGCTTCTCTCGGGCTGGCACCCGGCCCCCAACCCTGGCCTGCTCTCTTTCATCCTCTTCATAGTGGCCTGACCAAGCACGGAGACACCACCCGAGTGAGCGCGGTGGCTGTGGGTTTTCACGCCCCCTACCCGCTGGATTGCTGGTACCGCCGGGCTGCGCTGGAGGCCCTTGCCCTACGCCTTGGCCAGCATATAGCTACAGAGGGGAAGCTTCTGCCCTGGCATTGGCCTTGTAGGTTGGGCAGCACGGAGGAACTCTGGAAGCTGTCATCTCCCCACTGACTTTAGGTAACGTGACCTCCTCCTACGCCTTTCTATCGTTTTCTGTCCCCTGGGCGCTTGTCTGGCCCCCCGAGTCAGAACTTGGCTGACTGAGCTCCTTCCATCCACTTGAAAATTCAACTGGGCCCGGTCCCCTCGGTGAGGATGGGTAGAGAATGTGCCCCGAAAACGCTGGTGCCACAAACTCAGACCAAGATGGACCAGTACAATACCACCGACTGGAGTCCATCAAGGGAGCGTCTGGTGCCCCACCCCCCTCCCCCCCTGGCGGGGGCGACCTCTCAACCATCCTCTGGGCGATAGGCACCTCTCAAGCCTCTGTGGAGAGCAAAATCAGGGAAGTGCGGGTCGATATGGCTCTTATCTTCCAGGACCTCGGTAATGCAATGGCTTGGTTGTCTGAGGCAGAGTTGCGCATCTCCACTGCAGAAGACAACTTAAGCCAGTTAAAATCGCAGGTGCCCCTCCTACAGACCCAGACCTCGGAGCTGCACGGCCGGGTGGAGGACGCAGAAAATCGCTCGAGGTGGAACAACCTGCGCATTATTGGCTTCCCTGAAAATGTTGAACAGGGCCACGCGGACACCTTCATTGAGACATGGATTAAGTCATGGATACCCGCTGAAGCCCTCTCGCCGTGGTTTGCCATTGAGCATGCACACCGTTCCTTGGCGGCTAAACCCCCCACCGGGGGCACCTCCTCATCCTATTATCATCCGGATCCTCAAGTGCCGAGACTGGGACGCTGTCCTGAGAGAGGCCCGACTCCATGGTCCCCTGAAATGCCAAAACAATACTATAATGATCTTTCCAGATTAAACAGAGGACGTTCAGGCCCAACGCCGTACTTACGCAGACGTTAAGCAGAAACTCTGTAATCTGGGCTTGAGTTATGGGCTCCTCTTTCCGGCTCGCCTCAGAGTCATTTTTCAGGACAAGGCAATCTTCTTCGACACACCTCAGGCGGCCTTGACATGGCTCATGGAGGAGCGGCCTCTGAGGGTCCATCTTGTCTCTCCCCCTCCCATGTCGGGCCCTTCCCGACCACCTCCTTCTCTGCCCAAGCAGCAGCAGAGGCACAACCGCTCCCTTAGGAGGGGAGAGCGACGAGGAGACCACTCAACATCAACTGATGGCGGCCCACAGCAGTTGCTCTCCACTGCGGTCCCTTCGACCCTGGGCGACCATAGCCGGGCCAGCTCCCTGCAGAGCCTAGCGCAAGGCCAAGATCCCACCTCGACGCTACACCCGGCTCTCTCCGACTCCGACCTTTCTCGGAGCCCGGCGCTCCGGGAATCCGGAGATGAGGCTGGGATCTGACCAGGAGGTCCCATGGCCACAGCCTTGACTTGCACCTCATAGGGCTTGTGACAGTTTTATTTCAATGCTGTTAGTGTATTATCCGACTGTATGGCGTGGTCCACCGCCATTGCCACATCTTGCCCTGCTAGCCATTTTAGGATAGCTTCTTGTTTCTAGTTAGGGGCGACAGATGCTTCAGGGTTGGAAGTATAGGGTAGTGTTGGGGAGGCTCGGGGGGCCGTTACCCTCCGTTTATTGTTTTTGTTCGAGTTATTATATGCAGCCCTTTATTGTCATTGCTTTCAATTCTTCTATGTCAGCCTACTTCACACTCACACCGTCTCCTTTGATAGGAGCTACACGACCAGGCATCAACCCTATCCCTTCCTTATGATCACACTACGCCCCATTGCTTTGGGCCTAGACCTCGTCTAGCCCCCAGTGACCCCCCCAACCACTCCACAGATGCACCTGCACGGTAGATCTCTCCAGGTCCAGACCTGGAACATCAATGGATTGTTAGACCGAATTAAACGCAAGGCTGTCTTTAGGAGCGCTCAGCATGAGTTCCCCTACGTCCTCCTCCTGCAGGAGACACACCTCTTGGGAACCCAATCCTCCTTCCTTGCTCAATATGGGTTTGATAGGGTTTGGCATTTGTGCTTCACGCGGGGATCCGGGGGGGGGGAGCAATATTGCTCTAACGCGGGCTGCCCTTTACACCTCTCCAAGTCTCTCCGGCCAGGCCTTTAATTTCCTCTCCATCTACATTCCCCCTGCCATGCTTTCTTCTACCCTTCGCCGCCTAACGGAGGTGATCACCACCTTACCCCACGGACATACCATCATTGGCAGGGACTTTAACGCAGTACTACAACCAGCCCTGGATGTCACGGAGGCCCCTTCCCCCTCACATCTCACCTGTTCGAAACGACTCTCGGACTGGTCATCTGCACTTGGCTCTGCAACGTCTGGAGGCTATGGCACCTCCGGGAGGAGCAATACACCCATACCTCTGCAGCACATCATACCCACTCTCGTATTGACTTGTTATTTCTCCCTGCCACAAACTGCCAACTGATCTTTGGAGTTTCCATCCTTCGACGGGGAATGTCAGACCACTCCGCTATCTCTCTCCGCCATGGTGCTTCCTCTGGGGTGACACTTCCGGTCTGGCGGTTTAATGCCTGGGTTCTGCAAGACGCGGAGACTAAGGACGCGCTCAAACTAGAGTTGAAAAATTACTTCTTGGCCAACACATGTTCGGTTCCCTCCGTCGGCACGCTGTGGGAGGCCAGTAAGGCCACCATACGTGGATTGGCCAGAGGTCTAGTCAATTCAAAACGGGCAGAGCAGACAGCCTGCCTGACCCAGCTCGAGGCACAGGCCGTGCGATTAAAGGCCGTGTCTGACGCTGTGACAGATGCCCACTCAGACAGACATCTAGCATTGCTTCACGGGGAGATCCGTCAAATATCCCTCAATTCGGCCAAAACACTGTGGCGTTCCTCTGTGGCCCTTGTTTATGGGTAGGGAGACAAAAATGGTAAATTGCTCCATAACCTGGTCCCCTTCCCTAGAGCTAACAGAATTGTCCCAGAGGTCCAGAAAGCCACTGGCACACATCACTGTACCTCCGCAGCCATAGCCCAGGCCTTTGCTGGGTATTATGCCCAGCTTTACATGATCCGACCTCCCATGGCCTCCTTGGCTGTGGTACTGGGGCGTGCGGACGTTCGACTTCCCTGCCTTTCCCAGCCTGACTTGGTAGACCTGGACGGTCCCTTCACTCTGGAGGAGATTCAAGATGCCATATCCTTGTCATGCTCCGGGAAGACGCCAGTGCCGGACGGTCTCCCTCAAGAATACTATGCAGCGTATCAAGATCTACTGGTTCTCCATCTCACCAATCTCTTCCAACATGTGGTCAAGGAAGCATCATTTCCTCCCGAGACTGATATGGCCACCATCGTGGTTATTCCCAAGACCCAACCACCCTCCCTCTCCTGTACGGATTATCGTCCAATATCCATAATAACACCTAAATGAAACTTTTCGCCACAGTCCTAGCCCCACGTCTTCGCCCCTTGTTACATGACTTGATCCACCCCGACCAGTGCGGCTTCATGCCTGCACGCAGTACCCAACACTGTATACGTCACCTCCACTTGTCCCTAGCCGTTTGCCAGCGACCCTGCTGCTAATAGACTTTGAGAAGGCCTTCGACACTGTAGACGGGTCCTACTTAAGGGATGATTTGACTGAGATGGGCTTCGACCCCAGTTTTCGGAGCTTCATTCAGGTCTTGTATTCAAACCCTCAGGGGCGGGTCCTGGTTAATGGTGTCCTCTCCGAGGCGTTCCCCATCCAAAGAGGTACCCGTCAGGGCTGCCCCCTTTCACCCCTTTTATTCGCTTAGGCGATGGAGCCGCTGGCGTGCCTCATCCACACTGATCCCCAGATTCAGGGGTGGCATTGGTGTTCCCAACAGACCAACAAACTTACCTTATATGCGGACGACGTTCTGCTTTTCTTGGCTGATTCGGAGACTTCCGGTCCGTGCTGTCTGGAGGTGCTTCGGTCCTTCGAATCCGTCTCTGGCCTGTGACTCAACCCTGCAAAATCCACTCTGGTTCCACTTCACCCATCTCGATCCCGCTTTGATTGGCAATCTACAATCCCTCTGCGAAGACAATCTTTTAAATATTTGGGGATTTGGATAACCCTACTCCCTGAACTGGAATGGGCTCTCAACCTCACCCCTCTGGTTACAAAAGCCAAGTCTGATCTTAAACGTTGGCGTTCACTCCTGCTTAATCCTCTTGGTAGAGGAGCCCTTTTTAAAATGATAATCCTTTCCCGTTTCTTATATATTTTAGAGAACATCACTTTTCACCTCCCTGGTAGTTGGTTTTGTGAGTTTGACGGGGTTATTACAAAGTTTATATGGGGAAGTGGCAGACCGCGTATGTCCCTGGCCCGCTGTCAGATACCTCCCTACAATGGAGGTATGGGAATGACCAACCTCCATCTCTGTTATCTTGCTACCCGACTTATTGTTATTCACGGCTGGTTTGCTGGGGGCTGGTCTGCTCCGGCTTACCAGGGTTCATGGACTTTCCGCAGCTGCAGGCCTACCTATACGACTCCCCTATCCCGCAGACTATTCCTCCCATCACCAGGGCGGTCTTTGTAATTACACTTCTCGGAGACGTCTGGGTTGGGGAACCACATCCGAGCTTTCTCGGATCTGCAACAACGCCACTCCCTCTACCCGACACAGTTTTTTAATTATTTGCAACTTCGCCACGCCCTCCTTGCACGTGTTTCCCCTGGTACCTCTCTTCCCGAGTTCAACCCGCTTGAGGCGCAGCTCATGATGGGCGACTTGGGAAAGGGAGGGGTGTCACAGGTCTATCGCTCGTTGGCAAATAACAATCCGCACACGCTGGGAGGGATAGGTGGGCCCTCTGGAGGAGGCAGACTGGCGAGATGCCCTTATGGCACCCAAGACCCTAACCACCTCCTCCAAATTGCGACGTATTCAACTATACTATCTTCACACAGCATATCTGACTCAGGTCTGCCTACATAGGGCGGGCTTGCGTCCCCTACCGGACTGTACCCGATGCAGCCAGGCCCCGGACGATTTCTATCACGTGGTCTGGCAATGTCCCGGTCTTGCCTGCTTTTGGGCAGGTGTAGAGTCTGAATAAACATTGGGCTGGCAGGTTCCCCACGACCCCCTAAGTCTTCTCTTAGGGGTCTTTGATGAACTGGACGGCTCTCAGGCCGACAAACGCTTCCTGGGTACAGCGGTGGCGGTTGCTAAGAGGGATATTGCCGCGGCTTAGTCCCAAGTAGGCCTCCTACTGTTTGTAAATGGCGCAGGGGGGTGGAGGGGATGCCCTGAAAAGTTTGAGAAGATATGGGGCAAATGGTTACATTTATTATTTTGAAGTATGTGTCAGCTCCTCCTTCCTACGTATGTTTTGTATTTTTTCTCTTCACCGGGCACATTGAGCTTATGGGAGCTTTTCATTGCTTGTGTCTCCTAGTGTCCGAAGGTATTGAGTATTGCTATATTATGTACTTTACATGGCTGCTTTTCTTTCATTCTCAGTATTGAAAATGTTAATAAAAATTGATTATTAAAAAAAACCTCTCCTGAGAATTGAGAGAATAAGAAGAGGTAAAATACTCAATTATAAGCTTTGATGAGAAATTCAAGTAGCCTGCATAAACCGGTACTGACATACTCACATTTTGATATGGTTGCCAACTTTTTCAGACAAAGGTGTCAGCCATTTTGTCATATTTTGCAATTCCAGTGGTCTCAAATTTTGAGAATTTCCTGGGGGAGCTGCCAGGGTGGCGCTGCGGACATGCTTCTTATCCACATATTGTGGTGGTCTGGCCACTTCCGATCTGTTGTCCTACTACCAGGCCTCCCAACTGCTCATTCTTAATGAATGGTGGTATGGCGACAGAGGGGACCCAGCCTATGCTCTGGAGCGCTCGCTGATGGGGGACAATACGCTGCACATGATGTTATACTCAGCCCGGTTACGACGGTCGTTGCCATGTGTCACGAAAGTAGTCTTCGCTGTATGGCGACAGGCGCTGCGCCGTATGGGCTGGTGGGGCAAGTTAACGGCGGAAACGCCGCTGAGGAACAATGGACAGCTCCCAGAGCTTTCTACTCTGGCGGGTTTCGATGGCTGGGATGCCATTGGAATCTCGTTGTTGGGCCATGTAATGTCCGGGGCCACCCTCAAATCATTTCAGGAGCTCAGAACTGAGTTCCACATGCCCCAATCTCAATTCTTTCGTTACTTACAGTTGCGTCATGCGCTAGCCCCCAGTATTGCTAATTTGGAGTCGCTCCCTGAGTTCAGTCCAATCGAAGCAAAGGTCTTCATGGGAGACCTTGGGGATAAGAAGGTCTCACGCATCTACCAGACGTTGGTTACTCATTGCTCCTCCACCTTGCTTCCCCTTAGGGCGGCCTGGGAGGCGGATGTTGGTTCCCTAGACGAGGATGATTGGAGGGAGACCCTGGAATCCCCACGAGGGACTGCAATTGCAATGAGGCTTAGGTTAATCCAATTCAAATATCTTCATAGGGCCTATTACACCCGAGAACGGCTGTGGAAGGCGGGACTGATTGGGTCTCCGGAGTGTCTGCGCTGTGGGGCCGCAACGGGTACGCTTCTGCATACCGTGTGGTCGTGTGCTAGACTGTCTGGCTTCTGGAGAGGTGTATGGAGCTGCCTGTCTGAGGTCCTGGGATGGGATCTCCCCCGCACCCATCGGTTGGGGTTGCTCCATGTGCTAGAGGGTGTAGGTGGAAACATATATAAGCGCCATTTACTGTTGTTGGGACTTGTTGTTGCCAAAAGAGACCTGGCCCGAGCGTGGAAGGGAGAGCGAGCCCCCCACCTGTGTGCATGGAAGGCTGGCCTGGACTAATACATGGGACTCGAGAGACCGGTGTTTGAAGCGAGGGGATGCCCCCGTAAGCATTTTAAGATCTGTTAGCGGTGGGCTGATTATAGGGGGCTGTCATTGGATCCCCCCAGTGGAACGAAAGGAGGACATATAAATGAGATGTGCCATATGGGCCTGAGATCTGTGTCATACCCATCACATTACACCCAAGTATTGAATGCATTTTATACACACGTGCGTGGGGTGGGAGTAGGGAGGGGTTGTGGGGTAGTGGGAGTTGGTGGGGGTAGGGGTGGGGAAAAGGGGCTGTTCTTCTTGGGGTTTTTTTTCTCCCCTGTCAACGATTGGACATTGTGCTTGCAATATAAACTGTACCAAGACTCTTGGTGGCGATCCCCTGGTTGTGGGGAGCCACATCTTTTATTCTGCTTCAATCGCTCAATAAAAGTTGTTGTAAAAAAAAAAAATGTTGAGAATTTGTCAGAGTGAAAACTTTTTGGGAAATATGATAACACTGCAGGAAGTGGTGTTGCACAATCTTTTACATGATAACATGAAAAGTAACTGGTGAAATAACAAAAGTAATTGTCACATGATAAAAAAACAACCGAAAATATTTACTAAAGAAGACTCCTGGGTTTCACAAGTACTGGAATAAGACTGGGGTGCCCAAAGTGCCCCCTTCCATCAACTGAAGAGATCTGTAGGAGTCCTTACATTGTGATGGAATTGGCTTTTGGAGTATTTAAAGTTTCTGGGAGCTACTCCGCAAGTAACAGACCTTTGCAAAGAGTTGCATTTGGAGTTCAAATTATAGACCTTCTTAGCAGGTTGTTACATTTAGAAGTTGCACGCTGGTTAGGACTTTATTTAGGAACAGTTTACAATTGTAGGTAACCCAGCAGGAGATATAATGTAACTGGCTCAGCCCCAGCTGCAGAGTGAAATTTCAACAGACAGAAATAAAACACGCACACTAATGGCATCACGTATTCTACATGCCTCAAAACATTCCACACCAGGCAAGGACAGAAGACAGGATGCCACGCAACTTTCTGAAATTAACAAAAGAAACAGAACACATAATGGGCAATCTAAAAAAGTACAATTTATTTAACCTATACAATACATATAATTGAATGAAAAATGCATACAAATAACACACTTCATACTAGAAATTGGCTCAAAACTAGACAGCAATTTACGCCTCACATCTAGTCACACAGGACACACAACTACACACGTACACACACATACTGACACATAGCATAAAAAATAAATAACTCTAATATCAATAGTCGACATGGGCATAATCAACGCAAAGAGTGTGTGTTGTATGCGCTAACACACTCTCTGCGCATAAAACACACAGGCATTCAAACCAGTGAAAAATACACCCTCCATCCAAAGCACCTATGGACTTTCGACTGATAGGAGGTCGCATCCACGATGAAAACAAAACATGAGCATTTATCCCAGTGGAACAGTCACCCTCCATGCAAACAGCCCATGGGCATTCAACCCAGCGGCGGGGACACTTTCCACTTTAGCATTTCACAGGCATTCATAACAGTGGAGTAGGCACCCTCCAAGCAGCAGCACAATGGTCATAAAACACCCTTCCATAATAGCAGAAACAATAAATATGGAACCTGGTACATTGAAAATGGATTACACACTCTCCACTACACAGGCTCTCCTCCCAAACAGACATACATTCAGATGGCACCTAGTAAAACATTGTAGAAAACCAGCAAATGTACTGCCTCACGGGTGGGGCGTGGCTAACTGCCAAACATGGCGGACGCAATGTGAGTGAGCTCCGCGCCCAGACCAGCAAATCTGGCTTATATCATATACAATCGGATCCCATCTGCGACAATAACATCCGTGGCGGACCTGCGGAGTATCCAGAGCATGGATTGCCTGCTGTTGCTGCTGTGGAGTCCTCCGAATCACCGAGCAGGGAGAAGGGGCTGGTCACTCGGTGGACGCTGCGTGGGCTACCGAGTCTGGAAGACAGAGAGCTGCGGCAATAACACATCACTGCAACAGAGACACACAGCAGCAGAGCAGAAACCTCTATTTACCCTGCGGTAAACACCGCCTGCCGACTCGAGTGGGCCTGGGACCAGGTGTGCGGGGCCTGCGAATGGCGGCCTGCATTGGGCCCTCGCTGCAATCTGGCGGGCCGCACCGACCTCTGTCCCCTCCATTGCTGCAGTGGAGCGACAGCAGCCCCCCCTGCCACTGGATGGCCTTCTGCCCGGGGCCTTGGAGGTGAGTGCGAGAGATACAACCGAGGCGCCCTGGTGCACCGGGCGGGTCAGGACACGCAAGGTAGAAGGCAGCTCAGCGCTAACGTGAATGGAGAGCAACGCCTGTACTAAAGACACCGTTTGATGCATACCCCTGGTGGCGCCATTTCTCTGACTGGAGTGCCGCAGCCTATAGAAAGGCCACCTGCTAGACACAAAGTTGAGTGGCGGTGTGGGAGCATTGCCGTAACACGGCGGCTTGAGCGTGAACTCCCCGCCGCCTCCCCCCGAAGGGGAGCTTGCTCATTGTAGAGTGTACCTGCCGGTGCTCTGGTCGGCGACGATATACTGGCCAGTGATCATTCTGGGTCCAATCACCACGACGGGACCAGTCAGGACAGCCTGTAGCAGCAGTGAGCCTGGGGAGGGTGTCTCGCCCTCTGTCATCCCTCCGGGACATCTACAGCGCAAACTGCAACCTTCGCAGGCCCCTGACTCCCTGTGCCTGGGCAAGGCCCATGATCGCTGTTAGGGAGGACCGATAGGAGTGCTGGGGTGGATGCCTCACTCTAATGAGGGTGCACCGTAAACATACACCGGGAGCGTTAAACACACAGTGCCAATTGAGGAAGACGGTCCCTGTCCACAAGAGGCTATTGTGCTCACGAATCTACACTGGGGCCACCCGCATTGCATGAAGTAAAGAAACAAACCTTAACCATAACCAGTGTACTCTCACGTCTGGCATTGCGGCCCACACCCTAGCTCTGCACCACGAAATATTACAAAATAGGGCGTCTCAAGGGTAAGGCACCTGACACCAACACTATTGATACACAACAGTCAGAAGAAACAGATATCCCTACATAGCTAACAAACTGTATCCCACCCACCAACCTGGAGACAACCCTGGATAAACTAGATCTAATCCTACTGAAGGCAGATCACACTAAACTTGCTGCCACTGTAAAAGACAACAAACTCATCCTAGCAGAGCTGCTACCACAGAATAAAGAGCATGCTGCGTCAATAAAGCAACGGCAGTATCAGGTAACCGGGCTTCAAGACACGGTGGACGACGCTGAGGGGAGAACTCAGAGGAACAATGTTCAAGTTATAGGCCTGCCAGAACGCAGTGAATTACAAAATGCTGCTAAGTTTTATGGAACAATGGTTTTGAGCGCACGTGGCCCCGGAAGGCTTATTGTCTTTCTTCCGCGTGGAAAGGGCACACAGATTCTCCACTGGCAGGCCGACAGCTGGGGCTTCACCCCGTCCTATGATTGCCAGAATATTGAACTTTAGAGATCGGGACACGCTGTTGCAGAAGGCGAGGGAACGATCTTAAATTCAATACGAGAATCAGTGAGTGTCGCTATACCAAAACTACACAATGCTAGTACAACGCAGGCGTTTCCTATATCAAGAGGTAAAAAAAAAACGGAGAGCACTAGACATTAAATACGCTCTGCTGTTCCCAGCCAGACTAAAAGTTATTCATGACTAAGAAACACAGTTCTTTGACACTCCAGAAGAAGCGGAAGAAAGGCTAGAGATTATGTTCCCCCCGACGGAATCTGGGTCCTCCTCGCAAAACATCGTCTGGTGTCCGAGAAACAATCGGAACCGACAATCCTGTCGCAACAAAATAATCGACAAACCCCACACCGGAACACCCTGAAAAGTGGCGCACGGAGGCGCTGTTAGCAGTAAGCAAGGTTGGCCGCCAAAAGCGGCGCACATAACCTATAAAACATTTATTAGAGGGAGGGTAACACTTTATACAACGTATAACCACAAGGCAACCAAGTGTAGAGGTAGAACCGAAAATTTAAGGGATCCAAAGAGATTTAGATACTCAGGAATAAGTAAGATAACACAACAAAATTATAGAAGCAACTAGTGATCTGGCAGGATATCTGGAAGGAATTATAAGAGAAAATTGGGAAGCTATCAAGCTAGCCAATTATGAATACCGTGAGGGCTGTGGGAAACTATTAGCTTGGAAAATTAAGGTGGAAAACACCAAGAATCATCTTAAAGAAATCAAAGAATCCAGTAAAAGGTCCATAGATGACTCTGAAACAGAACTGGCCTTCGTAAAGTTCGTCCAAGAAGTATATACAGATGACCTAAAAGCTTCAGAAGAATAGATGGGGAACTGGCTTAAGGAAAACACTTTACCAACACTTGAATCTGAACCTGAACAAGACCTAAATCAAGATATAAGCAGGGAGAAAGTAAAAGGGGCAATTAGAGCATAAAAAAATGGTGAGGCATCAGGCCCAGCCTATTTACTGAATTAGCTCTATATGGTGTTAAAAAGATGATCTAATCCTGGTATTAACTAGCTTATTAATACGTATCTTCTCTAAAGGCCAGGCCCTGCCACGATCATAGGAAAAAGCACCAATCAGTGTAATTTTAAAAGCTAATAAGGATCCCAAATGTTGTGAATCATACTGACCAATTTCATTGTTAAATAGTGATTATAAGATAAAATCACATCTATTAGCAAAAAGGTTGGAGAGGGGGAACTAGTGCATGAAAATCAAAAGTCTGTCATCAAAGACAGACAGCTGCACGAACTGACTCATGATTTAAAATCTAACCAGGCGATACTAACATTTGATGCGGCTAAGGCCTTTGACTGAGTGAGCTGGCCTTTTTTATATGAAGTAATTAAGCAATACGACCTGGGAGAGGAATTCTCAAGGGCAATTCGATAAATTTACAAACAGCCGACAGCAAGAATAGTAATCAATGGTAAATTAACAAAGCAGATCCATATAAGCAGACAAACGCAGCAAGTGTGTCTTTTGTCCCCCCCCTCTTTTTAATCAACCCCTTAGCGAGCAGAATGAGAAAAAAACAGGATATTATTCCCTTCAAACATAATGATTATATGCAGATGACTTGATGGTATAGTCTTCGGTATCTCCCGTTTTCTGTATGCTATGTGGGTCAGGCGGAGGAAGTTTTTACTCAGATTTTTGTCTTTTTATCCTTGAATTTATACTTATTGTATAATAATTTGCTGCAATGTCTACTTATAACCCTTTCCTAATGATTTTATTATATGGTTTTATTGTTTTTTAAATGGAGCCTGTGCTGTGATGTACTTTTTTGAATCTCTGAGATTGTAATAAAGTTTATATGATGGTATATACCAAAGGAATGATTCTTGCTTCTGTTCTAAGATCAAAAGGAACATACTAAGAAACCAAATTCACAATATTAAAATCATGTATTAAAGATTCAACTTCTAAATATTTAAATATAGCTGGTTAGGAATCATATAAACATGTTAAGACATTGTGATTCAATGCAAGCAATCCAGTACCAGTGGGATATCCTTTGCCTCCATGTCCTTAAAAGAATTGAAAAGTCTTGTTCGCAAATGCTATAAAACTTTCAATTCGATGACAAGAGGGGAGACTTCAGATTATGCAAGTTCAAGGGTTATCAACAATAAATTAAAAATCGTTACTTATAGCTTTAAATAGAACTCCCTAAACAGACCTTAATGCCAATACTCCTCTGACCGAATGACTGCCAAAAATGGAAGCGTCAATATCTGTCTCTGACAAGATCCATTTAACCCAATGCACCAAAGCAGGGGAGGAAACAGATGCATATGGATGAACAAAAGAAATTAGAAGTTGCCCAGAAGGGAAATTCCTATGCGAAGAAAAAACGTATTTATAGTCTCTCAAACAGTGGACAACACATGAGTTCTGGTTCCGGGATGGGCTGGAAAGGATACATGTCTAGTCGCTGACTTGGTCCTTCTCGAGTTTCTTTCTGGAGTAAAAACACTACCTGCTAAAACCAGTGCTCAAACATCTGAAACACGCAAGAAAACGACTAAGCAAAGAAGTAAGGCTAGTTCTGCTGAAAGATGTTTTCGAGACAAACAATAATTTATAGTCAACATTGCAGGAATCTCAGGACCAATGATACATCCCAGAAAACAGAATACCTGGGTTTCGGAAGGGTGGAAAACCTGATGCCTCAACAATTTGGAAATCATTGGCTGTTCGCCAATTGGTCTCTTAGCAATTGGAACATGTCCAGGAGAAATAGCTGATCTATATGCATTAATAATTGTGTAGGATAACCCATTTGAAGCCAAGAAAGTTGGTGAAATAATTTAGATCAGCTGCCACAAAATTGAAATCCCTTCAAATGCACAAACGTACCTATCTGTTCCATGATGATTTATACCTCTTGTGAGTTGAGGAAGAGCAGGATTTGTCGTTGAGCTTCATAGTGTGTTCCGAAAGTCCTGGCATTTGTCAGTGTCTCTGGAAAGTTTGCATGCTACAAACTCCAGATAATGAGCCAGAGCATGTTGGTGACCGAGAGGGTCTAGGAGGAGATTAGGGAATGTTGGAAGAAGAAGAGGAGAGTTACAAGAGAATTCCAGAGGAAGCAGAAACCAGCTGTGTGTTCTCCACAGGGGAGAGATCAATACTAACTCCACTGTTTGCTTTTTTACTTGAAGAGTCACTCTCAAAATCATGGAGAACTGAGGGAAGGCATAATTGTGACCCTTCCCATTCTGCAAGAAGGCATCCATTGCCACTGCCCACGGATCTGGCCGTCAGCTGTAGAACAATGGTAATTGGAAAGTTAGACGAGATGCTAATAGATCTCTGAGACATGGACCTCACCTCACCATTATCCTGAAGAATAAAGATGGGTCTACGTTCCATTCACTGGAATCTCTGTGTCAGGAGTTTGTGAGTCGGGCAATAATGTCAAAAGTCTTATATCAATATTTGCAAGGAGGCAGGATCTCATGCCTCAATGATGGTTCACATACTAAACATCGGACACCTTGCCCATTGTTAGTCACATGCAACAGGTGGGAACGGTGTGTGAAGGAAGAACTGATCGCAAAAGAGCCGGCTGGTTATTCAAGGCAGTGATGTGAAGGGAGAGCTCTTCTTTGGGCCAAGTGCCTCCGGTTGTCAAATTTCCGCATCTTGTGCCCGAGCCTAGACGGCTTTCCTCTGACTATCACCATGTCCAGAACAAGGCAGAGGATAGGTCTCTTATTCCATGCATGCATGTGATCAAGCCACGATTGAAGTTCTTGGCAGGCTTCCGTGGTCAGGTGAACCTGGTCTGAGTATGATAGATCTTTCTTCAAGTGCCTCAGGCTGGCTAAGATTAGCGGCATATATATAATATACTCACCGTTAATGCTACTGATGGACAATACTAAGACAGAGGTGAAATTTGAACCGAGCTCCACAATGCAATTCCTGCAACGGAAGCTAACAAAATTAGGGGGTGTGTACACAGAGGGCAGGGTTATAACACAACACAACATAAATATCAGGGCAGAGATTACTACAATGTATAATACTGTAACGTCCTATCTGGCAAATACAGTCATTACTCCAAAGCTAAAGATGGGTAGGTACAAGAACTAGACATAGAGATACCAAGTGACCAATGGAAATATTGGTACTTGCAAACTAAAAATTTGTGTTAGACTTATCTTACAATTCTCACTGTCACAAATGTTGTGCATTTAGCGAGGAATTGCCTAGGGATTGCAAGATAGGTAGGTATGCCTTGTTTATAGTGCTGGGAGACATGATTGAGTGTAGATTGGAGCCATTCCTAATGGTGGCGTTATTAAGATGTGTTACAACGATAGAGACACAAAAAGGAAATACGATGCGCTGACATTGATGCTAGGAAAACATACAGTGGTGATCTGCTGGGGAGAAGAAAAGTGGCAAATACTACGAATTGGCTGTGAGACCTTGTAGGATGTAATACACATTGCACACACTATATAACTGTTCATCAGTTACACTTTTACACTACGCCTGTAGACTCCTGCTCTTAGAGCTGCTACCACAACACCATTGATGGTGACTGCTGCCCCCATGGCAACAACCACTGGTGGGGACTGCTTTGCCAGAGCAGCTACCACAACAATATCTGTAGACTACTACCCTCGGGAAAGAGTACGAGACAGTAGCTCTTGTGAAACCTACTGTACACTACTGCCCACTGTTTCCCACCCTAGGGATATTTTAACCCCACTTCATCGACATGTGGCTTCCCAAGGGGGAGACGCAGCCATTACAAACTTGCAATAAGTGTGTTCAGTAGAACCTAAAGCTCTGCTTTTGTGTGAGCAGGAAAATTGTAGCCATGCAGGACAGTCATTTTGGCGTATGGGAATAGTCACTACATAGCAATTAATATGTTCCCATCCCGAAAAGAGTGTAACTGATGAACAGTTATATAGTGTGTGCTTGTGCTTATTTCACAGAACTGAATAAATACATTAAAAAAAGTTGTAAAATTATTATTGTGGGAGTTGATCTTTAGATTTGGAATGCCAACTTCAATTGAGTCAGTCAAAGGGACACAATAATATCATGAGATTTTTGTGTACAGCATTAAGTATTTATCAGAAGTTCACTTGTTGCTATCATCCAGCAGCAACACAACTAATTGAAAGATGCGCTGGAATGATGAAGAATACATGTGAAAATAAATCCAATTCTTACCTTCCAATATCGTTGGAAAAGAAAAACAAGCTATCAGAATATTAAAACTAAACTCAGAAATTCCTATTAAAGAAGCAGGAAAGTTGGAAATGTAATTATATGTACATGCCGATGACTACATCCATTAAGCCTAGAAACAACTAAATGATACAAATTGCTACAGAAAACTAACAAAAAGTCCCACACGCGATAAACTCATATCTTAAAACCGAACTAGAAGAATGGTAAAACCAGGGTTTCTTTACTTGTGAAGATAAAAGCTATTCTTAGAACTTCCAGCAATGGCAACTCTTTACCTTCTTATAAAGATACATAAAAAAGGATTTCATGCATCTGGGCAACAAATTATAGTAGACATTAACCCATCTACTACCACTAATAAATAATCTCCAGTCGTACATTAAGGACATTAAGAATGTTTTGTGCAAACTAGATAACATCACTTAGCAAGCCTGGTCACCATAGATGTTGTTAGCCCTTTACACATATATAAAACACGAAGATGGAATACAAGAAGTAGAAAAAGCTGTTTGGAATAAATCAGTACATTATTCTTAATCCAACTCAATTATATTAGAGAAGCTACGTTTTAGTTTGAACAATAATGTATTTTGCTTTAATGAAGAATATTTCCTACAAACACAGGAAACTGTAATGGGAGCCAAATTCACTTGCTTATATGCCTGAATATTAATAGGCGAACAGGAGAAATACTGGCTGTGGGCCTATGAATTCAGGGCGTTAGCTCACATGTCAATTTCTGGCGACAATATATAGATGATATACCGTGCCTCTGGCAAAAAGGTATTTAAAAGTGAGACATATACACAAAAAATATTATTATGTTCCTACAGTGATAAGCCACGAAAAACTATTTTCACTATGGCAGGCCTAGCTTTCCTTTGTAGAAAACCAGAATACAGATTAAAAAGCGAATACTGTATCTCAGGAATGGGACCAGCTAGAACAATAGTTAAACCACTTTTTTTAATATTTATTAAAATCCAATACAATGGTGAAATTAGATTTTTTAAAAATATTAAGAAAAGTAACTTTTAGAAAGTATCCTCCACCTGCCTGAACTGTTAGACAGCTAAGTAGCATAAGTCTCTGCCGGCTCTTAGCTGGGTTCAGCCTTGAATAGGTGTGAACAAATGTAAATAGGCTGACCTGAATAGGCTGAAGAAACAGCGGATGGGTCTCTGGACGAAGCACTTGCACGACGCAGCTCGCTACAGCAAGTGCCGAAGGAAGTCGACCCTCCAGCTGATGCACTGATCGAGAGGCTGCATTTCTCTCGGCGAAAATCCAGCTCCTGTGTTTCCAAGCTTCCCTTGCGGGGTGTTGGGAAATCGAGTCATGAGACTGAGATACCAGACCTCCTTCATTCTAAACTAAAGGTATGGAGCTGATTAGAACCTAGAGAAACCTTCGATAGATTCTTGGCAAAGAAAAACTAAACCTATGCTACACCACACTTACTTCTTCCCGCGTACTAGGCTTAGGTTAGGTACTTGGGGTAGGCGTATTTTAGAAGCACCAGTTGAGTACTTTTAGCCCTTGTTATTTATGTGTGTATTTATATATGGTTTAGAAACCATACAATGCTCTTACAGTATTATTTTATAATATTGTTCTCGCAATACGCATTATACTTTGCAGTCTGCATTGCGATTGAAGCAGTTCACTTTACTTGCATGAGAAAGAAGACTGTTCAATAAACCTTTCATTGAAAATGCCCATCTCTCTATTTCTCTGCACCTCTGTAGAAACGAAGCATGCACGAGTGACTGAGTGAAATACTTATCTATTGTTTCCACGACTCTAGAGATTATTTTCTTATTCTTGGGAAACAAAGTTGTCATGTTTATGCGGTTGTCAGAAACTAATCCCTTCTTGTGAATTCGAGAAAGTTTCTAGTGACCTCTGAGCTAGATGGCATTCACTATTAAGTTTGATATATTCGATAGAGACCCACTCGACCTCAGTCCTATGTCTAATCTATAGGATATATTATTCCAATGCGAACAGCCTATTGGGAATATAGGAACTACACTACACCATAGTGCCAGGCATAGCAGGACCACGACTTTGGCCCAGTCCAGCAACTATTTGCGCTTGTCCTGCCAATTTAGTCACATTGTCGCTTTGAGAGTGAATGGCGTTAGGAAAGACCACCCGGTCTCTCTCAGCTTGTTTTATGTGTCTTTCCAGGGCCTGCATTTTTCACCACTTGTCAGTTTAAGGTGGGTGAAACTTAAAAGAAATGCTGTAGAACTCTGTTTTCCCTTAAGGAGCTCTTATTTTTCAATAAAGAGAAATAAGCAAGTCTTATGATTGTAGGCCTTTTTTCTTCATTCCTTTTTCTGATCTTTCATAGATGTGGGAATGCCAGGACCACCATGACGGACCCGCCCCTCGAAGGAAGAGAAAACCAGAGGTCAATGTTCAGGAATTGCAACCAATGTTTTAAGGGAGGGTTTTTGTGAAGGAGTTTAACACCCAAAAAAAGAAAACACTCTTTGGCCCACCACAGAGTGCTTGAAATGAAATTGTAATGGCTCTAGCACTGCTATTTTATTGGTTTGAGGCTTCAAAACAACGAGAGGTGAACTCTCAAATGGTTTCAGGCATTAGTTTGAGCTATGCACTTTACTAGCCCTTAGATTTCTGTGAGCTTGTCTTGGTTGTGGCAGTTTTCTAACACAAAAATAGAACCCTCATCCTCTTTTCTTCTGTCCACTCACGTTCCTGTCAATCCTTGTACACAGGCACATACCTTGGTCAGCCATGCTCCTCTGCGAGCATGGTGGGGTGGCTCATTAGACTGTGGCCTCCTGGTGTTTCTAAGGTGTTTAGAATGGATCTTCTGTCCTCCTCTTATAAATTAGTAAAGTTAGCGCACACCTCAACATATAAACCAATGTAAGTAGAAAAAACCTAACTTAACTCGTATGCGTGCCTTCGCAGTCAAGTTAGGTTTTTTCTTGTTACATTGGTTTATATGTAACTTTACTAATTTATTTGTATATTGTGCCACTGTTCGATTAGCAGCACCCACAGTTTCAACAATGTCTTTCAAAACTATTTCCAACATTACTGATAACAGAGCAGACACCCGTACGTTTACATCCACTCAAGCAAGTGACATATAAGCATTAATTCAAGAGACAACCACATTCAACCTACAGGAAGGTTCAATTTCCCAACAATTAAGGCAACTTGAATTCATTACCAGAAGAGCACTCAGCCAGCGCTTACACTCTTCAACATTGATCCAGTACCATAAGGTACAAAGAATACCACGCTGGTTGAGATTACAGATCAAACCACTATTGTACAAATTCCAATTCAACACATTTTTCATGGAGAAGTGGCAATCAGTTTTAAATAAGTCTCCCTAGGTGTTATTAATTGAAGAACTCTCCCACACTTTTCCGGATCCAGAAAAAGAAGCAGAGACCATCAAAGTGGACCGGTCATCACGATGTGAGCCAGAATTTTGGAAAATCACTCTAGACGATCTGAGCAACAAACTAGAAGTTTATGGAAAAGACATTCAAGAACAAAACCTAAGGAAATTCTGTAGAGATACAATAGATTATAAATTGAATGGTGTGTACACCTGGGTGGAGCTGTATGCCCTGAGAAGACCTTCACAAAAACCAACATCATCTTCACAAGAAAGTGTGGTTTCTGACCGGGAGATGGAAGCAACAAGGACTCCACTTATCACAACCAACAAACAGCAGGGATAAGTGCACACTCATCAGGAACAAGCCCCAACTGAAACACCAGCAGGATCTTCTCAGTCAGCGTCTTTTTTGCCCAGCGGCCGAATGACCAGACGTCCACCAGTGTTTTAAAAAAATACAGAGGGGCAAAAGAAAAGGAACAGGATGGGTGCAATCTAAGAAGCAAGACCAAGATTAAATCATTAATATTTCATCAATACAACTAACGCATGCACAAAAACAGACATTGAACAAAGGAACATAATTGGCACCCACTTACCACACAAATGCTCTGGAAGTCGATGTGTCCATATTTAAATTCATGAGGAATCTCCGGTTGCGTTCTTTTTTCACTAATGTACTACCATCTTTCGATTCGACTGATTTGACGTGTCTTAATCAGGAGACTCAGTACAAGGATTTCAAACGCCAGAGTACTTTCATGGCACTCACGTCGCACAAATTGTTAGATACATTTGAGACAATGATTAAAAAGGATCTTGCAAGAAATTTACAACCTAAAATCAAATCAAATTTGACTAAAACTGAGGCACGCATTATCCACCAACTTTCCAATGACTCACGTCTAACATTTCAAACGGCCGATAAAGGTGGCGCATTAATTGTGATGGACACCTGTATCTATGAAACTAAGGTTTTTGAACATTTATAGGATACCAACACATACATCAAACTCGACCGGATGCAACACAAGAAATTGTATTGACATTGGATCAAATCTTAGACAAAGCTTTAGAAATGCAGTGGATTTCCACCAACACTCAGAAATTTCTCAAAGTTCAACATCCTAGGTGACCCTGATTATATATGCTGCTCAAAGTGCACAAAAACGTACACAACCCTCCTTTTAGACCCATTGTGTTCATATCAAAGACATGACTCACTTTCTTCAATTACTAAACAAGGTTGTCAACCAACAATACGCATGCTGGTTACTTTGTTCCATTGATGCCACAGCATTATATACTTCAATACCTTTGCAAGAAGGTTTAGACGCTTGTGAATGGGGTTTGCTTCAACTTCCCGAGGTAAGAGCCAACAAAATATTCATTTTGGAATGACTCAATTTCTGTCTTCAACAAAGCTACTTGGAGTGGAAAGATCATTTTTATTTGAAAATAAGTGGTACATCCATGGGTTTTTCTGGGGCATCGGCATACGCTAACATCTTTATGGCCAAATTTGAACAAGACCACATTTTCTTCTGATGCACAATGGCATTCAAATTAAATTTTCTATGGCAGGTTCATAGATGATATCTTTCTAATTTGGAACAACTCACTAACTCAGTTGGAATTGAAAATTCAAGAGTTAATCCAGAAGAATCCTGGCGTTACAGTTTACCCATTCTATCAGCACGACTAGCTTGTCGTTCCTGAATGTGTTAATAACTTGAGGTCTTAATAAACTTGACACCACAGTGTTCGAAAAACAGACAGACAGAAACAATCTGTTGTTTTTGTTGAGTCTGTACTTTCATACTTACTACAGGCTTTCTGGTTTCTGGTTGTGCGGAGAACCGTTAACTCTCTTGCTGGTGCAGGACACTCATCAGCTTGTGAATGGTAAGCAGTTAATAATGTGTTAGGCAGTGTTTTGAGCATGGACAATCTCATACGGTCCGGTTTATTGTGAAATTGTTCTTTTTGTGGTAATTTCTGTGCGTGGAGGCTACCCGCATTAGTAGTGTTTACAGAGCACCGACTGTCATTTTCTTATTCTGGCACAATAGACGCCTTTGGAGGTAATTTTTGGCAACTCAGAGAGTCCACAGTTTGCAAAGGCAATCCTCATTTTGTATTAACTTCCCTTTCGGTTTTATAATAGGGTATTCTCATTCATGGTTTTATGAAGTCGGCAGTCATAGTCTAGCGAGTCTTTGAGATGTTCCAGTGTGGTCCGTGCACACGTACAGAAAGGTAGGGTACTTCACTTTTTAGCGTTTGACCTACGTCTTTTGATCAGTGAATTTGACTTCTATCTCCTCAGTTCGCATTATAGAGACTTAACCTCTAGTCTTGTAATATCATGATAGTCGTCCTGTAAGTTAGGTTATGTTAAATATGATTCATAGAGCACAAATACACCAGACGGTTTCTTGGCGCTAATGGAGGGCGGTGGCAGTTACAGAATAGAGAGTGGACTTTCAATTGTACGGCTGGGTGAATAGCCAGGTCTTAAGTAATTTCCTGAATGCAGATTTGGGGGAAGGGAGTTCCAGAACTGGGGGCCAAGGTTGTATATCTAAGACCTCCATGTTTTTTTCGTTTAAAAGAATGGGAGACCAGAAAGTTTTTATTTGAAGAACGTAGGTCGCGAGTGGGGATGTACCGCTGTATATTGGAGGCGATGAAAATGGGCCTGCGTCCTAAAAGGGCTTTTTAGATGATACAGCCAAACTTAAATAGACAGCGTTTGGAGTAAAGGAAGGCAATGAAGGATTTTCAGCAACGGACTCACATGCCGATGTTTAGGCTGGCCAAAGATGAGCCTTGTGGCCTGATTCTGGACCAGTTGCAGCCGATGTAACTGGTAGGCCGGAAGACCAGCATGCAGAGAGTTTGCGTAGTCTAAATGCAAGATGACCAAGGCAAGAACCACTTGGGGTAGAGCTGCGGTGGAAAGGAATCTGCTGTTTTTCCGAATACTACGGAGATGGAAAAAACACGCAGAGACCACCGAGCTAATCTGAGCCTTCATGGATAAATCATGGCTGAATGTAATTCCCAGACTTTTTACCGAGCTGACTGGAAGGGGGGGACTTCCTTGTGACGGTGGCCAATAGTTGGAATTCCAGGGATTAGCCTGCCCGCCAGTAAGAATCAGCTCAGTTTTGTCTGGGTTTAGCTTAAATTGATTGGTGTTCATACAATCCCTGATGAAATTCATAGTAGATTGGAAGCTGGACACAGATGATACAGAAGTGTCGATGTTAAATATCAACTGAAGGTCGTACCGACTGTCATTTTCTTATTCTGGCACAATAGACGCCTTTGGAGGTAATTTTTGGCAACTCAGAGAGTCCACAGTTTGCAAAGGCAATCCTCATTTTGTATTAACTTCCCTTTCGGTTTTATAATAGGGTATTCTCACGACCTCTCTTTTACGCAAAGCCAAAACCAAGGGAAGTATATACAAATTGAAGAGTAAAGGTGCCTGCGGGACCCCAGAAGTCAATTTTCTTTGCTCTGCCCTAAAGTTGTCCAGGCGTACTGATTGGGAGCGATTACTAAGAAAGGAGGTAGTTCATTTCAAAGCCAGACCCTGGATCCCTGCGTGACCGACACAGTCGATCAGAAGATGGTGATCGACTGTGTCGAAGGCAGCTGACAGGTCGAGACGTACCAGGGCCTGAGTAATACCCTGATCGGCCCCCCTTCTCTGTTCATCCATCACTGCCAAGATAACGGTCTCGGTGGAGTGTTCAGGTCTGAAGCCTGCCTGGTGGGAATTCAGTTAGTGAATCTTTTCTACAAAAGATCTGAAACAGGTGGTGACATGAACTTCTAAGACCTTACTTAGATAGGGAAGCAAGGAGATGGGGCGATAACTACCAGGTGTTAGTGGGTCAAGGTTGGGTTTCTTAAGAATGGGTACAACTTCGGCTATCTTTAATAGGGTGGGGTCAGTCCCTTGAGCAAGGGATTTGTTAAGAAGCAATAAAGGAGGATCAGGACAGAGCTACATAAAGTCCCGAAGGATATAGGGAGGACAGCTGCCCGTCGGGGAGCCAGATCCAACATTATTGATTAGAGCGAGGAAGGTATCCCTAGTGATAAGTGGAATATGATCTAAAAGCAGAGGTGGAGGACCATGGGTGTAATAGATTTAGGGATGCTGGCTTTGATGGTATACATTTTCTCAATAAAAAATGTATTGAGAGTGTCACATAAAGATTGTGATGGGACAGGTTTAGCAATGACTCGGTCTAGTTTGGAAAGTTCATCCACTATAGAGAAAATATCCTTTGCTTTATCAGTGTAACTTAATATTTTAGCCAAAAAATATTCTGCCTTAGTTTGAAGGTCAGTTGTTTTGTAGTCTCTTAACAGATACACAAAAAAAGCCTTTTGATTAGGACAATAGTCATGTCTCCATTTGCGTTCTGCTTGCCTCAAGGCTAATTTCTTTACTTTCAAATCAGCCAAAAACCAACGTAGGTCCTTAGTTATTTCACTTTGGATATTGATTGTGTTTAGACACATTATTGGCGCAGTTTTTTGTTGCTGAACACTTTTTTCCACATTGGGAGGAAAGTTTCAGATTCGTTTGCGTGTCTCGCACTGCTAGTTTTCATGAGGTCTACTTTTCTTTTGTTTCCACAGCGTGCCTTCTTCTCAGAGTATTCATGAGGCATGCTATTCTTTCCACAGATCCGCTCTTTTTATGCTGTTGCCATGTTTATGTGCTTCTTCGGTGCAGTATCACTTGTCCCTGTATGTTGAACATCAATCTTTGTCATTTTCATTGTAATTTGTTTTTCTTTCCTTTTTTTACAGAGGCCCCTGAAGAAGAGATTTGATAATCCCGAAACGCATTGGGCATATCATTAAATGGAGACTTCTAAATGATGTTTATCCATGTACAATGTCATGTTCATGTTATATTATAGATCGTGCCACTGTGCATTTCAATTTTGTTTGAAAGCATTATATTTTGCTAAGAATAATGAGCCAAATAATGGACAGAACATACATTTTAAACAATCATATATCTTTGTTTAATTTCAGAGACTCTTCATTGTATATTGAGTATTTTCTGCTTTGATTATGTGAGGAATTCTATCACAAGCTGTGCAATCAGAGATCGAGTGAAGAGTCACTCGTATACTTTCTCCATATTAATCTAAATCTTATCCCACTATGAATCTAGGGACCTGTACCCCGGTAAGCCCTTAAGTACCCTAGGGAAAGGGTTAGGATGATTCAGGGGACCCTCCCAAGGAGGGTCTGGATAGGGTGGAAGTTACTCCCATGTCGTTTGTCCAGTTTCGTGCCAGAGCGTGAGCCAACGGCTCCCAGGACTGGTTTGAACTGGACTATGCACAGGGACAATAAATGTGCCCCTCATGCAGATTTAGTGGCGCTGGCAAGCGCACACACCCAGTCCCAATACACTAAATCCTGTCTGGGAGGTGGTCACACCTCCCTGTGATAGGATGTCTATTGTTCTGCCTTCCCCTGCTCGAGCTTGGCCCAGCAGCAGGATGGTAGAAATGTGTCTCTGGCTGGCAGCAACCATTTTGTGCTGTCCGGGTCTAGAAGGTTGGCACAGGAAACACTGAGAGCCTAATGGAGGGTTCTTGTAGTGCTTGGAATCATACCTCCCACACCATTCGTGGGGCATGCTATAGGGGTGACTTATAGGTTTTAAGTGCAGTGACCCTAGATATAGGAAACCTATATCTTTAGTAAGAGGTACTAGCACCGGCTTACACAGGCTGCAATGGCAGGCCTGTAGTTCCATTTTAAATGGTCTTCCATGGGTGTCATACTTCAAGCTTGAACCCATGGGGGACATCTGGGGTACCTATGCCCTTGGTACCTTAGTACCGTATACTAGGGACGTATAAGGGTTCTCCAGTATCCAATCTGGGATGTACCTAAGTACTGAACAAAACAATTTAAGGGAGAAAGCAAATAGATAGGTCCTGAATAGCAGGATCCTAGGCAGACTAGTCAGTAACAGCTTAGCACCAGGCAAAAGGTGGGGTAACCATAGAAGCAGATCCTACTTTCCTACAGTGTCTTTACAAAAATACATCTCCGGAGAGTATCCCATTGCTTTTTTTCTTCATTTTGAGAGAGCCACTAGGGCTAGTGCTTGGCAACCTGACCCTTGGCCTTTTTATCTTGCCCCTTTATTGATTGGAAATGCTCAGGCAGCATATCAGATTGCTAATAGGGATGGAACTTTTACTTGTGCCGATATAAAACAGTACATTTCCGACTGATTAGGGGAAGATAATGAGACACACAGACTGAAATTTTGGAAGGAAAGGAGCACCCTAGAGGATACCCTAAAAACGTTATACTACAAAATGAAGGAAGCTGCAGAATGGTGGCTTAAACCATTAGAATCCACGAAGGAAGAAATAATGGACAAGATATATCTGGAACAGTATTTAGAAGCTTTAACTTTTGGTACAGAGAAGGGGCTCAGGGAGCACGCTGGGTTAACTTTGGATCATGCCACAGAGATGGCTACTGCGTTCTCACAGGCTCAGAACCGTTGGTCCATAATTGACTCTGAGAAACCCATAAGTTTGTCTCGTCCAACCCTCAGAAGAATTAAACGAAACAGGCTAAGACATCTTTTGAACATATACTGATCAAAACAGGACGACCGGATTCACTCACCATTTCTGGGTCCCAATGTTTTGACTGTGGGGAATGGGGCCACATTGCCAAGCTCTGTGGAAATAGAAAGAAAAGAACTGAGGAAGAACCTATGGACATTAGTTATATACCCAGATCTGTCTTATGTGCTCAGGAGACAGGACCTGTCTGTTATGTAAGTTTAAGGCTAAACAGTAACCTCGGGTCTACCTTATTGGACTCAGGGTGCAGATAGCCTGTGATAAAAAAGCGAGCTAGTCCTTCCCACCCAGGTTATCCCTAATAAGAAAGTAGGAATATAGTGTGTACATGGAGACACCAAGGATTACCCAATGGCCCGACTAAAACTTACCAATGGTTAAGGTTGGGGTTCTTCCTTGCCTTCCGAAAAACTCATCCTTGGCACAGACAACACCCATTTCCTTGATCTGTTACTTAATAACCTCATGACCTTCAAACAAGTCACATCGGAAAAGGAGAATAATACACTTCTCACACCAGAACCCTGGGCTCTGGCTAGTCACTCCCTCCAAAATTCATGGCAAAGTGCTAGGGACACGCAGCATTCCCCTAACCTTACCTAGCCCCACTTTGTTGAACAAAATGTGCTTCTTTATCGTATTGGAAAAGATGGTGATAACCAATGTTTCCCCTAATTTTTTTCCTCTGTGTGCGGCAGTGGAGGGTCTCTGTGCGCTGCAACCATGGCTATGTGCGCCAGGAACCAAACCGCGCGTGTCTGCGGCGCCAAATGGCACTCAAAACATTTACTTTAAAAAGTGAAAAGATGGTGCATTTTCACACATACAGCGCCACAATAAGTGTCTTAAGGGCAGTTTGCAAATTTATTGTATTGCCTGTATTTTCATTGTTGTGTCTGTGACTGCTGTTGTCTGTCTTCCCCGCTGCCTGTACGTAGTCCGTGCACCTTTTTCTTCCCTCTGTTCCCCTCGCTGTCCCCGTGCTCTCTCTGCCCAGTCTTTCCTTCTGTACCCCTCGCTGCCCGTGTCTCTGCCCAGTTTTCCCTTCTGTTCCCCTCGCTGCCCCCGTGCCTCTCTGCCCGTTCTGCCTTCTGTTCTTAGCTGCCCCTATATTTCTGTATTCTGCCTCTATGTCATTAGTTTTTTGTGCCCGTCTGCCATCTGTGCCACTCGTTTTTGTGCCCCTTTTGCCTTCTGTTCCACTCGTTTTTCCCTCGTTTTTTGTGCCTTTCTGCCCTCTGATCCACTCGTTTTCCCTTGTTTTTTGTGCCCTTCTGCCCTCTGTTCCACTCATTTTTCCCTCGTTTTTTGTGCCTTTCTGCCCTCTGTTCCACTCGTTTTTCCCTTGTTTTTGTGCACTTCTGCCCTCTGTTCCACTCGTTTTTTGTGCCTTTCTGCCCTCTGTTCCACTCGTTTTTTGTGCCTTTCTGTCCTGTGTTCCACTCGTTTTCCCCTCATTTTTTGTGCCCTTCTGCCCTCTGTTCCACTTGTTTTTTGTGCCTTTCTGCCCTCTGTTCCACTCGTTTTTTGTACCTTTCTGCCCTCTGTTCCACTTGTTTTCCCCTCGTTTTTTGTGCCCTTCTGCCTTCTGTTCCACTCGTTTTTTGTGCCTTTCTGCCCTCTGTTCCACTCGTTTTTTGTACCTTTCTGCCCTCTGTTCCACTTGTTTTTCCCTCGTTTTTTGTGCCCTTCTGCCCTCTGTGCCTCTGTGCCACTCGTTTTTCCCTCGTTTTTTTGTGCCTTTCTGCCCTCTGTTCCACTCGTTTTTTTGTGCCTTTCTGCTCTCTGTTTTGCAAAGCTAAGGAGTTAGGCCCTGGGACATGGAATGGGCTGGACCTTATTAATCAGAGAAATACGAAAAGTGCCCACACCAAACTTATTTTCAAACAATCAACTTAAGAATCAAACCAAAAAATCCTTTTAGTTTGTTCGGGTACTTTTATTTATACCCTTCGACTTTTTCAATTCTTTTTTTATAGATTCTTTTTATCACATTTGTGTATGAAAAAGGAATAATTATACATTCAGCGCTATTTACACTTATATACAACACACTTTACAAACACATAAAAATAATACACAGCATAACTAATAAGAAAGTAAATACAAAACATACATCCTAAATACAATACTTAATACAAGCAAACAGTATATCCTAGTGCATTTGCAGTCTGATGAATGAATCAATATTCAAAAACGACTTCGGACAAAGTCAAACCAGGAGACAACTTCACCAAAGGGTGACCAATTGTAGAACTAACAGCAGCTAGTTCATACAATAAATGATAATACTCGCTCCTTCAAATATGCTGACGCGTTTCAAATCCAGGGAAACTAGTTCCTGGATTCTCATCAGGGCTCTGTCACTTATCTGTAATAGGTATAAAAAACAATAACGTTTTATTTGTTGATTTAATGGTGCCTCTCTCACCACAATTACACTGCTGCCACCAAGCAGTTCTATATATGTACCTGCGTGAATTAGGCCAACTATGCCTTCTTGATATTCGGAATGGACTGTCATGGTTTTTCTTTCTACTCGACTGAATTGCTGATTCCTACAAGAAAGAATTTGCGCTCTAATCAAGCTGTATGTTTTATGTTCTCTTTTGATGAACCTACTGAAACTGACAACATGGTCATACCTCTATTTGTCGAATCAATATCTCAACTTGAGGAGGACACCGGGACCCATTCTTTGTTTCCACCCGTAATCTACCAATAAATACACAACCAATGGAGTTACTACACTTCCCATTTTAAATATGCTTCCTACATAAGGCACTTAAACTATAAGTATGTCACATACCTTTATGCTTTTGCACGGGACGCCTTATTTCTTTTCTAGCATCCTTTGAGGTCTGCACAGCATCTTGTATATCAAGCTGGCGGACAAAAGAAAAAGGGGGGCTCATTTGTAATCAAGCACGCAACCGATACGCGCCAGCACACAACCGGAGATGCACATTTTCATGCCTGCCTACCTAAATCGTAAATCATACGTTCTTATATAGCTCCTTTCACATTAAGGTCTCAAGGCGCTTGCTTTGGGAACCCGTCCTGGCTTTTCCCTGCGAGATAACCCCTACTGGGCATCCCCAAGGTGAAAGCCAGGCATCCCATCGCGGTGGGACTGTAGTGGAGATTAAGCAAGCTATTGCCCAGAGTTGCAGAGTTGCAGAGTGTGAACCCATGATTCGAGTAGGCACAGAGGCGAGAATTATCGAGTCCGTGGACATTTTGACCTGAATGTAGAACTTGACGGGTTCTTCGTCGAGAAGCAGACTTTCTGCCAATATCTGTTGATTCCTAGTGCGTAACGGACTATCGTTAATACTTTGTGTCAATTGCACAGAAACTTTGAAAATTTGTTGCGAGACCGAAGCAAAGAGGAAACACATTACCTCTCTCTCCAGTCAAAATCTGCCTCGCCTACGATTCCACAGCAACGGCGGCCATATTGGAATCATTGATTATGTATCTTCTTCACTACCTAAGGAATTGTGGTACTCGTAGTCTCTCGCTATCTTAAGTCCACCAATGTGTAGTTCACAACAACATGTCTTTGATGCTATATTTAGAGTTGTGCGAACCCTCAAGTATTTTTGTTTTATTATTGCTGCCGCCGGATTAGAGAGATGAACCACTTCTTCTCTGCTCAGTTGCACAGCGCCACACCTATTATTACACCACAGCTGCGGCCATGTTAAAACAATTCAGTGTACTTCCTCATAACACCATGAGGGATTGTGGGATTTGTAGTCTCTCTATTACCCAATTTATTAACATGTATCGGATATGTATTGAACTCTTAGCACAGAGCTCCAAATACCTTTCATTAACATGGATCGAGATATAATCTTTCACAGCCTTGAAATTTCAGACAAGTTATTAAGGCCTGTTTGTGTACTGTTGAATTTTAGAATTAAGTATGCCTCCTTCTGCAGCAACACTCTGTCAACATCAGCAGGACGTTTTGTTTGGTTCATGCTGAATAAAATTGACCATTTAAAATCGTTTTCACCGTGTGACTTTTCTACAAAGTGTTCTACCATTGGAGCTGTCATAACTTTCTTTTTTATCCTGGACCTATGTTGGGTAATTCTCATATTGACTTGCTGGTTGGTCTTCCAGATGTAAATCTTCTTACATGGGCACAATTTGTTGACCTATACTTTGGTTCTTTTTATACGCAAAAATGGGGCATGGAAAAGGACATTCAAGACCTTCAAGGAGGTGCCAGTTTTTGAGTACCATCTGTCGCATTCTATGAGTATCTGGCCCAAATGTTGTAACACATACCAACCTATCTAGCTCTCGCTTCTCTTTGACCTGGAGAAGGCAATCCCGGTGAGTGAATAGTGCCCTTTTAAAAGAATGTTTGAGAAGTTTTTTTGGATACTCTCTCTGTACCATTTTTCCACAGAAGGTGGAAGCGTGTTGTTCATTGTCAGTTACTTCCGTGCAGTTTCTCCTTATATGCAGGAGCTGCCCATATGGCAGGTTAGCTTTTAAGTTCCTGGGATTTGCACTTTTGTGGTGTAAGATGGTGTTTTTGTCAGTACTTTTCTTGTAGAAAGATGATTTAAGTTGTCCCTCTACACATGTTAATTCTAAATCCAAAAATGTAATCCTAGTTTGGCTATACTCAATTGAACATTTTATATCTTGATATCTGGCATTGAGCCATTCATGGAATGCTAGTAACTCAGCCTGGCTCCCCTGCCACAGGAGCCAGACATCATCAATATAGCGGAACCATTGGCTGATATGATCTTTAAATAGATTATTGGTTTCCACAAATCTTTTCTCATACTCGGCCATGTAGAGAACCGCCATTTCTGGAGCATAAGGACAGCCCATGGCCGTCCCCTTTACTTGCACGAAAAATTCACCATTAAAGGAGAAATAGTTCTTTTTAAGAGCAATTTCAGCCAATTTAAGAATGAATGATGTTGGCACTCTGTGTGGTCTCTCCCTACTTTCTAAGAGTAGTTCCATCCCCTTCAGCGCTTCATCTTGGGGAATCTGCGTGTAAAGCGATGTGACGTCCATCGTCACCATTTTTTGAGTTGACTGATCAAAAGGGGTCCCTTCTACTTTAGTCAGAAAATCAGTAGTATTTCTCAAATACGATTTGACTTTTTTGAGGACCATTAAAGGAGAAATAGTTCTTTTTAAGAGTTTTTTTTTAGAGAAATTTCAGTCAGTTTCAGTAGGTTCATCAAAAGAGAATATAAAACATACAGCTTGATTAGAGCGCAAATTCTTTCTTGTAGGAATCAACTATTTAGTCGAGTAGGAAGAATGGTGATCTTTAACTTATCTGAAATTTCAAAGCTGTGAAAGATTATATCTCGACCCATACAGCTAGACGCAGGCGTAAATAGGTTAGGCAATTTCATCATTCCATCCTCTAATGAGCCTCAGCGGATCTGTCGTTCCATCAAATCTGGGTCCCCCCGTGATCCGGCCTCACCGAAGCTTCTTGGAGGAAGTATTGAAACCCTCGAACCTTACATCAGAGATGTTCTTGATCTCTCTTTTAAGACTGGCACTGTACCTAAAAAGTGGAAGCAAGCGATTGTGCTCCCGCTTCAAAAGAAACCAAACCTCAGCTGGGACAGGATGGACAACCTGAGACCTATCTCCCTTCTCCCTTACATGGCCAAAGTGGCAGAAAAGGTGGTCAATCTCCAACTTATGACTTTTGTGGATGAATCCAATCTTCTTCATCCCACCCAGTTTGGATTTCGCTCACGCCACTCCACGGAGTCTGCGTTGCTCTTGGCTACGGACAGGCAATGGGGAAGATAAGAACCGATGCTTGGAAGCTATGACCTCCTACTACAAAAATATAAAAAAAGCAAGGAAAATAAGTCTTACCACCCAAATTACAGAGGCGGGCAACTCTACAAGAGAGCTATTTAAAATCATTCAGACCTTCACCAATCCTGAAGTGTGCGAGAGTCCAGATACCTTCACCCAAGTCCTATGTGATGATATATCACAGTTCTTTGAGGACAAAATAGAAGGGGTATACAAAAAAATCACTGCAGTTTCAGATCCCTTGGAAACTGAGGCCCCTGAAATTTCCCCAATGTTGACTTCTGGAAAAACTCTTCAAGAAATTCCAGAAATAACCATCAAGGACCTGACTACACTCATTAACCAAATAAAGACTGGCTCGCCTACTGACCTAATACCCGCCAAACTTATCTCCCCTTTAAATGAGATATTAGGACCTCCTATTCAGAAACTGCTAAATCTCTCCTTTGCTGAGGGTCTACTTCCACTAGCCTGGAAGGAAGCGGTAGTGAACCCCATACGTAAAAATTCCACCTTGCCCTGGTCAGAACTCTCCAACCTCCGCCCGATTTCTCTCCTTCCTTTCATCAGCAAACTGGCAGAGAAACACGTCAATACCACCCTCTCCAGCTTCATCGAGGCGACAGAGGACCTGGACCAATCACAATCTGGGTTCAGGCCCAACCACAGCACTGAATCAGCCCTTCTTTCTGTGACAGATCAGATCAAAATGTCACAAGATCGAGGTGGCTCTATGATTCTAGTGCTGTTGGACCTGTCCGCAGCCTTCGATACCGTGTCCCATAACATTCTTCTCAGCCGTTTGCAGGGAGTTGGAATTGGAGGCCTAGCATTATCATGGTTGGAGAGTTTCCTCTCCGGGAGATCGCAATCTATCAGCCTGGGCCCCTTCCGTTCCATCTCAAGGCGGCTCACGAAGGGGGTGCCACAAGGATCATGCCTTAGCCCTACATTGTTCAATGTATATGTGGCCCCCCTTGCTGAGATTGTACGGAAATATGGGTTCATACCGGTTTCCTACGCCGACGACACCCAGCTCCTCTACCCTTTCAGCTCCCTTGGCCCTAAAGTCAAGGAGAACTTTGCTGAGGGTATGAGAGCGGTGTCACATTGGATGGCGGTGAACTGCCTCCAATGCAATGTGACAAAAACAGAGGTCATGCTCTTTGGCAAGGCAAACCTCCTTTGGTCCCCTGACTGGTGGCCAATAGATCTCGGTCCAGTACCTACATCTAAACCTCATGTAAAGAACCTTGGGGTGAAGTTGGACCAAAAGCTGACCCTGAAGGAACACACCAACTACATCGCAGGGTTGTGTTTCCACACCATTGGCCTACTCAGACGCGTCTTCCCATATCTCCCTGCCACCTATGGAAAGACACTTGTACAGGCCTTGGTGACCAGTCGCCTGGACTACTGTAACGGCCTGCTGACATTAGCAAATGCTGATGCAGTAGGTCGTTTGCAGGTGGTCCAGAACACGGCAGCAAGATTGGTCAAGGGTGCACCAGCCAGGACTCCCTCCAAGCCCTTGCTGAAAGAACTGCATTGGCTCCCTATACGGCAGCGCATCAACTTTAAAATCTGCTGCACGGTTCACAAATGCCTTTATGGAGCAAGTCCTAAATATCTATCTCAATCCCTGGAGCTGTATCAGCCCAGTAGGTCTCTCCGCTCAAGCAATCTAGCCCTTCTAAAACCCCCGTCCACAAAGAAGTCCAGACAAGGAGACCGGGCCTTCTCCTCAGTTGGACCTGCCCTGTGGAACAAACTTCCCATTGATGTAAGAACAACCATCAATCACCTATCCTTCAGAAAGACATTAAAAACCCTCCTCTATCAAGAAGCATTTCTCTCCACTTAACTTCCTAGGATGTACTACCTGATAACCCTATAGCTGGCAAAGCGCGGAGATACCCTTACGGGATTGATTCCGGCGCTATAGAAGAAATTAAAATAAATAAATACCGAGACCATCAGGCAAGTGGTAGATGAGGGACAAACTATGGCACTCATCCTACTCGACCTTAGTGCTGCCTTTGACACTGTAGCACATTCCATCTTGCTACAGTGTCTCAACAAGGGCGGAATAAATAGGGTGGCACTCAGGTGGATACAGTCCTTCTTGGCGGAGTGGGGCTTTCAGGTTAGACAGGGTGAACACTACTCTAGGGTGTTCAATCTCGATCAAGGGGTTCCCCAGGGCTCTGCCCTAAGCCCCACCCTGTTTAACCTTTACGCCTCCCCTGTAGCCACTATTGTGGAAAGATATGATATCCAACTAGTATCTTACGCTGATGACACACAGCTGGTCATCTCTCTGTCACGGGCACCAGGAATTGCGGCCGCCAACTTCAGTGCTTGCATGCAGGAGCTTGCCTCCTGGATGTCTAACAACTGCCTGACGTTGAATGGCTCCAAGACTGAAGTGCTCGTGGTGGGGGGGGCCGTCTGTGTGGTCCTCGGCATGGTGGCCTGACTGTCTGGGCCCTACTCTTGTGCTGTGTCAACAGGCCAAAAACCTCGGGGTACTATTTGACTCCGATTTGTCATTTGCTCCCCAGGTTAATCGGGTAGTTGGTATGTGCTTCGGGATACTCAAGACCTTACGTAAGGTCCTTGACCTGCTCCCTGTTGGTGCCAGACAGACTCTTGTGCATGCCTTGGTCACATCGAGACTCGAATATGCCAATCTTCTATATCTGGGCATTACGGCCAGAAGTCTCAACCGTCTCCAAGTATTGCAAAATGCCACAGCCTGACTGGTGCTAAGGCTCCCCAGGAGAACGTCCTCTAAAGCTGCCCTAAAGTCCCTTCATTGGCTGCCAATCCGTGAAAGGATTAAATTCAAAGCTCTATGCATATGTCATCGCATCTTTGGAGGTAGGGCACCCACCCCCCTCAACTGTCTCATCACCTCTTATAGACCAGAGCGGATGCTTAGATCCTCTGGCACTGGTCTGGCTGGTGTCCCCAAAATCCGTAAAGCTCGTATGGGGGGCAGATCGTTCAGACTCCTCGCAGCCAAGAATTGGAACCTGCTCCCTACTGAACTACGCCTTGAACCCTCTGAGGCTAAATTCCGCAGAGCCCTCAAAACCCACCTTTTTCGCCTAGCACTGCCTTAACTTCCCACTCTCCCACATGCTCACTCTCAGCGCAGGGACACGCCGGAGAGCGTAACTAAGCGCTTTATAAAATTCCAAAATAAAATAAATAAATAAATGTTAATGAAAGGTATTTGGAGCTCTGTGCTAAGAGTTCAATACATATCTGATATATGTTAATAAATAGGGTATAAAAGAGACTACGAATCCCACAATCCCTCTTTTTTTTTTGTTTGAATATCTTTTATTGCTTTTGTCATTGTTTTCGTTTGCACAATGTACAGTATAATAATAATTTCGAAAATGCAACATTACATCTAATAATCAATCAAAACTGTCAATAGAAACAACAGGGTGCCACAGTGCCACACATTTTTCATAGTATACAAATCAGAGATGTGCCCGGGGGCGTGTCGTAAGAGAAATCTGCATCCCTTTAATGGCGAAGCCATGTAGGGATGGAGAGTATGGTGGGGGTCAATACACTACAACAACATCCAAGGCACAGGATAAACGAAGGATTTCGCAATCCAGGATGAACTGCAGAGAGTAGATAGTCTCTAGATCATAGCAACAATACGTTATTAGCTTCAGTAGTGTAGTATCAAGACTTCAGCCTAGTGCCCGTGTCTCCAATGCACTTCCATCTTAAACAGTCCTATAACAGAACAACTAGTGACAACTAGTGGAAACTGATATTTAAAGCTTTGGAGGACATTACAGCCATGACATTGGTCCCAGATCCCTTGCTAGCGCTACTGGGCTACTCCAAAAACTTGCCAAAAGCAGTGAGACGGTTAGTGGATATAGGGCTGATACTAGCTAGGCGCAGAGTAGCGATCTGTTGGGCTCGTGGTCCGACTCCCACAATGACGTGCTGGTCCAAAGATATATATACACAGACAGAACTTTACAGTGAACTTCTTCCTCTTCTTCTGTACCGTTCCAAAAACGTTTAGGAGCTCTACCAAAGTTATACGTCCGCAAAAGAAACAGTGACACCGAGCTCCGACAGCCCTAGTGAATGAACAGGAAGGGCATCTGACACGATGCATAGTCGCAGATATACTGCAGAAGTCTTCTGTCCTAAGAATTACCCAAACCTTAGACCGTAAGGACTGCCTAAAGCTGCTGGTACACTGGTGTTGTAGGACAACAGATATGTCTTACTGACCAACGATATAGTAATGATGTTTGCGCAAGGTTACCGACATGTAGCTCTGATTCTAAAGTTTTAACAGTGTAATGGTTAAATATGTGTTATATAGTACGACGCATTGTAATGTCATGCCATAGCAATCTACGCTATTCTATGTTATGTGCTCTGTTAAAAGAAATGCATGTATATTTGGATGCCAATAAAATTTAAATAAATAAACCTGAAAATAGCTTGGGCCGTTTGCAATGCTTGGGAATCACGCAGTGGAGGATGGGATCTATCCAGCTGGGTATCTGATACACAAATAAAGTCCCCACAATTATGGTCAGTAGTACTAAGTGTGGTGCTAATGGGCGCAATAAGTCTTTAAAATAAGCACTTTGATCTGAGTTTAAGGCATATATGTTTACAATGGCAAAGTCTCAGTCCTCCAGGTGACCGCATACCACCACATAGCAACCTTCTGGATCTATTAAAGGATTAGTGTGTTAGAAAGGCATCCCCACCTTACTCCATACCAGGACTCCTCTGGCCTAGGCGGAGTATGTGGTATAAATAGCTTAGTCCCTCCATCTACTCTGTAGCGCTAGTCCCTCCTATGCCGTTAAATGTGTTTCCTGTAAGAGTGCTATTTGCACCCCCCTTCTAGTTAGGTAAGATAGGGCCTGATTCATCAAAGGGTTTTGCCCATTCTGTGTCTATGGGAAAATGTGTTCATGAATATGGCCCATAATACTTTGTAGCGTTTTGACACGGTATGCATACCGCGTATTTTCCAGGAGAGGCATTTATAAATTAGAGTTACTGTCATCTGTAATATATTGTAAGAGTATGGCCATGCACTTCTTGCTGTTTTCTCCCACCCCTCAGCAACCCCGTGTTCAATACAGTCATTTTATGCAAAAAAGTATGAATCATGAATCCCTAACATGTTAATCAAAAGCAATTATTCCAAGCCCTCTTCCAAGGACACGTAGGCCCCCCATCCAAACAGTTAAACAATAGCTAGAAAAATCATAGGAGTTCCCCAGAGTTTCATAGAAAGGGGAGGTTGAGGAAGGGAGTCCCTCAGGCAGCATATGCTTGGGGCCCATTTTGGAGCTCCCCGATCCCATTACCAGTATGTCCAGAGATTTAGATGAGGTTGTTGTCCGCTCTCTGGGTCATTTTGGGTAGCTTCAGGCTCAAGACTGAGTGCGGAGCTGGTGGAGTCTTAATCAGAGTCCCGTGCCGTAGCCTCCCCCTCTGGCATTGGAGGCCCTGTATCTCCTCTGCTTATCAGTGCATCCGCCATGTTCTGTCTGTTGAGTAGCGCCTCAGCTTGCGATACAGCTGCAAAGCTGCGTGGCGAACTTCTGCGCATAGATCGAGAGTGATGTACACTCCGACTGGGCCCTGTTTGCATTCAATGATCAAGCAAGTCCCATATCTCTTGTGGAGACTGGAAAAATCTAGCACCATTGGGTGCCACCACCCACAATTGTGCCGGAAGCAGCATGGTGTAGGGAAGGCCAGGCTGTCGCAGTTTCTTCTTCGCCTCTTGAAACGTGGCTCTCTGCCTTTGCGCCTCCCGTGAGAAGACCACAAACATCCGTATCATTGCGAATTAAACTCAGAGATCTGCTTTACCGTGGGCCTGCGCTAGTATGTGGCCTCGGTCTTTGTAGTGGAGTAATTGGGCCACCACCTGTCTCTGGGGGGAGGGGCGGCAATGGGAGCCTTGTTGGCACCTGATGGGTGCACCGCTCAAGAGCAGAGAATGCAGAGAGGGCGGCCCTCTGACACCACTTCATTCCGTAGCTATTGCTCAAGATAGTCTATCATACTGTGTCCCTCTATTTTCTCAGGTAGGTATGCCACCCGTATATTGGCCTAGATGTATCACCCGTATATTGGCCTAGATGTATCAAGCCGTTTGCAAATCTCAAACGGTCTATTTGCATGTTTTGGCATGCATCAAAAATTCGCAAATTAAGGAATCGCAAAAATTTGCGATTCCTTATTTTGCCATAGCATTTAAGGAATCGCAATTTTGCGATTCCTTAAATACTATGTATGTAGCATTTTTCAATTGCGAATTTTGGTTAAGAAATCGCAAACTAACCCCAACTTGTAGTTGATGTTAATTTGCGAATTCTTTTAAAAATGCACAATTTGGTATTTTTGAAGGTGGCATGTGACGCACACACATGCCCATAGGGCATGTTTGTGCGCCATATGCACACACATGTACATTTCAGGGGTACAGCTGGGTGTCATTGAGAGACCCCTGCACCCTTGAAATTATTCTCAATTTTCGATTAGCAAATTGCTAATCGCAAATTGAGATTAATTTCACAATCATTCCTATGGGCCTCCTGGCCTATAGGAATGAATGGGAAATGATTCCTTAATTGCGAATTCGCAAATTGCGAATTCGCAAATAAGGAAGATTAAGAAATCGCTAAAAAATAGCGATTTTTTACATACATCCCATTTTGCGATTTCTAAATAGCGATTCCTTAAAAATCGCTATTTAGAAATCGCAAAATGGAATCTTGATACATCTGCCCCATTGTTACAACGGGAACGATTTTAAGCATACTTCAATCTGAGCTCTAATGTGTGAATCTTGGTTTTCATACTGGTCATTCTCTTCGTTGTCGAGGTGAGTGTGGGCGGTATATCTGCCAGCGCTCGTTCAGTAGTGGTGACTCTCTTCACTAACAATCTGTGTTCAGTAGTGGTAACTCTCTCCACTAACAATCTGTTTTCATTACGTAGGAGGCTCAAGTCACAGCTTAGACTATCTATTTTAGTTTCCAGCGGTGTCCAAGATTCTGTGAGGCCTGGAGGATGTCATGTAGTGAAGGGTTCCCATCCACTTAAGGCATTGGAGTCGCCCCCTTGACATAGTGGGCAGATCCAGCAGCGACGCCAGGATCCGGATCTCGCTGCGGATGGATTTGTTCATGGCCTTGGCAAGTGGGGTCAGGCCGAGAAGACTAGGCCACAGTGTATTGACATAAGATACCGATAAGCTGTATCAGGCCAGTGGTGCAAAGACCAGTGGCAAGCACTGGTAGCGACTCAGATGTCAGGGGGGTTACTGGCAACAAATGTCTCTGCAAAGGAGTCCTTCTTTAGAGCGCCACAGGCATCAGGCAGCCCCTGGTCAGTCAAGCTCGCCGATCACATGCACCCTGAAGGTCTCAGTGGAGGCCAGCCCTCCGCAATTCACTCTACCTGTGAGCCAGAATGTTCAATTAGTGCAGTCTCTCCCACTTCATGCAACGCTCAGCACGCCCCCAGGCCTGGAATCCAGCAGGCCCCGGATGGATTCATGCACCACAGGCAACCCTCCAAGCCTAGATATTGTGTGTCAGGTCTCTTCAGGAGCCCACAGTCATGCAGTGATCGTCTGCAGTGGGGTGAAGCTAGGTGTTGCAACAGCTCTATTTGGAGCTATGCATGTGGCCCAGCAATCAATGTAGAAGAGACATTGCTGTTCTATAAGGAAATTACCCATCCTCCTCAGACACAGATTTAGGTGGTCATTCACCTGCCAACAGTAGATTGGCGTTGAGCCAGATGATAGGGCCTCTAATTTTGTGGATAGGGTAACATCCGTGGTGGAGGCTCTGGGTTGCCCTCCTTTGTCAGATACTGCCACGACCAACCTTCTGGGGACCGTGCAGCTGGGGTGGGCAGTAGGATGGATGTTGAATGTAGCGCCACTACACTCTCTGTTCATTCTGGCCCATCAGGTGTATCAAGGTTGAGGGGCGGTGGGCATTAAGCCAACACTTCGGGCTATGACCCATATAACGTTGTACCTAACCTTCCACCAGCTGCTATCCCATATGTGGTGGTAATGGTGAATATTACTTTCCTTCCAACACCAACAAATCCTATGTACAACTGAAAAACAAGGTTATTCATTGCCTACGTTCTAAAACTAATGTTTCCATATCTCAGGCACATAACTTCTTGATGGTTTGCAGGGTCAAATGTGTTGGGTTGTTCAATAAGAACTTTGAAGGTGACTATGTGCTAATTAATTTTAGACATGCAGGTCTGATAGCGATCATTTAGTTAAACACAATTTGATGAGTGTACCCCAGGGTTGCATTAAGTTATACTTATTAGGGCAGTGGTTTCCAAACTTTTTTAACCCGTGGCTCCCTTGACCTAATTTGCAGTTGGCCGTGGCTCCCCACCATTTTTTTACCGGTGGGCGGGTGGAAAAAGAAAGAAAGAAAATGGGGCTTCGCTTGTTACAAATGAAGCCTGTGTGTTTATTCATGCATGAGTGTGCGTGTGATCATGTTTGTTTTTATAGCGCACTATTGCTCTGGTGTTCTGGCGCTCTGCAATTCTGACATCGTTGCACAGGGGGCCTAAAGTCTAAAAGTCAAAAGCACTTGGCAAGGGCTACGTCTGTGAAAACACAAACCATTGTACCTGCATTAAGCAGGTGGCATTTGTAACTCCCCTGTACTTTGCATATCTTGCGCCGGATAAGCTGCAATACGTTAATCCTGCATTCAGGCACTGGTAGGGCCTCAAAAAGAAGCATAATATACACACGGCCAGACGCTATCTTTCCCACATCGTGCGCTGGCCCCTGGCTCCTGATAACAGTGCACCAGGGCGCCACGGCGCACAGTTTGGGAACAACTGCCTTAGAGGGTTAGTGAAGTATATTGAGGAGTAGAGTAGCATGAGGCAAAAGAAAGGGGAGTGGGGAGAGCAGTATGAGGGAAAAGGAAGAAAGCGTGGAGGAGATTAGCCTGCTTTTCAAGGAAGGAAAGTGTGGAGAGCAGTATGAGGCATGAGGAAGGAGAGAGGAGTAGAAGAGTAGTAGGAGGTTTATGAAAGGAGTGTTAGAAGTGTTGATTTTTTGTAATGGTATTTGTGCTGGTAGGTGGTTTTGTTGGTGGTAGTGGTGGTTTTGATGCTTATACAGTTGGTGGTGTTTGTGTGTTGGTGCTGTAGGTGTTTTGTTAGATGATTGTTGGTGTTTGATTGGTGGTAGTGCAAAAGGAGTTGTTAGCAGTATAGTGTAGTTAAATATAGTAAATGTTTTTGTTAGATCTGTTAATGTTAGTGCATATTAACAAATCGTAATACAATTTTGTTTTGAAAGTTCACATTTATTAAGTATACATGTAAATGTAAATGTGTTGTATTTGTATAGCGCGAACAGTAACCCGTAAGCATCCCGGCGCTTGTACTCCTACCACAAGGGAACCCCTCCTGGCTTTTCCTTGTGAGGTGTCCACTCCTGGGCATCCCATGGTGAAACCAGGCATCCCTTGTGCATCGGGGGCCGTTGTGGAGACTAAGCAAGCTATTGCCCAGAGTTGCAGCGTGGGGCCCATGCTTAGATTCGGCACTGAGGCGAGAATATCCGGTCAGAGGAATTTAAGCCCGATCCCGCCGAGGCGGGAATCGAACCCTGGTCCCTGGCCAGCGTTCTGCATCAAGGTCTGCCGCTCTAACCATTGAGCCACACTTCTCCACTCCACTCTACATGTGATACAGCGAGTGATGGAACCTGCCTTAAACCCACACATCTGGCCCGTGATCCAGGGGTATTTCCTCTTTAGTGGGTCTCTACGTGCTGGGCACTTCGTAGAGGTCTGTAGAATTTCCGCCCCTCGGTCGTGGTGTATTAAGATAACAAGAGCAGTGGCTGCCTTTTCATGAGGTTTGGGGTGGGGGGGTAGCTATGACCGGATTAATCACCCTAAACTGCAGTTGTCAATCGTGCAGCAGGTGAAGTGGCATAGAAGTGAAAAAGTCGAGACAGCAAGAGAGAAGGAGTGTTAGTGGGTGGATGGAGAGACTTAGTCGACGGGTGGATTCATGGATCTTTTGGAAGGGGGTGGTAGGTGAACGGTTATGTCGGTGAGTGGGTGGCTTGGCAGATGTCTGTGGGACCGCCATGACATGAATCGTACGGATAAGAATGAGGCACAGACAGAAGGGGGGTGCTCATGAGAGGGTAGCAATGGAGAGGCAATGTGATGGAAAGTGGGCCACTGCATACATGCCAACATTCCAGAAGAGCAAAGTGGGAGATTTCATTAAAAAAATCGGGAGAGTGGGGCCTTGAATCGGGTTACTGACATGTATGGGCTTTGGAAGTGTGCTGCTGCAGGATCGGACATTGGAAACGTAAATGCATGTTTTTTTTCTTACCTTTTAGAAACATGGAGCGCAATGGCAGGCAGAGAGGGTGATGCAAGGGTTGTGCACTGGCCTTGCAGGTTGCTGGCATTACATACACACCCCCCCTTCCCGTGTGGCAGCCCGGGTTGAAACAACTTCCCAAGCACACACACAGTCGCTCCCCCCGCCCCCAGTACTTCACAGATCTTTAAAAGACAATTCCCTTGTTAACACCCCTTCTAGAGTCCCTGCACGTTACACAATAAATACCAAGCCCTGTCAGCTGAAACTAATCGGGGTTTTGCTTGCAGGAGTCTGGAGACTATCCTTGAAAATCGGTAGTCTCCTGCCTGAATCGGGAGGGTTGGCATGTCTGCCACTGGGCAAACCGAGAAGGAAGAGATATGTTTAATGAATATATGACTTTACCACGAATACAAATACTCCGCATGGCATTACCACGCGAATTTTACTTCGCAAGTGGCTGTACCACGCAGCTTTTTAGAACGCAAGTTCTAAACTCGCATTTCAAAAACGTTACGTTCACCAGCTCTTACTTCCATCCTCCATCGAAATATGCGTTAAAACACGTCTACCAAAACTAAAAAAGGACTTCAATTATGACGTACTCGCCACGTCTTCGGTCGGCTCTTTTCTTTTTTTTTTTAATGACACTTTAGTGCGTTTTGTCATTGTATGTAGCCTGCTCGTTTTATTTTTTTTATGGGGGGGAGACCCCTCTCAACCCCCCAAGGCCACGCAGAACTTACATGCTGGACGACCAAAAGGAATACCACTTGCGTGGTAAAGACGGTCGGTGAAGGCTCCCTCGTTGAAGAGACGTTTGCGGGGTAAGTGGATCGTTGAAAACGTCATGCGTGGAAAAGACTTCGTTGTAAATGATGTTTCCCATGTTTAACATGAACCAGGGGCTTTCTCTACCCATATGTGCGGGTAACTCACTTCTGACCCCCACACTAATCAACGCCACCTTAAAAGCGGCGCAAAGCCTCCTGCACGAGGCGCCCGTGCTGCTGACTCATCGGAGGGCTCCGAGATGTAAAGAGCTGGCTAATGTCCCGGAACTGCTGCCTGTCCCACAAGCACAGTGATGGTGTGACCCCCGGAGTCTAGGCGCTGACCGATACTCACACCTACAGTGATGTGTGAACGCCCCGAGTCAAAGCCTAACTCTTCCCTGGTTACCCCTCTTGTTTATGACATTCCACCAATAAGGAAAAGTAAAGAGAATTTGGTCTGCAAAACTAATTTTGCCACCACTGCTCAGAGTAGTATCTCCTGTGGCAAGGTTAACACGGGTCCCAAACCTACAATTATCCTGAATCATCTGGCTCCATCAATGGAGACTCAAATCTTACCTATGGATTCTGGTGCTACTATTATAGTAGGAAAACTGGCAGGTTATTTATGGGACATCTCAGGTTATCCTGATCCTCTTCTGTAAGATTCTATTAATGAGCATAATACATCACCAGTTCTTTTTCGACACAATTCTAATGAAATAGGTTTTTAGTCATGATTATGACAACCGGTTCCAAACTACTAACTATAAACAAATTAATCCATTAAATGTGGCTGTATTCATGAGCAAGTTATCGTCCCCAGATTGGCACAGTTTAGTAAATGTAAATGTAAATATATAGGCATTTATATAGCGCACTACTTACCCGGAGGGTCCCAAGGTGCTTCGACCGCTGCAAAACCCTTCCTGGCTTCCCTGAGAGATGGTCCCTTAATGGGTATCTCCAGGGTATGACCAGGCATCCCCGGCGGGGCCGTTAGTGAAGATGAGGCAAGCTAATGCCCAGAGTTGCCGAGTGTGATCGCTGATCAGAGTGGGCACCGAGGCGAGAGAATTATCGAGTCCGCTGACCCTGGTCCAGAAACCTGCCGCGCCGGGAATCGAACCCTGGTCCCGGGCCGTCCTCTGCTCTCGGGTCTGCCGCCTCTAACCAGTGAGCCACACTACTTCACCAAGTAACATCTGCACAGATAATTTATATACAAGAAACTTTGGATCTGGGTGATATTCAAATTGAGGGATTTTCCTCAGTGGTTACTGCAGCGACTCCTTCCAGTTTTGGAAGGGCTGGATGGGGTTTAGCCATTTTATTGTCTACACCGCTTTCGTGAATGTCAATAAGACATTAACTAATTCACTGCACTACCAATTTGCTCTCTTATCTTTCAGGAAAGATTATCACTTGCTCATTGGTAACTTCTATAACAATATCTTTGATTTTACACGTAGTGTGGTCATTACCAAATTGAAAGAAGATCTAATTTAATTTATCCTACCAGAGATGACCCAATACACATTGCTCTAGTTTGGAGATTTTAATATTCCTAAATGCTCACTGTGGCTCAAAAAAGTGTGTGTTGTCACAGATGCATTTAGGGTTGGTCAGCTACAATTCCCACATAACACATATGGGAATTCTTTGAATAGTACATTATTCAACCTAATTTAATCTTTTTGGAAGACTAGAATGCAAAGTCTCGACAACATCATACATTTATTGGCAGGGGGCAAAAACTACTATTGATTATATAATACTATCAACAAAGGGCATTTGTAATCAGGTTAATCGTGTAATTAAATCTAACTCTGTAAATCATCATCATCCTCTGTTTCTCACCCTATGGCTCCAATTTAGTGAGCACATTGATTATAACATCATAGGTAACATTAGGGTAACAAGATCAAATGGGCCATGCCTTAAATAGGGTATAAAACCGTTTCAGCGTAACTTTTACAACGCATACTGTTTCAACACACACCATTACAACGCAGGATCCTTTACAACAAATGCCTTTACAACGCATGACATTACATAGCAGATGCTATTACAACGCATGCCATTACAACGTAAGTATAGGTAAGTATATCATTTTATTTAAACATTTTTTTAATTACAGATTTTTTTTAATTAATTAAAAAAAATAAAAAAATTAAAAAAAATTAATTTAAGTAATTTTATACATATAGTTTGGGTTATGGGGTACAGGGGTATTTTTAGGTTTCCGGGCTGGGTTTGGGTTATGGGGTACAGGGGTATTTTTAGGGTTAAGGGCTGGGTTTGGGTTTTGGGGTACAGGGGTATTTTTAGGGTTCAGGGCTGGGTTTGGGTTTTGAGGTACAGGGGTATTTTTAGGGTTCAGGGCTGGGTTTGGGTTTTGGGGTACAGGGGTATTTTTAGGGTTCAGGACTTGGTTTGGGTTTTGGGGTACAGGGGTATTTTTAGGGTTCAGGGCTGGGTTTGGGTTTTGAGGTACAGGGGTATTTTTAGGTTTCAGGGCTGGGTTTGGGTTTTGGGGGTACAGGGGTATTTTTAGGGTTCAGGGCTGGGTTTGGGTTTTGGGGTACAGGGGTATTTTTAGGGTTCAGGGCTTGGTTTGGGTTTTGGGGTACAGGGGTATTTTTAGGGTTCAGGGCTGGCTTTGGGTTTTGGGGTACAGGGGTATTTTTAGGGTTCAGGGCTGGGTTTGGGTTTTGGGGTACAGGGGTATTTTTAGGGTTCAGGGCTGGGTTTGGGTTTTGGGGTACAGGGGTATTTTTAGGGTTCAGGGCTTGGTTTGGGTTTTGGAGTACAGGGGTATTTTTAGGGTTCAGGGCTTGGTTTGGGTTTTGGGGTACAGGGGTATTTTTTAGGGTTTTGGGGAACTGGGGTATTTTTAGGGTTCAGTTTTTAAATAAATAATTTAAATAAATTAAAACATTTTTTTTAATAATGTTATTATTTATTAATAATTGTTCTTTATTAATAATAGTTCTTTAAAAAATTTAATTAAAGTAATTTTTATCCCTACACTATCCAGCACTTACCCTACTATTGCACTGCCCTGGAGTCAGAATATTATTTATAAACACCTAAACTATTTAAAAAAAAAATATATATATATATATATATTCACTGAAAAAACCATAGGTTATAGACCATATATAGTTAGGGATTAGCATTTAAAAAACCTTATTTTATTTGCACAAAACCATTGAAATTCCATATATAGTTAGTTGCACTAACTATATATCGCGGACCCGCAATCCACTGCTAATGATGTCACATATTACATCATTCATGACATGGTCAGTGACATCACTGATGACATCACTGATGACATCTCAAATGACATCACTGATGACATCACTGATGACATCACTGATGACATCACTGATGACATCACGGATGACATCTCAAATGACATCACTGATGACATCACTGATGACATCTCAAATGACATCACTGATGACATCACTGACATCTCATTTGACATTACTGATTACATCACTGATGATATCATTTATGTGATAATACATCTTCAGACTCTAATATAACCTTAGATACACTCAGTGTAAACAGGCACTCACAGACTGTCACACATCTATGGAGTTACTCACACACCTAGTCAGTCATGCAAAGAATCAATCACACCTCCATTTCCTCAACTATACAGTTATACACACCTTACTTATTCAAACATATACTAACACATATTTACTCTCTTATACAATCCTTGATACAAGTTCACAATGATTCATACAGCCACTCTCACATTCACTGGCTCTTATGTTCAGTTATTTATATATGTCAACTCTCACATGGAGTGTGTTTTACATATGTACTTACTTTGACATGTAGAACTGAGATATCCATTCACTCACCAATACACTCATGCACACAGTCAACTGTCCATACAGCTGTTTCTACATGCACTTTTGAACCCATACACCTAGGGAATCAACTGCTCACACATCTATGCACAGAGTTATACACCTCCCAGCCACCCACACACATACTCAGTCTCCCATACAAATACTTGGGCAACCATTCAATAACCCATATAGTTACTGATATAGCTACTGATTTAAACATGCAGCAGTTTACAGAAGAACATAAATAATGATTGCCAAATTAAGACACTTTAATCACTAACCCATGCACTCAGTGAGACACATTTAATCATTCTCTCATACAGTCAGTCATGCACCTACTAAATCCTTCATCCAGACACTTATACATCCACTCATTCTTCAATATGTAAGACATATTTTAACTTTACAGAAACATACAGTCACTGGGTGTTGTCATCAGTGATGTCATCAGTGATGTCATCAGTGATGTCACTGACCATGTCATGAATGATGTAATATGTGACATCATTAGCAGTGGATTGCGGGTCCGCGATATATAGTTAGTGCAACTAACTATATATGGAATTTCAATGGTTTTGTGCAAATAAAATAAGGTTTTTTAAATGCTAATCCCTAACTATATATGGTCTATAACCTATGGTTTTTTCAGTGAATTTTCAAGGTTTTGTAAATGCAAATTCCTAACTATATATGGTCTATAACCTATGGTTTTTTCTGTGAATTTCATTGGTTTTTTAGAAGCTAATATCTATAGCTGTAAAATATATTCTTTATTAAGTGACGTATCACGTAGCCCGTGAGACGCCTCATGATGCATCGCATAACCGTGACGTATCGTCTCTGCAGCGCAAACCAAACCCAAAACGTAAGCGCGCCAGAACACGCTTAAAGATATATATATATTTTTTTAACCTTAATGAGACAAAATCCACACGTGCACATATCACAAACGTTATATAATGTAACTAAAGTCCTAAAACCCTCTATTAACTACAATGCTTTTTAATGAGGTGCTATCATGTATATTGGTCCCAAGATGGCTGCCAACACTTCTTGGATGAAGTGCTGACAGCCAATCAGATTAGATGTGTGGTTAGGCTCCGCCCAGATATATATCTTTTTTTGAACCTAAATTACTCAAAATCCACGGGAGCACATATATTGAGACCTAGCAAAGGCACATCGGGCTAACAGTCCCTACAATTTTGCCAAGTTTCGTGCAAATCCATTCAGCCGTTTGAGCTAAAAGTGAGGCCAACCGCCCTATGGAAAAATGAATGGGAAAAACGCGTTTTGGGACCCTCCTTTTTTCTCGGCCCCCCCTTGACGACCCCCCCCAAATTTTCAGGGGCTGCTCAGAAACAAAATGTGCCATTTTCCTGAAAATTTCAGCCAATTCCGTCCACAAACGCCAAAGTTATTAGACATAGAATTTTCAAAAGTTCCATAGAGAAAAAATCCTAACTATATAGAGACAAGATGGCGGCCGCTCCGGACTGTTTACAATGTTGACAGCCAATCAGCTACTCCTCAGACTCCCGTTACACTGCCGGTTAGCTTCCCGGTTAGCTGCCCGGTTAGCTGCCCGGTTCGCGTACCGGGACGCGTCTCTACGGCGAAAAAATCTGAATTTTTTTTTTTTTTTTTTTGGGCCCCGCGTGACTCTATAATATCCCCCTCATCAATCCTAGGGGGTCAGAAGGGGTCTACCTCGCCCCCTTTCCTTCATTTCCCCCTTTGTTTTGGCCTCCTCTTGTCTCTCGATCCTACCGAGAGACAAGATGGCGGCCGCTCCGGACTGTTTAGAATGTTGACAGACACCGGAGAGCCAATCAGCTTCGCTTCGCAAAGTTCCGATACGCGAAAAGTACGCGAACCGGAGCGCTGCCCGGAGCGCTGTTACAGATATATATCTTGTTTTAAACGTTAATTTCTCAAAATCCACTGAAGCACATATATTGAGACCTAGCAAAGGCACATCGGGCTAACAGTCCCTACAATTTTGCCAAGTTTCGTGGAAATCCATTCAGCCGTTCGGGCTAAAAGTGAGTCCAACCGCCCTATGGAAATTAACATGGGAAAAACGCGTTTTGGGACCCCCCTTTTTTCTCGGCCCCCCCTTGACGAACCCCCCCCAAAGTTTCAGGAGCTGCTCAGAAACAAAATGTGCCATTTTCCTGAAAATTTCAGCCGATTCCGTCCACAAACGCCAAAGTTATTAGACATAGAATTTTCAAAAGTCCCATAGGGAATTAATCCTAACTATATATACCTACTGGCGATAGCCAGTAGGTAATATTTACAAATAAATTATTAATTAATAATTTAGTTAAAAAAATAATTAAATATTTATTAATTACATTTTTTTATACAATAATATACTTACCTATACTTACGTTGTAATGGCATGCGTTGTAATAGCATCTGCTATGTAATGTCATGCATTGTAAAGGCATTCGTTGTAACGGAATCTGCGTTGTAAAAATTGCGTTGTAATGGTGTCGATGTAAATGTATGCGATGTAACGGCATACATCCCTTAAATAGACTAGTATTGAAGCTAGTCAGTTCACAAAAAGAATAATAGATACTAAAAAGCAGCACCTTGAGTCTTGTTTATCCGAGACAGCTAATTATCTGGAGATTTAAATAGTAAGGCGGGCCATGTCTGCTGGTTTGCTCATCGGTATCAAAAAAGCTTTGACTATCCCAAATGCATTCCCAAGACATAGAACCATTGTTACAATTCTTAGGGAACAGTACAAGGAGGCACTGCCTGCCAGGAAAAGGGTTCTACAAGGGGAGGCCTGGTCCAAGCTAGAAGAAGTTGCGGCCTGAATAATTGTGTTTCATTCTGGCAGACGATTAACTCCCCTTTTCAAAAACAAAATACAGCTCTCGATTTAGACTTGCATGTACTGATGCAAGTGTGGGGTGACAATTTTTGTAGTATATTTAGTCAACTACATAATTTAGTCTACCAAGATAAGGACCGAATCCAAATATGTCCAGTTCTTAGTGGAAGAAATGTTAAGTGACTATAGGCTGCTATTGGGTTGCAGGGATATTGGGACAACACTGATCCTTTATCACTCCCTTCCAAAGATCTAGTGAAATCTCAGTACTGGGATTGGATAGCTCAAGTTGAACTCAGAAACGCATCGCGGGGAAGGCTAGCATTAGAGTCCATGGACTTTAAACTGGTCAGTTCCCTGGAGAGTTATTTAGACCTCATTCAGATACCAAATGACAGGAAACTATATTTCCATTTAGGTTCGGAACTCTTCCGATTAATTCATTCACAAGCACATGGCACCACAACTCAACAGACACAGTGATTTCTCTTAGTTGCAATACAGCCTCTAAATCAATTGCACATGTATTGTTTGACTGTCCAGCTAATGCACTCCCTAGATCCAAATGGCTAAAACCTATATGTAAGCAGTTAGGAACTCGCAATCGTGTTGAAGCTTTGCAAATTTTAAGATCAGATGCAAGAACCATGTTTGCATGCTCTGTCTCAAAATTCTTGGGTCATATGTTGGGTATTAGGAGAAAAGTGCAACAGTCTTGGAGCATTTGGTACAGCATATGACTATTAACTGTATAACCTGGCATCATGCCTTTTATGGTTTAACTCTTTTATTAGGTTTTTCAACAAACACACAATACGTTGCGACACGGAACTGCGTCAATAACTAGGTGCTGCAGAGAATCATCATATCTTTTAGATGGTTTTGTTTTACCGTTGTACTGGTGAATGCACATTTTTAAGATATGTTTTTTAAATGCTGTGTATTTATGTATATGTGTTTTTAATTATTGTTCTTAATGACGATTTGATAACTTTTATGACATGTGTTAGAACTGGGGGTCTCTAGTTGGCAATGGTATACACCTTTGACCAAATAGGGACCCTTGCTTCTAAGTCAGGACAAGGGTATTACACTCCTAGATAACCCCTGATCACCCCCTTGGTAGCCCTGCACGAGCAGACAGACTTATCTCAGAGGCAGTGTGTTAAGCATTTGTGAATATACACAGTAATACAGTGAAAACACTACAGATGGACACCACACAGGTTTAATAAAAATAAGTATTCTTTATATAGACTTAACACGACCACAAACAACAAAAATCCACAATACTGTACTTAAAGTTGACTTAAAGATGGTAAAAGTTGCTTCATTCAAGTTGGTGATAAATGTGACACAGTTCTCAACAAAGTACCTGGATGCATCACGCAAAACAAACAAAAGGCTCGCAGAGTAGGAGATACGTTGGTTCCGTGATTCGGGCGAGATGATGCGTTGCGCCTCAATGCTTGCGTAGGAAATACGTCTTGATCCTTATCGGTGAGGAGGTGATGTGTAGATTCTCGTCCTGCGGCCTGGTTGCGATGCGCAAGATGGCGCCTCAATGCGATGCAACACTCCGGGTGCGATTCAAGAAGATAGCACCTTTGATGCGACGACGTGAAGACGATGTGTGCACGCCCGGGGGCCATGCGGCGAACTCTGTAGCTTTGGAGCCGCGGCAAGCCCTGCTACCCGCTTCTCCGGCGATGTGACGGAGACCTTACGGTGGCGACACGCTTCTCCGGTAATGCGTCGGGTAACAGCTTCGATAAAGTCACACTTATGTGGCGATGCAGCGGCAACGTCGGCGGCAGCGACACGCTTCTCCGGCGATGCGATGGCAACAGCTGCGACTGCGACATGCTTCTCTTGATTCGCCACGCTTCCAGCTCCCAGCGACACCCAGGCTTTTATAGACCGAATTCCCAGCAAGGAAACTCTGAGGGGAGCTGGAGGTAAAGTCTTCTGGCCCTGAGACTTAAGCAGGAGGCAAGCACAAGTTCAAGCCCGTGGAGCAATATTCTGCAAGATGATGAAAGTTCTTTGAAAGTTCCTTCTCTTTTCCTTGGCAATGAAGAAACCACTGCAGGCCAACCCAGCAAACAGCACACTGGCAGAGGGGCAGTCCAAACTCCTGCAGCTTCCTTGGTGCTTCTCCTTGGCAAACGGTTCGTCTTGTAAGCAGAAGTGATCTAAAGTTCTTGAGTCTGGGTCCCAATATTTAGACCCCAAAATCCTTTGTTCTCTGAAGGCGGCGAGGCCTCTGCCTAGTTCAAACCAGTTCTGGAGCACTCTGTTTACATGACTCCTTCTTTCCTTTCACAGTGCAGGGCACAGCCATCAGGCACACCACAGGAGGTGGAGCCAGCATTGTAGAGGGAAGGCCCAGCCCTATTCAGGTCCCAGGTGCAACTCCTCCCTTCCATCTAGATGCAGATCTCTCCATTCACCACTGGGCTGATCCAGCCTGTCTCCTGGAATCCCCCAGCCCTGTCACTCAAACTCCAGACAAGGAATAATCAACCTAGCAGAGGCAGGCTTGTACAGTTAGACAAGAAAATACCTACTTTCTAAAAGTGGTATTTTCAAACACAGAATGTTAAAACCAACTTTACTAAAATATGTACTTTATCATTTTGAGTTCAGGCATATTAAATTCGAATTTCTACCATGTTCCCTGAGTCAGTTAAGATTATAAAATGTAATAACCTAACTGCCCATTCGGGCCTATGGAGAACTGGTAGCCTTGCAATAGTGAAAAACGAAAACGGCTGTAATTCACTATTAAGACATGGTACACACACCAGGGCATGTCCTACCTTATACTTACAATTCATCCTGCCCTTGGGCCTACCATAGGGGTGTCTGTTATGAGGAAAAGGGAAGGTTTAGAGACTGGCAAGTGGGTGCACTAATATGTTGTTCAGATTCCTGTTCATTATTTGAACTTCAAAAATCAAGAAAGACTAGCTAGGTTTATACAGGTAAGACTCAATGGAGTACGTATGTCAGGGAAAACCAGTGGGTTTTATTAGAAAGCCCTCACCCACCAACCTAGTTGGTGGCATGCTTCATCATCGGGCCCACCACAGTGGCACCTAACGTGCCCCGGGTGTGCTTCGACGCCAGATTACTGCGGAGCTGGTATAATTACTGAGTGTGCAATGTGGTGAGTATGAAGGTGAAGATTAAAAAGCCATACAAAAATCCCAGCACCCGAGGGTAAAAGCTATTTTAATGAAACTGGGTATCTGTTGGCACGTTAAAAAGGCAAACGGACACGGTGGAGTATGGATTATGACCTCCAGTGTCCTGTGTGGTCTACATGTTTCAGCCTGGCCTTTCTTAATTTGAAACAGGCTTTCCTCAGGACCAAGTGAGTATGTGTGGGGTTATAAAAATAATTTACAGTGAGTGTTTTTTTGGATTTTATGTGTAGCACGCACTAAGGTGCTATATGGGTGAGAAGGGGATTCCTTCTCGCTTTGACAGTATTTTAGCTGTTCAAAGCCTCCTTGGGTCGCCTGGCAGAGAAAAAGACCGAAACTGTCGATCTGGTTCCTCCTTGGACCTGTAATCCTTCTGCGGCGCCCGGTTGTGGCCCACAACCGGGCGCCGCAGAAGGATTACAGGTCCAAGGAGGAACCAGATCGACAGTTTCGGTCTTTTTCTCTGCCAGGCGACCCAAGGAGGCTTTGAACAGCTAAAATACTGTCAAAGCGAGAGGGAATCCCCTTCTCACCCATATAGCACCTTAGTGCGTGCTACACATAAAATCCAAAAAAACACTCACTGTAAATTATTTTTATAACCCCACACATACTCACTTGGTCCTGAGGAAAGCCTGTTTCAAATTAAGAAAGGCCAGGCTGAAACATGTAGACCACACAGGACACTGGAGGTCATAATCCATACTCCACCGTGTCCGTTTGCCTTTTTAACGTGCCAACAGATACCCAGTTTCATTAAAATAGCTTTTACCCTCGGGTGCTGGGATTTTTGTATGGCTTTTTAATCTTCACCTTCATACTCACCACATTGCACACTCAGTAATTATACCAGCTCCGCAGTAATCTGGCGTCGAAGCACACCCGGGGCACGTTAGGTGCCACTGTGGTGGGCCCGATGATGAAGCATGCCACCAACTAGGTTGGTGGGTGAGGGCTTTCTAATAAAACCCACTGGTTTTCCCTGACATACGTACTCCATTGAGTCTTACCTGTATAAACCTAGCTAGTCTTTCTTGATTTTTGATATATAAAAGCGGGGATTCAGACTAGCTTACCTAGTCCTCCCTCTCTCCTTTGATTTAGTGACATTATTTGAACTTTTCAGCACCTTTTTGCAATGGTTTTTCCAGTTCAGGTATGGTTTTAATAAAGTTACCCATTATTCTGATAATTTACTTTTTTGTGGGCAGAGAGAATAATAGAAGGGTTCTTGAGGCTTTTCACAGGGCAATGGAGGAGTTGGAAGCAGCCTTGGCCACTGAGAAAACTGAAGGTTTGCTCACCAGTCTGACATTTCTGGGTATGTTTGACTTGGTCAGGATGGAAGTGTGCTTGCCCTAAGAAACATTTTAAGATTGTTAAAATATAGCTGTTGGACGAGGCAATTGCTCAAAAAAGAAAAACTAGAACTGATGAAGGTGCAGCGTCTTCTTGGCCACCTGAATTTTGCATTGAGGGCAGTTAGAGGAGGAAGAGCTTTCTTCAGAAGATTTAGGTTTTCAGTGTCAGGTGCGACTTTGCCATTTCACAGGGTCAGATTGAAGGTGAGTTAAGAATTACAGCTGTAGATCCCCTTTTAGCAGAAGTTTAATTGTACCACACAGTTGTCTCTTGAGAAGGAATGGTTACGTCAAGTACAGGTTTTTGTGATGCAGCAGTTTTATTTGTTTGGGGCTGGCCATTGCGTGGCAGAACTATGGCTGTAGGATTAGTTAGGCAGCAAAAGGAGTATTGTATTTTTGGAATGTTTTCCAGTAGTAGTGGCAATGTGTTTGTGGGGAAAACTGTTGGCCAACAGGATAGTTTGGTTTAATGTGGACAAACGGCACTTCAGTTGTATACACCCTACATACATGACCCCTATTGCTCCAAACAAAATGTACTCAAGAAGATCAGCACAGTGTCCTAGGTGTGGAGTAGATGGGGCAGCATTCCTGCACCGGGCCACAAGTTGTAAAGGGTCCATGAATTCTGGCTGGAGGTCGGAGAGTGTATATAGACAATCACAGGGATCTGCTTGGATTTTTCACCCACACAATGTCTACTGGGAATTATTAGTAGAGCGAAAAAATGAAGATGCAGTATAGATTTCACCCTATAGCTAATAGACGTTTGGCGATAATCTGGATGGATACAAGTGTTCCCAGTATTGACGCATGGGCAAGTGATGTGTTTGAATGACAGTAATAAAAGAGATGTGTGTCATGAGCACTAGAAGGGGTGTCAATGTGCAGGAAGATATTTATTTGTGGGCAAGAGTTGACAAAGGCTCTGATGGATACAGAGGCCTCCTAGACAGACTAATATCTGCATACTTGATAAATAAGCTGAGAGTACCACTAAATCAGACAGTTCTGGCGCTAGTTGATGTCAAAAGCAAAGGAGGAGAGAGTTTTACAGCTGTTGTGAGATTTTTAGCTAAGAGTTTTAAAATTCAACATTCTTTTCAGAGCGAGATATGTTCCTGTGGTGGACAATAATATCGGGGATGCATTCTCTTGATCACAATTGCAGAGGTTCTGTGATCTAGCACCGGAAGCGGACAAGGCTAAGACCAAGATGCTGTGGGATCTTTGGCAGCTGTGAGCTGAGAGTTCTTGAACTGATTAAAATGTTTGGAGCAGCATCAACTAGAAGAGCATATAAACAGGCTTGGCTGGAGGTTTTAATAGTGGTGCAGTTAATAGGGGTTTTAAGGACAATTTTTTTGTAAGACTGGTTGATGCAGATAACTTCATTTGACAAATATACAAATGCGTTTCAGCAGTGATCATTTTGGGTAAAGTTGCTGCCATTTTCTTTTATTGGAAATGTTGGTGCTAAGATCACAGGGAGATGAGATTTGCAAACGGATTTCAGCAGGTTGGGCTAAAAAATGTGGGGCCTGAGCAGACAGGAGAAGGCCCACTTACAGTCGGCTTTTGTCTAAGGTTGTGGTCAGGTTGACAGTTATTTTTTTGGGGGGTGGGGGGGAATTGAAATCTTTTCTATGTGCATAGTTTGATTATACAGCAGAGCTTTCAGAATTTCTGAGTGGCTGGGGATAAAGGGAAGTGGAGATTTACGTCAAGAGAGGATGATGGCATCTATGAATGAGGTACGGATGTGGCTGAGGAGGAGCAAGACAGATCAATTTACGAGAGTTCAGGAGGTGATTTTATTGAAGTCTGCAGATGTAGCCCTATCACTCGAATGTTTAAATGCCTGTGCCTAAGAGGGGAATTTTTGGTTCTCGATTATCAGCTTTTCAGGTTCTGAGTGTTTTACTAATAGCATTGAAAAATTTGGGTCTGTCACTTTGAGGCTAATTACGAGTTGCGGCAATCTTCCGACTGCTCTGTTACAACTAGGGCAGTCAGGCCGCCAAGGGACCGCTGCAACCGCCAGGATCATAGATTCCTGGCGGTGGTGTGATGGTCTTAAGGCTGCAATATGCTTGGTGGGACTGTGTGGTCCTGCCAAGCATATTACGAGTTTCCTCTCCGCCACGGGAAAACCGTAGTGTAGAGGAAACAAAGGACCCTAGAGGGCCCCCTTGTTCCGCTGGGCCTGGGGATGCATGCAGGGGAGCACATGTTGTGCCCACCTGGGTGCATGTGCCCCAATACCTGCAGGGCATAGAGTGCAGCAGTCAATGCCGTGCAGGTACTGATTTTGACGTTCCCATTGCAGTGCCTATTACATAGGCACAGCCGTGGGAATGCCAAGGAACCACCTAATCTGGCGGGCTGATCAATCACGGGTTTGGGAGTGGGAAGGTCCCACTGCTGCACCGCCAAACTTGTGATCAGACCCTAAGTGATTATGGAATCCATTTCTTTAAGATTAGACCAGCAACTGAACCAGGGTCTATTGGGTTTTTTGGAGCACGATTTAAAGGTCTTGGATAGATGGAGATCTGCATGTTTGAAGCGGTATTTGTGTATATTATAATAACAGGTTGTGGTTGTATTTTAATTATTTGTTTCTTTTAAAGGATGTGTGGCTGGTCCAATCCACAATACTTCTGTGGTTTAGATCGTGGGACATTCCGTTGTTTTCTGGACTGCCAATCAAGCAGAAACAAGATGTATTGAAGGCAGCTATGACTGGATGGAGCCAGGGAGGTTGAATCATGTTGGGGTTACACCAGTATCTGGTGGTGTGAGCTGCTCGTAATGTTAATTTATTGCAGGTAGGACATGCCTGAACCTATTGGTTATCCATCTTGGGGGAAATGGGGGAAATGATCTGATCTGGTGCAGAGCAAAATTGTCCACACTTTACACGTCACAAATACTCAACAGATACATGACATGAACGTGCACTTTGTACCTGTTTCTTGTGTGGTTTAACGATTAATGTAAGTGTTGCACCTGATATCATTATTTAAGAGTACATTCACTGTAGGATCAGAGGATACTCACATTGTGTGTTTTATCATAACTGACTGATAGTATTTGAATTCTTGATGACATTTATAAACCATCCCTACTTAGTAGCTAATGTGCTCACTTAGATGCTATTTAGATTGCTTTTGACATCCCTTCAGAGACTTTCTCCCAGATGCTTAGAGCAGTTTCCCTTGGACTTTGCTTTCCTGAATCTTTACTGGGTGTGCCTAAGGCTAATACGTTCTCTGACCCATAGAAGTCTCATGACCAAGCTTCTGAAATGCTGACACCTTACCTACTTATTTTCCTATGCTTAGTCCTAATTTCCATTATGGAAATTCCTAATTTTTTATATATTTTAGGTTGTGGAACCATCTTTTTAGCTTGGACTTTAGGTTGAGTGATCCTAGATTTACCTATGCACAGAGAAAAAAACCTGAGACTTTTCTCTGAGCATCAAATATTCTTCTTACTCTTTTGTGTTGCTATGACTGAATTCTTTGTATGTTTAATACTGGCACGCCTAAACTTCTTTAGGAGGTTGGGTTTCCCAGTTGTTGTTCTGTATCTTTATAGAATGGGGTTAAGAATTGTGTATCTTAACATGATTATGAATTTGTAATAAACCTTCCTTAACTTGGCTACCAATCCGTGGTCCTCATTGTGTTACCAAATGGGTTGTGCTGTTAAGTGAATTTTTTTGATTGTAAATGCTACCTCCCCTCACCTCTCAATCTGACTAAAAAGTTGATTGGAGGAACAATGGTAAGCAAATGAGCCCAGAAAACGCTGGATCAGGTCCAACTGTCTAGAATTGGTGTTCAAAAAGTCATGATGGCAGATTTAATTCACATAAAGGAAGTTCGGTCAGGACCTCATATATTGCGGACTGAGTTGATCCAGAGACCGGTATGGATGGGCGCTTGGAAGCTAAGTGCTATTGAGAAGCAGAGAAAGAAGGTGAACAGGGAGATGTGAGGTTTTTTTAGGGGTTGTGAGATCTCTGTTTTGAAAAATGTGGGAACTCTGCAGGAAGACCAATCCCTTTTCCGTCAAGACGCAGTTCATTCATATTTGCTAGGCAATTAATATTACCTGTAGGAGTTGTGTTCAAGGATTATCCAGTTGCTGGTAGAGACGTTATAGTGTTTGTACAAGAATGTGGCACTTACCTGGTGAGCCAGACCTTCGGTGATGGTCCGAGACTATTCCCAATCTTCCCTACATATGTCACGAAACCTGCAAGGGAAAGAAAAGGGAGTGAATGGGGTTTGATTAGAGGGAAAATGCCCACCTTGGAAACAGGAAAGGAAAGACCGGAAAGCAGGAGGAAAGATATGTTAACAAGCATTTACAATGCAATGGTTTCGCCTTTTGAAAAGTTTGAGCTATTGGCATTGTAAATGACAAAATTTTTATTTATGTGTTGGTTTTGAAAATAAATAAATAAATGGCATTGTCATTTACAATGCCAATAGCGTAATCTCTCGCAAATGCGAGACCTATAACATTTGCAATGCAATAGGTCGCGTATTTACGCGAGTTTGAGCTAATGATATTGCAGATAACAATGCGTTTTATTTAGGTTTCAAAAACCAAAACATAAATAAAAAGTCTCTCACACTGCTGTCTCTCACACACTGCTGCCTCTCACACACCATGCTCTCCCACACACCATGCTCTCCCTAGAAGACTCACACTGCTGTGTATGATTGTAACGGGGTCAGGACGGGAGGCCAGGAAGACTGGTGCACCCCTGATCATACCTCCCCTTCTATCCAACAGCAGACTGGAACATCAAGAGATGATTGGGAAACACAGCAGGAACCGAGCGAGGAAACTAACACTGGTTCCTTTAAGTGGGCGTACGACGACTTCGAAGATACCCCGCCTCCAGCTGACGTAGACATATCTGGATGGATGAAAGAGGGGGAAGCCCTATACGTGGCGTGTGACGTCACCGAAGGACCGAGGCACGGAGAACGCGAAGAAAACTGGACGGAGAGGCAAGGAGACGGCGGAGAAGACGGAAGAACCGAGAGCGGAGGAGAGCCAGGAGGCCAACGACCCTGTGATCTGCCCTGCCACACTCCCGAGGGAGGAGTGTGGCTTTCTCAGGTACGGCGGCGTTGGGCGACCTGGGTGGGGAGAAAGAGTGCCCCGTGTACATAGTGTAGAAACCCCTGTGCGTGCCTTTCCTGTGTACTTCCCGATACCCGTTACCCTTCCCTTCCCTTTACCTCTGTTCCTCACTTCACTCCTCCCTTGCCTGAGCACAAACACGAGTGTAAGTGTAAATAACACCGGTGCTCCCTCACAAACACTGGGTCCCGTTGGGTGGAGGTCAGTATCAGACAAGTGACTAACGGCCATCCTCTGTGGGTCTTCTTTTCCCCTTGGGTTCCGGAGACGCTGCACCTGGGAAGACGGCCCATGAAGACACCCCCGCTCACAGATCACCACCATCACGGATAAGCTGGAGTTTGCCAGGGAGAGACTGACTTTCAGAACCAGACGCACTATAAAAATAAAACCAAGCCTAAAGAAGTATACTGGTCAGCCTGTTACTGTTGCAGCACCTGTTCCCAGCATAGAGAGCGTCCCCAGCCCCCCTCCCACGCCTACAATGATATAACTTTGCCATCTGAAAATACAATAAAATATGTTTTAAAAAAAAGTTGTCTCCTGCAAAGCACATCATATAACATGCAGATCACAGATTTTTATTTTATGTAGATAGGTAACTGGATTACTGCTTTGAACACAGATATCCTTTTGTTACTTGCAGTTCATAAATTGTAATCCTTCTAGTAGACCACAGTGAGCTATGAAGGGCATTTGACTCCTACACTTTGTACTCCTGACTGTCTCATGTAACACATATTTGCACACGTACGTGATTTATTTTGAATGGATAATGTGTATTATATATAAAGGCTTTATCACTCTGCATTGGGATGAATAGCGCTATAAAACAAAAAAATGGTGTTATTTATATTGTTATTTGTCGAAATACTGTGACAGACCAACCCATCTGACATGCTTATAGGGCATGCACGTATATACAGGGACTGAACAAAGTAAGAACTTGTGAAGAGATAACCAGCTGTGTGCTTTTGTTTCCTCTCCGTTGCACTTGCATGTAAGAGTAGGTTTCCAGGCCGCCTCCAGTCCGATGATGTGTCAAAAGGAAGCCTAAGGACCCCTTTACTCCTGCCTTTATCGTTAGCACAGCTGGAGGCGAATCCCCCCCCTTTGCCTGCACGTTGCTGCTGCGAATGGAAAGCAGGCAGCGTGCAGGAGCTGCTGAACGTGTCCCGGTGTCTGAAATCTACACTTGGACGGGGTCAACATATTTCTGTGGGGTCCAACATCTTGGCAGGGTGGACAGCGTCCACCCTGTGAAAATAGTGGGTGGAGACCGTGTACCCACGAGTACCCCCAACTCATGCCCCAGTTGTAACATGTCCCTTCCATTCACCACTTCCCTGTGTTTCTGCCCCTGTCCCCCCAACCCTCCTCTGCATCCTTGCTTGCACATGCAACTGCGCCCTTCCTCTTTCTTTCCATCTTTTTATTATTGTTGCTTCTCCATTGTCGGTCACCCCCCACCCTCCCAGTTATTGCTTTTTTGTCCAGCCTTCCACCTGCCCTCCAGACCCCGGTTGTTCTCCCCATTCCAACAGAAGAAAAACAAGCATTGGCATAGCCAATAGGACTTGCGGCTGGGACCTTTTAAGTGTTTAGCCATGCAGCACAATATCCTGAGTGGTTCAATTATAGCTTAATTTCTGAATATGGATAAGATTATATCAAGCCCTAATTGGAACATGTAGAAGCTCACAGCATTGGGAGCAGTGTCCGATAGCTTACAGTGGTGTAGGGGGAGGCAAGGGAAGCTTGCAGAAGTGAGGAACGTGTGGAAGCTCGTGTCATGAGGAGCATTTTCGGGTAGCTTGAAGTGGTGTTGGGGCAGCCGGGGGAAGTTTGCAGAAGGAAGGAACATGTGGAAACTTGCAGCATTGGGAGCAGTGTCGGGTAGCTTGCAGTGGTGTAAGGGCAGCCAAGGGAAGCTTGTAGAAGTGAGTCCAAGTAAGCAAAAATATAAAATCATTTCCAAAAAGAAAATGAAAAATACAAATTCCGGGTAGTCTGTGGCACAGTCCCCATTGTGTCCCTCTGATTAAGTGTTTTCCTCCATTAGTGTTTCCAAGACAGAGGTGGGCACATAAGAGCTGCCTTCTCCCAACAGAGAGCTTTATTTGACTGTTTATTGAGATTAGACTACTTGCAGGGAAACCTTTGCTCCTGCTATTGGTCTTGGGCGGCACCTGAAAGAGAACAAAGGCAACAGCCAGTGCCGCATTTCACTTCAGGCCTTGCAAGGCTGAAGCAGCAGAGCGAAGAGGGAGGGACGTAGTACCTGAAGAAGGCAGCCTTGGAGTGCTCCGAGAGCAGCCCCAAAATAGCCACGCTGAATAAAGTGTGTTTGTTTTGGAACTGAACGGACGCTCAACTGGGAACTCTGTAATCAGCACGTCCATGTAAGAAGACCACCCCTAGTCACCCGACTTGAATTTCGTTATGTCGATTCTGGGGCTCGGGGGCTCGGGGAGAGGGGGGGTTTGAGTAAATAATTATTTTCTTATTTGATTTCCCAAAAACAACCCCTCAAAAAATTGCATATGTAACAAATGCCCATCCATACCTTTGTGTAGCGAACAAAAACAGTTCCCGGTTTTTTTGCTGTTACTTTCGCTGCATTGAGCACATGGTTGGGGCACTCAGGCAAACAACAGGTAGGAAGGAGTTATGGGTGGATGCATGGTGGCAGGGTAACTAAGTGAGAGCAATGGACCCAACTCACAAAGCCGATTGTGTGTGAGAATTGGTGTGGCATAACAGCATGAGCTGAGGGCTTTAGAACTGTGGAAGCGGGTTTGTGTCTCGGCGTTATTCATTTCATGTATAATAACTCCTTAAGTAGCTCCTACAAAGTAACGCAGAGTTACACGCGAAAGCATTGACACAGAAAATCTATTTGTATTTGATTGTATTTCATATTAGTGGGAAGTGCTCATTGAAGCCCGCCCCGTAAATCTTAACTGCCAAGTTATGCCATTATGATAAGTTTGCAACACTCTCTACCCGTGCACTTTGCACCCATCTCCACGCTTCACAGAAGCTTTGTGCACCCTTGATGACAGTACTGACTCGCCCTGTACCCTAAATAATTTCCAGAAACTCTTGACGCTTCTCTCCTGGCAGGCCCACCCCTACGCCTAGGGAAGGGGGCCCTTAGTGGCACCTCGGGAGGGAGTCGACTTCTGGTTCGTAGGTTGAGGATGGAAGGGGGCACCATCAGGAGTCCAGGAAGGTTGGAGGGGTGTCACCCAAGGTGCTGGCGACCCTCCTAGAACAAAGGAGATAAAAGGCCGAGGTCTCTTTGTCCCTTCACCACGGTGTCCGGCGGATCGGAGACGCAACAAACTGCCGGGGGCATACGGAGTGGCGGCGACCTGTCGATCGGAGCATCCAGGGGAGGGGGCCCTTTATCTGCGTAGGTGTACATGGTAGCAGGAAGCGAAGGCCCAGCATGAAGCCAGCGTAGCGCTGTGCGGGAGTGGGAATGCTGCACTGAACTTTGACCAGCAAGGCGTTGATGCAGAGGCGGGGCCCAGGGCGCGATCGGGGAACAACGGAGGCCCAGCACGGAGCGGGCACTTAGGCAATGAGGCACCAAAAATAAACAAGCACTCACCTGGGGAACAACGGAGGCCCAGCATGGAGCGGGCATTTAGGCAATGAGGCACCAAAAATAAACAAGCACTCACCTGGGGAACAACGGAGGCCCAGCACGGAGCGGGCATTTAGGCAACCCCGCCCACGGCCGCATGACATTGCGGAGGGAAGAAATCGCGGGAACGCCCACGAATCTGGTCCGGCCATGACGGACAGATCTCTGTTCCAATGGCTAGCCTCTATTTATGGCTAGCCAATGGAACAGAGGGTGGATTCCCAAGCCACCATAGTATTCTCAATAGGTTTCCGCCTGCGCGAAAAAGCAGCGCAGTGCGCAGCTTTCGCTTAGGCGAAACCTAAAAAGGACCAAATAATGAAAGTAATGCATAAGGAGATCCTGGAGGAAGCCGAGGAAAGTGGGACAGAATTACCTGTGGTAGAGGAAATGCTAAGGAAGGAGAGGAACCCAGGTCTGAGGTCAGTTGTAGGAAAGTGCCTCATTTTGACTTGGTTAGCTTCCATCTTTTGCTTGATGTCTGATATAATTTCGAACTGTACGTGCACTGAGCCCCTGCTAACCAGGTCATCAGTGCCTGATCTCTTACCCCAAAACTGTACCACGATTGGCACAACTTCAGTGGCCCCTGCCCAAGCCATGGGTACTGAGGAGGGTCCTGTGGGGATGCAACACTGGTTGTGCCACCCCAGGGACCTGTCACCAAGGCTATGCACTCAGCATGTCTTGTTGCAGAGAAACCTGAAGAGTCGACTTGGCACACACCATGTGTGCTGTATCTCACGTACTCTGCATGGGCTATAGGTAAGTCACCCCAATTGCAGACCTTTAGCCCTAAGGCAGGATGCACTACATCCTATGTGTGGACATATCAGCATGAGCAGATATGCCACTACAATGCCCAATCCATTCTGGTATATTGTAACTGAACAGGAAAGCCATAAAGAAAAAGTACATGGACTGGATACTTGTCAACATGAGTTTCCTAGCTCCATGATGGCTTCACTGATCTCTGAGATGGCTGTTACCAAACATCATGTCTTAATCAATCCTCACTGATGCCAGTGGTGGATGTATTAATACATTCACACAGGAGACCATTTTAGAGGGTTCTCTGAAAACCTACCAAGCACTGGTGTGGTTCCTGACTTGTTTTGCAAGCCTGACACTACCAGACATGTTTCTGACCTCATGGGGTGAGAGCCTGCGCTTCAGATTACAGAGACATAGCCTGCTCTGGGCATAGGTTCTTCACACCTCCTCCAGGAGAGGATGGCCTTCCTGGGCAGGAAGCTTTGCCTTTGTATTCCAACCCAGATACCTACAGATAGTGAGGGAAGCCACGCCCCCTTTCCTGTTCCACTTTTGGCTGGAGGAAAGGCAAGAAAATTAGTTTGATGAGGAGGAAGGTCCTCACTTAGCCTAGACCACCCGTAGAGCGGGCAGGCAATGTGAACCCCTCTCCTGAAATTCAACCATCTGGGAATGGTGGAGAAACCTCAATCAAGGCTCGAGTAGTGCCTCTTCCCACATGAAGTGATCACTAGAGGGCGTAGACACCATGAAGGTAAGTAGCCCAGTTGCTACTATCCGTCTCCCCTTCTAACACCCCTAAATTTAGTATTTAGGTGACACCCCGAGACCTGAACATTAGATTTGACGGTCAAGAGAAGACCAGGACATAGAAGACCCACTGCTCGAGAACTGAAGACCTACTGCCGAAGAAAATTGCTCCAAACCCTACCTGATGCTCCTAGGACTCAACATTCACTGCTGCTGTGTCATCCTGAAACCTGCAAGGACTCCAAGTACAACAGAGCACCTCCAGCCTTCATGAAATTGCAGTGTAGCTCCCTTAGAGCGAAGGTATCACTCCTCTGCACACTGCAGGCACCAATCACATGAAGTCCAGTTTGCCAACTTGCTGCTCCCCTACGACCTCCATGGAGCAGTGAAGCAAGAAGAGGTACAACAGCTCTGGAGGGTCAGATCTACCTCCGCACCACGTTTGGAGGCACCAAGATACCGGAACCCCCAAAGTAAAAACTAAGAAGAAGAGTCCACACCTGACTCCCAAAACACCAAAAGCAAGCACCCCTTAGAGCAGAGGTCTTCAAACTTTTTGATGCCGAGACCCCCTTGTAAAACCTTTTTAGGCGTAAGGACCCCCTTCCGACAAAAGATTCTAGAAACTGGTGCTCCTCATCATAAACAACTATCGACAACCATAAATGCACCTGTTAGACCTCATCACATCCATCATTCATCCACCCACACTTCCACACATCCATCCATCCTTCATCCATTCACCCTTTCATCCTTCCATCCATACATCCATCCTTTACCTATCCACCCGTCCATCCACACACCCACCTTTTCACACATCCATCCATCCATCATTCATCCATGCAACCTTTTATCCATTCATACATCCATCATCCATCCACCCTTTCATCCTTCCATCCATACATCCATCCTTTACCTATCCACCCGTCCATCCATCATTCTTCCACCCACCTTTTCACACATCCATCCGTCATTCATCCATGCAACCTTTTATCCATACACCCATACATCCATCCTTCATCCATCCACCCTTTCATCCATCCATCCACCCTTTCTTCCTTCCATCCATACATCCATCCTTCATCCATCCACCCTTTCATTATTCCATCCATATATCCAGCCACCCTTTCATCCATACATCCATCCTTCATCCACCCACCCTTTCATCCATCCATCCACCCACCCATCCATCCATCATTCATCCCCCACCTTTTCACACATCCATCCATCCATCATTCATCCATGCAACCTTTTATCCATCCATACATCCATCATCCATCCACCCTTTCATCCTTCCATCCATACATCCATCCTTTACCTATCCACCCGTCCATCCACCCACCCATCATTCTTCCACCCACCTTTTCACACATCCATCCATCATTCATCCATGCAACCTTTTATCCATCCATCCATCCATATATCCATCCTTCATCCATCCATCCTTTCATCCATACATCCATCCTTCATCCACCCACCCTTTCATTATTCCATCCATATATCCATCCACCCTTTCATCCATACATCCATCCTTCATCCACCCACCCTTTCATCCATCCGTCCACCCATCCATCATTCATCCCCCACCTTTTCACACATCCATCCATCCATCATTCATCCATGCAACCTTTTATCCATCCATACATCCATCCTTCATCCATCCACATTTTCATCCTTCCATCCTTCCATCCTTCCATCCATCCTTCATCCATCCACCCTTACATCCATCCATTCACCCATCACTCATCCACCCACCTTTTCACAAATCCATCCATCATTCATCCATGCAACCTTTTATCCATCCATACATCCATCCCTCATCCATCTACCCTTTCATCCTTCCATCCACCCTTTCATCCATCCATCCATCCATCCTTCATCTATCCATCCACCCTTTCATCTTTACATCCATCCACTCATCATTCATCCACCCACCTTTTCACACATCCGTCCACCCTTTCATCCTTCCATCCTTCCATCCGTCCATCCATACAGCCATCCACCCTTTCATCCATCCATCCATACATCCTTCATCCGTCCACCCTTTCATCCATCCATCCACCCATCATTCATTCACCCACCTTGTCTGTGCCTCTCTCATGGGGGGTCAGTATCTCTCTGCTTCGTCTTCCTCTCTCATGGGAGGGCATCTCTGTGCCTCCCTGATTGATTGGCAGCCGGCTGTGAAAACATCTCACCATGAAGAACAGACTCTCAGCCACATTTCTCCTGCACAGGCACCAGGTATGAGGGCTCGTGGGACTTGAACCAATGATATGATTGTAATGTCCTTCTGCTGTTTACTGTGTATTTGTAAAGCACTCTGATACCTACGGGTTAAACTAGCGCTATATAAAACGTTAAAAGTAAAAATAAACCCACAGCTAAGTCCATTGAACTCAAAGGGCTACAGCCTCCTCCCCCACCCCCTTCCCCCCCCCCACTTCCCCCCCACCCCCTTCCCCCCTCCCCTTCCCCCCACCCCCAGCTCGTGTATGTCAGCCTGGCTGAAACAGCTTGGACACACACAAAGGCACACCAGAGTACTATCACAGGTCTTTAAAAGACCTTTACTTGTTAACGAGGCTTTGATGTTTTTCACACCTTGGTGTGAATTAGGCGGCCTCTGCCTTGAGCACCCTCGATCAGCCGCACCCTCGATCAGCCGACGCCAGGAACTGCACTCTGGCAGAATCTGCGACCCCATTCCCAGGACTCCACGACCCCCCTGGGGGTCGCGCCCCACAGATTGAAGACCTCTGCCTTAGAGGGACTTTGAGACACCGAAGACCCACTTTGTGAATGGTCCAGCTGTCCCTAGATTGCCTACCCAAGTTGCCTGCTCCTGATTGTGAGGACCTTAACATGCACAACGCCCAGCTGACCTGTTCGCTTTGCACCCGGCCCTACCGGCCCCAGCACCGAACAACCAACCCTGCTCTCGTGGTCCCTAGGCCCATTCAACCTCCTCCCTCTAAGGAGACCCACTGGACATACTTGTAATTCTCTTTGTGTAGTGCTTTTTCCAGTGACCCCATTTTTCTTTGCGCACCAGCTTCCAAGACCTCAGCACCTCTGCTACCGGCCGATCCAGGACACTCCTGAACTTCACCTGCTGGAACTTTGGGCCTGGTCCCAACATCAACCTAAAACAAGAAGGTGAACTTCGTGAAAGTATTGCCTGAATTTCTATGCATTTTTCTGCTTTTTCCCCATTGTTTCCTATGGTGCGTAATTGCACATAAAAGTGATATATTTCCGAAATTTGAAAAATCGTAACTCGGAAAGTACTTACCTTAGAACTGTGTTTATGGCCTTAAAAATTGAATAGAAATTGGTGTTATTTTTTATAAGTTGGTCTCGGATTTATTCTTGTGTGTGTGTCTCATTTATTGCCTCTGTGAATACAACAAACGCTTAACAGTACCCTTGGATAAGCAGAACTGCTGACCCACAGTACCACAAAAGGAGTGTTAGGATTATCTACTTTTGCCTCTACCTGTCTTTTGGGGATCTCTCGCACTCTCTACATAGTCTGAAGACCTGACCCAGGAATTTAAGGAGGTATTTAATGAAAAGCTGGGTGTGTTAAAGAACTATATGCACAAAATAACGCTCAGGGAAGGAGCAGTACCAGTAGTACATAAAACGCGCTCCATTCCCCTGCGAATGAAGGAGCCTCTGAAAAATGAGTTGGACAAATTGGTCAGCCAGGGGGTTATCAAGGAGATAGAGACATCCGCATGGTTGGCTCCGGTTGTTATCACGACCAAGGATGGGGGAAAGAACATAACGCTGTGTGTGGACCTGAGAGACCTGAACGCTAACATTCAGGTAGACAGATACCCCCTCCCGAGAATCAGAGAGATGTTGAGCACAATACAAGGGGCCAGATTCTTTAGCGTTTTGGACTTGTCCTCAGCCTACTATCAGATAGAGCTGCATCCGGAGTCACAGTCTCTGACGGCGTTCACAACTCCTTTTGGCAACTTCAAATTTCTACGGATGCCTTTTGGGTTGGCATCTGCGGCTGCAGCCTTCCAGCGTGTGACGCAGCACATTCTCAAAGATTGCAAAAAAACAATGTGCTTCCAGGATGACATTCTGATCTATGGCTCAGATGAAGAGGAACACAGTGAGAACATAAAAGGAGTGCTAAGGAGGTTGAAGGAAGTAGGGTTCACCACCAGAGTGAGTAAGTGCAAATTGGGGGTGAGCTCAGTGGATTACTTGGGCCACACTATTTCCGAAGAAGGTATCAAACCTAAATGTGACTTGATCAACGCCGTTAGAGATGCCCTAACACCAACAAGCAGAGAGGAGGTGGTGTCATTTCTGGGTCTGGCGGAGTACATGGCTAAATTCATTAAAGACTTTGCCACCAGAACTTATTCGTTGAGAGAATTGGTGAAGAAAGACAGCATTTTCAACTGGGGAGAGAAACAAGAGATGGCGTTCAGAGACATAAAAATCGCAATCATACAGGCACCCTTTATTGGGAAATTTGATCCAGAAAGAGACATAATAATTACCACAGATGCGAGTAATCGGGGAATAGGCGCAACCTTATCGCAAAGAGTAGAGAAGCAAGTGAAGGTAGTGGCTTTCGCCTCTAGAACTCTCACCTCTCCAGAAGCAAACTATTCTACGGTGGAGAAGGAGGCTCTTGCTGTGTTTTGGGCAATCAAACACTTTAAGTTCTACGTTTGGGGTGTACAATTCGAGGTTCATACGGACCACAAGCCACTGGTGCCTATGTTCACCAAAAAGAACATGGAGGAAATGACCCCGCGCATTGCTAAGTGGGTGTTAAACCTGCAAGGATATAATTTCAGAGCTGTATACATACCGGGCCAACAAAACAGAGTGGCGGATTTTCTTTCAAGGTCTCCCGTCCGCTGCGAGCCTGAAGAAGAAAAGATGGAGGACACCATTCTGGAAATAAGTGTAGCAGCAGCAGTGGCGGTGTGTCCATTGGGGGCGTTGGGGCGTTGCCCCCCCGCACGTACCCGCAGCTCCCTAGGCATCTCTCTGAACTGAAGTAAACTGTTTACTTAAGTTCAAATACGCGAGGGACAATGCCTGTCAGTTAGCATGATGCAGGACCGCCCACCCTCTTCAGAGTCTGAAGGGGGTGGGCGGTCCTGTGTCATGTTGACTGACAGGCATTGTCAGGGGCAGACAGCAGCACAGGTGCGCATGAATGGGGACGGAGGCACATTTTTCATCCTTGCCCACGCATGCGCACTTGTGCCTGCTCGCATGCCCATAGGAGAGCGAAACCTCGCTCTCCTAATGGGCAGGCGGGCAGAAAGCAAACATGCCCTGTGTCAATCCTGGTGCTGCTCCTGCGCCAGGATTGGCTGAGGACGGAGGGCAGGGTTTCCGGTTTCCGCTCCAGTGAAGGCGCCAAGGGCCTAGAAGATGCGGAGCTGGCCGGCAGTCAGGTAAGTTTTCTTCCTTTTTATTCCCCGGTACAGTGTGTATTGAGTCTGCGCCTCTCCCTCCCTGTTTCAATTCCTTCTACAACACTCTGCCTGCTGCTGTTCCGTGAACTGAAGCGAGGTGGGTTTTTTAACAGGAACCCGAGCAGATGTCCCGCGAGTTAATGTGCAGAGGGGTTCATTGATATTGATATTGATATTGAAATGTATTTGTAGAGCGCTCGTTCGCCCGGGGGCTTCATGGCGCTATAGACAGGGACACAACGCATCAGTCAGAAGAAGCAAAAAGGAGCTCATCAGAACGCTTGGGAGAAGAGCCATGTTTTGAGAGAGTGTCTGAAACTGAGAATGTTTCCACACGTTTTAAGGTGAAAAGGGAGGGAGTTCATACACATAAGCCTATGTTTGCCGTCATCATTATTTATTCAACATTAAAGCCTTAAGGCTTGCTTCATCAAGCGGATGCCCGAGTTTTATTTCCTGTTTGAGACCTGGTTGGCAGCTGTGCAAATGCTTTATCGTGACGTCAAATTTACAAAACCTGATCTTGAGTTTATTTTCGGTTGTTTGTTTCATTGACCCCGTCGAGGTATGTTATGCTCTCCGAGCGACATCGATGTGCCTGTCCGAGTCTTACAGAGCTGGCTTAAATAAACCAGACGTGAGGATTTAAACGGCCCCGTGAGGTATATAACGTTTTTTGCCGATAGGGAATGCAGCAGGTCAGAGAACCGGCTCAGAGGGCAGCTTGTTGTTGGCTATGTCAAAGGCTGCTGGAATGGATGTTCAGGTGAAAGGGCCTCCAAGTGGCATGAAGGTCAAAGGGAGGTCAGCTGTCGGAATGTGGAAACACTGGTGTGTGAGGCAGAGCCAGTACTCGTTTGTCATGGAGACAAAAGTGTACGAGTTTTCCACTTTCTCATTGAAGGAAAATGTCCCATAACTAGTGTGCCAGCGAAAGAGGGAGCTAGGGTTAATGCCGCATTCAAGCCTCTCCGATCTGAGTTTTCAGCTGTTGAAAAGTGGGTCAAAGGAGGGATGTCTGTGTGGTGTGTAACTGACTCATCTCCAACCCCGCCGGCCTCTCGGATGCATCAGGAATTCTCGCAGGTATGCTATTCGTTCGTAGTATGGGGTAAGCTACCAGCACGCACCGGTCGAAGAAGAGTGCAGGGAAGTGCTTGCTCACGCTGCCTGGCCTGGCATCCTGTCAGTTTTTTTTAGTCATCTTGGGATCAAACGAGCATGTATTTGTCGTGGGCGGGGTGAGTTGTACATCTGTTACATGAAGTACATTTTATTTTGTGGCATCAGTGTGTATTGTAATGACGTATCTAAGGTGATTAATTAGATGCATTTTATATTGACTTTAAGTTGAGAAAATACAGGAAAGATTGTGATGTGAATAGCTGAAGGAACCAGAGTACCTCAGAGTTTCACTAGAAAACAACTTCAAAATACTAACCTTGATGTCTGATGTGGTGTGAAAAACTGCAAGTACCAGAATGCCTCTCTGGGGGTCTCACTGAAGAAAGTGTTTCAGAATGCGCAGAGAGTTGAAGGGAGTAACGTGGTGATTGTTGGAAGGTTTAATATGTGTGACCTTAGCAGGGTTTCAGTTTTCAGAGGAAGTGTGTCTGAAATTAATTGCACAGTAGTTCCAGTGAAAGCTGCGGATGTCAGAGCTTTCAAACCAGTACCAGAGGCAGCCGTACAAACCTTCTCCTAAACTCAGCACAGCATAGGAAAGTTGTCATAGGCCCCATTTCAAGCAGGGGATTCTCTGGTCAAGGCTGTGTCACGAGTGGCAAATAACATTGCCATAGGAGGCCATCACGGTAGCTCAGTGGGCTGTGTGCCTACTTGCAAGTCGGAGCTAAGTGGCTGCGACAGACACAGTCGGGTTCAACCTGCTCTTTCCCAGCACTGCACAGTCGATGAGTGTATTTATTGTATAGTTAAAACCGTTACAAGAGGGTGTGTGTTCTAAGGTTAATATGGGTAAATGATAACATCAGCATACGCAAAGATTAGATTGTCCTCTATAGCTCATAAAAATTGGCGATTTCTTAAATGATAAATAATTCAATCTTATTGCTTTATTAACCTTCCTGCTTCCTAAAATTTGATTGAAAATGCACCATTATCCCACTCTTTTTTTCAAAATTAGGTTGATCAGGCTCGCTTGCTCGCCGCGGTGCAATACGACAATTTTACGCCGCACCACTTTCAAATGTCACCAGCCGCCACTGAGCAGCAGTGGAAAAAGAAGAGTGGGAAAAGCATATGGAAAAGGATGAGACATTGAGGAAGGTGAAGGAGTACATTGTGCCGGGGTGGCCCCAGAAGTGCAAGGAGCTGAGTAATGAAATTCAACCGTATTGGAATGTGAAAGATGATCTTTCAGTGGAAGCGAATTTCATCATGAAGTCGGGAAAACTTGTTCCACCAGAGGGAATGAGGCAGAAAATGATCACCTTGGCTCATGAAGATCACTTGGGCAGAAGCCTATGCAAGTCAAGATTAAGAGCAGACTACTGGTTTCCAGAGATGGATCGAGAAATGGAGGAGAAGGAACGCAATTGTTACGCATGTAGCATTAGCGACAAATCCAAGGTATCTAAGCATTCTCCTTTGATCCCAGTGGAGGTACCTATGGCACCATGGAGGAAACTGGGCTTCGACATAACGGGACCCATTCATGGAAGGGGCTCACAGGATTTGTACCTATTGGTAATGATAGACTATTTCTCCAACTGGATAACTCACAAAATTGTAGTTAATATCAACACAAAGTCATTGATACGTTTTCTCAGAGAAGTGTTCTCCAGAGAAGGTATTCCCTCAATGATGATAATGGACAATGGGGTCCAACTGGTCTCAGATGAAATGAAAGAGTTTTTAAAAGACTGCTCAATAACCCATATCTGCACTCCGTTGTATTGTCCTAAAGCGAATGGCAAAGTGGAAAGGGCAAACCACTTGCTGAAGGAGAGTATCAATCTTGCCAGCAAATCGGGGAAAAACGTAGAGGACGTCATAATGGAAACTCTGTGGGCTTATCATACCACCCCCAACTCCACTACTGGACACACACACCGTTCGAGCTGATGAGAGGAAGAAAGGCTGGATCAAAGCTGTCCCCGCAGTGGATGGGGAAAGGGGGCCAACTGGAGGTAGATCAGGAGGCCATGAGGAAGAGAATTGAAGACAAGCAAAGCAAGTACAAAGATTGGTACGACAGTAAGTGGGGGGCAAAGGAAAAGAACCTCAAAGAAGGACAGTTGGTGTATATCAGAAGGCCGGACAGAATGGGGAAAAAAGAGGACAGATTCTACGCCGCAGAGAAAATAAAGGAGGTCAAGAGCAATGTGGTAGTCATGCAGGACGGGAAAATGTGGAGTCAAGACCGAGTTGTTCCTGTTACCTTTAAGAGAGATCTGTTGGGTGAAGGGATTTCAGGGTCAAGAGACAGAAGGCAGGAAAGGGGGCAGAGTAGGGAAAGTCACAGGAAAAGAACCACCCCGTCCTGGCACAGGCAATATTGCATGGGGTAAAAGCATCTCCTGTCACACACTTAAGGGTATTATTGTGAACCTTGTATTGGAAAAGCTAGGCTCTGATAGGATAGAGGCTGCTGCGCAGAGCTCAAGGGTATAGTTTTGTACTGTTCGCCCAGTTCTTCTCTCCCCTGGAGTTACTCTCTCTCTCTCCCTCTCTCTCTCTCTCTTCTGCTCTCTCTCTCTCTACTCCTCGCCCACCTTTTCTCTCACTTCCATCCTCCCCATCCCCACTCTCCTTGTAGTCTCCCTAGGGCGGATGATGTTTTGTAACTTAGCTAATGGTTGCTCCCACACTGCCTGATTCCCCCCTCCCCACTTCTTACCTTGGTTTAGCCCGAGCTGTCACCTGAAGGCAGCGTTGGAATGTTGGGTGACTGAGAGCCATCAAGCTGGGAGCACCTGTGTTATTCTGTACTCAATAAATGAGTTGGAAACCATACATGTGTAGTGCGTCATTACTACAGGTACTTCATTTCAGTACACTGTACATAGAGGCGGTTTCCTACATCAGTGAATCATGACAGTGGAGTCCGCTACTGGAACCTCAGCAACGAAGTGAGAGGGAGAAAACGGACACCAGGATGAACTCAGATGACCCAGAGGACGACATATTGACTGAGGAGTGGTCTTCACCACCGGTGGAGGCTGAAGAGTTGCCCCCAGGTGAGTCCACGCTTTGAGGATGTAGGAGAGTCAGAGGTAGATGGTATTAGAGTAAATGAAGACAAGATACCTTAGTGGGAGTAGGTTAACTCCAAAATTTCATTTTTAGGTCTTGCGCCTGCGTTGCAGTGCGTAGCAGTGCTCGCGCTGCGAAAGACCTCTTGAGGGGGGTTAGAAAATGGAGCTAGGAATCGCACATGCTCGTGCGTATGTATTTCCTTTTGGCCTACACTATTGGCCTTTGTGTGCGTCTTTTTATAAAAGACAGCACGCAATTGGCCAAAGGCAGGCGCGTTGCTCCGCCCATGGCCTATTGATGTCTGTTATGAGCACCAGCCATCATGTGGTTTCAATTATCGTGCCCAGACACGGGTGCGATAATTGAAACCACATGCCTCGCAGTGGCGCGCGCGCGCACCACTCGCGGGATTGTTCTTTTTTGGATCCATTTTACAGGAAAGCAACTAAATGAAAGAACCGCTGACGTCTTGTTTTGTTATCCTCTGTAAAGATTTTATGCCGCAGCAGCATTTCTATTCACCTGATCTACGGGAATTAGAACAAAGCGCTAATTGGTCAAATCCCATCGAACATAAAATCAATATCAATATATTACCACCTCGGCAGCGCTCGATACTCGTTTGCGACAACTTCTACAGAAATGTTGTCCTTGGGGACAGGGAAGCACAATGGCAGCCAGGGAGCCTAGTGTGTGGGGATCAGAGCCTCCCGCCCTTTCTCTGCTGGCATGCACACCTACAAACAAGATGCACCGACAGCCAGGGCGGACCTGGGCACTGCTGCCCACCACCGAGGCTGCGAAACATGCGCCTCAATGCCAACAGCGGGAACACCCAGGTTGGCGATAGATGGTGCAGCATTTAGATGGCCAATTGGACTCACTGCTGACTTGCTTTACAGTGGGCAATGTTTTGGAAAGGAAGCACACATTCTCATACACTAAATTGGCTAGTGTCTCTCCCAATTAGGGGTAGTTGGCATGCATATGTGTGTGCATACACCCATGAGTCAACACTAGGCACATAAATACACACATAGGCGCCTTCTGTTGGAAAGTGTGTTCGTTCAAGTTCGGGATGGAAAGTTTCCACGCTCCCCTGCTGATGGGGTCAGTGGCATTGTCTACATATCTGACCATTCTGAGCCCCAGACCCTGTGGACACTGCACGCAACAAATAACACACCTCCTGCCCGCTCCAGCTATAAGGCTTGGAGTCTGATGGGGCTGGATAGCTTTAGAGCCATTGGAGTTAAGATGCTTGTGATAGTTCTCCCTGATTTATGCGATCCCCCCCTCAACCGTACCCTCACCTTCCTTCACCTCGCTCCTCCATGCGGTCATTTCTAGTTTAAGTGCATTGGGCTGAAGCAGCGAGGGCTCGTCTCACTCCCTGCCCTGCATCGCCAAATAGCGGGCCGCAGGGATGATACAATGCACCGCGTCGCAGGTAAATGGGCTGCATTTCTTGTTCAGTGTCTGCATGCGCTGAAGCCAGCCGGGCCAGAAGGTCAGGTTTTTGGATATTAGGCAGGTCCTGCAACACAGGGATGGAGCAAGTGACTTCCTGGACAGACAGCTGACGTCCCTAGCGTCTGTCCCATTGTAAGTTTCAGTACCCTGAATCATGAAGGGATGCACCTCTTAACGTGCCCGGCCTCGTAGACGCTGATAGCAACGGTTCTTTGGGCACTTTGTTGGTGGACAACTAGAGAATAAACCCATGGAATCATATCAACAATACGAGTTATGTTTGTTTGCCTGGCACAGGTCCACTAAGTGCCCTTGGTAGCTGCGTGTTTTAGTGGTACAGGACAGGTAACTTTTGTGGAAGTAAATACATAACCTATTGCACATGTTTACTTGGGGTGTCACTTTCCAGCTCCAGGCCATATTTTGAACCTGTCTGTTCCCAGTGGCGTACTTTAAGTACTGAAATACGTATGTGAATGGTTGCTTTGAGACCATTCTCATTGCGCTGCCTCTTGACACTTCACGCCGCGGCAGCATTTGTAAACACTGTGGCTGGATGGACACTGTCAGTACGCCACCCAGCTTATTGAAATGAACCGGCCATGAACGCACCCTTGCATCATATCAAGCAGTCTACTTACCCTGGCCAGCTGCTCTCTGTTCCGTGTGATCGAGAGCGAGGTACCCGACACTTGCGTGCTCCCAGCACCGCGTGTCTTTACGCATCTGGCACGCTGCAGGTCTTGGTACAGGTGCGCGTTTTTACGCAGTGGTACCGCCACCTTCTGTCTCTTAGTTTATAGGAGACACCGCGCCAACCCTTCTGTCATCTCTGGTACCTGTGACGAGCCTCCCCGTCTGGGTCCCAGTCAGTGCAGGGCGCGACAAGCCCACGCCACAGGTACTAGCCAAGGGTACTGGCAGGCTCTCTGGTTTTCTGCAAGCGAAATAACGTTAGACTTTCAGAAGCCGTATTTTGTCTATCAATGTGATGGGCTACGTTAAAGAAACACTGGTTTATATATAGACAGCGCATTCTCGCAATCTTTGGTAGACTGCTCTACACAGATGTTTGTTCCATAAATATCTTTATAGTGTACTGTTTCTTGACTCTGGGGTCCTTGAAACGAGGCACTCCAGGGTTTTTGGGACTTCTCAAAAAAAGCGCTGCGGACGAACCGCCACTCCTTGAGTTGCTTCCCAATAAAATTAAAACATTAAGCAACTCAAATGTCTTCATGGCAGCTGTCATTATTCCCGCCGTGGTCCGACCCCTCAAGTAATGCTGTTGCATGCTTCAGTGGTATTGCCGCAGCAGGGACGCCAGATATAAAAACAATGAAAGAAACCCCCATTTGAATGCAGCGCACATTGCGGATTCAGGTGCCAGGGGTGGCCAGTGACTGGGCATTGCTGTCTCGTTCGCAGTGTAATGGCCCCTTGCTGCTTGACAGGCTGACAGAAGGTGCACAAGAGACTCCTACCCCAAGAATGGCCCAGTCGGGTCCAGTCCCACCGGCTCTTTCGGCAGTCTCGGGGCAATGCCGTGCAAGGGTTAGTGAGGGCCAGCTGGCTGCACACCTCACTCCTAGCCCTTGTGCAGTGCGCAGTTAACCCTCTGTGCTCGGGCCATTTCCCAGGGGTCGCCGCTCTTCGCCCTCACCTCTGCCAGGGCTAACCAGAAAGTAGTGCTTGGACGCCCTAACACTGCGCATGTCCAACAAGCTGCGTGATGTACCCTAACTAGTTTTCCTGGGTAGTGTAAATGCATTCCTTTATGTTGTGGACTAATGACGCATGTATTGTGTGGACTTTTGGGATGTGTCCAAGTAAAATCTTGCACACTTGCACCAGGGCGCTGTGGGGAAGGTGCTAGCTTAACTAAACTGATCAGATGACTCAGCGGTGTAACCTGGCATAGAGGATTGGCTTCTCTCTGAATCCAGCTTGGACATATCATCGATTTGGTGCTGAAAGGAAGCACACAGGATCACACGGAGCGGTGAACCTCGCCTGCATTCTTACACAACATGTTTCTGCGCGCAGGCAGTTAAGTAACGAAAGGCGTCCATTAAACGTTATAAAAAACAATGGGCCTCATCTAAATTACACCCTGGACAACGTGTCCTATGATCATGTGTCCTCGGGGTGACTGCCCACTGTCTAGATCCCCCTGCTGCGTCTCACCGGCGTGTTAGAAGCTCCGACACATGATCATAGGACACATTGTCCATTGTGAAGACGGTTGCAGGTACGCTGAGGCTTCGCAACCATTAGGTTTTAGGTGAATTTTGAGTAAAGCTGAGAATTGGAACCCCTATCAGCCCTGAAGAAGATGCAAGATGGTTTATCAACTAAACATGTTGGCATTATAGAATTGATTATGGTTTGATTGAAACCATTTTTAATTGGGGAAGCTTGCAGCATCTAATAAAATTGTCAGGCCAGCAAGCTTCACCGGTTTTTAAGGTGAGAAATATGTTCACTGATTTTCACAGGGGTTCAATGGGCACCTATAAATATAGTAGGCACTGATGGTTTACCTATATCTAAGTTTTACTATGTTAAAATCTAGTTTGCAGTGTCAACATTATCGGCGCCATCTTGCTCCTTTTTGGGCCCATTCATGCGCATTCATTTAAATGCCATGACCTCTCTGCCCATCGCCGATAGCCAGCGCGTCTCTCTCTCTCTCTCCTGACCTTGCAGGCATCCCCCCCGCGGGCTGACAGCCACCGCTCTCACATGCTTGGGCCATAAACCCCTCTTCAGCGCAACCCTGCCTCGGAACCCCATCCTGTTCCCAGCTCAACACCTCCCTCCATTCCTTTCATGATCCCGGGTCCTTTGATAAAACCCCCTTTCCTCTGTGCCCGATTGTCCTGCTCGTTCCCAGGCACCACCTGGCCCTACGGATGCTGTTTATTGCCCCCCCCCCATACAGTAGGAAGCTTCCCCCATCAAAGGATCCACGAGTTGATCAAAGCCCCCACCCCATGAGATCCGATCGACCACATACATTCCGTGAATCGGCGGAATGTCCAGCTGCGCGACAATCGTCACCTGTTGTGACCGGGGTGGGCACTCCTACTGTAAATGTTTGTGGGAACGGGCTTGAAGCGGGGATTCCGAGAATGCCTTTCCGTACTTCAAAGTATTTGCAAGAATGTGCCACATGCAATAAACTGTAATAAAGATCATAAACCTGTGTATAAGAGGCCAGGCCTCAGAGATGCGATTAGAGCACCTCGTGAAGATACCCTGTTGTCTGAATTGATGTGTTCTGCTCCGTCAGAATAAAACTCCTGTTTCCTACCTTCCAGTCTCCAGCGCTTGCCTCTTTGTTTGGTAACTTGAGTGGTATTAGAGGCGGTTAGCGCCGGGCAACTCTGAAAAAGGTCATTGGCCCTACCTTTTTCCACAATTGGCGTCCCAAACGTGGGGCCCATCAGTGACTTGTGGATCCAGTGGGAGAGGTCCTGACGACAGAGTGAAGGACTGCAACGATCGGGAGAGCTCCTGTCCGATAGACCCTCGTCTGACAGCCGATCATCCGAACTTCACTGGTTCCGAACAGACCTCTCTCGAGTGATCTACGGTCCTGACTGGGAACCATCAGGAGTGCCGCAACGGTCACGAAGAATAGAGGACGATCGGGCGCTGGATTCGGAAGACAAGAAACTTTCCATGCGGTCCGGGTAAGGTCGTATAACACGACAAATTGCGAAATGATTGTTTGATTTGGAAAATACTAGTATTACTCTTTGAATTGTTGTTTCTTTTTGGAGATTCGCTGTCTGCAAACGGAGAAGTACAAGTTCTCTCTTTGCAGGTAGCGAAGGATAGGTAACACAGACTTTTGTCCCCGTTGTAATCCGTCGTGCCTATCTTCCTCCCCCACTGATTGATTGTTTGGCCCGAACTGTTGTTCGCGGATTGTTTTCTGGAGATTCTCTGTCTGCAAACAGGGAAAAACAGGTTCTCTCTTTGCAGGTAGTGAAAGGGTAGGTAACGCAGACTTTTGTCCCCGTTGTAACCCGTCGTGCCTACTAATTTTCCCCATTGATTGTTTGATTGACCGAACATTGACTGTTCGATATTGGTTCTTTTGAGGTATTCACTGCCTGCAAATAACGAAGAATAGAAATATTCTGTCTAGTCTTTGCACGCAGTGATAAGATAGGTAGTGCAGACTTTTATCCCCGTTGTAATCCGTCATGCCTATCTTCTCCCCACTGATTGGTAGCCTGTTTAGCCCGGACCGCTTATTAGAGATGAACCATCCGGCTCCACTGGAAGGCACCCCTAATAAGGACATGTTTATGAAGCATGGATTGATCGCCATAGCCTATAGCAAGCTGTGGCATAAATATACGAAGAAGGATCAGAAAAGTCAGTGGCCACTGATAGGATCCTTTGATGAGGATAAAATAAGCGTGCTAGAAACAGCCCTTGGGAAACACAAGACAACGCCCACTATGCTTGATAGTCTCTGCATGTGGCGCAAAGAAACTGAACAACGTAAAAAGAGAAATGAAAGTAGGTTGGGAAAAGAGCTGCAAAAGGCAGCCCACCTAGCTGCTAAGAAATTAGAAGAAGAGATAAAGGAGAGAGAAGAAGCCAAACAGAAACAAGAGGTAGGGACATCAAGTCAGTGTCCGGTTAGAACACCCTCTACGCTCTACCCTGAATTACCCTCGAAACAGCGAGTCAACGATGATCTTTTGTTAGGTCCTTCGATCATCTACATGCCCCCTCCATATGCCCCTTCCCAACTTTTAGCACAGCACTCACTACCCCCGAGCACAGACGAGAATAGTACCAGAGCTTCGGTCCCCATGGCCTCCGCGCCGGCCGAACTCCTTGTACTAGATACAGCACAAGCGACAGTGTTAGATGACCCAGAGGCCCGAAAGACAGATTCCACAAGAACGAACAGGCTAAGCAAAGATGAGCGAGCAGGGATCGACAAGATAGTGAGGACACTGGTAGAAAGAAAGGAGAGTGAGGAGCACATCACGGATATGTTCAACTCATATGCAGGGAGCCACAGGCGGCACTTTGCCGTACGATTGTGTTATCATGCCCTGAATGCGTATGAGGACCGATATCGAGACAAAGGTCCCGAGAGCCTAACGACTCTGTATAGAAAGGTCGATATTGGGGATGAGGGCGAGTGTGACGTGACGGACCTCCTTATGCGTACGCTTGAGGTTTTCCGCCACCTCACTGAACAAGAATCGGAAGCTAAACCTACGACACCCATAGCGACCGAATCACGAACTGAGCAAGCTAGCACCATGATGCCAATAAGAGAGGCTGCCCCCTACTGGGTTCCCCCACGAGGTCTGGGAACACACGATGACATTAACCACCAAGATGCAAGAGGGAGGGTAGTGTACAACTGGGTCTACCAGCCATGGGATCGGCAAGATATTCTAACGTTCCGGAAGTCTCTGCCCGATTTACGTAAAAACCCCACTGCCTTCTACACTGAATTAGGTACAGCCCTAGGTTCAACGATTATGACCCTGGCTGACATCGACTTGTTTTTCGGGTTATGTCTGCCAGCTGATGTGTGGAAGCAAACCCGGAAAGTCGACCACCTTGAGCTGTTTGGACATACCTGGTCACAACTCAATGGCATAGATAGGCAACGAGAACCTGGACAGAAGCCTTTGAAATCCATTTTAGAACTCCCAGACAAAATTGTACAGAAATTGAAAACCCTGATCCCAGAAAAGAAAGTGGACTGGTCGATAGTAACGGCCTGCCGTCAGAAACCCCAGGAAGACGTATCGGAATACTTCTCCCGATTTGAGACGGTGTTCTCCGATTACAGCGGCCAGGACATGACCACTGCAACCGGACACCACCTGTCAGGATTCATCGAGTAGCCACTGTAGCTCCCTCAAGACTGTTGTTCAACTCCCTGTCATGGCCCCGTTCTGCACGATCTAATGTGTGGTTTCCTTGTTCCTCTGGCAGACTGAGATATTCCAGAGGTAATCTGAGTCATTGAACTAAAGAACTTTTGAGACTGTATATAGCTCCCCTCCCTAAGATGGCCGCTCAATGTTCCATTTACAGTATTCGATAGATGCGCCCTCTAGTGGACTTCTGGAAGGCGCGCGCTCCTAACTGCGCACTTCAACGAAGATTCCGTTTGAGAAGCTTGTTCTTGTCGCTGCTCCGCGTCAACTATTCATGACGGGAGAATAACAGCAATTATCTGAGATATTCAAAGTATCATAGTACTCAAGTTTACAGAGACGTTTATGAGAGAAATCCTTGTCGTGCGCTCTCACTGCTCAGAGAGGCACCTCCGTCCAGACGAAGCTCCCGGCCGCTGTCCCAGAGCGGTGACAGCTGTCATCCAGATATCCTAACTGCTCACAAGGAGAAGGCGAGTGTCGAGGAAGTCTTGACCAGACACGACGAAGTTGAGTATTCAGCTGAAGAGAATCCCGAACTCTACAAGTAAGGTGTTACATCTTCTCGTCAAGCCAGCAAGTACAAAAACTGTATTGTCAGCACTTGCATTTTCCCCTGGATATTCCCCCTTGCGTTTTTCCTTGCCTTTCCTCCCCCTTGTACCTTCCTATATCCTTTTTGCGTGCTACGGAGATTCAGTTGAACTCTTGCTCGCACTTTTGACCAGAGGATCCATTCTGCACAGAACCCTCAAGACCAAGTCTGACGAAGGGCTTCACAGGTACTAGTTCAGTCCGAGAGAGAGAGTAAGCGAGAGTGTAGAAATATTCTGGGTGGAAATATTAATGTTCGTATATGTCTTTACCGCAGGAAGTTCAGTCAGATAACATTCCACAATATAGAAGAGAGGCAAATACCTGAGCAGAAACTGGTAGGACAAGTTTTGTTTACCATTTGAGAATAGTCTGCACAGTGAAAGAAGATTTGTGGTATATTCTCTGTCTCTCTCCCTTCTGTGTATTAGGCACCTACAGAAACGACGGCGAGATGAATTGTAGTCGCTGGAAGTAGGGTGCCAGTCGAAGTACAGGTATTCTCTTCTCTGTCCACTTCCCCTTTCCCTGCTGCTGGTGGTCTTGCTCTTGAAGCAAGAGTACCGGTGGACGGGTGATCGGGACATTCGTCAGTACTGCCCCTGCGAAGCGTTGGAGCACCTGGACATCGTGATAGATTGAAGTGCCCACGTATTTTATCTTCGCCCGGGCAGTATGGCTGAGGGAATGGACTTGAAGGAATTAGGTGCAATCTTAGTGGGTATTCAGAGAGATTTGGGAGCAGTTCGGGACGAAAACCAAAGTTTAAGATCAGAGTTAGTGGCTTCCCGTCAAGAGGCTAGGCTGTTAGCACAAAAGGTAGATGGTTTAGCTATGGGGAATCCCGTACAGAGTTCAGCTGTTCCAGTCCCTAGTGGTGCCACTGTGGATCCAAAATCTGTAGCTCAAGTAATTCATTCGGTATCCCCGTTGATCCCATTGGCAACTCCTGAAAGGTTTTCAGGAGATCCTCAAAAGGCTCAATATTTTTTGACCCAATGTTCCCTTCACTTCATGTGCCACCCCACACTGTTTCCGGACGCCCAATCTCGAGTAGCATTTATCCTGTCATATTTGAGTGGAGATGCTGCCAATTGGGCCATGCCTTTAGTTAGTGAGGATGATCCTTTGCTTAGTGACTTCCCTAAATTTAAGGCTGAGTTTTTTAGAATTTTTGATCGGAGAAGGATATCTCAGGCCACCGATAACGAGTTATTGGAGCTGCGTCAGGGATCTAAAGATTTGATTACTTACCTCACACAGTTTAATAAATTAATCTTGGAAACTAGCTGGCCAGAAGAAAAGAGAGCTGCCTTATTCTATCGTGGCTTAAGAGATGAAATCAAGGACACCCTGGCTCAGATCCCTAACAGGCCCACAGAATTGTCCGCTTTGGTAGATTTGGTTTTGGAATTGGATTTTCGGAACTCAGAACGCAAGGGTGAGAAGAAGAAAGATTGGAAGGTAAATTTCCCGCGCTTTGACAGAGCGAGGAGCGAAAAAGGACCCGGAGGGAATTCGGAGTCGGAACCCATGCAAATTGGGACAGTTCGAGGCCCTTTGAGCAACGAAGAAAAGGAACAACGGAGGCAAAAGAAGTTGTGCTTGTATTGTGGTACTGCCGGCCATTTTGTAAAGGATTGTTTGAAGCGCCCCAAGACTCCGTTTAAGGGAAACGAGGTGAACCGCCTGTAGACGGGGTCGCTCTGGTGGTGAAAGAAGATAAGACGACTCCAAAAACGCATTTGATTTTAAATACACTACAGACCATGACTCCTCATGTAATCCTTCACGTAACCATGCAATTCCGTGAACATCAGATTTTCGGAGTGGCCATTATGCTTGACTCCGGTGCCACTGGAAACTTCTGTGATATCCGTTATGCTAAACAGATGGGAATTAAAGCAATCGCAAAAGATCATCCAGAGCCTGTACGTGCTGTAGATGGGACAAATTTGACCTCCGGACCAATTATTAGTCACACTGAAGAACTGGAAATTACTCAAGGGGATGGGCATCGGGAAGTGTTGCAATTCAACTTAATCGATGCCCCACAATTTCAATTGATCCTGGGACTGCCATGGTTAACCCTCCACAACCCGACTATAGATTGGGAAAACCGGACAGTCAGTCTGCATTCAGAGTTTTGCCTGTCCCACTGTTACGGTACAAAGAATATTGAGAAGGAACCTACGCCATCTATGCTGTTGTCGTTTTGTGGTAAATTTTAATTACCTATACGGAATTTATGCGGTAAAGTTCAATAAGAATAACTCAGTCAAAATGAAGAGGCAGAATCCGTGGTATCTGAGGTTTAAAGCGGGATTTTATTCCTTAAAAAGGAATTGGTTCGAACCAATGGTAGCATGACCCATAGCCACGAGGGTTCAGGGTGGGAATTGCAATGGACATGTACAATGATTTATTAACAAGAAATCGTATATATAGTCAATTCATACAGTACATTGAATGCAGAAGGCGTAACAGCTGAGAGAAACGAGATAAGAACAGAAATACGTAACAGGAGGCGTGCACTAGGGCGTACACGGAGGTGTGTGCAAGAAACGTCACAGAAAGGTGTCATAAGTGGGTGGATCCCTAGAAGGATCCTGCAGAGTCAGCAAGAACATGTGGCAGAGATGCGCGCGCAGCAGCATGACGTATGATTGACGTGGAACTGGAGGGTGAAGGGGATTTGACATTTAGCCCTACATGTGGAGACAAAAGTCTGGAGTGTCAGAACAACCTAATCCCAAATCATATCTAATATCTTGTGTTTGAGGAACTGTATTATCTAGAAGGAAAGGTCTCTTGGGCAGAGGCTATTCTATACTGACTGTTAATGCGTGTATATGCAACTGCGTGTCTACGTGTAAAGCAGGGGGCCATGGGCCTACCATGGTAACGGAGGCTATGAATTACTTGCATGGAGACAGAAAGGCCGGGCCCTTTGCTCTGCAGCTGGGAAGGATGTTTACCTAAACTACTAGACAGGAATGTATTTTTCGAGGAACGGAGCAGATAACTTGAAGGCTGAATACGGTCTTGGCAGGCCGGCAGGCTGAGCCAGGCACCGCTAGCCGCGCAGGGAGTGAGTGAAAGGTCACGGATACAGATGCAGGCCCAAGCTGCGGCTTCCGGAGGCAGAAGGCAGGAGAAAGCTTGAATGGCAGAAAACGAGGCCCAACTCGCCAGGGCCAGAAAAACGTGAAAGTGCACCATGTAAAGACGTTGGCAAGGCACACTTAGGAACTGAATATCGGACCCATTCATGGTGGATCTGAAAGAGGACATGTTAACGTTGGACGCAAATGTATTTGCGTCTTCATAGCTGGTTGTGGAGGGAACTTACATGTACTAGAAGCAGGTACATGGAGCCGTTGGGGTCTACGATAGGGGACACAATTGACCAAAAATTCATATTACCTCAGTTTGGTGGACAGTCCATTGGAGCGATAGTGACGGAAGAAATCCCTCCAGAGTACCAAGATCTCAAGACTGTGTTCAGTGAACAGGAAGCTGAAGTGTTGCCACCACACCGTGCTTATGATTGCACCATAGACTTGGAACCTGGAGCAGTTCTCCCATGTAGTCGAATTTATGCTCTGACTGAAGCTGAAAATGTCCATTTAAAAGAATACCTAGATCGATATCTTGCGAATGGATTTATCCGGCCATCTCAGTCCCCAGTTTCCTCACCACTGTTCTTCATACCGAAGAAGCAAGAAGGTAGTCTAAGAACTTGCATCCCGTGGCGTACCGCTCTAGAAAACTGAACTCTGCTGAAATAAATTATACCATCACGGAGAAAGAGTTATTGGCGGTAAAGGATGCTTTTGAGGACTGGAGACACTATCTGTTGGGGGCTCGACACACAGTCACCGTCTATTCCGATCACAAAAATCTGCAGTTTTTAAAGACGGCTAAGACCTTGACTCCTCGTCAGTTGCGCTGGTCCCTTTACTTTGCAGACTTCGACTTCGTGATTACATACCGACCTGGCCCCAAGAACGGGAAAGCAGATGCGCTGTCTCGATTACAGACCGAAGAATCTGAGCATACAGTGGAAGCGAAACCAATCATTCCAGAAACAAAGATAGTGGGGGCACTTACGTTGGATAATTTCAAAGAAGAGGTCCGTAAGAGTTTAACCACAGAAGAGATTCAACAGTGGGTGCTACAAGGAGAAGAACGCCAGTGTCGACAGCAGTTACCCTATGTCAAAGAAGCCTTATACCTTCCAACCACTGAGCTCCAAGAAAAGGCCTTGCGGAGCTGCCATGACCATCCTCTAGCGGGTCACAAAGGAATTGCTAAGACTCAAGAATTGGTGCAGCGTTATTTTTGGTGGCCTGGAATGTCCGATCAGATCAAAAAATATGTTCAGTCTTGCGAGTCTTGTGCTCGAAGTAAACCCACTAGACAGGCTCCCCAAGGTTTGTTGCAGCCTTTGCCCACTCCCCCTTCTCCTTGGCATACCATTTCCTTGGATCTCATAGTAGACCTACCGTTGAGCAAGGGATTTGATACCATCCTGGTGGTGGTAGATACATTCACTAAGATGAGTCATTTCGTCCCTTTGTCAGGAATTCCAACTGCAGTCCAATTAGCTAGAGTATTCAGCGAAAATATTGTAAAAATTCATGGTGTCCCTAAGATAGTGGTCTCAGATCGAGATCCCCAATTTATTTCCCACTTCTGGAAGGCCTTCTTAAAAGGAATGGGGATAGAGGGTAGACTGTCTACTAGTTATCACCCAGAATCCGATGGGCAGACAGAGAGGACCAATCAAGAATTAGAACAGTACTTGAGGTTATTTCTATTGGATCAGGGTGGGGAATGGTCAGAAAAGTTGTGGATGGCAGAGTTTGCTTGCAATAATGCGAAGAGTGCATCTACTGGTTACTCTCCGTTTTATTTGAACTTTGGTAGACATCCTAACTTTATGGTTTTACAAGAGGAGTTAGATGTCCCTGCAGCCAAGAGAGCCCTTTTAGATTTGAGTTCTTTGCACAAATCAGCTGAAAAGAATCTAGAGAAAGCTAAGGCGTCCTATAAAAAGTTTGCAGACTCACATAGGAAAAAGTCCCCACAGTACCAAGAAGGAGATCAGGTGTGGTTGTCCACTAAAAATTTACATTTGAAGGGAAACAGAAAGTTCCAGCCTAGATTTGTGGGTCCTTATACCGTAGAAAAGGTGTTAGGACCAGTTACTGTAAAACTGAAACTTCCGACCAAGATTGGTGTACATCCAGTTTTCCATGTATCCTTGCTGAAAAAGGTTCAATCACCTATACGACTTACAAAACCTCCTGATCCACTTAACGTTCAAGGGCACACAGAATATGAGGTTAAGGATATTTTAGATTCCAAGTACGTAAAAGGTAAATTGAAATATTTAGTGGATTGGAAAGGGTTTGGCCCAGAGGAAAGGTCCTGGGAACCTGTCAGTAACCTTCATGCTCCACAACTGTTGAAACGTTTTCACTCCAGATTTCCACACAAACCAGGACCGATGAATCGGTCCTTGAGAGGGGGTACTGTCAGGATTCATCGAGTAGCCACTGTAGCTCCCTCAAGACTGTTGTTCAACTCCCTGTCATGGCCCCGTTCTGCACGATCTAATGTGTTGTTTCCTTGTTCCTCTGGCAGACTGAGATATTCCAGAGGTAATCTGAGTCATTGAACTAAAGAACTGTTGAGACTGTATATAGCTCCCCTCCCTAAGATGGCCGCTCAATGTTCCATTTACAGTATTCGATAGATGCGCCCTCTAGTGGACTTCTGGAAGGCGCGCGCTCCTAACTGCGCACTTCAACGAAGATTCCGTTTGAGAAGCTTGTTCTTGTCGCTGCTCCGCGTCAACTATTCATGACGGGAGAATAACAGCAATTATCTGAGATATTCAAAGTATCATAGTACTCAAGTTTACAGAGACGTTTATGAGAGAAATCCTTGTCGTGCGCTCTCACTGCTCAGAGAGGCACCTCCGTCCAGACGAAGCTCCCGGCCGCTGTCCCAGAGCGGTGACAGCTGTCATCCAGATATCCTAACTGCTCACAAGGAGAAGGCGAGTGTCGAGGAAGTCTTGACCAGACACGACGAAGTTGAGTATTCAGCTGAAGAGAATCCCGAACTCTACAAGTAAGGTGTTACATCTTCTCGTCAAGCCAGCAAGTACAAAAACTGTATTGTCAGCACTTGCATTTTCCCCTGGATATTCCCCCTTGCGTTTTTCCTTGCCTTTCCTCCCCCTTGTACCTTCCTATATCCTTTTTGCGTGCTACGGAGATTCAGTTGAACTCTTGCTCGCACTTTTGACCAGAGGATCCATTCTGCACAGAACCCTCAAGACCAAGTCTGACGAAGGGCTTCACAGGTACTAGTTCAGTCCGAGAGAGAGAGTAAGCGAGAGTGTAGAAATATTCTGGGTGGAAATATTAATGTTCGTATATGTCTTTACCGCAGGAAGTTCAGTCAGCTAACATTCCACAATATAGAAGAGAGGCAAATACCTGAGCAGAAACTGGTAGGACAAGTTTCGTTTACCATTTGAGAATAGTCTGCACAGTGAAAGAAGATTTGTGGTATATTCTCTGTCTCTCTCCCTTCTGTGTATTAGGCACCTACAGAAACGACGGCGAGATGAATTGTAGTCGCTGGAAGTAGGGTGCCAGTCGAAGTACAGGTATTCTCTTCTCTGTCCACTTCCCCTTTCCCTGCTGCTGGTGGTCTTGCTCTTGAAGCGAGGGTACTGGTGGAAGGGTGATCGGGACATTCGTCAGTACTGCCCCTGCGAAGCGTTGGAGCACCTGGACATCGTGATACCACCTGTTTGTCCAGAATTATGTAAAAGGTTTGTCGCAGGAGGTCTCTCAGAAACTACAGGCCAGCGAGAGTAGTTGGCCAGCCTCCAAACCCGCGGCTATCCTCCAGATGGCCCAATACTAGGAGCACCAGAAAAATGAAAACGATAGAGTGACAGAGAAAAAGAAGAAAGACTTAAAGGAAAGGGTGATGATTGCTCAGTTGCAAGGGGTGACTATAGGACGAGAGCAATACAAAGGGAACTTCCAGACAAATGTCCCTAGGAACACACCCCCTAAAGACCGTACCCCAACACCCCATGTTGGACGTAGAGACATTAGCGAGGACCAGTGTGCATTCTGCAAGGGATTCGGCCACTGGAAATCCCAGTGTCCGGTCCTGTTGGAGATGAACAGAAATAGGGACCCCAAAGACGTAGCGGGTGGACCGAGAAATAGAGGACAGCAACGGGGGTCCACGAATGACACGAATAACGATAGATCAAACAGACCGAATACATTTGACCGTCCCCGACAAAACCAGTACCAGCAGTCTGACTGCGACGATGCCCGCGACTTCGCATAGGACTGCTTAGGGCAAGGGAGGGATCCAGTCGAGCTCTATGTTGACCAACAAGGTCCTTATGTCACCGCTAAGGTCCTAGGTACGAAGTCTCCATTTCTGGTAGACACTGGCGCGACACGTAGTGCGTTATCTAAACGACTGATTCCAAGGGCACCATTGTCTGGCTCGCTTGTAACATCGATAGGTTTCGATGGAACGCCCACCACTAACCCTTTGTCCACACCGATCTCCTTGGACTTAGAGAACAACACCACTGACACAACGTTTTTGCTTTCCTCTAATACTCCTGACGCCATCATGGGACTTGACTTACTGAAACATTTCCGGGCTACTATTAGATGTTCACAAGACGGAGTTCGAGTTTTTCTGTACGACAACCCAACTCTGCTCAGACATTGTCCTTCCCGACGCATGTTTTCCATCACTGACACTGACTTGTCCCTACTTGACGCTCTGCCTCCGTATCTGTGGGCCAAGACAGATTCGGACGTAGGACGCATGATGATCGACCCAGTGCACATCACTGCTCGACCGGACGCAATACTCCCGAAACTTCCACAATATCGGATATCGCCAGAGGGCGAGAGGGCATTGGTAAAAATTATTCAGTCACTGATAGACGCAGGAGTGGTAGAGGAAGTGGTTAGCAATGTTTGCAACAGCCCTATCTTACCCATCATAAAGAAACAAGGAGAGGGAGATGAGAAAGCGTATCGCTTCATCATCGACCTTCGAGAGATCAACAAAGTAGTTGTACCCCAGTACCCCGTGGTCTCAGACATCACCACTATCCTGACTTTGATTCCTTCTACTGCCACCACCTTCACTGTCATTGACCTCAAAAACGCATTCTTCTCTATCCCCATCCACCCAGATAGCCGATACCTCTTCGGCTTCACCCTAAAAGCCCGCTCATATAGATTCTGTCGAGCACCCCAAGGCTACACAGAAAGCCCCAGCATCTACAGTCAGGCCCTCAAGAGACAACTAGACGAAGTCCAGTTACCCGATGGAGTGGTGTTGATACAGTACGTTGATGATATCCTCTTGGCGGCCGACACCACTCCACTTGCAGTCACAGCCACCATCCAACTCCTGCACTTCCTTGCGGAAAATGGCCACAAGGTCTCCAAAAAGAAGCTGCAATTCTGCCAACCCCAGGTCACTTACTTAGGCCACCTTTTGTCCAAAGACGGAAGGAAACTTACTCCTGACCGAATCCAAACCATTCTAGGGACCCCTGTCCCCAAGACTCAGAAACAAGTCCGCTCCCTACTAGGCCTCACCTCCTTCTGTCGGCAGTGGTTGCCAAACTTCAGCCTCATTGTGAAACCGCTGCTTTCTCTACTAGCTAAAGATGTCCCCTTCCCACTCCCTTGGACCCCTGAATGCCAATCCTCCTTCATAGAGCTACGAGATGCCCTTTGTACGGCCCCTGTCCTAGGAACCCCCGACTACACGAAGCCCTTCTCCCTCTACACTCACGAAAGGGAGGGGTGTGCTTTATCTGTCTTGACCCAGTCCATTGGCCCAAAGCAACGACCATGCGCTTACTTCTCTGCCACTCTTGACCCCGTAGCCAGAGCCTTGCCTGCCTGCCTTCGAGCTGTAGCTGCCGCTGCTATCTCTATCTGACAAAGTGAGGGGATCGTGCTCTCGAATTCCCTCACGGTATTAGTGCCCCATGCAGTTGACACCCTCCTGAACCAAACTAAGACGCAACACTTGACGAGTGCACGACTGACTGGATACGAACTGACTCTGCTTGCACCCCATATCACTCTGAAAAGATGCACCACACTGTGCCCGGCAACTTTGTTGCCCCTACCGGAGAACGATCCAAATGTGTCCCCTGTACATGACTGTGTGACCCTCACGGACCAACAGACTAGGAGTAGGGTTGACCTCAGAGACACGGCTTTTCCTGACCCTGATGGAGAGCTGTGGGTGGACGGCTCTTGCATCAAACTCCCTGATGGCACCACCTCAGCTGCTTATGCAGTCACCACGGCCCGAACTGTAGTGGAGACAGCCCGCATCACACAAAGATCTGCCCAGGCAGCAGAACTAATTGCCCTGACGCGAGCATGCATCCTAGCAGCAGGAACCACAGCAAACATCTACACTGACAGCCAGTATGCCTTCGGGGTGATTCACCATTTTGGGCTCCTTTGGAAGGAAAGGGGATTCTTGACCTCACACGGCACTCCCATCTTACACGGAGATCTAGTCTCCGCCCTGATCGAAGCCGTCCTCCTCCCCAAATGACTTGCAGTCATCAAAGGCCAGGCACACAAGAAGGTGACAGACATTATTGGACAGGGAAATGCACTAGCTGACATAACTGCCCGGACCACAGCCGAGAATAGGACAACGACACACATGTACGTGACCAGGTTACAAGCAGAGAAATGGACCGACGCTAGGGACACGATTAGGGACATTCAAATGGCAAGCTCACAACACGAATTGACTGAATGGGCACGGGTGGGACTGAAAGACGATGAAGGCTGCTGGCGAACAAAAGACACGAATAAATGGTTGCTAGCTGACTCATACCTGATTCCCATATTGACTATGGCACACTCCCCTGCACACATAGGATCAGCCCCCATGATCGAACTTGTCTCCAGAGTTTGGCACAACGACAAAATCACAGACTCCGCCAAACGTCTGGTCCAACAATGCTTGATATGCTTGCAACATAACCCTGGGAAAGGATCTGTAGTACCCCGGGGAGGGTTGGGGTTCCCAATCACCCATTTGAAGTCCTGCAGATGGACTACATCCAGCTAGACAGATGCCAAGGCCTGAAATACGTACTTGTTGTGGTGTGTGCATTCAGCAAATGGGTGGAAGCCTATCCAACTCGTGACAACACTGCTATGGCCTTTGCCGAATTTTATGGAGCGACAATGGCCCCCACTTCGTAGCCGAAGTTATCCAGCTCATCTTGAAGGGGCTGGGTGTAAAACAGAAGTACCACGCAGTCTTCCACCCCCAGTCTGCTGGACTTGTTGAGCGACACAATGCCACACTAAAACTAAAACTAGCTAAGATAGTGGCCACCACAGGACTGAAATGGCCAGACGCTCTCCCACTGGCATTGCTATCGATGCGTTCCACCCCCACCAAACACCACTTGACACCTTACGAGGTCGTTTTCGGCCGACCCATGAGCGTCTGGTCTGCACCAAAACCGACTTCCATTCATGACGTCCCGGACGTCCTAATGTCTGATTACTTGTATAAATTGACTGAAACTCTGTCTGTCATTCACCAACAGGTGCTGCATGCCATCCCTGATGCTTCCAGGGGTCCCGGACACAACCTGCAACCCGGGGACTATGTGTTAATAAAAAACTTCCAGCGTGCCAAGAGTCTGGAACCCCGGTGGACGGGCCCCTGGCAAGTCCTCCTCACCACCCGAACAGCTCTTCGAGTGGAGGGAAAACGCAACTGGGTGCATGCGCACCACTGTAAACGGATCTCCTCGACTCTGACGACGACCGAAGGCGTGACCACCCAGGAAGAGCTCCTGAACAAAGACCGACCATCACTGAACTGCTATCCGGACACAGAGACACTCGAACTGGCAAAGATTCCTGACCCCACTCTGACATCCAGAGAAGGGTATAACATGCGACGAAAGGAGGGAGTTTCGGCTAAGCAGACCATTAACTAAGTCATAATTCTCAGATCGGTGGCCGAAATACTACAAAGGCTGTCAGGAGAGAAAGCCAGACGAAGTTTTTGGTTCTGCCCGCTACCGAGCTCCCTTGAAGGTCATGGAAGCGCCCGATAAGAAGATGATGGAAGCGCCTGATAAGAAGATGATGGAAGCAACTGGACATCCGAAGATTCACTACAAAAACCCAAAGACTGACAAAATCCACAGTTCAAAGACAATTGCACTCTTTATTGCGATCCTCTTTTGCCTCCTCCTCATGACCACCCTCTGGATTGTGGAAGAAAGCACACCCGCTCATGAGACATTCCTGACCACTGCACAACCTACCACCATGAAGGAACATTATCTGATTTCTCTTTCACCCCAACTCAGAGAAAGGCGAAAGGAGTTTTGGAACAACTCCTTCGTGCAACTGCTGCACCAGCACAATCTTGCTACCAATGCCACCAACTGCTGAATCTGTGGGTTGCTACCCCACGCCACTGGACATTCAATACCCTTCATCCCTTCACCCTTCTCAATTCACGGCTCCTGCCTTGCTTGGCTGATCCTCTTGCAAGAGAGCTATAGAGATAATGCCACCTCCAGCAAAACTATAACGCATTTCTTTCATGAGGTCTGGCGAAACAAAACGAAGACACATTTCTGCCCGCAGACCTCCAACGACTCTATCCACATGGACATCCCTGTCAAAGAACGAATTGAAATGCAGGTGTTTAACAATCCAACCAGACCCACCTTCTCCTACCTCCGGAAACGAATAGCTGCCACCCTGACTGTGGCCCTATCCGTCATCAACGTCACAGGCCTTATGTGCATAGAAGGGCTTGGGACACAGCTGGTGGGCCGCAGTGCTTGCCGCATCACCAGAACTTTGGACTCCACCGATCCACCTTCCTTTGCATCCTCTCCTAACATGTACTTTGTTTGCGGCACGAAAGCCTACACCTGGCTCCCCAAAGGCTGGGGGGGCACCTGTTTTATCTCCTTCATCCTTCCTCCGACCTATGTGGCTCCGGCGAATCAACCATAGGCAAAAACGAGCCACGGACATTGAACAAGCCGAGTCTACAGGAGCCCAGTTCCTCGATGCAATGAAGGGACTTGTTCCACTCTGGGGCCCGATGGCGAACAGCCGTGCCATCCGACATTTGACTCAGGCAGTCGAGACAACAATGAACATCACAGCTGGCATCCTTGCAAACAATACAGCCGAGCTTCAAGCGGTCCGCCTGGTGGCTCTCCAGAACCGCCTTGTTCTAGTTGTGGTTCTAGCGGATCGTGGTGGAGCATGCCGCATTATTGGGTCCAGCTGCTGTACATATATACCGGACAATTCACCCTCGGTGTACAAAGCTATTGAACATCTTCACAGGCTCTCCTCAGAAGTTCACCAGGAGCAAGAAGAATGGTCGCTTGGTGGATGGTTCTGGAGTACTGTTAAGAACTGGGGCTGGAGACTGTTTACTATTATCCTAATTCCTGTGGTTGTAATATGTGGGTTCTGCTTGGGAATTCAATGCCTGCCGCCTCTGTGTTCACTATGTACGAATTGTATCTGCCCTAAGACTGTGGACTTTGAAAAAGAATGCATGAGAGCACTGTATGATGTCGAGGTTAGGAATTTGATGCAGATCGACATCGAGTAGACAAGCTGGCTAGATATGTTGAAAAGGGAGGACTGTTAAAATCTAGTTTGCAGTGTCAACATTATCGGCGCCATCTTGCTCCTTTTTGGGCCCATTCGTGCGCGTAAGCTGCAGCCATTTTAAATGCCATGACCTCTCTGCCCATCGCCGATAGCCAGCGCGTCTCTCTCTCTCTCTCCTGACCTCGCAGGCATCCCCCCCGCGCGCTGACAGCCCCCGCTCTCACATGCTTGGGCCATAAACCCCTCTTCAGCGCAACCCTGCCTCGGAACCCCATCCTGTTCCCAGCTCAACACCTCCCTCCATTCCTTTCATGATCCCGGGTCCTTTGATAAAACCCCCTTTCCTCTGTGCCCGATTGTCCTGCTCGTTCCGAGGCCGCCACCTGGTCCTACGGATGCTGTTTATTGCCCCCCCATACAGTAGGAAGCTTCCCCCATCAAAGGATCCACGAGTTGATCAAAGCCCCCACCCCATGAGATCCGATCGACCACATACATTCCGTGAATCGGCGGAATGTCCAGCTGCGCGACAATCGTCACCTGTTGTGACCGGGGTGGGGACTCCTACTGTAAATGTTTGTGGGAACGGGCTTGAAGCGGGGATTCCGAGAATGCCTTTCCGTATTTCAAAGTATTTGCAAGAATGTGCCACATGCAATAAACTGTAATAAAGATCATAAACCTGTGTATAAGAGGCCAGGCCTCAGAGATGCGATTAGAGCACCTCGTGAAGATACCCTGTTGTCTGAATTGATGTGTTCTGCTCCGTCGGAATAAAACTCCTGTTTCCTGCCTTCCAGTCTCCAGCGCCTGCCTCTTTGTTTGGTAACTTGAGTGGTATTAGAGGCGGTTAGCGCCGGGCAACTCTGAAAAAGGTCATCGGCCCTACCTTTTTCCACAACTATCACTCTTCACTACATTTACGTTACGGTTCTTCCAAAAGGAGAACACACACTTTTCCTTTCTTTTTTCTCCACACAGAGAGAGAGTGTCCTATGATGATAAGAGGGTACCCTAGCGAGTACCAGTCAGCAGCCCCCTTGGTGTTACTACCGTGAGGTACTCTCTCTCTTTCTTCACAATTTTTTCATACATCTATTAGTGGAAGGTGGAACCTAGCGTGGAAGGGTTTTAAAATAGTGATTGATACACCGTGACAATCAGAGTAGCGAAAGTAATCACACTCAAGGGAATTGAGAAGGATTTTGAAAACCCTTGTATTGTCGTTCCTGGTAGGATAGGGTGTAATTTAGGTGAGGCCCGTTGTTGTTTATAATATTTGAGTGGGGGGTGGCCTCACGTTTCTCTTCCTCTGTGACTCCTAGTGGGTTGGTGTCCATTAATGTTACCAAAACCCTGTCGCGATAACTCTGTTTTAAGCACCCTTTCACTACTTTGGCAAGAACACAAAACAGCTGTCCATGTCGAAACAAGTAATTTGTGGACACACAAACTGTACACAACGCATACACGCTCACATGGTTTGGACGAGGTACATGCACCACTTGCACTGTTTTATTCAATAGTTTGACCCATTGCGCGCTGTTGGTTTGCCACTTGACAATCAAGATTAGTGTTGCAACTAATGTGTATTGTAAGGGACAGGCAGGGGAGATATTCGAACCCCCACTGCACAATAAACAAGCAGAACCAGTCCTACTGTCTAACAGCTCACAAGAGCGCGTGCAGCTTCGTGAAAAGAAATCCCCGCGTGCTGGATCGAACTGAGGGTTTCATGCAAGACGTTAGTGTGGAACTCTTGCCGCAGATGACACAGTAGAAGGCTGCTGTTGTGTTCCAGCCTATGCACGCCTGTGACGTAACAGGCGTGCAGCGTAAGTAACACTTGACCGAGTTAAAATAAAGAGGGACCCGCACGTACGTCGGCACTTGGCGACGGTGCGCAGAGCCATGAAGATAACCCAGTGTCCGTGTGTTGTTTAATGATACGCCAAGTGAAGGCCTTGGTTAGAACCCCACGTGCCCCCTGAGAGTAGGCCCATTAGCATTGGCCCCTAGCTGTCATTGGCCCCGGCGACACAACAACTGGCGACGAGGGTGGTCGTGCCCTCGCTGTGTGCGCCTCGTGTGCATCCTAGTTTGGGGGCGGCTGCAAGGTCACAGCCTCCACTTGCAGTGCTCGTGCCCCGCTCGCCGCACACGCTGTGCGTGGGGGAGTGTAGATCTCGGCTCCCGCCCGTGCAACAGGTGAGCTCCTGCCACGCCTTGCGCCCCGCTACCGTGCACGGAGGCGTCCAACTACCCCCGCTGGCGGCGGGTATCGCAGCATCTGCCCGGTGCCACGCCGTCCCTGCGCCCACTTCCGAGTCCCGTGCAGTGCCGCACCCGAGCAGATTGCTGGTGCGTGAATCGCGCTGCCCGGGTGAAGCGGCGCCGTGGTGCACACAGGCCTGGCCACGCCCCTCGCTACAGCGCGGGGAGGGCGCAGCCTGCAATACCTCACGCATCGTGCGGGCGTGCCTGCACGTGGCGGATTACCCGGCCGACATTACCCTGGAAGTGCAGTGGGGCTGTCGCGCCCCTAGGGGAGCAAAAAGAGAGCAGCGCCTGTCTGTGGGCATTGTTGGGGGACACAGCACAGGCCGGCCCCAGGAAAAGCACACGTCTGGGGGCACTGTTGGGAGGACACAGTACAGGCCGGCTCCAGGAAAAGCACACATACATTGTGCAGTCAGTCACCAGCACCCAACAAACACCAGTACCCGCGCCCTTCATCACCTCGTCAAAGGGTGCATCACAGTGAGTCCACGACTCATCGAGTGGCACCCCGGACACAGTGATACCACACCGGAGTCATGGCCACAATAACCCCCATCGAACCATTTGTGGTGGAAGGCTCGCCATCATCGCTAGCCCCCAAATGGAAAGACTGGGTAGACCGCTTACTCATATTCTTCGAGGCCACAAAGGTTCACAAAAAACAGAAGAGGGCCATGGTACTCCAATTAGGAGGCAAGGACGTCTACAATATCGCCAAAACATTGGTTGAGGCCACGCCGAAGACTCATAGCTCACTCATCAATGCCCTGAACGGGTACTTTGAGCCAATGGCCAATCAGGACTATGAGAGGTTCATCTTCAGGCAAGCCAGACAACTGCCGGAGGAGTCACTAGACACGTATCACGCCAGGCTGAAACGATTGGCAATGTCATGTGGGTTTGTGGACGCTACTGAGGAAATACGGGGTCAAATAATTCAAGGCTGTGCCCCGGCCAAGCTCAGGGAACGAATCCTGGAGGAATCTGGGAAGCCCTTAGCTGACATCCTGACCTTGGGCCGCACAAAAGAACTATCTAAAGCCCGAGCCGCTCACATGGAGGCGGCCCTCCAAGCACCGGTAAAGGCTGAACCGGTCAACAAGATCCAGGTAAAATCACCAGCAAAATGGAACAAGAAGGCCCCTGGAAATTCGGCAGGAGCAGCAGGAAAGTCCTGTGGATACTGCGGAGGCCCACCCCATCAGGCATCGGAATGCCCAGCTCGAGGGAAGAGGTGCTCAGGGTGTGGTCGATTTAATCCTTTTGAAAAAGTATGTCGATCAAAGAAGTTCCGCAAGCCACGGCAAGTGGTGAACGCCATACCAGAAGGTGACCCCAGCCAGAGTGATATGGATGATGATGAGGAAGAGGAAAGGACGGTACACAAAGTGCACATGATTGGCACGGCCACTCGACGAGCCAGGAAGCGTCCCCAGTGCTGCATCAGAGTGGCAGACCAAGAGGTCATGGCGGTGGTCGACACAGGAGCAACCATCAACCTCATGAGTGCAGCCCTATACCGGACAATGGACTGTCCACCAACACTGAGTCCCTCTCCCATCACTGTATTCGCATACGGTCAGGACACTCCGTTAAGAATCAGAGGAAAATTCAAGACGGCAATCAATCATGGTGACAGGACCGTCACCACTAACGTATTTGTGTCAGAGGATGGACAAGGGATGCTACTCGGATGCCGAGCCGCGGAAGATCTTGGAGTAGTCACGTTTGCATTCGGAGTTCACCAAGAGTCGGTACAGCAGCTCATAGCTGACTTCTCGGACATTTTCAAAGGAATTGGGAAATTCACAGGTCGCCAAATACACCTACATATTGACCAGGCTGTTCAATCAGTGGCATTGAGGCATCGCCGCATTGCGTTCCACCTCCGACCCCTGGTAGAAGAAGAACTCAAGAAGCTAGAGGCAGTGGGCATCATAGAAAAAGTGACGGGCCCCACCCCATGGGTATCGCCCAATGTGGTCACCCAAAAGCCGAAACAACCGGGAGCTGTCCGGATATGCGTAGATATGCGTCTTCTCAACGTTGCCATCAAGAGGGAGCGCCACATCACGCCCACTATCGATGACCTCATAGGAGAAATGGCGGGGCGTGCTGGTTTTCGAAGTTGGATCTCCGGTCTGGATACCACCAATTGGTACTCGATGAAGTGTCACGGAATATAACAACATTCTCGACACACGTGGGACTCCGGAGGTACACCCGACTCAGCTTTGGCGTGTCCAGCGCAGCAGAAGTGTTCCAAAATGTGATCCAAGAACTGATTGCCGACATACCAGGTGTAATCAACGTCAGTGACGACATCATGGTACACGCCCGCACCATAACTGAACACAACCAGCGGTTAGCACAGGTGTTCAGAAAATTGAGGGAAGCTGGCCTCACCTTACACAGGGAAAAATGCGAATTCCTGAGGCAGAAACTAGGATTCTTCGGGTACACGTTCTCAGCTGATGGAGTCAACCCTGACCCGGAGAAGGTGAAGGATGTCAAAGAAGCTGCTCCCCCCACCTCCGTCACCGAAGTCCGCAGTTTCCTGGGAATGGTCAACTACTGCGGGCGATTCATTGGGGATCTTGCTAATCTGACACTACCACTCAAAATACTCACGAAAGAGTCCATGCCCTGGACATGGGGACCGGAGCAAGAAAAGGCTGTCAGAGACATTAAAGCAGCTCTCTCAGATAACACCACCCTGGCATTCTTTGACCCCCGGAAGCAGACCCTGGTGGCGGTGGACGCTGGTCCAGCAGGATTAGGGGCGGTGCTCATGCAAACACAGCGAGACGAGATGGACTGGACTCCTGTCGCATTTGCTAGCCGTTCACTCACTGACACCGAACAACTGTACTCCCAGATTGAAAAGGAAGCCATAGCCATACACTGGGGGTGCAGACATTTCCATCTATACCTGTACGGGAAACCATTCACAGTAGTCACGGATCACAAACCACTGGTTGCCCTTTTCTCGGGTACCTCAACGAAACCCCCACCTCGCATAGAAAAATGGATGCTACAGCTTCAAGACTACAACTGCCAGATAGAATACCAACCAGGGTCACGTAATTCGGCGGATTACCTCTCACGACACCCAAGAGCAGCCACCCCGGCGGAAATGGAGGAGGCCAAGGATACGGAAGCCTACGTCAGGTGTGTCACTGCGCGATCATGCCCGCGGCCCCTATCTATCAGCAACGTCGCGGAGGCTACTCTGAAGGATGACTGTCTACAAAGAGCGAGGAGATCCCTTCAAAGCGGGAATTGGCATCGGGCGAAGGAGGAATGGAAAATACTGACACCAAACGCCCAACGCATCATGGAAAGCCTATACCAGGTGAGAGGACAACTGAACGAAGATGACTCAGGATGCCTGCTAAGGGTTCACCGGCTGGTGATACCCTCTGCCCTGACTGATCAGGTGGTGCAACTGACCATGTCGGCCACCAAGGAATGGTGAAAACTAAAGCAAGGTTGAGGACCAAAGTGTGAATTCCGCTCATGGATGATCTCGTGGAAGCTACTGTAAGATCCTGTGCAGCCTGCCAAGTCACGGGAGATGCCCCGCGGGAAGCACCAGTCATAGTCGAGCCTCGACCTCAACAACCTGGGGAATGTGTTAGCATGTATTTCGGAAGTCTTCCCGATGGACGACACACCATGGTTGTAATAGATGATCACTCCAAATATCCCGAGGTAGAAATAATAACCACCACTAGTGCCACCGAAGTAATACCCAAACTGGAGAAAATCATAGCGGCTCATGGTGTAATGCGAGAACTTAGACCAGACAATGGCCCTCCCTTTCAAGGCCAGGAACTAGCCAACTACTTGCACGCCCTAGGAACCCGGCACCGCCGCATCACCCCTCGCTGGCCACAAGCCAATGGCGAAGCTGAGCGTTTTATGCGGACTCTTAATAAAGTCATCCGAATCGCACATGACAAGGGACAATCGCTGGAGATGGCGATATTCACATTCCTGCGAAGCTACCGACAAACATCCCACACCACCACGGGGGTAGCACCGGCACATGTTCTCATGGGACGGGTAGTGGCGGACTCCATTCCCCATCATCCCCAGTGGACACCTGCAATGGCCAATGAAAGCAGGATCGAGGCGAAGCGACAAAAGTCATATGCCCAGGCCAGCCGGCGGAGGAGAGCCGTTCATACTCGAATCGAACGAGGTGATCTCGTACTGTTGAAGAACAGAGTAACCAGTGGGAAATTTAGATTAACATATGAAAAGAGACCATGGAAAGTCATCAGCGTGAAGGGCACTCGCATCATTGCCACCCGAGGTCGCGAAGTAGTGACCCGGAATGTGTCCCATTTTAAGCCATTTCATCAGGAGGCGGAGCCGGCCACCAGCTCAGAGTGTCCGGCGTCTCGAGTGACTGCGAGTCCAGTGGCTGAGAACATCCAGGAACCTCTCAATGATCCTCTGAGAACCACCTCTCCCGCCGTTGCAAGCGAAGGCCCAGATGATGCTGAGAGCTCCAGCGTGGCACCAGATGGTCCGGAAGGTGATCCTGCCAGCCACAGCCCAGCTTCCCCGGTCGGGAGTGATGTACCCAAAGCCCGTGGGCCTTCCATCTATAAGCTGAGGAGCAACCCAGCACCTTCGGTTCCAGTGTGTTTAAATATGCGTTTATATTGACTTCTCTTATATGCTAATCATGAACCTGAACATTGGCGCAAATCCCCAAAGAACAGTATAGTCCGTTCAGAGACTGCACTGATGGTTTTCAATGCATGCCTGTTTGTTTTTTTTATATTTTAGGAGGAATGTTGTGTTCCAGCCTATGCACGCCTGTGACGTAACAGGTGTGCAGCGTAAGTAACACGTGATCGAGTTAAAATAAAGAGGGGCCCCGCACGTACGTCGGCACTTGGCGACGGTGCGCAGAGCCATGAAGATAACCCAGTGTCCGTGTGTTGTTTAATGATAGGCCAAGTGAAGGCCTTGGTTAGAACCCCAGGTGCCCCCTGAGAGTAGGCCCATTAGCATTGGCCCCTAGCTGTCATTGGCCCCGGCGACACAACAGCTGCGTGCCGGGCTTGGAAGAGGCGCACAGCATGGGTGCGTCCGGCTGTGTGGGGTGGACCCCCGGCATTATGTAGATAAATATTAGGGGCGACGGACACAACGTCGCTGAAAATCATTTTATGCCGATTCGATGGTGAATTTAAGCGGCATTGCTTCTGATTTGTGTGGCTCTTCTAGGACGGAAGAGTTGCTTTTTTGGCGTCTCCTCATATTTAGATTTGTGGTTGTCCAAGGACAGGGCCGCATCTCCCATCCTCACCTGGCTCCGTCCGTTACCGGTCAATGCTATATACATTCATCTCTGTAGCGCTTTATTGTATAGTCCAGAGACTTTGTGGCGCTGTTACAGGTATTTTAGTTACCCAGCTCACTGGAACTCTGCTGCTGTTCCGCATATTTTCATGATGTGACGCTCTGGGCTCACTCTGGCCTGGCTTCCTTCCTCCTCTATCAACTCGTCTATCGCTCTTTTTTCCTCTTCACGTTTTTTCATTACAGTTACATTAAGATTGCAGAAATCCTGCCTTTTGGGCCATGTTTCCAACCTAGCGCTGGAGACGGACGGTCGCTGCCCCAAGGCCTGGGCGGTGGCCGTGCGAGCTTCAGCCGTCGCTGCTGTGCAGTGCTGCAGTGTTTGCGCCCCACTTGTGCAGTGTTGGGCGTGCACCGAGGGACCCCACACGTGTCTTTCTTTTGGAAGGGATTGCTCCGTTGTAGGGCGCTGCGGTGGGTTGTTGCACGTAGTGCGAAAGTGCTTATGCAGAATGTGGTGTGTTGTAGTGTTGCACACGAGGAGACCATGCAGTGCGGCGATGATGTAGCGTGTCACCGTGCACTGGTGTACAATGGTGCTGTACAAGATTACGCTGCACGTTATGGCGCTGTAACGTTTGTTGGTGCGCATTAAGCTGCTGAACACCACTGTGCCACAATTTATGCTGGGTACGCACAGACGCTATGCCATGTGGCACTGCGCTTTGTGTTTGGTGATGTGACGTGTACCTCATAGTAGCATGGCGGGCACTGCACGTTTTACTGCTGTACATCAGGGCGCTATACAAGATGGCTTTTTTCAAGGGTCGGTGATGTTTGCGTTGCTAAATGGCTGTACTTATGATGCAGTGCAGCTACGCGCTTCATATTGTCGCGCTGCACTTTGTGGTTCCACACTTGGTGGTGTGAACTGCAGGCCTGCACGCTGTATGTACCTCGAGGCGCTATACACGAGAGCTGTGCACGATGCATGATCCTTTCAAACCCGGACACAGTTTCTTGCCCGAACTACCAGCAGTTCTTGGCAGCTTCAGGAATGTCTGGAAGAACAGGTTAGCGGCGCCAAGACACAGCAGTATCGCAATATGGATACAGTGTGTGAAAATCACAACACATGATGGGAAGGCCTGTCCCGACTATTGTTGCGTGTTTATCTAGGTTCCTGATCGATACTGCGACCTTATGCCCCTATTCGGCTATAAATCCATTTATTCCCTATATTGGCATAACCGTTCAAGTGCGATATTCAGAAAGTCATCTCTGGCCTCACACGAACAGAGCCACATTCCAGAATAGTTCTCTGCCACTTCCTTTGCAACCAATTAGTGCAATGACAGAGCAGAAGTCACTATCTGATATTCCTAGATTAACACTCTGAGTTCTTCAACAAGATAAAAACTCAGCAAACCTGGAAATCCCCGCTTGCTGTGTTTTGATTAGTAATGGAACTCTAATGAGCAACTGATAGCTATCACTTCCTAGTGACATCTTTAATTGACGTCTTATGTCCAGCAAACTTGCGTCAAACCAGGCACCTGTCAGGTATAAATACTACCAACGTTGCCTTAAGCAATAGCCTGTTGCTGCAGCCTGCTACCTGTTGCTAGCTGTTGTATGCTGTATGCAGACTGCTGCTGCAGCCTGCTGCCCCGCTGCTGTTGGTGAAGCTACTGATACCATTATCGCTGCTAAAGCGCGAACGATGGTGTGGTGAGCTTAGGAGCTGAACAGCCGTCCCTCTGCGAAGAGCCCAGCAGACGCCAAGCTGCCCGCGGACGCTGTCCCCCCTCCTCCTCCTCGACGCGCTGAACAGAGAAATCCAGCTCCAGCGCTTCTAGTCTGCCCTCGCGGGTGACTGGGATACCGAGTTCCCCCTGAAGGAAATACCAGACTTCCATCATTCTATTCAGAGGTATGGTGTTGACTAAACCCTTAGAAGAGAATTCTTGAAGCAAACCTTGGCAAAACCAACTTAACTTAAAGCTACTTACTTACTCCCCTTCCACGTGTTAGGCTTAGGTCAGGCACACCGGGGTAGGCTTAGTTAGAAGCACCAGTTGAGTTTTTTAGCCTAATGTATATATGACTGTATATATGTTTTATTACTTTTAAACCATTGTATGGCTAAGAAACCATATCAATGCTTTTACAGTATTATTTCGCAAATACTTATCTTACTGTACGTACTTTTTATAATAACAAGTCTTGCAATTGTGGCAATACATTTCTCGTGTACGAGAAGAAAGACTGTTCAATAAATGTTAACCCTTTATTGACAAACGCCCGTCTCTCTATTCTCTACATATCGTAAAAGTAAACTGCACTAATCTGACTGAGTGAAATACCTGTCTATTGTTTCACACGACCCTAGAGATCGACTCTTGATCTGAGGAGCAAAGTTGTCATGTTGCACGGTTGTTGGAAAGCTGAATCCCTTCTTGTCTGTGCCAGGGAAGCTGATCACTTCCTATACAGAGAAGAAAGTTTCCAGTGACCTCTGAGCTAGTTGGTAACAAACCCAATTAAGTTTAGCATAGTCAGTAGAGGCCTGGAATATCCGCAGTTCCACGTCGATACTACTGTTTATGTTATTCCAATGCGCAGGGCCTAGTGGGAAACTAGGAACTACACTACATGGCGCCTAACGTTTGGTAAGGCGATAAACTAACGCAAGACGTTAGAGTAACTCAGTCGTGCATATTTCACACAGACCCCTTTCTCCCGTAAATACTCCAATAGACGTCTGGAGTGGGTGAAAGGTTAAAATCCGCCCGAACTCAGTAGGAAGAGATTCCTATGTAAAGCTCTGGTTTATTCAATGTTGAAGGATACAGTGTTCCAAAATATTGTGCACCTAATCTTTGTCTCCTTGGAGACCAACTCTGCAAACCTTGCATTTTAACAATGCCAGGAGAAAACGGAACCACTGGGGGCGCAGCAGATGCGACTCAGCAAGGTCCCGAACACACAGACCCGGATGCTATTATCATCCCGGTCCACTTAAGAAAATCTATAACTTTAAAACTTATAGAAAACGGACTGACACCTCAAGGTGGTACAGTAATTTTCGTGATAGAGGCTCACGAGTATCGGCAGACAGAGGTATTCTATTCATGGATAAACTTTCCAGCGGCAAACGCTACAACAAAAGAGTTTCACTATTACAAAATAGAGGAACCTCCGGAAGAGTACGCTCCTTTCGAGGAGATTGAAATTCCACTTAAATTTCAAGAGCACCTGCTCTGGTTTAATGGCGCCCTAAAACATAATGATCACATTACCAGGCTCGGTCCACTAGGTAGACCAGGAGCAACGTGGCCGGTTCTAGCCAGCTACACACCACATCCGGACATTGTAAAAATGTCAAAGGAAGAGCTGTTAGTACAGCTAAAAACACTAATAAAATACATAGGCAATTAGTCCAATATGTAATGCGGACTGCAACAGTCCAGCCAGCTGTTAATGTACCACAGCTGACCCCTCATCAGGGGAACACTAATAAAATCACACCACAGAAAAATACAGTCATGTCTTGGTAAAACACCCGTAAAACGGGAACAAATTCCTTTCTGGTTAGCACAGAAAATCACTCAAATAGAGGCAGTATTTCCTGATACTACCCCTATAGAGAAACACAGAATCTTGACAATCTGCCTTCCTATGGGAATCGCACCACACGTGGAGGACTGCGACACTTGGGGTACAGTCTTTGCTTTCATTTACACAAAAACACACGGTGTTCCGTCTATGGCGGTAATACCAGAAGTGCTAAAGCAGATTCAAAATGAATACGGTCCAGAGCCCGCTTTAAATCTAGGTATGAAATTACTGAAAGACTTCAAGCAGGTCTCGGCTATATTATTAGCCAACATAAAGGGAGAAGCAGCATCTGTGGCGATTCGCCAGAAGTTGAGGGAAACAGTTATAGAAGATCCTGTTGAGCTTGCCAAAATCATAGAGAAATGCTATGAAGAATTGGGTAGAGACAGCTTGGGTGGGAAACCGGTAAAGCCCCAACTGCTCGAAAATCCTGAAAAATTATTTATTCAAAATAATTTAAACACTCCTAAAAAGAGCTGGGATGGAAATAAACAATCCACTCCCAAGGAAAAAGTTTTCCAGTCCAGAGGAAGGTCTCCTCGACGGAGGGAAAGAACTCCGACTCGAGAACGCCAGTCTCCCCAGAGGGAGCCCTCTGAGAAAAGATACAACCTTAGAAATAGGGATAATCTGAAAAAACCTGATAGATATCAAAGTATTGATACACGTCCCTCTCGATCTTTTCCACAGAATTCGGAAAGAAGAGGACGGTCAGACCCAGGAGAGCACACCAAGTCCAAAGACAAGGAACCTGCTCAGAGTAAAAAATCTCAATTTCAGAAAAAGAAGGTAGCCAGTATTAGAGTAATCAACCATGCCGAGAATACTGAGGACACAGTTGAAAAACAGGGAGTGGGCATTGACAATGGTCGACAGTGCAGCAGAAATCAGTATAGCGCGCAGGATCTTGATGAGTCATCTGGAGACAGTGGACACGAATGAATACATTCAGGTTGAAACTGCCGACACCAGACTTAGCGAGCCCCATAAAATATACGAAATAACATTGCGTATAGAGGGTGATAAGACTAGGAAAATAAGAGGTCTATTTTGGGATAAGCTCTCAAAAGGCTATGATATTCTGTTAGCTGAAAAAGATTGGCCCCCATAGTTTGTCAGGGAGTGCCCTCGTGGCGAAGAAGTGATTATGCCTGCCTTCTCGAATCACATTCCGATTCACAAAAAATATACATATGCAAGGAAATGGGCAGTGGCCCAGGCACCTGCATTATATAAAAATCATGTAGGATGGGATGAGGACTCAACTCCTCACAAAATCCATTTAAAAAGTGAACCAACTGCCCAACGGCAGTATCCCATTAAGCAAGAAGCTAAAAAACAAGTCAGGGAGATCTTAGATCAACTTGAATACCAGGGGGTGATTGAAACATGCACCTCTAAAATGAACAATCCTTTGTTTCCTGTCTCCAAGCCAGACAATTCATATCGTCTAGTTTTGGACTACAGACATCCTAATACATGTTGCAAAACTTTTGCAGTACAAAACTCGCATAGTGCAGCCCTAATGAATAACATAGTTAGGAAAAAATATAAAACGACATTAGATATTTCTAATGGTTTCTTTTGTCAAAACATTGCACCGGAAAGCAGATATTTGACCGCTTTCTCTGCATTTGGGTCGCAGAAAAAATTCTGTCGACTCCCACAGGGGTTCAAGAACAGCCCAGGACTATTCTCAGCTAGGGTAACAGAGTTACTACAAATCTATGATGATGAGGCATTATCTTACGTAGATGATATTTATCTCACAGACGACGACTTGGATACTCACTTGAAAAGAGTGAACACCATTATACTTGGGTTCGCAGCAGAGGGTTACAAATTCAACTTTAAAAAGTCCCGAATTGCCCATCTGACGGTACTATTTTTAGGGTACGAATTATCAAGTGAAGGGAAAAGCCTAGCGGACAACTTCTTAGAGAAGTGCGCTGTACTCCAAGCTCCAAAAACGCTGAAGAATTTACAATCCATTCTAGGTTTTCTGAATTTCGGAAGAACATTCTAAATTACGCAGAGAGGGTTAAACCTCTCTACAAACTAATTAAACCTGATTTTAAACAAATCAATTGGACTCAAAAACACACAGAAATTTTGAGATCACTGCAAACAGACATGTTAGCAAAAACAAAATTAGATACACGTGACAACACGATCGATCTTGTAATCCGAGTCATCTCAGGAAGATGCGGATTCACGTACCTGACCTCTAATGAGGGAGAAAAGGTACCAATTTCAATTAAATCTCACTTGTACACACAAGCAGAAAAAACATTCAGTCACACAGAAAGAACTGTGAAATCAGTGCAAATTGCATTAGCAAATGAACGAGAACTAGCACACGGCAAACGGATTAATATCCTCACAGCGGAATCCGCCTTCGAGGCGCTATTCAGCCCAGTAAACTTGCCTACAGTGTCACTGGATCCGAAATGGATACAGCGTGTAGATTCTGTAGGAGCGGAAGATGTGAAATACTATTTCGCCCCGCAATTCGAAGAACTGAATGATTTACAATATGAAGAAGAATATCCTCTGCCAATCGAAATTCTGCCTCTCCCACAATACGCCTGTAAAATCTATACAGATAGATTTGTACAGCATTTCAACGTAGAGAGCAAATCCTACGATGCAGCCTGTGCGATCATTAAAGGTTGTTGGCTGTGCGGTAAATTCAGACCGAAAGTAACAAAAACTGAATCAGTAAAGTACTGTTCGGCTCAGAAAACTGAAATCAGATGTTTAAAGATGGCGCTCGAAAATGCAGAACGTGAATTCCCCACACTTATCGTGTGCGATTCTCATTTTTGCGTCAACTCTTACAACAATAAATTGCAGAGGTGGATTGAAAACGACTACAAAGATGACACAGGTGCCACAATAAAGCATAAATTGCTCTGGAAACAGGTAGCTCTTTTACACAAAGAACTACAAAAGACTCACGTGATTCACGCACAGAGTCTTCGACGTGATGGCGTTCACGTTGCAGGGAATTCATTGGCTAATACAGCCACAGCGGAAGCAACTAAACCGGCTTCCGTAGCCACAAAAAAGCGTACAGAAAAATACATAGACGGGGAAACCATGCTGGCAGTAAAAACGACCGTAAAAGGCGACTGTGCAGCGCTACCCGTAAACTATCCACTCAATTATGCATACGTAATAGATGCAAACTCCGTTCCTTTTGCTCGAATCCTTGGAGTGGGGGACAGAGTAATTCCAAACAGGAGCAGGAGGGGCTTCCTCTTACTGGAAGCACACATGGGGTTGGGTCTGAGACACCAAACAATTAAAGACTCTCTGAAAGAATTACAATCAGAGTACTGGTGGCCAGGAATGAGTATAGATATTCAAAGTTTTGCTCAAAATTGTGAAAACTGCAACAGAGATCGCAGTAATGAACAGGCCAGTGTAGTTTCAGGATCCCTGCTAGACAGCCTAAGGCGGTCTATCTGCGCAATCAATCAATCAATCAAAGAAGAGAAGCGCGTCCCATTGTACACAGTTAAGGCTAAACACACTTAAATAATGTAGCCTCCAGCGCTCGGCTGACGCTAGAACTGTTATAAGAGAGATCTGCGAGTCCATATCGGCATATACGCAATTACCACGTTCCATTCTGACCAGGGTCCTGCTTTCAGCTCTCGAGCTTATAAGGAGGCCATGGCCAGCATGGGAATTGGGTTGCGGTATTCTTGTCCGTCGCACCCCGAAGGGAATAGTGTGGTTGAAAGAAAAAACAGGGACATAAAGCGATCTATAACAGCGAAGGTATTAGGTTCAGGCGCTGGGTGGGTCAAACATTTAATAAGTGTCCAGACTAGTCTTTATAACTTGCCAAGAAATTCTTAAACTTGAAATGGTTCAATTTCTACGAATGTTGTTGTACACTAGTCTGGTCAGTGTGCTTGTTCAGATCCCGAGACATGGACTACACCTACGTTGATGATTGCAACAGGTGTAATAGACAGGCTTATTTCGGACAGGTACGGGGGATTAGCTCATGCCATGCTTTTTTATTTCAGCCCACTGCTGATTGTGTGAGAAGATCTGGAACAGACACACCTGGAGGTTCAGGTGACTTTTCTGTGTCGTTCCTTCCTTTTATTTATTTTTCTCACTTATTTATCACATTTGGTGTCCTTGTTTGCAGTAGCTGTATATTTGAGGTCCTGAAGAAAGCAAGGCTATTGGCCAGGATTTGCTGAAACATGTCGACCACGTTACACCACTAGACAGGTCATAGCTTTACCCTGTCTTGGCTATTTTTTAATATTGGTGCTAGGAGCTATACCCTATTAAATTATTTTTTTGCTCCTTAAAACCAATTTTACTCACTCCCTTATACTTTTCCTGGTTTCCTTGCACTGCACACCACACTCTTTTTTATCCCTGTCAGTTACTTTACCAACACATATGGTCTCAACCAGAACACCAACACTTACTAACTAACAGGAAGGTTTATCCCTTTCTGCTATAAAACCAAGATCCAGTATAGTGTTGGTCCTCGGAGCCCCAAATGATGAAGGGCGGTTCCGAGTGGTGACTGATGGGAGCCAGAGACCAGACACTGATCTTGATCTGGCATGTTTTACATCACTCCTCTCTCAGTCATATGGCTAGTGGGAGCGCTACACCGTCTCTGTCTTTGAGAATTAGCCTGTCTCACTCTTGACCCTCTGGTACACTTTTGTGATTAATGTTAGGTGGGCATGTATTCAGAGCCGGTCATTAAATTGCCCATGGGTCCCCTTTACTGTATGTGTTTTGGATAATCTGGCCTACTGACACTAACAGCTGTCAAGATAGATTCCTGACTAAAACACAGGGGTTAAAAATGACCAGACTAGACCCGAGATACTCCCAGAGACAACATCCAGCAATAATAACAACATACAGTGTAGGGAAACTCTGCCTTGAATGGCTAACATCATCCACACTGGCTGAAATTAAGCAACACTTGTCTTTACTAAAAGATGGTGCTGATTTGCGCGATTTCATTCTTGGACCACGCAAACAGCGTCAAAAGCGTTTCATAGCGACCAGTATCTATGCTGCTTACAACGAGGCTTGGAAAGTCAAACAAATTGAAACAGCTGAAAAAATACGAGAAATTGATCGTATTAATTTGGAAAAATCACTTTTTGTAGTAGACAATGGGTTAATGACTCTGTCTTCCAGAATATATTCGTTGGACAATATTGTATCCTCTGCCTTTGATGTGATAGATAGAGACTTGCTAATGTTACAACATGGCCAGTCACAATTACGTTCTAGTATAGAATTAGGCTGGACGCTGCAAAATCTTCGTTCAGGCTATGTGCCTTGGCGTTTAATCAACACCACGTCATTATTTTCCATTTTTAACCTTACTGATAAACAAATCAGTTTGGCACAGAAAGGAGCAGACTATACAATCCTGAGCATCGAAAAACTTGAGAGATTACCATTGACAATGTCAGAGAGTCCTGTCATTGAATGGATAATACACGGAATTATCACTATTCCGATAACAACTTTCCGATTTAAAAAGTGCCTTGAATACATACCTACTGGCCAGTATGAACAATTGGGTAAAGGATATGTAAAATCTGAATGGAAATTACCATACGCACATTCTTGCTATAGTGACAGCGACAAAAATGTATTTCTTAGTGGTGAAAATTGTAAACATTCACTGAGCGGTACACTTTTGTGCCAGGGTATTAATTTACACGGAGCATGTGATGGAAATTCTAACAACCTTTCATGCCACCAGCTAGTCACACCTGCAACTCAGATAGAGCCCTTCTTTATGCAACTCGCAAACGGGAGTTACATTCTTAGAACGGATCACAGATGTTGTGGCCTTGTGCCAGGGAAAAGTTATCTAGTAAGCGTAACATCCATGGTCAAATGCTGTATGCAAGCATTGTTCCCGAGTGGGCCTGCAGACACAGTGACTCCCATCTGGCCTAGTCTGAATCTCTATTCTATACGAATTGATACTTTAAGCAAAATGAAGTCTGTGCTTTCATGAACTTTTATCAACAAATTGCCCCGTGCATTTCGTAGAAATGCTTAGCCAACTCCTTAACATGTCTAGTGCCACAGGCATCCCAGGCATATTTAAGACGATTTTTACGGGACTGCTAACACCTTTTCAAGCAATTTTGGGAATCGTTCCTAATTTTGTACACTCTGTTTTTGGCGGCATACCATTATTTTTGGGACTTGTAGCAGGGATTTTATTTTTTACCCTCCTGCTTCGTTATGGCAAGCCGAAACTCAGACATAGCTCCCATGGGAATGGAAGAGACAATCCTAGCAATGCGCTACCGGGACAGGATAACTAACGTCCTCGGATTGGCCAGGCTGAGAGATCTAAACATGACCTGGTTCCTTTCATTCAGACCTATATGGCAGAACTGTATCTTACCGGTACTTCGATGTATGCTATGCGGAGATGAATGCGTGTAGGACATCTGTCTTTCACTTCCATCAGCAGTACCAATGGACGTCGATACTTTGCTCAGTCCAATAACGGCTCACGCATTGTGGCTACCAATCCTGATATGGCTGAGATACCCATCACCCCCTCTCAACACAATCCCCAAGGATGGGAAACCGGAAACGGTTCTGAACTTTTGGAAGGCGGGAGGGAGTGACCCTCCCGGCCGTATTTATTAAAATATGAAACAAAATCAAAACATTAAAATAACAGTTTCATATTATGTACAATTTCATTTCCACATTACGATGTTTGGCTAACCTTAACAGATCTCTAATACAAAGGTTCTCCTAGCCGAACTAACATCCTACAAAACATTTCATTTGAAATTGTACATCCTAACGTTAAGGGCCAACGGCAAGGACATAACCAGTGTCAGATCCCTAAACCAGAAATACCACCCTCACTTGTGAGGGGGCCAACCGCACAGAGGCGTACCTCAAGTGCATCTACCAATTTCCCTTGGACTTGACGGGGGCCCCAATGAACTCGACGCCATTTAACGGTCGTCCGAGGACTCGTGTGAGGTGTCTAAAAGGTAGCGTAAACCCCCTCCCGAACCCCACACAACTTACACATCTGCCGTCGCAGATGTCCTGGCCCCGGGAAATTCCCCAGGAGGGACCGTAGCCCCTCCTATCCAGGAAGGGGCCTTGACCACCTTTCCTTTCCTTCCGGCGGCCTATCCTTAGACGGGACCGCCTCCCCGTTGAGGGGCCAATGGCCACCTCCCCCGAGCGCTCCCATTCGTAATGGGTGACGCCCCCCCATAGGGATCTTCCAATTACTGCTCACCGATCATGACCTTACCGTCCGACAATAAATACGACAAATCTACCTAAATTACTAAACTACAAAAACAATTTTAAGTTATTACAAGCATGATTACTGATCAACACTAATGCAAAATTACTTTATTTGAAAAACATCTGAAAGTGACCATCTTTATTGCATATTCAAAATTATATATCACGACAATCATCACAACCTGCAAGAAATAGAGTTACCACATCAAAACTTTATTCAAAACAACTTGCTGTCCTCAGGGGCTGGTGGGTGGGTCAAAATTGGCTCTTCGTTCCGTCTCGAGCTCACGTGCAGCGGGGAGGTGCAGCTTCAGAGCACAGGAACAAGAGGAAGCTTTCTTGGCTTGTTGCTCCTTTTATCCGTCTTCAGGGCGGGCGTCAACCCGCCCCCGCCTGCCTCCGAGGGCGTGGTCGGTCGCGTCAGTGTCTAGGACAACCCACTCCAGGGCGGGAAAAGGCGCGCCCCGGCTACGCCGCTTCGGGCATACCAGCCGAGACTCGCCTCCCGCCCAAGATGGCTTCCCGGGGGGATCGTGGTACTCCACCATACGTTCGGGGGGACCGAATGGTCGCCCCTTTCCATATGGCTGAGATACCCATTACCCCCTCTCAACACAATCCCCAAGGATGGGAAACCGGAAACGGTTCTGAACTTTTGGAAGGCGGGAGGGAGTGACCCTCCCGGCCGTATTTATTAAAATATGAAACAAAATCAAAACATTAAAATAACAGTTTCATATTATGTACAATTTCATTTCCACATTACGATGTTTGGCTAACCTTAACAGATCTCTAATACAAAGGTTCTCCTAGCCGAACTAACATCCTACAAAACATTTCATTTGAAATTGTACATCCTAACATTAAGGGCCAACGGCAAGGTCATAACCGGTGTCAGATCCCTAAACCAGAAATACCACCCTCACTTGTGAGGGGGCCAACCGCACAGAGGCGTACCTCAAGTGCATCTACCAATTTCCCTTGGACTTGACGGGGGCCCCAATGAACTCGACGCCATTTAACGGTCGTCCGAGGACTCGTGTGAGGTGTCTAAAAGGTAGCGTAAACCCCCTCCCGAACCCCACACAACTTACACATCTGCCGTCGCAGATGTCCTGGCCCCGGGAAATTCCCCAGGAGGGACCGTAGCCCCTCCTATCCAGGAAGGGGCCTTGACCACCTTTCCTTTCCTTCCGGCGGCCTATCCTTAGACGGGACCGCCTCCCCGTTGAGGGGCCAATGGCCACCTCCCCCGAGCGCTCCCATCCGTAATGGGTGACGCCCCCCATAGGGATCTTCCAATTACTGCTCACCGATCATGACCTTACCGCCACAGGCCGGATAGTTGACCGGCTATCCGGACCCCCCACAACACTCCTGCCTAAAGGTCATGTTATAAACTCTTTAACCAAGCTATGAGGTCTCCTATGAGTAACTCGTTCCCCACCCGGGACAAATGAACGCCATCCCCCAAATACATACTGTCCCCTTTAATACAACCATGCGAAACAGAATGCAGTGTACTTGAACGAAACAATCTACTCACTTTGTTATTAATTTTTCTTACTGAATGATTCAGAGCAGAAACCGAAATAGCCCCCCGCCATACTTTTCGTGGGATCATATGGGACCATGCAATTGTGCACCCTGGAACTCTTCTTGCCAACCAACTTACTGTGGAAAGCATTGCCTCAAGAAGAAGTCGTCTACCAGTGGCCACCAAATCGTTGCCCCCAAGATGGACTATGATTATAGACGGCGGTGACCTTGTCCGCCCTAACAAACCCTCAAAAAATTATTGAAATTGGTCAATACAGAGCCCGCCCTTTCCGTAGAAGGACACACTGCACCCGTATTCCCCAGCCACGTGAATCATGTCACCTGCTTTGAATACGTCCGCGGCACGCCTCACGTATGAGTGGCCCACGACCCACACCTCCTTTTTCACAGCCGGTGATGTCTGACCGCTGGTCCCCAGGTGTCGGGTCGACTGCACAGTCCGCCCCGCCTCGTAGGCTTGCGCAACTGAAAACCAAACAAAACAAGAAGCGTGAGTACATCATGACAGCTTCACAACATGTGCAACCGCACATACCTTTTATAACAGTTCGAGGACCAACGCCCCACACGTTTTACTTCTTCTACACTCAGACCCCTGGCTGTAGCCTCTGTAGCAGCCCCTATCCGAAAGGAATGGGTCCCAAACTCGCCGGGGTTCAAGCCCGCGGCAGAAATCGACATCGCAAGCACCCGCTGGAACTGAAACCTCGTCAGTGGGGTGGCGTCAGCGTGTCTCAACAAGGTCCCCCCCCATGATGCCACCCTTTGCGCTAAATATTCCTCTACGCAAACCACAGGGCACATGGAAGACCCGGGAATCCTCTGTATGATTATGCAGTCCCCAATCGCACCCTGATCGGTTTTGGACCTGACAAACGAGACAGTCATCGTCTCCCCCTTGACCTGAATCTGCTCTCGGCACAGTCCCCCCATTGTATCCTGCTTGTTCTTCGCCACTAGTTCGCTTACCCGCATAGCCCCATGGAATGCTAGCGCAAAAGCGGCTCGGAATAACACTGTTTCATACTGGGATGAACATGTAGCAGGGAGTACGGCTAATAACAGGGCCAACCTATCCAGACCTATCGGGTGCCTCTCATCTACTCTGCGACCCTCAAGGCGTTGCCACCCACGTAGCGCTTTTTGCACAACGAAAGACGCTGTCGGGTCCTGGATCCCGTGAGCCCTTGCCATAAAGGAAATGGCGGCCCGATGCCTCTGGGCCGTAGCTACTGATTTGCCTGCCCGATGTAAAGACAGCAGAAATTTTACTACAAACTCTTCCTGGCCCCAAAGCTCCCCCTAGCAGTCCCCAAAAAGGCCCAATAGGAACAGAACGCCCCTTCGTATGCCTTCCTCGTCCTGGGTGCTAAACTCTCTCCCACGAGGTTTTGTAGTTTGGGGCACCGAGAGACCAGAGAGCTTCGGGAAAGGGTGCCGCCACCGGGTCCGCTGTGGGCAGAAAACCCCAGAAGGCCTGCATACGGAAACGAGAAAGCGCATCAGCCGCTTGGTTCATTACCCCCGGCACATGTCTTGCCTTAAATAGCACATTCAATTGCATACACAATAACACAATTTCTTTGAGCAGTCTCAGAATCCATTTGCATCGTGCTGCCTGACTATTGATACACTCAACCACGGTCATGTTATCAGACCAGAACACCACAGAGTGATCTCTGAACCCCTCGGGCCAAGTTTTCAGGGCCACCAGAATAGGGAAAAGTTCAAGAAAAGCAATGTTACTTGTCAGCCCGCACTCGTGCCACCATGTCGGCCATTTTTGAGCCGACCATCGAGTGCCGAATATGGCACCAAAACCTATACTTCCTGCCGAATCTGTCCACAGCCCCAGCTCCTCGGAGGACACCGCCGGTTTGTTCCAGACAATTCGACCATTGAAATCCGCCAGAAATGCCAACCAAATGCGCATGTCCTGGCGAACCTCTGCCGAGAGCCTCGTGCGATGATGACCCTCCTTCAGGCCGACCATGGCCTGAGCGATCGAGCGGGAAAAGGGGCGGGCCATCGGCATTATTCTCAGGGCAAAATTCAACTGGCCCACCATTTGTTGCAATTGATGCAGTTTTACCTTAGCCTCACTAATACACGTCTCAAGAGATGCCCTGAATTTTAACACTTTTTCTTTTGGTAAACGAAAACAACCTTCCTTCGAGTCGAGCTCAATCCCCAGAAACTCGAGGCAAGTCGAGGGACCCACAGTCTTACCTGGCGCCAATGGTACACCAAAATGATTCATTAAGACACAAAATTCATTCAAAAGCCTGTCCACATTCTGGATCCCCGGCTGCCCCCAGAAACAGGAAGTCATCGAGATAATGCATAACATGTTGAAAACCCGTCTTCTTTGTGAAGACCCATTGCAAAAAACAACTGAACTTTTCAAAATAGGCACAAGATATAGAGCATCCCATTGGCATACATCTATCCATGTAATAGCGACCCTGAAACATGAAACCAAGGAGACGCTGATCGTCTGGGTGTACCGGGAGCAACCGGAACGCTGACTCAATATCTGATTTTGCCATCAGCGCCCCGGGCCCCAGGCGATTCAACATGGCGACGGCCCCATCGAAAGATGCGTACCGCACCGAACACATTTCCGGGTCTATCGCATCATTCACGGAAAGACCACGTGGGGCCGACAAGTTATGTATCAGCCGAAACTCACCCGGGTCCTTCTTGGGGACCACCCCTAAAGGGGAACAAACAAAATTTGCAACCGGTGGCACATCAAATGGACCGGCGACTCGACCTCGAGTAACCTCCTTCCCAATCTTTACCTGTACCACGGTCGTATGCTGCAAGACCGACAGTTGGTTCTTACATCTTGCTACACCCTGAAAATCCCCCACTGGGATGCGGAAACCATATGAAAACCCGTTTCGCAACACCCCAGCAGAAGCATGATCCGGGTATTCGTTGAGCCAAGGAATCATTGCCATGGTATCAATCGGAGTAGGTAAAGGCGCCCCTCGGACTATTTCAGACCTGTTTGGCGCTTCCCCTACCACCGTTATCACCCGTTTTGGCTCTGCACATGGACTCAGGATGGGATGGCTGCCCACACCCCCCACATTCATGTTTGAACTTGCATGACCCCTGGGGCCTCGTACATTTTCCTCTGTTAAAATTCCAACAAATCCCCCTTTTACCTGCGTTGCCACTCGGTTTTGAGTGATATTCGTTACCTGCACCCGATCGAAAGGGTGTCCCAGAGTATTGGCGGGAGGATTCACCCCCGCTACTTCCAACCAATGGTACTTTCAACATTCCTGTACTCTCCATTTTTTGCCATGAAACAGAGTCGTAACAATCCCAAGTCAGGATTGGGTTGTGTTCTTTCGCTTTTCTAAAAATATTATCATAGCAAAACCACTGATTACCCCCATACGCTACGGAATACTCCATGATTCGTGACTGATAAATAGGCAACTCGGTCAGCAACCCGGGCCTACGCTCGCCCATGATGGAGGTAAAAATGCCCCACGCTCTGCCCCAAGTACCAATGTTTTCGTCAATCTTAAAGGCGGCCATTTTGGCGCGCCAAACACTCGGATGCATGAGCTCCTTTTGGCTCTTAACATGCTCCATCTCATAATGGTCGGTAAGCAAAGAAAAAATGTTTACATACTTATCCGCCCAAATCTTTTCCTTAATTTCCAGTGGAACATGCTGAGCCACCTTCTCCCTTCGTGAAGGTACAGCCCCCTCCCCCGCAATCGGCAATGGCCGCTTACCTGAACCAGAAGCTGCATTTGCCGCCGAACCTGGGCCTGTTGCATTTTCCGCCCCCGGAACCGGCGGGGTAACAGACGATGGTGCCTTTGCAGCCTCCCTAGTTTCCCGCAGCTGTCTCATTAATACCCGGGCGTCGTCAGCCGTGGCGCCCTCGCTATCCTTTCCCAACCACGCTGCCAATTGTGCCGCTAACTCGGGAGGCATATCTTCCCCGGTCACGGGAGTGACCACCACGGGAATCGGATTCCCCTCCTTCGGCACCGGGGTTGGCTCTTCAAGTGGGATATCGGGAACCGGGGTTTCCCCCCCAAGTGCCCCCCTTCTGGACCTCTTGCCTCTTCCTCCGGGGACTACTCCCGGCAAAGGCCGTTTCGGTCCTCCCTCCCCGTCCTTAGCCGCCATCTGCTTCTTCAAATCGGCTACCTCCTTCATGAGCATACGGAGCATCTGATCGGTACCGACCCGCTTTCCGACTTTCTTGGGCATTCTCAGACGGAGTATCTGTAAGACAAAAGAAAGATTTACAACGCTCAAAAATGGTTCTTCGTTCCGTCTCGAGCTCACGTGCAGCGGGGAGGTGCAGCTTCAGAGCACAGGAACAAGAGGAAGCTTTCTTGGCTTGTTGCTCCTTTTATCCGTCTTCAGGGCGGGCGTCAACCCGCCCCCGCCTGCCTCCGAGGGCGTGGTCGGTCGCGTCAGTGTCTAGGACAACCCACTCCAGGGCGGGAAAAGGCGCGCCCCGGCTACGCCGCTTCGGGCATACCAGCCGAGACTCGCCTCCCGCCCAAGATGGCTTCCCGGGGGGATCGTGGTACTCCACCATACGTTCGGGGGGACCGAATGGTCGCCCCTTTCCATGACGGCATTCGTTGAGACTCCTGTACTACGACTAGGTGGTAACAGTGGAGCGAGTGACAAAAGCAACATCACCCAGGTACAACCTTCTGTGAGCATTGCTGCTCCCGACTATGATGACAGCAATCATTCTCACACCTGCCAAGTTACAGCCCTATCGAATTTGGTTGAACTGTCACCAGATTTTGTAGACCAATTCTTTGAGAGCCTGTCTGATACGATGTTCTCACCCGTACAGAAACAATAACTTTTGAGAAGCTTTCCGACACACAGCGTTCCCATGAACTCTGAATTCGGCCTTCAGTTTTGATCAACAAAAACTGCTAAAATCGTTGGAACTCTATTTCCCCATTCAAGCATTAATTCTTTTGAATTGGACATTTTTAATATTGACCTTTTTGGCACGAACAATTCTTTGCTTAAGGTAAAAACTATTCTTAGAGAACAGAAGCTTCACACTTCTATTTCTACACACATCTAGAGACATAACAAACTTACATCAGCCTCTAGCACATTTATTGCAATGCATTTATATGTGATGATTTATCTCGCCCTTCTTCTGTTCAGAGATACTTCATGTGTAATTCTTTTTGCATAATCGTTCATTGATTTCATATGCAATAATTTTTGAATGATTTCTATGCTTCAAAAACGTACAGTACCTAAATTTCACGTATTACAATATACGCCTATTTCGAATGCATTTGTGTATTTTGGGGTGGGCAATGTTACACATGCATCCTATTGCTCTAGTTTTAGTAATTTGATGGACATGAAAACGTGGAGTGGGTGTCGCGTGTTTATCTAGGTTCCTGATCGATACGGCGACCTTATGCCCCTATTCGGCTATAAATCCATTTATTCCCTATATTGGCATAACCGTTCAAGTGCGATATTCAGAAAGTCATCTCTGGCCTCACACGAACAGAGCCACATTCCAGAATAGTTCTCTGCCACTTCCTTTGCAACCAATTAGTGCAATGACAGAGCAGAAGTCACTATCTGATATTCCTAGATTAACACTCCGAGTTCTTCAACAAGATAAAAACTCAGCAAACCTGGAAATCTCCGCTTGCTGTGTTTTGATTAGTAATGGAACTCTAATGAGCAACTGATAGCTATCACTTCCTAGTGACATCTTTAATTGACGTCTTATGTCCAGCAAACTTGCGTCAAACCAGGCACCTGTCAGGTATAAATACTACCAACGTTGCCTTAAGCAATAGCCTGTTGCTGCAGCCTGCTACCCTGTTGCTAGCTGTTGTATGCTGTATGCAGACTGCTGCTGCAGCCTGCTGCCCCGCTGCTGTTGGTGAAGCTACTGATACCATTATCGCTGCTAAAGCGCGAACGATGGTGTGGTGAGCTTAGGAGCTGAACAGCCGTCCCTCTGCGAAGAGCCCAGCAGACGCCAAGCTGCCCGCGGACGCTGTCCCCCCTCCTCCTCCTCGACGCGCTGAACAGAGAAATCCAGCTCCAGCGCTTCTAGTCTGCCCTCGCGGGTGACTGGGATACCGAGTTCCCCCTGAAGGAAATACCAGACTTCCATCATTCTATTCAGAGGTATGATGTTGACTAAACCCTTAGAAGAGAATTCTTGAAGCAAACCTTGGCAAAACCAACTTAACTTAAAGCTACTTACTTACTCCCCTTCCACGTGTTAGGCTTAGGTAAGGCACACCGGGGTAGGCTTAGTTAGAAGCACCAGTTGAGTTATTTAGCCTACTGTATATATGACTGTATATATGTTTTATTACTTTTAAACCATTGTATGGCTAAGAAACCATATCAATGCTTTTACAGTATTATTTCGCAATACTTATCTTACTGTACGTACTTTTTATAATAACAAGTCTTGCAATTGTGGCAATACATTTCTCGTGTACGAGAAGAAAGACTGTTCAATAAATGTTAACCCTTTATTGACAAACGCCCGTCTCTCTATTCTCTACATATCGTGAAAGTAAACTGCACTAATCTGACTGAGTGAAATACCTGTCTATTGTTTCACACGACCCTAGAGATCGACTCTTGATCTGAGGAGCAAAGTTGTCATGTTGCACGGTTGTTGGAAAGCTGAATCCCTTCTTGTCTGTGCCAGGGAAGCTGATCACTTCCTATACAGAGAAGAAAGTTTCCAGTGACCTCTGAGCTAGTTGGTAACAAACCCAATTAAGTTTAGCATAGTCAGTAGAGGCCTGGAATATCCGCAGTTCCACGTCGATACTACTGTTTATGTTATTCCAATGCGCAGGGCCTAGTGGGAAACTAGGAACTACACTACATGGCGCCTAACGTTTGGTAAGGCGATAAACTAACGCAAGACGTTAGAGTAACTCAGTCGTGCATATTTCACACAGACCCCTTTCTCCCGTAAATACTCCAATAGACGTCTGGAGTGGGTGAAAGGTTAAAATCCGCCCGAACTCAGTAGGAAGAGATTCCTATGTAAAGCTCTGGTTTATTCAATGTTGAAGGATACAGTGTTCCAAAATATTGTGCACCTAATCTTTGTCTCCTTGGAGACCAACTCTGCAAACCTTGCATTTTAACAATGCCAGGAGAAAACGGAACCACTGGGGGCGCAGCAGATGCGACTCAGCAAGGTCCCGAACACACAGACCCGGATGCTATTATCATCCCGGTCCACTTAAGAAAATCTATAACTTTAAAACTTATAGAAAACGGACTGACACCTCAAGGTGGTACAGTAATTTTCGTGATAGAGGCTCACGAGTATCGGCAGACAGAGGTATTCTATTCATGGATAAACTTTCCAGCGGCAAACGCTACAACAAAAGAGTTTCACTATTACAAAATAGAGGAACCTCCGGAAGAGTACGCTCCTTTCGAGGAGATTGAAATTCCACTTAAATTTCAAGAGCACCTGCTCTGGTTTAATGGCGCCCTAAAACATAATGATCACATTACCAGGCTCGGTCCACTAGGTAGACCAGGAGCAACGTGGCCGGTTCTAGCCAGCTACACACCACATCCGGACATTGTAAAAATGTCAAAGGAAGAGCTGTTAGTACAGCTAAAAACACTAATAAAATACATAGGCAATTAGTCCAATATGTAATGCGGACTGCAACAGTCCAGCCAGCTGTTAATGTACCACAGCTGACCCCTCATCAGGGGAACACTAATAAAATCACACCACAGAACATACAGTCATGTCTTGGTAAAACACCCGTAAAACGGGAACAAATTCCTTTCTGGTTAGCACAGAAAATCACTCAAATAGAGGCAGTATTTCCTGATACTACCCCTATAGAGAAACACAGAATCTTGACAATCTGCCTTCCTATGGGAATCGCACCACACGTGGAGGACTGCGACACTTGGGGTACAGTCTTTGCTTTCATTTACACAAAAACACACGGTGTTCCGTCTATGGCGGTAATACCAGAAGTGCTAAAGCAGATTCAAAATGAATACGGTCCAGAGCCCGCTTTAAATCTAGGTATGAAATTACTGAAAGACTTCAAGCAGGTCTCGGCTATATTATTAGCCAACATAAAGGGAGAAGCAGCATCTGTGGCGATTCGCCAGAAGTTGAGGGAAACAGTTATAGAAGATCCTGTTGAGCTTGCCAAAATCATAGAGAAATGCTATGAAGAATTGGGTAGAGACAGCTTGGGTGGGAAACCGGTAAAGCCCCAACTGCTCGAAAATCCTGAAAAATTATTTATTCAAAATAATTTAAACACTCCTAAAAAGAGCTGGGATGGAAATAAACAATCCACTCCCAAGGAAAAAGTTTTCCAGTCCAGAGGAAGGTCTCCTCGACGGAGGGAAAGAACTCCGACTCGAGAACGCCAGTCTCCCCAGAGGGAGCCCTCTGAGAAAAGATACAACCTTAGAAATAGGGATAATCTGAAAAAACCTGATAGATATCAAAGTATTGATACACGTCCCTCTCGATCTTTTCCACAGAATTCGGAAAGAAGAGGACGGTCAGACCCAGGAGAGCACACCAAGTCCAAAGACAAGGAACCTGCTCAGAGTAAAAAATCTCAATTTCAGAAAAAGAAGGTAGCCAGTATTAGAGTAATCAACCATGCCGAGAATACTGAGGACACAGTTGAAAAACAGGGAGTGGGCATTGACAATGGTCGACAGTGCAGCAGAAATCAGTATAGCGCGCAGGATCTTGATGAGTCATCTGGAGACAGTGGACACGAATGAATACATTCAGGTTGAAACTGCCGACACCAGACTTAGCGAGCCCCATAAAATATACGAAATAACATTGCGTATAGAGGGTGATAAGACTAGGAAAATAAGAGGTCTATTTTGGGATAAGCTCTCAAAAGGCTATGATATTCTGTTAGCTGAAAAAGATTGGCCCCCATAGTTTGTCAGGGAGTGCCCTCGTGGCGAAGAAGTGATTATGCCTGCCTTCTCGAATCACATTCCGATTCACAAAAAATATACATATGCAAGGAAATGGGCAGTGGCCCAGGCACCTGCATTATATAAAAATCATGTAGGATGGGATGAGGACTCAACTCCTCACAAAATCCATTTAAAAAGTGAACCAACTGCCCAACGGCAGTATCCCATTAAGCAAGAAGCTAAAAAACAAGTCAGGGAGATCTTAGATCAACTTGAATACCAGGGGGTGATTGAAACATGCACCTCTAAAATGAACAATCCTTTGTTTCCTGTCTCCAAGCCAGACAATTCATATCGTCTAGTTTTGGACTACAGACATCCTAATACATGTTGCAAAACTTTTGCAGTACAAAACTCGCATAGTGCAGCCCTAATGAATAACATAGTTAGGAAAAAATATAAAACGACATTAGATATTTCTAATGGTTTCTTTTGTCAAAACATTGCACCGGAAAGCAGATATTTGACCGCTTTCTCTGCATTTGGGTCGCAGAAAAAATTCTGTCGACTCCCACAGGGGTTCAAGAACAGCCCAGGACTATTCTCAGCTAGGGTAACAGAGTTACTACAAATCTATGATGATGAGGCATTATCTTACGTAGATGATATTTATCTCACAGACGACGACTTGGATACTCACTTGAAAAGAGTGAACACCATTATACTTGGGTTCGCAGCAGAGGGTTACAAATTCAACTTTAAAAAGTCCCGAATTGCCCATCTGACGGTACTATTTTTAGGGTACGAATTATCAAGTGAAGGGAAAAGCCTAGCGGACAACTTCTTAGAGAAGTGCGCTGTACTCCAAGCTCCAAAAACGCTGAAGAATTTACAATCCATTCTAGGTTTTCTGAATTTCGGAAGAACATTCTAAATTACGCAGAGAGGGTTAAACCTCTCTACAAACTAATTAAACCTGATTTTAAACAAATCAATTGGACTCAAAAACACACAGAAATTTTGAGATCACTGCAAACAGACATGTTAGCAAAAACAAAATTAGATACACGTGACAACACGATCGATCTTGTAATCCGAGTCATCTCAGGAAGATGCGGATTCACGTACCTGACCTCTAATGAGGGAGAAAAGGTACCAATTTCAATTAAATCTCACTTGTACACACAAGCAGAAAAAACATTCAGTCACACAGAAAGAACTGTGAAATCAGTGCAAATTGCATTAGCAAATGAACGAGAACTAGCACACGGCAAACGGATTAATATCCTCACAGCGGAATCCGCCTTCGAGGCGCTATTCAGCCCAGTAAACTTGCCTACAGTGTCACTGGATCCGAAATGGATACAGCGTGTAGATTCTGTAGGAGCGGAAGATGTGAAATACTATTTCGCCCCGCAATTCGAAGAACTGAATGATTTACAATATGAAGAAGAATATCCTCTGCCAATCGAAATTCTGCCTCTCCCACAATACGCCTGTAAAATCTATACAGATAGATTTGTACAGCATTTCAACGTAGAGAGCAAATCCTACGATGCAGCCTGTGCGATCATTAAAGGTTGTTGGCTGTGCGGTAAATTCAGACCGAAAGTAACAAAAACTGAATCAGTAAAGTACTGTTCGGCTCAGAAAACTGAAATCAGATGTTTAAAGATGGCGCTCGAAAATGCAGAACGTGAATTCCCCACACTTATCGTGTGCGATTCTCATTTTTGCGTCAACTCTTACAACAATAAATTGCAGAGGTGGATTGAAAACGACTACAAAGATGACACAGGTGCCACAATAAAGCATAAATTGCTCTGGAAACAGGTAGCTCTTTTACACAAAGAACTACAAAAGACTCACGTGATTCACGCACAGAGTCTTCGACGTGATGGCGTTCACGTTGCAGGGAATTCATTGGCTAATACAGCCACAGCGGAAGCAACTAAACCGGCTTCCGTAGCCACAAAAAAGCGTACAGAAAAATACATAGACGGGGAAACCATGCTGGCAGTAAAAACGACCGTAAAAGGCGACTGTGCAGCGCTACCCGTAAACTATCCACTCAATTATGCATACGTAATAGATGCAAACTCCGTTCCTTTTGCTCGAATCCTTGGAGTGGGGGACAGAGTAATTCCAAACAGGAGCAGGAGGGGCTTCCTCTTACTGGAAGCACACATGGGGTTGGGTCTGAGACACCAAACAATTAAAGACTCTCTGAAAGAATTACAATCAGAGTACTGGTGGCCAGGAATGAGTATAGATATTCAAAGTTTTGCTCAAAATTGTGAAAACTGCAACAGAGATCGCAGTAATGAACAGGCCAGTGTAGTTTCAGGATCCCTGCTAGACAGCCTAAGGCGGTCTATCTGCGCAATCAATCAATCAATCAAAGAAGAGAAGCGCGTCCCATTGTACACAGTTAAGGCTAAACACACTTAAATAATGTAGCCTCCAGCGCTCGGCTGACGCTAGAACTGTTATAAGAGAGATCTGCGAGTCCATATCGGCATATACGCAATTACCACGTTCCATTCTGACCAGGGTCCTGCTTTCAGCTCTCGAGCTTATAAGGAGGCCATGGCCAGCATGGGAATTGGGTTGCGGTATTCTTGTCCGTCGCACCCCGAAGGGAATAGTGTGGTTGAAAGAAAAAACAGGGACATAAAGCGATCTATAACAGCGAAGGTATTAGGTTCAGGCGCTGGGTGGGTCAAACATTTAATAAGTGTCCAGACTAGTCTTTATAACTTGCCAAGAAATTCTTAAACTTGAAATGGTTCAATTTCTACGAATGTTGTTGTACACTAGTCTGGTCAGTGTGCTTGTTCAGATCCCGAGACATGGACTACACCTACGTTGATGATTGCAACAGGTGTAATAGACAGGCTTATTTCGGACAGGTACGGGGGATTAGCTCATGCCATGCTTTTTTATTTCAGCCCACTGCTGATTGTGTGAGAAGATCTGGAACAGACACACCTGGAGGTTCAGGTGACTTTTCTGTGTCGTTCCTTCCTTTTATTTATTTTTCTCACTTATTTATCACATTTGGTGTCCTTGTTTGCAGTAGCTGTATATTTGAGGTCCTGAAGAAAGCAAGGCTATTGGCCAGGATTTGCTGAAACATGTCGACCACGTTACACCACTAGACAGGTCATAGCTTTACCCTGTCTTGGCTATTTTTTAATATTGGTGCTAGGAGCTATACCCTATTAAATTATTTTTTTGCTCCTTAAAACCAATTTTACTCACTCCCTTATACTTTTCCTGGTTTCCTTGCACTGCACACCACACTCTTTTTTATCCCTGTCAGTTACTTTACCAACACATATGGTCTCAACCAGAACACCAACACTTACTAACTAACAGGAAGGTTTATCCCTTTCTGCTATAAAACCAAGATCCAGTATAGTGTTGGTCCTCGGAGCCCCAAATGATGAAGGGCGGTTCCGAGTGGTGACTGATGGGAGCCAGAGACCAGACACTGATCTTGATCTGGCATGTTTTACATCACTCCTCTCTCAGTCATATGGCTAGTGGGAGCGCTACACCGTCTCTGTCTTTGAGAATTAGCCTGTCTCACTCTTGACCCTCTGGTACACTTTTGTGATTAATGTTAGGTGGGCATGTATTCAGAGCCGGTCATTAAATTGCCCATGGGTCCCCTTTACTGTATGTGTTTTGGATAATCTGGCCTACTGACACAAACAGCTGTCAAGATAGATTCCTGACTAAAACACAGGGGTTAAAAATGACCAGACTAGACCCGAGATACTCCCAGAGACAACATCCAGCAATAATAACAACATACAGTGTAGGGAAACTCTGCCTTGAATGGCTAACATCATCCACACTGGCTGAAATTAAGCAACACTTGTCTTTACTAAAAGATGGTGCTGATTTGCGCGATTTCATTCTTGGACCACGCAAACAGCGTCAAAAGCGTTTCATAGCGACCAGTATCTATGCTGCTTACAACGAGGCTTGGAAAGTCAAACAAATTGAAACAGCTGAAAAAATACGAGAAATTGATCGTATTAATTTGGAAAAATCACTTTTTGTAGTAGACAATGGGTTAATGACTCTGTCTTCCAGAATATATTCGTTGGACAATATTGTATCCTCTGCCTTTGATGTGATAGATAGAGACTTGCTAATGTTACAACATGGCCAGTCACAATTACGTTCTAGTATAGAATTAGGCTGGACGCTGCAAAATCTTCGTTCAGGCTATGTGCCTTGGCGTTTAATCAACACCACGTCATTATTTTCCATTTTTAACCTTACTGATAAACAAATCAGTTTGGCACAGAAAGGAGCAGACTATACAATCCTGAGCATCGAAAAACTTGAGAGATTACCATTGACAATGTCAGAGAGTCCTGTCATTGAATGGATAATACACGGAATTATCACTATTCCGATAACAACTTTCCGATTTAAAAAGTGCCTTGAATACATACCTACTGGCCAGTATGAACAATTGGGTAAAGGATATGTAAAATCTGAATGGAAATTACCATACGCACATTCTTGCTATAGTGACAGCGACAAAAATGTATTTCTTAGTGGTGAAAATTGTAAACATTCACTGAGCGGTACACTTTTGTGCCAGGGTATTAATTTACACGGAGCATGTGATGGAAATTCTAACAACCTTTCATGCCACCAGCTAGTCACACCTGCAACTCAGATAGAGCCCTTCTTTATGCAACTCGCAAACGGGAGTTACATTCTTAGAACGGATCACAGATGTTGTGGCCTTGTGCCAGGGAAAAGTTATCTAGTAAGCGTAACATCCATGGTCAAATGCTGTATGCAAGCATTGTTCCCGAGTGGGCCTGCAGACACAGTGACTCCCATCTGGCCTAGTCTGAATCTCTATTCTATACGAATTGATACTTTAAGCAAAATGAAGTCTGTGCTTTCATGAACTTTTATCAACAAATTGCCCCGTGCATTTCGTAGAAATGCTTAGCCAACTCCTTAACATGTCTAGTGCCACAGGCATCCCAGGCATATTTAAGACGATTTTTACGGGACTGCTAACACCTTTTCAAGCAATTTTGGGAATCGTTCCTAATTTTGTACACTCTGTTTTTGGCGGCATACCATTATTTTTGGGACTTGTAGCAGGGATTTTATTTTTTACCCTCCTGCTTCGTTATGGCAAGCCGAAACTCAGACATAGCTCCCATGGGAATGGAAGAGACAATCCTAGCAATGCGCTACCGGGACAGGATAACTAACGTCCTCGGATTGGCCAGGCTGAGAGATCTAAACATGACCTGGTTCCTTTCATTCAGACCTATATGGCAGAACTGTATCTTACCGGTACTTCGATGTATGCTATGCGGAGATGAATGCGTGTAGGACATCTGTCTTTCACTTCCATCAGCAGTACCAATGGACGTCGATACTTTGCTCAGTCCAATAACGGCTCACGCATTGTGGCTACCAATCCTGATATGGCTGAGATACCCATCACCCCCTCTCAACACAATCCCCAAGGATGGGAAACCGGAAACGGTTCTGAACTTTTGGAAGGCGGGAGGGAGTGACCCTCCCGGCCGTATTTATTAAAATATGAAACAAAATCAAAACATTAAAATAACAGTTTCATATTATGTACAATTTCATTTCCACATTACGATGTTTGGCTAACCTTAACAGATCTCTATTACAAAGGTTCTCCTAGCCGAACTAACATCCTACAAAACATTTCATTTGAAATTGTACATCCTAACGTTAAGGGCCAACGGCAAGGACATAACCAGTGTCAGATCCCTAAACCAGAAATACCACCCTCACTTGTGAGGGGGCCAACCGCACAGAGGCGTACCTCAAGTGCATCTACCAATTTCCCTTGGACTTGACGGGGGCCCCAATGAACTCGACGCCATTTAACGGTCGTCCGAGGACTCGTGTGAGGTGTCTAAAAGGTAGCGTAAACCCCCTCCCGAACCCCACACAACTTACACATCTGCCGTCGCAGATGTCCTGGCCCCGGGAAATTCCCCAGGAGGGACCGTAGCCCCTCCTATCCAGGAAGGGGCCTTGACCACCTTTCCTTTCCTTCCGGCGGCCTATCCTTAGACGGGACCGCCTCCCCGTTGAGGGGCCAATGGCCACCTCCCCCGAGCGCTCCCATTCGTAATGGGTGACGCCCCCCCATAGGGATCTTCCAATTACTGCTCACCGATCATGACCTTACCGCCCGACAATAAATACGACAAATCTACCTAAATTACTAAACTACAAAAACAATTTTAAGTTATTACAAGCATGATTACTGATCAACACTAATGCAAAATTACTTTATTTGAAAAACATCTGAAAGTGACCATCTTTATTGCATATTCAAAATTATATATCACGACAATCATCACAACCTGCAAGAAATAGAGTTACCACATCAAAACTTTATTCAAAACAACTTGCTGTCCTCAGGGGCTGGTGGGTGGGTCAAAATTGGCTCTTCGTTCCGTCTCGAGCTCACGTGCAGCGGGGAGGTGCAGCTTCAGAGCACAGGAACAAGAGGAAGCTTTCTTGGCTTGTTGCTCCTTTTATCCGTCTTCAGGGCGGGCGTCAACCCGCCCCCGCCTGCCTCCGAGGGCGTGGTCGGTCGCGTCAGTGTCTAGGACAACCCACTCCAGGGCGGGAAAAGGCGCGCCCCGGCTACGCCGCTTCGGGCATACCAGCCGAGACTCGCCTCCCGCCCAAGATGGCTTCCCGGGGGGATCGTGGTACTCCACCATACGTTCGGGGGGACCGAATGGTCGCCCCTTTCCATATGGCTGAGATACCCATTACCCCCTCTCAACACAATCCCCAAGGATGGGAAACCGGAAACGGTTCTGAACTTTTGGAAGGCGGGAGGGAGTGACCCTCCCGGCCGTATTTATTAAAATATGAAACAAAATCAAAACATTAAAATAACAGTTTCATATTATGTACAATTTCATTTCCACATTACGATGTTTGGCTAACCTTAACAGATCTCTAATACAAAGGTTCTCCTAGCCGAACTAACATCCTACAAAACATTTCATTTGAAATTGTACATCCTAACATTAAGGGCCAACGGCAAGGTCATAACCGGTGTCAGATCCCTAAACCAGAAATACCACCCTCACTTGTGAGGGGGCCAACCGCACAGAGGCGTACCTCAAGTGCATCTACCAATTTCCCTTGGACTTGACGGGGGCCCCAATGAACTCGACGCCATTTAACGGTCGTCCGAGGACTCGTGTGAGGTGTCTAAAAGGTAGCGTAAACCCCCTCCCGAACCCCACACAACTTACACATCTGCCGTCGCAGATGTCCTGGCCCCGGGAAATTCCCCAGGAGGGACCGTAGCCCCTCCTATCCAGGAAGGGGCCTTGACCACCTTTCCTTTCCTTCCGGCGGCCTATCCTTAGACGGGACCGCCTCCCCGTTGAGGGGCCAATGGCCACCTCCCCCGAGCGCTCCCATCCGTAATGGGTGACGCCCCCCATAGGGATCTTCCAATTACTGCTCACCGATCATGACCTTACCGCCACAGGCCGGATAGTTGACCGGCTATCCGGACCCCCCACAACACTCCTGCCTAAAGGTCATGTTATAAACTCTTTAACCAAGCTATGAGGTCTCCTATGAGTAACTCGTTCCCCACCCGGGACAAATGAACGCCATCCCCCAAATACATACTGTCCCCTTTAATACAACCATGCGAAACAGAATGCAGTGTACTTGAACGAAACAATCTACTCACTTTGTTATTAATTTTTCTTACTGAATGATTCAGAGCAGAAACCGAAATAGCCCCCCGCCATACTTTTCGTGGGATCATATGGGACCATGCAATTGTGCACCCTGGAACTCTTCTTGCCAACCAACTTACTGTGGAAAGCATTGCCTCAAGAAGAAGTCGTCTACCAGTGGCCACCAAATCGTTGCCCCCAAGATGGACTATGATTATAGACGGCGGTGACCTTGTCCGCCCTAACAAACCCTCAAAAAATTATTGAAATTGGTCAATACAGAGCCCGCCCTTTCCGTAGAAGGACACACTGCACCCGTATTCCCCAGCCACGTGAATCATGTCACCTGCTTTGAATACGTCCGCGGCACGCCTCACGTATGAGTGGCCCACGACCCACACCTCCTTTTTCACAGCCGGTGATGTCTGACCGCTGGTCCCCAGGTGTCGGGTCGACTGCACAGTCCGCCCCGCCTCGTAGGCTTGCGCAACTGAAAACCAAACAAAACAAGAAGCGTGAGTACATCATGACAGCTTCACAACATGTGCAACCGCACATACCTTTTATAACAGTTCGAGGACCAACGCCCCACACGTTTTACTTCTTCTACACTCAGACCCCTGGCTGTAGCCTCTGTAGCAGCCCCTATCCGAAAGGAATGGGTCCCAAACTCGCCGGGGTTCAAGCCCGCGGCAGAAATCGACATCGCAAGCACCCGCTGGAACTGAAACCTCGTCAGTGGGGTGGCGTCAGCGTGTCTCAACAAGGTCCCCCCCCATGATGCCACCCTTTGCGCTAAATATTCCTCTACGCAAACCACAGGGCACATGGAAGACCCGGGAATCCTCTGTATGATTATGCAGTCCCCAATCGCACCCTGATCGGTTTTGGACCTGACAAACGAGACAGTCATCGTCTCCCCCTTGACCTGAATCTGCTCTCGGCACAGTCCCCCCATTGTATCCTGCTTGTTCTTCGCCACTAGTTCGCTTACCCGCATAGCCCCATGGAATGCTAGCGCAAAAGCGGCTCGGAATAACACTGTTTCATACTGGGATGAACATGTAGCAGGGAGTACGGCTAATAACAGGGCCAACCTATCCAGACCTATCGGGTGCCTCTCATCTACTCTGCGACCCTCAAGGCGTTGCCACCCACGTAGCGCTTTTTGCACAACGAAAGACGCTGTCGGGTCCTGGATCCCGTGAGCCCTTGCCATAAAGGAAATGGCGGCCCGATGCCTCTGGGCCGTAGCTACTGATTTGCCTGCCCGATGTAAAGACAGCAGAAATTTTACTACAAACTCTTCCTGGCCCCAAAGCTCCCCCTAGCAGTCCCCAAAAAGGCCCAATAGGAACAGAACGCCCCTTCGTATGCCTTCCTCGTCCTGGGTGCTAAACTCTCTCCCACGAGGTTTTGTAGTTTGGGGCACCGAGAGACCAGAGAGCTTCGGGAAAGGGTGCCGCCACCGGGTCCGCTGTGGGCAGAAAACCCCAGAAGGCCTGCATACGGAAACGAGAAAGCGCATCAGCCGCTTGGTTCATTACCCCCGGCACATGTCTTGCCTTAAATAGCACATTCAATTGCATACACAATAACACAATTTCTTTGAGCAGTCTCAGAATCCATTTGCATCGTGCTGCCTGACTATTGATACACTCAACCACGGTCATGTTATCAGACCAGAACACCACAGAGTGATCTCTGAACCCCTCGGGCCAAGTTTTCAGGGCCACCAGAATAGGGAAAAGTTCAAGAAAAGCAATGTTACTTGTCAGCCCGCACTCGTGCCACCATGTCGGCCATTTTTGAGCCGACCATCGAGTGCCGAATATGGCACCAAAACCTATACTTCCTGCCGAATCTGTCCACAGCCCCAGCTCCTCGGAGGACACCGCCGGTTTGTTCCAGACAATTCGACCATTGAAATCCGCCAGAAATGCCAACCAAATGCGCATGTCCTGGCGAACCTCTGCCGAGAGCCTCGTGCGATGATGACCCTCCTTCAGGCCGACCATGGCCTGAGCGATCGAGCGGGAAAAGGGGCGGGCCATCGGCATTATTCTCAGGGCAAAATTCAACTGGCCCACCATTTGTTGCAATTGATGCAGTTTTACCTTAGCCTCACTAATACACGTCTCAAGAGATGCCCTGAATTTTAACACTTTTTCTTTTGGTAAACGAAAACAACCTTCCTTCGAGTCGAGCTCAATCCCCAGAAACTCGAGGCAAGTCGAGGGACCCACAGTCTTACCTGGCGCCAATGGTACACCAAAATGATTCATTAAGACACAAAATTCATTCAAAAGCCTGTCCACATTCTGGATCCCCGGCTGCCCCCAGAAACAGGAAGTCATCGAGATAATGCATAACATGTTGAAAACCCGTCTTCTTTGTGAAGACCCATTGCAAAAAACAACTGAACTTTTCAAAATAGGCACAAGATATAGAGCATCCCATTGGCATACATCTATCCATGTAATAGCGACCCTGAAACATGAAACCAAGGAGACGCTGATCGTCTGGGTGTACCGGGAGCAACCGGAACGCTGACTCAATATCTGATTTTGCCATCAGCGCCCCGGGCCCCAGGCGATTCAACATGGCGACGGCCCCATCGAAAGATGCGTACCGCACCGAACACATTTCCGGGTCTATCGCATCATTCACGGAAAGACCACGTGGGGCCGACAAGTTATGTATCAGCCGAAACTCACCCGGGTCCTTCTTGGGGACCACCCCTAAAGGGGAACAAACAAAATTTGCAACCGGTGGCACATCAAATGGACCGGCGACTCGACCTCGAGTAACCTCCTTCCCAATCTTTACCTGTACCACGGTCGTATGCTGCAAGACCGACAGTTGGTTCTTACATCTTGCTACACCCTGAAAATCCCCCACTGGGATGCGGAAACCATATGAAAACCCGTTTCGCAACACCCCAGCAGAAGCATGATCCGGGTATTCGTTGAGCCAAGGAATCATTGCCATGGTATCAATCGGAGTAGGTAAAGGCGCCCCTCGGACTATTTCAGACCTGTTTGGCGCTTCCCCTACCACCGTTATCACCCGTTTTGGCTCTGCACATGGACTCAGGATGGGATGGCTGCCCACACCCCCCACATTCATGTTTGAACTTGCATGACCCCTGGGGCCTCGTACATTTTCCTCTGTTAAAATTCCAACAAATCCCCCTTTTACCTGCGTTGCCACTCGGTTTTGAGTGATATTCGTTACCTGCACCCGATCGAAAGGGTGTCCCAGAGTATTGGCGGGAGGATTCACCCCCGCTACTTCCAACCAATGGTACTTTCAACATTCCTGTACTCTCCATTTTTTGCCATGAAACAGAGTCGTAACAATCCCAAGTCAGGATTGGGTTGTGTTCTTTCGCTTTTCTAAAAATATTATCATAGCAAAACCACTGATTACCCCCATACGCTACGGAATACTCCATGATTCGTGACTGATAAATAGGCAACTCGGTCAGCAACCCGGGCCTACGCTCGCCCATGATGGAGGTAAAAATGCCCCACGCTCTGCCCCAAGTACCAATGTTTTCGTCAATCTTAAAGGCGGCCATTTTGGCGCGCCAAACACTCGGATGCATGAGCTCCTTTTGGCTCTTAACATGCTCCATCTCATAATGGTCGGTAAGCAAAGAAAAAATGTTTACATACTTATCCGCCCAAATCTTTTCCTTAATTTCCAGTGGAACATGCTGAGCCACCTTCTCCCTTCGTGAAGGTACAGCCCCCTCCCCCGCAATCGGCAATGGCCGCTTACCTGAACCAGAAGCTGCATTTGCCGCCGAACCTGGGCCTGTTGCATTTTCCGCCCCCGGAACCGGCGGGGTAACAGACGATGGTGCCTTTGCAGCCTCCCTAGTTTCCCGCAGCTGTCTCATTAATACCCGGGCGTCGTCAGCCGTGGCGCCCTCGCTATCCTTTCCCAACCACGCTGCCAATTGTGCCGCTAACTCGGGAGGCATATCTTCCCCGGTCACGGGAGTGACCACCACGGGAATCGGATTCCCCTCCTTCGGCACCGGGGTTGGCTCTTCAAGTGGGATATCGGGAACCGGGGTTTCCCCCCCAAGTGCCCCCCTTCTGGACCTCTTGCCTCTTCCTCCGGGGACTACTCCCGGCAAAGGCCGTTTCGGTCCTCCCTCCCCGTCCTTAGCCGCCATCTGCTTCTTCAAATCGGCTACCTCCTTCATGAGCATACGGAGCATCTGATCGGTACCGACCCGCTTTCCGACTTTCTTGGGCATTCTCAGACGGAGTATCTGTAAGACAAAAGAAAGATTTACAACGCTCAAAAATGGTTCTTCGTTCCGTCTCGAGCTCACGTGCAGCGGGGAGGTGCAGCTTCAGAGCACAGGAACAAGAGGAAGCTTTCTTGGCTTGTTGCTCCTTTTATCCGTCTTCAGGGCGGGCGTCAACCCGCCCCCGCCTGCCTCCGAGGGCGTGGTCGGTCGCGTCAGTGTCTAGGACAACCCACTCCAGGGCGGGAAAAGGCGCGCCCCGGCTACGCCGCTTCGGGCATACCAGCCGAGACTCGCCTCCCGCCCAAGATGGCTTCCCGGGGGGATCGTGGTACTCCACCATACGTTCGGGGGGACCGAATGGTCGCCCCTTTCCATGACGGCATTCGTTGAGACTCCTGTACTACGACTAGGTGGTAACAGTGGAGCGAGTGACAAAAGCAACATCACCCAGGTACAACCTTCTGTGAGCATTGCTGCTCCCGACTATGATGACAGCAATCATTCTCACACCTGCCAAGTTACAGCCCTATCGAATTTGGTTGAACTGTCACCAGATTTTGTAGACCAATTCTTTGAGAGCCTGTCTGATACGATGTTCTCACCCGTACAGAAACAATAACTTTTGAGAAGCTTTCCGACACACAGCGTTCCCATGAACTCTGAATTCGGCCTTCAGTTTTGATCAACAAAAACTGCTAAAATCGTTGGAACTCTATTTCCCCATTCAAGCATTAATTCTTTTGAATTGGACATTTTTAATATTGACCTTTTTGGCACGAACAATTCTTTGCTTAAGGTAAAAACTATTCTTAGAGAACAGAAGCTTCACACTTCTATTTCTACACACATCTAGAGACATAACAAACTTACATCAGCCTCTAGCACATTTATTGCAATGCATTTATATGTGATGATTTATCTCGCCCTTCTTCTGTTCAGAGATACTTCATGTGTAATTCTTTTTGCATAATCGTTCATTGATTTCATATGCAATAATTTTTGAATGATTTCTATGCTTCAAAAACGTACAGTACCTAAATTTCACGTATTACAATATACGCCTATTTCGAATGCATTTGTGTATTTTGGGGTGGGCAATGTTACACATGCATCCTATTGCTCTAGTTTTAGTAATTTGATGGACATGAAAACGTGGAGTGGGTGTCGCGTGTTTATCTAGGTTCCTGATCGATACGGCGACCTTATGCCCCTATTCGGCTATAAATCCATTTATTCCCTATATTGGCATAACCGTTCAAGTGCGATATTCAGAAAGTCATCTCTGGCCTCACACGAACAGAGCCACATTCCAGAATAGTTCTCTGCCACTTCCTTTGCAACCAATTAGTGCAATGACAGAGCAGAAGTCACTATCTGATATTCCTAGATTAACACTCCGAGTTCTTCAACAAGATAAAAACTCAGCAAACCTGGAAATCTCCGCTTGCTGTGTTTTGATTAGTAATGGAACTCTAATGAGCAACTGATAGCTATCACTTCCTAGTGACATCTTTAATTGACGTCTTATGTCCAGCAAACTTGCGTCAAACCAGGCACCTGTCAGGTATAAATACTACCAACGTTGCCTTAAGCAATAGCCTGTTGCTGCAGCCTGCTACCCTGTTGCTAGCTGTTGTATGCTGTATGCAGACTGCTGCTGCAGCCTGCTGCCCCGCTGCTGTTGGTGAAGCTACTGATACCATTATCGCTGCTAAAGCGCGAACGATGGTGTGGTGAGCTTAGGAGCTGAACAGCCGTCCCTCTGCGAAGAGCCCAGCAGACGCCAAGCTGCCCGCGGACGCTGTCCCCCCTCCTCCTCCTCGACGCGCTGAACAGAGAAATCCAGCTCCAGCGCTTCTAGTCTGCCCTCGCGGGTGACTGGGATACCGAGTTCCCCCTGAAGGAAATACCAGACTTCCATCATTCTATTCAGAGGTATGATGTTGACTAAACCCTTAGAAGAGAATTCTTGAAGCAAACCTTGGCAAAACCAACTTAACTTAAAGCTACTTACTTACTCCCCTTCCACGTGTTAGGCTTAGGTAAGGCACACCGGGGTAGGCTTAGTTAGAAGCACCAGTTGAGTTATTTAGCCTACTGTATATATGACTGTATATATGTTTTATTACTTTTAAACCATTGTATGGCTAAGAAACCATATCAATGCTTTTACAGTATTATTTCGCAATACTTATCTTACTGTACGTACTTTTTATAATAACAAGTCTTGCAATTGTGGCAATACATTTCTCGTGTACGAGAAGAAAGACTGTTCAATAAATGTTAACCCTTTATTGACAAACGCCCGTCTCTCTATTCTCTACATATCGTGAAAGTAAACTGCACTAATCTGACTGAGTGAAATACCTGTCTATTGTTTCACACGACCCTAGAGATCGACTCTTGATCTGAGGAGCAAAGTTGTCATGTTGCACGGTTGTTGGAAAGCTGAATCCCTTCTTGTCTGTGCCAGGGAAGCTGATCACTTCCTATACAGAGAAGAAAGTTTCCAGTGACCTCTGAGCTAGTTGGTAACAAACCCAATTAAGTTTAGCATAGTCAGTAGAGGCCTGGAATATCCGCAGTTCCACGTCGATACTACTGTTTATGTTATTCCAATGCGCAGGGCCTAGTGGGAAACTAGGAACTACACTACATGGCGCCTAACGTTTGGTAAGGCGATAAACTAACGCAAGACGTTAGAGTAACTCAGTCGTGCATATTTCACACAGACCCCTTTCTCCCGTAAATACTCCAATAGACGTCTGGAGTGGGTGAAAGGTTAAAATCCGCCCGAACTCAGTAGGAAGAGATTCCTATGTAAAGCTCTGGTTTATTCAATGTTGAAGGATACAGTGTTCCAAAATATTGTGCACCTAATCTTTGTCTCCTTGGAGACCAACTCTGCAAACCTTGCATTTTAACAATGCCAGGAGAAAACGGAACCACTGGGGGCGCAGCAGATGCGACTCAGCAAGGTCCCGAACACACAGACCCGGATGCTATTATCATCCCGGTCCACTTAAGAAAATCTATAACTTTAAAACTTATAGAAAACGGACTGACACCTCAAGGTGGTACAGTAATTTTCGTGATAGAGGCTCACGAGTATCGGCAGACAGAGGTATTCTATTCATGGATAAACTTTCCAGCGGCAAACGCTACAACAAAAGAGTTTCACTATTACAAAATAGAGGAACCTCCGGAAGAGTACGCTCCTTTCGAGGAGATTGAAATTCCACTTAAATTTCAAGAGCACCTGCTCTGGTTTAATGGCGCCCTAAAACATAATGATCACATTACCAGGCTCGGTCCACTAGGTAGACCAGGAGCAACGTGGCCGGTTCTAGCCAGCTACACACCACATCCGGACATTGTAAAAATGTCAAAGGAAGAGCTGTTAGTACAGCTAAAAACACTAATAAAATACATAGGCAATTAGTCCAATATGTAATGCGGACTGCAACAGTCCAGCCAGCTGTTAATGTACCACAGCTGACCCCTCATCAGGGGAACACTAATAAAATCACACCACAGAACATACAGTCATGTCTTGGTAAAACACCCGTAAAACGGGAACAAATTCCTTTCTGGTTAGCACAGAAAATCACTCAAATAGAGGCAGTATTTCCTGATACTACCCCTATAGAGAAACACAGAATCTTGACAATCTGCCTTCCTATGGGAATCGCACCACACGTGGAGGACTGCGACACTTGGGGTACAGTCTTTGCTTTCATTTACACAAAAACACACGGTGTTCCGTCTATGGCGGTAATACCAGAAGTGCTAAAGCAGATTCAAAATGAATACGGTCCAGAGCCCGCTTTAAATCTAGGTATGAAATTACTGAAAGACTTCAAGCAGGTCTCGGCTATATTATTAGCCAACATAAAGGGAGAAGCAGCATCTGTGGCGATTCGCCAGAAGTTGAGGGAAACAGTTATAGAAGATCCTGTTGAGCTTGCCAAAATCATAGAGAAATGCTATGAAGAATTGGGTAGAGACAGCTTGGGTGGGAAACCGGTAAAGCCCCAACTGCTCGAAAATCCTGAAAAATTATTTATTCAAAATAATTTAAACACTCCTAAAAAGAGCTGGGATGGAAATAAACAATCCACTCCCAAGGAAAAAGTTTTCCAGTCCAGAGGAAGGTCTCCTCGACGGAGGGAAAGAACTCCGACTCGAGAACGCCAGTCTCCCCAGAGGGAGCCCTCTGAGAAAAGATACAACCTTAGAAATAGGGATAATCTGAAAAAACCTGATAGATATCAAAGTATTGATACACGTCCCTCTCGATCTTTTCCACAGAATTCGGAAAGAAGAGGACGGTCAGACCCAGGAGAGCACACCAAGTCCAAAGACAAGGAACCTGCTCAGAGTAAAAAATCTCAATTTCAGAAAAAGAAGGTAGCCAGTATTAGAGTAATCAACCATGCCGAGAATACTGAGGACACAGTTGAAAAACAGGGAGTGGGCATTGACAATGGTCGACAGTGCAGCAGAAATCAGTATAGCGCGCAGGATCTTGATGAGTCATCTGGAGACAGTGGACACGAATGAATACATTCAGGTTGAAACTGCCGACACCAGACTTAGCGAGCCCCATAAAATATACGAAATAACATTGCGTATAGAGGGTGATAAGACTAGGAAAATAAGAGGTCTATTTTGGGATAAGCTCTCAAAAGGCTATGATATTCTGTTAGCTGAAAAAGATTGGCCCCCATAGTTTGTCAGGGAGTGCCCTCGTGGCGAAGAAGTGATTATGCCTGCCTTCTCGAATCACATTCCGATTCACAAAAAATATACATATGCAAGGAAATGGGCAGTGGCCCAGGCACCTGCATTATATAAAAATCATGTAGGATGGGATGAGGACTCAACTCCTCACAAAATCCATTTAAAAAGTGAACCAACTGCCCAACGGCAGTATCCCATTAAGCAAGAAGCTAAAAAACAAGTCAGGGAGATCTTAGATCAACTTGAATACCAGGGGGTGATTGAAACATGCACCTCTAAAATGAACAATCCTTTGTTTCCTGTCTCCAAGCCAGACAATTCATATCGTCTAGTTTTGGACTACAGACATCCTAATACATGTTGCAAAACTTTTGCAGTACAAAACTCGCATAGTGCAGCCCTAATGAATAACATAGTTAGGAAAAAATATAAAACGACATTAGATATTTCTAATGGTTTCTTTTGTCAAAACATTGCACCGGAAAGCAGATATTTGACCGCTTTCTCTGCATTTGGGTCGCAGAAAAAATTCTGTCGACTCCCACAGGGGTTCAAGAACAGCCCAGGACTATTCTCAGCTAGGGTAACAGAGTTACTACAAATCTATGATGATGAGGCATTATCTTACGTAGATGATATTTATCTCACAGACGACGACTTGGATACTCACTTGAAAAGAGTGAACACCATTATACTTGGGTTCGCAGCAGAGGGTTACAAATTCAACTTTAAAAAGTCCCGAATTGCCCATCTGACGGTACTATTTTTAGGGTACGAATTATCAAGTGAAGGGAAAAGCCTAGCGGACAACTTCTTAGAGAAGTGCGCTGTACTCCAAGCTCCAAAAACGCTGAAGAATTTACAATCCATTCTAGGTTTTCTGAATTTCGGAAGAACATTCTAAATTACGCAGAGAGGGTTAAACCTCTCTACAAACTAATTAAACCTGATTTTAAACAAATCAATTGGACTCAAAAACACACAGAAATTTTGAGATCACTGCAAACAGACATGTTAGCAAAAACAAAATTAGATACACGTGACAACACGATCGATCTTGTAATCCGAGTCATCTCAGGAAGATGCGGATTCACGTACCTGACCTCTAATGAGGGAGAAAAGGTACCAATTTCAATTAAATCTCACTTGTACACACAAGCAGAAAAAACATTCAGTCACACAGAAAGAACTGTGAAATCAGTGCAAATTGCATTAGCAAATGAACGAGAACTAGCACACGGCAAACGGATTAATATCCTCACAGCGGAATCCGCCTTCGAGGCGCTATTCAGCCCAGTAAACTTGCCTACAGTGTCACTGGATCCGAAATGGATACAGCGTGTAGATTCTGTAGGAGCGGAAGATGTGAAATACTATTTCGCCCCGCAATTCGAAGAACTGAATGATTTACAATATGAAGAAGAATATCCTCTGCCAATCGAAATTCTGCCTCTCCCACAATACGCCTGTAAAATCTATACAGATAGATTTGTACAGCATTTCAACGTAGAGAGCAAATCCTACGATGCAGCCTGTGCGATCATTAAAGGTTGTTGGCTGTGCGGTAAATTCAGACCGAAAGTAACAAAAACTGAATCAGTAAAGTACTGTTCGGCTCAGAAAACTGAAATCAGATGTTTAAAGATGGCGCTCGAAAATGCAGAACGTGAATTCCCCACACTTATCGTGTGCGATTCTCATTTTTGCGTCAACTCTTACAACAATAAATTGCAGAGGTGGATTGAAAACGACTACAAAGATGACACAGGTGCCACAATAAAGCATAAATTGCTCTGGAAACAGGTAGCTCTTTTACACAAAGAACTACAAAAGACTCACGTGATTCACGCACAGAGTCTTCGACGTGATGGCGTTCACGTTGCAGGGAATTCATTGGCTAATACAGCCACAGCGGAAGCAACTAAACCGGCTTCCGTAGCCACAAAAAAGCGTACAGAAAAATACATAGACGGGGAAACCATGCTGGCAGTAAAAACGACCGTAAAAGGCGACTGTGCAGCGCTACCCGTAAACTATCCACTCAATTATGCATACGTAATAGATGCAAACTCCGTTCCTTTTGCTCGAATCCTTGGAGTGGGGGACAGAGTAATTCCAAACAGGAGCAGGAGGGGCTTCCTCTTACTGGAAGCACACATGGGGTTGGGTCTGAGACACCAAACAATTAAAGACTCTCTGAAAGAATTACAATCAGAGTACTGGTGGCCAGGAATGAGTATAGATATTCAAAGTTTTGCTCAAAATTGTGAAAACTGCAACAGAGATCGCAGTAATGAACAGGCCAGTGTAGTTTCAGGATCCCTGCTAGACAGCCTAAGGCGGTCTATCTGCGCAATCAATCAATCAATCAAAGAAGAGAAGCGCGTCCCATTGTACACAGTTAAGGCTAAACACACTTAAATAATGTAGCCTCCAGCGCTCGGCTGACGCTAGAACTGTTATAAGAGAGATCTGCGAGTCCATATCGGCATATACGCAATTACCACGTTCCATTCTGACCAGGGTCCTGCTTTCAGCTCTCGAGCTTATAAGGAGGCCATGGCCAGCATGGGAATTGGGTTGCGGTATTCTTGTCCGTCGCACCCCGAAGGGAATAGTGTGGTTGAAAGAAAAAACAGGGACATAAAGCGATCTATAACAGCGAAGGTATTAGGTTCAGGCGCTGGGTGGGTCAAACATTTAATAAGTGTCCAGACTAGTCTTTATAACTTGCCAAGAAATTCTTAAACTTGAAATGGTTCAATTTCTACGAATGTTGTTGTACACTAGTCTGGTCAGTGTGCTTGTTCAGATCCCGAGACATGGACTACACCTACGTTGATGATTGCAACAGGTGTAATAGACAGGCTTATTTCGGACAGGTACGGGGGATTAGCTCATGCCATGCTTTTTTATTTCAGCCCACTGCTGATTGTGTGAGAAGATCTGGAACAGACACACCTGGAGGTTCAGGTGACTTTTCTGTGTCGTTCCTTCCTTTTATTTATTTTTCTCACTTATTTATCACATTTGGTGTCCTTGTTTGCAGTAGCTGTATATTTGAGGTCCTGAAGAAAGCAAGGCTATTGGCCAGGATTTGCTGAAACATGTCGACCACGTTACACCACTAGACAGGTCATAGCTTTACCCTGTCTTGGCTATTTTTTAATATTGGTGCTAGGAGCTATACCCTATTAAATTATTTTTTTGCTCCTTAAAACCAATTTTACTCACTCCCTTATACTTTTCCTGGTTTCCTTGCACTGCACACCACACTCTTTTTTATCCCTGTCAGTTACTTTACCAACACATATGGTCTCAACCAGAACACCAACACTTACTAACTAACAGGAAGGTTTATCCCTTTCTGCTATAAAACCAAGATCCAGTATAGTGTTGGTCCTCGGAGCCCCAAATGATGAAGGGCGGTTCCGAGTGGTGACTGATGGGAGCCAGAGACCAGACACTGATCTTGATCTGGCATGTTTTACATCACTCCTCTCTCAGTCATATGGCTAGTGGGAGCGCTACACCGTCTCTGTCTTTGAGAATTAGCCTGTCTCACTCTTGACCCTCTGGTACACTTTTGTGATTAATGTTAGGTGGGCATGTATTCAGAGCCGGTCATTAAATTGCCCATGGGTCCCCTTTACTGTATGTGTTTTGGATAATCTGGCCTACTGACACTAACAGCTGTCAAGATAGATTCCTGACTAAAACACAGGGGTTAAAAATGACCAGACTAGACCCGAGATACTCCCAGAGACAACATCCAGCAATAATAACAACATACAGTGTAGGGAAACTCTGCCTTGAATGGCTAACATCATCCACACTGGCTGAAATTAAGCAACACTTGTCTTTACTAAAAGATGGTGCTGATTTGCGCGATTTCATTCTTGGACCACGCAAACAGCGTCAAAAGCGTTTCATAGCGACCAGTATCTATGCTGCTTACAACGAGGCTTGGAAAGTCAAACAAATTGAAACAGCTGAAAAAATACGAGAAATTGATCGTATTAATTTGGAAAAATCACTTTTTGTAGTAGACAATGGGTTAATGACTCTGTCTTCCAGAATATATTCGTTGGACAATATTGTATCCTCTGCCTTTGATGTGATAGATAGAGACTTGCTAATGTTACAACATGGCCAGTCACAATTACGTTCTAGTATAGAATTAGGCTGGACGCTGCAAAATCTTCGTTCAGGCTATGTGCCTTGGCGTTTAATCAACACCACGTCATTATTTTCCATTTTTAACCTTACTGATAAACAAATCAGTTTGGCACAGAAAGGAGCAGACTATACAATCCTGAGCATCGAAAAACTTGAGAGATTACCATTGACAATGTCAGAGAGTCCTGTCATTGAATGGATAATACACGGAATTATCACTATTCCGATAACAACTTTCCGATTTAAAAAGTGCCTTGAATACATACCTACTGGCCAGTATGAACAATTGGGTAAAGGATATGTAAAATCTGAATGGAAATTACCATACGCACATTCTTGCTATAGTGACAGCGACAAAAATGTATTTCTTAGTGGTGAAAATTGTAAACATTCACTGAGCGGTACACTTTTGTGCCAGGGTATTAATTTACACGGAGCATGTGATGGAAATTCTAACAACCTTTCATGCCACCAGCTAGTCACACCTGCAACTCAGATAGAGCCCTTCTTTATGCAACTCGCAAACGGGAGTTACATTCTTAGAACGGATCACAGATGTTGTGGCCTTGTGCCAGGGAAAAGTTATCTAGTAAGCGTAACATCCATGGTCAAATGCTGTATGCAAGCATTGTTCCCGAGTGGGCCTGCAGACACAGTGACTCCCATCTGGCCTAGTCTGAATCTCTATTCTATACGAATTGATACTTTAAGCAAAATGAAGTCTGTGCTTTCATGAACTTTTATCAACAAATTGCCCCGTGCATTTCGTAGAAATGCTTAGCCAACTCCTTAACATGTCTAGTGCCACAGGCATCCCAGGCATATTTAAGACGATTTTTACGGGACTGCTAACACCTTTTCAAGCAATTTTGGGAATCGTTCCTAATTTTGTACACTCTGTTTTTGGCGGCATACCATTATTTTTGGGACTTGTAGCAGGGATTTTATTTTTTACCCTCCTGCTTCGTTATGGCAAGCCGAAACTCAGACATAGCTCCCATGGGAATGGAAGAGACAATCCTAGCAATGCGCTACCGGGACAGGATAACTAACGTCCTCGGATTGGCCAGGCTGAGAGATCTAAACATGACCTGGTTCCTTTCATTCAGACCTATATGGCAGAACTGTATCTTACCGGTACTTCGATGTATGCTATGCGGAGATGAATGCGTGTAGGACATCTGTCTTTCACTTCCATCAGCAGTACCAATGGACGTCGATACTTTGCTCAGTCCAATAACGGCTCACGCATTGTGGCTACCAATCCTGATATGGCTGAGATACCCATCACCCCCTCTCAACACAATCCCCAAGGATGGGAAACCGGAAACGGTTCTGAACTTTTGGAAGGCGGGAGGGAGTGACCCTCCCGGCCGTATTTATTAAAATATGAAACAAAATCAAAACATTAAAATAACAGTTTCATATTATGTACAATTTCATTTCCACATTACGATGTTTGGCTAACCTTAACAGATCTCTAATACAAAGGTTCTCCTAGCCGAACTAACATCCTACAAAACATTTCATTTGAAATTGTACATCCTAACGTTAAGGGCCAACGGCAAGGACATAACCAGTGTCAGATCCCTAAACCAGAAATACCACCCTCACTTGTGAGGGGGCCAACCGCACAGAGGCGTACCTCAAGTGCATCTACCAATTTCCCTTGGACTTGACGGGGGCCCCAATGAACTCGACGCCATTTAACGGTCGTCCGAGGACTCGTGTGAGGTGTCTAAAAGGTAGCGTAAACCCCCTCCCGAACCCCACACAACTTACACATCTGCCGTCGCAGATGTCCTGGCCCCGGGAAATTCCCCAGGAGGGACCGTAGCCCCTCCTATCCAGGAAGGGGCCTTGACCACCTTTCCTTTCCTTCCGGCGGCCTATCCTTAGACGGGACCGCCTCCCCGTTGAGGGGCCAATGGCCACCTCCCCCGAGCGCTCCCATTCGTAATGGGTGACGCCCCCCCATAGGGATCTTCCAATTACTGCTCACCGATCATGACCTTACCGTCCGACAATAAATACGACAAATCTACCTAAATTACTAAACTACAAAAACAATTTTAAGTTATTACAAGCATGATTACTGATCAACACTAATGCAAAATTACTTTATTTGAAAAACATCTGAAAGTGACCATCTTTATTGCATATTCAAAATTATATATCACGACAATCATCACAACCTGCAAGAAATAGAGTTACCACATCAAAACTTTATTCAAAACAACTTGCTGTCCTCAGGGGCTGGTGGGTGGGTCAAAATTGGCTCTTCGTTCCGTCTCGAGCTCACGTGCAGCGGGGAGGTGCAGCTTCAGAGCACAGGAACAAGAGGAAGCTTTCTTGGCTTGTTGCTCCTTTTATCCGTCTTCAGGGCGGGCGTCAACCCGCCCCCGCCTGCCTCCGAGGGCGTGGTCGGTCGCGTCAGTGTCTAGGACAACCCACTCCAGGGCGGGAAAAGGCGCGCCCCGGCTACGCCGCTTCGGGCATACCAGCCGAGACTCGCCTCCCGCCCAAGATGGCTTCCCGGGGGGATCGTGGTACTCCACCATACGTTCGGGGGGACCGAATGGTCGCCCCTTTCCATATGGCTGAGATACCCATTACCCCCTCTCAACACAATCCCCAAGGATGGGAAACCGGAAACGGTTCTGAACTTTTGGAAGGCGGGAGGGAGTGACCCTCCCGGCCGTATTTATTAAAATATGAAACAAAATCAAAACATTAAAATAACAGTTTCATATTATGTACAATTTCATTTCCACATTACGATGTTTGGCTAACCTTAACAGATCTCTAATACAAAGGTTCTCCTAGCCGAACTAACATCCTACAAAACATTTCATTTGAAATTGTACATCCTAACATTAAGGGCCAACGGCAAGGTCATAACCGGTGTCAGATCCCTAAACCAGAAATACCACCCTCACTTGTGAGGGGGCCAACCGCACAGAGGCGTACCTCAAGTGCATCTACCAATTTCCCTTGGACTTGACGGGGGCCCCAATGAACTCGACGCCATTTAACGGTCGTCCGAGGACTCGTGTGAGGTGTCTAAAAGGTAGCGTAAACCCCCTCCCGAACCCCACACAACTTACACATCTGCCGTCGCAGATGTCCTGGCCCCGGGAAATTCCCCAGGAGGGACCGTAGCCCCTCCTATCCAGGAAGGGGCCTTGACCACCTTTCCTTTCCTTCCGGCGGCCTATCCTTAGACGGGACCGCCTCCCCGTTGAGGGGCCAATGGCCACCTCCCCCGAGCGCTCCCATCCGTAATGGGTGACGCCCCCCATAGGGATCTTCCAATTACTGCTCACCGATCATGACCTTACCGCCACAGGCCGGATAGTTGACCGGCTATCCGGACCCCCCACAACACTCCTGCCTAAAGGTCATGTTATAAACTCTTTAACCAAGCTATGAGGTCTCCTATGAGTAACTCGTTCCCCACCCGGGACAAATGAACGCCATCCCCCAAATACATACTGTCCCCTTTAATACAACCATGCGAAACAGAATGCAGTGTACTTGAACGAAACAATCTACTCACTTTGTTATTAATTTTTCTTACTGAATGATTCAGAGCAGAAACCGAAATAGCCCCCCGCCATACTTTTCGTGGGATCATATGGGACCATGCAATTGTGCACCCTGGAACTCTTCTTGCCAACCAACTTACTGTGGAAAGCATTGCCTCAAGAAGAAGTCGTCTACCAGTGGCCACCAAATCGTTGCCCCCAAGATGGACTATGATTATAGACGGCGGTGACCTTGTCCGCCCTAACAAACCCTCAAAAAATTATTGAAATTGGTCAATACAGAGCCCGCCCTTTCCGTAGAAGGACACACTGCACCCGTATTCCCCAGCCACGTGAATCATGTCACCTGCTTTGAATACGTCCGCGGCACGCCTCACGTATGAGTGGCCCACGACCCACACCTCCTTTTTCACAGCCGGTGATGTCTGACCGCTGGTCCCCAGGTGTCGGGTCGACTGCACAGTCCGCCCCGCCTCGTAGGCTTGCGCAACTGAAAACCAAACAAAACAAGAAGCGTGAGTACATCATGACAGCTTCACAACATGTGCAACCGCACATACCTTTTATAACAGTTCGAGGACCAACGCCCCACACGTTTTACTTCTTCTACACTCAGACCCCTGGCTGTAGCCTCTGTAGCAGCCCCTATCCGAAAGGAATGGGTCCCAAACTCGCCGGGGTTCAAGCCCGCGGCAGAAATCGACATCGCAAGCACCCGCTGGAACTGAAACCTCGTCAGTGGGGTGGCGTCAGCGTGTCTCAACAAGGTCCCCCCCCATGATGCCACCCTTTGCGCTAAATATTCCTCTACGCAAACCACAGGGCACATGGAAGACCCGGGAATCCTCTGTATGATTATGCAGTCCCCAATCGCACCCTGATCGGTTTTGGACCTGACAAACGAGACAGTCATCGTCTCCCCCTTGACCTGAATCTGCTCTCGGCACAGTCCCCCCATTGTATCCTGCTTGTTCTTCGCCACTAGTTCGCTTACCCGCATAGCCCCATGGAATGCTAGCGCAAAAGCGGCTCGGAATAACACTGTTTCATACTGGGATGAACATGTAGCAGGGAGTACGGCTAATAACAGGGCCAACCTATCCAGACCTATCGGGTGCCTCTCATCTACTCTGCGACCCTCAAGGCGTTGCCACCCACGTAGCGCTTTTTGCACAACGAAAGACGCTGTCGGGTCCTGGATCCCGTGAGCCCTTGCCATAAAGGAAATGGCGGCCCGATGCCTCTGGGCCGTAGCTACTGATTTGCCTGCCCGATGTAAAGACAGCAGAAATTTTACTACAAACTCTTCCTGGCCCCAAAGCTCCCCCTAGCAGTCCCCAAAAAGGCCCAATAGGAACAGAACGCCCCTTCGTATGCCTTCCTCGTCCTGGGTGCTAAACTCTCTCCCACGAGGTTTTGTAGTTTGGGGCACCGAGAGACCAGAGAGCTTCGGGAAAGGGTGCCGCCACCGGGTCCGCTGTGGGCAGAAAACCCCAGAAGGCCTGCATACGGAAACGAGAAAGCGCATCAGCCGCTTGGTTCATTACCCCCGGCACATGTCTTGCCTTAAATAGCACATTCAATTGCATACACAATAACACAATTTCTTTGAGCAGTCTCAGAATCCATTTGCATCGTGCTGCCTGACTATTGATACACTCAACCACGGTCATGTTATCAGACCAGAACACCACAGAGTGATCTCTGAACCCCTCGGGCCAAGTTTTCAGGGCCACCAGAATAGGGAAAAGTTCAAGAAAAGCAATGTTACTTGTCAGCCCGCACTCGTGCCACCATGTCGGCCATTTTTGAGCCGACCATCGAGTGCCGAATATGGCACCAAAACCTATACTTCCTGCCGAATCTGTCCACAGCCCCAGCTCCTCGGAGGACACCGCCGGTTTGTTCCAGACAATTCGACCATTGAAATCCGCCAGAAATGCCAACCAAATGCGCATGTCCTGGCGAACCTCTGCCGAGAGCCTCGTGCGATGATGACCCTCCTTCAGGCCGACCATGGCCTGAGCGATCGAGCGGGAAAAGGGGCGGGCCATCGGCATTATTCTCAGGGCAAAATTCAACTGGCCCACCATTTGTTGCAATTGATGCAGTTTTACCTTAGCCTCACTAATACACGTCTCAAGAGATGCCCTGAATTTTAACACTTTTTCTTTTGGTAAACGAAAACAACCTTCCTTCGAGTCGAGCTCAATCCCCAGAAACTCGAGGCAAGTCGAGGGACCCACAGTCTTACCTGGCGCCAATGGTACACCAAAATGATTCATTAAGACACAAAATTCATTCAAAAGCCTGTCCACATTCTGGATCCCCGGCTGCCCCCAGAAACAGGAAGTCATCGAGATAATGCATAACATGTTGAAAACCCGTCTTCTTTGTGAAGACCCATTGCAAAAAACAACTGAACTTTTCAAAATAGGCACAAGATATAGAGCATCCCATTGGCATACATCTATCCATGTAATAGCGACCCTGAAACATGAAACCAAGGAGACGCTGATCGTCTGGGTGTACCGGGAGCAACCGGAACGCTGACTCAATATCTGATTTTGCCATCAGCGCCCCGGGCCCCAGGCGATTCAACATGGCGACGGCCCCATCGAAAGATGCGTACCGCACCGAACACATTTCCGGGTCTATCGCATCATTCACGGAAAGACCACGTGGGGCCGACAAGTTATGTATCAGCCGAAACTCACCCGGGTCCTTCTTGGGGACCACCCCTAAAGGGGAACAAACAAAATTTGCAACCGGTGGCACATCAAATGGACCGGCGACTCGACCTCGAGTAACCTCCTTCCCAATCTTTACCTGTACCACGGTCGTATGCTGCAAGACCGACAGTTGGTTCTTACATCTTGCTACACCCTGAAAATCCCCCACTGGGATGCGGAAACCATATGAAAACCCGTTTCGCAACACCCCAGCAGAAGCATGATCCGGGTATTCGTTGAGCCAAGGAATCATTGCCATGGTATCAATCGGAGTAGGTAAAGGCGCCCCTCGGACTATTTCAGACCTGTTTGGCGCTTCCCCTACCACCGTTATCACCCGTTTTGGCTCTGCACATGGACTCAGGATGGGATGGCTGCCCACACCCCCCACATTCATGTTTGAACTTGCATGACCCCTGGGGCCTCGTACATTTTCCTCTGTTAAAATTCCAACAAATCCCCCTTTTACCTGCGTTGCCACTCGGTTTTGAGTGATATTCGTTACCTGCACCCGATCGAAAGGGTGTCCCAGAGTATTGGCGGGAGGATTCACCCCCGCTACTTCCAACCAATGGTACTTTCAACATTCCTGTACTCTCCATTTTTTGCCATGAAACAGAGTCGTAACAATCCCAAGTCAGGATTGGGTTGTGTTCTTTCGCTTTTCTAAAAATATTATCATAGCAAAACCACTGATTACCCCCATACGCTACGGAATACTCCATGATTCGTGACTGATAAATAGGCAACTCGGTCAGCAACCCGGGCCTACGCTCGCCCATGATGGAGGTAAAAATGCCCCACGCTCTGCCCCAAGTACCAATGTTTTCGTCAATCTTAAAGGCGGCCATTTTGGCGCGCCAAACACTCGGATGCATGAGCTCCTTTTGGCTCTTAACATGCTCCATCTCATAATGGTCGGTAAGCAAAGAAAAAATGTTTACATACTTATCCGCCCAAATCTTTTCCTTAATTTCCAGTGGAACATGCTGAGCCACCTTCTCCCTTCGTGAAGGTACAGCCCCCTCCCCCGCAATCGGCAATGGCCGCTTACCTGAACCAGAAGCTGCATTTGCCGCCGAACCTGGGCCTGTTGCATTTTCCGCCCCCGGAACCGGCGGGGTAACAGACGATGGTGCCTTTGCAGCCTCCCTAGTTTCCCGCAGCTGTCTCATTAATACCCGGGCGTCGTCAGCCGTGGCGCCCTCGCTATCCTTTCCCAACCACGCTGCCAATTGTGCCGCTAACTCGGGAGGCATATCTTCCCCGGTCACGGGAGTGACCACCACGGGAATCGGATTCCCCTCCTTCGGCACCGGGGTTGGCTCTTCAAGTGGGATATCGGGAACCGGGGTTTCCCCCCCAAGTGCCCCCCTTCTGGACCTCTTGCCTCTTCCTCCGGGGACTACTCCCGGCAAAGGCCGTTTCGGTCCTCCCTCCCCGTCCTTAGCCGCCATCTGCTTCTTCAAATCGGCTACCTCCTTCATGAGCATACGGAGCATCTGATCGGTACCGACCCGCTTTCCGACTTTCTTGGGCATTCTCAGACGGAGTATCTGTAAGACAAAAGAAAGATTTACAACGCTCAAAAATGGTTCTTCGTTCCGTCTCGAGCTCACGTGCAGCGGGGAGGTGCAGCTTCAGAGCACAGGAACAAGAGGAAGCTTTCTTGGCTTGTTGCTCCTTTTATCCGTCTTCAGGGCGGGCGTCAACCCGCCCCCGCCTGCCTCCGAGGGCGTGGTCGGTCGCGTCAGTGTCTAGGACAACCCACTCCAGGGCGGGAAAAGGCGCGCCCCGGCTACGCCGCTTCGGGCATACCAGCCGAGACTCGCCTCCCGCCCAAGATGGCTTCCCGGGGGGATCGTGGTACTCCACCATACGTTCGGGGGGACCGAATGGTCGCCCCTTTCCATGACGGCATTCGTTGAGACTCCTGTACTACGACTAGGTGGTAACAGTGGAGCGAGTGACAAAAGCAACATCACCCAGGTACAACCTTCTGTGAGCATTGCTGCTCCCGACTATGATGACAGCAATCATTCTCACACCTGCCAAGTTACAGCCCTATCGAATTTGGTTGAACTGTCACCAGATTTTGTAGACCAATTCTTTGAGAGCCTGTCTGATACGATGTTCTCACCCGTACAGAAACAATAACTTTTGAGAAGCTTTCCGACACACAGCGTTCCCATGAACTCTGAATTCGGCCTTCAGTTTTGATCAACAAAAACTGCTAAAATCGTTGGAACTCTATTTCCCCATTCAAGCATTAATTCTTTTGAATTGGACATTTTTAATATTGACCTTTTTGGCACGAACAATTCTTTGCTTAAGGTAAAAACTATTCTTAGAGAACAGAAGCTTCACACTTCTATTTCTACACACATCTAGAGACATAACAAACTTACATCAGCCTCTAGCACATTTATTGCAATGCATTTATATGTGATGATTTATCTCGCCCTTCTTCTGTTCAGAGATACTTCATGTGTAATTCTTTTTGCATAATCGTTCATTGATTTCATATGCAATAATTTTTGAATGATTTCTATGCTTCAAAAACGTACAGTACCTAAATTTCACGTATTACAATATACGCCTATTTCGAATGCATTTGTGTATTTTGGGGTGGGCAATGTTACACATGCATCCTATTGCTCTAGTTTTAGTAATTTGATGGACATGAAAACGTGGAGTGGGTGTCGCGTGTTTATCTAGGTTCCTGATCGATACGGCGACCTTATGCCCCTATTCGGCTATAAATCCATTTATTCCCTATATTGGCATAACCGTTCAAGTGCGATATTCAGAAAGTCATCTCTGGCCTCACACGAACAGAGCCACATTCCAGAATAGTTCTCTGCCACTTCCTTTGCAACCAATTAGTGCAATGACAGAGCAGAAGTCACTATCTGATATTCCTAGATTAACACTCCGAGTTCTTCAACAAGATAAAAACTCAGCAAACCTGGAAATCTCCGCTTGCTGTGTTTTGATTAGTAATGGAACTCTAATGAGCAACTGATAGCTATCACTTCCTAGTGACATCTTTAATTGACGTCTTATGTCCAGCAAACTTGCGTCAAACCAGGCACCTGTCAGGTATAAATACTACCAACGTTGCCTTAAGCAATAGCCTGTTGCTGCAGCCTGCTACCCTGTTGCTAGCTGTTGTATGCTGTATGCAGACTGCTGCTGCAGCCTGCTGCCCCGCTGCTGTTGGTGAAGCTACTGATACCATTATCGCTGCTAAAGCGCGAACGATGGTGTGGTGAGCTTAGGAGCTGAACAGCCGTCCCTCTGCGAAGAGCCCAGCAGACGCCAAGCTGCCCGCGGACGCTGTCCCCCCTCCTCCTCCTCGACGCGCTGAACAGAGAAATCCAGCTCCAGCGCTTCTAGTCTGCCCTCGCGGGTGACTGGGATACCGAGTTCCCCCTGAAGGAAATACCAGACTTCCATCATTCTATTCAGAGGTATGATGTTGACTAAACCCTTAGAAGAGAATTCTTGAAGCAAACCTTGGCAAAACCAACTTAACTTAAAGCTACTTACTTACTCCCCTTCCACGTGTTAGGCTTAGGTAAGGCACACCGGGGTAGGCTTAGTTAGAAGCACCAGTTGAGTTATTTAGCCTACTGTATATATGACTGTATATATGTTTTATTACTTTTAAACCATTGTATGGCTAAGAAACCATATCAATGCTTTTACAGTATTATTTCGCAATACTTATCTTACTGTACGTACTTTTTATAATAACAAGTCTTGCAATTGTGGCAATACATTTCTCGTGTACGAGAAGAAAGACTGTTCAATAAATGTTAACCCTTTATTGACAAACGCCCGTCTCTCTATTCTCTACATATCGTGAAAGTAAACTGCACTAATCTGACTGAGTGAAATACCTGTCTATTGTTTCACACGACCCTAGAGATCGACTCTTGATCTGAGGAGCAAAGTTGTCATGTTGCACGGTTGTTGGAAAGCTGAATCCCTTCTTGTCTGTGCCAGGGAAGCTGATCACTTCCTATACAGAGAAGAAAGTTTCCAGTGACCTCTGAGATAGTTGGTAACAAACCCAATTAAGTTTAGCATAGTCAGTAGAGGCCTGGAATATCCGCAGTTCCACGTCCATACTACTGTTTATGTTATTCCAATGCGCAGGGCCTAGTGGGAAACTAGGAACTACACTACACTATCGCCCAATGTTTCAGTATTTCACCCTTCTGATTTTAACGACGGGCTGTTCTGGCCCGCATTGTCGCAGCCGCCCCTGCAGGGTCAGGGGCTCCCTTAACCTCAGAGGTGTTTCGTGGATTTAACACCGGCACCAATTAAACAATTCATGATGCATCTTTAAATAGCAAAAATAATACTGCGCCACAGTGTTAAAAATATGTAGTGTGGTTACAGATGGCACAGTACTTTGTAGTAGCGTGCCCCTCGGTACAAGCCATTTTGGGTTCTGTAGGCGTGTAGCACAATAAAGCTAAACTAGGCCAGTGTTCCGTTGCTAAGGGACATACCTTAAAGCTCCTGATTCAACAAAAAGGTGAATTTGCACGCTGGGAGCATGAGGAGGACCTGTCTGGAATATGGTACGGATCTTATACCCAACGGAAAGTATAAATTCCCCGAGGTTGGGTTTCAAACAGGGTTACACATGAAATGCCTGCCTGTCTTGCGAATCTGTCTCCACTTCATCAGTAAAACATGTTTTTTTTTCCTGTAAATAATCACTCCACTGCAAAGAAAAACATAAATAAACAACATTACCATTTACAATGCAAATAGCTCCAACTCCGACAAATGAGAGATCTATTTAATTGCAAATGTTTGTTTTTATAGTAGTAGTATCAGAATCAAAATAACCCAAAAACTGATATTTGGTGATGGCTGTGCACAAGTGCTAGAAATAACTGCCACTGTCTTAGGGCCCAGGTATCCATGACTAACATATCACACTGCGGTGGTGGGCAAAATTACTTGTGGTGACAAAGGGAGAACTCTGGGTTCACCAATATCAAAACTTGACTAAAGCTCCTTGGTTCGGTGACAGGTCTGACTCTTTATGATTCTGATAACTGGATTGAGTCCCGTAATAATTTACAAATACTTACCTGGGTTTTGTCAAGAAACTGGTGTGGGAGCACACTGATTCACCTCCCAGCAGAGTCGCCCCTAGGCATCATGGTAGATGCAGTTCAGTTCGCCAAGCAAGTACACTTGGAAAGTCTCTTGAGTGTTTCACCAGGTGGGTGCAGATTAGTTCTGTGTGGGTTTTGTCCTTCTCTCTGTCTCCCAAGGAACCACCAGCCTACCACTCATACGGCCACCTATCTGGACGGAGGGAAGACATTTCTTGAGAGGAGAAGGACCCAGAGCTTGTAGTGAAACTATATGGACCAGCTCCGGGTCCTGACCTCTTGATAGTCGCTGTATAAATTAACTGAGAAAATTGCATAAAGTACAAAATCAAAGCCTCCTAGAACTTATTTCCGCTGATCCCTCCTCAGGGTTAATATGCTTATTTATGCCGACATATAGTGAGTATCTGGAAAGAGGGAAGCAGGAAAACCATCCGGGTTTTCCTGGTTGGTGGGTTAACCGCTTAATGGTTGTTTGGGTGAGCACAGCCCTGTGCGGTCAGAGAAAGCGGATGGATTGAGCGAAGAGGCATGAGTAGTAGGCCAGGTTGAAGTGTGCGAGCGGGTAGTAGGGTAAATGAAGAGCGGCACTTAAGATTTTAAAGGGGGGGGGGGTGGTTTCAGGAAATAACGTTTTATTAGTGAGGTTTGCTTAGTTTTGTAATGCACGTTGCCTAGGGAATTGGTGATTTTTTGGTTTTCGAGACCTGTGCTATTAAAGCGGCCTTTTGACCCTTAAATGGTGTGGAGTGTCATTTGATGCGCCACCATGGTTGCCAATCGTCAACAATTCTTTCTTCTGTGCTCATTGATCCTCGTTTTTGCTGGTCTGGTTGCTTAGTGCATATGAACAGATGATTAAATACACACAATTCTCTGTGTACGGAACTCCTATTAAGATGGCTTCAATAAATGCAATCCATGCATATTCTTTCATATTGAAACGTAGGAATCAGAATACCCTTTTCCTGAAAAGAAAACTGGCTTTTTGTGTTGTTGTGCAACGTTAGATGTTCGTAACAAGCGTCCAACCTTTTCAAAATGCGTACATCGGATGAGGAATGTCTTAAAAGTATGTGAAAAGTACTAGTCACGTTTTTTGGATAGCACGAGTGAAAAAAAAACCATTGGCAGCAGGAGTGCTCCTGGGCGCACTGGGTTCATACCTTATGAAACGTATTCGGTGGTGGCGGCATTATTAGTCATGTGAGAACTCAGTGGAACACAAATCTGATAGGAAGGGAAAGAGATTAAATGAGTCAACATGTAGCTCAAACAGTAGGGATTGTAGCCTTAAAACCGGAAACTATTGTGACCCTGAGCGACGCCTGTAGAACGCCTCGTGTTCTGTTTCTTGTACATCGAATTGAAATGAGTGTTGCGTGTTTCAGAGCAGCTTGGTGCCGTGGTAGTTTATGTTGACGCTGGGGGACGAGCCGCCGTCACTTCTCCAAGGGGAAGCGGTCTCGTGATAGCGAGCTGCGGTAGCAGGCGTTCCCGCAGAGACTGTGAAAGGGTTAAGGAGTCAGGCGGAAGTGGGAGGTGCCTGCTGTGCTTTCAGCTGCAAGCATAGGAAGTTTAGAAATGGGGTCGTGCTGCTGCCGGACTGGGGTGCTGTTGTCATTGCAGCCAGAGCTAGGGGTGCTCTTGCCATGAGAGTGCACCTCGCCCAGTATTGCTCCCCCAGCTATCCCCTCTTTCCTCACAGCGGCCAGTGCTTGTGTACTGGCCCTGTGAAGAGATAGCCCCCGCATCATGCATCGCCACCCCCGGGCAACGAGCTGCTCATACCTGGCTCTAAGACTCGCGCTGCTTCTGCTGTCATGTACCGCACGCAGCAATCTCGCAGCGACGGACGTCACTCCAGGTGAGAGCGCATTATGTGCGGGAAGATGCTAGGGGTAGGCGCTGTCCTGACAACAAACGCCAAGCTGGAGCTCTCTAGTTCCTGGCTGACCTATATTTCTTCTCTAAGCACTAAGGGCTTTGTGTCAGAAAACGAAAAAAATGTTTATCTCTGTTTTAATCTTTTGTGCAGAATCCACTTTTATGGAATTTAAACCAGTTGTTTATGGAGTCTGCACAGCTTTCACGCCCAATTCCTAAAAAGGTGTGAATCTAGATTTCTTACCCAGAATTGTATAATTGGTTGCTTCATTTTAAATATTTTTTTAGGGAACTCCTGCCTGTCAAATTGATGTATATTAGTAGCTGCAGAGCGTGTACCTCATGAAGGTATGAGATGTATTCTGTCGTTCCTTTCTAAACTGCGATGGTCGGTAGTGTTGAGAGGCAGCACAGAGACCTGTGGTTGAAAGGGGCCACGGTGGTTCGAGCTGTAGCTTTCTGCATGTCCATGCTTCCATCGCACACCGCTTTAATTTGAAACCGTTAATATTCACAGCTGTAATTGCTTTTACAAGTGACGTTGCCATTTTCTCCTCAACGGTTGGATCTTGACCAGGTCCATGAATTTATGTAGATTGTTGTGCTTTCTTCCACAAGTGGTTTAAAAACGTGGACTTCCAGGGTAGTCCTATGCATTTGTAAAGGCCCTGTAAAGGCAATAGAACAAATCTGTTAATTAGGAGTGGACACACCTTAAACCACAAGACCCTGCTCAGATTTTTCTTAGTCCAGTGATTTGAGTCAGGGTTGTGCATAATTTCATGCAGTGACTTGGGGGAACCTCTTCATTTTACATAAAATATATCATTGGTCGCTCTAATGACTTATGTGGCACGTGTGTGTATGTATGTATATATGTGTGAGTATATGGTATATATATGTGTGTGTGTGTGTGTATATATATATATATATATCAGACACTGATGCAATTTTGTGAGCAGGATCCCATAAACATTTACACTTTTTTAACCTATCATTTTGCTAAACGGACATCAATGTTACAAAACCGCTTTTGTTGAGCTACAGCCTAGGTAGTCACACATTGTTGCCAGTACATGCTTGTTTGCAAATCCATTGTTTTTTAAAATATTCTAAATTGTGACACATTTTTTTCCCGCTGTCCATCTGCTTGCCCCCAGTACCTCCCTTGCATCCTCTGGTGTTTGTGTACTTCCCACCAGTACCTCCCTCTCACTGGCCATGCTCTGGGTGCTTGAAGCTGCTCCCTACAATCCTATGTTGTCAGTATTGTCCCCCTCGCCGGCCTGCCCCAGTTATCCATGTTGCCCCTGTTGCCTGTTACCTCCTCTGTTGTCTGTGTTGCCCCAGACATAACAAAAAAGCGATGTGATGTAAAAACTGCAGTCTGCATCAGTGCTTTTTTCACCACGCTCTCGGTTGTCCATGTTGATCCTCCACCCAACCTCTGTTGCCTCCCACCCGCAAAAAAAGTGCTGTGACTCAGACACAGCTGCTGCATCATAGTGCTTAGCCCTACAATCTGTGTTGTCTGTATTGCCCCCACACACCCATCTTCCCTCTGCGTTGCCTCCAGCCAGCAACGGAGTAAAAATAAAACTAACTCAGCCAGTGCTGGCTGGCCCATCATATCGTTTATTTATTTTTCAGCCATGCTGTACAACATGCCGACATACCTAAAAACATTGATAAAGTCTCTTCAAAGCGAGAACTATTGGCTTTGCCAATGTTTGCTTGTATAAGGTGTTGCACTGAAGCATTCTCACTGTTTAGGGCACTTTGCACCTTCCCCAGTTTACTGCAGTATGGGAGGTAGGCCAAGACTAGCACCTCATTCATGTGTCTAGATCATCTCTCCTTTTTTCCTCCTCACCTCCATCAGCACTTCTGGAATAGGACTTTCATGAGAGCACTTTGAAGTAAAAATGGAGCCAGTGGGAACCGCATAGACTATAGCATACACCTCAGAATGATTGGACGTGCAGATCTGAGGAGTATTTTTTTCTTCTCTTTTTGGGTCTTCTGTGACTCCTCTATTCGACTTTAACTTTGCTGGTTCCCCTTTATTACTAGGTCAAGAGGTTTCTTCATTAGGAAAGAGCCTTGTGTATAGCTCTGAGAACACACATTAACATTTTGTAACCCAGTTATTCATTGCTTTGACGTTACAGCCTTAGAAAAAAGTTTCTTTTTGCAGATATGACCTTACACTAGTTCCAAAGTAAAATCCTTAACCCAACCGTTTGTTTAAATCAAAGGATACCCTCATAAAAAGTGTAACAAAAGGCTTTTTCCCTTTAAAATACATTTTTTCCATACGAGACCTGAAATAAAAACAAAGTTTCTTGCTCCAATAAACAGCTTGACGTTTCGAATGCAAAAGTATGTTTAAAACTGGAAACAATAATTATTTGAGTAATTATTAAAATGTTATCTCAAAAGAGATCAATAATTAGAAAACAGTAATTGTGAACAATTAAGATGTCCTACTACCCTTTTGTATGCTCTGGGAAATGTTACTGGTTGATCCTCATATAGGGCACAGCATACACCTGCTGATGGGCAGCTGTGCACAAGGGCCACGCTTGTCACTTGGGGGTTTCACGTTGCGCCACAGACCACGCATGCGCCGCTCGGAACCCTTTGGTGAACAACTTCCCTTTCTTCACAATTCTGCGCGTTGTTCACCCCCTCAGACGTCTCCACTTTGCTTCATGGAAGGAGCAGGGTGTGGGCATCATGAGACCACCGAGCAGGCTCTGGTCACGAGCTTCGCAGGCCATGGCCATGTGATTTGGAAACGAACGTTGCATTCAAGTCATGTGCGGTTGGAGTCCAGTTCGAGCCTCGCGCGCTCCGCTGTGATGCCAGTTGGTTGAAATCTACTGCAGTTTTGTAAGAAATGCAGTTAGGAGAAGGGCCTCGAGGCATGACCTGAAAGGCCCTTTGAATATTAGAATGAAGCCGGCATTCTGCCCGTGGCCTGGTGTTTTAGTGGACATTAAGCAGAAGTGTTTGTAGGGTTGGGAACTACAAGTATCAAGTGTTGAAAATTGTTGGGTGAGCGGAGGGTAGAGAGGATCACAAGCAGGTTGCCCCTGCGCCTACAGCACACCACATCTTGCAGCAGCCCTGGGGGCCACACTTCCTGGCTGTGGGTTACATACTTGTCATCAGGGAGGATGCACTGTTAATTTGCTCCTCAGAAGCTGGCAAGTGGCTCCGTATCTCGTGATGGCCTCTCCCAGCCCTATGTATTTTTTCTTTCTTTAGAGGGCAGTACTTTGTAAACCCCTGATTCTAATGGGCAAAGCAAAACTACTGGACAAGCCTGCAACCTGAAGTTGGCTGAAAAGCCACCGGCACAAATTAGCCTTGCTTGTTGCACCTGAACTGCCAAGCGAACACTTTGTAGCTACCCTTCTTTTCTCATGACCCCAATTTTATGTTTCTGATCAAGTATCCTTTGCAGCTTTCGAAACTAGGCATCGTACTGAATACCATTCATGATTAAATTCATTTTTGGACCAACATTCTACCCGTAAGCCTCCTTTGCCTCTCGCACTACATGGTCACTATTCCCATAGATGCAAATGGCACGCTCTGGGGTGACCTTGATGATTCTTGGCAGTCCGTGGTTTCTTTATTAAGTTACCCTCAGGGCACAGGTCCTAAAAAATTGAAGTGGGGCGACTAACCAAGTTAGGCAGTTTGCAAGTGACATCACAGTGGGTGACATTACGGTGCGTGACATTGCATGTGGCATCACAACCCATGACATTTTAGAAAGTGACATCACCAGAAGTGACGTAAGATCTTAAGACCTCACATATGTTTAGCAGGTCAATCATGAGTACATTTAACCATATTACGAATATTCATGCAAGCACTCCTGATTTAAACAGAAGATTCACTCTTTTGTAAGCTACATCTAAAACCATGGTGTCTTTTGTCAGCGTAAAGCTTCCTTTATCTAAGGATTGAAGAAACTAACTCTGCTGCCAGCCTCCTAGCCCAGGCTTAATATTCCATATGCAGCACATTTCCATGTAGATGTGATTGCTTTAGCTCTCCTATGCCAAGTGTGCTTACTTGGTCTTACCCACTACTAATGTGTCTGTAGTGGGAACCCGCACTCATGTTAGAAGATTGGTACTCATTTTTCACCAACAGACCATAATTTAAAACAAGATAGAAAAGAGAAAGAGAGATAGAAAAACAATGATAAAAGGGATGAAAAAAGCAAGTGTAGAGTAGTGAAAGAAAAAGGTAATGGCAACTTTGGCATTCAGCAATAGGACCCCAATTCTGAATTTGTTTTTTTACATGTTACACACTGACTCCCAACATGTCACCCCCACATTTAGCAGCAGACCTCTCTCATGTTCTTATTATTCGCATAACCATATCTAAACCACCCTCCCATTCACCAACACAATCTGACAGCTCACCCTGGAATCAGTACAACCAGAATACCCACACAAAGAATGGAACATATATTCCACAGTAAGAGGTATCCGCTCTACATCAAAATAAGTGCAAGCCACCCAGTATCCCAGGATGAGAAGGAAATAGTGATAATAGTAACTCACAAGAAAACGGCACATGCAATTCTAGTCCTAACTACCGCTTTCAAGAAAACAGTGGCCGTTAGAAGGAAATGCTGCTAGATTGCATAGAAAAACTACCCACGTGGGGAAATGTAGGAACAGTGAGACACCTCAATCTATGTCCAGTAATCAGAATGTACACTAGTCTATGGTTGCTAATAAGAACTTTGACTATCCTACATGTTACGCCAACACAGTGCGCTGGAGATTGTCTACATGACCTACTTGTTTACAGTAACACGGATCTGTGAGCTCGTCTATACACTGCAACCTCATCCTGAAGGAGCCAGCCCTTAGTAAGCATACATGATCTTTCATTTCATATATAGCAAACACTGAATTACATCAGTCCCCAGACCCAAGAACATAACAATAAACTACCCTGTGTTATTGTGTTGTAACACAGTACATCACAAAATTTGCAGCATCACTACAGCAAGTAGGTTTGAGAAGGGCAAAAGCAGAACCACCCATACCCTGGCAGTGTAACTACTTGGCAAAATTTAACACCGCATATCCAGCACTTGAGAATTTCTAGAGCTATAAAAAGGCAACTTTTCTTCCTTTCGAGGATAACAGTTCTTCAACTTTTAGTGACTGAAACTGATAAATAAAGCACATCGTTTCAAATTTTTGTAAATCATTTTTTTGTTGTCGTGTGACAGATTTAGATACTTCTGCGTAAAAGTGAAATATTTGGGTCATGGTGGAGTAAGCAGGATTATGCAAGGCAGTCCTTCTTTGAAAGTAAAAAATGCACAGATTCGGCATCTGCCTGCCAACCACACTCTCCAACCTCATGTGCCAAGAATGAAAGACTAAGCAGTAACCTTTGATGTAAAACGGGAGAAATAAAGAGATGTCCATCTAATGACTGAAATAAACAATGTGAAATCAGAAACCTTGGGATCAATCCCTGCGTCCCAACTTGCCCAAATTGTGTGATCCTAGGCAAATCTCCCTTTAGTGTTTGATAAGCTGTAATGTTGCACCTTGTATAACAAGAATCTAGGCCACATATAGGAAGCACTCAACACTTGACTTTCATGTGGCTTCTGCCTGCCAGCCACACTCTAACCTCATGTGGCAAGAATTAAAGACAAAACATTAACCGTTGATGTGAAACAGGAGAAATAGAGACGCCTATTTAGTGGCTGAATTGCACAAAGTGAATGCAGAAAACCTATGTGCTGCCTAGGACTTCCGTATGCCAGGTGGGGGCTGTGGTGACGATGGAGGGTTGTTGCCCTGGTGCATTGCTCTAGCAAGAAGAGGGACGTTGCCCTTTGCAATGCAATGGCCTGAAAGCCTGTTTCCCTGCATGTGGAGTTATGAACCCCATGTGTCGGGAGGGGCCAAGGTGATGTGAGAGGGCTTTTGACCTGGAGCATGCAGCTGTGAAGGAGTAGCAAGCCATTATCTGTGAAGGAAGAACAACAATTAATCTATCCAACAATCCAGGAGAGCCCAAAACCTGCCGCCAGATTCACGTAGGCTTACCGCATAGGTGGAGGTGCATATGGACGCCTGAAGCCTCTACCATAAGCATCCAGACTTCTGCTCACTGCCAAGCTGCAGAATGGTGCCTGGGCCCTCCAAACCTCCACTCCAGCGAGACAAGTAAGACTGAATACTGGGCTGCCAGGTCTCCGGGCAGCTGGCTCTGATTAACATTGTACAGCGCAGAGGCATTTTGATTTTCTCAAAGCCAACATGGAACTTCTAAGACTTGAACTCACAAGCATGGCCTAGCTGGAATGCTGCCTCAGAGAATTGGGGTATAACCATAATCCTTTGACAGGGAAGTGGGACTTGAGAACTGACTAGGAGAAAGTGAGGGGCAAATTTATGAAGGTTTTGCATCTCCCTTTTGCAGCGCAAGGTGGCGCTAGAACGACGAAAACACAAGTCCGATTTATCAAGCCAAGCAAGCTCACCTTGTGTGGCCCTGCATGGCTTGATAAGTCGCTGTGTTGCATTACTTTGCTCCAGGGAGGCGTTCCATCGGTGGAATGTGGGTGTTTCATTCACCCACCCATGGGTTTTGGCGCATTCCCAGATTTACCAACAATGGTGAACCTGGGAATGGTTAAAATGCTTTCTCTCCCCAGGGGAGGCGTAACGAGGAGAAATGGTTTTCTCATTGTTTATTCCTCATTTTATGTGTGCTGCATTGTGCAGATACAATGGTAGTTGTGGAGCTGCACAGCTTATGTTAGGTTCAATCAGGTTTATCTCAGATAGATAATATTAGTTGATTTTGGAGGTGCTCAATAAGGAGGCGTCGAGGGCCCTACGACGTCTAATTGATTGTTAGATACGTGAGACCAGAGAACCTCTGGTATCATCCCCAGTTGGCACACTCAATGTTTGCATTTCCTTAGTGAAAAGAAATCTGCTTCCATTCAATGTTCATTTAGTTTCATTTATTTCATAAATTTGATAATGGTTTATACCAATGCGTTTCACATTACTTCAGTTTGTTGTCAATGTACATAATCAGGCAATATCATTACGTGTCCAATGCATTTCGGGCATTTAGAAACATGCCCTTCATCAGGGAATGACACTAAAAATAATAATATAAATGAACGTTAATAAAAGCAAATCATGTGCATATAGTCATTGTCAAAAAAAAACCATATCAAAGACATTAGTTTATAGATTAGCATAACATTCAATGTGCTACATGCATCTGAACAAATGAGTTATAGTGTGAGGGAATTGATGCTGTGGGTTAAAAGAGTATGTTTCGAAAATTCACTTACATGCCTGTGTTCTGAACGGTGGATCGGAATCTAAAGGTGAGTAAATGTAAAAAAGTTCGTCAGACCTGATGCGCGAATAAAGGGTGTGCCTGTGCGTTACATGCAAGGCTTTGTATTTTATGAAACTGACCTTGGTAGTTTACGAGTGGCGCGTTGTGTCCGCAGCTCGTCTCCTTGAAACGCCGGTAAAAGCAAAAGCTTCCCGCGTTAGTAATATTCGAAGTGTCAGAGGTCACGTTTTTGGTCACGTGTTTTCGAGATGGAAAAAAGACTGTAGATCGCGGTACAGGTTGAGGCGTCCGGTCGGCGAGTTATATCGAGCTAAACACAGCTTGTTTGTTAAGAATAGTGAATAAATAAAAAGTAAATAAATAAAAAGTTAATTGCGGGAATGTATTCCGAGAGGTGTGGATTAAAGGAAGAAAAAATATAATTCTACAGTGTAGTGTGGGGGATCGAACTGGCTTGGGGTTATTCTGTCATGAACAATGGGTTGTTCATGAGGCTAACGTACAGGCCTGATATCATCGGGTAAAAAACGGGTTTATACCGTGTCAGAGGTGTTAAGTGTTGGGAGCATGCACAATTACAACAATATAGATTTACAGAGCAATAATCTTATAGGTAACACGCAAGTTCTATTCTCTCATTTAAGCCCATAGGTTTTTGGCTTGACAATTTGTGAATCCAGTAGTTCTCACGTTGTAGGAGAAATTTATTATTGTCTCTCCCTTCCTGTTTGGAAACAGTCTCTAGAATGATGTATTTTACTTGGGAAACGTTATGTTGTTGTTCAACAAAATGCGCAGACCAGGCTGATTTCAGATTCTTAAGTCTGATGTTGGATCTGTGTTCAGTAAGGCGCACTTTGATGTGTCGCTCAGTTTTCCCGACGTATATCTTTCTACACGGACATTTAATTCCATATATTAGATTGCTGGAGTCACAGGTGGCATTGACTCGTAGTTTTATTGGATAGCCTTTAGTTGGATGATTTATGAGGTGTCCCTTAATGATGCTGTTGCAGTTGCCACAGTTTAGACAAGGTTTGGTTCCAGTGTATATGTTGGTATCATTGGGTTTGCTTTGTAGAATTTCTCCCAGATTTTTTGCTCTGGTGTACGCAAATATCGGGGGTTGACTGAATGCGTTGTTGAAGTCTGGTTCAAGATTAAGGATTGTCCAATGTTTCGTAATTATTTGTTTGAATTTCTTACTGTTGGTGGCATATTTTGAAACCACTACTGTCTGTGTTTGTTCAGGTTTGGGGGTTGGTGTGAGAAGTTTGGTTCTTTCCAAGTTGTGTATCCTGTTCATGGTTTCGTCCACTAGATTTTTTGGGTAACCCCTTTGCACGAATTTGTTGGACATTTCACTTAGTCTTGTTTTGAGAGTGGTTGGATCTGAGGTGATTCTTTTGACCCTTGCCATTTGGGAATATGGTAGATTTCTGATCAGATTTGGTTCGTGAAAACTAGAGTACAATAGCATGTTATTCCTATCGGTGGGTTTCACATAGAGGTCTGTGACGAATCCATTCGGGGTTACTGTGACTTTAACATCTAGGAAATTTACTGATGTGTCTGACATGTCCCAAGTTAGTTGGATCCTTTGGCCGATAGAGTTAAATGTGTTCAGTTGGGTTTTGAGTTTCTCTTCTGAGTCCGTCCATATGATAAAGTCATCAATGTATCTTGATATCATTTTGAGGTGGTTTGTCCAGTTGTTGTCCTTTAATATATGTTGGGTTTCATACCAGTGCATGAAAATGTTCGCATATACAGGCGCGGCTGAATTGCCCATAGCCATCCCTGTCAGTTGTTGATACCATTTGTCCTGCACTCTGAAGTAGCTATGGTATAAAGTGAACTGCATAAGTTCCATCAGAAACAGTTGGAAGTCATGGTCCACGTCAATGTTCAAAATAGCTGATTCCATTGCTTCAATGCCCATGTTGTGAGGTATGTTTGTATATAGACTGCAAACGTCAGCAGTGCATAGCAATATTTTTTCTTGTGGGTTCAGTTGAAGTTGTTGCAATTTGAGTAGGAATTGAGTGGTATCCTTAATATATGTTTGGGTAGATTGTACCGATGGTTGTAGGTATCTGTCAATGAGTTGACCTATCGGTTGATGTATGCTCCCTCTGGTGGAGACAATGGGTCTCATGGGAGGGTTTCTGAGATTCTTGTGAATTTTTGGCACCATCCTTAGTGTTGGACTTTTAGGGTTGGTGGTTACGAGAAAGATCTTCGTCCTTTCCGTGATGGTCCCCTGTTTGCATGCCTGGTCTATGATGTTTTTTAAAATTTTGGCATATTCCGTAGTGGGGTTGGAATCCAATTGGTTATAGATTGTGTTATCCATGACATGCTCCGTTACTTTATCATTGTACATTGAGGTATTCATAATGACAATCGCTCCCCCTTTGTCTGCTTTGGTGAAAATTACTTGGTCATTGGTTGTTATTCTTCTCAATGTGTCCAGATCTTTCTGTGTAATGTTTCTGTTTTTGGGTTTGGTATGATTGAGTTTGTTGAGGTCCTGTTTTACTAGATTTTCAAAAAGATCTAGGGTCTTGTGACTCGTGGGCGCTTGGAATGAGCTCTGTGGCCGTAGTCCTAGTAGTTGGTCTTTCTCTTGTGGCGGACGTTGTGGTAATGTATTGTCAAAAAAATGTCTGAGTTTGAGTTTGCGCATTAGTTTGAAAAAGCTGACTTCGTATTCCAGTTGGTTTGAGTGGGTGGTAGGTACAAATGAGGTTCCTTTCTCAAGTAGTTTGAGTTCATACGTGTTGAAATGTTGATCACTGATGTTAATGACCAGACACTCTGAGGTTAATTCTTCTTGGGTTTTTTCTCCTTCTCCTTGGTTGTTGCTACAGTGCTCCGTGTGTTTGGTGGGTCCCTTTCTTTCTCTTTTTCTTTTTCCTTGCCCTCTCCTGGGTCTCCTTTTTGAGCTTGGCCCTGATCTAAAAAAGGACTGCTCTCCTGTGTTTGGCTGGTGGTGGCTTCCACAGTTGGAGTTTGTTCTTGTGGTGTTCTCATAGGTTGGCTGCGACGTGGTCTTTGTGTTGATTCGCTGTCTGTTGAAGAGGTGTCGGTGTTGGAGTTGTAAGGACGGTTTCTACGTTTTTGGGCATACACATCGGCCCATGTGTAGACCTCCCCCAGCCTATAATCTAAGGTATCCCGCTTGAACTTGCGAATTTTACGATCATTGATCTCCCTCGAGTGTCGATCAATTTGAGTCTTGATGTCTTCCAAGGTGGTTTTCAGTTCTTCCTCCATCATTTTAGATAGTTCAGTTGATGTTTCTTGAATTTCGACCGCAATTTCCTCCAAGATAGTTGATAATTCTTGAATGATTAAAAGAATTAGATCCAGTGAGCACTTGTTGAGGATCTCGTACCATCGTTCCTGGAATTTTTTGGAGTGCTTGCATAGGGAGGGTTTGAGTGCAATCCTTAACCCACGCGGTATGCGTTGATTCCTATGGTACTTAATAAGGGTACTGGCGTGTAACTGTTGGTTTGTCTTTCTCTTGGTTAGATATAATAGTTGTTTAATGTTTTGCTCTTTAGATCGATTTGTTGTTTCTTGCGCTACCTCCTCCCTGATCAGAGTAGATTTGGTCCACGTCTTTGGCCTCAAATGCAAAGGTGGAGGCTCTAGCCTCCGTGCTTTTAGATATTTCCTCATAGTTTGACATTGTTGAGTTTAATTTCCAATGTTTGTAGATTGCGTGCTATTCTCCAGTGGGCGCTAGGAGGAACAAATACAATGGTAGTTGTGGAGCTGCACAGCTTATGTTAGGTTCAATCAGGTTTATCTCAGATAGATAATATTAGTTGATTTTGGAGGTGCTCAATAAGGAGGCGTCGAGGGCCCTACGACGTCTAATTGATTGTTAGATACGTGAGACCAGAGAACCTCTGGTATCATCCCCAGTTGGCACACTCAATGTTTGCATTTCCTTAGTGAAAAGAAATCTGCTTCCATTCAATGTTCATTTAGTTTCATTTATTTCATAAATTTGATAATGGTTTATACCAATGCGTTTCACATTACTTCATAGTTTGTTGTCAATGTACATAATCAGGCAATATCATTACGTGTCCAATGCATTTCGGGCATTTAGAAACATGCCCTTCATCAGGGAATGACACTAAAAATAATAATATAAATGAATGATGATACACATTTATTCTTTTTGAGAGATATTGTAAGGGTGTTACCAGCTAAGCTGCAAAGTTTGCATTTCAGAAGACTGATCTAAAAAAAATTGCACAACGTACAGTCTGGGTATTACTAAAATCTATATTTTGGAAGCACTTTTTTTTCTTAACCCTTTTTTGCACACTTTGTAGCAGCCTATCTTACACTTTGTGTAATGCAAATTTAAAATAATGACTCGTGTTCAGTGCTTTCTGTTTCAAACTAGGACCTTGTAGCACTAAACATACACTAGTCCCTATTCTCCACTGCACCAACCAGGATTCAATTCTGTGGCTCTCTGGTGCACTGCATTAACTAACAGAAGTTTCATAATGTACAATAGTACATGTCCTACTTATTAACATAGCTTGCTTTTAATTTTCATTATTTCATATGTAATTACCTGAAGGTGTAAGACTATAAACAAAGTTATAGAATATTTTGTTATTTTTAGACCCCCACATTAACTCGCCCGCCCCCACTGCGCACAGCATCACGGCCATTGGGCCTGCCTAGTTTGTTTAGAACTTGTAGCATTACTTAGAAACATTAAATAACTCCCAGGAGCTCAGATTTTGCTGTAACAAACAAAACAAATGTGTTTTCCTTTTTAAAGCCGGACACTTATACTGGTCTTGCTGACCAGCTGATATTCAACGAACTACTTTTTATTGGCTTTAACATCCCATTTCTCTCTTGTCAGAAACATTGATATTGCTACTTGGGTGTCTGTATCTGCTGATCTTTAAATACTCCTTGGTCTCGTTTGTGTTTGTTGCCTACTTTCTATAGATACCATCCTCTTATTCAATGTTTACCCACCTCAGTCTTTTTTATCCATCCCATGAACTCTTCCAGGATCACTTCCATGGACGTAAACTAATCTTCAATGCATTTCAATGTGTCCATCAATTCTTTTAATATCTCCAAGATTCAGGAATCTTCCTTGATCAGTGAAATGTACTGTAGTATTACTACATACATCTGATCTCCTTTGCAAACTTTAGAGGGTGAAGCTCTCTGGTTGAATAATTCCTTCCTGCCCTTGCTTGTTCACTGCTCTTTGTTTTCCAGGGACATGATGTTTTGTGTGAGTGTGCACCATTCAACTGCAGCACTCTGCTCGTGTCGCCTCTCATCTAGTCTTCACAATGCGGGGCAGAGCGGCACTAGTGGCTTGTAGCACTTTTACCCCTCACATGTCCCAGCTCCTCCTCCTCCTCAGTACTCCATGATTCCCCTGCTGTGCTTGGAGACTGTGTTGAACTAAAGTCTCTGTCCAACTAATGGGTAATCAGGATACTCCCTCTGGCCCACAGGTGTAAAAAAGTTGCAGCAACACTAGATCAGGCGACACTCAAGGAGCCATGGTCTCCCTTTGAGCGTACCAAGGATTGAGGGCAAAAGGGTTCAGCCTAAACCAAGAAAACCTTTGCAGATCAATGGGGAGGTGGGGTGAGGGAGGGGAGGGATATCCGGGAGAGAGAGAGAGAGAGAGAGCGCGAGCGAGAGAGAGAGGGGGAAAAGACCGAAAGAGAAAACATGCTCACTCTAAAGCTAAGTGTCAAATGGCACTGGAGAAAGACAAAAGAAAAATAGTTCTCCAACGTCAGCAGTGGGAGATGCACTCCTAAATAAAAACATTTAAAAAGCATTGGAAATGCCAAAAGGTCGATCTTTAAAGGAATGTTGTATGGTAAAGGGAAGTATTGCGATTCAATAGCACGTGAATGGATATGCATTTGTCTGAAAGCAAAGAACTATAGAATAATATTACTGTATAAAAGGTCAGATGACGGTTGCACTGTCAAGCAAAACCTAAACATCCATGTAGGTGAATAGCTGCACTCCTCCCATCTGTGCTGCCAGAGAAAAATACCATCAATTATCTTGTTATCAAAGCCCCTTTAATAACATTAGCTTGTCGTTTGCAACCATGAAAGCTAAAGCTGAGGCAGACGGATACATTTTAAGTTTTTTTTTTTTTATAAAAGCTCACCACTGAGTTGAAGACAAGCACATTTTTGGGAAGTCTACATCTTCTACCCAATCAAAACATATACTTGTGGCTTCCTGCATGTGAGTTGAGCCAATGCCCCTCTCTAACGATGCTCACATAATTGTCTGGGGACAGCTGCGCTGCCAAAGCAATGTGAAACATACACTCTCCAGGGGCAAAAGAAAGAAGAACAGGGAGGAAAACAGTTTATCAAGTGATGAGACCTAAACTAGACAAGCAATCTATCCAATTACAAATTATAAACAAGGGGCAAACTAAAGCCCATTCTATGTATAAAGTTACAGTACTGGTTAGAATGTCCTCTGTGACAGACACTATTGGTTAGAATACTGTCTGCAGTAGTTAAAGCTGAAGTGAAACATCATAAACCATCTTTTTTGGTTATATTATAAGAACAATAAACTACGTCTTCCTACAGAACAGACAGCGTTGCTTAAGATAAACCGATACCTTTAAAAACAAAAATATATTCTGCATCATCGATATTAATTTTCCAGGATTTCTTTTGTTTTTTGCTGCAACATGTTGGCACTGTATTGAGCTGCAACTTGAGTGCGGCAGATAAACTGAATCTGCTTTTTCGCACTTCCTGAAGTTAAACAATTATCTGCTTTCACTATTGCTTGGCGCATGCCATTCATGTGAGAACTGAAGAGAGCAGGCATGACCGAAAGTACCCGGTGTTTGGGCATGTTAACTAACATTTTGGTTCTCCGTCATCCTCCAGAAGTTAAATTTCTTTGTGTACCAAGAAGGAGGAATGGGCTATTGCCAACAACGAACAGATGACAATCCATTGTCTCTGCCCTCTATGTTGCATTTAGCTTGGTTCTATTCGCTTCTCTTTACAAAAATAATCTTCTAAAAAAATGTAAGTTTGTTATCTATAGTTCCTATAAGAACAAGGATCAAAGTCTTGAAACTTTTCACAGATGTTAAAAAAAAAAAAGTCACCCATGACAGCAGGATGAAAAAAAGCATAAGAGGGCGGGAATTGAGGTATTTAGAGCGAGGAATATTAAAGTAATGTTGGTAAAATATGCAAAACATTCAAGGGAGTTGGAATCATGAGCTCATTAGCTTATGTGTAATTGTTTAACTTGGATTTGTATGGGTATGAGTAAATTCATATTTTGCTGTAAGTTTTTCATTCCTATGGTTCAATGGGTCAGAATGATTTTCAAGTTGTTGCTTGTGACTGTATTCATTTAAGTTCTGTCGGAAGGTGGAGAATTATGTGGTGATGCTGGTAAGGGTTCACCATGCAGTACTCTCACAATATCCCAGAGATGGTCCTTGGATTCACAATAATAAATCCTTAGCTCAGCCCTGGTAGAGTGGCAAATAGTAGTCTCGCTTTTACTACAGGAACATGTGCTTAGCATTTTAGAGTACCAACATGGATGATAAATAGTTGAGACAAATTGAAAGAAATCCAACTCTAAAGTATAATAATAAAGCAGATTTTTACAGAATTTTAGACACCAAAGCGAAGTAAATCATAAGTATAACTGGAGTCTTGGAGTTTAGAAACAATATTAAATCAGTGCAAAACAGTACTACAAAACGTTATCCTAGCGGTCAATGAGGAAAAATCCATTCGTGACAACCTGTTACTTGTTGGTCAACTTACGTGGAGCCCAAGGAGGGTAAAAGTGATGCTGGTCAGACACGACAGTGAGTTAGATTTTACCTGGTTCGAGAAGTCAGAGTGCAGAGTTGTCCTGGCTACCCTTGGTGCTGACACGGGAGCTGCAGGAGAACTAGTTTTACACCTTACACAGTGCTGGTGGGGAACAGGGTGCAAAAAGTCAACAGAGCCACAGCTGATGTTGTATGAAGGTTTTGCGGAGTTCCCTCGTGGTGCAGCACCGGCTAAAGGGGGTGATTGCTGGACTGGCGACCCAAAGAACTTTGCAGGAGTAAACACAGCTGAAAGTTACTTTGATGTCCAGAGGAACAATGTAGCCACCTGAAACTTTGTGGCTTTCATGACGGTTTCCCACAATGCACTGGACCATCTACTTCCAGGCAATCCCGCAGAGAGCCTGATTGGCAGCGATTCTTTGGGTACCATACTTTTTTTATCTGTGGTGTGCAGGAGACTAGTATCACTAGTCAAGTGGAGTCTGGTGATGCCTTATCTCTCAAAGGGGCTCCTCTGTCTGGGGGTCTGGGGGAACTAAGGTTTTGACCAGGACAAATCACTGTTACCGAGCTCCAGGAAGGTTGCCAAAGGTACAGAGTACCATGCCTTTGATTTGTGCAGTTGCTGTATTCACAGACTCTGGTCTCTTCTTGTGACCTGTGTTGCAAGTCCAATCAGAGCTCATGTTCTGGTTTTGGGGTATCCCTTAAATCCTAGATTTATGGACATTAGGGGTATGATTGCAAGTGGCCAATGGGCTACTAGTCCCAACGGCTAATCTGCCCCCGAGTTGGCCACATCCGTGGGTGTAAGTCACCTTTTCAACCCAGAACCCTTTATTCTACCACTTTTAAAAATGACAGAAGCCTTCCTTAGCTGTACAGACCTGGTAGCCCATCCTAAAGGTGTGGCTAGCCTTCTGGGCATGTATACCTCCTGAATACCTAATTATTCCACCTGCCCAGGTGCTTGGGGGCAGGGGAAGGGAAGGCTGCCTCCTTTGGGAGGCAGCCTGGTTGCATATCACAGGCGTTGCTGCCTTTGAAGCTTACCACCTTGATGTGCCACTTCACTAGCCATCCTGTCAAGGCAGGAAGTGTGACCTCCTTCCCATCGAGGCCCTTGTTTCTGATTCTTGCCTGAGAGGGTTCACATCTCCTGGCAGGGCCTGTCAGATTCCTGTCTTTGTGGCAGCAGCCGCGGGCTGGCAACCAGACCACAGGAAAGGTTGGGGGAACCAGGAGGGCAACCTCGAAGGTAGCCACCTCGGTGTATACCACATCGTCCTCGACACAAGATTTGTGTTGGGGTGATCAGGCATATTGTTTGAAAACAAAGACAACATTTGTACTCTGTACCATAATGGAGCTGCCAACCTCTGGCTTGCCCGGGTTCCAGCTCATGTTATCCTATGGACAGTCTATCACTTATAGTAGCCTTTAATGGTAAAGGCCACTATTGGAACATAAGCTTTCCTTTGGATGCGCACACCTTCAATATAATGCACCCTTCCTCCTGGGCTCAGAAGGCCTTCCTTAGGGGTGAATGGCATATATTAAAAATAGTGCATTGACTTTGCCACACATGACGAGGGAAAAGTTGCATTTGAACAGTTTGCACTGCTCCTACGGTCTACAATGGCAAGCCTGCTGTCGGTAGTTTACTTCGGTCACTCAGGGTGGGGCAAACGTGCTGCAAGCCCTGTGGACCCCTTTACCACACATGTCTTGGATACCACTGGTAGCATAAACTAGGAGCTTATATGGGGGGGTAAAGTCCCTGCTAATTGGGCATACCAATTCACCTCTCCGTTTTAGGGAGAGAGCACTGTCACTGGGGTCTGAGCAACAGGCTCCAGTGCACTTTTTAGAGTCCTAACCATGAGGACTAGAGCAAAAAGTGTGTGGGGGAGGGGCAACCCATTTACTTCCACTGCTTGCCTTTGCAGTCTCTCTTATTTGCTTGTTTTTTATTCAATGGCTTTCCTTTATCTCACGTGTTTGTCCCTTCCCTGAAGCACAGCCTTTTTACCATCCTTCTGATTGGATGACTTGTATCCTTCACTGCTCACAGTTGGAGGACCACTTTTTCTTTTCGTTTCAGCACTCCATGAGAGGCCATGTGTTTTTTAGCTCTTGTCCTCCTATGATGCTTTCTTCCTCCAAACAACCAATCCCTCCACATGTGCTCTACATGTTGCTCCCTCATCTCTCCCCCAAGCTACTCCATTGCTTTCGCCATCCTTCACAGGCTTTTTTTATTTTAAACAAGTTTTATTGTTTTTTAAAAAAATACAAGGAGCACTATTTACATATACATCAAGGAATATATATCGAATCTGTATTGTTGATAATCCGCTTTGACTGACTTCAACCGACAAAGTTCGATTCTCATGGGATAATGCTGTGCAACCTAATTTGAAAATAACATTGTTTAATTGCATTTTAGCATCCCAACAAATGAGCAGAGGTATTTATGCATTTCATGAAGAAGTTCCCATGTACACATCACTGAGTTTAGGTTTGAGGGTTTATTTAGGCACTACTCTTCATCTTCCTGAACTCTTCACGAATTCCACCCGCATAATGTCCAGCGCTGCTAATATCTCACTACGTATCCGTCGTGTTATGACGGGAAACATGTTTTGGCAGAGCGATCATTTTATATCAGTTTATGGGGGCAACGGTAATAGTACCAACAAAACCATCAATACAAATCGGTCATGTCTTTCCCAACAAATTTGAAAAAACAATAGAAAAACTTCACAATCTATGAAACCCACCCCAAGCATCCTCTCCAACCTGGGGTCATGTAATAACCTTGCGTCTGTCCCTTCTTGTTAGTCTCTGGGCTTGGTCTTGCTGGCTATTTTAAAAATCTATTTTTTTTGGGGGGGTCCCAGAGCCCAACCTCAAACACCTCCGCTGCTCACGTGCCACCTGCTCATTATCCATTGCTTCTCCCCACCTACTTCCCAACTGCCCCTAAACTACCATCGTCCTTTTCTTTATTTTAATTTTTTGGGAGGGCCTGGCATGTAAATTCCTGGCAAACTGCTCCGCCTATCAAAAGGTGCTTTTGAACTAGTCCAATTTCATTTTAATTTACCAATCCAACTCAAATCGGTGAAAAAAAAAAAAAAAATATATATATATATATATATATATATATATATATATATATATATATATATATATATATATATATATATGTATGTGTATATATATATATATATGTGTATATGTATGTGTATATATATATATATATATATATATATATATTATAATTTTTTTTTTTTTAAATGGTGCGCACGTTATTTCATAAATCACACAACCACATGCCTATGAAATGATGTGTTTGTCAACAGCAGCTGCATCATGGCGCCCATTTCATTGTTTTATTTTGAAGAGGCTGTGAATCATTTGCAAAATATTAGCAAAGCCAATGGGCCCAAAAGATTAGACCTATTGGGTTTGCCAATGCTCGTTTTTTAAGTTGTACTATCACCGAGATGTTTATTGCTTCCGTTTTTAGAGTTGCCTGAAGCTCACATGCATGACTCCCTCAATACATCAAACACACAAGCATTGTACTGGAAGCATTCATGGAACAGCAGCCACCTTATAAAACAAGAGTGGATCCAGAACAGCAAATGGCTTAGATTTATGGAGCTTGAATTATGCCCAAGAAGAGCTTCCGATGCAGCAGCCTCGTGAGTTCTTTGCGATATTTCACGCACAGGAAACAAGGATAAGCTAGAACGCTGACAGAGAGACTCCTTTGGGAGGGAGGGCGAGGGGTGGGAGAAAAGTAGACCAAAAATTGTTTGTGTGTGTAAAAGGCCGCTTTATTAGGAAACAGGTGCACATTACAAATACAAACCTTGGCAACGCCTTACAAAACTAAACCTCACTAAATAAATAACTACAAACTCAGGCCCCCAACCCCCACCCCTAAAATGTTTGGGCCCTCCCAACAATACATCAATAAACATTATAACAGCATTATAACATCACGTCATCAATAAAACATTACGTCATCAATAAAACATTACGTCATCAATAAAACATTACGTCATCAATAAAACATTACGTCATCAATAAAACATTTCGTCATTGATAAAACATACGTCATCATTAAAACTTTATTCGACAAACCACAAATGAAATAACAACGGTCATGCCCTCCGTAATCATAGACCCTGCCTGACCCTGCACTCCTGCAGATACCCCCCTCACAAAACTGAACGGTCAAACCATGACCAACATACCCCGGCCCAGTCAAAGAAATACTCAATCGAATACTCAACCAACAATCTGCCTAAAACCGTACTGATACACAAAACACCGCACGGCACCTGTTCCTAGCGACAAATACAATTACAAGAAAACCCCTGCACACCGGTAGCCCATAAAACAGCCTTTTGAAAGAGAAAATGGGACAAAAACCCCAAAATGGGGCAAAAAACGAGGGAGCGAGGGGAAGAAAAGCTAATGAAAATGGGGAGGGAGGGTGGGACAAAAAAGCTAAAAGCCCTCCTAGCCACCAGGTCACCAAACCTAAAATGGTGGCGGGTAGGCGGGAAAGGGGAAATTTATACTTGGGCTGGCTGGTCCTACTAGACCAGCCCAAAACTAGAACATTCTGGCGACTTCTGGAAAGAACCCCTCGCAGCCCTCCCAAACCGCCCGGGGGAGGAGACCTCCCGTCGGTCGGCTCCCTCCCCCAAGCCCCCCTTGGGAGGGAGGGCGAGGGGTGGGAGAAAAGTAGACCAAAAATTATTGTTTGTGTGTGTAAAAGGCCGCTTTATTAGGAAACAGGTGCACATTACAAATACAAACCTTGGCAACGCCTTACAAAACTAAACCTCACTAAATAAATAAATAACTACAAACTCAGGCCCCCAACCCCCACCCCTAAAATGTTTGGGCCCTCCCAACAATACATCAATAAACATTATAACAGCATTATAACATTACGTCATCAATAAAACATTACGTCATCAATAAAACATTTCGTCATTGATAAAACATACGTCCTCATTAAAACTTTATTCGTCAAACCACAAATGAAATAACAATGGTCATGCCCTCCGTAATCATAGACCCTGCCTGACCCTGCACTCCTGCAGATACCCCCCTCACAAAACTGAACGGTCAAACCATGACCAACATACCCCGGCCCAGTCAAAGAAATACTCAATCGAATACTCAACCAACAATCTGCCTAAAACCGTACTGATACACAAAACACCGCCACCCAGAAAGGTAGGCAGGGGAGACACTCCACGCCTCCCTTTCTGCCCCCCAACACGCGAAGCTGAAAGGAAATGGGAAAATCAACGTTGCATAGCCAATGCCCGTGCTAACACCTCACGAAGCTCCAACAAATAAAGATCCATGCCCACACGAGACAAATGAACCCCATCATCCCTAAAAAACTCAATTGACTCAAACTTAATGTCCCTGTGTGAGATCCTGCTGAAACCAAGGCTCCTACAGCAACGAGACACCTCTGAATTCACTTTCTTCCTGGCCCGATCAACAGCCCTGGGGTTCACAGCCCCTCTCCATGTCCTGCGCGGTATCAACTCCGTCCAAAAAACATGGCACCCAGACCAAAGATCCTTGATGAGGCCTAAATCTCGTTTCATAGCTCGCAGTAAAACCACACCTTTCGTAGCACAGAGATCATTTTCTCCCAAATGAATAACTAAAATATCCGGGCATAGACCGCCCACCATGTTGTTGTTCAAACAAGGGATTAACTCTCTCCAGAGCATCCCACCTTTACCCTTCCAAATAACGTTAAACATTCGATCATTAAAACCAAGTAGTTCTCCAAAGTAACTTCGTGCTGCCTGGACTCTGGCCCACTTCACGAAGGAATGCCCTACTATCCAGACCGTTACCACTGAGGAGCGAGGTCCAGCAACGGATCCTGAAAAAGAAAAGAAAATTAGAAATCATGTCTAGGAGGACGACGCATGCGCCTCCTCTGCCGAGCTCCTCACATAACGCTGGAAACAATTGGAAGACCAACGCCCCAATCGCATAATATCCCTCTCAGTCCAACCTCTGTTAAAGGCCTCAGTGGCTGCACCTATTCGGAAAGAGTGAGTCCCATATAGATTGCTATCGAGACCAATGTGCTGCAGAGCCTTGCGTAGAACCATTCGTAACTGATAAGTTGTGACAGGGGTGCCATTAATATGTTGGAAAACAAGAACCTCATCACCACCCCCACATAATGAACGCCAGCGCCGCGCCAGCAGTAAAGGGCAAGTGAGCTTTGGAGCACGCGCCTGTAACCACACACCTTTTCCCTTACCCGACTGATCAGTTTTAGAGCTGGCCAACCAGACATGCACTCCCTCATCATAACAAAAAACGTCCTTCCAATACAATCCACACTTATATTTCGACCCCAACAACTCCGAGACCCTGAAAGCTCCAAAAAACATGAACGCCATGAGCATTGAGAACACACATGCCTCAAAATCGTCCGAACATACCAGAGGCAGGACTGTGATTAGTCTGGAAAGCACTTGCCAAGATAGGGGAGCCCTGGATCTACCAACATGCCCTTGCTCCCTGGCCCAGCCCTCAAGCATCCTCCTGCCGATTTCCCCCGCTGACGGGGGATAACCCCACAACAACTTCCCCATGAAAGCAATCCCCGCTAGTTTCCCAGCAATAGTTACTTTGGTTAGGCCCTTATCCATGAGGTCCAGTATAAAATTGACCACATCGTCCGACCGACGCGACAGATCCTCCCTTCTGACAGCACCAGATTCCAGGAATTCCCTCCAGGCTAAGGAATATGCAGAACGCGTAGACACAGACAAAGAACCTACCACCAATTGTACGACCCGACCTCGCTGACGTGCCACAGATGAATCGGCATCGGAGTCGGGGATCTGTCTGCGTCCCTCGCCAGTCCACGTAATCTCCCCCACTGTGAACGAGACAGAGCATCCGCAATGTCATTGTCCACGCCAGGAATGTGTAAGGCACGAAAATGAATGTCGTGTTTCAAACAACCCAGAACGAAAACTCTCATAAGTTTTAACACCTGTTCGTCTCTGGCAGACTGTCGGTTCACTATCTCTACAACAGCCATGTTATCCACACGAAACAGCACTTTCTTGTGTGCCAATTCCTCCCCCCACAGGGTCAAAACGACCAATAAAGGGAACAATTCCAAAAAAGTGATGCTGCGACCACCATTCAACCATTCATCCGGCCAACGTTCCGCACACCATTTGCCATTCCAAAAGAGCCCAAAACCATCACTGCCGGCAGCATCCGAAAACATTTGCACGTCCCACTGAAAGTCAACATCTCTGACCAAGGGGACACCATTGAAGGAGTTCAGGAAAAACTTCCACATTCTCAAATCCTCCTTAACACCAGCAGACAGACGAACACGATGGTGGGGCAAGTGATGACCTGCTAAAGCCCTGCCCAGTCTTCTACAAAAAGTCCTGCCTGCTCTCACCACTCTGCAAGCAAAATTCAAATGGCCCAAAAGCACTTGAATCTCTTTCACCAGCACTTTCCTTTTTGTCAACATTAACTCCAGCAGTTCCACCATGTTGACCCTTTTGTCCTCGGGCAGGCGAGCAGACATAAGTACAGAATCAATTTCAATACCCAAAAAGGAGAGGACCGTAGCAGGGCCCATTGTCTTTTCGGGAGCCAAACGAACTCCCAGATCCTCCATGAGCCCATGGAATGTGTCCAGAGCCTTCTGGCACTCCGCGGAGCCCGGGGATCCGACAAAGAAAAAATCATCAAGGTAGTGTGTCACCAGTGAATGACCGGACTGATGGGAAAAATACCATTGCAGAAAAGTACTAAAACACTCAAACAGAGCACATGATATGGAGCAGCCCATCGGCAGAGCCTTGTCCACGTACCATTTACCTGCGAATTGTATACCCAAAAGGCACCAATCGTCCGGGTGTACAGGCAACAGCCTGAAAGCAGACTTGATATCACACTTGGCCATCTCAGCGGCTGCGCCCGCGGTCACAACAAGTGACATGGCCACGTCAACCGAAGAGTAAGAGACCGACACCGCCTCTGGGTCAATGAAATCATTAACAGACGACCCCTCAGGCCACGACAAGTGTTGAATAAGTCTAAACTGTCCCGGCTCTTTCTTCGGGACCACTCCAACCGGTGAAACAATCAAATTAAGGATCGGCCAATCATGGAACGGGCCAGCCATCCTTCCTTCATGTACCTCTTTATTAAGCTTGTCTTGTACCACTGCGGCATGTTCAGAAGCCGATTTTAAATTGGCAGACCACCTCCTTTCCCGAGAGCCTAGGTAACCTAGCCGGAAACCAAACTGAAAACCCTCCAACAGTTTTAATTTTGCTGACTCATCATCGTAACCTTGTAAAGCAATGCGCAGCCTTTCATATTTAACTGGTGTACGAGCCCTTGGACCCAGCACCCTTAGCACCTCTGGATCCCCTTCCCCCTGAAAACTGTGAGGACGTACTGGAATTTCCTGAATCCGTCTGCTTACCCTGCTGGCTACCCGATGCCTGGTTGTCCCAGCATTTGGACAACGGGTGTTTCCTTCCACAACCAGAGCATTCATGTTTAAATTTACAGTACTCTCTGGTGCAGGAGCCCCTATTGAATTCCCAACAGATCCCAGATCCTGATGGCATGGTTGTAGTGGCCCCCACCCCTCCCCGGGTGGGCTTCCCCTGAAAGGGCCGGTAAACTAACGGGAAACCACTTGCCGTAAAAATGGTCTTCCCCCCTGATGCTGACCCCATTGTATGTTGCCATAAATCCAAATCGAGCTCCCCCCATTTCGCCTCTGGGTGCCAAGCCATCCTGGCCCTAAATTCCTCATCATATTGAGACCAGGCAAAACCACCCCCGGTGATCTGTGCCTTACGAATGACGTCCATGTATTTAAAAAGGGACACGCTGCGCTCAGGGAACTTTTCGCAATATACACTAGCATAAATCAAAAACGCAGCTGTCCAGTTCTCAATATTCAAAGGCACTTTAGGGCGTTTAGCCAGCTCAAACTCCTCCTCCTTAGACCCTTCCTTAGACCGGACTTCCCGGTGCAATAGCTTAAGGAGTTCCACATACTCACTATTCCAAATACGTTCTTTGGTACTTAGCATCAGATGAGCACCTAAAGGTTTCGTAACCCCCATGTATGGCAATTTTTTGATTTTTAACTCCTTACTGGCCACTGGCTCTTTAACATTGCTGGAAGCACCAGCCATAACACCACTGTCAACTTTATCCGTTACATCCACCACATCATCGGTGCCAACTGCAGTGTCTTTTACGTAACGACCTTTGACCAGACGGCCATCACCAATGACCACATCGGTTTCACCACCTGTACCCACAGACACCATAATAGGTTTGGCCTGTGTGGCTGATTGCTCACCTGGCAACAGAGAGACAACTCTTGATGGCTCCGCCCGTGGCGCCGAGGTCAATGCATCCGGTCTGCGAGGCGCCCTACCCGATGGGCCGTGCTCTCTTCTCCCTTGCACTTGACTCTGGACCACTGGAGCCTGTAAAACACTATGAGAAGCATGAGAGGGCACCCCCCCCCTCAGGATCCCGCAATTCACCTTCTTCAGGACTCTCTTCATCGTAGTCCAACACCACTGAATCGACACTGGTATGCATCAAATCACCACGGGTCTTACCCAACCCGGTATCAACAACTGTGCATTTAAATGATTTTGAAACTCCAGGAGGGGGAGCAGACTGTACGCGCCTGTACCTCCCTGCGCGTTGACTCTGTTGCTCCATAGCCGCCGGCAAGGCCTGCCACCTATACCTGCTACTCGTTGGGGCCAGCGGGGTCACGCCAGACCCTCGTGTGCTGGCCGCGGCGGGATCCCTCGGTGGAACAGAGGGCCGCGCTAGGCACTCTCCTCACTTCCCCTTGGCGAAATGGGACTGGACCGCGCCCTGCCAAGTCTGGAACTCCGCGCCTAACCTCTTCCTGCAAAGAAAAAGTTTGGACTGGTGTGCTAGGATTCCTACCATCCACAATCCAACCAGACACATTCCCCCTCCACTGAGAACCAACGTCCATTCTCCGACCCCGCTCCAAAGAACGACCACGTACATCCGACCTTAAAGGTACCTCCCGCACCGGAGATCCACCTACAACCTCCTCGTCTCCACTGTGATCCAAATTATCAGGTGCCAATGTCGTAGAAGAAGATTGCCTAAAGGCCCTCGAGAATGACTCCTGGCCTGAAACCTCCTTCTGGAAACTACGCTGCACAAGCCCCGCTGCGCCAAACTGTTCTCACCCAGGGGAACCACACATAAAATAAGGACCCCCTGAAGTCCCAGATAAGCGAGGAGCTGTACTCCTGGGCCCTTGCGCTGGCCCGCCGCTCACCTGGCCGAAGCCCTTATCCGGACCCAACAACGTGCCCTGGAAGCCTACACCCCCGCACTCAAAACCCCGGGAGCATGGAACCTTCCAGAACCCATTCCTGAAGCACCAAATGCCGCAGAACCAAAACCAAAAACTGGCTGACGAACCTGCAAACCAGCTTGAAAAGTCCCACCACTCATCATAGGCACACCCCCTCCTTCCGCCCGAAATCCATCATCATGACCCAGAGAAAAACCCCCAACAACACTCCCAGAGCGCGGATCTTCAAAACCCGTATTCGCACCACAAAACGAAACACCTTCGCCCATTTGGGCCCATTCGCCCTCTCCTCTAGAGCCACCTCCCACAGATACAACTTCACCTGCCGACGAGCCCGGCGTAGAAAACAATAACGGGCTCCCTACATTACCCCCAACTTCACCCACCCCCGCATCAGCATCTTGACCAACGACCTCCGGACCACCCATTGGAAGGAAACCAGAAGACAAACCAGCCCGAGGCCTGCCCACATTAACATCACGGCCCTCCCCTGATAGAACATCGTAAGAAAGTTGTCTTGAAGGGGTTAACAACATCCGTCGAGCAGCCTCAGGTACAAATTGAGATTCGTCAACGACCAACATGGCGTCATGGGCACCATGATCAACCTGTTCCCGCTCCGTATCTCGCAACACAAATTGAACCGATCCCCTCCGCCCACCACGCACAGGGGCCCCGTCCGAAGATTGCCCCCGCCGCTCAACTAGCGGGTCCGAAGCAGAGCGTTTCTTGCTTCCTCCCCGACCACCCCTGCCCCTCTTCCCTGACACCTGCCCCCGACCTACCATAACCGGAAATCCCCCCGCCCCAGAAACAACTCCCAACTGAGGAGCCGGAGCTAGGGAAGACTCACCCCCCCGCACTCAAAGCCCCTTGAGTTTCCGGAGCCTCCGAAGTACCTGGCTCCCCCCGAACCATCCTTTGAGGGGCTGGCTTCCTAGACCGGGAACGGCCCCTCTCGCTTACCTGACTCGGGCGTCTCTTCTTCGGCGACGAACATGCCATCACCGCGGCCACCACACCAGCCGAAGCCTGGCGTTGGGGCCTAGCCTGCCCACCTCCTGCGAGCAAATCCAAACGTCCGGCATCCGCCAACAGGCGCATCGCCTCAATGACTCGTGCATCTTCCATTATCTAAGCTCCAAGTAATAATCACAAGCACCAAAGATTGAAAAAGAGTCTCACAGACACACAAGACACTCTCTCACAAAAAAGCTAAAAGCCCTCCTAGCCACCAGGTCACCAAACCTAAAATGGTGGCGGGTAGGCGGGAAAGGGGGAATTTATACTTGGGCTGGCTGGTCCTACTAGACCAGCCCAAAACTAGAACATTCTGGCGACTTCTGGAAAGAACCCCTCGCAGCCCTCCCAAACCGCCCGGGGGAGGAGACCTCCCGTCGGTCGGCTCCCTCCCCCAAGCCCCCCTTGTGTTTGCCGGCAAATTATACATGGTGAATGGGGAGACAAAACGTGGTGCGAATTCTTACCATTAAGAAGAAAGCAGCAGGTTATACTTGCGGCCCTTGATGGAGTGCAGATTTTAGGGTGTTCCCTCTTCACTTTACCTTTCCGTTCGTGTCCTAGCCTTATTACATTTATGGAAACCCAGTGCCCTGTGTAAGTTTGAATCTGGCGTAACATCTTAGTGTGCACTTCTACCATCTGCACCAAGATTGTGTCAGCAGGTTAGTGATTTACAAGGCTTGTGCATCTCGGTGTCTTTTTTTATTTTATTATAAAATAAATCTTTTAAATACGTTTTAAAGACGTATACAGAACAAGTGTGGAGTGGTGTGGCTCACTGGTTAGAGGCGGCAGACCCGGAAGCAGAGGACGGCCTGGGACCAGGGTTCAACCCCCGACGCGGCAGGGTCGTGAACCAGGGTCAGCGGACTCGATGATTCTCGCCTTGGTGCCTACTCTAACCAGGGATCACACTCGGCAATTAGCTTGCCTCATCTCCACAACGGCCCCCCACAAACGCCGGGGATGCCTGGTTTCACCTTGGAGATACCCAGCAGGGAACATCTCACAGGGCAAGCCAGGACGGGTTCCCCAGCGGTCTATAGCGCCAGGACGCCTCTGGGTAGCAGTGCGCTTTACAAGACACACACATTTACATTTAACAAGTATTGATAAGATCCCCCCCCCCCCCCCGGGATGGTGAATCCAAAGGATCATCCTATAACTAATACTAAAAATAAAACACATCTAGTATGCAGTTAGATCTATCGGATCTTATTCCGTTGCCTGTCATCTAGTGTTCATCCCCCCCTGTGCTCTAGTATTTCCTCTGTTCCCTGGCGCTCAGTGTGATTTTGCTCAAGCTGTGGGCATCCTTCTGGTAAATATATTTCAAAGGAGCCACCTCCAACTAATAGCACGGCCTCGGGAAAGAGATGGGGAACTTTCTTTGCTGGTGGCAGCTTTATCCACACCCAGCAAGCAAGATTCTGTAGACTGGGAAAACTCCACCTAGGAAGGTATTTGTGAAGTTGACCACAGCGGAACTTTATTTTAAATCCTTATGTTCCAGTACTTGTGTACCACTGTGGCCCCTAGTGAGCCTCTAGCCACATTGCCAAGATAAATCCAGATCCTTATTTTATTTTTTTATATTTAATACTAGTTTTGCCATCAGGAAACCATCATTTTGGTCATTCTATGGGCTACTTTTTCCCCAAACCATCTTGGCAAAAAACTTCCTGTTGATTTCGTTTTGTCATCCAGGTCAAATTATTAGGTTTGCTAGCTACTGTAAAACGAGTACAGGATTTCACTCCATGCATTGCAACAACAGTGGCATTTTTTTGCCCACTTAGCATGGTTCTTGCTATTTCGAAGCTGCTTTTCTCTGCTACCTTGCCTTGATCCTTCATCCTGATCTGACCTGCTGTCCTCATAGCTTTTTCTGATCTTTGACTTTTCCTTCAAGAATCTGGGTTTCCATTCTTCTTTACTCCCAACTTCCCAACACTCTAGCTCACAATTCTGGAGTTTACGCAGAGAGAAGAAAGCAGCACGCCCTTGCAGGGTGTCAAGAAAAGACCAAGCTGAGTCTAATCGAAGAGCTGCTCATCCTGCTTCCTTAGGCGACAGCCAAAAGGCAGATCAAAAGGTTCAGGCACTGTAGGTTCATTGCCCGGCAACGCAAGATGCAATACAAGATTGTGTCTGCACTAGTTACAATTTCTGTTTTAAAAAATATATATAATTTAAAAAAAACATAATAAAACCACAAAAAAGCAAAGCGTGATGCATTAAGTTTGTTAGTAGTAACATATACATTATCAAAGTCTGCTGGAATGTATATAAGCTGAAGTATCAATGTCCCGCTATCTACCAACTTTCGCCAACACTTCAGTCTACAGAACCACCCAGTATGGTTACAATCGTAAGGTTTAGACCCCAAGCCCGTAGGCCACTGTCTTATCATAACTTAACAACCATAATATTGTATAACCACTAAGAAATATTGCCATGCTTTAACTTCTACTCCATCCCTTAAACATTTATTTGTATTAATACCCCAGTGCTGCCAATGAGGACACATTACAACAAACTAAATATAATATATCATGATACAGGCGTTAGACAGGGTACTCGTTTCAATACTATTGCTCATAGGTCAAGACACTGGAGTCTTTTCATTTGTTGAAGTTATATACCCATGATTATGCTGGTGCCTTCCCTACAGAACTTGTGTGCACTCAGATTCCATCCATCTACCTAAAGCTGCTCTCCATGTCAAATGGGATTTAGGACTTTAAGGGGTCACCACTTACTGCTATAAAGTATAAACCGAATTCTTCCTCACGTCATGCATTTCCTTAACAGGTGGGGTTGTGTTCCTGGGTTAGGCCCATGTAGCAAAGCGGCTCATTTTTTACATTGTCCTACTTTTCACAATAACCTTTCTACTGTGACCTTTTGCACATATTTGCGCGCACAACAATGTTGGATTAGTTTCTCGAAACTTCTTTGTTTACACATCTGAGCTTTGCACAACATTATCACGATGCCTTGAACATCATGTACAAGGCCCTTCTACGCACTACGTAAAATGTTATTTTATCTTCATCCACCGGGCGATAGGGCTGTCTACTTATCCATAACATCGCTAATCGATACGCACATCGCTAGGCTGCGTTGAAATATAAAGAGCATTCCAAAAGATTAGTAGAGGAGGTAATTCAGCAGACACGGAGGGTCCCTGCATGCTGAGGATTTTCTGTGAACAGAAGTACCGCTCATTATAGAAAAAGTTGGAGCCCACCCCTGATATTATACTACCTCTGTCACACTAAAAACGTAAGGGTTTATTGGGTTCAAATCACTGTAGCAATACTTGGAACTCCATTGGGATCCCGAGACATCATTGCACAAGCACCCATTCGGAGGCTTCTGCGTACAGGCAGTTAAACTTTGAGTATTTACATGTACCTAAGTTCACCCCTTTCCGTCATCATTTAGGGTGAGCATCCCCTGCGCATTGGGTCTTCCCATACCCAACAACGCAATGCTTGTGTCTAGGGTAGGGTTCTCCAAAGTCGGTCCTCGAGGGTCGCATCCATGCCAGATTTGTAACATAACTACATGCATCTATTTGGGGCTATGCTAAAAATATGGCTTTGATCCGGCCCTCTAGGGCAGACTTTGGAGAACCCTGATCTAGGGCAATACACACATCTGCTGGATACGCTACTCGCGCAAGCGCACTAATCACTTCTCCCACTTTTGAACAGGCCCATACAAAGGCAGCAAGAAGGTCCTTGAAAGTTGTCAACCACCACACCACTGACATTTCAGTCTTTATTTCAGCGCAACGTCAGCACCGTAATCACTAGGTATGCTTCAGATAAGAAAGAAGAAAGGTTCACTGTAAACAATGGCCATGAAAATAAACTTTGAGTAGAGGGGTCTTAATCGGTTCGTTTGCCTTTCAGCAGTATGCCTCGCTTGAAATCTAAAATGTAATTCTGGCCCAGGAAAAACAGACCTCAACAGGAAGCAGGCGTTGCCCTGCTAGAGCAATCCACCACAAACGCATGAAATAAATGTCGGCATTAACTTGTGCCGTTGGCCATGTGTTTAAAAGTGGAAGCACCCAGTTTCAAGGGGCACGGCATCCTTCTTTCAGGGGGAAGTAAAAGTGCTCTCTGAAAAAGAGCATCCCACAACTTCCATAAAAGCTAATGATTGTCTTCTTACATACCACTAGACACCCGCTGTATATCCAGACTTTATTAACCTTTGCGGTGCAAAGATAAGACCCATGCTGTTAATGTTCCGCAAAAATACATACAATGTACTTATAGGGAAGTGGAAACTGTCCATTGAGATATGCCACCCATTGCACAGGGCAGAATAAAAGATAAACAACCAAGCAAAGAACTATAAAATAAGAGGTGCTACTCTACAAACACAGAAGCTGAAAAATCCGAATGTCTTCTAAATTCAGTGATGAATCCAAGAAACCGTTTGACCTGGGCGTGGTTCTGTCCCAGAATAGAAACAGAAGTTGCATAAGTGTTGACGAGTATAAAGGTACACCTGTCCAGCGTCATCAATTTCATGTACAAAATGTCAGGTGGGCATGTTTTCACGCCACGATGTTGTCTTTTCTTGTGAGGCTTGGTAGAAACTCATTCAGCACCTATTTTATTGATTTTATTGGAATCTTTCAGCATTGCTTCAATGTTATATTCCTGAGCCAAAACGAGGAAAACCTACTTCCTTGTTGTGGGTTCTGCCCAGAACAGAAAATGTAAACAGGGGATCTCCGATAGTTTCAGCTCCTGTAATCTGGTTTGACAACCTTACATACATAGACAATCAAATCAACTCTGTAGTACATTCTGCGAACACCTGAAACTTATAAGCACCACTGCTGGGTAAACATCACAGAGCTACTTTCACAGGCCCATTACTAAAGCTTCCCTTGATAATTGTGAGGCTTTATATGCAAGGACATCAAAAATCTATCATCAACCTGCAAGCCTTACAAAACGATGCAGTCAGGGTAGTCCAATAAATCCCTCACAGGGGCCCCGTGGTCTATGCTCACAGACCGCTGTGCCAGACATTTGTTTTAAGTCACTCGCCATGGTAACTAAAATAGTCCATGGATCGATCATTAGCTTCCTGAAATCTGGAGCAGGAATCTATAATCGAGTCAAAGACCTAGTGGCAAGCTACAACTTGCAGTCAAGAGAAAAATATTAATGTGGGCAGGAATTTCATTCAAAGAGATATTACTACGTGGAAAGAACTCCTGGGTGAAGTTAGTCTGTGTCCAAACCTGCTGTTAGACCTGTCTGCCTTAGGGTGGTCTTCCTCCCCTTCAAACATTTGCCTTACTCCTCAATTTTTGCTAATCACATTTTTGTTGGCTGTATGACTCTGTGCACTTTAACACTGCTAACCAGTGCTAACGTGCATATGCTCACTCCCTAAACCATTAGTAACATTGGCTTACAACCAGCTGGCACCTTTAATTTACTTAGAAGCCCCTAGTTAAAGTGGTACTACATGTACCCAGGGCCTGTAAATTAAATGCCACTAGTGGGCCTGCAAAAGTCACACAATTGATGGACTGAATGCAGTACAAATCAAAACATTCACCCCCAGTCAAGAGATCTGGGTTAAATCCATCATTCTTTTGATCACCATGCCACCCTAGTTTAGACCAGGCCATATGCAAATCAATCTTGACCCTTTGCATCATGGGAACAGTCCAGCCCGAACTGCCAAGCCAAAGTCAAAGTCAAAGAGTCTTGTATAGCGCACATATCACCGTAAGGTCTCAGGGCGCTTGCAGACACTTCGACCAACCTTGTTCAATCTTGTGTCATTAGGGAACAGCCATGTTTTTAATTCTTTGCAAAAGGGCAGGTTATCTGTGATAGACGAAATGTAGGATGGGAACTTGTTCCATAGATGGGGAGCAAGGTAAGAAAAGGAATGGCCTCCGTTTCGCACTGTGCGAACCCGCAGAGGGATTAGGAGAAGTTTAGAGCTGGATCTCAAGGTTCTGGCGGGCTGGTATTTTTTCAGTTTTTTTCTGAGTACCCGGGGCCAGTACCAGAGATGCTTTTGTGTGTTAGACACACCATTTTATAATGCCCTCTCATCCTGATAGGAAGCCAATGCTGAATTTTTAGATTAGGACTTGAGGGTAAGTCCAAGATTAATCTGGCCACGGTATTCTGCAGAGTCTGTAGTTTGTCTTCATTTATAGAGGTCGGTAGAGCATTTCCATAGTCCATGCGGCTAACACCAGTTCCTCCCTGGACTGGAAACAAGCATCCTCGGACTGGTTTCGGGGTTTCACCCCTCTTCAGCCAGGATTGTTTGATTCCAGTGGCACAGTGAGCCCAGGACCCACGTCTGGGCATACCTGGCGCACTTAAGGCGAGAAAGCAAAAGTCACACAACTGATGGGCGTAATGCAGAACAAATCAGAACATTCACCTCCAGTCAAGAGATCTGCGTTAAATCCTTCATTCTTTTCTCACCATGTCACCCCAGTTTAGACCTGCTGGCCATATGCAAATCAGTCTTGACCCTGTGCCTCATGGGAACAGTCCAGCCGGAACAGCCAAGCCAGGTCCTCCCTGGACGGGAAACAAGCATCCTAGGACCGGTTTTGGGGTTTCACTCCTCTTCAGCAAGGATAGCTTGATTCCAGTGGCACAGTGAACCCGGGTATGCTCAGACGCGAGTCTCGTACTCTCCATGCCACTTGAGTCAAGCTATCCTGGCTGATGAGGGCTAAAAGCCCAAAACCAGTCCTAGTTGTTTCCAGTCCAGGGAGGACCTGGCCTGGCAGTTCGGGCTGGACTGTTCCCATTGGCGCTGGGTCAAGACTGATTTGCATGGCATGGTGAGCAAAAAAACGATGGATTTAGACCCAGATCTCTTAACTGGGATGAACGTATGTCATTGTTCTGCATTCTGTCCATCAATTGTTCTTTTTGCAATTGTCACCCCGAGAGGGATGGGTATGCTCAGACGTGAGTCCCGTGTTGTCCATGCCACTGGAGTCAAGCTATCCTGGCTGATGAGGTCTGAAAGCCCGAAACCAGTCCTAGGATGCTTGTTTCCAGTCCAGGGAGGACCTTTCCTGGCAGTTCAGGCGGGACAGTTCCCATTGGGCGCAGGGTCAAGACTGCTTCGCATATGGCTGGGTCCAAACTGGAATGGCATGGGGAGCAAAAAAACTATGGATTTAGGCCCAGCTCTCTGTACAGGGGTGAATGTATGACAGTGTTCTGCATTCTGTCCATCAATTGTTCCTTTTGCACTAGTGGGCCTGCAGCACATATTGTGCCACTCACTTAAGTAGCATTTTAAACATGTCTCAGGTCTGTCATTGCAGCCTGGGTGTGTAGTTTTAAACTGCCATATTGACTTGGCAAAACAAACCTTTTACCAGGCCTAAACAATCCTTTTTTAATACAAATAGGTTATCCCTAGGGTAGTCCCTGCACAGCCCAGAAGACCGGGTCCAGAGCATGTAAACAGTTGGACATGTACTTTTAAGTTTTACATTTCCTGGTAATAAAAAAACTATTAAATTCATTTTTCCCTACTGCAAGACCTGCCTCTACTGTTGGTTGCATGGCTGATATGGGGCAATGCCCCAAAACCGATCCCAGGATCCTCGTTTTCTGGTCCAGGGCGGACCTGGCCTGGCAGTTTGGGCTGGACTGCTCCCCTGTGGAGCAGGGTAAGACTGATTTGCATATGGCTGGGTCCAAACTGGGGTGGCATAGTGAGCAAAAGAACGAAGGATTAAACCCAGACCTGTTGACTGGGGTTGAGGCATATGTTGCATCCCAGCATCTGTGACCGAGTTTAGCGGAAGATTGGGATCCAAGGTGTGTCTCCTGTAAGAGGCAGAGATTAATATTGTGCTGTAACAAGGGGGCTAGGCAAGCAGAGGGGATTATACCGGAATGCGAATGGTGGAACGCTGACTCGAGTGCCCTTCCATCTTTACACCCTAATCAGAATGAGTGGACAGCAGACGAGGACGAACTATGGAACATAGACACTGAAGAAATCGAGGATGGTCCCTTTAAGGCTACAGTACCTGAGGACGAGAACACGCCCAGTATGACGTCAGCCTCCCGGGATTGGAGAAAAGAACGGAAGAGAGAACCCGGGGTGTGTAATCACCGAGGAGCGTTTGGTTTGCAGAGGAGAGCGTGTACACCTGGATGGAGACGGAGAGAATCGGGGAAGAGAGGCGAGGTCCGGAAGAATAGGAGAGTCGGCCGTGGAGGCTGCAGTGCCAGGAGGCCACCGTCAACGCGAATCGCCAAGCCACACTCAAGGAGGAGGAGTGTGGCTCAGCCAGGTACGTCGGCGTGTGTCTGGCTGGATGGGGAGGCGGGGGTGAAAGAGGAAAAGTAGTCACTGCCCGTGAAACCTTCTGGTTGTAAATACTTAGACCCTGTTCCCCCCGCTCCCCACAAATACACGTACCCTCACTCCTTTTTACCGAAGTATGAAGATTTACTTCCTGTATATAGTTGTATATACACTTGAGCACCGGTGATCCCACCACTCCCCGGGTTCCCTCGAGGGCGTAAAAGTAAAGACATAAACAGCACCTGACACTCATGTTTCTTTTTCGCATGTCCTATACTGGAAGATGGCAGTAGAAGAGACCCCGTCAGACCACCCGGACGCTAGAGAAACACCACCTACATCAGCTACAACGGATCCGGCAATATTGGCACGGCAAAGACTCACTTTGAGGAAAAAGAAAACCTTGATAAAGTTGAAACCATATATACCTAGACCTGGTTCTCGTGCCCTTACTACAACCCCGCCACATGTGCCTAGTGAGATATGCATGCACAAGCCTCACTTTTCTACTGTCATTCAGACCACGTATGTTCCATGTCGAGCAATTCACTTGTGTCTCATGCGTGGCCATAAAACTGCGTGCAAAGCAATGCTACTCCTGGACCTGCATGTGTGTGGCTCTAGCACAAGCGCGAATAACATTTTGATTCTGAACAATGCACAAATGAAATAATAACCCTTTCCCCCTGCCCGCCCCCCGCTCACATCAACCCCCCAATTAGGTTGAAGCAGAACACTCCCCCCTTATCCCCCCATAACACACAACATAGCATTCTAAAGGGAAATTTCCCATGGGGATGAGAGCAAGAACTACCCTACTGTAGCAGGGTGGCCAAGATACTTCAAGAGGCGAGGCCTGCAATAAGGTAAGGTTGGAAAATGAAGGAGCATAAAGGCAAGGGGCAATAGTAATATAAATGGGCCTACCGTTACAATCAAATAATACATTGCCCTTCCCCCTCACCTGCACCCGGCCCCCCCCAAGAACAACATAACAAGACAATTGCCCTAACAAGGAAAACGAGTGCGAATGTAAACGCACAGCGGTAGTCTACCTCAGTAGATACTAGCCGGGATGATAAAGTCCATAGATCTTAAGTTTGCGACAACATAGCAAGCCCTGCAATACAAACCTTATAAAAGCATGGGAGGTCAAATATTATTAAAATCTCAACCAAACCTAATCAACGGCGCTAATATAGAAAGAAGAAATGGCGGCAACAGTGCAGGGAAAGTACACCACAGCAAATTGTTGCATCATCAGTCATTGTCACTTAGCTGTTGGGAGGAGGCAGCGTCGGATCTGGGACTGGATTTGCCACGTCTGCCGCACACATGTTTAGCAAACTTCAGAGCCATCTTGGCATCTGTGAAGAAGAGATCAGAGCCCTATTGTGACACTTTTAGTTTTGCAGGGTAGAGGAGGGAATACGGGATCTGCGCTTGAAGGAGGATCTTTTTCGCTGATAGGAATTCATGTCTGGCAGCCTGCACCGCGGGGTGAAGTCCGGATAGAAGGTGATCTGATTGCCCTGGTGTGTTATCTGCTCCATAGAAAGAGCTTGGCGTAGAATCTCATCTCTGTCCTGATAGTTCAAGAGCCTTGCCAATATTGGCCGTGGAGGGGCTTCGACAGGTGGCTTGGCTCCCAAAGTACGATGGGCCCTCTCCACCGCAAACACCGGTGAGAGGTGTGTAGCAAAAAGGTCTCTCAATAGATCAGACACGTACACCTCCATCTTTGGAATTGCCGTCGTCTCCAGGATTCCAGTGATACGTAGGTTGTTCCGCTGCGATCTGGCTTCCAAATCCTAATTTTTGGCTCTAATCACAAACAGAAGACGATCCATCTGCGATATTTGGTCTTTAGTTTCCACCTGGAAGTCACGGAGATCAGAGTGCTTATATACTATGATGGCGGCGGGAACATATAAGGCAGTAACATGCCTGTACTCTAGGATGTTAAGAGAGAACTTGCAGCTCCTAACTGTGCTGAAAGCCAAATGGAAAGCTGACTTAGAGATCCACCACTGCAGGGAGCGATGGGTGTGGCAGTCTACCAACACCAGATCAGTTAACCAGATTGGTCCCACTGACTTGCTAAGCATTCCTGTAGGGGCCGCAATTGGAGTCTTGGGTAGGGAACAATTAGAATGTAAGAAGCCATCATTCCGATCAATTGCATGAACTCTCGAGCTGGTAAGAAGTGTTGACTGAAATTGTGAAATCAGAATTTGCATGTTGTGTATCTTGACTGGTTTGGGGTATGCTAGAGCTTTGCAGGTGTCTATTGTGGCTCCTAGGTACAATTGAGGTTTGGAGATGAGACTTGGTGAGGTTCACAGTGAATCCCGAGGTTCACAGTGAATCCCAAGTTGTGACTGAGCTGTGAGTGTGGTGTATGCAGCTGTGTTGTGACTTGACTTTTATTAGCCAGTAGTCTAAGTAACGGAAGACGTTATTGTGTTGTCGTCTTAAATGAGCTGCGACTACTGCCAGACACTTGGTGAAGATTCTGGGTGCTGTAGTAACCTGGAATGGAAGAACTTTGAATTGGTAATGTTGTCTGTCCACTACAAACCTGAGATTTCCTGTGCACTGGGTGAATGGGAATATGGAAGTAGGCGTCCTTTAAATCCAGAGTGGAAATTAACTCGCCTTGTTGAAGCAATGGGAGCACCTGTTGTTGGGTGACCATATGGTAGTGGTCTGATTGAATATAGAGGTCTAGCTTTCTGAGGTCCAGTATGGGCCTGAGAGAGTCATCCTTTTTTGGAATTAAAACGTATAGAGAGTACACTCCTGTCCCTTGATGACACAATGGGACTGGTTCTATTGCATGTTTTTCTAACAGAGAGAGAACCTCTTGTTTTAAAAGGGTGAGCTGTTCTGTTGACATTGCATGTTCTCTTAGAAGGATAGTTGGGGGAGTGCAGGTAAGTTCCAGGCATTAACCATACTGGATAATTTGTATTACCCACTTGTCTGACGTGATTGAATTCCTGATGGGTAGGAACTGTGAGAGATGTCCCCCGGCAGGTGTGGGATGATCTTTGGGTAGTGGAGGAACGTCATTGTTTATTGGCAGGGGAAGTGCGGGTGGAGTTACCTCTGCTTCTTCCCTTATTATTTCCTCTGTGCCTCCTCAAAAACAACTTCTGGAGGAGGTTGATTGGTTGTTATTCTTATAAGAGGAGGAGGGATTCTCTGAGGACACTGTATTTGAGCCACCCCTGTAAGAAGAGCGGCGAAAGGAGCCCCTGTTAGAAGGCAATTGTAAGTTCCCTATGGACTTAGCAGTTTCGGTGTCTTTCTTAATTTTCTCTAGTGAAGTATTGACTGTTGGCCTGAAAAGATGTTCCTTGTTAAAGGGCTAATTAAGTATGGAGGACTAGACCTTCTGCTTTAATCCAGAGATTCGAAGCCAGGCGTGCCTGCGCAGCAGTATGCTGGTGTTGATGGCCCGAGATGCTGTGTCTGCTGCATTTAGTGCACATTTTATGGAAGTGTTGGTGATCAGCTTACCTTCCTGAATTAGGTCTTTAGCTTTGGTCTCGTACTCAGCAGGCAAATGTTGCATGGGTTTTTCCAACTCCTCATAGTGAGCCCTATCTTAGTGTGCTAACAGGGCGTGAGCTTTGGAACAATGTCAATGGTTAGTAGCCTGCAAAGCCACTAGTTTCCCTGAGGCATCAAGAAGTTTCGACTCCTTATCAGGAGGTGTGCCACCTGTAGTTTGATAGTTAGCTCTCTTTCAGGCGTTAGATGCAACAAGAGAGTCTAAGGGCAACTGGCCTTTTATATTTGCAAGGTCCATAGGAGCAGGCTTGTATTTTTTATCCACTCTAGGTATGAGTATTCTGTCTCTAACTGGGTCTTTGACTACCTCGTCTGTGTGTTTCAACACGCCCTTGAGCATTGGCAAAGTATTAGTAGACCTTTGTGAGTGTGTAAATGTCTTCACCAGGAAATCCTCTTCTATAGGGTATGTATGTAGCTCCAACCTGTGATATTGGGCAGCCCTATTGATAAGCTGTGCAAAGCCAATATTGTCATCAGGTGGGGAGGTTCTGGAGGGTTACAGGTCAAGGGTCGTTATTTGATCTGGATCCTTATTATAATCTCCTCAGGGCTCAGTGTCCTGTGGTATCTCTTGTGGTATATCCTGAGCTTCATCCTCATCCTCATCCCCATCCCCATCCCTATATCTTCATCCTGTGGGTCAGGTGAAAGTGGAGGTGGTGGTGAATTTGATGGTGTAATCAGCAAATTGGGATTTAGAGGAAGAAGGAGGGATGTAATTGGTTATTACCCATGTCCTTTTTCTTGTGCGGTATAGGAGATTCCTCTGAGAGATCCAGCTTCCGTTTTTTAGGAAGAGTGGCCAGAAGGTGTCCAGTTTGAGGGTCAATACGAAGTCTCTTTTGTTTTGGATCCAAAACGGTGTCATCAGATGGAGGCTCCTTGGAAGGAGTATCTTTCTCTTTAGGAGTAAATTTCGGCGTGGAAGATTTGGTTGAGAGTCTTTGTGCGCCGGATGTTTCGAATCGGAGTGCTTAGTTTTATCCTGTTGAGGGTGTAAAGCTTTTAGGGTGGCATGTTTCGGCTTCAAACTTTGCGCGGAAGGTTTCCGCTCCGAGGCTTTAGGTGTCGTGGATTTCAGCTCCGAGAATATTTTTTGGACATTTTCGGGTTTGAAGCTTTTGACTTGGAGGATTTTAGATCTGAAGGCTTTGGTGCCAAAGTTGCAGGGTGTGGCACATGTTTTGTTTCATGTTTCGGTACCGAAGGTGTTGGTTCGGCACCGGAATGGGGCCGGCTCGAGCCTGAGCCGGAAGGTTTTTCTTTACAATTCATAGCCTGGCTGGAGGGTGGGGCATCTGAAATTTTTTCTCGATGTGGACCCGTGGGGAAGGGTGATACCGGTGCCTTGGATTTTGGCTGAGTGGGCACATGGGGATCTGTACTCCATGTATGTTGACCCGGAGTGACGTTCTGGTCTTCCTCCATTTCGGAGTCGGCTTCGGACATGGAGAATGGGTCTTCTTCCTTATCTACTGTGGCTGGACGTTGGTTTAGATATTCACCGAAGATGTCTGGTACGGAGCCGCTGCCTCATTGCATCTTGTGGCGTCGAGCCAGATTATCACGAATGGTCTTCTTCGATTGGAATGATCGACAAGCTTCACAGTCCTTCTCGTTGTGTTACAGGTATAAGGAGAGGTTGCAAACCTCGTGCAAGTCTGTGTGTGGAAACTTAGCACGACACCTGGGACCTAGCTTGAATGGAGTCCGTTCCACTGACTGCTGGCGTGGTCTGCACCAGTAGGCCGACGGCCCGCCTCGAAGTTCCTGATTTGAAGGTTTTCCCAATTTATACTATGCGCGTCGAATGGGAAACCGCGATCGAAGGACAATACCGTTGAGGGTAGAGAATTGCATGTCGAAGGGGTTCGAAAACGATACCGAACCGGAGCACAGAAATACACATCCAAAACGGATGGCGGAGAAAAATAATCTAAAGATGGAGTCAATGCCCATGCGCACTATCACCGTAAAGGGGAGTCACCTACCTCATGACTACAAAGACTTCTTCAAAGTAAAACAAAGTGCAAACGTCGAGGCCCAACATCAGATAGCGATCTACGCTAAAACACATGATCTACAGCTCTTATGCTTTGAACTTAATGTTTCAATTATTTACACCCAGGAAGAAATTCTATAGCCTGTTTCAAATAACCTAGAGTCCACGCAGATAGGACACTGCTTTCTAGGAACCTGAAATCGCACAGGATGAACATGTCTTTGGGCCTTTCGGTCCATTTTGCATGCATTCCCAGAATTTCAAATACACTGAATAAAATAGTCCAGTGCTAATACATTTCCATAACCGCATACTTCCCGAAACCCAATTCATCATAGAAGCTCCTTTTTTGTTAGAAACCGTATAACAGCCACATTTGAAATCCCTGTCCATCCTTTTTGGAGCCACTCGCTATCCCGTGATGTGCAGAGGTGAAATGGGGAGTCCAGCTTGCAGAGCGTCCTGTTCCAGAAGCCCAGTGGTGACCGCTCCCGGCGAAAGCTAAAACTTCATGTATCCTCTCAAGTTCTGCTTTCTTTTACACATTTCAGTTGGTGTTCTAGTGCCAGGAAACAGACAGTGTCAACCGCTCGAGTTCTCATTATATATCGAGGCCCTTCAGTTTCTCACTTCAAAGCTACATTTAAAACACTTGGATACTAAAAAGCTAACTTTATACAAATAAATGGAACATCGCACAGAATAGTATACATCACAAAATCAGCCAGCCCTTGCCACCTCTTCTCAAACCCCCCAGAGAGAGTAGACGGATTCACCTGCAAGCCATCCACTTTATCCACCAAGAAAAGAAATCAAGCACAGACTTGGTGCCCACCTGGTGCCATATTACTGACAACTGCCACATGATTCAGAAGCATAACCCTTAGCCAAGGTGGGGAAGGGGTGGTGGATGAGTGTAAGGGTTGATGACATTAACGAATGGCAATAACAGAAGGGTGAGAGAAGTGTGAAAGGATGGCAAAGGGACCGGTAGGAAAGTGATACATTTTATACTAAGCAAAAAGGGAACTTTAAAAGAGGGTTTTTGTTTCAAATGAAAGGGGTTCTTACTTTAACAGACGCTCTCAAAATGAATGATTAATAATAAGTCAGCGGGTGCAATGCAGCAAGTGAATTAGGCAGAAGAGTCATGTGATACCCCCTATCAAACCACCGCCCTCCCCTCGGCCAGAGCTGGTAACGGGCAGCAACATATTATCTTTGGTAAATGTCACTGCATCCGAGACAAAGCTGAACCCTTCCTCAGTGACCCTGGATGGTTCATACCGCATTGGTTGCCAGTTGATATTTCAACACAAACCAATTACGAGCCGTAACCACACACAAAAAAATGCAATTGCATAAACACAGATTTTCCTGCAAATAGGGATCACTAAAATCTTTACTCCTGGTTGCTTTATTTTGTAATATCTTTAAAGAAGAAATGCTTGCATAAATGTCACACTGACAACCTAGGACCATGTAACAAGTAGAGACGGGTGCAGGTTCCAGGGTGCAGGATGTTCTCACTTGCTGTGAATCTCTACAAATTGGATGTTCTATCTTATGCATCACCGTAGACACTCAACACAGATGCTACAATATATGCGATTATGTTGAAAGAGAGCTGCAATACAAAACAAACCTCCATCTTCGAGGACTGAAGCATTATTACAGAGGGTGTAACCTAGTGCAGGTGTAAGACGTAATGCAGAAGCCAGACAGACTGAAAGTAGGAAGAGATAGTCAAAAAACCGTAGCCTTAGAGAGTAAACTCTAGGAGATGGGCCTTAAAGGTTCATAAACACTGATATGCCTTAAAGAGAACATAGTCCATCCAAAACCTACTGCCAGACTAGCCAATCTCATTATTGGATGAATATTGGTAGAGTACGCACAATTAACTGATGGTACGATTGAGCCTTGAAATCATCACAACCCCCTTTGAAGAGGGTTATAAACCCACCACATTACCACATAGAATCACTCTTTAACTCCAAAATATCAATATTGGGAATCTGCTAACTCCAGACCTACTGAGCATATAATAATCATAGCCTGGTTACATACAAAATGGACATGTGCCATCCCCCGGAAACATTAGGACGCTAAAAGTATTATGCAACCTCTGCAATCAGGACCATAGTCAAAGCCTAGCACAAGTTGTCCTGCTTAAGCACCAGGATTATCTGCTTAGGCAGTAGTGGCCCGTGGAGGGAGTTCTGTGGGGCGGGGAGGCGGGACGGGAGAGGGGCAGGGTGGGGGTCAGTAAACACCGGAATACGGATGAACGGAGGTAAGTAAACAATTAAATAAATACAACGAATTTCGTTGTGCGCGCTGCATCACATTTGCATTTTCCTTTCATCCATATTCTGGTGTTTACTACCCACCCACCGTGCCCCTCCCCCGCCTCACCGCCCCACGGAACTCCCTCCACAGGCCGCTTCTCTGCTTAGGGTAGTAGAGGAGCCAGGGCACGGTAGTTGTGCTGCTGACCCGGTCTGGAACACTGTCTATCAAAAGCTTTTACTATCCAGACTCCTCATTACGGAGTCAGCCAGATAAAGTGGTTCATGTACAGCCTTACAGTAATAGGTAGGGTTAGGTGAACCTTGTTTATAGAGTTGTCAGGTATCCAAGGGGGCTTTGCTATCCTCGCCCTTTTCGATACCCATATTTTGTTGCTTTTATTGAGACAGAACAATCCACTCAGGGGATCGTGTATATATTTACAGATACCACCCTTCTTCAAACCTTCCTGCCCCCCATCCTCCTTCAACCCTCCCCCAGGAAACACATGGACCTGCAGTGTATACTGTAGTACAATCGCCATTTCCTCCTTATTTTCGAATGTTTCTGGGGACATCCTCAGACCCAGTATATTTGCAGAGCATTCCATGCCTGCTCTCCACTTTGTCAGTGTTGGGGCAAAAGGTGAGTTCCAACATCTGGTCACGACCCTTTTCGTCAGGGATGTGCCCAACACCACAAGCATATGGTCCCCTCTCGGGTCATCCACAGTCCCAACAATGCGACCTTGGGGAGACAACTCAGCATTCTGGCCCTACACCCTAGCCAGAGTCACAAAAATAGGTACCCAGTATTTGTAGATGATGGGGCAGTCCCAGACCATATGATAGGAATCCCACGATTTACTCCCACATCTAGTGCAGGAGGGGTAAGGGAGCCTTTGAGCCCTCCACAGGAACCTGGGCGTGTGGTAGGCGCAGTGGAGGAACTTCAACTGGATGAGGTGTAACCAGGAAGAAATGGCTAAGGCACGGGCCATGCCTGCTTCTCTCCACCCCACCTCTTCCAATGGGCCCAGCCACCCATCCCAGCCCTCCCTCAAGGGTGCGAGCATAAAGGAGTGGTTAACCAAGGCCGTGTAGTCCTGAGACACACCCTCCCTTTAGCTAGTGGTCCCGGAAAGGGGCTGACCTCCAATGGGTTGTAGTTCAGAGTGTGGTCAGTGCTGCTCGGTATCCAGAGAGTACTTGGCAGAGATGGATGTAACAAAAAAAATGCAGCTTATGGAGAGAAAACAATATTTGTAGGTCCTGGAAAGATTTCATGTGTGCCTCCCAAATGTCCCCAGGCGAGAAATTCCAATAGTATCCGATCATCTAAACCCCTCCTGTCTCGTCTCCTGGTCTAGACTTCTGCCAGTCTATAGTGGGGTCATCGCAGGAGAGCCCTCCAGGTCATAAATACCACTTTGGAGCGAGTCTGGTATCTGTGTGCCATACAGCATGTCCATAAGATTATGAAAAAAGCTCAAGGAGGCCTCTAGTCTAAAGGCTGGGTCCGTACATCATCCATCGTCCATCATTCATTCATCCAATCATTCACTACAACTGGGTTTGCCGCCCAATAGTCGAGACTAATGTTGGCTATTGTCCCAGAAAAATGTCCTCACTCAGGAAGTCATGGAAACAAACTACTGGCTCAGCACACAGAAGGGGAAATTCTGGGGGACGTACATGAGGACTGGGAGGACCATCATTTTATACAGAGCTACTTTACCAAGCGGGTTCAGCCGACGTTTGGTCCATTGGTTGAGGTCTGCCTGGATGACTTGTATAAGGGTACTAAGATTGAGGATCAAGGCCAGGTCCTGCTCCCACATCATGCAGATACCTAGGTACTGAAAGTTTAAGGGATATAGTGGCAAGGCTGGGTGCAAAGTCTCATTGACCTGTCTCCCATAAGAGGGATCTGCAAGGTCTTAGGCCAGTTCACTGGGAGGCCCGATATGTCCCGATGTTATATTGATTTGTATAGCGCACTAATCACCCGAGAGGGTAGCCAGGCGCTTTGGCAGGTGTGTAGGTTTGTGGACCCCTAGGTGCTTATACAAATAGCCAATTCTTCAGCTTCTTGCAGAACTCAAGAAGTTAGGAGGAGGCTCTGATGTGTTGAGGGAGGTTGTGTAGGAGAATGAGCAAACTCCAGCTTTGCTTTTGCAGATGTGGGGAATGTGTGCGAGTGAGAGTGAGGCACCTGATGGGTTGGTGAAAGTGTATGTGGCTGTTCAGGTATTCTGGTCCCATGTTATGTATGGTTTTCTATGTGTGCGTGGGAATTTTGAATTGGCTGCACTTGTTAAATGGGAAACCAGTTAGGCTTCTTGCGGTGCAGTGTGATGAGAGTGAGATGTGGGAGGTAGAGTAGGAGCCATGCAGCGGTTTTCTAGATGGCCGAGAGTCTGTGTAGCAGTGTTTGGAGAGTCCGTCATTAAGATTGTTGCCATAGTCCAGCCTGCTGGTGAGGAGTGCTTGTGTGACAGTCTGTCTGGTTTTCTGAGGCCACCATTTAAAGATTTTTTGCAGAATGCGTAGGGTGTGGAAGAAGGAGAAGTACACTGCATGGACTTGAGCAGTCATGTTGAGCTTGTAGTCTAGGATGATCCCTAAATTGATTGCGTGATCTGTGGGTATGGGTATTAGTCCTAACTCCAACAGCCACCAGGTGGAGTCCCATGGGGAGGTCTGGTTACCGAAGACAAGTACTTTAGTCTTGTCTGAGTTGAGCTGCAGGCAGTTGGTTCACATTCAGTCTGCTGCCATGGTCATGCAGTTGGAGAAGTTGGTTTGGCGATGGTTGTTTTGCCCATCAGGAAGGAGGAGTTTGACGTCATCTGCATAGCAGATGCCGGTGATATCTTCTGATCGGATGAAGTTGGCGAGCGGTGTCATGTATATGTTAAATGGGGTGTGGTTGAGGGATGATCCCTGTGGCACTCCACATATCAATTTCTTGGTCTTTGATGTGAAGGGTGCCATCCTGATCTATTGGGTTCTTTCCCGTGAGGAAGGAACAGATACATATGAGAGCGGATCCTTGTATGCCAATCTCCTGGAGTTTCCCAATGAAGACCATGTCGAAGGCTGCAGAGAGATCGAGCAGGATAAGGGCTGCTATTTCTCCTCAGTCCAGGATGATTCAAATGTAATTGGTGGCCACAATGAGAACTGTTCCAGTGCTGCGGTTCCTTCTGAATTATGATTGAGTGTTGACTAGAAGATGGTAAAGTTTGATGTGGGGTTGCTTGTGGATGGCCTTCTCAATCACTTTGGCTGGATAGGGAAGCAGGGAGACGGTCGGAAGTTTAGTTGATTTGGGTTGGCAGTGTGCGTCTTGAGGAGGGCATCAATTACTGCAAGTTTCCATTCTTCTGGGAAAGTTGTGGAAGTGACTAAGGGGTTGATGAAGGGGGTCAAGGTGGTGCAGATTGGTGATTTTCCCAGGTTGTTATATGGTGGGGCATGGGTCTGTTGGGCTCCCTTGTGGATGATTAGCATGATTGCTGCGGTGTTTCTAGTGAGAACTGTCCATTCAGTAAGGTGGCCGTCATGGTTGTTAGTGGGGAGGTTAGCAACAAGTTTTCTGGAGGTTGGGTTGGTGTGCAAAGTTGCTGGAGATATTTTTAATTTTGTTGTGGAGCAAGTTGGATAGGTTGTCGCACAGTTGCTGGGAGGGAGCGATGTAGATGACTGTGATTGAGGGCGAGGTGAAATCCTTAATGATGGAGAAGATCTCCTTGCGGCAGTTTGAGCTTTCTTCAATGCGGTCCACCAGTGTTTTTTTCTTGGTGGCTCTTATTTGATGGTGAAATTGTCCGAGTGTCATTTGATGTCTCAGAGGTCTTCTTGTACCATTTGGCCTGCTTGTGTAAACTACTATGCTTGTTGGGTTTGATGGGTGAGCAGGAGTCTGCACGGTTCTTGATCCAGTTGTTGATATTCTTGTCGAGTTTGTCTGTGGGGCTAGGTTGATCTGTGCTGAGGACACTGAGTCAGTCTGCTTCTGTGATAGCCCCATCTGCATCTTGGAAAGCAGATCGGAGTCTTGAAAAGCTGAATTTATAGGGGTGTTGACTTGAGGTGCGTTGATTTCAGAGACAATGGAGTTCCAAATGAGTGGCCTGGTGGAGTTTTATTTGATGTGGTTGCTTGTGGTGAAGATGGAGTCAGTGTGTCCTGCAGTGTGTGTGTTCTGGGATGAGATGGGTGAGTCCGATGTTGCTCAAGCTTTTGAGGAGTGCTGCAGAGCAGGGGTCGTTTCCAGGTGAAAGTTGAGATCACTGAGGGCAATGTGGGCTCCAGAATTTATGGTGAGCGAAGCGACGAAGTTGGTGCCAAGGTAGGTAAAGGTGGCTCGTGGTCCATGTGGTCGGTGGGCGAGTGGTCCGTTCAAAGTGAAGTTTTCTGAGAATTGCAGCCTGAAAAGCAGTGATTCCACGAATGGGGTGGCATTCTCAGTAAATGTTGTGCATTTAATGGATTCCCTGTAGATCGGGGGCCTCCAGGACCGACTTTGTAGAACCCTGCTATAGATTGACAGCGAGTCCTCCTCCTGGCTTCTGAAGGTGGTCCCGTCAAGTTATCTTGTAGCCCACTGGGATTGCTGTGGCGATTGTCTGAAACCAATGAGGGGTTGTGTTGATCTCTTTGATTAAAAAGGTTATTGGGTGTGTCGCTACTCAGCAAGTCCCATATTTTGGTTGTGTGTTTGCTGTGTGTGATCATGTGTTGACTAGTATCCATGCAAGTGGGTGTTGTTGGGTGGGGGTGTAAGCATTGTTGGTACCTGTGTGGTGTGTGTGTGTTATGAGGGGGTGTTGAGGGCGTTGTTAGTATTTGTGTGGGTGTATGGTTGCTAGCGCACCGGCAGTTGGTGCAGGTGAAAGCTCCTACTGTGGTGTGAGGCACAACATGGCAGCAGTTGGGCTAACGGGGTCAGGGTCTAGCTACCTAAGGAGTGCTGTGGAGTATCGCTGGGCAGTGATTGGACCAGGGTTCCTGGCGCAGGGTGCAGTCCAGGCACAGACGTGTGTAAACTGGCTTGCCTTTGGCGTGCCCGCTGTGCATGTGCAGCTGCTATTAAGTAGGTGCTGGAAAGTGGGAGAATGCAGGGTGTCGGGATTTCATTTCCTGTACGAATGGTTTGTGGGAAATGAAGTACTCTTGCTTGGTTTCTTCTTTTAAAGACGTTTTAGTGGGAAAAACTGAAATGTTACTTCCTGTCAGGATGTATGATGAGAAGTTCAGTGATGTCACTTCCTGAGCTGAGAACTTCAAAGAAAGCGTCCAGAATAGTAAGAAGACAAGGTCCTGTTTTTCAGCCAGACGAGCCATAAACAGAAGGACGTCTTTGGCATATTGGGCTAGTCTATCCTCCAGTGCCACCCCCAGTCAAACCCCATACCTAGGCATTGCATTGTATTAGCGAGGCCAAGGGTTCCATGGCAAGGGCAAACAGAAAGGGTGAAAGTGGACATCCCTATCTGGTGCCTCAGCAGATGATATATGTGCGGGAGAGTACGCCATTCACTTGCACTCGCGCCTGTGGCCTCCCACACAGATTGAAGGCTCGGAATCCGGGTCCCATCCCTCATCCTTTTTAATACCTAAATAAGGCCATAAATTCAGGTGGTCCAGGATCATGGAATAGTTCTACTGTAACATGAAACATAAAACTTGTATTTGTAAAGTGCACGTTCACCCAGTGAGGCATGTTGGAATGGAATAACAAGTGTTTATTGTTACCTTACCAGCGGTGTGGAATTTAATAAAAAATCTATTGTCCCTGGAGTAGATTGCTTCATAATCCTACTTATCCTGTAAAAGAATCCACTTGTCCCTTTTGTGCCATGTAATGCAGTGACAAATTATGGCTCAATCTCATTATATAAGAGCTCCTAAATACCGTCTGATTATGCCAGGGCTCCTTCCATAGTAGGGTTTGAATACTAGCAATTCCCTTATGTTGCCACGTTTCCGCAGATTTACCTACTGGTGCTGAAGCTAATGGTAAACAGTTCCAGGGTCGGAATGCCCTTTTGAGTCTGTGCAAACCAACTAATTTGCACGTTCGAAGGGTTTTCACCAACTCTTCTCTAATTTTTTCCCATACTGAAAAAGGTTGGAAATGTACTCCTTACAATGGCAGACTTAAAACTTCTTCCAGGGTTGGTTGGAAGGAAAGTGATTTTTCAAACACTCAGATTTTTGCATGAGCAAATCTACAACTGCATATCTGCTCCTGCTAAAATGCTGCTAACAAATATTTTCTAGGAGTACTATTTCTTGGCCTACTTCTGTAAAGTTTTGTGAATTCACAAAAGTTGTATATTTGGATTTAATGCAGGGAATGAGTGCAATTTTGAGACTTTATTTAATAATTGGGCCCTTAATTAAGTTTGGAGTTAACCATGACCTTTTGATTTTATTAACGTTCTGTCTCTCTCTGTATCAGCTAGCTTTCCGGTGAGTGACCGCATTCTGTTCTTTCACAAGGAGCATAATCGACACAGTGGTTTTGTTCAGTGCCAGGAACTACTGTGGCACTGTGTACTTTTTGAGGCTAAACCTATTTTGCTTTTGCAAATGTTTGTTATAATGAAGGCCCGGCAGCTCCCACACCAATAAGGTTTTACAAAACCGTGCCAAAACAAGTCAGAGCGACAATTGCATCTCTATTGGCTTTACCAATGTTTATTTTTTTGTTTCCCATTATCTTATTAAAACTGGTTAAAATTATTTTCCATTAGGAATACTTTTGGGAAATACTAACCTACATCAACACATTTTACCAAATGACAAAACAGTACCTAAATGTTACAGTAGTTTAGCAAAATATTTTAGCATTTTTTTTGTGAACATTTTATTTTGAAAGCAAAGAATAATCAATCTTGCTTTCAAGCTTCTGCATATGTTTGCATCTAATCAGACAGCATTCATAGCCTCATATTGGTAAACATTGAAAACGTGTATACAGATTGTTATAGTGGAACCACTTTCAGTAGTTGTCTGAGCTTACAACATTTACTTAGATCACTCACCCTAATAATAAAAGTTTTTCATTAAGACACCATAAATACAAGTTTGAACAGAATATGGGCACACATATTACCTTAACTGCATGGAATGCCTTTCCCTTATCAATATTGTGGTACTGTAAATTGGCAGTCAAATGGTTTGTGATATAGGGGGTTGTTCTGCTTGTCACAAAGACAAATAACACATTAAAACTTGTTGCCCTTGACCCCAAACAATATGTCCACATCCCTGCGACTCCTTTTATTGACTGCAGAAAGGGTGAAGGGCTGGGTGGATACACCGGGACTTAAACCTGTGGTCATGAGGTAAAACAGGTTTCTGGAGTGCGTGCATTAGTCCACTGAGACAACATACCCTGCTACTAAGAGGATCATAACCAGTTAGATCTTCCATGAAGACGAAGAAGAAACGCTCTGAATTTGTAAAAGACAGGCTGTCCATCTAATCTTCGATAAAGGACAACTAGTTTCAATTGAATGAATCTAAGAAAATGTAATCCATTACATATTTTTCATTTTTCAAGGATAGTCTGTCCTCAGGACAAAGTCAAAAGCTTGGCTTTCATTCGAAAAATGTTCTCTTTCATGACCCTTAAGATGAATTAATTTGAACCTTGATTATTGCTATCTATTTCAATGAAAAAAGCTCTTAATTCAGCTGATAAATTAATAAATGAGGTTGTTTGGCAGTGTGTAAGAGGCCTAGAAAAACTACACTTGTTTCCTCTCAAGAAGCATCAGCTTCAAGAAACTGAACTTAATGTTAGTGTGCTTGAGTGGAGAAGCCACTATAATAATAGAAGATGCCTTTGATTTGTGTATTGCAAAGTGACACCTACGCTGTAAAAAGTGCTGAGGATTGACAGCACAACAATTTAAATGTGTAAAAAAAAAGGGGGGGGGGGTTAACTTTCTCTGTTTGGGTTACAGGAGCCTGAAGTATTTTTTATTTTTTATTTTTTGCCAATAAATTTGATTGAAATTTTACAACCATCGGGGGGTTCTCCCGACAAATAATGGTCATGCAAGCCACAAATTACAGACCTAGAAACTGCTGATGTGGCTAGCATTTGAGGAGCGGTATCCCCGTTAAATGAACACCCCCACCACCCTCCACCCCCCTCCCTTGCACCGCATTTCCCACTAAAAACATTGTACAGGCATAAAAACATATAAGTAGATCTCCACGTTGGCCCAACCGCATCTTGAAGTGATGGTCTCCTAAATAGCAAGACTATCTATAGGGTCTGACTCTACTGATGGTAATAAGAGAGAGAGGTCTATACTCCCAATATGAAGCCCATGCTTTCCAGATCTTCCCATGCTTCTGCTGGCGCATGGCATCCTCTGGCTTGAAACACTACCACTTCGGCTGACACATCTGTCTAGAGCAGATTTCCAGGCCGCCACCCCCGGGGGGGGAAGAGGACTTCCACTGTTGAGTTATGTCCCGCTTGGCCAAAGTGAGTCCCATAAATAACAGATGCCCTTTGTATACGTTCCCCCCCCCCCCCCAATGTCTTCCGTATTATGGAGAAGAGTCAGTCGAGGATCTGCAGGGAGGACCCATCCTAGCACCCGCCCCAGGCGGGACAGCACACCCGTCCAGAAATGTTGCAAAGCCGTGCAGCTCCAGATCGTGTGCAAAAAGGAGCAGTCGTCAGATTGGCATCTAAGACATGTGGAGGACGGAATAGCTCCCATCTTCCAGAGCCTGAGACTGGTGTAGTACACCCGGTGTAGGTATTTAAACTGGATTAAACGGTACCTGGAGGACACCGCGGAACCCCTGGGGCTGGCAAGCGCCTCAGTCCAGTCATCATCTTAGAGGGTCGGTATATCCACCTCCCGCGCTGCTCTCGTCCGGTGTAGGTTTGTCTTAGACTGTATGGTCAGTGTCTGGTAGAGTTGGTGAATGTTATGTTCTCCAAGGTCCCCCATCAACAGTCTACCCTCTAACGGGTGAAATTCTGGCAGAGTCGTAAGGTTTTTAATCAGGGGAGACAAGGCGTGGCGAAGCTGAAGGTATTTATGGAATTGGGACTAGTGGAGATCAAACTCCTCCCTCAACCGTTGGAAGGATTGAAGTGTGGGCCCACGCATGACATCACCTAGCATTGAGATCCCTATATCATCCCATCTGCGGAACCCAGGTAGGGTCGCAACCGACCGGAGGCACGTGCCCCGCCAGAGGGGGGGTCTCGCACGTTAGCATGCCCACCAACCCAGGGTCCTAGAGACGCTCCTCCATATCTGTATCATTTTGCAGGTTTTACCACCAGTCATTAATGACTAGCAGCTGGGGAGCCTGAAGTATTTTCCCCTTTTCTGGTACAGACTCCATCTATGATTAACACTTGGTTATGCTTCAGAGAACGCTTGTTCGCCTCTGCACAATCCACTTATTATGCTGTAAAACATGTTGTACATTACAAGCGGTATGATCAAAGGGAAGAGTTCATTTGTTTTCCAGAGCAGTGATGTAAACTTAACTGCAAGCAATAGACAGGCTAAACTAACCAGATACCAGAACGGCCATACTACCAAAAAGCCCTTATTGTGAAAAAACAAATTATTAGCAAACTCAGAAAGCTCTGTAAATGAAACCAAGGGGTGATTTTTAAGAAGAGGAAAATGATGACTGCCATCTTCCAGGTTGTTGAATCTTCTCTCTGGCGAAAGATTAACCTTTATGGCCCCAGATTTTTATTTGATTATTAAAATGGTCTTTCATTTATATTTAGTTGCAGTTAGTGAAGGTGAAACTGAACATGTGGATTGGGCAGCATAATGCTAATGAGTTCGCATATAAGCATCCAGGAGAAACTGAGAATTCCACACATTTGTGTCTACGATTTCCTAAACTCGATATTGAACAAAGGTATTTATTTACCTTAGCCAGCTGTGTACCAAGTCTACATCTGAAGATCTAATTTAAGCAGTGTTATTGAACTTGCTTAGAATAAAGCAATTAAAGGTAGGTTTCAGCTTTAGCATTTTAATACTGCCACAATCCTGAAAATTATAATCAACACAACAAAATTGTACTTATTCTAAGAGTAGGGATAATCAACAACTGTCCTTTGCAATGATTAGATTTTGGTTTTACCCTGTGAAATAAACAGCTTAGATGGACGAACATTCTATTGACTTTATTAATACATACCACGTTTTGAAGTATATTCCAAAATACACCATTATAACAGGCGAGGATTTCCAATTTCACAAACCCCATCCATTGAAAGAGCATCCAATAGCTACATTCCTCCATTCAGTAATAAAACCAGGAGCACCACAGTGAAGAAACTGTTACAAAATCGATGCACAGCATATGAATCCAGAAAAGATTCACACTGCAAAACTAGATGGTTAATTACCGGTAGGAGTCGTTTTGCAGCTTAAAGAATTTTCTTGAGTCACATTCGACCCACCCGCCTCTGGTGGAAATTAGGTGAGACAATGTAAACAAAGGCATAAATGAAACATGAATGAGGTACAAATCAGAAGGAAAATATGTTACTGAATTAACAGACAGTCGCCAGGAAAAAGAATCTGAAGATGGCGACCCCGGCAGGGGCTTATTGGCTGGGAGTCTGATGTCAGGAGAAGGCTGAACCAAGTGCAAATGGTGAGGACAGCCTATGCCGAACAACAACAAAAAAGAGAGACTTCTACGAGAGGAGAATTCTGGACCCTACCAAGAGATGGTGGATTAATGCACAGCATGGGAATCCAGAAAATTCTTCAAGCTGCTAAACTACTGGTAAGTAACCTTTTCGTGACTGTCATAAAGACTATTAGTTTAGTGTTGTCTTGATAGGCTGTAATGGCGTTTGCACCAGATGAACCAGAGGTGTTGTATAGGTGTGGAACAGTGTAGGTCTCAGGAAGGATCCCCGGGGGACCCCATAGTGGAGAGGATAGGTCAGAGGCGTGAAATGGTGTAAGGACATTTTCTGCTTTTGGCCAGCCTGAAAAGATTGAAAGCATTTAAAAGCATTGATACAGACCCCCAGGTCAAAGAATTGGTCTAGAAGAATAAGGTGTTCGACTCTATTGAATGCTGCATATAGGGCTAATGATACCAATGCAGCTGAGCCACTGTTGTCCAGAATGGGAAGTAGATGTTCGAAGACCGCCACTAAGTCAGTTTCAGTGCTGTAGAAGAGTTTAAATCCAGAGTGAGAATAGTCCCAACAAGCGCTTGGCTTCCAGGTACTCTGACAGCTTAGAGATCAAAAAAATTTTCTGAGATCTTGAAGATAGCTGTAGGCAACAAAATCGGTCAACAGTTGAATACGACCAAAGGATCCAGAGATGTTTTTTTGGAGCAAGTGAATAAATAATACTAGCTTGTTCTGAACTAGTAGAAACTGTACCAGATGCAAGAGATGGAAAAGCTGACAGAGAAAAGGAGTGCATGTGTCCTGACCTAGCTTCAAGATATGCGGTGTGCAAGGGCCATTCGCGGTCAAACTAAAAGGTTTGCCTGAATATAATCCAGGACAGCAGTACCACGTGCTCAGGATTGGGGCTGGGAAAAGAGCTAGGAAGGGTGGGAGAGGGGCGAAGGAGTAGTATTGAAATTGGATAGAGAATTTGTAGAGTAGTTAGGAGGCAAAATCACTATAAATGTAGTCGTTTTTTCAGAAAACGACTAAATTATCAAAGTTATTGTGAACGAATAATCTGTTGTTGACATGCCTCCTGCTGAAGCGGTTTACAATGGAAAGTATTTCTTTAGCAGAGTAAGCCGATGTGGTCCGCTTAAAGTGGTGCAGTTCTTTATTTTTTTTATTTATTTTTTTCCATTTCTTTTTCTTATTTTTTATGAACATGTCTTGTCCACTTTAGAATTCATAGTGAACTTGCAAAACCAGTCTGGGCACAAGGACGTTCCCATTTCTGGGAACTAGTCTAGTTCTTCATCAGGATCATTTCAGACTAGATAGATAAAATTGAAGATATTCAAGAATCTGTTCAGCATGATGGCTTAGTGCACTTTCTGTAGTATTATTTATTTGATCCTCTCACTGCAGGAATGCCTAAATGACCATTAAGGTCCAGCTTCAAGCACACTGGTGTTAGTGACACAACAGTGAGCCCCTGGCATGTTTGAGGCTGGACATACAATTTGTGCAGCAAAGTGCTTTTTAGGTCTCGCCTGTCGATGCGCATGCGCATCGAGCAAGCGAGACTATTGCGAGTTATCCACTCTTTATCCACACTGCAAGGAATCGTGGCGATTCCTTGCAGTGCCCGTGACTTTTAAGGTCAATGCGCATGCGCATTAAGCTTATGCGCATGCGCATTGACCTTAAAAGTCACGGGCGCGTGCATGTCCGTCTCTGTTTACCCGCTCCGCCCCCTCCCCTTCCCTCCGTGTCGCATTTCTCCTCCCCCCTCCCCTCTCTTCCGTCCGTCCGTCTTGTTTTCCTCTATTTGCTTTGCCGCAATCTTCTGGCGATTTGTATAGTTTGCTTGTTTTCGTTTACATGCTGGAAGCTCTAATCACCAAGTTCAATGCGCCTGTAAATGAAGACAATCGAAACACACTGTGCCCGTTCAGTTGACGGGCAGGACGGCCTTTGCTGACTGGGAACCAAAAAGCAATTGAGCGAGTGTTTTTCTCATCCTCGCCGGTTACTCCATATCCAACAATGTGCATTTTTCACAGAAAGCAACTCCATTGTTTTGTTATGACAGTTCACACGTTAAACTCCACGAGGCACGCCAACTGGTCTGCGCATACGGTACACGCGCGTCCTTTTCGCTCCTATCTTGTATCGTTCCCACGCCACCACAGACCGCCCCACTCCCCACGTGGGGCTTCCTTTACCCCACACACAGGCATCCGCGCAGATAGCTGCAGATCCATGGCAGATGCAGCACTGCACTGATAGAAGTGCGTGTCTACAAAAGTGTGTACCACGTTTGTCTCCCACCCACCACACACCTCTTGTTTTTCAAAGGGCTATGTTGCACGGCTATTCTGTGGCACGCAGCCCTACCGGCTGCACCTCTGGCGTGAAGCCCCCAGTGCTCTGTGAAGGCTCACTTTGTCCGCCAGAGCCTTGAAAGGAAGCAGGCCGTCCCCGGAGCCCGCTGTGTGATGCAGATTTCACCCTTTGTATGGAAAGCTCAGAGGAGCCCCGCTCCGTGCGCCCCTCCTAGCTCTGACACATTGCAAATGAGGCGCCGGGCAGAGGGGTCAGGCCTGGCAGCCGGAGGGGGAGGGGAGCAGCGACGCCTCCCCTTCCTTCAATGTGACTTCCACACCCGCATCAAAACACCGAACAAAGCCAATGCAGGCCATTTCAAACCGCGAATGCGAGATGAAAACATGCAGTGTGCACCCGTGCCCGTCTTTCCAGGGTTTTCAAGTTTCGAAAATGTATTTGAGCGGTACACGTGTTCTTAAATATTTTGCACAGCATTTTCCATTTTCGGCAGTTCCTTTTCTCTCTTGGAGGGTTTGGTCTGAGGATGGGGGGAGGGGTACCCTATTGGCCTTTGAGTTCTGGTTTAATTTTTTTTTCAGTGCCATTTAGCTAAGCTTTCAATACAAATCTTCGGGATGAAGGGTTGCACATTTATCCATAAATTGGTCGTAATTGAAATATTCATAAGGGTTGTGTGTAAAACATAATTTCAACAAACATTCCAGTTCAAATCGTCACATGGGAGACAGTCAAATAAGCAGTCTGATGTCCAGTGAGACTTGCAATGCTTTTTATGCTTATTTTCCTTGAATTATAGTGTAACTATATTATATAGCGCAAATTCCACCCAACCGGGTTTCACGGCGGTAGTCATTGCATATTGAAAATCAGATAGTGACATTGGCGGCATTTAAACAGATTTGTCATTATTATTGCAAGGCTAATAATGTTGCATCAAAGCTGGTATGGACAAATAATACAGTGTACATGGAATATTTGGCCAATTTTGCCATGGTTCATAGAAACACGTATTTCACATGAAAAGGGAGCAGAAGGCGCAATGGTAGTTGGCGCTTTCCATATTATCGAGCCGGTTGTATGTTATAATATTGTAGTTTTAATATCGACTTGCACTTGTATTGCTTAACCAATAGCTACTAATATTAAATTGTCAAGTTACGAGTATATAGGGAAGTATGGATTTACTATTCTTAACTCCACATTTACTTACCTTAATAGGGTGGACGTAAGAATATATAGGGAAGTATAGATTTACTGTACTTAACCCCACATCTACTTACCTTCCACTCACCCTCACTCTCACTCATCCTCACTCACCCTCAACCCCTCACCCTCAACCCCTCACCCTCACTCACCCTCACCCTCACTCACCCTTAACTCCTCACCCTCACTCACTCACCCTCAACCCCTCACTCACCCTCACTCACCCTCACTCAGCCTCAACTACTCCCCTCACCCTCACTCACCCAAAACCCCTCACCCTCACTCACCCTCACTCCCCCTCACCCTCCCTCACCCTCAACACCTCACTCACACTCACCCACCCTCACCCTCACTCACCTTCAACACCTCACCCTCAACCTCAACCCCTCACTCACCCTCACTCACCCTCACTCACCCTCACTCACCCTCACTCACCCTCACTCACCCTCACTCACCCTCACTCACCCTCACTCACCCTCACTCACCCTCACTCACCCTCACTCACCCTCACTCACCCTCACTCACCCTCACTCACCCTCACTCACCCTCACTCACCCTCACTCACCCTCACTCACCCTCACTCACCCTCACTCACCCTCACTCACCCTCACTCTCACTCACCCTCACTCTCACTCACTCACTCACCCTCACTCTCACTCACTCACTCACCCTCACTCTCACTCACTCACTCTCACTCACCCTCACTCACCCTCACTCTCACTCACCCTCACTCACCCTCACTCACCCTCACTCTCACTCATCCTCACCCTCCCTCACCCTCACTCTCACTCATCCTCACCCTCCCTCACCCTCACTCACCCTCACTCACCCTCACCCACCCACCCTCACTCTCACTCACCCTCACTCACCCTCACCCACCCTCAACCCCTCACCCTAACTCACCCTCACTCACCCTCACTCACCCTCACTCATCCTCACTCACCCTCACTCACCCTCACCCACCCTCAACCCCTCACCCTAACTCACCCTCAACCCCTCACCCTCACTCACCCTCAACCCCTCACCCTCACTCACCCTCACTCACCCTCACTCACCCTCAACCCCTCACCCTCACTCACCCACACTCACCCTCAACACCTCAGCCTCACCCTCACTCACCCTCAACCCCTCACCCTCACTCACCCTCAACCTCATGCTAAAGATTTAGCAAAAAACCCATAAACAATTCTAAAAGCACTAACTCTAATGCTGCGAGACCTATTGCATTTCTAATGCTTGTTTTCACTGGGAGTGCGGCCCGAGCCGGAGTTGTGTGTGCCCAACATGCAGATTTAGAACGAAGCATTACATTACCATGTAACACCGCTACATTCGGCAAGTGAATGATTTATGCCCCTCACTTCAGGGCTAAGTTGCTAGGCACACTTGCTTCTTTTTTTGCAGCGAGAGCAGTTGTAATTTTACGATCTGGGCCCCCAGGCTTGCCACTCTGTGCGGTGGTGACTGGCCCCACCGGGCATCAGGCTAGCTCGGCTGCTCAGTTAGTTGCAGTCGGGGGGTCCCCAGTGCTCTGGGCAGTTGAGATGTTATGAACGTACTAAACCATGAGCACTCGGCTGCTGCAGTCAGCCATCGAGTCGGTCGTAAGAACATTACCTTGGCGACTCATTGCAGCTCACAGGCATCAGCTGTAAATTCAACTGCCTTCAGCTCGCGCCTCTGCCGGCAGCCCTCTGATACCAGATCCACTGACCTATAAGTGGGTCTGGCACAAACTCACACTCCAGGCTGATCTCACTGCCTGAATGTGTGTAGGTGAAGTAGCCATTGATTGGCAGGCGCTGACTAAATATTTTACAAAATAGATGTATCTATTTGTATGCCAGGTCGCGCAGTGAATCTTATCAACCAGTCGCAGTGTCCGTTACATAGTGGCAAACAGCAGCTTCAGCCAGCCTCCAGTATGGGGAGCGGCACACGGTGTACCGTGCGCTTCCTGCCACACTTGCAAATGGTTTAATATAATTAATTTAGCAGCCAGCTCTCTCCGGGCCACAGCACATGGCACAGCTGAGGAGGCACTAATATGCGTGACTTCGCATTTCAGTGTGGTGATGTGGAACACTGCACTGAAATGCGTTAGTCCAACGCCAGATGCTAGGTACTTGGCAGTGCTGCTACTGTTAAATCTGTTTTCTTGATGTGTAGTTGTAAACCGGACATACGTGTAGAAGTGTGTTGGATCTTAATTTTTTTGTATTTGGATTATTTTTCAATATTCTAATGCTGAGAGGACTATTATTTATTTAGCGCAAATATCAATCCGTTTGCCTGGAATGGCGTCCTTGTACGAGTCGTGTTTACTAGTAGAACTTATTTGAGCTTTTATAAGTGAAGCTCCGAAAGAATTGCCAGAGAGGAGTATTCCATTGATTGGTGGTGGTCATCAACGTGCTATATCTATTTAAAGGGCTGTCTGGACGTATATTTTACATTTCATTAGGCATTAGGGTTATAGGAGCTTGCTCTCAGTGGAGGATTGTGGCTTTCTGGTGGGTTTGGTCCAGTGCTTAACTTTGGTAAACAGCGCTCTGCGGTAACTACTAAACACATTAATCTTCATTTGTGCAGTATTCATAGCAATTCTGATCCATTGCGTGCTTTAAGTATGCTGTCTGATAGTAGACCATCTGCATTTTTTGTGGCTGACAGATAAGCTACAGCAGAGCTTGCAAAGCAGACCTCATCAGCTACACGATCTGTGGCTCATGGCAACATCACTTCTTTGTCCGTCTTACTAGTTAATGCGCAGCTTTATTAAAGCTTCTCCTGGAAGTCAGGGATTTAGCATTTCTATTTAAAGTTAATATATTATGCCTTTTAGCGATATATGTACAGTGCAGCGTCTCCCACTTTTGCTGCCTCTTGGTGTGTAACACACTTTTATTTCATTAGTAATTTGATAATTTACAACTTTTTGTTTTTACTTCTTTTTATTAAAACAGTAGTCGGCATTCATACTCATGATTACAAAAAGTCTTCGAATTACCTTCACATTCAACAGATATACACATTCCATTGCAACGACTTATTGTGGAATTGACATTCCCCTTGTAGCGCACCCCTCCTAACTAGTCGAACCCTGCCCAATCCCCCGTAATCTTCCCATCGCTGCCAAATTTTATCCCATTTCTTAGGGTATCCCCTGCGGTCCTAAATTGTCTTCTCTGCCGCATAACATCAGTCGAAGTCCCTTTTCCATTGGGAGACTTTAGGCGGCGGAATAGCCCTTCCCCCTCCCCCATGCAACATTCTTCTTTGTAACTATCGCTGCCACCTGTAGCCAGAGTCGTTGATATATCCGTTACAACTTTTACCTACCAACCAATAATTATAATTCAAATGTTTGTGTTTTCTTTACAACCTATTGCATACACTTGCCTACATCCGCTGGTCGACAGCAAATACCAACCATGATCTTTATTACCATGCAAATTAACCCTGTTCCCCCTCTCCCCTCCTCAGAGGCAGGGACCTCAGTTTAAGAAAAGAAAACCCATTCAGTTTTGCTTGAGTGTGAATCTCTGATCTACACCACCCCCTTCCTGCTTTCTGCGGTACAATGATCCTTGGCTTCGTAGGAGTTATCCATGAAACTCTGCGATATGATGCATGCTACCTCTACCACTTCCACAGATGTACCATCTCGAAATGATACCCTGCACAAAAGATTTTATACAATTACCCCCACTCCATCACTATCAGCCAGATTCATCATTGTCCAATTCTGCGATTTTTAAATTGCGAGTAAATGCGAATCGCAATTTAGAAATCGCAGAACTGCCTTCATGATGTTTTGCGATGTAAAAATGCGATTCGCAATCGCCGATTGCCAGAAGTCCGAAATCGGTAAAAAATCGCAGAATCGGCCGAAACCCCAGTTGAAATTGCGATTTCGCAATTACCGATATCGCAAATTGCGATCTCGCTAACTGCGATATTGCAAAAACGGGAAGTCTCATCCAGAGCACAGTGATGACATCACAACCAGGAAGTAGGCAGGTCCCACCCTCATTCAGCAGTGAGAGTCTGAAGCCCAGGCAGCAATACCAGAGCTCCCCTCCAGCATTCCAACAGGACCACAGCAGGAGACACCACAGTGGCAGCCATGGCAGAGGATGCAGCAGGAGCTTCCACCAGTGGGAGGAAACGCAAAATTAAGTTTACAGAGCAGGAGCTCGAACACCTAATTGAAGGAGTCTCCAGGGATCACAACCGCCTATTTGGCAAAGACTCCCGAAGGGGGCCAGAGGCGGGCAAAAGAGCATATGGCTGCGCATCCGCGCCAAAGTTAATGCCGTCGGGGTGACCCAGCGCTCGGTGGACGAGCTGAAAAAGCGCTGGTATGACTTGAGAGGGCGGGCAAAAGAAAAAATTGCAGGGAGGCTGTGGGAGCAATTGGCGACAGGTGGAGGGGAGCCCACCGTCCCACCAAACACCCTACTGGAGGACCAGGTGGAGGAGACCATCGACCCACAGGCCTGCGTGGGTGTGACCCGGCTTGACTCCTCCCGACCCACCCAAGACACACCAGGTAAGTGCCATGCGACTGCAAGCCCCTGTCCCCTAACATTGTCCACGACTCCAGTGCATCCCATTACAAACCCCAAGCATGTGTAAAAGGAGTCGTAGACAACCAGTGACCAAAGACCCTTTTGTGTTGCCCGGCGGTGCCGCCTCTATGACCCACCAATATTTAATCAATGAAGAAGCAGGCGCTGGAGACTGAAAGGCAGGAAACGAGGGTTTATTCTCTCCGGAGGAGAACACATCAATTCAGACAGCAAGTATCGTCACGAGGTGCTCTAGCCGCATCTCTGAGGCCTGGCCTCTTATACTCAGGTTTATGATCTTTATTGCACGTAACACATTCTTGCAACATATGATATGTGAAAGAACATCCTCGGAATCTCCCCTTCAGGCCCGTTCCCACATACATTTACAGTTGAATTCCCCACCCCGGTCACAACAGGTGATGATTATCGCGCAGCAGGACATTCCGCCGATTCACGGAATGTGTGGAGTTTGATCGGATCTCGTAGGGTGGGGGCTTTGATCGGCTCGAAGGTCTTTTGATGGGGAGGGGAGGCTTCCTACTGTACGGGGTAATAAACAGTATCCGCAGGGCCAGGTGGTGGCTTGGGAACAAGGAAGACAGACGGGCACACAGAAAAAGGGAGGTTTGCATCAAAGGGCCTGAGACTATGAAAGGAATGAAGGGAGGTGTCGCGCTGGGAACAGGATGGGATTCTGAGGCAGATCTGCGCTGAAGAGGGGTTTATGACCCAAGGCATGTGAGAGCGAGGGGGTTGTCAGCATGTGGGGGATGCCTGTGAGGTTGAGAGAGAGAGAGAGAGAGAGAGAGAGAGAGAGACGCGCTGGCTATCAGCGAGGGGCAGAGGGGCCATGGTGCTCAAAATGACTGCCGCTTACGCGCAAGGCATGTGAAAGCGGGAGTGATCAGTGCGTGGGGGTGCTTGTGTAGGAGGAGAGCCGTGCTGGGGGTCAGGGGTGTGCAGAGGGTGGTTCTGGTCAAGGCAGCTAATGTGGTGGGCGTGTGCGACGAAGAGTGTGGCATCGGGGCAAAAGGGAAGATGGCGCAGATAATGTTCACCAAACCGTATTAAGTTTCCACAGTCCTCCCTTTAACATTTCTAAGACATCTTGCTGGCCTATTTCCTATCTATGTCTACTGTTGTGGTCATCAGTAAGGAAGTGATAACCCAGGTGAAGGAACTGTACATAAACATCACATTTTTAAAATCTTTTCATCCAGTGGGCGGGCTCATCGTTAAGCTTTGTTGCAGGAAAGTCATAGTAATGCAATATCAGACAAAAATTATGCAGTGAGAGCGTTGGGTACAGATCATAGATGCTTGTAGTCATTCAGAATAGGAGCCGATAGGTTACCACGTAAGTAGGTTCTTTTTGTACTCGGTTGGAGCATAGTCAATTCAATGGTGGTTGGGAGAGAAATGAGACATAGTAAAAACAATAATCAGTGTTCCCAGTGTCTTATGGTCGTGGACCATTATTAGTCAGTTCTCAGCATTCTTTGTCGTCTTCTGTTGGCACTGTTGAACACCTGTATTACAATTCGTTCGTTAGCAGGAATGTCCATGTGGGTTGAGCCGTTGGAGGTCTGCGGGCAGGAGAGTGCCTTTGTATTGTTTCGCCAGACCTCATGGGAGAAATGCGTTACGGTTTTGGAGCAGATGCATTTTCTTCCATAATCCAGAGAGTGGTCGTTAGAAGGAGACAGAAAAGGATTGTGGTGAAGGGTGCAATTGTCTTTGAGTTGTGGAGTCTGTCTGTTCTTGGGTTTCTGTGGTGGGTATTTCCTGTTGCTTCCATCATCTTCAAGGTGCTCGGTACCGGGCAGAACCACATACTTCGTTTAGCTTCTCTTTGGGGTGACCCTTGGTGGTGTTTTTAGGTCACCGTTCTGAGATTTAACACAGTTCGTGGTCTACTTAGTCAGGGCTCCCTCCTCTTTGACGCAGGAAATACCCTTCTCCGGATGGCACAGTAGGATTTAGAGGATTTTGAAAGTTCAGGTGGAGGGAGGGTGTGTGGGTGAATAGTCCTTATGGCAGGTCGGAGGAGGAGGGGATGGAGCAGGGCCAGGTCGGGAACAGACCAGGGAGACGGAAAATTTTAGACAGGCGGGTCCATAATCACGTTCAGAGAGCGGGGACCTTTCGGCACGCGTCGATCATAGAGCAGGGGCCTCAGGTCAGCCCTTTCCTTTAGTTTTGTCGGAAACAGTGCCTTGTCCTGCGACTCCTTACTGTTGTGGTCTCGCCTTGGCCTCTGTCGCTGAGGTTCCACGATCTGCAGTCAGGCCGCGTGCTCCCACATCCGGTCTCTTTCTCCTCCGACAGTGGTACCCTTAAATGAGTTTGAAAAGACAGTCTTTAGAGATTTTGCAGAGGTAGGTAATTACGTTAATCTATTTCTCTCCCAACACCAAGCAACTGGGGTAAACATCCGCTTCATTGAGGTCTGCAGCCAACGTATAAACAATTGATGATGGGTTTGCTGGATTCCCAACAACTTCCCTTTGTGGTTATTTCTTTGGCGTTTTGTCGGTTTATTACATTCATTTGTCGTGGTACGAGGTCTGATACCCATTCATTGCATTCGTTTATTACAGTCAGGTCAGTTCTCCTGGTAGTGACCCATTTCCCTAGTCCGAGTCTTGCAAGGCTAGACCGGTCTTCAGGGCTTTGTATTTTACGGAAAAGTGTAACGTGTTATTCACCATAGTCTGATAGGCATCCTTCTGAGGAATGAACATAGGCTAAACTATTCTCCATTACATCAATGCGTCCTATCTTTTGGCTAAACATCTCATTTTCAACAAGGTTTAATGCAACAAGTTCTTTCATTTTTCGATCTAATTTTAACTTTGTAAACATTCTAATCTCTACATCGTTTCTTACAACCTGGCTACTTCATTAAAAACTCGGGGGGGGGGGGGGGGGGCTTGCGATAACTATTAAACTCATCTTTGAGGCGAGTGGGGTCTTATGGTAAACAACTAGGAACACAGTGAATTGGAGCAAGGGACATTTTTCAAATTCTCGTCTGGGGCAGCCGATACAAAACTGATGGTGTCCTGGGAAGGCGGGTATATCTCGATCGCCTTTGCTGATTGGGGCATTGATACAATTTTGGGACGGGGAAGGTCGCGTTACCAGAAACATTTTATCATGGATGCCACTGACAAGTAGTTCCCTCAAAATGGGTCAGATTAGAGAACCTTAGTCGTCTTACCTGTCCCTTTCTTTTCGGTCAATCTAGGTTTCATCAATATTTAGCAGAAAAGGAGAGGTAGTAACGTGGTATCGATGCAATTTATATTTAAGACAAATTTGTGCAAATACTTGTGGTATTTGGAGCCAATCAGGTGGTGCACCAGGGGTAGTGGTTTGCCAATTAGGTGCCAGTTGCTAGGAAGAGCGAAAGAGTGGAGGAGAGAGAGAGAGAGGGAGAGAGAGAGAGAAAGATAGAGAGAGAAAGATAGAGAGAGAAAGATAGAGAGAGAAAGATAGAGAGAGAAAGATAGAGAGAGAAAGATAGAGAGAGAAAGATAGAGAGAGACAGATAGAGAGAGACAGATAGAGAGAGACAGATAGAGAGAGACAGATAGAGAGAGACAGATAGAGAGAGACAGATAGAGAGAGACAGATAGAGAGAGACAGATAGAGAGAGACAGATAGAGAGAGACAGATAGAGAGAGACAGATAGAGAGAGACAGATAGAGAGGGAGAGAGAGATCAACAATAGGCTAAATAGTACACGTGTGACATGGAGAGTGGCCATGTACTATTTAGGCTATTCAGTGCATTACCCAACATGAAACATTTTGGGTTTGTGTTAGAATGTAGAAAGCATGCAGTTTGGGACGGAAGAGCATTAGGCCAGGTACATAAGGACATGCATTGAGTCGGGTGTTTTTAGGTGCCATCTTGCAGCGTAGGTCCGCTTCATGTATCGGACATGGCATGGCTCCAGATCTTTTACTATACCCTAGTCGTTATTCCAATGTAACCTGTAGAGGGAGAAAAAGGAAGAAAGGGAGGGGGGGAACAACATTCGAGCATATCAAATGTACGGGCACGAAAGTTATTTACTTACTCCTCTGGATATAATCCCTAGGGTCTTGGTTTCTGAAGTCAAGGGGGCGGGCAGTGTGATAGGTTGTTCATGGGGGGTTCGAGGGTGGCATTATAGATCGTGTGTAGGGAAACGCTAAAAAGAGGAATCAGAGGCGCCTAGCGTGAGGTACCTGGTTTTGTAGATGTATCTAGCCACCGGGATCCTTAAATCATTCCCAAAGCTGTGATGTTCTAAGGCATATCAGTTCTTCGGTCAACCCTGTCCCTTAGTACCTTCGACCACCATACCTTTAGAACATTCTATCATTCACACCGCTTTACTTTACCCATTCTCAGAAGTCGAGGTCCTTCTTCATGCGTTAGTTCCTGAGCCTAGTCGCATATTTGGAGGCAGCGTATCATACCTTTTGATTCGATCATCAATCCAGGGCCGAACAATCATTTTCTAATAACCTTGAAAAGAGAGCAAAACTGTTGCGCACAGAATAGCCCTCCCGCCAATTCCCACATTTACAAAAGTATGCGATACCTGTTCATAGTTTGGAAAACCTTTATTTGCGTAATCGTTCAGTAAGTAAATATGTGAATGCAATCGTATTTGGTCGGACACGGCGATGGCTGAAGCACATACAGTAGGGGGCTATTTTGCAGTATTTAAAAACATTGAAAAACGTCTACTTAGTTATTTGCAAGAAACTGAAAACGTCTTTTAATAATTGAGGGATCATAGGGTATTTATTTCATAAATTGAAACAGTCAGACTAATTGCAATCACATTTCCTAGATGTATACCGTGGGCGTGCGTCGCAAGCTACGTTATGTATTGGTTACAATAAATATCATAATAAATCGTACATTGAAATCAACATATTAACGGGATCCTTTCAAATGTTCGCCAAGTGAACCCTCCTCCCCTCTTCGTCAAGTGTACAAAGGTTCACATACATAACTCAGAACATCAAGTCTTGTTAGTCAAAGAACACCACGAGGTGTCCGTAAGTTCCTATTGATACCGGCGCCATTTTGGGCGATGCCGGGTTGGTTGCACCAGAATCCCTTTCGGCAGTTCAAAAAACCTGTGCTAACAGAGGGGCTGGTAATGTGGACCGTCAATCAAGAGGGGAGGGAGGTAGAATCTTCCCTACCAGGTCACGTTGAGGTTCAGCCGGAACTCACTCGAATTCGTTAGCCCACAATGTTCCTGGGTGGTTCAGACTGAAGCTGGTGCAGACACGAGAGCACCACCATCTTGCGGCTATGTCGTGGTCGTTCCAGTTGTTCCCTACCGGAAGCCTGTAGGGGCCGAGGGCTTCTGGGACTCTGGTAGAATCTTCAAAGCTGTGGGGATGCTGTCGGAGGTGGGGGCTCGTGCCCAGGTGGGCAAGTGCCCGAGTTGCAATTCCGGACAAAGTTACTCCAGCGGCCTAGACCTGCCTTCCAGAGGGCCCAGACGCCATTTTGAGACCCTGCAGCCGCCGCCCTTCGTCGTGTCTTTCAGGAGTGGAAGAAAACTTCTTGTGGCGACAAAGGCAGAACATCATGCTGTTGGAGCAGGACATTTTGGTTCGGGCGCCAGGATGCAGCTGTGGAGCCTTCATCTGGGGAGGTGAGGGAGGCTCGTCCGTGCCGCCTCCCTCTCCCGGCGCATCCCACGCCGTCCCTTTGAATCAAGGGTGCACATGATGACCACCCTACACCCCTGACTCCGACTCTTGGGGGACCATTGTATGTCCGGTGCTGCACAAATATGCCCGTCGGACATTGTATGTTCTGTGCTGCGAAAATAGGCCCGTTGAACATTGTACGTCCTGTGCTACGCAAATAGATCTGTGGCCCGGCTGGAGGATTTCGGCGCCGGGCCGGGGCTGGGAAACCTCCTACCTGTGGAGGTGGGAGAGGCTTGTCCGCGTCGCCTCTCCCTCCCAGTCCCCCTGCGCCAGTTCGATGGAGGAATTCGTGATAGCCGGACCAGGAGATACGAGGGAGGGGGTCATCTGCATCCGCCCCCCTCCCTACTCGTGGCCCAGGGGACGTCACCCCAGGAAGGAGAGTATGGGAAGACCATTTCATGTCGGCCCATGGAGCCTCCTGTACCTTCTCGTCGGCGATTTCCTTTGGTCTATGGCTGATGACTGGCCCCGCCCCACACGTGCTATGTGTTTCACCTTCCGGATGGGCGGGACCGTTGACTTGTTACATTTTGAGGACTTCCGGAGTGAGCGTAATATGTTTTGTATTGTTCATATTAGTACAGTTTACTTTAAAGAATGTTTTACTAGTTTTTCTATTTATCGTTGGTTGTGTGTTATCTTTATCGTAATTAAATCCTAAATTATATAACAGATGCTTGGTTTCCCTGAGTCCTTTTTCTAACGGGAGGTTGTCTACGCAGGCCTGTATTTGCTTTTGTTTTTCAGAGTGGGGGGCAACAGGGGGGCAATCAGTCCCAGAACTCTAACATGTCGTTAAAATTGGTCTGACGAAATTTGTGCCATCGAGCATAATCGAACGTGGTGGTTCTATCCGTCCTGTCCGTGTTAGTCTGATTTGTTTTTGTCTCGCGCCTTTTCCCTTTCTGCCGGCCTGTTATTTCTGTCGACCCTCCGCTCTTACTTATGTTCTGTAGAGTCGGGCATTGGGCTTTCCAGTGCCCGAGACATTTACAGAAAGCACATTGGTTTTGCCTTAAATCCGTTCGTCCTGTGCATAGTGTCGGGGGATTACTTTTGGGTCGTTGTGTCTCGGGGTTGTCCCGTCGGCACATCCCTTTACACCGTTCTCTTTTTGTGTCTAATCCTCGGAACTGTGTCGTCTTTGGCCCTTCCTTTTGCCTACCAGACGTTTGGAGGATTGCCTGTTGCGTTTCTTTAACTACTTTGACTTCGTCTTTCCTTTCGTTGCGTAGCTTCTTTGCGCCACATACCGAGACTATCGAGCATAATAGGCGTTGTCTTATTATTACGAAGGGCTATTTCTACCATTTCTATTTTGTCTAAATCGAAGGATCCTATCAGTGGCCACTGTTTCTCTTGGTTTGTTTTGGTATACTTGTGCCATAGCTTACTATAGGCTATGGTAATTAATCCATACTTTGTGAACATGTCTTTATTAGGGGTGCCTTCCAGCGGGGCTAGATGGTCCACCTCTAATAAACGGTCCGGGCTGAACCAGCTATCCATCAGTGGGGAGAAGACCGGCATGACGGATCACAATGGGGATAATAGTCAGCACTACCTATCTTATCACTGCGTGCAAAGACTAGACAGAATATTTCTATTCTACGTTGTTTGCAGGCAGTGAATACCTCAAGAACCAATATCGGGCAATCAGTGTTTGGTCAATAAATAAAAAATAAAAATAAAAAATGGTCAATGGGGAGACTAAGTAGGCCCGCAAAGGTCTGCGTCACCTACCCTTTCACTATCTGCAAAGAGGGGGACCTATTTTTTTCCTGTTTGCAGACAGGGAATCTCCAGAAAACAATCCGTAACAGTTAATCAATGGGGAGGGGCAATTGATCAGTGGGGGAGAAAGATAGGCACGACGGGTGCGTTACCTATCCTTCACTGCTTGCAAAGAGAGAGCCGGTTGTTTCTCCGTTTGCCGACAGCGAAACTCCAAATAAATTAACAAAGAATAAATACTAGTATTTTCCATCAATCATCAATCATTCCGCAATTCGTCGTGTTTACACGACCTTACCCGGACCGTATGGACAGTTTCTTGTCTTCCGAATCCAGCGCCCGATCGTCCTCTTCCCTTCGTACTCCTCGTGGCACTCCTGATGGTTCCCAGTCAGGACCGTAGATCACTCGAGAGAGGTCCGTTCGGAACCAGTGAAGTTCGGATGATCGGCTGTCAGACGAGGGTCTATCGGACAGGGTACCTTCCGATCGTTGCAGTCGTTCACTCTGTCGTCAGGACCTCTCCCACTGGATCCACGAGTCGCTGATGGGCCCCACGCTTGGGACGCCAATTGTAAAAGGGGTCGTAGACAACCAGTGACCAAAGACCCTTTTGTGTTGCCCGGCGGTGTCGCCTCTATGACCCACCAATATTTAATCAATGAAGAAGCAGGCGCTGGAGACTGAAAGGCAGGAAACGAGGGTTTATTCTCTCCGGAGGAGAACACATCAATTCAGACAGCAAGTATCGTCACGAGGTGCTCTAGCCGCATCTCTGAGGCCTGGCCTCTTATACTCAGGTTTATGATCTTTATTGCACGTAACACATTCTTGCAACACTTTGATATGTGAAAGAACATCCTCGGAATCTCCCCTTCAGGCCCGTTCCCACATACATTTACAGTTGAATTCCCCACCCCGGTCACAACAGGTGATGATTATCGCGCAGCAGGACATTCCGCCGATTCACGGAATGTGTGGAGTTTGATCGGATCTCGTAGGGTGGGGGCTTTGATCGGCTCGAAGGTCTTTTGATGGGGAGGGGAGGCTTCCTACTGTACGGGGTAATAAACAGTATCCGCAGGGCCAGGTGGTGGCTTGGGAACAAGGAAGACAGACGGGCACACAGAAAAAGGGAGGTTTGCATCAAAGGGCCTGAGACTATGAAAGGAATGAAGGGAGGTGTCGCGCTGGGAACAGGATGGGATTCTGAGGCAGATCTGCGCTGAAGAGGGGTTTATGACCCAAGGCATGTGAGAGCGAGGGGGTTGTCAGCATGTGGGGGATGCCTGTGAGGTTAAGAGAGAGAGAGAGAGAGAGAGAGAGAGAGACGCGCTGGCTATCAGCGAGGGGCAGAGGGGCCATGGTGCTCAAAATGACTGCCGCTTACGCGCAAGGCATGTGAAAGCGGGAGTGATCAGTGCATGGGGGTGCTTGTGTAGGAGGAGAGCCGTGCTGGGGGTCAGGGGTGTGCAGAGGGTGGTTCTGGTCAAGGCAGCTAATGTGGTGGGCGTGTGCGACGAAGAGTGTGGCATCGGGGCAAAAGGGAAGATGGTGCAGATAATGTTCACCAAACCGTATTAAGATTCCACACATGCAGCCAATGTACAGCTCCATAGCGCAATTGCATTGTGGGACATGTAGTCTGGCCACAATTACCAACCTGTACCATAGAGCCCCACATGTCCAGTGACAGTCAATCCTGCATGCAGACAGGGAATGGTAGACTGCATGCATGTAGCAAGCCTAACTGTGTACGTAAAATGCCACAAATCAACGTCCACTTTACATCACAGGTGGCGCTGATGTCCCCAGCACTAACAGTGAGGCCCTGGTGATTGAGGAGAACACGGAGGGGGATACACACCATACTCCACAGCCCGGACCATCAGGGCAAGCTGCAACAACACCGGTCATCCCACTACCAGCCCCTGTGGCCCGTGCCACCCCCGTGACAACCGGCGCTGCAGTCGTACCACGCAGCACACAGCCAGCAGTGCGGCCTGCAACACCAGCAGCAGGTCGCCAACAAACCCGCCGCCCTGCGGCTGTGAGGAGCCAGACGAGCGGTCTGGTCAGGGAGCCGCGCACCAATACATCCCGCGCTGGCAAGGGCAGAACTGTTAGAGCAGGCTGGCTCTCCATTGAGCGCAGGATGCTGAGTGTTCACCAGACCCAGGCCCGACACCTAGCCGCCATCCACCTCCAACTGGATAAGACGGCACGTAACGTCGCACAAATGACTGCAGCTGTGGAGGCCAACACTCAGGCAATGTCCCGTCAATGGAATGTCAATCGCCACCGACACAGTCAACTGTTGAACCGCCTGTCGGCGTACACGAGGTCAAACCACATCATTGGTAACTCCACCTCACAGCTATCACGACGATCCCTGGCCATGCAGGTACAAATGGTGCAGTGCTGCCAGGACGTAGCTACAGCCCTGGTAAACATATCAGTGGCCATGCAGGGCATGCAGGCCAGTGGCCATGGCCAGGCGGGGGGGCAGACGACAACAGTGAGGCAACATCAAGCCACAGCAGCCAGTCCATACCACTGGTCGTGGCACCCCGCCGCAGCAGCAGGCCCTCTGCCGCCGCACGGCAAAATCAGGAGGAGGACGTAGAGAGGAGGTCTGGGGCAACTACCAGCAGATGCCACTGAACTGTGGTGCATTCCAAAGAGGCCACATTCTGACAACAAGCATGCCATTCAGACTCACCTGGACATATGACGCAATATGTCAATCTTTGAACACTTTTCAGAATGCCATGTTTATTGTGAAGTAACAGTAACTAAAATTTTGAATAACGTAAACTGCCTCATGTCATTATTAATGTTGTCATGCATGAGTTGAGTAATGGGTGTGGGGAGTGGGTCCACTAGAAATAGTTAATGCAGATTTCGTTGCGGCGCCTGTGTCCTTCTGCTGGATTCTCCCCGCGTGCGTGATGCACATGTGCAGGTGGCGATTGTCCCCTTCTGACTCACTGCCTGAGATGTCTACAGGTATCCTGCGCTTGGTAGCAATGTTGTGTAGGATAGCACACATGGCCACGATGCAGCAGCAGACCTCTGGATCGTATTTGATGGCCCCACCAGTCTTGAGCAGTATGCGGAATCTGCTCTTCAAAAGCCCAAATGTCCTTTCAATGCAATTTCTTATGCGAATGTGTGCTGCATTGTAACGCTGTTGCTGTGGTTTTGCTGGGTTGAGATATGGGGTGAGTAGGTAATCACGGAGAGCATAGCCGCTGTCACCTGCATGATAGGAGCAGAGGGTGAGTGCCTGTGCAGCGCAGCGTCATTAGCATATTGTATTGTTGTGTGGCATGTGTACTTACCCAGTAGGTGTCCTTCACCAAAGTCTCCCCTGGCCAGTCATGTGTGGAGGCCACTGTGCCGGAATATGAAGGAGTCATGTGTGCTCCCTGGGTACTGTGCTGCTATGTCTGTGATGATTGTCTTTGCATTGCATACCATCTGTATATTGAGGGAGTGGTAGGACTTGTGGTTCCGATACATGTATTCTGTTTGTGCAGGTGGGCAGATGTGGATGTGGGTACAGTCAATGCATCCTATGATGTGTGGAAATTGGGCTACATTGTAAAATTGCAGCTTGGTTTCGTTCAAGTCCTGTTGGCTGGTGGGAAATGAAATGTAGTGGTGTAGGCGGGTCAGCATGGCCTCCAGGAAACTCCTTCGGCAGCGGGACATGGTGGGCTGGGATATACCCCCTGCAACAGCAACTATTCCCTGGAAGCTTCCGGAGGCCAGCAGGTGCAGGCTGCACAATACCTGCACATGTGTGGGGGCGGCGTGGGTCCTCCTTGTTGGGTGCTGCAGGAGGGGGTCAAGGTCCCGGATCAGCTTGATTATCATTGCCCCACTTAGGTGGTACTTTACATAGATCTGCTCCCTGGTTTGGCCCAGTAGGGTGACCCGCTGATGGAATATCCGCTCCTGGATGGGTCGTCTGTTCCGTGCTGCTCGCTGTAGCCTTTGCCGCCTGACCACCATGTAGAGTCCTGGCATTGTGAGAGTCCTGAGGCTTCAGCTGCATGTCCTTAAGTGTGTTTGTTCATGCCAGCAGCTGTGGGTACTTAGAAAATACTTTTTTTCAGATGTTTTTTTTCTTTATTGGTTAACACCTGGTTTGGGTTCTCCTTAATTTGCGCGTCGCTATTTGCGATTTTGGAGTTTTTCGCATTTTGCGATTTTTCATGAATTGCGATAGCGTTTTTTTTTTTTTTTTTGCGATTTCACACTTTTATTCGCAGAAAACCTGCTTTCTCGCTATTACCGATTCGATGATTGTGTTCTGCCTGGTTTCTGCAAATTTCATAGCGATTTTGCATAAATGTTTAGCGAATTCGCAATTTTGTTTGTTGAATACCTTTTCTACAAATTGCGATCGCAATTGCTTTTTCGCAGCTATTGCGATCGCAATTTGGCTCTAGCTGTATATGTTTTAACCAGTCCTTGTTGTTGGGACTCTTATCTTTATGTAAGTTGTGGAGTTGATGACCTGCTTCACCGCGCACACGGGGCGTATATGGCACATGGGGGCCCGCCCAATATTTCTGGCGCCCCCCCTAAGCCTCCAGAGGGACCCCATTCTACCAAAGGCCAATGAATATCAGTAAGATGTGTGAGACTCGAGGCCCCTCTTCACATTCTGTAGGCCGTCTCCATCATTTTCCCTTGAAGCAGTGCACGCACCACACCAGAGCCGCAGGTGTGTAGTCGATAATGTTTACTAGTAAGGTCTAAGATTATGTTGCCAGACACTGAATCATGTTGTCTATCGTGTTGAGTATCTCCTACTAGCATGTTTGGATGTTCGGCCATAGCTGTAACAAATGTTTAAGAATGGTTCTGTCACTGCAGCCTCTCCGGTTTCTATCTGGTCTCCCTTTGTCCCCGCATCGTTTAATTTTTCCAGTGTCTGGTACCAATGCGTGGCTTCCCTCACTTTGGCTGATTTGGGGGTAGAATGTTTCCTAATGTGCATCGCCCTCCATTCCATACGGGTAAGCAGCATGCCTAACTCCCATCTCTTCTGTCCCAGTGTCCGTTCATTGTGAAAGCTCTGAGACTAACTTAGTATTCATATCCTTGTGGTGAGCTGTCTCTCAAATGGAGTTGGCTGTTTACCTGACGTGGGTAGCTGTGGGGAGTATCACCCACTGCCAGGCTTGTGTATAATGAAAGTGGCCGTTCTCTTGAAGACCAAATTATCTTTTAGTCTAACCAAAGAGCCATCCTTATTCAACAGCTCCCCTACACCTTTGCAGCTTTAAGAGATCATTCCACATTTTCGATTTAAAAATAAAGAGTTTTCAGTCGGTTTCACCACAGTGCTATCTCAAACCACTAGAATTACTCTGGTGACTGATGGAGACTAAAGGCGCCCTACCCTATGCTTCTTTGGTAGCCAACTAATCTTCCCGCTGGCTCACTCTACGTTGGTGCACCAAACACCATTGCTTTTCAGACCGTTTTCTTTCTTATTATACTAGGTAACACAGTATTGCTACTTGATAGTGTAACATCCAGTAGGCCAATGCCTTCTTTAGTTGACTTTTGCATGAGTCATCCCCAGTCGTGCTCGTTTTCCCTGCCCACACAGAGTTATCCACTAGACTCTGTAGTGAAGAACGCTTAAAAGCAGGCGTCTGCATTGGGAGTGACTGAAAGATGCACAGTACATGAAGGAGGGTCACCATTTTGACCTTTGTGACCGTGCCACAGCACGACAATCCACCTACATGACATGATTGCAGTTCCTGTCGGTTCTTCTGTAACAGGGGGCCATAACAACACTGCGGGGGCCTTTCAATTAAGGAATTACCTGTGCACTTAAGTCAGTCTTTTGCCCATTGAAATGGATACCTTTTCTTCAACTCTGCCACCTGGTTGGGTGGCACTCCGAGGTTCAGTATTTGAGACTTAATTAGATTAATTCTTAACTCCTGAGACTCTATATTAATGTTACAAATCAATCATGAAGGCTGGAATGGACTCAGTGGTTCAGTGAGCCAGCTTCTCATAGTGATTTGCATACAGCGTTAATTTGTTCATGTTTTTTCACATCTATATATCCTTTGCAATCGTATTCCTACAGATCTGCTCTGCTAGAATTTCCATTGTTCATGCCTATAGCAATAAGGAGAGAACTCACTTGTCTGCCACTCCACTTTTATATGTGCTGGGGTACAGTTCTTTCAGTTACTGACACCCCAGGGTTCTTATAGCAGCTAAGTATCCCCAGATCTGAGGCCTGCCCTAAAGGCCACCAGTGTGCATTCAAAAAATTGCGAATGGAGCTTGTAAAACTCCATTTCAATGTCCAACAACACTTCATTACCTCCTTGCATTTTTTATGGCATTGTCGATCAGATATAGTAGGGTTATTTTATGTTCTCTCCACACTATATATATATATATATATATATATATATATATATATATATATATATATATATATATATATATATTAGAACCGGATTGATTCAGTTCTACTATTACTGCTCGAACCCTTTCCTCGTCTCTTCGTGTATGTACTGACAAATATTTTAGCATCAACATTTAGTAGCGTTATAGGTCTACATGAAAACAGGGTAAGAACAATGATTTGTCCTTACCCAGTTTTTGTGTGACTGATGTAATCTCTTGTGCCATTGAGTAACTGATGCCAGAAAGAAATCAGAGATGTGGCAGCAGTGGGGTCATTTGCTACTGTAAGGCATATTTTTTAGAAAAAGAATGGGGGGGGGGGGGAAACCTGTCCAACAATTCAACCCAGTCTATTCATGTACATTCAGCCTAAAGATTCAAGCTGTTCATCAATTTGTAGGGCCTTTTTAAGATGTTGCCTTTGTGCTTTTGTAAGTATTTATAACTTTGTTCCCATTCAGATAGTTACCTCATCTGGAGGTATTGTTTCAAGAGCGTAATGCCTCCTAACACTTGCAAAAATTGATGGCTATGTCCAGGTTTTCACTACAATGCAGTTGGCTACATTCTTAATTGTGGACCTCCATTCAGTGCGATTTTTGTCCATCGTTCGATACCAGGAGCTTCTCAATTGTATTTCCTCCATATTTTCACTTTTGCTCAATGCAGGGTAACACATGTTCTGTATATACCACATCATAATTTGAGCTCTAACTGCGACTAATGTACACTGAACATTTCGTTTAATCTTCCAAACTGTGAGCTAAAGCGCCTACTTGTTAGTCTAAAGGGCATTACATTGGGTGTAGTTTCCTACTTCACTCGCAATGTTCTCTTCTAGATAAAGCATCATACATTTCTGAATCTCTTCCATGAACATTTTGCTCTGAAGTAAGCTGTCTTTGAACCTCTATCTAGGGTCACCCCAAATCATTGAGCTGCCTGTATTGCCATTGTGATTGGGGTATATGATCTCAGGAGAGATGTCTTATCTCTGTTGAAAAGATCCTCAACGTTGTGTCTGACATGAGAAATTGATCAAGACATGCATGTATGTAGTACACCACAGAAAAGGTGAAATCTAAATCTGTAGGGTGCAGTGTGCATCATAAATTGTCCTATGCTTGTACTCTGTAGCTAAAGCCAAACTTTCTCTCCCTCTCATAAGGAACCCATGCAGTCTGGTCTATTGTCTCCTACTGTCCATAACTATATTTGGATCACCTCCAACAATGTCTCCCTGAAATCTATTGAATCCGATGTCTCTGAAACCATGTCCTTCAAACTTATTGTGTTCGCTGTTGAGATTATACTTGGGGGTCAATTTGGGTGTATATGTGGCTCTTCCTTTAGATTAATTCCAAGAACTAAGTGCCTCCCCTTGGAAATTCCACCACAGGAGCATCGTATCAGTGGCGGTTTCTGCAGTTGGGCGTCGGGGCTCCGCCCCCTTACTTTCATTGACAAGAGCAGTCAGAGTAAATAAAACGAAAAGCAATTTGTTCGCACAAATTATTATTTTTTTTTTTATAAAATGAGCACACATTTTGTGCTTTCTTCTCTGATGCACCTTGTCAGTCTCTGTGCTTGCTTCCATCCGTAACGGAAGCAAGCATTCCTCAAATGCTGCCCCTAGGCTTGCCGAAAGTGTAGAGTATTTGCCGGGCTGAAGCTCTCACAGCCTGAGGCCTGTGAGGTCATCCGCTCGGCAAATACAAGGCCTTGTCGACCAGTCTCCTCCCCCTGATGCCCTGGGAATGAAATCAGCCCCGGGCGTCTTTCACTGAAGCCCTGTATCTCTGGGGCTTCCCGTCAATCAGGGTGATGAGAGCATGTCACCACACCCTTTCCCAGCACGTCACAAGGTGGGGTGGCCCCCACCCTGTGATGTACTAGGAAAGGGTGGAGTTAAGGATACAGGCAGCCGGGAAGCCAAGTAATCGAGTCTGTGCAGTGTGTCTTAATTAATTTTGAATACACACTTCGCAGACTCGAGTTGTCTGCTTCCCGCGCTGCAGACATTTTCGGACGCCTTTTCCACCACATGCAGACTCGTGGGTTTTAGACACTGAAGATGTCCAGTGCAGTTAAAGAACTTGCCTTGCTTCAATTGAAGATTCACCCGAGTCAGTCGGTCCTGACAATGCTTCAGACCGGCAACCTTATGAAAAAGAAAAACTTTGCTGCTGGGGAAATGAGAAAGTGACTTGCTCGGGCCCGGCCTATTTGAAGAAAGTAAAGTAAGCAATTTTATCAATCATCACTGCTGTATTATAATCCCAATAAAAGGTATAAATGAATTGTTTTTTGCATGTTGGAATGGACACATCGTTTTCTTACTTTCTTAAGGTTTATTTTTAGGATCAGGAGAGAGGAATTTTTATTTTATAAATGCAATTTGTAAATACAGGGAGGGAGGAACGTATTTATAATTCTTTAGAGTTTAATATGGGGTGCTATTTCAAGTAGATGGTGGTCCTAGCTTGTAAACAAAATGATCCCGTGAGGTGTGCTTGTGACATGTTATGACTGGCATATTTTCTTTATGGTAGATGATGTGAATGTCAGAGCGGCCGATTTTTCAGTGGTGAGCTAGGATCGAGTCCTGGTGTCAGCTCAACATCCTGTGGTTCTGGGTAAATACTCTCCCTGTCAGAACATGAATATTTCCTTGTCTCATGCAACTGGTGCTCATGTAAAGTGCACCAGTATCTTTGGGGGAGTTTGGCCTTTATAAAAGCTGCAAAAAAATACAGAGCTAGAATGTCAGAACTGACATTAAAAACGCATTTACTGTTCATTTTTACCACATCCAGATATTCCTTCACAACTGATTTAGGGGTCATACAACTAGATCTGAACTCAACAAAACACTGAATGAATTAGCTTTGCAGAGTTCCCTTCTCTTATTGGAGCAAATAACGTGCAATTTGTTTTCACCACGAAATACCTTTGATTAATAGTATCATTAATTTGCCTATCTCTGTTGAAGCTTTTACCTATGCCGCCTGAAGTGCAGCGCATGCATGATTATTTTTTTTTTTTGCAGTTGCCATAACTAGTCAGCAGGATGCTACCACCTAATTGAAAATTGTCTCTCAACAGAATTTCATTTCAACTGAACTTTTTCTGCTTCTGCTCATCACAACATTGTTGTGCTCAATTCATTGCTAATTTCCTTTATATATTGCAGTAATTAAAAAATATGCCAAAATAAGGACTTCCATTAAACTGGGAACCATTGAAGTTAAAAACAGCTATGGTGTGTTGCTCTTTATTTTAAAAAATTGTTCTTGAAAATAAATTTAAGTTTTAAAACAAGATTTGCGCAGGGAATCGCGACCGACCTCGCAAAAAAAATCCTGTGCTACCTTAATGTTATGTTAACTCATACCTTCGCAACCCCAGCCCACCACTCTCAAACTTCACCAGCCGCCACTGAATGTACTGCCCTGACCTTGGTCCAGTATGATTAAAAACACTGCCCGTGGAACCTCTGACCCCATGAAAGATCTTTCAGTTTTCAATAGGTACGGTTGTTTCAAAAGGTGAATGTCCTCCTCCATAGTGTAAAGCATATTTAGTGTAGATCCTCAATGTTGAAGCTAATCATACTAACCATGGGACCTTTGTCTAGATAGATTCACAGCCTGAGCGGCTGTATGTATTGCAGTGCTATTCTGTACTACTCATTGGGCTATATACTAGATTGTTATTTCCTGCCTCTAGCACCGTTGTTCAAACCCAAAAGAAGACTCTTTTTTGCTTGGACTTTCTCACGCAGACAAACTTCACTTGTCTCGTAGTCTACTCCTCCCCCTCCCCACCCCATTCCCTTACCAGGCTCATAGCCACTGAGGACAGTTGCTGCTTGCATCCAAGAGTCTTGGTGCATTCCCAGACGCTACTTTCTTGCAGTCCTTGGGTGTGTGGTGTTGAGCTGTGACTTAATTATTTTCCCTCACGTTAGTTTTAGATGGCTTCTCTTATTTTTTTTTGTTGGAGACCTTTTATGTGTCCCGGTTAGGAATGGAGGGAAACACTGCTATTTTGCATACACACAAGGTTTCTTCCAAGTTGCCTTCACTCTCACAATGACTTTTGGCACACATTTGCAGCCATGACACTGTAGATTAATTTCAAAGAAACTGTACTTGCTTACAAAATCAACTTCGCAAGAATACTATTGTGATATCTTTAACTTCAAGTTCAAGGTCTATCCATACATTGTGCAAATGTGATTGTTTTCATCCATGCGACAACACGGCTATCTATAGTACATAAACCAAGGCAGCCTGACTAGAATCTCGGCCCAAGACAAGGATGTTTTGTTATAAATAAGCATTTCTGGGTTTAGGGAGAGGAGTTCTAGCTGTCATTTGCGAGGTCGCTGCACGCTTAAACCTGAGCCCAGCTGTTAGCTGATCTCTTGGCGAGGGATGTGCAACTTGTGACCACGACGGGGACCTACCGTCTTTCCCATCGGGTAATGAGGTTGGATCATCCAATGGGGGATATCTGGCAAAACACGTACATACACCCTAGGCACCTAGGTTAGGAAATGCGTAGTAGGAGCGATATATATAGATCTAGATATATAGATAATAACCTAGCTTCCATATGAAGAGCATTTTTTGTTTTGCCAATACTTTTGGCATCGTTTGACGAATCTTCACAGAATTTTTAAGATTAGTAAGTCAGTCGGTTTAGCTGCTGTATTGAAAGTTTTAGGGTGATTCGTTGAGGGGGGGAGGCGCTGAGAATAAGGGGGGGGTCTCAAAACGTGTTTTTCCCCATGCAAATTTCCATAGAAATTTTAGACTAGACTACAGCCCAAACCGCTGAACGGAATTGCACTAAATTTGGCAGAAAGGTAGCTTTTGGTCCAGAAAGGGACCTTATGTAAATTGATGTAAATCCATTTAATAGTTTTAGAGATATTAAATGAAAACCAAATTTGTATATCTAGGGTCGCTGATCCTCCTCGGATTTATAAATTCATGTAGCAACAGCAATGCTACAATTGGCGGGCTGCAACATGAGAGGAAAGTTGTGTCTGCCATTTTGTTAATTGGGTCTCTGTTCCCAGCAGGGTTAATAACATTAAAAAGTGTTAGAAGGGGTCAGGGTAGAGCTACCATGACCCCATGGGACTAATGGAGGGGTCTGTGAGGGACCCCTAATGGTCATGAAAGTGTCAAACTTTTTTTAACTATGCAAGGATCTGTGATCCTCCTGGATCCTCTAGGATTGGATTTGGATCTGCGGATCCAGACCCCAATAAAAAATGAATACTCACTTATAGACCTCACACCTACTCACTCTCACCTACTCACTCACACCCCCCCACAGCCTCCCACGCAGCCACTCGCACACCCACACAGCCACTCGCACACCCACACAGCCACTCGCACACCCACACAGCCACTCGCACACCCACACAGCCTCTCGCACACCCACACAACTACTCACACAGCCACTCTCACACCTGTCACACAGCCACTCCCACAACCACCACTTACCAACGTACACATCCACACAACTACTCGCACACCCAGGTTACCGGGAAGTTATAGTTAGGAAGTGGCATTAAAAAAACATTGGAATTTACTGTATAAAACAAAGGTTAGAGGGACAATATAGTTGGCTCTGATTTCAGTCCTACAAAACCATAGAAATTTAGCAGTTCTAGTTACCTGAGCTAACTATTACGTATACCCCACAATATATAGTTTTATATGCCTGTGTATATATACTTTGTGCTCAGCAAGATGGTGGAACTCTTCATTCTGTTCACTTTCCTTACATTGCTAATCTCTCATCTGCTTCTGTCTATTGATCTTTGCAGTTCATATATTCTATACAGGAATCGCAATAGTTCAATAAATATTGAAAACGCCCCACTGTGTATTCCTTGTATGTTTCCCTGAGAGAAAGAGAGCACAAGTGACTGAGAGAAATGGTTCTAGATCGGTTAGCCGCTCAGGGTTGTCCTGTTCTGTGGTTGCCAGAACAGTTTGCTACCTATATAGTTTAAGTATCCATATAGTGGCACTGTGGGCTAGCTGATCTCTAGTACGAAATGCCCTACAGGGGTGAACGGAATCAGTCTGGCACCACCCCTACGTTTGTTGCCCAGCAAATGCGCCTTTCCTTCTGCGAAGTGGGGAACTACATGATCGACCCACTGCCGTTTGTCCCTCTGTAGTCTGGGTGAGCTCTTGCTTCCTGCAGCTAGTCTTTCTCCTTGTTTTTAAGAAATTCCCTCACTTCCATCAAGTAGGTGTCTAATGCTGTTGCCCTCGCTGCATGAAGATTCAAAAGGAGTGGTGCTTCATTTAAATGGTACATTATGCATCTTAAAGTGGTCTGTCAAGGGAGAGAACGTTCTTTTCTGCAGGGTTAACATAAGAGGTCCTGGTACTGCTCCACAATATTGCCTATGTATTGCTTTGTTGACTTTCTCCTCTCCTCCTTGCACCTCCATCATTTTCTTTGACCTTGAAGTTGTTATATATTTTGCCAGGCTGGGTCCAAAGGTATTGTGCATCCCGTCCAGTTTGGTCTGTGCTTGGATCCATCCCTCGAACCTCTGAGTAATCCCTGTGTATATAGCCCTCAATAGCATTTCCCTACATTGCCCTGAGCACTCTACAGTCTTTAATGGTTCCAGATCTTCCAGCTTTCTGTTCTTGCACCGTTATGATTTCCTCCCTAATGAACTCTTCCTCTCAGATTTGTTGTCTCCGAAGTCCTCTAGCGAGAGCATTCTTTATCTTGGGTAGTTCATGTCTTTCGTCATTTCCTGGGTCTCCTGCTTCAGTTCCACTTTGGAGTTCAAGTTTTTCTGTAGGTCTTGAAACTGTTTTTCCAAGTATCATCCTATGACCAGGGTCTCCATGTCCTTGTTAAATGTGTGAGTGTGCAGGTATCCTAGAGGGGCTCAAAGTTCCGGTTGTTTGTCACTCGCCAGCACAATGCAGTATCGATCACTCAGTCTATTTGATGGTCAAAGAGTGGATGCCGTGGTGGGCTTAGTCAGTCTTCCCTGTGTCACCACATGGTATCCGGGTGTCCCCTTCACTGTCTGTCTACAGCACCCTCCCATTCAGTCCTTTCCCTATACCATGCTTCGCCATCCCCTCGCCCGTGGCAGCCCATCTGCTCCACTCCCTCCTCGAGGCCTACCAATTGTGCTTTTCTTCTGGATCTGCGCACTGAGGTCACACACATCTTTACCAGAACAGGTTTAAATTCCCTGTTTTACAGATTTGTGTTAGCGACTGCCAACTCCTCCTTGCCAGCTTTGTGACATCTTTGATTATGTTTTGTTCTGAACGTCTTTAAAATGGCTTTTGCTACTACTCCATGTGTTGCAATGTCTCTTTCCATTCCAGTTGTGCAAATATTACCGAAGGTTCTTGCTGATATGTCCACCGATAATGTTGGAAAAATTGAGAACTGTTGGAACTATTTTATGTTTTGATTGGGGTGGGCCTTCCAAAAAATTAAGCGTGCTTTTTGGTAACTATTGCCCCAATCCCCCAAAACAAAGGCCTCTCTGAACCGGTTTAAATATCATGTCCTGTCATTCTAGTGGATAATCCGTAATCAACCGGATTCAGAAAATTATCTACTCGGGTTCCTCTGTTTTCCGCCATGCTTTGTCTGGCAGGGAACACAGCAGTTCCAGGACCCAGAGTAGGAGATGGGACTTGCTGTTTTTCACTTTCTTGAGAGATTTGTTGGTTGGCATCCATTGTCACGTTGGTTTGAGCGTTCGCCTCCTTTGTTTAAAATGTTGCGCAGTACCATTGAACATGTGATTAAAGTAGCTCGGACGACAACTTTCTATCAAATAGTACGACCCTTTAGTGGTAAGTCATAAATTCTATGTGATCTTTCTTTTATTCAACAGGTCTTCTGGATGTTTCCCTTGGACAGTTTACAGAAGTGTTCCTCAACCGGACCATACCAACAGAAGCAGTCTTGCAGAACATAGCCAGGAATGTGTCCTTTATTATTTTTGAACTCCATACGCAGTACCGCAATGCCACAGTTTCCTTAAACAAGGTACGTTTTGTTTCAATACTTGTAATTGATGCACACATGATTACCTAAAGAAGAAATGAAATTTTCAAAAGAAAACAAATGTTCGTTTAAAACCATACTGCGCAATTCCTAATGAAGTAACCGCTCCATCTGGTTTACCGTTGAGAATACACTGACTAACAAAGGGGTTTGCCTTAGTTTTTTTTAAAATAATTTCATTAATTATTTGATTATCTTTTTTAACTTTCATGATTGACATGCAAAGGTATCTTTCAGAAAGTGGTCATTGTAACAGATGTTCTGCAATTGTCTCAAAAGTTAAAGCATTGCTGGCTGTGCCACTAGAGCTTTTATTATTGGGGTGGTTGACTACCCACCTCGGGGAACAATCCTAACCTAGTCAGGGTGAACTCTGATAGTCACTAAATTAACCTAACATCAAACACCTTGTAGCTATGGCACATAACAGACCTGCTTAACTTTCAGTGTCAGTGTGGAAGTATTTATGAAGTACCAAAACAGTAATAAAGTCGAAATGCAAAACATTTATCCAATTCGGCTTGGAATTTTATTGATCAAAAAAGTAGAAAATATAACTACACCAAAAATCCAATAATGGGAACCGGAGATAACGCTTTCAGTAGGAATAGCGTCACGAGTCCTAAAGTGCCAATGATAGTCAGTGGTCGTTGTAGACCTGAATCTTGGTGCAATTTGATGCTGACTGCGATGGAGCATGGGTCGACTAAACCAACGAGGTTCATCCTAGTCGAAGATTTTACTTTCGTACTTTTAGCCATTTTAAGTTGCAGTCCACTACAGGAGCTTCCCCCCCCCCCCCCCCTCCCTCGTCAGGACATCATGGTTGGCCTCGGCTGGACATCGTGTGAGTGTATAAGTGCCAAACAGCAGTCTAGGTCCATTTGCCAGTGGTCATTTTGGTAGCTGCAGGAAAAGGCATCTTGTAACAGAAGGTTAGCCTAATGACCCTTGGAGCCCACTTCTTGGTCCGGAGTAGCGGAGAGAGCAGGCTTAGTCCTTCAGGACTCTTCTCCACCGGTTGCTGACAGCAGGTTCAGTTTTCTTCTGATCTTTCTCAGTTCCAGGAATGTGCTGAAGTGGAGGCCTGAAGATGCCACACTTACGCCTGACACGAGCTAGTTGATGGGAAGATCTTCTGGGCACACCATAACCAATGGGGTAAAAGTTCCCAGAGACAACCATACCCACTTTAGTCCTTTTCAAGAAGTTGGAACTCTTCTGCCACATTAAGTTGTATTCTGAGGGCTGGGTGTGTGTGTGTAGGAAGTGTACGAGGGTAATCCTAGTGTCATCCCACATCCAATATCAAAATCTAGTTTAAGGCACCACTGAACCCCCAATAATGCCCAGAGACAGAAGTTGTTTTTTCCAGACAGTAGATGCACAAGAAATCATTTAAAGTGTGCCCCAATGTTCTATGTAAAAACCAAGGCACCAAGGTCGGATGGGGAAAAAAATAGATCCTTCAGCTAGCAGTTAGTTGGCATACAAGAATTGCTTTGGCATCTTGTTCCCTTCCTTTCAAGTGTACCACAGTGGTATATGTAAACTCTAGCAGGATTTGACATTAAAGCAGGATTTGACACTGCAATGAAACTGTAATATCAAAAAAGATACTCGCAGCCCAACCTCTCAAGTTCTGTCCGGTTCAGAGGAGTCCTCTCTGACCTTTCATATCAGCCTACTGTTTGCTCCTGAGAAGCATTTCACACCTATTCAAATGCCAGTTACTGGCTGGCAGAAGTGGGAGAGCAAATGGAAATGTGGCCTCCTGGAACTTCGGGCAGGGAAAAGGTAACTTACTAAAAGGTACTTTTCCTTATTATTTATTAAAAATCTGCCTTCACCATTTTACAACAGTCAGAACAAGATCTACTTTCAGCAACGAAGCCCACCCAGGAAAGCAAAGATTGCACTTGGGCGAGCAAAGAAGAAGAAAAACAAATTTTGCTGTGGTTAGAATGATCTGTCCGCTCATTTCACAATGATTAGTGCTGCAAGAGGCAAAAACATTTACAAATGTGGTCATTCTTCTGCCGCTGAAGTTCAAAATGAGGGATCAAAGGCCTCTACTGCTCATGGTATGAAATGATATCCAAATTATGAAAATGATGGACTGTTGATAAGACTAGTAAATACAGCTTGTATTCTGGGCAGCTACACTAGTCTGGGTCACAACTCCTTATGAAATAGTTTCTACTGGCAAAAGCAAGAAAGCCGCTCTCCAGCAGATTCAGATGATCAATGAAAATGGATGCAAATGTTGCACCAAGAGGTACATGGCAATGTGTTATACTTTTATTCTCAAGCTATTTTTGCGATAGCAACAGATGAAGTTAATTTCCAAGACATCAATGACTTCACAGTTTATATTTAAGCATGTATGGATTAGAATGTGTACAGCACAACTCTAGCTAGGGAAATACTATGGGGTGGGGGTTAGGATAGAAGCAAGTCATGATGATTTACTAGAAGAGGCTTTATTACTTGTCACAGATTACATCAATTGGTCCAGATCTATAATAGCCAATGAAGGCTTCTTATACTTTCTAGAACCTTTATATACTCAACTAATATACATTTTGTGGAAATCAATGCAACATCACTTTACATGAAAAAAGACATGGTATGTATGTAAAGGCTTTTCACTTGCTTAAGTATCTTTACTTCAGACACTACCCGAAATGTATTCTATATTTTGTGACAAATATTACTCACTAGTAATGGCTTTACATAGACTTAAAAAAATAAACATAACATACAATATTACTGCTTGATGAAACATAATAACTTTCAAATATATGAGTGATATACATATATTTTTTCACATTTAGTTTTCATTGTGAAGACGTGTCCAACAATGATAACCAATGAAGGTTACATAATTCCATCAACTGGGGACATATTATAGCCCTCAGAATTAAGGTCCCAAAAGTACCATATGCCCCTTGACTGTCGGAGTGCATTCTAATGGCATAGAGGTGTCCATACTCTTTGGCTTCACCTTTGTGTCACTTCACAGTGAATACTCGTTACTAGTGTGTATTATTTGTTTGTAAAGGTTCTAGAAAGAATAAGAAGCCATCATTGGCTATTATAGATACAAACTAATTGCCGTAATCTGTGATCAGTTATAAAAGAATGTGTGGTGTAGGGGTATATACATTTTCAATTTATCCTTTTTATATCCAGCAACAAGTGTTATGAATATGCCCCTTGTTTAAGCTTTAATGGTTACCCAGAGAGTTGTTAAAGAAACCCTTAAAGTTTCATTTTCCTTTAAGAATCTTGTGATCTCTTTGATTTCAGCTCTGTTTGCTTGGTCACTCAGTAAGTACTCATTGAGTCTCCAGGATGAGTGTCAGTGTAAGGGTGCATGTAGGTCAATTGGCATCTGTACTGGAGCTTGGTCAGGGAGAGCGATCTGTTCCAGCTCAATTTCTTCTTCTGCTGCTCAAAAGGAAGTGATTTAAGTGTGTAGGTCTTGTGTGCTGCTGAGTAAAAGGTGTATTCTGTCCGATTCATGTATGGATCTCCAGGCATACTATACAAGGGAAGAACCCCGCCTAACCTCAAAAATTAATCTGCATACGTCCTAAAATTGAATAAGCATACAGAGGCTCAGAAAGACTGTTTCAATGTTTGACACTTTATTTAATCAATACATAGTCTAAAAACGTATCTTCTCACAAAAATAAGGAAAACCTCTCCCTTAATGGTCATCCAGGTTATGAATCATGAAGTGGCACGTGCCTTGGATAATACAAACAATGTTAAAAAAATAACCTTGTCATCTCATTCACACGCATACATGTCTATCACACACTCATTCATACCACTCTGCAAATTCATCAATATATTCACATACAAAACCACTTTTTATCAATATTCGAGGGTCTTTACGTTGCACCAACATCACTGTAATCATGATTGGCAATTCACAATCTCCCGAATATCATGTGTTCTTAAACACTAAATAGACTTTTACTTTGGATCATCTCTTTTGATCTTGTATAATGTGCAGTTGTCCACCCAATTCATATTTTCTTTATTTCAGATTGTGGCTTGATAAAAAAAATCATCCACTCGTGTTTCGGCTAAAACACCTTCCTCTGGAATGCCACAAATTAGCTCCCACACAACATCCAGCTACCAATGTGGGGGGGAGGTTGAATCAGTCATACTGTTGCTTCACAGAAAGTAACTAACATATATACAGAAGGAGAGATTCCTGAAAAGTTCCAATAGTCCGCCTGATGGACTTGGATCTGATTTCCTAACGCTTCGCCATATACATGCGATTTTCTTGGTCCAAAAGGGGAGGGTAACCTCATTCCATGGAAGTTGGTCCCAGCAGGTGATGTACAGCCAGTAAAATAGACTGTTTTTAAAAACTCCCTCAGATGAGTTAACTTCCTTTTTGGATCAAGAAAAGCCACCAGTTATCTGGGCTGAGAGCCCCAGTACAGCCAGTGGCAAGCTTCCGAGGGGTTTAGGGAGCTCACCTCCCTGTTGCACATATTTTGGATGGCAGACCAGTGTTGGACAGTGACTTGCAGCCCCCTCTAGGCCTACGGTGGGAGGCGGACAGGCATTGTTGGTGCCAATAGACCTACGCTGCTGGAGATCTAGGTAGTGTCTCTCTTTATCATGCTTGTATGTCGCTTAGGGGCTCTATGTTGTATCGCCCAGTTGGGTGGTGTCCTTGCTCTGAGAGTAGCCCAATGACTGTGCTTTTCCACCTACCAGGCAATCCTCCAGTTCTCACATCGCTCGTACCTCTCTGCCACCTATTCTGCACCCGGCCTCTGCACTGCCTCCCACACACCTTGGATCACAAGTGGGACCACCCATGGAGCATTTCTCCCAGCCTGCCATTTCTCTGCAGTGCTGTGGGGCTCACGTTTGCTGAAGACCTCAGTTCCTTACTGTCATGGCTGCGTCTCTCTACTCCTAAGATGGCAGCCCTGGCAGTGCAGCTCAGCAGAGGAGTTTTCCTTCCTGCTGTTCTGTCTCTCCAAGGGTCCCAGAAGTCTCTAAGTGCCTCAGGGAGCCAGCGGCATTAGAGGGTAGTGCACCATAAGCAAAGGCCATCCGTGTCTGCTAAATCCACCCTACCCACAACTGCATTTGTAATTGATTTGCAAAGCAATCTTTTATGTAGCAATAGCAAACGTTTTTCCCTCGAGTACCCTTTGTTGCGTTTCTCTGGGAAGTACAGCATTCCACCCCTATAGCAAGCGAAAACAAATCTTAAATCGGGACATACGGCCCGTCAGGGAGGGTAATTTCCTTTCCTTTCACTTGCAATGACGAATGGTTGCCATGTTTCAGCTCTGGGTCAGATGACCACCAGAGAACCCAATGAGTCCATGGACTTTCTGAAACCTAGATAACCAGACGAAATTATGATGGTGTGCTCAGTCGTGGCTGGCATGGCTCACGAGTGGGGGGGGGCACAGGGTCGTGCGTGGGGGGCGACGGCTAATTTTTGCGAGGCAAAGGAGGTCATGAGTGGAGGGGGGTTAAATAATATATATATATTTTAAACATACCTTTACTGAGTCCTGCTTCTTACTTGCTGGGTCTAGTCCTGCTTTCCTGCCTCCACCGGAACAGGAAGCAGGCAGCCTCCTTGCCCTCTCCTAAGCCACTCACAACGCTGCTATGTCAGCGTTGTGATTGGTTGGGGCGCTGACCGCACAGGCGTCTATGGGGAGGCCATTTTCTCCTTGTAGGCTGCCTACATGGAGAAAATGAAGAGTGCACACGAGTGGTTTGGTCTGACCCAGAGGGCCAACTAAACAGTGCGGGCCCGCTACATTGGGCTAGCCACTCCTCCCCTGCTCTCGAGCAAGACCGCCCGCCCCCAACCAAACCCTTCCTCTGCTTTATCGCAGTGCGAAAAGCAGAAACATAAACGGTATTTATAATACCATTTTATGTTTCTTCTTCTCACACTGCGAGAAAGCAGTGGGTCAAAACTCCTCCACCCACATGGAGGAGCCACCCCTGGGTGTGCTATGTTTTCTCATTCGGGATGCCCTGCAAATGTCAAACGTTGGTTAAAATATTACATTTTCAGCATATTTCTATGATGGAAGTCCTGAAATATGGGAGGATCCAAAACATACCTACCGCTCAGCGTTCCTATACTTCTGATAAAAACGGTACCCCACTTGTGTGGCTGAACCCAGCACATAGTGCATGATACATAGGGAATTATTGTTGCAGGTGTTCTGTTGTAGGTCCAATATCCTTGCTTCACTAGACGGGCTTGCTCTTGGCATTACCAATTTGTTAATCACCTTCTATCCAAGAGCCAATTTCTGCAGCGATTTGGAATGATTCTTGTATCCTCGAGCAACAAATCTGATGTGAACTCAGATTTGATTTCCTGGAACATTTCACGTACTCTTGAGTCAACATTTGATCATTTAATGACTATTTGCTTCAGGGAAAGAAATCAAGCGCAAACAATGTATAAGTAAATAACTAAGAATCTGACACTGGACGTGTTAACATTCATTATTTTTTTCATCTTTAAACTTATAAGTAGCAGCTTTAAAATTAACTGTGCACTGTTTCTGCCAATCTTAAAGGGCCAGTTTACTTTGTTTTAAAACCAAAATCGTCAAGAGGTGCTTCAACCTGCTTAATCGGCATTTAGTCCCTCTTTGAGATTTTAAGTTTTTAAATGTTATGGTAGGTACTTTGATGCACAAGCCACTAGAGTACTTGAATTATCGTGGTCTGGATCATTCTTATAAGGTTTTTTTTTTGGAGACCTCATTTTGGCAAATTGGAAAAAATTACACTCTTTTAAGGAATTGCGCACTTCATTTAGTAGTGTCAAGGTGGTAGTGCGGGGTCTGGTGGCTGTGGACTAATGCATCCACTGCAGGGGCCTGTGTTCAACCTCATGATAACCGGTTAAAATCCCGGCAGGTCCACTCAGCCTTTCATCATATTAGGTCGATAAAATGAGTACCCTTGAGTTGGGTAACAATAGGCATCTGTTATCCTTGAGACCCATGGGTGATAAGTGTGCTTTACAAATACTTATGTTATGTACTTTGCGCAGTGAATTTTATGGTGACGGTCCTTTAGGAGATCTATATTAGTCTGGAAGTACTGCTCCCAAAATGTGAGTCTAGACGTTCCTCAATTTCTGAGGGGAACTTTGCAATTTTGGTGCAGAGAGGTATCATATTTACTTGCCAACAACAACGCCTTTGATAAAGTAAAGCATCGTTTTATGTTGGGTTACCCCTGTTAAAGTGTCCAGGGCAACTGTTAATAGATGGATAATTGGCGTTATTTCGTCATTTTGTGAAGGAAATTGACCTTCCTTTATAGGAGAAACTTTGGTAACAGCCCAGCGAAGCGAAACTACCTAGATGGCCTTCCATAGGCATACATAACCACAATATACTTGTGTGCCACTCCATTGCTTCTCTTGAGGTATTTATGTATTTAAGAAGCTTACATAGCGCAGCTCTAAGACTCAATAGGTGTTGATGTGCTTAGCATTGTCAGAGCCACAGAAAAAACAATTCTATTTACACATACATTGAGAAACCTGAATAGAAACTGATGTTTCTTTTGGTAGGATGATTCTGTTTGAACTTTTTGTGTAGCACTTTGTTCACCTTGTGCTCATCTGCTTCGGAAATGTTTGCATTTGAACAGTCGGGATAGGAGGACGTAGACGTACAAAAGAACAAACATCATCTTCATGGCGATTCAAGTCCTCCAAAACCTTTTTAGCCCTTTTTCAATACCGTCCCAGGCATCAACGTGGCCTGTGCCTTGCCACCTTCTTATAGTAGGAGATAAAAGCGATGGTTGTGTAGAGGAGCGCGAGCGTGAGGTATGTGGGCACGTGCACGCTTGTCCTCTCGGCCTGCTGAAAGAAGGGCTTCTACTGCTGGTGGGATAGTGAGGACTAAGTGAACCACCATGAGGGAAATCTTGGTCTTTGTGACGAGGATATACCAAGTATTCATGTTCGATGCTTTTATAAACGTCATTAAGGTTAATGTAAACTTTCAATGGTGTTTTCAGTAAAGCGCTTTTTTTCTTTTTTCGCGTTATTACGAGCTGTACAGTTAAAAGTTGAATCACGGCAAATTTTAATGGATTAATTGAAGAATGTGTTTTTTGTAGAAGTGTTTTTTGTCACTGAAATAATTTGTGTTTAGATTCCTAATGCAACAGACGCAAGCAGTGGCGATGACACGGGCTTACTGTCCATCCTCCGGCCAGAGCAGACGGTGTCTACGTGGTACCTTCACTCGGATGACGTCAACCAGCTGCTGGCCTTGACTGTCACTGTCCCATACACTGACAATGGTAACGTACTGACAAACTGTTTACGACTTTCCACTGCTGAATTAATTAAATGGACAGTTTGGTGCTGAAAAAGGGTCGATGTTTGGCCCGAAATGCATTGGGTATTTAAGATATTGTTTTATTAAAATTGAACACTATGGAATGTTGAATAAACTGCACCATGAAGTAATCAATGAACTGAATAAATCACCGAATCATGAAGAATTGTTGAACTGATTCATTTAAATTCAAGCAACGCATAGAGCAGAAACTCTACGTTCCAAATTTAAGTGCACACATCTCCGGGGCTGATTCTTTTCAATCCCATTAAATTGTATCTATTAAAAGTATCCACAGTGTGTGACTGGGAATTTTGAAGAATATTTGGAGTCATTTCCCCTTTGACTATTTTTTTTGCAGTTTTATATAGCGCAAACTCTACCCGAAGGTGTCCGAGCGCTTTACATGACCACCAGTTGCATTACAGATGGACACATTCACTTCTTGGTACAGGAAGTTTGTGATGTGCTCAGGATCACAGAATGCTTGAGCCTCAAACCAGGTTCCCAGCTTCAAATTCAGCCGCTCTAGCCATTGTCACATCGTCACATACTCCCAGCTAGGATATCAATCACAAAAGATGTTAGTGATAGCCCATTACAGAGCATAATGCTTCTTTTATCCAGAGCCTGGAGCCCCCCCTCCCCCCTGCGATCACCTACGGCACCCCTAGGGTGGCCCGCCCCCCAGTTGCAAGACCCCTGGTGTAGAGCTGTACCCTGTGCTAAATAGTTACTGGGTAAGGAAGCAGGCTATGCCCCATGACTGCAGCATCATTGGACAAACACCAAAAGATAAACTGGAAAATCTAAACTTGGCTAAAGGACAGTTGTGATTCTCTAACATCACATGATGACCCATGTGCTAGGAAGCCTTAAAATATCCTGAGAAAACCAGTTAAAGGGACCATACGTCAAAACCAGTGACATTCAACAACTCAGGTTCGCTTTACTACCATATCAACACTTCTCCTCTTCTCTTAATCACACAGCTCTTAACTTTATAAAAGTGATAATTGATAAACGTGGTTTGGTGCTTTAGTAGCGGAGATTGGCCTTCACACTTGAGCACAGAAGAAAGCCCACACCTTTTTATGGAGTTCAGTGAAAAGGAGTTAGCATCACGGAGCAGCTATTCCTGTACATATGAGGTAATCTGAAGCACAGGGATTCTTCATATGAACATAGACTTCTATTTGATCATAATGGGCTACACCAGTTCACACAAGACTGACCCGAGCATGCCTATTCGGTAATGCCCATAGGAAAGTATTAATATTCTCTTTGATGTCTTATTTAACATAAGTGTAATGGTGTGAGCATGATTTCTATTGTTTAAGCAATGCAAACATGCTATACTATTGTGCTGTATGGATAAATATCCTATTCATGGTTTCCTGCTTCCATGTGCTTTGTGACTTGCTCCACCATGGATGCCTTTACTAGTCTCAGGTGGCAACAGTTATGCTGCCTTACAGTCCACATCCCATGCTGGTGCTTCATGTACAACCTTTGAACTGAAGGCGATCCATAATTTGAAGCTATGCCTTAAAATAGCTGGCAGCCCATGCTCTTCTGAAGTGTAAATTCCAACCCAGCAGAATCCACTAGACTAACCACTGTATTCCTCTCAAGTTCACTTTAGCTAAGGGAACATGTGTAAGGGTTCTTTACAACTTTTATAACATATTAACAAGGCAAATTAGTACATTAGAGCAGCCAATAGACAAGAGCAGGCCAAAATAAGAACATAAATAAGAGCTTGCTTCTACTTAGATTTTGCCAAGGTTGTTCAGAGCTCCCTTAGATCATGCACAGTCGCCACGATCGGTAGCAAGGTATCAAGAATTTTTTTTGTTACTTTTGCTTTCTGGGTCCGTCACATCCACACAGGATATTTCGGAAGGACAGGGTGTGGAGTAGATGGTTAATTGAGAAAAAAGTTTCTCCAGCACATGGTGCACCAGACATACTAGTGAGGACTCTCTCCAGCTGTCCTCATAGAAACACTAGTGATGTTATTAAATCTTGTTCCATTCCTAAGAGCCTGTACTCCTAAGTCGAAAGAGTTGAAGCAAATGAGGGTGAAAATAAAGGACCCAGAAGGAAAAAAAAATCATATTCACATATGTACTAGGTTTGCAAATGTAGGTTGGGCTGAAGTTTGGAACATTTGTGTTCCTGTGATTAATTTGGTGTTAGATACTCGATTGGCTTAGGTTCACTTTATTTCAGGGCTCGTGTATGATTGCGGGAGATAGGGATTCCTATTTAGAGATTAGATGCATTATTTTTAGGTTTGCAGTGAAATAGGAAAGGGTTGTTCATGGAGTACATATGGAAAAGAAAGGAAATGCATTAATTTTATGTTTTTATCTTACAGATCCAGTGCCTGGAGGTTGTAATCTAGAGTTTAACTTGGATATTGATCCTAATCTTTATTTGGAGTACAATATTTATGAAACAGTTGTTAAATTTGCTCCAGCTAATTTGGGCTCTGCCAGGTATGCATTATTAAACCATTTTTATAATTTTGCTTGTATTAAAATACTCTCTTCATTATGAAAAACTTTGTGTCCTTTGACCTCCAAAAAAAGAGTAAGCTTAAGCCATTTTGTTTCGAGTTGAGTAGAGGACCAGTCACAGATTCAAAGTACACATATTGAAAAGTTGTATGCTTGATGACACAGAACATATGTATCCTCATATTACATGCTGCTTCAAAGACGCACACTTTCTGGTCTCATTGTACTGATATATTTAAGACACACAAACTTATCGTTAGTCTGGTGGTGCCCTGGAGCGTCTGAAGTATGTCATTGGGTTCTTCAGCCTAGCCAATTAAAGGGCAAGGACTATTTCATGGCATTGGTTAGCTTGAGATCCAAAACACAATAAATGCTTGTTCAAGGCATATGGGCTGCAGATGGTACATTATGAATAGATCGCCATCTGGTGTTGGGCTCGGATGATTGCACTTTGTTTTTCTCTTGGAGAGTCTTTTGTATCTTGGTGACTCCTCCCTTGGTTGGTAGTGCGCATGGGCATCGGCTCCATCCTTAGATTGTTTTTTTCCGCCATCGGGTTCGGATGAGGATCGAGACGCTCCAGATCAACTTCAGAAGAAAGTGATTTATCGGCGCGTATTACCTTTCCAATTCGACGGTATTGTTATCGAACGCGTTCATTCCCATTCCGACGCGTTGCAAATTCAAAATCGAAGAGAAAAACTTGGATCTACGTCGAAGAACAGGAGGCCTTTCTCGACGCAGTCAAGCCCGGAGTCCATGGAAAGGACTCCATTCAAAAAATGTCCAACGTGTGGTGCTAAGTTCCCACACAAGGACCTACACGAGGTGTGCAACCTCTGTCTATCGCCTGAACACGAATCCAGGGACTGCGAAGCCTGTGCAGCATTCTCCTCCAAGCTAACGATTAGAAATCGTCGAGCTCGAAGACACGAGGTTTCCAGAATGCAGGCGGAGGCGATCCCGGAGCTGTTCGGAGACGAGCAAATCGAGGAAGAAGAGGACCAGTCTGGGTCGGAAGGGGACCAGTCGGAGGTCGAAGAACTCATCGAGCAACAAACCGTGAGTGACGACGTCCCCTTACCGAAAAACCGACCCCGTGCGGTAACGACCCCGCCCTCGGGCCCGGTCAAACCGCAGAAAAAAGTTTCCGACGCCCCGCCCTCGGGCCCGGCAACGAAACCGAAACTGAAACCGAAACACTCGGACTCCCACCATGTCGGATCCGAGAAAAGGGCGACATCGAAACATTCCATGTCGAAACATAAATATGATTTATCGCCCAAAGGACACTCGATACCCAGAAAGTCGGAATCGAGCAGACATTCGGTGTCGAAAACAACAAGATCTGACGATCGAAAACAAAAACAGCTCTCGGAACCAGGATCTTCGGTACCGATTCAGGAGCAACAGACAGATCCCAAACAAAAGATCTTGTTTATTGATCCACAAACTGGGAAAGTGGTCACAAAGAAGAGAAAGAGTGAACAGTCAGAAGATAAACCTCTTCCTTCAAAAAAGAGAACAATGGGGACAAATATAACTCCTCCTGCTTCTCCTCGACCTAGAGTCACACCCTCTTCTCCTATTCCTCACAATAGGCCAAATATTCCTACACCCTCCACACCAAGACCAGCTACACCTCAGTCAGATGTAGACAGTGATCTAGGGGAGGGAGAACCTCAAGAGGATGACAAAACTATCTCAGATGAGGAGGACCCATGGGAAAATTATGATGTAGGGTCAGATGAGGACAACGACCCAGAGCTATATCCCTCAAAGCCTTCACCACCTGATGATAACACAGGTTTTGTGCAGCTCATTAATAGGGCAGCAAAATAGCACAAACTAGATATGCATACAGAACCTCAAATAGAGGATTTCTTGTTAGAGACTCTACCTAATGCACAGAGAACATCAGGTACTCTTCCTATGTTGAAGGGTCTTCTTAGTCACACAGAGGAAATATTCGAAAACCCAGTGAGAGCCAGGGTGTTAAACCCAAGAATTGATAAAAAATACAAAGCGGCTCCAAAGGACCCAATATTTATTAAAGGGCATGTACCTCTAGACTCGCTGGTGGTCTCAAACGCTCGTAAAAGAGCAAATTCATTATCTACAGGAGAGGCTCCTCCACCAGATAAAGAATCAAAGTTAATAGATGCATCAGGCAAAAGAGTAGCATCACAGGCAGCGAATAGCTGGCGTATAGCCAATACACAAGCACTACTCGCACGTTACGACAGGGCACATTATGCTCAGTTAGAAAAACTTCTCACACATCTCCCAAAAGAACATCAGAAGAAGGCAGATCAATTAATACAGGAAGGTAAAATAATAACCAATACTTCCATTAAGTGTGCATTAGACGCAGCAGACACTGCAGCAAGATCTATTAACACCAGTGTCATGCTAAGAAGGCATGCATGGCTTAGAATCTCAGGATTCAAACAAGAAGTACAAACAGCCCTACTGAACAAACCATTTGATCAGAAGACACTGTTTGGCTCAAGCACAGACGAGACCTTAGAAAAAATGAAGAAAGATACAGAAACGGCTAAGTCAATGGGAGCATTGCAACAGCCAACACACAGAGGTTCCTTTCGTAGATCCACCTATAGAGGGGGCTCAAAGAATACAGGAACGAATCAGCAATCCACCTCTTTCACACCATCACCCAGAGGTAATTCAAGAGGCAGTTACAGAGGTAACAACAATAAGGGTAGAGGCCGCGGAAATAATAACAACCGCAACGCCTCAACACCAAAACAGTGACTTCATAGAACTCCCCCCAGACCACATAACACCGGTCGGGGGACGTCTATCACAGTTCCTACCTGTCTGGGAGAACATCACATCAGACAAGTGGGTGAGACAAATTATCCAACATGGTTATTGCCTAGAACTCACAGCTACCCCACCAAACATCCCCCCCAAACAGCGTCCAATGAGTCAAGATCATCTGACATTGTTAAGAGAAGAAGTTATAGCACTTCTACAAAAGCATGCAATAGAGAAGGTTCCAAAGGATCAACAAGGAACAGGAGTATACTCTCTATACTTCCTGATCCCCAAAAAGGACGGGTCCCTAAGACCAATATTAGACCTCAGACCTCTCAATGCTTACATAAATTCGGAGCATTTCCACATGGTCACGCTCCAACAAGTACTCCCTTTACTGAAGAAAGGGGACTTTCTTTCTACACTGGATCTAAAAGACGCTTACTTTCATATCCCAATTCACAAAGCCCACAGGAAATACCTAAGGTTTGTGTTAGAAGGACAACACTATCAGTTCAAAGTCCTTCCCTTCGGTGTCACAACAGCACCAAGAGTTTTCACAAAATGCCTAGCTGTGGTGGCAGCACACCTAAGAAGACAACAAATACATGTCTTCCCATACTTGGACGACTGGCTAATAAAGGCCAAGTCAAAAGAAGAATGTCTTCACAACACACAGAAGACAATTCAATTGCTGCACCACCTAGGGTTCACGGTGAACTACAAAAAATCACACCTGCAACCAAACCAGATTCAGCAATACCTGGGGGCTACAGTAGACACAGAAAAGGCAATAGCATACCCCAACCCAATCAGAGTACAGACAATGGTCGGGTTAATACAAAGATTTCAACCACAACACTCACTACCAGCACGAGTGTTTATGCAACTATTAGGCATGATGTCCTCCTGCATACTGCTAATACCACATGCCAGACTACAAATGCGCCCACTACAAGAGTGTCTAGCGACACAGTGGAATCAGGCTCAAGGTCAGATTACAGATCTGGTGTTGGTAAACGACCGGACGTATCGCTCTCTGAAGTGGTGGAACACAGAAAACATTTCCAAGGGACGGTCGTTCCTAGAGCCAATTCCACAAGTGATAATAACAGCGGACGCATCGCTCTCCGGATGGGGAGCGCACATGGACAGATACACAGTGCAGGGGAAGTGGAGTGTGCAGCAAAAGAAACTGCACATCAACTACCTAGAACTATTAGCAATATTTCTAGCACTAAAAGCTTTCCAAATGCAAATAACAAGCAAAGCAGTCCTGATCAGAACAGACAACATGACTGCAATGTATTATATTCAAAAACAGGGGGGGGGACACTCTCTCCAACTGTCCAGACTAGCACAGGACATATGGAGATGGGCCATTCCTCAAAAGATCTACCTGTTAGCGGAACACCTACCAGGAGTTCAAAATCAGATAGCAGACATCCTAAGCAGACAGTCAGAACAAGTACACGAATGGGAGCTGCACGACCAAATACTGCAGCCATTCTTCCAAAAATGGGGGCAACCAGAGATAGATCTGTTTGCCAATCATCAGAACGCAAAATGCAAAAACTTCGCATCCAGGTACCCACACCACCGGTCCCAGGGCAATGCACTGTGGATAAATTGGTCCAACAAATTTGCTTACGCAGTCCCTCCTCTACCACTAATTCCGTTACTGGTTCGGAAACTGCAGCAACACTCAATGACAATGATACTAGTGGCACCCACGTGGGCAAGACAGCCGTGGTTCACCACGCTGCTACAACTCTCACAAGTACCACATCAAAAGCTAAGATTATTACCCATGCATCTTACACAGAACCATGGAGAAATAATGCACCCAGATCCCAAACAACTGAACCTAGCGATCTGGCTCCTGAAGTCATAGAGTTTGAGTATTTAGATTTACCACCAGAATGCATGGAAATCATTAAACAAGCAAGACGTCCTACCACCAGAGCATGCTATGCAGCAAAATGGAAGAGGTTTGCTATACACTGTAACAGTAAGCACATCAACCCTCTGGACGCATCCACTAAACAAATCATTTGCTATTTACTACACTTACAGCAATGTAACCTAGCATATACCTCTATCAGAGTTCATCTCGCAGCCATAGCGGCGTACCTACAAAACAGACAACATCTTTCACTGTTTAAAGTACCAGCAATTAAAGCTTTCATGGAAGGACTCAAAAGAGTCATTCCACCAAGAAGACCACCTTCCCCAGTCTGGAATCTCAACATAGTGCTTACCAGACTAATGGGGCCACCCTTTGAACCTATGCATAGGTGTGAAATACAATTCCTCACATGGAAGGTGGCCTTCCTCATAGCCATCACGTCACTTAGAAGAGTAAGTGAACTGCAGGCTTTTACGATTCAAGAACCATTTATGCATTTACACCAAAATAAAGTGGTTCTCAGAACAAACCCAAAATTCTTACCGAAGGTTATTTCAGCATTCCACATCAATCAGTCAGTGGAATTACCGGTTTTCTTTCCAAAACCACAAACAGTAGCAGAAAGAGCCCTACATACATTGGATGTTAGAAGGGCCATATTGTACTATATAGAAAGAACACAAACTTTCAGAAAGACAAAACAGCTATTTGTTGCGTTTTCTACTACACATAAAGGCAATCCCATCTCCAAAGCGGGCATTGCCAGATGGATTGTAAAATGCATTCAAATATGCTACTTAAAGGCAAAGAGAACATTAACTGTTCCTCCTAGAGCTCACTCTACACGTAAACTAGGAGCATCTATGGCATTTTTGGGAAACATTCCACTAGATGACATATGCAAAGCAGCTACCTGGGTTACACCGCACACCTTCACAAAACACTATTGTGTAGATGTGCACACAACACAACAAGCTAGAGTGGGACAAGCAGTATTAAAAACATTGTTTCAGACAGTTGCAACAGACACGGGCGACCACCGCTAGGGAGAGAACTGCTGTATAGTCTATTCATAATGTACCATCTGCAGCCCATATGCCTCGACGGAATATGCTACTTACCAGTATGCATCTGTTCTTGGCATAGAGGGCTGCAGAGTGGTACATGCCCTCCCAGCCTCCCCGGAAACCTGTGTCTGTTCCAACATTATCTTATTTAGATACACTTACATGGGCACTCTTATCTGTATTCTACTATACTACTCCATCTAACCCTACTATGGCAAAACAATCTAAGGATGGAGCCGATGCCCATGCGCACTACCAACCAAGGGAGGAGTCACCAAGATACAAAAGACTCTCCAAGAGAAAAACAAAGTGCAATCATCCGAGCCCAACACCAGATGGCGATCTATTCATAATGTACCACTCTGCAGCCCTCTATGCCAAGAACAGATGCATACTGGTAAGTAGCATATTCCTTTCTAACGTGCCACATCATACAACTGAAATGACATTTCATTTAACACATAATTACGTTTTAACCAGGGTGGACTATGTAAATCTCAGCACCATCAGCTACCTCTTGGGTATGGGAGCTAGTCCGATGTCGGAATCCAGCCTATCCATGTAATCCTGAACCCGATAGGTGTCTATTGAGATAGTTGAGATGGGGTCAACACTTTTGTGGCCACCTGCCAAATGCCTTACTGTACATTCTTTTTAAGGAATACGGAGGCTGGCGGACACCAGCTATTAGCAGGCAAGAAGGGTTTGATAAACATGCCTGAAAAAAGTCAAAAAAGATATAAAATGTCTCAAGCCAGTTTTAAAATTATATCAATTGCAGAAAGAGGCTGCTTTGGTTTTTGAAGTTAAAAGCGTTTTCCGTCTTTTAGAAAAGCTAACATTGGATATTACGTACAAGAGTTTCACCCATGCTCTTGGTGCAATACCAAAGAGACCGAGTAGTATAAAGCCACTTGTTTAATGGTTGAGGAACACGCTGTAAAAGTGAACAGCTAGCCTTCACTATTTTCTTTTTATTTTCTGATGCTTTATGAAGTGCTTTAAAATATTTACTTTTTCTGAGTCACATTTGCTACCTTGCATATAAATTGTATGCGTTTAACCTTACCAGAGGATCCAGTCCTCCATTATGTGACGATGACACGGGTCCAGACTCCCGGTGGCGGCTGCAATATGATGTCTATCAGTACTTCCTACCAGAGAATGACCTACTAGAATCTTCCATGTTAAGTCACATACAGAAGATGGCAATGGTGCAGCCTGTGAAAGAAAATGGTATCAAGGTAAATCTAATTTGAAGCAAAATGAAGGTTCGAATGAATCTCGTCTTTTTTTTTTTGTAATACTGTATTAAAATAATTTAGTAAACTTTTATAGCTGGAGAACATCGTGTATTTACCTGTCCTGAAGATATTTGTAATTTTCCTCTAATGAGGCGAAACACAAGCATGAAACATTCCGTTATTGAGCTGAGGGTTGCCATCATTGTAATCTGGGACTGCCAGTTACGAGATACAAGTATTAAGTATAATCACTTTTACTGAATGCACCCACATCACATGTGAAAGGCCTGCGAAAACACAGAGGGTGGAGTCAAGCCACTACCAGTGTTGTGTTTTAAAATATTTAATGTCCTTCTCGGAAAGTAATAAGAAAACGCATTCAGTGCATTATGACTTTTTGAACGATCAGACTTTTGTGCATGTAATTAATCACAATTTCCTTTAGAGTCCAGCAGATAAACATCAATCGTCTGTGCTCACGGACATGCCATTGCCCCTCCTTTTAGTTCTTCTAGCCTGCTCCTGACCAATAGTTACCTTCATTCATTCCATAGTACTTTTTCCATGGCCAACATAGTTGTTTAAATTCCTTTTTATTTTTTTTATGTCCTCATATTTGCCACCAGATGGAATAGCTCTAGATGGAAACTCTCAATTCTGCCAACATAGTGCCTAACTGTGCGCCCTGGAATATTTTATGTTTAGCTTTCGAGAAGTCTCCCAGAGGTAGGTTTTCTACTAGTCCAACTCCCCTGATCGATGTCTCTATACCTTGTCTTGGGGAGGACCGGACCACAAACCCCTGGCATAATCATTGGACGTTTGTTATCTAACTATCCGACCATTTTATCAGTGGAGCCTTAATCTTTGCCGCCATCTCCCCTCCACACAAGAGGTCTGTTTCACTAATAGCCATGATGTTTTTAGGCAGTCTGCAAACCTAGGAGGGGTTAAAGATTTCCATTCTCTACAAAGTTGTTTAAATTCCTTGAGGAAAATCCCTACTTTAATAAATTGCTATTTATTTATATAGATTATTTCATTGTACCTTCAATTTCAACGTTGCCATTAATATTGAGTTGAATATATTAATTACTATTAATTTGGATATTTTATAAATTATTGTAATTGTTTAAATGACTTATTCTAGCCAGAATATGTGGCTGTTTTTTGTTAAAGAAGTAATATAAATCATGCAATGATGTAAAATATTTATTAATTGTATATAGGCAAACCGCAGAACCCCAATTCTTCAAAGAGTAAATTTAGAGATTAAATTTTGATTCTGCCGAACGTCCCATGGATTCCACAGTTCGACCAAAATGATGTTTAATATTTGGTAATTGCCCTAATTAAAAATTCATGCAAGTGATAGTGCTCCCTGTTAATAGAATTACCAATTGACTTTGAAGCCAGGCCAACAAAATCCACACCCAGCAACAAGAAACAGGCTTCATTTACATTGGAGAAACCTTTAAAATTGCGGCTGTAGAACTAAAGGCGGCTCTTCATTCCACCAGTTACTGGACAATTGAAAAGCCCATGCAAGACAATAAAATAGACATTAATTTCGGAAAGTATTGAGCACCAGAATTACATGTGAAGCACTAAAAATACACTTTCAATGTACCAGCTAATGATTTCTAAAAATCTTAATATACAACAGAATATATGCACATGGAATACAGCACATAATGAATAGAGAACTTGCACTCACTAAGAGTAAATGCACTTTGAAGTTGGCAACTAAGAAGCAAACAAACCCACTCCAAAAATGTTACAAGCAAATGGCCTTTATTACAAAACGCACATTTCACTAGCAACATGGCGCAGCCTAAAAAATTAGACGATATCACATCCACCTGCAAAAATTTCCAGATGAAACGTTCTTTGGACATTTTTAGAGCACCTCACACAAGCCTTGCATGTAAGTTGAAATAAAGCCATATATATCAGAAGTTTGTGTCACGAGATGTGTGGATTGTAATTTCACAGGTACAATTCATTTCTATTGCAAGAAAATCTTTCACCTGAAACCCCACACTTGAATTTTACCCCAAAGCAATACTTTATCTGGCCGGGAGTAATGAATGAGGCGCATATTTATTTGTATTGACACTTTATGTAGTGTGCTTTTGTATGGAAAATGGCAATTTCTTTTTTTGTTACAAGTTGAGTGTGATGCTCCCAACCAGAGATATAAGAATCTTCAGGACTCTAGGGGCTAATTTCTCAGGAGTCACCGAGTACCTAATATTTTGCCCACAATGTCTATGGAGAGGGAAACCCTTGGGACTGCTCCCCTGGTTCCTGAATGGGTTGTTAAGCCTAGAAGGGTATGTGTGAGTGCTGCATTTCTCTGTGGGTGCTTGCCTTTCCTTGTGTGCTTGTCCTACCTCACTGGCTAAACAAATAAAGATACTTGCGTAGTCTAGCAGAACTTGCCCTTTCCCACATATCGTATACAGGAAAAAAAAGAAAAGCCGCACCCTGGCCAAACTGGAGACACCAAACGTGGACAAAGTTCACTGGGCCAAACTGGAGACACCAAACGTGGACAAAGTTCACTGGGCCTCCCAAAGCCCAAATTACCTATGTCTCATCTGGCTCCCGCCATCTTTCATCCTCCCTTGATCTCCTAGAGAGAGTACGGTTTGAGGGAAGGGTTGAATTGTGGCGAATGGGCCAGGGTGGGCTCTCTGTATCTGTATGTTCCGGTTTGTCTGATTGTGGTTTCTGGTTGCTCCTCTTTTGGTGCTTGTCTGTTTGACAATGCTAATATTGTTTAGAAACCTGCTTTTTCTTTAAGGTTCCTTTTTATGTGCGTTCGTTGTGACAATGTCCCTTTTTGAGGGATTGCGAAAGTGGACGGGCCAAATATCAATGGCTGGCCTTGAGACAAGATATTCGGGCATTACAGAGGAAACTGCACAAACCTGTGTATCATTGAGTGAATACTGGAAAAGGGTGGAAACTTAAATAGCACTACCGTCATGGTCCCAATCTGGTGTCCTGAAAACTGCTTCCCCTGCAATTGTGATGCTCTTTAAGTTCTTTAATCAGCTGAACCTTTTCCACAAGCTTAGGGGGTGGGGGCTACCTTCCTAATTGGCAAATGCCCTCTTCAGCTACCGTATCCGCTAAAAGGTTTATCTCACTGGCTGAGCTTAATCCAACAAGTTGGTTGTTGGTAGGCCCAATGCCTTTACCTGTCTATACCAAGTGCACACACTCCAGCCCCTTCCCCCAGCCCCCCTCCACCACACCCATCCACCCCGCCTGATCTGTCAGGGCACTTCACATTTTCTTGCTTCTAAATCATCCACAAGGTGATTTGGGGTTTTTCTGTATCATCCCTCGCGTTTTATTTTAGGAGAGTTATTCCTCTTCCTTTGGACGTCCATGTGCATGCTGTCAGACCAAAGCAGTCCTCAGTAGCCTGTCTCTCAGGATGTTTTCTGCGAGTTTTCTGCATGTGCTTCCACACAAGACTTCTTCAAAAACTGTTTGTTGGACACTACAACTTGATCAGGCGCTGTTTGATCATTACCTTTTCCAAACCTTTTTGACCAGGCTTTTCCGTTGTCTTTAGGTTACCTCGCCAATGATTTTGAGAGGTCTAGCTATGTGTTTGAGTGTGGCAAAAAAGGGGACTTCATGTATATTTTTGGATCTTGTGCACAAAGGGATAAAATAATATGTGCTCGTTAGAGATGGTCATGACAACATTACTCAATTCTGTACTCTCCTTTATCAAGCATAGCCCTTCATTCCAATGGAGCAAGATTGGTCTTCGGCAGATGTAGTTTTCTCACCACTCTCTCCCAGAGTTGCTAGCTACTCTGGAGGATTATATATCTAAAGTGGAGGTGCAGGTCGCCATCTCCAAGCTGCCTGACAATAAACCCTTCATGACTGCCTTTTATCAAGCTTTAGCTAGTATAGGCGCTCCGATATTGGACAATGTCCTTAACTTATTCTACAAGACTGGTGAAGTGACTTTCACACTATGACTGAATCTACCTTCATGTTATCACTGAAACCTTGTAAAGATCCTTTGTCATGTGGCTCATGCAGGCGGATCTAGCAACCATCAAATCAACACAGTCCTAGCATCCTTCTTCCATACGCTATGCCTGCTCCGAGCGATCTTCAAGTGGATCCCCACTGAGTCCAGAAAGACTGTCACCCACACACTCCTCAGCAGCAGACTAGACTACAGCAATGCATTCTACGCCGGCATCACCCAGAAACACGTCCAGTAACTGCAGAACATTCAGAATGCCACCTGAAAGACTTTTACTGGCTCCCAGTCAGCAAAATAATCCCCTTCAAGCTCCTCACACAGACCTCCAACTTGCCCTGGCCACCATCACACGTATCCGCAAGACCCTGGCTGGAGGAAGATCCTTCTCATACCTCACAGCAAAGACCTGGAACACCCTGCCTTTCCACCTCAGGCTATCACCATCTCTGCCTCAGTTCAGGAAGCACCTCAAGGCCTGGCTCTTCGACTGAACCACAGTGTCTTCGACGGAGCACCATCGGTGTACCTTCCGGGCTGCAATCTATCATCCAATTTCTCTAGGTGGTGCCTTCAAGTGATGGAAGTCAGATGGCATTTCTAATTTCTAATGGGATACCATGGCTTTAACTGTGGGTATTTTATTCTCTTGTAAAAGTTTAAGGCTGTTCACAATTGTTATTATTTTTTTTAAGTGGCACTGCTCAATTATTTTGCATAATACTAAATTCCCTCTAACTAAAGTGGCACCACTGTAATTAACAAATAACTTAATATTTTCTGTTCACTGACACGCTTTATTGCTGAGCTAGCATTGCACTTAATGTCAGAAATCTTGCTCACGTCCAATAATATTGAGCACATTTTTTATTTGGCCAGAATGCATTATGCAAGACTCCACACCATGGTTGTTTGAAGAAATCTTCTTTTAGGAGATGTACACTTTGAAATTTCCTGGTCCTAGTGTAGTTGAAACTGTCATTGGCCTTTTCGTGTGTGTGTGTGTGTGTGTGTGTGTGTGTGTGTGTGTGTGTGTGTGTGTGTGTGTGTGTGTGTGTGTGTGTGTGTGTGTGTGTACTGTTTGCTGGTACATAAATTGGGACACAACTTTTGTTCTGTTTGTTTCAGCTGGTAACTCTGACATCCAACGACAAGACCATTGTTTCCTTTTCATCCATTCCGGGACAAGGAGTCATTTACAATGTTGTCGTCAGGGACCCTCGTCTGAATACATCTGCGGCATACATTCCAGTGCATACCTACGTTTGTAGTTTTAATGCAACAATAGACAACTGCTACACCCTTGGTAAGGATTGAAGAAGGTAGTCTCAAATTGGTGAGATGGGGCTGAGACCTATTTTGAATTGACTAAAGAGCTTAAAGCTATGGTACTATGGTAGCAGTTTGTAAATGCTATATGGAACTCAAGAAAACGTGTGCTCATGAGGACTGATGTAATGGATAGCTCATGTATCTAGACTTCATGTGATTTATGCTACTGCAGTTAAAGCCATGGTAATACATAGTCTTTTCTGACAGTTTGTTTTCCAAAGTAGGGGCTGAGCGACTTAAGTAGCTACGTAGCTCTGTAGAGAGATCTGTGTGCAATCTGCAAAATCTGGTTTTAATTGTGATTATTCATTCAGCCTATTATTTGACATATCTAGGCCATCTCACAATTTCATTGCCAAACTCTTAAATTGGTACATTTAGCCCCAGCAAGACTATGCCATGTTCTGCATGTCCATTGTATGTCCACATACATTAGGAGTGCATACAACCGCCTTTTCCTCAAATTCTCTCACATCCCCATTTTGTTTTATCATTGCTTCCAAGACTCTGGCGTCTGTTGCTCGTGAGCAGACTCCATGTAGTATTCTCATTACTTGGCTGTGCCTCCATGGCTTGGTTCTCTAGCGCTCCTTGGTAGACCCACACGTTATATTTGTGGACTTCTATCAATGGTGGGTTCTGTGTTATGATACAGAGCACCCTACAGATAAGCATCTGCTTCCATCACTACGCCTACACTCCGTCTTTACAACATTTCATGATTAAGCACAGTGATTCCTCTGCGCATGTTTAGAACATGTCTCCAAACCTAATGTACCTCACTCAGCACTTCCCATATAGGTCAGTCTGCAGCCAGTGCACTGCAGAAGAGTGCCAGATTCAAATCGGAATGCTTTGCAACCACTGTAGAAATGAGTGCTATAAATGTAATGCTAAGGAGATTAAGAATGGCTTACAGTTGAGATGAAATAGTGAATGAAATAATGAATGAATGAACGAGTGACCAAGCTTGTAAAATGCACAGTTACTCACTTACCCGACGCTAAACAGACAAGGTAAGGAAATCAGCTCTCCTATTCAATGTGACATCAATAAGTAAGTTACAATGTTTATTGCGGCTACATGGGGTTATCATCCTACGTTTTGCTGAGTAAAAGCTTTTAAGACCTAGTTCAGTCTTTTAAATAAAGTGTTACATCTAGAGAGTCAAATCCCCTTTTAAAGTCAGTTAGAAATTTTACATTTAGTGATCAAGTCTGTGCCCACTGTCCTAAGCAGATTTCCACTCAACTGTATACATTTAAGTATATTTAACAGTCTGTGTGTCTAAACGAGTCATCAGGGTTTTGCGTAAGGTATGAGGTTAAATGTATCTGTTGATGTACAGTATTGTCGTGGCCGTGCTACAGTCAGCACGTGAAGGTAGCAGATGTGATGTTAAAACATGGGTGTGCCTGTGTCACATATACTACTGTATAGGTTGTTTAACAAAATCTTGACACTTTTTATCTATATTGATATGAAACAATTCACACTTCATAGTTTAATTCAGAATTTACAGGTTATACAGTATGTTTACAGTTGCACAGATTATGATATGCTCTTCTTTATCATTTTTGAGTGTGGGCCTGGGGCCAAGATTCATGAGAGGCGCAGTCTCAAATGGGTAATGCAGCACCCCCCTTTCCCCAGTCCCCTACAATGGTAATAAATAGCATATTACTTTCAGCAGATCTGCATATACAGTTGACCTCATTTCGTCTGTATGCAGTAGTTAAAACAGTGTTTAAGTGTAACCCGAACACAAGGGCTTAAATTTGCGCAGTGAGGAAGGCAGAGTTTATTGAAGACTCCTGCAAGGGATCACTGAGAATTGATCACTTCTGGAGGAACCGGCCTGGAGAAAATATTAAATACCGTGCCATCATAAGAAGGGACCGGCTGGGTGCTTCTGCAGAGCAGGAAGCAAAATGTTGAGCTGGTGGATGTTGGCTGTCCTGCTTCCCTAGAAGGAGACCAGGCCCGCTCGGGGGCAAAGAACAAAGAAGACCTCTGAGCCTTATTGCTAAGGTGTCTTGGCATGGCTGTGCAGGATGGCGGCATCAACTAGGAAGCGGAGCTGGGCCCTGTGCTGTGCCGCGTCCTGATATTCTGCAGAGGCCTCCGTGTGGAGTCGATCCCTGCAGAATTGAAGTTCACTGACCATCCGAGTTAAGCCCTCTGCACGATGAGAAATAATCCATCATAGAGGGCAACATCTAGCAGACCATCTTTCTTGACAGGGACAATAGGAGGGATGTTAAAAGTGACCTCTGAGCCTAGCAGTATCAGCTAAAACTTGTGACTTTCGCCAGATACCTTTGCTTGGAGGGGCACGCCGGTCCTCCTAACTTTTATTGTGATGTCCGGGCTCCACACACCCCCTCAATGAGAAAAAGCAAATAAAAAAGCAGAATTCTTTTCACCTGTCGAGGGTATGGGTTGATCTTAGACCTGTCGGAAGAGTACAGGTGGGAGCTCTAGTAGCAAGACATTGTTCCTGGTGTTCTGCAACTCGTGTTAAAAAATGTAATGCTTTGGCATTACTCTTCGTTTAGCCTTCGTGGTTAAGGAATTTGTGGTTTAGGCAGTAGTTGTTTAATCCTATATCCCACAAAGTGCCTCTACCTAATTCATGTTGGGCCAAAGTATCAGAATCACAAACCCTGTCTATGAAAGTGAACATTAAACTTCTACAAAAATGTATAAAAGACCTCACGTCACTGAATAACTATTTCCCATCACAAATTTTAAAACTAGGCCTTTCCCTTCAGAGAGCCAAGCTTCGTCTGGATCAAGAAGATAGAAGCTGGTCTGAGTAGGCCCATATGCAAGATGAGCTAGGCACTAGTGGAGAAGATTAACCTAGAAAATAGAGCAAGATGTAACAAAAAACACTTGAGGTGCTTAAATATAGATATAGCCAACCCGGACTTAAAGGCTTATGTCCAAGCCTTGTTTGCACACTTGCGCCGATGCCCAGAAGTGCAACCTATTCACCTGGAATGCACCCACAGAGTAATATTGGCCTTCTAACAGTAAAAACCTCACGCTTGATATGCAATCCTACGTTCGTTATTTCCAGGACAAAAAAGGTCCTTAGTGCCCCAAAACAAGAACCATTTCGAAGGAACATGAGCACACTACACTAGATATATCTGCACCTACCCTGTCACGACAGAAAGAATTAAAAGAAATTACAACTTATTTGCAGACAGAGCAAATTGCCTACAGCAGAGGTTATCCAGTCTGCTTACACTTTAAGCTAAAGGGCAAGCTCATCGTCGTAAGGGATCCGCAGGAAGACGCAGGACTACTGGGTCTGCTGGGACGGCGCCCACCTGACGATCAAAAAGTTTGGCCACCAGTACAGAGAGAGGAAGAATAATGGCACCAACCAAGGGTTCATCAACGAAAGAAAGCACTCCGCCCACAACAACAGCGAAGAGACCCGCTCACCATCCTCCAACAACTAACAAACTTACCCTACAATTCCTTCAGTTAAGAAGGTGGGTACCTACCAGCCTCTAGTGAGTATTCTCACCATGGTAAGGCTCATGTTAAGGGATAGCTCAGAGCGCTCCAGTTATCAGTTTGTTGTTCTGTATTTCTTATGCCCGGATCAAGACTTTTCAGTGGCATACAGGTGGTATATCTATAGAGATGAGGGTGGGTGGGATTGTGGCAAGGAAAGTATTGCCGAGATGAACCTGAGGAAGGCTGTGGGGTGCACTATAGGGACTTCTCACTCTAATGCAGACGGCAGTCACCCAGCAGTCCATCAATTAATGCTTGCAAAGCTCAGCTAATCACCCGTAAGGGTATCCAGGCTCTGCGTTGCTGGTCTTAGTCGAAAAGTTAGGTTGTGAGTCTTGTCCTGAAGTTTGTTAACAAGGGAGATTTTCGGTGGTGGAGAGGCAGTGTGAGGGTGTCCTAGGACTTGGCGGCGAGATGGGCGAATGGAGCAGCTACCGCTGTGGCCACGACGGATGCGCGAAGTCTGTGCGAGGGAGGTAGAGCAGAGGTTTGTGGATGGTTTGTGGATGTTTAGTTGGTGGTTCATGTATTCTGGTCCTTGGTTGTGGAGGGCTTTGTAGGTGTGTCAGTAGTTTGAATTGGTATCTTTTCCAGACAGGGATTGAATGAAAGTACCTCAGGTGTTGGGTGATGTGGGTCCATTTGGGCAGGTGGAGGATCAATGTGATGGCTGAATTCTGTATCATCTGGAGCCTTCCCAAGAGTTCACCAGTGGTTCCTGTATGCAGTGAGTTTACCATAGTCCAGCTGGCGGGTGATCAGGGCTTGCATGACTGTTTTCCTTGCGTCTGTGGGGAGTCATTTGAAGATTCTTCGAAGCATGCAAAAAGAGTATGTAACCTGACGGTCCCCCTAAAAGTGGTGCCGCTAAACCTCAACTCCCCAGTGAAGAGCACAGCAATTTTTCAATGGCTTAAGTGCAAAAAAGCAGACTATGGTTCTCATACCGGAGACATATCTGTTAATAGAAGAAACCCAGAGACTGCTCTTGTATTGGATCCCTGGGCCACTTCCACTCTACAATCCAGAATAAATTGTGTGGGGTTGCTATTGTCCTCCAAAGGGGTGTAGGCTTTACTTTTGAGGCAAAGTAGATGGATAAGTGGGGCAGAGAGGTGGGGATCGAAGGGAGCCTAGGTTAACTCCGTTATAATAACCTTCTATGGCCTGAATCAAAATAAAGCATCACTCTTCACTGACCTTGTCCCCAAAGGCGCACATTTTGTGAGGAGATGGTTTATCATTGGGGATTGAGAGTACTACAGCTACATCTAGATCGGTCCCAGATGGGTACCAAGCCAACATCTCCTGCAGGGACTCTCCCAAAGTTTGAGGAGGATCTCAACTTAATTGACATACAGAGAAGTCAACATCCCATAGAAAGAGACTATACTTCTATTCAAACGTTCATAGAGCGCACTCTTGTATAGATTTATTTTATTTCCGGATACATCTAAAATAAAATCTTAAACCCCACAATAGATCCCATACAGCCACACTCCAATAAGACTACACATGCCTACCCTGCTGCGCCAAAAACATTTCACAAGACCTTGGTTGTTTAACGAGGCCCAGCAGTACGTGAGAACATTAAGGGTATGATCAAATAATAGTTTGAAATTAATGATAGATGGGAGTTGGAGGGCTAGTTGGATGCTAACCCTTTGGGAAGCTGCATAGGTGGTCATTTGTGACTCCCTAATTTCCCATTCTGCAACCTTTGAATGCTTAGTTAAGCATAAAAGGGAGAGTCTAGGCACCCAACTTAGCAGGTAGAACAAAGTCCTAAGTAGAGGAGCTCACTGCAAGAGTTAAGAGAGATGCACAAACTAATAGTAGAGTTACAACAGCTGACTGAGAGGCATCTCTGAATCTACTCTTCATTCAACAACACTGTTAGGAGAAGGGCGATAGAGCAGGGAGGCCATTCACTTATAAATCGAAGCAATTTAAAACATTCAACCATAACCAAGAAATAATTGACAGAGAGTGCAGCAAACCTGTAACTACAAAAGCATTAAGGGAGGCTTCCTAAGCCTATTAAATGGTGCTGTCAAGCGCCAACAATTGGGTTCTCCAGCTCAAGAAGATTCTGTCAGAATATATCCTCACTCAGGTACAGGAAGAACTTGAGGGTTCAGAGGAGGAAATCTCCTTAGAAGCAGGTTTGTGACTCAGAGGCGTGACCATCCAAAAGGCCCCAGGTTCAAATGGCGCTCCTGCCTTTCTGTAAAGCTTATATCAACACTCTGGCGGAGGCACTTAAAAGGGTATTTACCTCTTTATTCTCTTCAAGAGTAGTCACAGAATCTATGTTGCCCTCACACATCACTTTACTTCTTAAGCCTGACAAAGAGCACACAGACTACAGGTCTTTCTGCCTGATCGCATTCCTGAGTTGCGATGTAAAGATAATTGTCTCAATCTTGGTCAATCTTAGTCAGGAAACTCCATATACTGTGGCCCAAAATAATCTCCATTCACCAATCGGGCTTCCTTAGAGGTAGGCAGGCTGGAGATAACATACCCAGATCATAGAGATAGCCGAGAGGACAAAGCAGCTGCAGAAAGCATGGAAGACCTGCAACAGAGTCAACTTATCATTCCTGTCCAAGTTGCTGAACAATATCCCTCTAGGCTAAAAAATGAAAACCTACACCCATAGCCTTTGTCAGCCCATCCACTAAAATCAAAATCAACGGCAAGATCTACGACTCCATCTCCATCACCTGGGCCACACAGCAGCAGAGCTTTCCGTCACCATTAATGTTCCTGCTTTATACAGCAGAATCAAGACATCCTCGGGAGTCTTGGTGGGTAGGTTACAGCATAAGGTAATACTTTGCTGACAATATTTTAGGCTTTATCATACACCCAGACATCTTTGAGGACCCGCAAGGCTGAACTGACCAGATGTGCAGAGGCATCAGGCTTCCAGATTAATTATATCTAATCTAAAGGTGTGTGGGTGGCTGACCCACATAATAGTACCAGAGCCAGAGTGACCGCTGCAAGCATTCTGTGGACTTAAGCGACAATAATATATGTGGGCATACACTGTGCATCTAATACCATGACTCTATGCTAGCAATGTCCCCCTCTCCTAAAGACACTATTCAATGATCTATATCAATGGGGTAGGTTGGAGATCTTGTTGATGGGAAGAATTGCATGCATAAATATTATCGTATTTCATCAATTGCTTTTTGTGGCACAGGCCTTGACCTTGAGGTTTCCAGCTGTAGCTCGAACACAGACCAAAGACAACTTGGTTAAATTTGCATGGAAAGGAAAGAATCTGTCTCCAAAGTGCCTTGGACTCGCTCTCCATATAAGGTAGCCCGGGCCTACCAGATATCTGCTCTTTTTGCACCTACATCGAGGTGGCTCAGATCCACCCAGCGCTCTGTTGGAATTACAATCCAGATGGGAAGGCGTGGATTCAATTGGAGCAAGCATATTCTGACATTCCACTTAAGCACATATTGCGGCTCCCTCGCTGAACTTGTGGGGTGGGCATACTCTCCCCTTGGGTTACCTGTCATCCGACTAGAATATTGGCATAAAATAACCCACTAAAAAGGGTCCACGACTTTCCCATTGCCAGTATCATTCAGAAACCAAACCTTTTGCCGGTTAGGACAGACCCCACTTTCAGTACCTGGAATTTAAGATCCCCACCACGTTTGGACGAACGGTTTGAAAACGGTGACCTATTATCGGCAGAGATGAGCCACCGCTTTAATCTACCCAACACAGAGAGACCTTTTGCTTTATCCAGGTATGCCACTGTGTGTCATATAGGAATCTTCAGGATAAACTGCATAAGGCCCACTCCAGCCCCCCAGAAGCCCGGTTTTGCAAAATGGACATTGTAGGGAACCCTGCACCCCCATCCCCTCCAGCCCTGTTTTGCAAAATCACATGGTTTTGAAGAAACTTTCAGGGATTTAAAATCGATTATACTATTCTATGGTCAGTTACTTGGATTAGTGCAATAAAATTTAAATAAAGTTGTAAAAAAAATAAATTGAGCAGTGAGATCCAATAAGTAGCCTTTGTGAGTAGGGCGCCTGCTTTCTTCGGCAAAGGTTTCTTGAATTGAATCTGAGGGAATAAGTGGTGTTTTCTCAAGTCTGTTGTGGACAACTGTGGCATTAGTACCTTTGAACTATGGTGACAAATGTAGAATCCGCTTTCATTAGTATCCTAAATAACTTGTTATTAGGCCTCATTTTCATAAATACATTTCTGCCATGCCAGTGAAGAGTAGAGTGGCCAAATTAAACACGCTGTTTGAAGTAAGTTTACTTCTAAACAGACATTCACACAATTTTTACTACAGTGCAAAGGTCAAATTCTAGTTTATTACCACAAATGGGCATGAGAAAAACACTGTTACTGCCTCATAGTTTGCATGTATTAAATATATTGCCCAGCAAAAAAAGTAAACAACCTTACCATTAGTGAGGAGCCTCCAAGGGGATTTTACCTTACTATCCAAAAGCAACCACGTGCAACTTGGTTGTGGTTAAATATCTTTCTAAAATGAACACTTCTTTAAGCCAACGCAGCTCAAAAAGTACCAACGCATAAACCATATGTGTAGGTTGCAAACTGCTGTTGCAGGTACATCACGACGTCCACACAGCAGCTGAATGTAAACGTGTTTAATGTAATTTCGGTGCTTTGATTTTTTGTTGTTGTGAATAATACTTAATCCAAATTATGTGGTACAATAGCTTATTAATTGCTAAGAATGTCCTCTGCTATTTGTCTGATCTCTTGGCACTCCTAATAGATGTAAGTTAGTTTAGGAAATTATATAATATTAATTAAACACTTTTCTATTTTTCCTCTCGGCCTTTTCACCTTAAAATGTTACATTTTTTTAATAGAAAGGCTTGGTTCCAAAAGCAAATTTAACATGTTGCTTTTTTGTAATCCTATTTTTAGGGAGAGCTTCGACCAAAGTATTTTTTACGTTGTTTGCCATCGCTGGTCTCTTTGTTTGTTTCTTTGGGCACCGTTTCTTGAAAACAGGTATGGAAATTGGATACCCTATTTGTTTTTTTGTTTTTAAAGAAATAAACCTCATGGTCTAGGTTATGTGCTAATGTTCAAACACCGATTTACATGCAGTGACTGCCCACTAGGTGTTTTACGTTTTCTGGTACTGCAAAATTAGGCGACAGGCTACTGTTTTCAACTTACCACAGAGTACATTTATCATACAGTCTGTGGTATCCCTGAGTAAAACAGTGAAAAAATTAACAAATATCCTTAAGAAAAGTGGTTTCATTTCTCTTATCTTTTTTTATTTGGTTGTTTAATATGTTAAAACATGTGTAAGATTTAACATTGCTTTCATTATTTAACAGTCTGTTAATGTTTTTTTTCCAATTAATTGCTTTTGGCTTAATACCTTGAAAAAGGATTGCCATTTAATGAGAATATCCCCCTACAGTCATTAGTCAAGTGGCTCACAGCTAGCAGGATGGGTCAAGCCAGTTTGCCTACAGACACACACCTCTAACATAGTGTATGATTGTTTTTATTTATCGATCTACAGACTTAAATAATGCAGCTTTGCAGCTGCCAAAACAGATCTAGTAAGCTGACTGTTTATTCTAAGGTATGTAGGTTTTATGATGCTCTGCATCTGTTTTCTTTGCAGTTTATTTTTTTACAGATGTTTTCGGCCACATTTTCCATTTTACCAAATGGTTCCCCACCTGGATTCTTATGACTATTTTTCTTTCAGTGTTAAGAGCACCAGGGAAACTCATGTTTTCATCTGGAGATTTGTTTTATATTGTCTCATTCCATAGAATTGCCCCACTGAGAATTAAACAAAATGCATCACCTGTGGAGCTGCTGTAAAGCCTGTGCTCTCGGATCATTGACACCTGGTCAATGATTTTCGGTCAATCATAGACCTGGTCAATTGTTTTTCGGACACATTATGCTGTCCCTGCGGTCTCTTACTACTCATTCAAACAGAGATGTTAAGGTCGTCATCTGCCTGCAAGGAGAAGGGATGTGTGCTTGAGTAGGAGAAATTGTGGATGATGACGGAGGATGGCTGTGGCAGTTTTTGCTGCTGGCTTAGTTCCTTGCACCTCTGTCATTTAATCATTTGTTCTTTCTTGAGTTCCTTAGCAGGGTCGCTTACTCTACGGTTCTATGATCCCTTTCTGCTCAGAAGCGGATTGTCTTCTCCTGTGGCAGGATACTAGTTGGCAATGTGGCTCTACCCATAGACCTGGACATACCTAAGCTTCTGAATACCATTTATGATTAGCATTAATCCCTAATACCAGTCAACCTCCGACCGTTTTGAAGTTCACACTTCATAAAGACTGTGTTCTTTGTGTCTTTCTGACCTGCTGTAGCCATGACATTCCATAAGTGCAAAGGAGGCACGTTCTCAGCAGTCGCCTCAGACACTTCAGTCTTCATGGCCCGACTCTAGAACATGGGGTCCTTTGGAAAGTACAATATTCCAGTTTGTTTCACAAGCCCACCTTTTCCATTTTTGCCCCCTTGAGGTGTAGGTTATTTGCCTACATTAAGAAGTAGACCTGGTTTAGACAGAAAAAATCCTAATATCCGACCCATTCAGAATTTGGCAGTGGAAGTGGGTAATGCTTGCGTACATCTAAAATTGCACATGGCATTGATCAGTTACCGGAGTCGGAGACCACTTGCAGGTATTAAACCTGGCAGCAATTATGAGGAGCCTTGTGGCATCTAATCACGGGCCCTCAGAGGGCAGTTCCTCAAGAGGTGACTTGTTCATTAAGGCACTGGGGATTTGCTCTCCCACCACCTCCATGGCTATTTCTGATATTAAACAGCTGTCGGTCAGGTGGCACTCTGAAATATCCCTAAATAAAGCAATTTTACAAGCCACAGCATGGCAATTAAGATGATCATTATATGATTGCTTACTCTTGTAATTTATTTTTTTAAGTGCTAAAGGAATCGTTTTTTTTTATTGCAACCATATTTTGCGAAGGGCTCCAACGCATTGGATATGAAAGTCATAAGCTAGTTCTGTAAAAAGTTATTCTCATATCGAACTGATTTGTAAGGAGAGACATTCATTGTTGCTCTGAAGTATAAGACGAGCAGTTACTAAACATAAGAGTAATATTACGCATTTGCGTGCGCTTAATCTTTTGAAGGGACAAATATGAGGGCATAGCCATTGTTAGGACCCAACAAGATGTGTCCTAGTCGAGCATCTGAACATGAGCTCAAACGATGGACTGGTCTCATTCAGATTGCCTTAATCTCTGCTAAATGAAAAAAAAAATACAGAAAATATTGGGGTGTTCCCAAACTCGCAGGAGTGCCCTGCACTGTGTAGCGGCTGCTCACAATGGTGAGAAATGTACCCCTTCTCACGCACTGAACATACAAGATGGCAGACACTTCTTGATAAAGGCGTACTGTGGAAGATGTTTTGTGCTAAGACCGCTGAGACCGCTCTGGCCTGCTTCCTCACATTCTTTGGTGTAGGCTTGCTGGATGTGGGAAGAGACTACAGAGAAACTCCAGATGGTAGTAGGTGCAGCAGGACACGTGCGGTGTAATCCGGAAGCAGTAGGAGCCATAGGTGGAAACTCCATGTTCCCCCTTAGTGTAGCAGAGATTAAAGCCAGCAGTTGAGACTGGGTCCCTCTGTGTGGTGTGGGAAGGCCCAATTGCTGAATGTGGGAACTTGAAGAGACTGAACCCCCTTCTCACCCAAACCAATCTGCAGCCTCAACATGAGGGTTGCTTATAATGCAGTAGATAATATGTAATGCCTTGAGATGAGGTAGAACTGGCAGTTGATGATAATTTATGAGCAGAGCTGGGCATGGGGCTGCAGGAAACCTGGATTTTACCTTTCTTTGCAACTTAAGGGTCATTATCTGGGGTTGTTTCTCACTGCTTTCAGCTTTGAGTGGGGACTGTGCTGCAGATTCCAGCTGCATCAGCATTATCATAGTCCCTGAATCACATGCTCCTTAATCTCCCTTCTAATCCAGCCATAATGTTGGGAGTATCGAAACCTATACTATGTATGTATGTATAGGCATTTATATAGCGCACTCCCCAGAGAATACATGACATTGCTTGCCAAAGTGTGATGCTGGTACTCCCTGATTTCCAAGGAAAAGGGGCCGAGGACAATAATAGACCTCCGGCTTCTGAGCACCTTCCTCAAACAGGACAAATTTCAAAATTCAGACACTAGGCAAGTTTCTGTTGGCCTTTGATCCTGGATACTGGGTGGTGTCCAGGGACTTGCAGGATGCATATTTCATGTGCCGGTATTGCAGGTGCTATTTTTGTCGGGGTGTGTGATCGGATCATTTTCAGTACACTGCCCTACACTTCAGCCTTACCTCAACCCCTTGTGTTTTCAACAAGGTGATGTAGGTGATAGCGGTCTGTCTTCCTAGGTCAAGGATACCTGTGTTTCCATATCTGGACTACTGGCTGCTGAAGGTGGCCTTGTTACAGTCTTGAACCACCTTCATACAACTTTTTTTCTGCTCTCCTCCTTGGACTTGTTAATCAGATGGCCAAAATGTCATCTTTGACCAAAGCAAATGGTTCCTTTGATAAGGGCCATTATGAACACAGTGACTTTGCAACGAGTCTTGGATATTTCAGGCACAAGCCGTAGTCCCTTTTGAGGCTTCTTTGTCTCCTGGCCTCAGGCATTTTGCTGATGCCTCATGTTTGTTGGCACATGCAGGTCCTGCAGTAGACCTGGGTGTAATACAGCGGGTGCCTGTTGGACAATATCCATATCTCTGATGAAATCGCCTTGAACCTTCAGTGGTAGATGGTGTATGCCAACATGATGGGGGTAGGCCATTCTCCATGCCTCATCTGGACCACCTCATAGTAGTGACTACGTGTCCACTTCGGATTGAAGAAGTTACGTGGGAGAAGTGGAGATCAGTGCTCTTTAGACTCAATGGAGCCATGCCATCACATTAATGTGCTTGCGCTGTGCTCCATAAGCCTGGTCCTTTCTGCTTTCCAGAAAGGCCAGGTCTGTTCAGGGCCTTTCGAACAACATGACTGCATTGTGGTACTGCCAAAAGCAGAGTGGATTGTGGTCCTGTGCCGTCTATCTGGTAGTTCTCAGGCTGTGTAGTTGACTCGATTCTTTTGGAACTTTTCTAATAGTCCATCAACTGGCGGTCCACTGAAAGTCAGAGCAGATGATCTCTGCAGATGTTGCCTTGCTGATAAGAAATGTCACCTGTTTCTGGAGTTATTGCATTGTCATTTTATTTATATATCATTTACTATCCCTGACGAGGCATCAAAGTGCTATTTAAGCAAGTAGCACACTTCTCCGGAACCCAAAAGGGATTCATAGTGGATTAGTATAGGAAAATTTGAGTGAATTTGAGTGGTGGAGATGCAAATCTGTTTGTTGGATGGAATAGGATAATGGAAGGATAGAAGAGGGAAGAGTCTAGCAAGTATTATTGGGAGCTCATAGAAGTAAGAGGAGGTTTGGGGTAAGTAAAAAGCGAGATGGAGGGAAGAGTCTCCAGAAAGGGATTAGGGAAACATTGTTAAATGAGGTTTGAGATAAGTCAAAGAAGAGATTCATGAGGGAAGAACTTAGAAAGGGAGCTTGTAGTAGTAGAATGAGGTTTGGGATGAGTCGGAGTGCCTCAAAAGGATATATTGAGAGCAGGATAGGTTGAGACCGAGTAGTGCACTGGAGAGTCAAAGGTGGAGGCATGGCGGTTGGGGATGTGGGGCCTGGCCTGCAGCCAGGTCCTGCATCCAGCCCCCTGCCAGACCCTGTGTGCACCCTGCGCAACAAAGCAGCCCCATGCTGTGCATTGCTGAGTTGGGGTGCGGGCCCAAATGCCATGCCCTTCGGCCAACCTACTACAGGTGCCCTAGCTCTTGCAGCATACTCCCTTCAGGCATGTGTAGCATGCGGTTTGTTCGTGGTCCTGGCAGTACTCATGCAGACTTACTGACTTTGTAAAAGAGCCACAAACCAAAATATCAAAAAAGCCGGCCTATTGATGTTATCAAGGGGTTAGCTTATTAATTTACGTATAGAAAGTCTACCATCTTTGTCTAAAAAGCACCAATATTGCAAAAATGTTTAATAAACTATTAATTAAAAAAATAAAATGCCTTTCTTTTAACATAGAGCCAGGAGTACATGTCATGTTTTAATTGGGTAGAAGCAGTGTGCCTCCCCAAAAAGGGCCTGCCATCCACATCTGTCCTCATTCCCTCCATCTAGCCAGCTGTCTACTTTCAAAGGCACACACAAGGCACTGGAATACTAACAAAGTATCTTGGATAACTAGCCAAATCTGTGTTTTCTTTCTCTGGCAGCAGTACAGATCAGAGAGGGGTAGTCACCGTACCACATGGACCTCTAGGTCCAACCGTGCAAATGCCACCCGACCCTCCAACCTACTCCCCAACAAAGGGCTCTTAGTGTCCAGTCTTTTGCATCTTGAAATCCCCTTCTCAAAGCTCTCTAGGGGATACATTCAACTTTTGATGGGGCTTCCAGATTCCTTTACACATTCCCACCTCTGCCACGGATTCTGTGGGTCCTGCAAAAGGACAAGAGGGACTGAGCACAGACTAGCATCAGTGAGTCTAGTATGCAGACCTGCTGGATCTGAGCATATGCCCATCCCTTCTGCTCCCTCGATGGAGGACCTGCTGTCCCAACGTGGCAGGGTTTTGTATCTGAAGCTTTACAACCTGTACCACCATGCAACGAGATTGAGCTGAATCAACTGAGGGGCTCTGAATACTAATTGTAAGTTGTGGATGTTATTATGGCTGCTTGTTGCAGGCTCACCAATTCCATTTGATCTGACCGTTGGTTGAAATTTGGCTATTGGAAGTAACTGGAGGCAAAGCTGTCTGATGCTCGTCTGTTAATTTTATCTCTAGCTCGGAAAGGCTTTGCTGTGGGTTCTATAAAGGATTACTTATCAGCCCTATTGACTATTCTTTGTGTGCCTGATCAGCCCTCTTTATTCAATTAACCCTTTGTGATGTTTCTGTTAGGGCCTCTTAAGTTTCCCCCGGCTTTATTTATTATGCTGCAGTGGAATTTTAATGTGTTTCTTAAATTTCTGAAATGTTCTCTTTGAACCAATGCACAGTTGCAGAGAAGGTGGTGTTTTGCAATCTGGATTTATGTCTCCTCAAGTGGTGATTCACTTTAATTTAGGACTGTCTGTCATGCTCCCTGCAGTCTTCTCTCTCCCGAATGCCTCATCGTAGGAGTAAAGGCTTTGTCGGTTAGATCCTAAGCAGGCCCTTAGTTTCTAACTTGAAAGGACTTGGGAGCACCATTTGGGCAATGCCGTTTTTGCTGGATTTACTGAAGCAAAAAACTGGGCTGGCTCTACAGAAACAGACCTTGTCAAGATTGTGTCCTTTGGATTAAGCTGTGCTGTGGGTTAGCCAAAAATGAACCTCCAAGGGACATGCCGGCTCGTTCTACTGGGTCAAAGGCTGCTACTGGCTTCTGCCAAGCTGCTACATGAGTGTCTATCCATATCTTCATCTGACATCGTCTGCATCAACTCTCAGATCCACAGGGTGCGTCATTGTGCCCGCTCGGTCCTGCAGGGCTACTGGGTAAAATCTACTCTTTAGGTCCACCACCTCTGAAATGGTACTGCATTTGTGTGACTGAACTGCCCGCTATATCCGACAGAAGAGCAAGTCTGCTTAATACTAGAACTGCAGATTCCTCACCTCCCACCCACCTCCCTATGGGATGAACTTTTCATAGGTAATAAGATTCCAAGCAGGAGTTCACTCACTGTCCGTTCCTTAACAAGGGGTTTGGAAAGTTCCTGTAGATGAACTGATGTCATATCGCACAGGTGGTATCCAGCTCTGTCATCAAGAGGTGAGACAGAGTTGTGACTGAAGCCACCATGTGTTGCCACGCAGGGGCCATTGCTGAGTTTTCCAGATCCAGCCTTGCGCCTGGAGAGATTCAAAAGTTGAAGGATCTAGAGTTAGATATGTTTCCAGCAGAAAGTTCATCACCTGAAAGATTTGTGTACAGAGCAAAACCATGACCATATGGTGTACCATATATAACAACATTGCTTGAGCAGCAATAACAATTAATGCAAATGTAGACAAAGGTGAGAATTCCTCCAGCTGCAATCATTTATGCAATGGAGGTATTCCTATTAAAAACTTGTTTAGCAAGAGTCTTGAAACTTCAGGGAAGTTTGAACTAATATAGAACCGTACACAGAGGGTATTCACCCTTTAACAAAAGAAACAATTAGCACTTGTTATGCCAAAAGGGTCAGTTATTTCCAGATCAAAGAAGATATCGTCATTGCTACAGGAAAAATGAATACCATCTAGTTTTAAGTAGACCCCATCTCGATTTTTCAGGATGTTGTGGTCACTCATACTCCTACTCGATGTAGGGAGTTAAACATACCTCACATCAGCACAATTAAATTATTATAGATAATTCAGGATTTATTTTCCCATTCCATTTTAACATCAACGGGAAACAATATCCAGTCAAGACCATTGAATCTGAATGAACCTGAACCCACAGTAACTTTGGAAGGACAGGCTGCAGTCGAGGGATGCCGGTGACTGAGATCTAACAAGGAGAAAAGATCATATCAGCAGTGGAGATTGAGATATTTCATCCGATTACTTTTAACTCCTGCACCTTGAGATACAATCTATACTAGGATTAGTTTATTTCAAAATTGGTAGACCTACTAACCCAGACTTGTTTACCCCTGTAGGAGCATTTTATACCAGGCATTGGAAGTGCTCCTAACAATCTTGTATTGTTTTACCTAGTGTGTGGATATGTTATGTTATATATGATTTATAACGCGTGCAACTACTCAGGAGTATCCTGGCGCGAATGGACATCAGCAGAAGGGGCACCGATGAAATTAACTAAGAAGGTTGTAGATTAGTTTTGAGAAGTTTCTTGAAGATACCGAGGTCCTGCGTATGTCGCAGCAGGCCCGGAAGCTTGTCCAATAAAACGGCCACTTTTACTGACCACGATTGGCCGCCCATCCTAGAGCGGTGAAATCGCGGAATGGCCAGTAGGCGGCGAGAGGAGGAGCGGAGCGAGCGGCCAGGTTTGTTAAAGGCCACGCGCTTCCTAATATACAAAGGTCCCGAGTCATGCAAGGCTTTATGAGCCATGGTCAAGATCTTAAATTGGACCCGCTGGGTCACAGGTAACCAATGAAGGTCAGGTAGCAGTAGCCTCGCACTGGATCGTTTGGTGATGTTGAATCGGAGTCTGGCCACCGCATTTTGAATCAGTTGGAGTTTATTCATGAGGTAGCCAGGGATGCCGATAAATAGGGCATTAGCGTAGTCCAGCCTGGAGATGATAAGTGCCCAAGCTACCATTTCCTTTGCCTGCTGTGGTAGCAGGGGGAAGAACTTCCTAAAGATCTTAAGAGTGCCGTAGCAGATACCAGACAGTTTTTTAATATGCTCGGCAAACAGGAGATCTTCCCCAAACCATGTCCCCAAGTTCTTGGCCAGGCTGCCCACCGACCGTGGGAATGGGAAGTCCTGAGGCCACAAGGAGTCTCTAAACTGCGGGGGAAAGTTGCCGTACAGCAGTATCTCAGATTTTTCTTCATTGAACTTAAGGTGCGCCTTGGCCAGCCAGGTTAACACAGCAGATAAGCACCTCTGCGCATCCCCGGTGCCCAATTCAGAGCCTTTCCATGTGAATAAAAGCTGTGTATCGTCTGCATATGCCATGATTTTGGCACCCAGCCCTTCAGCCAGGGCAATCAAAGGGGTCATATAGATATTGAAAAGTAGCGGGCTCAAAGTAGAGCCATGCGGGACTCCCGTTGATAGCTTCCTGGCAGAGGAAGAGAAAGGAGGCCCCCAGACCTGTTGGGAGCGCTCCTCCAAAAAGGATCGCAGCCAAGCCCACGCTGCCCCAGAGATGCCGTTGGCAGAGAGCCGATCCAGGAGAAGCTGGTGAGGTACAGTATCAAAGGCGGCAAAGAGGTCCAATAAAATCAGAGCCGCTCTGCCGCCCCGTCCAGGCACTCCCTGATGGCTTCCGCTACCTCAACCAATGTCGTCTCTGTGCTGAAAGATGTTCTAAAACCAGACTGGGCTGGATGGAGCGCCCCGGAAGTTTCAACAAAAGCCTCAAGTTGACGAAAGACCACCTTTTCACAAACTTTGGCCAGTGCCGGCAATAAGGAGATAAGCCGATAGTTAGAAGGCAGAAGGGGATCAGCAGTTGCTTTTTTGAGAGGCGGGAGAAGTTTAGCCTGTTTCCATTGGATGGGAACACTAGCAGAATGAAGTGAGCGATTAATAATGGAAGTGACTTTAAGATAGGCACTCCCTGCTACCCCCGCTAAGGCTCTATCTGGGCATGGGTCCTGTAAAGAGCCCGACTTTAAAGATTTGAGGATGGCAAGAATGTCTGTCTTCTGCTGGCAGAAACTGGGAGAACAGGGGGCGGGTGGAAATGTTAGACAGAATAGCTGAGGTAGATGAGGTTGTCATTTCCCTTACATCCGACCCTGAGCTGTTTTGAATAGATTGTATTTTGCTAATAAAAAAGGAGAGCTCCTCGCACCACTGCGTGGAGGCTGGAAGAGGTTTTTTTTCCACGCTAGGAGACATAAAACTTCTTACGATTGAAAAAATCTCCCTACTGTTATTATTAGCCTTCAAAATACGCTCTGCGTAGAAATCACTTTTAGCTTTCTTGATAGCGTCATAATAAACCTTCTGAGTTGCCCGAAGCACCAGTTTAGCCGCCGGACAGTAGGCCGCACGCCACTGACGCTCCAGTTTCTTACAACCCAATTTTAACTCTTTTAGGTGCCCAGAGAACCATGGCTTTGAGGTGGACGATCTATGATGACCAGTGACTGGGAGTTTAGAGGAGAATTCAACCCCCTGACCAATCCAGATGTTAAAACAATCCACCGCCTCGCTAAGGTCATCTGCAGGGGCCAATGAAGTGTTAAGCAAGGCCTCGGAAAAGGCTGGGATATTAATCCTCCGCCTAACCGAACCGACGGATGATGATGATGAGGTGGAAGGAGATGACCCCATATCCCAAGGAAACTTAATAAAACAATGGTCGGACCAAGTCACAGGAAGGGGATCCCGGATGTGCAAATCAAAATTCGAGCAGACCAAATCGATCAGATAGCCGCCAGAATGAGTAGGTCCCTCCACCCACTGAGTCAGTTGCGTGAGGTCAAGTAGATCCAGCAGAGCAGCTGAGTCAGAGACCTCTGGGGTATCTAGGTGAATATTGAAATCACCCAGGAGCAGAAATTTAGTAAAGCGCAATACACGCGAGATAATTAAGTCCCCAAGAGTCTCCAAGAACGCTCCTGGAGGGCCAGGTGGTCGATACAATAATATGCCCCCCAGGGTGAAATGGGGTGACAGGGTAAAACTGAAGTCTAGCGCCTCCGCCTCCGTCAGTTCATTGACGGTAGAGTAGGTTGTGCGGTCAGCTCGAACTATGTGGAACCCTCGGGGAACTTGGGGCATCTGCTGGCAAGGTTAGACCGCACATCCCAGTGACTGTTACCTGCACAGAGACACAAGTTCAATGCCAGCAAATCCTCGCGGCCATAAGTCTGTATGCCACTCAAGACAGCCTGCCCCCCACCAGCAGCATGGCCCCGGGCGTTCTCGGGACGCGGACGGTCGCAGACTGGCTTGCCTTTGGCACGCCACCGGCGTGCCCGCTACGCGCGTCCACTGCACCCCTGAGCCTGCATCCGATTTTAAAGGGGAAGAGGAGGAAGCATAGAGCGTCAACCTCCGCCTGGACCGGAAGTGTCTTTCCCTCCACTCAATCGGGACAACACCCGCGGTGGACCGAGGAGCACACAAAGGACACCGGTAAGAGAGCGGGAGCAAAGTGCAATTGCAGTTCTCCACAAAGAATAGCTGCAAAGTAAAATAAGATAGTTATTAGTGTGAGACTTGATAATCGCTTATGGGGTTGTCTACAGCCCAGCTAGATCTCCTGTTCCTGCCCCTTCCCTTAGTCATTCATCTCTCAAATTGAATGCTTTGGGTCCTCAGTGTTTTCCTCTTCTTTTTACATCCTTAAATCTCTGAAACCTGTTTTTCTGTGCTGTCCGATGATGCCACGACCATGGATCTGCAGCCACCATAGACTCTCAATTAGATTGTTTAGGTATATCCAAACCGCAAATAGAGAGACTACAGTAAGTACAAAATCAAGCAGTATAGTCTATAATGCAGTCTGCAACTTTTTCTAATGCCTATGGTAATGTTTGATCTTCAGGCCATGTGACCTTCATGTTTAAGGGCACTTTATAAATCCGAAATACACAGCATTCATCTCATGTTGAGATCTGACTTATTCTGACATGTTTTAGATTTATGAAAGCAGATATCAGTTATTTATGGGGAGAATTGTTTTGCTCCAATAGTTTATTTTTTCTCAATATGGGTACAGTGGTGTACTTAAAGTGTGTGGTAAGCGAGCACAGTATTGAGTCAATGCACAATCCACCAATAAAAAGGTAAATAGTTGAGCAATTTGCTTCCTTCAGAGATTACTGTACACACAAAGGCAAGGAGGTACTGGAGAGCCCTAAACGTGAATTAATAGGTCAGATTGATATTGTTTTCAATGTCCAAGGGTCTAAGTTCCCCAGTTGTGCAGAATAAAGATGCTATTGTAATATCTCAACTTTAAACTTGTAGAAGTAACAATGTTAGAAGTGACTTACCCATTAGCTGCAGATAGCTATTGACTGAGTTCACTCCTCCATCCTCTCCATTTTTATTTCTCAGCTTTTAATAAAATTAAAGATGGTGATGGACAGTTAAAAAAAAAAAATAATACATTCAAAATTATCCACTCTAACCAGCCAAACCGAGTGGGTGGTCAGAAGGTTTACCTGTGACTAATCCTATTCTGTCCGGTGGGCCATCAGAAGATTTACACGGATAGTGTAACTTTTACTTAATCAGTGTAAAACTTGTGGTCCACCCGGCTCAAAATCAGGTGGGCTTTGAGTTTGGGAGTCAATTGGGACACCTGTCTGCCAAGCTCTAAATCAGTCCCAGAGCGTTATGAAATACAAATCAGTACTGCTCTTCATGGGAACAGTCCATCCCAAACCTTGGTCATCTCACCCATTCACCCTGTGGCCTACTGTTTTTTGTAGTTGGGGAATTTGAGATTCACCCCTCCAATCTCATTCCCTATGCTTTGCCCCTGCTGAATGCCTTGCTGAAGGACACATTCAAAATGCTCTCTGACCAAGATTCTGTCTTCCCTGGATTAAGTGACTGGATGGTGTTCTTGGACGTGCAGGATGTATATTTTCATATATTTGTCCTGCAGTCCCACAGATGTTCCTGGTCTACCATGAACCGCAGGCAACATTTTCAGTTCACCATGCTTCCATTCAGCCACACTAGTTCTACTCTGATGTTCACAAAAGTGATGGCGTTTTGCTACCCATCTGCAGAATTCTGGGATACTAGTAATTCCTCCTTCCTCATCAACTGGCTGTTAAAGACTAGCTTTTACAGTCAGTCCTAGACCAATTCCAGATGACAGTTAAGATACTGACAGTAGTTTGTGTCACTTTCAACAAGCCGAAGTTGCACCCGACTCATATGCAGAGGCTTTTTCATTACAGCTATTCCGGACAAGGTTCATTTCAGGTCTTTACTCTGTTACAACATATCTGGAACATTCAGACTATGATCTTGATGTTTCAGCCTCAGTCCTGGACCTTTGAGTGCCGCTATGAGGCTTCTTAGCCTTTTAGCCTCATAGCAACTCTGCCATGTGGTCTATGCGGGCTCTGCAGTGGAGTCCGAAGTTCCAATGGGTCCATCACCAAGAAAACATGTCAGATGCCATTTTGATTTTTGAGGAAACTGCACACCGCTATCTGCAGTGGTAGCTCCTCAATAGTAATTGGACTGTCATAGAACACTCTCCCTTCCCCACCCTGAGCTGACTGGGATGATGGAATCATTACTGCTGGATTTGGGAGGTCACCTGAGAGAGGTAGAGATTAGAGAACTCTTGTCCCCAATGAAATACTAGCGCTTACCAATTTGTGGGCCATTCATCTAGCATTGAAGGCCTTTCAGTCACTCATCAAGGGGAGGCTGCTGCAGGTTTTCATGGACAACACCACCGCCATATGGTATTGCAATAAGCATGGCAGGGTGGGGTCCTGGGGCCTGCACCAAGAGCTCTAGAGTTGACTGGAGCGTCCGTACGTTTCCCTGATAGTGATCCACCTTGCAGTATCTTTGAATGCAAGGGTGAATCAGCACAGCTGGAAGTGTCTGGCTGAATACTAATGATGCCTATTGTGGTAAATTTAAATTACCTATACTTAATTTATGCGGTAAAGTTCAATAAGAATAACTCAGTCAAAAATAAGAGACAGAATCAGTGGTATTTGAGGTTTTAAAAGGGGTTTTATTCCTTAAAAAGGAATTGGTTCGAACCAGGCAATCGGGTTCCATCACCACGAAGGTTCAGGAAGGGATAGACAATACTTTATTGACAGGTTATCATATATATAGTCAATGCATTACAGTAAAGACATATGCAGGAGGCGTAACAGCTGAGAGAAACGAGATAAGGACATATGTGCGTAACAGAAGGCGTGCATGAAGGCGTGTGCTAGGCAACGTCACATGAAACGTATCACAAGTGGGTGGATCCATAAGAGAATCCTGCAGTGTCAGCAGAAATATGTGGCAGAGATGCGCGCGCAGCAGCATGACGTGTGATTGACGTGGAACTGGAGGGTGAAGGGGACTTGACATTTAGCCCTACATGAGGAGACAGAAGTCTGGGGTGTCAGAACAACCTAATCCCAAATCATATCTAATATCTTGTGTTTGAGGAACTGTATTATCTAGAAGGAAAGGTCTCTCGGGCAGAGGCTATTCTATACTGACTGCTAGTGCGTGCATATGCGACTACGTGTCTACATGAGATGTGAGGGGCCATGGGCCTACCATGGTAACGGAAGCTATGAATTACTTGCATGGAGACAGTAAGGCCGGGCCCTTTGCTCTGCAGCTGGGAAGGATGTTTCCGTAAACTACTAGACAGGAATGTATTTTCGAGGAGCGGAGCAGATAACTTGAAGGTCGAATACAGTCTTGGCAGGCAAGGCAGGCCGAGCCAGGCACAGCTCGCCGCGCAGGGAGTAAGTCAAGGGTCAGGAAGCAGCAGACTGCAGCTTTCAGAGACAGAAGGCAGGAAAAGACTCGATGGCAGAATTCAGGGCCTAACTCGCCAGAGCTAGAAGACATGAAAGTGCACCATATAAAGACGTTGGCAAGGCACACTTAGGAACGGAATATCTGACCCATTCATGGTGGATCTGAAAGAGGACATGTTAACGTTGGACGCAAATGTATTTGCGTCTTCATAGCTGGAAGTGGAGGGAACATACATGTACTTAAAGCACGTACATGGAGCCGGTGGGGTCTACGATAGGGGACACAACTGACCATAAAATTCATATTACCTCACTATGCTCGAAGTAGCACATGGCATCTCACTACATAGGCGTCTTCTTGAGAATTTTCTGATGTAGTCAGTGATGCATCAAAATAACCTGGATTAAATCTGTTATGTTTATTATGTTTTTGTTTTCATGGAATGCAATTGTTTGTTATTGCGAAATACGCATAATATTTGTGGCTGATTTTTATTTTGGTGTTTTTCAGAATTTTTCTTCATGGGCTTCATCATTGCTGGATTCCTGTTCTTTGTACTCATTAGCAGAGTAACTAGCCTTGATTATGATGGTAAGACTGTTTTCTTGTTACAAAAGTAAACCCTGTGATTCAATCTGAAAGTTTTAACCATGCCACTTTTTAGAAAGGGTTCTTATTAACCTAAAGGTCTTACAAGGATAGTCAATTCAGAAAGAACACGAGGAGCAATTATTGCCAGGCTTCTTGGCAAACCTAAATGCTTCTTCCCACCTTTTTTTCATTACTATTTTGCTTGCACCTCAACTGTTCTCTTGTGAGTTCACCTGTGGTTGCTTTAGCTTAATCTCATCTAACCATCCTGTCTGACTTCTCAAGATGGAAAATACCTATTTCCCAGGAACATCCAGTAAACTGAAGCAAGCTGTCTGCACATAAGGCTGCCAAAGATATAGGGTATTTATCATGTAACAAGTCTTATATTTTGCCCCTAATTGAAAGGCAAACCTATTGCACCCTGTCAGTTTTCATATTTTAAGGTGATCAGATAGATTGACTTGAAAACTCATTGATCTGAAAGTGAAATAGCATGTTAAGTTAATGAGTTGACGCTAATGTCAGTTCACTAAAATGCCTGGGGTAGCAGAAGTAACATTGCATGCCATTTGACTGACTGGTATTACATGTCCTTTGACTAATCATTCCTGCATGTGTTGTCATATGACCTGTTTAAGGTCTGGCTTCACAGCACAGCTGTCTGCCGACCTAGACCTTATGTGTTTAGCCTGGCGCTGCCCATATACTGGAGAACAGGACTTCATGTTGCATTGGGCAGAAGCTGTGTGCTTCCACAGAATCTGTTGACCCTCCAAGAGCTGTTATCATTTGTCTTAAGTTGTACGAGCCAGAGCTTTTTATCAAGACAATCTATTGTGGTAGGTCAGCACATGACACTGCAATGCTATGTCTCCTAGATAATTAGATAAGGTTTTGGTAGGAAAGCTTTATTCGAGTTGCATACTCCTAAAAGCACAACATATATTTTAAAACTTCACAATTAATAATAAAACATTTAGTCAGATACATATTTATAAAACAGTTGTGCAAGTTTGATCAATATAAAAATTAGCACAGATGTAAAACAATAATCAAAACACATTTGAAGAGAGGGGTCTCCGCCTAATGGACCAGGCCCACCCCAAATACTTAGCTATCCCCACGAGAATAGGCTCCTCCGTGGTGGTACAGATAATTCTCTGAGCCTCAACAGCATTGGATGTCCCAAGGTTCCTACAAACTGGGGCTAACCATACCCTTCTTGTGGTGGCATAGGCGTTACAAGCAAATAGGAAGTGACCCACACTTTCATTAATTGCGCCACATGCTGGGCAGCACAAGGTATTCAGACTCTTCCACCTGCCTGTTAAATGTCTCCGGGGGAGGGAGCCAGATCTTAGCTGGAAAAACAACTTCCTGTCCATAGGGACAGTTATGCTGTCCCAATACTGTTCTAATACGGGACACATTTTGCTTGCCAAGAAACGACCACCCATCAAATCAGATTTTACCCCCCTCCAAAGCCTACCATCTATCCACTCCCAGTATAGAGTTTTGAGTGTGTTTATGCTTGGGAAAACTTCCCCCGCGGGATTATCATAGAGGTTGGAAAGACCCAGTTCACCTAACATTACCCTTAAGTTTTTCAACCATGGTATTTTATGGAAGGTGTCCATTTTAATTATTGCCAGAAACCCATCTGCATAATGCTTGATCTCGGGAGTGGACCAAAGTCGTCTCCAATATAAAATAGGACGCAATCTAGCTTGATCACTGACAGATCTTCTCCCCAGGTCAAGACTAAGAGGGATTAGTGGGGTGCTCTGGGGGAGTCCCGTAATTCCCCTAAGGAACCTGTTCTCTGCTATCTGTAGGGAAGTAAACTTATCAAAACCCCACAGCTTGGCCCCATATAGGGCCGACCCTACTGCCCTTGCATCATATACAGCAAGGACAGGTTTTATGGGCTTTGTTTTTGATCTTTTGTGCTCCACCCGTAGTGCCCCCGAAATTTGCTGATGTTTCAAAACAGCTTTTTCTATGTGGTGGGACCAGCCGTGGTTATCTGCTATTTGTACCCCCAGGTAGGTAAACTCCCTTACTACCTCAAGCCCGATGTTATTCATGTGTATCCTAGGGCGAGGTATACATCCTCGGGAGAAAGCCATCAACTTGGTCTTGCCTATGTTTACTTCAAGGCCATGCTCTATACAGAACTCATCAGATATTCAAGGCACGCTGTAGCCCAGCCGGGGTCTTGGACATTATTAACGTATCGTGGGCGAACATCAGGATTGGAACCCTGATGCCCGCTAACGAAGGTGCATCCACACTAGCGTCCAGCATCCTGCCAACTATCCCATTAATATATAATGTAAAAAGCAAGGGTGCCATGGCACAGCCTTGACGAACCCCTCTTTCCACTGGAAACTCGATGGAGCTTTGGCCATTCAACCCCCACTGGACTTTAGCAAAATTGCTCTCGTGCAACCTCATAATTAGAGTGAGCAATTCCGCTGGAATGCCTATCCTATTTAAAACTGTCCAGAGCTTACTTCTTGGAACTAAATCAAAGGCAGCCCGCAAGTCGACAAAAGCGACATACAGGCTGCCCTTTCCAAGAAGTACCGTCCCCCACCGCAGCATAGTAAAACGAAACACCTGGTCAATGGTGCTAGTGGCCCTCCGGAAGCCTGCCTGGAAGGGGGAAAGGGAGTCATTTTCGTCCACCCATTCCATAAGTTTGTTTACCACCATCTTCCCAATTACTTTTTGGATAGTGGCAATCAAACTTATTGGCCTATAATTAGCCGGAAGGGATCGATCTCCTTTTTTATGGATCGGTATAATAATAGCTCCCCTCCATTGGTCTGGGACTAGCGCACCTTTTGCGATGGCATTCCCCAATAAAAACACATACCTAACTCACCTGTTTTTGTCATTTTTAAAAACATCCGAGGGTATCCCATCTAAACCGGGGGCCCTACCCCCTTGTGTGGAACTTATTGCAAGTTCAACTTCTTTGGCGGAAAACAAATTGTCTTTGGGAAATACAGCTGAAATTGCATCCCCTCCCACCATCTCATTTGTCTCTGCATATTGGGGCCTGAAATAGTTCATCCAAGCTGACTCTGCAACATTATTATCTGGTTTGTTTGGGGTACCGCCTCTGCCCCACTTTACTATCTTCCAGAAAAGCCTGGAATCCTTGGCTCTAGAGGCCTCTTTTAGTTCATCCCAATACTTCTCATCCCACGTTTTCTTTGCCATGGAAATGCTTGTATTGTATTGCCTCCTTGCTGCTATAATTGCTGCCCTGTCCCCATTTCTAATAGCATTTCCCAAGGTTAATCTGGCTGCCCTACACTCTCGATTGAACCACCTGGCTGGGTTGGTGGGTACTGTACGATTTCCCTTACATGCTCTCACAAAATGGGGTTTTAAAAGGGAGAAGAGTTTGTTATGTATATCAGTAATTGTACTAGATCCTGGGACTGTAGAGCTTGCTAGTTCCATGGAGACAATTGCATTATCCACCTTGGAAGCGATAGAGTCCATAGATGCTGCATTCGCCAACACACATGGCCATTTAAGTCTGCGCATATCATTTGCCATGTCTGGGAGCAACCCATCACTTGCTTGGAGATTGGGCTGTGGTAACTTCCACCAGGTATGGGTCACACAAAGGGGGTTGTGATCACTTTCTATCCTGCTCTTGATTTCCATGTCACAAACCCCCTGCCAGAGGTTAAGACTACATATAACGTAGTCTATCCTACTTCTGTTGTGACCATTATCGTATGTACACACACCCTCCTTGTCTCCCTTTGTTCTTCCATTGAGGGCTCTCATCCCATGTTCCAAGCACATAGTATTTAGGAGAAGTATATCCTTTGTCCAGCGTTTAACAGGAGCTAGATTCAGATAAGGGACTCCCCATAGATTGTCCTCCTCCTGCCCCAATGGATCTTCAGTACTATCTAAGGGTTTGAAGGCCCTATTTAGGTCCCCAGCCACTATTATTCGATTTCCAAGGGACTTGGTTTGCAGAGAATTAGATAAGGCCTCTAAAGTGGGGGAACTCCCAGTATTGGAGCCTCTGGCATAGACATTATACAGATCTATCACACCCCACTTTGCTGATGAAATTCGCAACATTAAAATGTCTCTACAACTCAGATCCCACATTTTCACAGTGGTATCAAAGTTCTGCCTAATCCAGACTGTGAGGCCTCCCATAGGTCTACCCCTGACACCTCTACTTGCTGGAATCGAAAAATGTAAATAACCTGGGAGAAAATAGGATCACAAGCCCATGTTTCCTGTAGAAGGCATAGTTCAAACCCATTAATAAAATCAATCCATGATTGCGACATCAGCTTACTCCCCAGTCCTGCAATATTCCAAGATATAAAACTCCCTGGAGCAGATCCATCCCTGCATACTGTTCTTGTAATGGGCAATCTAGGGGAGTTCATTGGACTACCACCCTGCTCTCCCCAGTTTTTGTCGTCACCCGTGGTGTTTTGTTCAACTCCTTGAGAAACAGTAGTGCTTAAAACAAATGGTTCCCCACTCCCCGAGTTATGCATTAACCCCCCGACAGCTTCCTCCTCAAGTACAGTCCTTTCACAATCATTTGTTTCATTTGACACAACATCAGTATTCAATGCAGGGACATCAGGATTCCAACAAGACTTCCAACAAGATGTACCTCCCCTATTGTTCCAATAGTCAAACTTTGGTCAACAACCCCAATTCAAACATTGCATGCCTTCCAGATAGTTGTAGTTTAGACCATTACTGTGGGTTTGCCATTGCAGTGGGGTAATGGATGGTGGAGCAACCCTTACCATCGGGGGGTTGTTAGAGCTGTTTGGGTTCCTAGGTCCTCCTTCTTTGGCACATATTTGCCTTGGGTAAAAAAAGGTGAGTTCCACAATGCCAATTCCACCACTACTTGTACCCCAACCCTGCCTCGTTATCCAACCAGCCACCCTGGGGTCTTGAAAATTAATAACCATACAGTCCCCCCCCCCCAGATTTTTAAGAGTGTAGCCAATCCAGTCAATCCTCCTTACCCCTATTATCAACCCATCCACTTCCCCCGGTAATGGTCTATTTACCCTTAACCAGTGCATTACTTTATTTTTAAGCATCTGGAAGGTTTCTCTTTGTCCAGCCAAAAGATGTGGTACATTGGTGAGGACCGCGACGTAGGGATGGGAGTCCGGGGTAAGATTCACAGGAGGTATCCTTTGAGGTGGCTTAGCTGGATAAGTTGGTGAATGTCTGGTTGCTGGGACATTGGGGCTGGGTATAGGGATATTTGATGTTCGCTGGGAGTTAGTGGGTACAGCATTGCTTGGCCTGGAACGGTTGATACCCCCCGCTCCAGCATTAGGGTGGGGTTTAAGAGTGCTTGGTGGGGGCTGGGGTTTATTTGGAACAGTGGTACTACTTTGCGGGCACTCTTTATTATTGCCCTGTGGCACCGGGTCTGGGACCTTACTTACTTTTTCTCCTGTACTAGTACCCGTACGGGCTAGCACTACAGGGTTGGGCGATTGACTTGGTCCCTTTTTCTGAGACACGTTTGTAGTTCTACCTGACGGGGGTTTTGATTCTAGAATAGGTGGGTTTTGTGTCTTTCCCGTGGTTTCCTGAACCATGCTAGTCTCAATTAATCTAGGTTGTGTTTTGATTAATGACTTTATGTGGAAAAAATTGTCTATGGTGGCCTGCTCAAAATGATCCAAACGGTTGACTAGCTTGTTAACTTGAACCTCTATGGGTGTCAAAAGCGACCTTAATAGCTTTTCCAACTCAGGTATCAGTAGATCTGTCGAAAGGGCATTCACAGCCAACCCCTTCCCCTGGGAATCATTAGAAGAAGGGTTTAAGCTTGCCAAATCCACATTTCCCCCCTCATTTGATAGGTCACCACTTTCGCTAACCCCACTATTCTCCTTTTGGGTAGGTAAGGGTTTTTTTGCGACTTTCCTAACCTTGTTAGGGGGTTTTGAGGAGTAACATTTCCTCGGAGCAGTACTCCTTTTTCTTTTTGCGCATGGTTTTGAATCGGACACACTATACTAGATGAGGAGTCTATGGGATTTACAGATGGAGTTGTGGACAGGGTGGTAATATCTAATCTCGGTGGCGAACCACCCTCAGGCTCCATGATTGAAGGGGAAACATTGGGTATTTCAAACACAGCAGGCAGGCTTATGGAGGACAAAGGGGTAACCAATGCCGGGAAGGCTTGCGGCAGGCGTTTTTCTGTAGAATTTTTAAGAAGCTCAATAGACAGCCTACGCTCAGCTCGTTTTTCTGCTAAGGAGATCTCCTTATCAATATCTTGGACAACACGATAAAAAAATTTGTCTAAAGGGCCAAGGATGGTTGGTCCACCCTCAGCCTGAGAGGCGTGCCAAGGTGGTGCTATTTTGCGTAATACATTACTTAAAAGCCCCCCACAAAAAACTACAAATATTTGATCACAATAGGGCACAAATTTAAATGAGTCAGTGTAGTCCACCTAAGTAGCAAGAAAAATATTGGTCCTACTCGTCAATGGGGGGGCCGAGCCCGGCCTCCTTCGGCCCCTGACGGCCACAGACGGTCCCGCCCTTGTCCTGGGCTTCTCCCGGTCGCTCCCGCGCAGCGGCAAGGACTACTCCTTATATGTAGGGGAGGTGTTCAAGGGCGGGGCAAACAGGGAGAGCGACCAGGTGGAGGTGATTACAGCTTAGGGACTCCTGGGCAATGTAGTCCCTGTCCCTCGCCTGGCGCTCGCAGCCCTGTGCTTCCTCCTCCTGCCCACGGTGTCCGATGGTAAAATCCTCAGGGAAGCGCCCTGACACACAGGCGAAGCGGGACCCGCACAGCGGGTTCCGCGATGTCTCCCAGCAAAGATAGGCAGTCCAGTGGGGGAAAAGCAGCACACGAGGGTTCTCCTTCCTCACAAGAACAGAAAGCGTAGATATTTGTGGTGTTTGTTCCTCTCTAACATAGCACAAATCAGAGCAGGTCCGTCAGGAGAAATATGTTGCTTTATTGCATTCCCAGCCTCTTCCCCTTCCATCATCACCTTTGGAGATACTCTTGGCAAACTCATGTTCGCTTCTGCTAGCCTTGCTCTGTCCTCAGTCAATGTCAGCTGCCTGCTAGGTTGCTAAAGCCGTGCTTTATAGGATCAGGTTGGTCAAATACAGTTGGCAGTTCCGCAGGACCAGTGGGCATCAAAATCATACAGGCCAGATGGGATGCAGCAAAATTTGTTATTTGGTCTTTCCTAAACACAACCGATTGCTTGGGCCTAGCAATGGGCACAAGTGTGGTGCTTCTGTGCCACATACAGATACAGTCTACGGCTTCTCTGGGGATGTCCAGACATCATTTCTGGACATGCCATTTAGCGTCTCTCACCTCTTTGGTGAGAAAGCATCTCGGCCCTAGAATTATTTAAGGAAAGTTAGACCACAGAATGTTTTGTGGGACTCCCTGTCTAACATGTAATTTCCTAACAGTTTCTCTTTATATGGTTATAACCGGAGCATCCAGTATCCCAAGCAGAAGACCCCACTGCCAGCACAACACCCTTGTCAGCCATTTCATAGTAGAGGCTGTGTTTGTGGTATTGGAGACAACGCGCAATTCCCCCCCCCCCCCCCCCTCTTTGGAGACCACAACTGCAAAACAACTTTAGTGTCCCCTTTTCAGCACACACCCACCCTGTAGGAGTCCGGATCGGATATTTTCTTTAGGGGTGGTGAGACATCATTTTGGATGCGTAAGTCCTCCAATTTGTCAAATAGGGCTATGCCCTAATTTCTTTCTAACCCACAGCACCTTCTACCCCCATCAGCTCGGCTGACTGAGGAGCACTTGACCATTTTTGCAGCAGGAAGTGCAGGCCCTTTTGGCCAAAGGAACGACCAAGAAGGTCACAGTCGCAGAATAGGAACTAGGTGCTTTTCCTTCTACTTATGTGTGCCAAAGGACAGAAGCCATCCTATTTTAGATCTTCACCTTCTCAACACCTTCCAGCAGAAGGACACATTTAAGGTGCTCACAATGGCCCTGGTTCTGTCCACTCCGCATCCTAGATCCTGGAGACTGAATGGTAGCATTGGCCCTGCAGGATGCTTATTTCCATGTTAATGTCCAGCTGACCCACAATCGTTATCCCCTGTTCACAGTGGGCTAGGAGCATTCTCAGTTTGCGCTGGTCCATTCTTGCCTCATCAGTGCCACTCAGATTTTCATAAAAGTGATGGCAGTAGTCGCAGCACACCTTCAGAGGTTTGGTGTTCAGCCTTCCCCTATTTGGACGACTAGCTGTTGAAGGTGAGCTCTCACCATGCAGTCGACACCTGACGTAAGTCAAAAGTCAAAGTCAAAGAGTCTTGTATAGGGCAGAAATCACCGTTCGGTCTCAGGGCACTTCAGACAAATCGACACACCAAGGTTCTATCTCGTATCATTTAGGGAACAGCCATGTTTTTATTTCTCTGCTGGTTATATGGAATAGACGAGATGTATGACGGAAGCTTATTCCAGAGATGGGGGTGAGGTAAGAAAAGGAGCGGCCTCCATTTCGCACAGTGCGAACCCGCAAAGGAGTTGAGGGAAGTTTAGAACTGGATCTCAGAGTTCTGGCGGGCTGGTATTTTTTCAGTTTTTTTCCTAGATAGCAAGGGCCTGTGTCCTAGATGCTCTTGTGTGTGAGGCACAGCATTTTGTATTGTCCTCTCATCCTAATTGGAAGCCAATGAAGAGTTTTTAAGTTGGGACAGGACGGTGATCTGGAAGGTAGGTCCAAGATTAATCTGGCTGTGGTGTTCTGCAGAGTCTGTAGTTTGGAGAAGAGGTCTTCGTTTATAGAGGCCAGTAAAGCATTTCCATAATCCATGCGACGATTAGGCCCTGCACAATTGGCTTCTGAGTTTCAATTGGGAGCCACTTGAAGATTTTCCGTAGAATGCCATAGCAGGTGCCTAATACACGGTTAACATGCTCTCATGGAAAGCTTGTTGTCGATGGTGATACCCAAGTTGCAGATGGTTTGTTTTGGAGATGGACAGGGGCCCAGTGTCTGGGGTCACCAGTCGCTAGACCAATAATCTTTGGCCCTGCCGAACCGAATGATCTCGGTTTTGCCGTTATTCAACTGTGATTTGTTTTGCCCCATCCAGCAGTCAATGGGGGTCATACAGGTTTTAAACTGGATCATTGTATCTGCGGGGTCCGGGCCAAAGGTGATGAGCAACTGGGTATCTTGGCCAAGGGGGTGACATAAAGATTAAAGAGCATAGGGCTCAAGATAGACCCTGAGGAACTCCAATTGTTTTAGTTTAAAGGTTTTATATGGCGCTGGCTAGACCCGGAGGTATCTGAGCGCTTTACATGAGTATCAGATGATAGTTACAGGTTACATCGTTACAAAGGTTACACAGTTATTAAAGTTATTAGGTCCTTTAGATAATTATTGAACCAGTCCGGGCCTTCCCTTGGCCCCCCATCTGCCAAAGCCGGTGTGGCAAAATGTTATGGGAGATGGTGTCTAAGGTGGCTGACCGGTCCAAAAGAACCAGGATAGCTGATTCCTTTTTATCCAAGGCACGCCTGATGTTATCTACCATTTCAACTACTGCCGTTTCAGTACTATGTGCCACTCAAAACCCTGATTCAGAAGAGTCGAGGAGTTTGTGACTTTCTAGATTACTAGTTAGTTGTTTATTTACCAGGGCTTCGATTGCTTTCCCGAAATAAGGCAGCAGCGAGATGGGGCGGTAGTTACCTGGTTCGCTGGCATCTAGGGTAGGCTTCTTGAGAATGGGTCTTACTTTGCGCTTGCTTCCAGGTATAGCTGCTTGGTTTAGAGAGAGATAAAAAATCTGTTAACCTCTGTATCAACTGGGGTGCTAATTTCCTAAAGATCCGGGGAGGGAGGGGGGGTCTATAGGGGAACCCGATTTTATCTTGACAATGACTTCTGATACCTGTTCGCAAGTTACTAATTTAAATTTAGTCAGCAGAGCTATCGATAGATTGCTACTCCTAACTAGCTAACTAGCTGTGTATCAGTATGTTTTTCTTGAGGAAAGGATCTGTAAATGGCTTTTATTTTATCGTCTAAGAAAAAATATTTTTTGTCGACCCAATCTTGTGTAGGGACAACAGAGAATTGGATGGCTTCAGGGGTTGTGAACTCTTTCAAGATTTTGTATAACTCTTTGCTGGAGTTAGCATTCTCGATCCTCCCTGTTAAATACAGCTTTTTTGCCTTTTTGATATTATTTAGATACAAGTAGTGACTTTTTTTTATATTTAATTCGTTCACTGGCTGTTTTTGTTTTTTTCCAGAGATGTTCTGCCGCCCTGTTGGACAGTTTCTCAGTTTTTAGTGCTGTTGTAAACCAGGGGGAGGGTTCACTCTTGATCTTAAGTCTTGGAAAAGGCGCTACTGTGTTCAAGGTAGATGTTATGGCCTGTTCAAAATACATAGTCACTTCCTCTATGTTGTCGGTGTCCAATAGAGCAGTGTACATCTTCGCTGGTGCTCCCATTCATCTGAGCTATTCTGGAGATGGTGTTTCGTGCCATCCCTTCAGAGCTGAAGGTCCAGGACATTCAGGTATGATCCTGGTGTTTCAGCATCTGTTCTGGATCTCAGTATGGATGACGTTAAGGCTAGTGAGATTATATGGCTCCTGTGTCCTGCTAGACGACCACACCATATGGCACATATGGGCTCTGCAGGGAGCCTTAATGTCCCGGTGGCCAAAGCACCAGTGCAGTCTATCAGTTTCCATCCAGGTTTCGGAAAAGACTGCAAAAGATCTGCAGTTGTGGTCGCTAGACCGCAATTGGGCAACTGGCAGACCCCTCCTGTTACCCCACTCAAAGTTGATGTCACGGATGCATCACTTCTGGACTAGAGAGGTAAAAGGACTCTGGTTGAAGACCTTCTTGCCATCAATCAAAGGAAGGCTGGTGCAGGTACTCACACAAAGCCCCTGCCATGTGGTACCACAGGAGGCTCTGCACCCCTGGAAGTGACGGACTTGTCAGTGCGTTTTTCTGGTTGTGAATCACCTGGCAAGATCTCTAAATGCCAAGGCGGATGAACTCTGTCACCAATGCCTAGCAGATCACGAAAGGCAGTTGCCCCCGGATGTGACAGAGGATATTTTCCAGCTGTGGGAAGAATTCTACCTCAATTTTTTTGCCACTGCCAAGAAAGTGCAATGTCAACGTTTTGCGCTCTAGAGTTCCCAAGTAGTTTCTCTGTTGGAAACTCATTCCATCTAGAGTGAAGCTCTGGACTCCTGTTAGGCTGATGGTTGTTGGTTGAAGCTATGTGAGCATGGGTGCACATATTCAAGAAGCACAATTGTCTTAAGTCTTATCTGTCTGGATTGGCATTTTCATCTTTCCACAGACCTACCACTTAGGGAGGTATCTATTCGCTAGGTGAGTAATCTGTAGTTAGAAGTATCCATCAGAAGAACAAGTTACTTACACTAATTTTCTGGTGGCTACTCTTATCTATCCGCAGATTGCTCACCATACTACCCATTCTGTGAAATGGACTCCTATCCATCCAAAAAGGTCCCAGACTACAGATTTGCACACTAGTCAAGCAAATTTGCAGATGGACTCTGCCTGAGGTGCTTATGTGCCGCCCCACTCATCACTTCTGGAGTGGGACTACATTGATGCTGAGCTGTGCAATGCCACCTACTGGCACACAGGAGTACTGCTTTTGAGTTTCCAGATCCACTGTAACGTGTGGGGGAATAATTATTGGATGAGGAATCTGCAGTTAAATGGAGTATCCAACAGAAAGAAAGTTGTTGAAGGTAAGCAACTTGTTCCAATGGGCTTGCGAGGATTTTTTAGCTACTCTACTCTCCCAAAAGTCAATTTAAATATTCATTTTAATGTAATATTAATTCTTAAACATTTCATTATTAATATTATATTTAATTTACTTCCGAGAAAATATTTTGATACATTAAAATATTTACCTATACATTGTAATCTTAAATTAACCTTCCCTGAATTCTAAAAACCCCTTACTACCCCCTACAGCCATCCTTCCCTAAATCCTAAAAACCCCATACTACTTCTTAAGACTACCTTTCCCGGACCTGGAAAGCCTTACTACCCGTTAACACTACCTTTCTTGGAACCCCAAAAACCTGATACTACTGCTTAACGCTACCTTTCTTAAACCCTACAAACCACTTTATGCTATCCTTCCCCAAACCCTACAAACACCTTGCTATCCCTCAATGTTACCCATCTCTGAACCATGTCACTCCGTACTGTCTTTTAATGCTACTCATCTCTGAACCTTAACTATCCTTTAATGGTATTTTTCCTTGACGTCTAAATACCCCTTACTACCCATTAATGCGGTCCTAGAAACTACTTGCTACCAATTAAACATACAGTTTCCTGAACCTCAAAAACCTTAAACTGCTTAACGCTACCCATTCCTGAACTCTAAAAAAAAAAAACTTTACTTTCCCTTAAAGCTTCCCTGGATTCTAAAAAAAACTCTTACAAACGCTTACAGCTACCCTTCTCTGAACCAATAACCTTTACTACCTCTTAACTCCACCCTTCCTTGAACCCATCAAACCCATACAGCTACCCATCTCTGAATCATAAACACGCTTGCTACCCATCCCTAAACCCCAAAAAATCCTATTGCTCCTTAGTGCTTCTCTTCCCTGACCCTTAAAAACCGTATTGCTACCAATTCTCAAACCCTGAAAAACACTTACTACTCTTTAACATTACCTTTCCCCGAAGGTTAAAAACACTTTTCTGCCCCTTAATACCTCACCTGTATGAACCCTAAAAATCCTTAACCATGACTGTTCTTGAACCCTACAAACCCCTTACTACTCTTTAATGCTACTCATCCCTAAACCCTAAAAACCTCTTATTACTCATTAATGCGCCCCTTTCCTGAACCCCACTGTCCTCTAATGCTACCCACCTCCGAGCCTTAAAAACCCCTTATCCCTGTCCTCCCTTGAACCCTAAAAACCCATTGCTACCCCTAAACGGTACCCATCTCTACACCCTAAAAACCCATACCCCTTCACTCTGCCCTTCCCTGACCCCTAAAAAGATCTTACTACTCCCTAACACTACCCTAAATGCTAAAAGCCCCTTTTTACCCCTTAATGCTACCCTTTCCTGAACCCTAAAAATTCCTTACTATCCTCTAACGCTCAATCAAACACTCTGCCCGCTGAAAGTGTTAAGAGACTTCGGGTCAAATACTGGGGAGAATCTGAAATCGAATGATCGAGGCATGTGAGCTGTAGATCACATGCTTTGCATACTCCTGTCATCTAGTTTTGGGTCCCGAGGTTTGCAAGTTGTTTTTCTTCTAAAAAGTCTTTCCAGTCACAAGGTAGATTACTCCTCCTTTCGGTGATAGTTTGCATGGGCATCGACTCCATTGTTAGAATGTTTTTTTTCTGCCATCTGGTTCAAACGTGAATTGCTGCGATCCGGTTTGACACAGTTTCTCTGGTTTCCTTGAGTGTGCAAGACACTCGACCTCAATGGTATTGTTTTTGATTGTGTAATCCCATTCTCCGCGTATCGTGTTTTCTGAAAAAACCCTCTTTCGATCTGGTAGCTCGTGGAAGGTCTTTGGGCCTACATGCGTCAATCCGCCTTGCAGTGGATGGAGCAGACTCCATTTAAATTCTGCCCTCTGTACCACGCAAAGTTTCCACGCACCGACTCACACGAAGTGTGCAACCTGTGCTTGTTTCTGGAGCACAGTGAACAGGACTGCGACACGTGTAAGGCTTTCTGATTGAAGAAAACACTTCTCGACCATCTGGCTCAAAATCTCAACATCGGAACATGCAGAGCCAACACACAAGTTCCATTCCCGACCTCTTTGGAAAAGATTCAGAACAAGAAACCGGAGATGCCATGGGAGCCATGGAGGAACAGGACCCCATCTCCATCTCGGCTCCGAGGGGGACGAAGACATCCTGCAAGGGCCGTGTACCGTGACTACAGATCCTCCCTTGCCCCAAAGTCCACCACGGCCCAAGAAGAAGACTCCGGCCCAACCCCCACCTTTGGGCCAAGGTCTGCACCATGGATATGTTTCTGATGCCCCGCCCTTCGGCTCAGCACCGAAACAAAAGCCTTCTGGCTCCGAACAGAACCAGTCAAAAATGGGCACCGAGCCACAACATTCAGGATCTACGTCAAAGTCAGGCTCTGCCCACCCCCTTCGATGCCGAAAACAAGTTTGAATTCGAAATACTCTGCATCTAAAACCGCAGCATCCAAAACACTGGCACCAAAACTTTCAGCACCGATACAAGGGGATGTGCCGATTTCATCTAAAGAACAACATTTCGATGCTCTGCCTTCCAAACTGGATCTGAAACTAAGGGAACTAGTGTGAGAAGGACAGCTCATTTCCAATAATTCTACCAGGTGTGCCCTAGATGCTGCAGACACTGCTGCTAGAGCTGTCAACACCAGCGTCCTTTTAAGAATGCATGCCTGGTTACGTATTTCAGCATTCAAAACAGAGGTTCAGACTTCCATCCGAACACACCATTCGACAAGCAACACCTCTTTGGCCCTGTGGTAAATTCCTCATTTGAAAAAATGAAAAAGGACACAGAAGTGGTCAAATCTAGGGGAGCCCTTCAATTCACACCAGGACGTGGTTCCTTTCACGCTCCTTCTACCGCGAAGGGTCCAAGAATACCTCCTCAGATAGTACCACCACCACGTATAAAGGCAACAATCAACCCTCTGCCTCTAAGGGTTACTTCAGGGGGGGTTACAGAGGCAACAATGGCAAAGGTAGAGGCTCCAATACACGTGGCTCCCCTGCAATACCAAACAGTGACTTCCCTACACTCCCCTGACCATTTAACACCTGTCAGGGCGTTTTTTCACATTTCCTACCCATCTGGCAGTCCATAACTACAGACAAATGAGTACTGGAAATTATCCGTTCTGGTTATTGCCAGGAGTTCACTAACAATCCTCCAAACATTCCTCCACGGTCACACAAACTATCACCAGACCACTTTCACCTCCTCAAATAGGTTTAGTGTCTCCTTCTAACAGGGGTTATAGAGCCCTTACCTCTACAATATCACGAGTCCGGCGTATACTCCTATTTTCTCATACCTAAAAAGGACGGTTCTTTCAGACCAATCTTAGACCTCCGAGAACTAAATCTTTACATACAGTCAGACCATTTTCACATGGTAACATTTAACAAGTGCCCCCACTTCTGCAACAGTGCGACTTTCTGTCTACGCTAGACTTAAGACTCCTACACACATTTTCCAATACATCGCGCTCTTCGCAAATATCTCAGATTTGTGGTAGCGGGCCAACATTACCAGTTCAAGGTACTCCCGTTCAGAGTCACCACTGCTCCCAGAGTGTCTGGCAGTAGTCGCTGCTCACCTGAGGAGACAACCAATTCATGTCTTTCCCTACTTATCAAAGCCGGTATGTATCCAAGATGTCTCCAACACACTCACAGGACACTACAATTACTACACCAACTGGGGTTCACAGTCAATGTCTTGATCTCACATCTCCAACCTTCCAACACTCAAAACTACCTAAGAGCCACTTTAGATACTCAAAAGGCTCTTGCATTTCCCACCACAGCCAGAATTCGCAACATTCAGGCTCTAGTTCTTCAGTTTCAATCCAATCACTTGCTTCCAGCTAGAGTGTATATGCAACTACTGGGTAGGATGGCACCTTGCATCATCGTTCCTCATGCCAGGCTTCACATGCGACCCCTACAGGAATGCTTAGCAAATCAGTGGAACCAATCGCAGGGTCTTTTAACCAATCTAGTGAGGTAAACAGCAGTACTTATTGCTCTCTGCAGTGATGGAACACACAACATTGATCAAAGGACAGCCCTTCATAGACCCAGTTCCACAGGCAATGCCAACAGCGGACGCATCCCTCACTGGCTGGGGAGCTCATTTTCAGCACCATACAGTGCAAGGCCTGTGGAACCAACAACAAAAATCTCTTCACATAAACCATCTAGAGCTGCTAGCAGTCTTTCTAGCGCTCAAATCATTTCAGACTCACCTGGATGGCAAAGCTGTCCTAGTTCCTTACGACAACATGACAGCTATGTATTACATAAAAAAGCAGGGGGGACACACCCTCTCCAACTGTCACACTTGGCTCAAGACTTTTGGAGGTGGGCCATTTACCACAAAATCTATCTCTTAACTGAACACCTCCCAGGAGTAAACAATCAGATTGCAAATCTCCTCAGCAGACAGAGAGCAAATACACGAAAGGGAGCTCCACCCTCTGGTTCTCTTCCCATACTTTCAAAGTTGAAGAGTCCCTCACATAGATCGGTTTGCCACACACCAAAATGTCCAAACTTTCCCTCCAGGTACCCACACCCGCTCTCCAAAGGCAATGCACTATGGATGAACAGGTCAGGGATATTTGCCTATGCTTTTCCACCTCTTCCACTCATTCCATTAGTGGTTTGGAAACTCAGGTAAACATCCCTCACTCTCATCCTAGTAGCTCCCACAGGGGCTCGTCATCCTTGGTTCACAACCCTGTTGGAGCTGTGTCTGGTTTCACATCAAAAGCTGCTCCTCGCATCCATTCTCCTCACACAGAGCCATGGAGAAATCCGACACCCAGATCCCAAACAACTGAACCTCGCCATCTGGTTCCTGAAGTAATAGAGCTTGGTTATCTAAATCTCCCACCAGACTGTATGAACATTATTAGAGAGGCCAGAAGGCCTACTACATGAGCCTGTTATGCAGCCAGATGGAAACTTTTTGTTAACTATTGCAATACCAACAACATCCATCCTCTTGATGCTTCCATACAAAATATCATTTGTTACCCATTACACTTGCAGTAGTCCGGATTAGCTTACGCTTCTATGCGACTACATCTTGCTGCAATAGCTGCAGATCTGCAGAATAGTCCACATTTATCGCTTTTCAGAGTGCCAGTAATCTAAGCTTTCTTGGAAGGACTCCAGAGTCATACCACCAAGACTTCCACCTGCTCCAGTGTGGAATCTTAATATAGTCCTCACAAGATTAATGGACCACCTTTTGAACCCATGCATAAATGTGGCCACTATTTCTCTCCTGGAAAACTGATTTCCTCATTGGAATCACTTCACTGAGGAGAATGGGTGAACTACAGGCACTAACTAAAGAAGAATCCTTTTTCCAACTTCACAGAGATAACGTTGTTCTTCGTACCAACCCCAAATTTCTACCTAAGGTAGTATCTGCCTTTCACATCAATCAGTCAGTTGAATTACCAGTATTCTTTCCTAAACCTGATTCTGTGGCAGAACGAGCTCTACACACCTTAGATGTCAGAAGAGGCCTTTTATATTACATTAAAAGAACTAATTCATTTTGTAAGACTAAACAATTTTTCGTTGCTTTTGCCCCATCACACAAGGGCAATCCCAGAACCAAGTCTGGTATCGCCAGATGGATTGTTAAATGCATTCAAACTTGTTATGCAAAAGAAAAGAACTTTAACAGTACCCCCTAGAGCACATTTGTGGTGGTGTGAGCGTAGCGGGCCGGAAAAGCAGGCGAGGAGGCCGTATGTAGTGGGCAATACTGGTCTTTTATTATGGAGGAACAGAATGGAATGTCACAACTGACAGAAAGGGAGGCTCTAGGCGATGGATTCCGGTCCTGGTCTTCTGTTCTGCTCGGCGTCTTCCGACACTCCAAGGACGGCTCCGATGACGGGGAGGATCCAAGGAGGGCAGAAAGAGAGGGAAAAAATAAGGGACCGTTAGTCCTATCCAGAACTCAACGCAGTATATACTGCTCACCGTCACCCGGGTAGTGCGAGAGAGGGCGGAAAGAGGCAGTGAGGGAAGGAGGGTACCGGGAGGAAGGAATAAAGGTCGGGAAATAGAGAGGGTGCTGAGGCGGGACGTGAGAGGAGCGGTTTAGGTCTTCTGTGAGGTGGTATACACTTATCTTACAGTGCAGGGGAGGTGAGACTATGGAGAAAAGGGGGTATTTACAGGGACTTTAAAGGGACTCCTAGCGAGTAGGGAAAAAGAAGGCTAAAGGCACTCACGCGGTCCGCCGTAACTCTCCAGTGAGTTACGGCCGCTCTCCAGCCACCTCCTTAGGACTCCACCACTCTTCTGTCCACACGTCTTTGTCGCACGTCTGCTCTCCCTCTCCGTCTCCAGCCAGAGGGTCCTGCCCCGAAACTCCGACGGCGTGTTGTCCTCGATCCACGGTTTTATCCTGTGCTGGCGCTGCCTCTGGGGCGGGACTTCCGGGGGCAGCGAGATATGGTTCCTCCAGACCTGGTGCTCTGGTTGGTCCCTGCGGGAGAGAGAAGGGCGGGGTTTAGTTGGTAATGGCTGGTGTTCCGAGTCCTGTTTTGGCTGCAGGGTTGTAGTCCCGGTGGAAACGGACGAGGTACGTGCGGGGGAGGGTGGCCTCCAGGTGGGGGTCTTCGGGACACCGTCTCACAACATTCCACTCTCAAAATAGGGGCTACTATGGCTTTCATAGGAAACATCCCCATAGTTGACATTTGTAAAGCAGCAACATGGTCTACACCACACACATTCACCAGACACTATTGTGTAAATGTGTTAGTGAGACAACAAGCCAATGTGGGCCACGCAGTACTTAGAACACTATTTGAGACCACTCCAACAGCTACAGGTTAGCCACCGCTTTGCGAGAATACTGCTGTATAATCTATGCAACGCATGTGATCTACAGCTCAAATCCCTCGAACGGATAATGTTACTTACCCAGTAAGCATCTGTTGTTGGCATGTAGAGCTGTAGATTCACATGCGCCCACGTGCCTCCCCGGGTACGTGTACTGGTTGCAATCCTCTTTTACTCTATATACATACGCATGGACATCTCTATTCTTTACTTACTAACTCCATTCTCACGGTCTGCGGGAAAATAATCTAACAATGGAGTCGATGCCTATACGCACTATCACCGAATGGGGAGTCCCCCACCTCAGGACTGGAAATACTACTTCGACGAAAAAGAACTTGCAAACATTCAGACCCAACACTAGATGGCAGGAATATGCACAGCATGTGAATCTACAGCTCTACATGCCAAGAACAGATGCTTACTGGGTAAGTAACATTATCCTTCTGATCCCCCTGATAGTTCCTCATTTCTAAGGCGACCATCATAGTCCCACTTGTGGTCCCTGTTATTTCTGTTGCCACCTCCCTCCTTGCAGTTATCAACATCCTTGGTATTGTGATCTCTGGAAAGGAGGTACTAGGTCATACCAGGGGCATTGTTGTAAAGCCCTTAAAAGTGGCGAGCAACACAGAAAACCCTCTCTTTAAAGCAGTTGAAGAATGTTTTTTGTGTATCAGTCCAAGCACCTCCAGGACTACATTCTGCTGTTTATGTGCATTGAAGCTGTGCTTCATTGCTATTTGGTAGAAATGAGCACTACCCTGCTAATTAAGTCATTTACAGAATGTGTAATATTATACCATCATTTGGTAGTGGTGTGAACACAACCAGTTCCTGTGACATTACCGCAAATTTAGAGATGATTGTGCAAGCCTCGTTTCTGTCGCTTTCATCAGTTGGTGTTAAATTAGTACCGTCATTTTGCTTGTGGTCTTATACTAAAGGCACAAAATGCAGTCATTTTCGCTGAATGGAAAATATTGTTAAATGCACTAAAATCTACTTTTTACACATTTCATCAGGTTTGTTTAAAGCTTTCCACATATTCTGAAAGCCCCCCAAAGTGGTACATATGAGAATGACAAAATATGGCAAATATTAGTGAATGGTCCATTTATTATTTTTTGTAATGATGGCTTATATATGTAAGGTAAACTTCCCGTTTTTATGTGTGGCTTTACGGCGCAGCAGTTTTTAGCAGTTCTCTAAAATATGCACAAAGCGGGGGTGTAAGAATCTGGCTGAGCGGTGGTGCCCGCTAGGTTTGTGGTTAATGAGGTATGTGGAGGCCATGTTGTGTAAGACTGTGTGTGTGTGTGTGTGTGTGTAAGGACTTTGAAGGCTGCTCATTTTTGGATTGTGAGACACTGGAGCTCTGTGAGGGGTGGGAATTAGAGGGTGAACCCAGCTGCTGACGTTTGTATGGTCTGTAGTTTTTTTCAGTTGAGCAATGATTCCAGCATAGGGTTTATTGTTGTAGCCCAGCTTGCAGTTGATGAGGGCTTAGGTGACTGTTCTGCAAGAGTTGCTGAGGTGCCACTTGAGGATCTTCTTGAGTGTATTGAAGCCTGTGATGGAGACTGTTCACTTGACCAGTCTAGTTCTTTGCGTAGGTTTCCGGAAAGGGTGTGGTTCCAACAGGTGGAGTTCCAGAGTATGGTGTCTTGGCCAAAGATGACTGCTTCCGTCTGTGTTGCACTTGAGGCAGTTGCTTTTAAGCCGATTAGTGACTTTAGACATGCAGGCGGAGAAATTGGTCTGGTGTTCTGCGTCTGGTCAGAGAGGGAGAGTGTGAGTTGGGTGTCATCAGCCTAGGATATAAAGTTTATTCAGTAGACTCGGATGATGCTGGCAAGTGGGGTCATGTAGGCGTTGAACAAAGTGGGGCTGAGTGAAGATTTTCATGGAACTCCACAGATAAGGTTGACCAAGTTCATGGTGCAAGAGGGCAGGCTGACTAACTGGTTGTTCTACCTTGCATACTCTGCAGACAGAGGGCTATGTAGGCTGAGGCCCATTTAGTAATGCAAAAAGAACAATTGATGGACAGAATGCAGAACAATATCAACCATTCACCTCAGTACAGAGTTCTGGGCCAAAATCTATTGTTTTTTTGCTCACCATGCCATTCCAGTTTGGACAGAGCCATATGCAAATCAGTCTTAACCCTGCGCCCAATGGGAACAGTCCAGCCCGAACTGCCTGGCCAGATCCTCTCTGGACAGGAAACCAGCATCCTAGGACCGGTTTTGGGCTTTCAGCCCTCATCAGCCAAGATAGCTTGACTCCAGTGGCATGGAGAGCATGGGACACACATCTGGGCATACCCGTTCCACTCGGTGTGACTGATGCAGAAAGAACAATTGATGGACAGAATGCTGAACAATGTCATACGTTCACCCCAGTACAGAGATCTGGGCCTAAATCCATTGTTTTTTTAGCACCATTAAACAGAGAAAAGATCCCTTGGAGAACACCTGTCAATATCCTAAGATGTATAAATTTACATCATTGTAGCCCAAGTATAAGAAATAGATATTTTCACAACATACATTTTTCTTTCGGTTATCTTTTTATTTTTAAAAAAATTTTGGGGAAATTTTTATACAGTCTGTATACAAAGTTAAAAACAAAGCATCACCAAATACATCAAGAAAAAAACAGTTATAATGACATTACTTCGTGTTAAAATCAATCCTTTTTAAAGAAGGATTTCCTAATTAATTAAAAATGAGAAAAAGGGCAAATGGATCAAGAGAGAATATTAGGAGAGAGCAAAACAGACAGTATTCTTTGTCATATAGATACACATCAGGGAACCTGATTTTTAGAAACCACTCCAGGATACATAATTATTTTGTTATCTATGGAGTAAGCTCAATCCCTTGATTGTGTTTACACTCTGCGTCGACGCGTTTCGATTGTTTATTTTTAATTGACTATCTTTTTCAAGACCAAAATTGATAGGCCTCTCCTGTTACCAGGCACTGGGTGGTTGCAGTTTTCAAGAAAACCTGTAAATAAATATACTTAAATAAGTATTCTTTTAACGATAAATCAAGCCTAATACAATGATATGGGTGTGATCACACGATTTTTAATCGTGATACCTTGCATTCTATCCATTATATTGATGGATCCATATACATCTGTTTGTAAGCTCATAGCAGTGCATTTTCTCAACATCTTAGTACATAGAAATAGCCATTATGATCATTCATTATAATACGTTATTCCCTTTTAACAGTTTCATACCTTCCATACCTATCAAATTATGATATTTCTCATTTCTTATATGTGGGCTCTTTGTATTTCTCATCATTAGCCACGGTTATCCCTCCTAGAGGTTTTATATTGCGGTGACCCACTACGTCAGTACCTTACATTCAGGCTGGTCTAGAGGTCTTGCTGTGACATTCACCTTATATCATCTTTAACTCATTCTTCCATTCATCCTAGTTTCTTCTGATTTTATTATGTTTAACCCGGAGCTATGAAAGGAAACAAAGGTTTTTTAATTTCTTTCTTTGTCTGGATATTCTACCTCTTTAGACTAGGTTAGGCTGGCCTGGGTTCTGTTCTCTTTTTATCCTTTTGTTATCAATGGTCTGTCTTGTATTAAGACTCTTATATTCAGGCTTTAGTCGATATCCTGATGACCAGGGGGAGATACGATGTTCCCTTTCCGATTCTGAAATGGAATGTAACATCAGGTTTGTTGTGTCTAGGTATTGCTCCTATTCTGCTCGTTGTTCCTAAAGCTAGTTCTCAAACCATCCACATACCTTTTGGGTTTTAGATTTCTACTTCCCAGACGGATCCTCCCGATTCCTGGTTGTTCTACTCCTCTGGTAATTTGTTTTATATAGTAGTCTGTATTTTCTGCACTAGAAATTAAGGGAAAATGCCCCTGAGTGTTAATTCGAAACGTGCCTGATTTGTGGGTACCTACACCTTATTTGTATAACATCATCTTTCACTTACATTAAAAAGAAGGGGTAGGTGGAATGTTCTCTATTGATCATGCGGCCAGTATGGTTTCTCTTTAAAATAAGTAGAAATATAAAACCCAAAAGGTATGTGGATGGTTTGAGAACTAGCTTTAGGAACAACGAGCAGAATAGGAGCAACACCTAGACACAACAAACCTGATGTTACATTTCATTTCAGAATCTGAAAGGGAACATCGTATCTCCCCCTCGTCATCAGGATATCGACTAAAGCCTGAATATAAGAGTCTTAATACAAGACAGACCATTGATAACAAAAGGATAAAAATAGAACAGAACCCAGGCCAGCCTAACCTAGTCTAAAGAGGTAGAATATCCCGACAAAGAAAGACATTAAAAAACCTTTGTTTCCTTTCACAGCTCCGGGTTAAACATAATAAAATCATAAGAAACTAGGATGAATGGAAGAAAAGAGTTAAAGATGATATAAGGTGAATGTCACAGCAAGACCTCTAGACCGGCCTAAATGTAAGGTACTGACGTAGTGGGTCACCGCAATATAAAACCTCTAGGAGGGATAACAGTGGCTAATGATGAGAAATACAAAGAGCCCACATATAAGAAATGAGAAATATCATAATTTGAGGCTTGGAAGGTATGAAACTGTTAAAAGGGAATAACGTATTATAATGAATGATCATAATGGCTATTTCTATGTACTAAGATGTTGAGAAAATGCACTGCTATGAGCTTACAAACAGAAGTATATGGAACCATCAATATAATGAATAGAATGCAAGGTATCACGATTAAAAATCGAGTGTGATCACACCCATATCATTGTATTAGATAGGCTTGATTTATCGTTAAAAGAATACTTATTTAAGTATATTTATTTACAGGTTTTCTTGAAAACGGCAACCACCCAGTGCCTGGTAACAGGAGAGGCCTATCAATTTTGGTCTTGAAAAAGATGGTCAATTAAAAATAAACCATCAAAATGCGTAGACTCCGAGTGTAAACACAATCAAGGGATTGAGCTTACTCCATAGATAACAAAATAATGATGTATCCTGGAGTGGTTTCTAAAAATCAGGTTCCCTGATGTGTATCTATATGACAAAGAATACTGTCTGTTTTGCTCTCTCCTAATATTCTCTCTTGATCCATTTGCCCTTTTTCTCATTTTTAATTAATTAGGAAATCCTTCTTTAAAAAGGATTGATTTTAACACGAAGTAATGTCATTATAACTGTTTTTTCTTGATGTATTTGGTGATGCTTTGTTTTTAACTTTGTATACAGACTGTATAAAGATTTCCCCAAAATTTGTTTAAAAATAAAAAGATAACCGAAAGAAAAATGTATGCTGTGAAAATATCTATTTCTTATACTTGGGCTACAATGATGTAAATTTATACATCTTAGGATATTGACAGGTGTTCTCCAAGGGATCTTTTCTCTGTTTACTAGTAACTAGTACCCTAATCCCCTGGTTGTACGGGGTCTCTCCCATATTTTTACACTTTTTTAGCACCATGCCATTCCAGTTTGGACCCAGCCATATGCAAATCATTCTTCACTTTGCGCCCAATGGGAACAGTCCAGCCCCGGTCCTCCCTGGACTGAAAACCAGCATACTAGGACCGGTTTTGGGTGTTAAGCCCTCATCAGCCAGGTGAGCTTGATTGCATGGCATGGAGAGCACGGGACCCATGTCTGGGCATACCCGTCCCACTCTGGGTGAAAATACAAAAAGGAAAGCACTTCTGGTAATACTAATTGGGCCACGCAAACAAATGATGGACAGAATGCAGAACAATTTCTTACAGTCACCCCAGTACAGAGATCTGGGCCTAAATCCATTGTTTGTTTGCTCGCCATTCCAGTTTGGACCGGGTCAAGACTGATTTGCATATGGCTGGGTCTAAACAGGGGTGGCATGATGAGCAAAAGAACGATGGATTTAACCCAGATCTCTGGACTGGGGGTGAATGTATGTTTTATTCAGCATTCCGTCCATCATTTGTTTGCGTAGCCCATTTAGTAGTACCAGAAGTCCTTTCCTTCACTGATTGACCATTGGCATCATGCCAAACCAAACCAAGCACCCTCTTGCCAAAAGTAGTATTTAATGTCCAAGGTTAACAAATTGTTAACCCTTCCTATTCCTAGTTAACCACCACAATAAATGTTTCAGGGGTCACTTCAGTTTCTTTGTTTACAAGCTACTTCGTAGTTTCTAAGGCCTCTTTCCAATAAACTCTAACCAGTGCGCATTCGAGGGGAAGGGGGGAAGCCTGCGGTCCACCACAACAGAAAACTTTCAGGTTTAATTCTGTGAAGGCTAGATGTCGTCCTACATGTTTGGTGAAGGAAATTGTTAGATCAATTTGACCCTAATGATATGTAACATTTTTCTAACATGCCCATGTTTTAACCCTCTTAGCATCAAGTACACTACCCAGGTCAGTGTCTCATTTGTTTCCTACCTTCATTCTCTTTTTGGGTTGTGCCATCATTTCTGATGCAGCTCCAGTAACCTATTCTGCACCTGGTCCGGTTCAGGTGAAAATGGTTTTGCCTAGCAAACCTCTTATCAGGCCCATGCCAAGGAAATGTGTTGTAGTATGAAGGTCTACCGGAGGCCAGGTTGTGGTTCCAATTAGAAGCTTTATTCAGGTACAGATTATATAAGTATTAGGAAGTGGCCAAGATGGTAAATAGGCCTGTAAGTAAGCCTCTGGCATGCGCAGGTTGAGGCTGACCGATGTAAATGGTCACTGGCGGGACTGGGGCTGCCAAGTTCTTCAGATAGATGGTTGAAGCATGGATTTCTTAATATAGTTGCAAGTCTTGAAGTAGCTGTACGGTTCCTTAGTTGCTGTATGAATTCCTTGTGTAGCCGTAATGTATCCAAAGTGTGAATTTCACTTTTCCTTGTGAAACAAAGACCAAAGTACCTTGTACTTCAACGTAGATTTGTTTGAAGACAGAGTCATCGCTGAGGCTGCCAGATGGTAACGCAAGGATGGTTGAAGCTTGGATTTCATGAAGTAGTCGCAGTATTTGTAGAATCCTTAGATGCAGAAAAGTTAATTAAAGTGTAAGTCCATTTGAATCCACGCATGGTTAGAAAACCAGATCGTCGCTAAAATGTTGTAATATGAAGGTCCATAGGAGGCCAGGTTGTGGCTCCAAGTAGAAGCTTTATTCAGGTACAGGTTATATAAGGATTAGGAAGTAGCCAAGATGGTAAATAGGCCCGTAAGTAAGCCCCACCAGGAGCAGGTTCCCTCTCTGCTCAGCCTGGATCTCAACTGACACTCTCCCAAGCAATCAAAGAACACAAGCACTCATGACCTCACCAGGCATTCCGAAGAACCTCCTGGCTGAGCAGTGGGAAAGTCAGACAGGCAGAAAAGGGGGAGTGAGGATAACATCACAACAAAATGCTTTTGCATAAATCCCCAAAAATGGGCCTTCCAGGCTCTGCCAGCCTGGTCATTAGTATCCTCCGAATCCAATGCGCAAATCAGAGCCTTAGAAGACAGTAGACAATCTCAGCTAAGCCTTAGCATTTTCCACAGCTTATTGAACCACTTTAACAGTGGTAGTGCAACTTGCAACTCCTTGTACTGACATCTGTCGACAGAAATTCACTAACTTTATATTAGATCACTGGCCAGTGGATGCCAGACTGGACCGGGAAAACTTTTTCCAGCAATCCTCAAGTGCACAGATTGTGGCACCCGGTGGCTCCACACTGATTCCATACCACCTTGGAAGTAATGGAGTGGAGCCCCATATAAGTGCCATTACTGCTCACTAACATCCGTTCCGTTCTTTCTGCGCCTTCTAACGAGGATCTGAAATACTGCTTCAAATTTCATTGTTCTGCCGATGACCCCTAAAAACGAATTCCAGTGTGCTAGGTAATTGTTTCCCCTCCTAAAACTCGAGGTTTTAAACCATTCCAAGAATGTGCAAAACAGATCTCGATCCTGGACCGGGCTCAGGACATGACTCACAGTTGTGCGATAAGTGTATTCCTATTGCACCTGGAGGTGATCTTGGATTGAGAAGCAAATCTGTATAATTCCCACTCCAGGTTTCAGGCGCCGACTTGTTCTCAATTATGGGGCAGTTCCTGCAAGAGGACTACTTCGCAATTGAAGGCCTCTGGTAAGTCTAAATCAAAGTCCAAGTAACAGCAAAATTAAGCGATACAAAACAACACCATCCTTTTGCTCCATATCAAAGGAGAGGACTCCAGAGTGTCAAAATATCCCCCTGGAGGGCGCCTTGCCCATGGAGCAGATTAACCAACTTGTTAGAGGCAGTACTGCAGATTTGCAGTGCAATTCCGTCTCTCTGGCAAGCCTTTGCCCCTAGGAAATGCAGGGGCCTCCGGTTGGGTTTCTGATGGCGGGTCCTTCTCTGGTGCTGACTGATTCTTTTGGACCGGTTCCTGTACCGACTCCAGTGCATATGACTGCTCTTGCTCTAGTACCTGCACTGGGCCATTCCTCCTCTGGTACTAGTGCCAGTAAAGGTCCTGGTGCAGATTCAAATGTCTGACCCTGAACCGACTTCAGCCCTATCTCATGCCTCAAAATGAATAAAGTGCAATCTGTGGTCATACAGCCTAACTCTGTACCAGTGCCTCATCCATTGTGTATTTACCAGCAGAGGCGCCATTAACTTTTTAGCTGTGCCTTTGTGCAAGGTACTCCGCCAGATGCCGATCATAATGATGATAGGGAGAGAGATCGTGATCTCCCCCTTAATTGACTGACATTTTTACATGAATTTACAAGAGGCCATTGGGCTTGATACATCCCACGATACAAGGTTAGACTTGCCACATTTCGACCACCAACGGTAGAAAGTGGCTCATTTGCAGTAGTAGTCTGACGGGTAGCTGAGGTCTTAGAACGCGGATGCCTTCCGTCAAGAACAAGGCTAACTTTCTTGGGGAAATGTTGCTGCCTGTGCCAGCCATATCTGAGTCCTTGCTTTCTTTTAACTAGGCCTCACTACTGGGCACTTGGTCATAGCCCTGTTCTTGCCCACCGGTGAATAGGCAGGTGGCCAGACCTCAAAGACTGTCACCTGGTGCCTCTGAATTTCTCAAAATAAGCAACCAACCCTGAGAAGCCTGGTTATTTAGGCTTCAACCAGCAAGATGAACCCAGTTTATTCCCCACAACTCCTCCAGATAAGGAGTCCAAGAGGATTGAGGCATTTGGAAAATTAGTGTTATCTGGTGTCCTTGAATCTGCAATCCATCGGACATTACCCAGAGTTAATGGTCAGCCAGGAGCATTTCCAGCTTCCAGTTCTCCCCTTCAGCCTCAGCAGATCTCCTTGGGTATTAACAAAAGTGATAGGGGTGGTTGCAGAACACCTTTAGAGGTATCTGTTTTACCCTACCTCGATGACCGGCTGTTAAAGACCGGCTCTCCCAGTCCGTTGTAGACTACATTTGGACGATGGTAAACCGCTTGACATCATTGAAGTTCAGCGATCCAAAGTCTCCCTGATTCCGTGGCAGAGGCTGCCACTTGTTGGAGCTAATCTGGATACAGTTCAATTCAAGGCCTTCTCTCGATTCCAACAGGTCCTGGTCATTCGGTTTATGATCACAATGTTTCAGCCTCGGTTCTGGATCTCCGTGAGAGCCAATCTGAGGCTTCTTACACTCTCTGCCTCCTACATCTTCTTGATCAACTACGCCAGGTGGCACATGTAAACTTTGCAATGGAAACTGAATTTCCAGTGGACCATGCACAAAGGAAATGTATCCGATGTCATCTAAATTACGGAAGAGACTGCACAATTTGCAGTGGTGGCTGCTTAGACGCAATTGATCCAGCTGCAGGCCCCTTTCCCCTCCCCACCCAGTGCTGATGGTGGTGACCGACTCCTCACTACCGGGGAGGTGGAGATCCGAGGACGCTGGTCTCCGACAGAAACCAAGCTCCATGTCAGTCCACTGGACTTTAGGGCCATTCGTCTCCCTCTGAAGGCCTTCCTACCGTCCATCAAGGTGAAGCTGGTGTCTCCCTCTGAAGGCCTTCCTACCGTCCATCAAGGGGAAGCTGGTGCAGGTTATCACAGACAGCCAAACCATGTGGTATTGCGTAGTGGGGTCATGAGTGATGTGCGAGGAGACTCTGCACTTCTAGAGTTATTTGGAGTGTCCAGGCATTTCCCTAATTGCTAACCTCCTGGTGGGTTCCTTGAATGGCCGAGTGGATGAGCTAATCAGGCAGTGTCTGGCAGATCACAAATTACCTCTACATCCTGAGGTGGTGCAGAGCATCTTCCAACAGAAGGGAGAATTCTAGCTAGATCTTTCTGCCATCGTCTAGCGCATAATGTCAAAGGTCTTGTCCTTTGAAGTGATCACAAGAACATCGACCAGTAGATTCATTTTGACTGGTGGAACGCAAAAACCTAACCAGGCTGTGGAGCAGTGGCATTGACCCAGACCTAGGTACATAGAGAAGAGGCATAGATTAGAGTATGACAATTAACATTAATTTACTAAAGCACAGGATGCCTGATGATCTGGAAGAAAAAGATTGGGGACAGGGAGAGAAAATAAATCCATGCTAGCATTAATTTAAAGTGTACACAGAATTTGTTGAGCTGCAGCGGTGCGGAGGGAGAGAATCCATGGAGGAAAGTATGGAATTATTTTATGAAGTCACAAATTACTTAATGTATATGCTGAATCCTTGAGAGTGAGAGTAATGTTGTCTAAATCCAACCATGATGAGTTGACTGTAATGTTTGTTTGAACTGGAAAAAATAATAAATTAGCTCTTAAAAAAATAACCATGTTTTATTGAGTTGCCAGATTGTGTCTAATTATAAGTGGTTTTACCTTGGAATTATGAGGGACCGCTAGTTTTGGAGTTTTTACAGGATGATTGCGGTGTTTCAGTGCTTTCTCCTAGACATTTTAAGGGGATTTTCTGTGGTTCCTCGAGAAATGAGGTCTCTGGTTTCAGTGTGTGATCTCCCTTTGGTGCTTACTGTCCTACAGGGTGCATCTATTAAGGCTTTTTTGTGAGTGGCCTTACAACAAATGTTTTTAAGACCATTTTAAATGGCATTTGCTTTGGCTAGGTGTTAATGGGAACCTCGGATCTTGTGTATTGGCAGCTACCTGCTTTTGATCTTTTTTTCCAGATCACAGGATTCTGTTGCTTGGCCTACGGTTTGTTCCCAAGTTTGCTTTCATGTCACTGGGGGTAAGAGATAGTTGTATTGGTGTCTTCATCCATAGGGGAAATAACTTAAATGTTTGTAGAGTTTTTCAAGGTTAACTGAAATTAACAGTCTCCTGGAAACAGCAAGTTAGTCAACTTTGGCCAGGCCAGCTTTACTTTTGGTTGCTTGATCAGTAGTCCTCCTTACATTGAGCTTCATTCTTGGTATGTATAATAAGCAAAGTTGAGGAAAGTTAATTAACTTTAATGTAAATTATGATTAAAAAAAGGGCCTTATGTTTACCTTAATTAAAATAAAATCAGTGTCAGACTGTGGATAAATATTGAATTTTATTGAAGTTCATTGATTTTATTAAAATAATTGAGGGTGTGTAATGTATTGTAAATTGTGCTTTAGAATAAGGGGCATCCAGTTGAATATTTGGGTTTATTATGTGATTAAGATTGCTTTAAAAAATGAAGGGTCCATAGAGCGTAGACAGACGAGCCAAGGAGGTAGGGACGGGTGGGGTGGGTGGAGGCATACGCGCGCTGTATAGGGCTGTCAGGTTCCAGTACATCAGAGAGGCACTAAAAACTTGAAATGCACTGATTCATGTCAGACCACACTGTCATTCCTAACTGTTATTGTTACGAGTTTGTTATTTTTCACAAAAACGAAAAAAACTCAGTCAAAACCTCAATTCCTGCATTGAATAATTGCTTAAATGGCACTTTTATTGTTTCAGTACGCTCCGTCACAAATTCCTTGTCACTGTGGTATTGCTATCCTTTTTGCTGAAAGTCTATATATACAACGATCCTCGGATAGCGGCCGGCCCTCAGGGTTGTAGGCATTCCGCTGTGTACTATGCAAAGTGCAATAAAGGTTTTGGAGAAAGAAAAAAAAAAAAAAATGAAGGGTGGTGTTTTATGCTGGCATGCATTCATTACATTCATTTAAAAAAACTTAAGAAAAGTGCCTGGCTGTAAAGAAAACGCGCAGCGGAAGGTTGTTGTAAAATACATTTAAATGGCTTATTTCTTGTTTGTAGAAAAATGGCTGTAGTGTGCCCAACTGAAGTATTGATAACAATTGTAGGATGTTGGATTAAAAGCCTCCTCTGAACGTTTAGGTCATAACAAAAAAAAAAAGCAGATACTTGTGCTCAGGTAGAAGTCTATCATCTCTGAAGATGAGACCCAGTTAGTATCCTGGTAACAGACCTGGATCAAACAAGGGGTTGAATGATAAAGCGATATTAATCTTCTCAAACTCATAAAACAATTCTCTGTAGTTTTAGGAGTGATGGCATAATTTATCAAAATTCTAAATCCTTGCTATTTAGCACGTTATCCCATTTTTTTATTGTTTTAATTTGAATGGAAATGATCTGCTTACTTGACTGGTTTCCGACATGTTTAGGAGTGGCTTCCTACATTTTTAGTGCACACTAGTGAGAGTTACATGTGGCAATAATCTTTTTCTGAAATTAGCTGAATACATCACTACCATTATTTTATGTAAATCAGGGTGAACGTTTGACCATAAATACATTGTAATTGTACACTCAACCAGCAGTCTCTGGAAGACATGGAATCCGTTATTTAACTGCTGCTTCTTTACTTTTTAATGGTCCACATTGCCCATTTCCAGAAGCCTGATCTGGCCTAGCCCCCTGCTGTTTGTTACCAAGATTGTATCTTTCTGTATCAGTTTCCCTTGCTTTCTGTTCTTCATAAGAAATCAGTTTAGCACATGGCATGTGCCTATGATTTATTTCATATAAGCTTAAAGTAAACGCATTGTATCTGATGCAAATCCAGCGTGACAAGATTCACACAAGGCACTTTTGTATGTATACGAAGAAGCTGTTGCAGCACACCCTTATTAGTTACAATGAATCTAAAATACGTATATTGGATATTTATCATAACAAAAAATGCTCAAATCCTAAAGTGAGTGTCATACATTCCAATCATGTAGAGGTTTTCAGAGGTAATCCACAAACACCATCCGTTGACAAATTCTTTTTATTGTTGTTAATGAAATTCCCAGCAATTACTGAAGCCAACACGTGATTAGTCTGTACAAATCTGTATTCAGACTTTCTCAAGGCACAATAGCAGTATTGTAGGCCGAAGGTCCAAGGCCGAAGGTCCAAGGCACAATGGGCAATCCATACGAGTATTTTGATAAGCACTCACAACTATCCTAAATTCAGATTACAATTCACAAAAGCTGATGGCGAGTGTAAAGCTATAAAATGTCCCCAAATAACAGTAATAAACCCGTATCCCGTTGGTCTTGGTCACTACAACGCAGTCCCAACATTCGGATGCTAATTTTTATGGGAACTCATGTAAGTTAACCGTAGTGACGTCCTTGCTCAAATAAACATATGATAACCGTTAACGTAAGCACCCGTTCCTGTGGAACATCGCAAGGCCAGACCATGTCCTTGGAAAGAACAAATCGTTCTTTCCACGGACAGCCATACACACGACTGGGGGGTTGTCTGCTACATTGTTTTGTTAGGTGACCGACTTATCATGATCTGGCCTTGCAATGTTCTACAGGTGCGTGTGCATCACCACCCAGGGAATGCCCCCTATGCGATGCTTTGCGCTACTTTTAAGTACGCTTTGCACTGAAAAGTAGATCTGCAATTTTTAAAAAATTGTATCGATTTGTATCACAATTGTAACGCAAACACAGTGCTAATTAGATCTTAGTAAATACACCCCTATGAGTTCTAGTAAAATTAATTCAGATAGACTGCGGTTTTCCTGAAAATCTTGCATGGATCCTGTCCTGAGCGTACGGGGGACACTCTTAAGCTAAATGAACCACTTTACATTGACAGTGGTTGCGCTAAAATTATGATATTGATTTGGCTCTTGGAACCAAGTTGAATACCTCTGATGCAATGCTATTGTTTAATAAATGTAATGTTTACAGCAAAACAGTATTGTCCTTTTAATCCTTCCTAGTAAAAGGTAGTTTTTTTGGAACCAAAGGAGTATGGAGCTCTGTTCACTGTCTCTTTTCATGATTTTTCTTGCAGTACGTTTACTTCTAACAACGATATCCGGAATTGCTGGGGGAATTCTTTTGGTGGCCTACTGGTGGAGATGCGGCTTTGTGATGATGTGTATACTGATTGTTGGACTAGTGCTTGGGTTCCTCGTCTCATCCATCATCTTCTTTACGCCTCTAGGTATTAAACAATCAACACCATCTTCTGATTATTGGTTAACTATACTATGTCATACGTCTCGGAAATGCATGAAATTTGACAATCATGACATAAATTGGTAAAAGTCACGATCACCTTAGGTGCTAAAAATAAGTAAGCTAATGGACCTGTGCACATTTCTTAACAGAAGAAACTAAAATAGTAATTTTGTGTGGCACCCTCCAAGTATACCCATATAGCTGGAAGAAGTTGTGGGCAAAAGCACAGACCAGTAGGAGAGTACTTGATGGTGATAGAAGTGGATCATCACTGAGCCAAAGACAATGTGACAGCAGGCAATCCATGAACTGTATACTACTGGCTGAGGCATGGCAACAGAAATAAGTAGCATGAAACAAGGAAGGGGATGTTTACTGCTGTGAATGAAAGGGATCTTTAGAATGAATGGCATACTATACTATGCCTGGAATTACCACCTCCTTCAATAATGAAGAAGGTAATAACGAAGTTCATTGCTTAGAAAGTGCAGACAATGCTGGTACAGCCAATAAAATGAAGTCACATGGATTGAGAGAACTACATAATTTAGGAGTCTTGAGACGGAAGTCTGTCTTTTGGGTTGGGTACCTATGTCAGATTTTTTTAGTGGGGCATTTGTGTAGGGTGGTTCACTGCAGAGTACAATTTTCCTCCGGTGTGGAATCTGTTTAATAGGGAATGAAGTTCATCTGACAATTATATCTTCCTGCCATAGCTGGCAGGCATTTTACACCAAGAAAGTGGAGAACATGGTCAGATAATTTGTCATGATCGCTTTTTAGTAGGAGGGAACCATACTATCTATTAGTTCATTCCCATGCTCATGATTTCTTGTATATAGTTGTAATCACTTTAGATCCAAAATTCATAATCAAAGTCTTTCTTTTTGTTGGTAATTTTTCTTCAAGCTATGGAATTTTTTCAAAATGTTCTTTATTACAAGCCAGTTACCAATAATATTTTGGCAGATCCAGTTAATGTGTTTCATCCCCTATAAGGACTTCACCAGGGCCTAAAATAATTACATATTTTTGTTTTACAAAGTTTTTGCATTTTTGCTTTAATAACATATCTTCTATATTCTTGTTAATGTTTCTAATTGGTTGAAATTGATGAGAACTAAATAAATGAGATTACATGAATGAGAGAATGTTGTGTTAGTAATGGATTGGTCCTCCTGGCTATAGCATATGCTTTAGGATACATAGCATGGTAAGGAATGAAATAAGAACATATTGTGTAGCTGTAATCACCAAGATCACAAGGGAATGTTTAGGATGTGCATGTAATTAAATATATTCCCAAAAATTTGGAAACAGTTTAAATTTAACATGTAAAACTGGGCAAGTTTGGATTGAGGATTCTTGCAGGTGTAGGATACATATATCTTCTGTGTATTTTATATCAAATTAAAAAACAAAAAAATGAATAAACTTAGTAAAACAAAAAAGAACAAATGTGATAGTTTTAACATAATTAAAGTACTGATTGTGTATGAATGCAGGGCCCTCTTTAGGGCGGTGCGACCGGTACCACTGCCCTGAGCTTGGGGGAGGGAGGGAGTACTGTGCTTTGCAATGGGTTTAAAAGCATGGGTTGCAGAGTTCCTTGTATGCACTAGCAGTCTAAGGAGGAGTGTTTTGGGAACTTTACATTCTCTTTAAACACTGACTATCCTTCACTATTTTAATCCTGGTCGTGGAACCTACGAATAAAGGTCCTGAAGGTATCCATGAGCCAATTTTAAAGCACTTTCTTATGCTGCACTTTGTTCTATCACGATACCCAGTCACAGGGTGATATTCACTGTGTTATCACTGTTCCGTCACGTTTGTGTTTTGTGTATGTTTTTGTTTCCCCTCCCCTATGCTCCGTCCTGTGCGTGGCTACGCCAGGGCGTTTTGTAAGCAGACCAGATGATGAAGCATGTCACACACATTTGTGTGAGTGAGGGCAGTTTTCAAAACATATTAGTTTTGTCACTATACACTTATGCTCTTGTCTGCGTCGGTTGTTTCATTCTCCCTACCCCTCTTTGTTTGCATGTTACATTAGGGGGTTCGGGGTAGTGGAGAATTTTGTTGAACCTCTCCCCTCTTGTGAGAGTTATGATTTCCTTGTATGCCCAGCAATTTTCAGGCAAAATATGTCAAGATAACTCTGGTGCTTAATGTACCTGCTGGAGAGAGAGAGAGCAGAGTTTTGTCTAGGGTAAAATTTAGACTTATCCTAAATTAGTACAGAGAATTAATATGTCTGCTGCAAAGAACGGGTACATTGTGCATCACAGAACTGTATTTTAAGTAGACAGCCTAGTGGGTTACTGTTTGTCACTGAGATCCGTTTGCTTCTTGCAGTTCATAAGTTAGTCCTAAGATAACAGTGAGCTATGAACAGTAATCAAAGAGCTGCATGCAAACTGCAATGTATAGATCAGAAGCTATGTTTTTTCCGAGACTTTCATTATCCTAATGTTGCTGAAATGAGTTCTTTTGAGTGGATATAAATTCATATCAGTAAAGCAAGCACCAACTACAGAGTCTCGTTTTGAATCCTGGGTTTATGATTCTCCAGACCAAGCACTCTTAAATATACTGCCTTCCAAGTATGGATGACGTGTGACTCCTACACCTTGTAGTCCTCATTGCCTTATATGATATTTTCTATACACGGATTTACAAACGTATGATTCATTATCTTTCTATAAATGTGTGTGTAATGTAAAGTACTCTGAAAAACGGCATGAGTAGTCCTAAATTAAATGAAATACATGTGAGAGAGTGACTTGGGAGAGATGAGGGGCAGTGATGGAGGGTGGCATTGAAGCAATCCGTAGAGTTCGTCTCTGGGCAGTGCCAACAAAAATGATCGTACTGGGTGCCTCCAGTGCTGGAGCCATAGAAGGATGGCTGGGGAGTGCACACAAGAGACAGGCGAACCTGTACTTCATGTCTGTATACCTAGTTATTTGAGAGCGAACGAATAGATTAGGAGGCAATAGGTTGTTGGGCTACTAGGTCACAGGGTACCCTGGGATTGTGAATAGTGAGATTCCCTTGGTTGCAAGCATATCCATTGCCATAAAGGTATGTTTTTCCTTTTAACTCATCCAATCAATCTGAACCTCTTTAAGAACTGTTTTGTTTCCAGTCATAGCAAAATCTAATTTAAAGTTACTTTTTTCCCTAGGAGATTACAATACCTTCCGTAACGATAGTGTATTTTGGGTGACCTTTTCCTGCATAGCTGTATTGATCCCCGTTCTTCTTCTTGCTTGTCCAAGAGTTGTAAGTACTTTTTATGTTAAGTTTGTATTGCATACCGAGGAGGGTGTGTGTTCGTTTTGTGTTTTTTTGGTCTTGTAACACGCTTACTATGAACATCCTTGGGAACCTCTAGTGTTTAACTATCATTGATTGGTGACATCACATAGACTGATAATGTGAGTGTGAGGACCTTATTTGATTGTTATATTTCCTTGGGGAGCTAAAGAGGGGGGGAGGGGTACTCCAGTAGTCGAAGTGTAGTAAAAAAAAAAAAAGTAGCTTAGCTGCGATTGTGAGGGCACACTGGGAGGCATAAGAGTATGGTGCCTAATACAGCTCTGCCAAGTTTCCACATCCGGCATTAGACTAACGCATTTCCGTGTGGTAGTACGCATCACTCTGCCGTCAAGGCGGAGAGCTAGTATGTTGCTTAAGAACAAGCTGGAATTGCAGCGCGCTGGCTCAGAGTCCACAGATCACGTTGCTTGCTACTGAAATTAACAATGTAACATATAGGATTCACCCGACACGGCCGCCGTGCAGCATATTTGATACATCAGTGATAACTGATGTGAGAGTAAGAGTCAGTATGAGTTTTTTGACGCACAGGCGGGACTTCCTGCTGCCAGGACTCAGGCGACTGCAATTCACGAGGTTTTGGCAGGCTGGAAAGGTTTCGGATTTGTTTTGATTTCAGTCAGTACCTAAATGCTTTGTGATACTTAAAAGATGAATTATCTTTAGGGGAGGTTGTTGGCCTATGACTAGCCCTCCCTATTCACTAGTTTCACTAGTATTACTTGATATCAATTAAGTAATATTATTGGCCTGTAAAATACAGGATCTTAAAGCCACTGCGTGCTGTGCAATAAAAACACCCAAAAAAGATGTGTAATATGAGAGCAGTAGATGGCAAGCGCAAGGCACATGGAGACCAACACATTTAATCTACCAACATTTCATGCCTCCTGTCTTTCTGCTCACAGTTTGCTTCTATACATGCCACACATAATGATTATAGTATTATCTGAACAGTGGCATGGATCAATTACTGTGTCAACTAGTTAACACACTCTGAGCGCTGGCATATATTTAAATCTGGCTGTCTTTTTCGTAGGTAACCAAAAAGTAAAGTTGGAAGGTTCCCCTGGTTCTATTCACAGGGAGGGGAGCAAGTGCAGTGAGAAAAAAAAATGAGGAAACCCTGTAGTTTGTTCTTGGTCCTTCAATACGACCAATATATATACTATGTGTAAACACTGTGTACTGTGTGGAGGGCAGGGTGTGGGTTCCTAATTGGAATTTTTTTAACTACATCTAATATATATACCACTGGGTGACACAATTCAATACGAGGAACAAGAATAAACTTGACTTTCGTAGGTAACACATTGATGCTTTATGCCACAAAATGTCACATATTGGCTTTTTCAATTTTTATTTTGGGAATCTACTCAAAAATATTATAGAGTAAAGTAGTGGGGTGGATAAATGTACATTGTGATTTAAAATTGGCTGGTACTAATATTTTGGTGACTTTTCTTTTTTTCCAGTTGAACATATTGACTTGTGTAATAATAGGATCCTACGTGGTGATTTTAGCAATTGACAGTTACCTGTATACAAGCCTTACTTATATCACGTTAAACATACTCAAGAGGGCGCTTAATAGTGACTTCAGTAGAGCCTACACGAATGTGCCTTTCCAGAAAAATGGTAAGTGTACCCCTACTATTGGTAATAAAGGGCTGGTATTCTGTGTGTGTGGATCAGGGGGAGGGTGCTAAGTAAAACAGCACTGTATTTTGTTATATGGAGAACCAGGCTGTGGTGAAGTGGTCTTTTGAATTGCTCTCTGCGACATGTGGCGAACTCTTCTTCCTGGTTCTAGATCACATAGTTGTGATCTGGGGCAACCTAAATTCCTATTGCCCCCTTCCTTCCAACATTCAGAAAAGTTGATGATTATTATTTTGATGATTAGTTACTGACCTGGTTGAGCTCATAAAAATGTTAACCTTCGTAACTGTGTTTTTTTTAACAATCTTCTATTAAGGTGGTTATGATTATAAAAATGTGGTCATTCACTTAGTCAACATTTTGTGTAGCAAGGGGTCTCCTGTAGAAAACCTTTAAGACCATGGTGTGTGCTGCTTGAGTCGGAGTCATGCAGTACCTCACTAAGTTTAGCAAATTTGAGGTAAAGGGGCTTCCTCTGATGCATGAACAGACTGAAGTTACAAACTGTTTTAGAAGGTATTTTAAGATGTGTTACTTAAACTTTGAGCATCCAGCACGCACCCAACAAAAAGCAATACTGACGTTTGTTAGACCAATGTCTGGATTTAGGTGTTGGAAATTATGCTAACTACCTAATTGTCCAGTTAACTGGATATCAGTAGCCTGCTAATTAACTTTCAACAACGTAGGACAGACGAAACACTGGTGAATACGAGGAGCTATTTGTTACCAGTGACAAAGAACAAGTATCCATTCTAAAACTATTCGGCTTCTCCAGTCTTCCACATAGTCTCAAAACAGTGGCAGATTATGGGGGACAAGAAGATCATGATGATAGCTGGGTCCTTTGCCCTGCAGTGGCAAAAGCACAGGGCTTCAAAAAGATTTTATTGACAGGCAGCCAATGCAGAGAGTCCAGGGCTTTCACAGAGGAGGTCCTCCTAGGTAAGTCGAGAACTAGGAATACTTCTGCATTCTGAATGCGTTGTAGCCAATGGAGATATATATTTTTTTTTGCTCCAAGATAAGTTACATTTCCATAGTCCAACTGGGATATTACAAGAGTGTGAACCAGGGTTTTTCTGGTTGAAATAGGGAGAATGTCCAGAGTTTTCCTCAACATTTTGAGGGTTCCAAAACATTTATTTCCCTGTAACCTTTCTAGTTTGGGTCTCAAAGAAGAGTTTAGGGTCCAGCAAAAGTCCTAGATTGTTATCTTCCTCCTTAGGAATGGGTGTAAAATCCAGAGTCGGTGGCCACCATGCTGAGGACCAGATGGAAGGGGACCTCCCTACAGCCAGGACCTCAGTTTTACTGCTGTTCAGCTTAGGGCAATTTCTTGATTAGGTCTCAAGATCCCCCAAACAGGAAGAGAACTAGATGACTGACTGTATCTTCTGAGTTTTGGAATAAAGTGACAACAAGCTGCATGTCCGCATAGGACACAATGGTGACTTGTTTTTCCACACTCTTCAAGAATTGAATTATTGAATGTGAAAAGGTCTTTGACCTTAATGACAAAGGCCTTTGGATTGACCGAGCTTGGTGGGTTGTGTTTGCGGAAGAAACAAGCCACGGTCCTGTGCAGCACCTTGAGAGCTGATGACCTGCCAAGAACATTTCAGGACTGCAAGTGCAGTGAGCCTGCATTGTTGTCGTCTGGCCACATAACTAAACTGTGTTTCTCTTGCGGGCTGCCTATGTTGTGATACAGATGCTCAAAAAACCAATGGCATTTCATCCATACCCTAGATTGTACAATAGTTTACCAGTTGCTGAGGCTAATCACTGTAATTCCAGAACCATTTAAATATCATCTCAGCCCTTAGAATTATGGAAATGTTTTGCTTAGACTTTGCTGTTGGATTCCAATTCTATCTATCAGATTTCGTGTTCCAGGCGCTAAACATATAGATCCAGTTGTGTTCTTGGACATAGGTGTCCCTCTCAGCTGACTGCAACCAGCTGTTCGGAAGATTTGAGGCCTTTAAGTTTAGTACCCCTGAGGGAAAATACACTTGAAGAGTGCACAAATCCAGTTGATTTAAACCCTCTTGCCACCCCTTCTTCCACCTTACAAAAACATTGTAGTGGAAACCCGGTAGGATAGCAACTCTTCTTCCTTTGGGTCCAGTGACCAACACACAGACCTCCGGAGCTCAGTTGCCCCTTTAACAAGATAATGATCCTTGGAAAACTGTCCATTAGCACCCTATATCTATACTGTGACTTGCATGGAAACACCCCTACGTTTTGAATTGTTACTTTTTATGACATATGCATCCTTAATATTTGGAACATTTTGGACAATTCTCAAACTTTAGGCTCAAACCTACTGAAGGATTTCTTTCCTTGCCCCAGGACTGCAAAAAAAAGGGCAGATGCATGTCATCACACACAAGTTGGAGCATTCCATTTGGCTAGATCAAACACTGCGGGAGGGAGAAGAGAAGAGAGGGTCACCCTGTCTCCCCAGGCCAAGCATTGAGTACATGCTTCACTAAGAGAGCCCTGCCCAGATCTGATATTCTACAAGTATCCCTATTTTCACGTTCCCCAGGGAAGGTGAAAACAAGGATGCCGCTTGGTTTCATTGCTCCATTGACTAAAACTTGTAAATACTACCATAGTAAAACGTGTGTCCCAGTTGCTAACAGAGTTTCAGAGCGCACCCGAACAAGCCCACATTGGTTAATAGAACTCTATTTTCTTTAAACAGTTGTGCCTTACAATGTAAGCACTAAAATTGTGAGTGGGGGTTCATATCATCCTCAGACGATGCTAGGACCATTGAGACGTTGTGGTTTTCCTTATTTTAAATGCCCTACTTCCATTTGTGTAAATAAGACCTATTGATTTTACACTTTAACTGGACATTGAGTTAATTGAGAATAATTACTTATTTCATACCGCTGTCTGATTCTTTAACCCTCTACCACCCCTTGCAGTCACACTTGACTGCTCACCTTCACATGCATAAAGGGGAGTAAGTACGTTGGTTATCCATTTGGAAAGTAGCCATTTTGGAAATCTGTGTTAAACGGTATCTAAGCCTCTGAACAGGGACCTTTGACTGCCTTCATACTCTAAATTCCTTTAGACCAGCCCTCTCCATAAGTAATGCCCTCTTTACCATCTCTTCCATTCTACTTCTGACTTGTATTCTACATGATTTTGCCTGTTGCTTATTGGACTGTGTTGGGTGCTAGCGATACACCCAAAGTGGTACTCCTTTTAACATAACTAGCCCATGACAAAATTGTTAGTGGATCCTGATAAAAATAAAATTTTCAACTTATAAACACTTACAAAACATATGGCATTTTAACCAGTTTACCCATATTTGGTCTTTGTTAAACCCAGCCTATAACTAGTAGTTAACATATTTTCATTCATTATTAGCTAAGCAGTATTCTAGAAGTAGAGGGGGTTTAATCAAGATAGGTCAGTAAGAAAAGAATAAAGAGCACCTTTTGATTCAGCCAAAAATGTTTTGTACTTTAAAGTGAAGTGTTCTCCCAACGATTTGGATATGGGGTCTTTAAACGAAAACCTTGCAAGCAGATTATTGTATAGTGCAGTGAGGGAAAGATCGCAATAAGCTGGTTAAAAAAATTTCAGTCCTGCTGAGAGTTAAGAAGGGAGGAGAAGGATTCACCCTTATGATCTGCGGATGTAGCAAGATAGCCCAGTTTTTGGCCAGGGGTAGTTTGTTGCCTGCAATGGACAGCTAGACAACTAGAGTCCAACTTGAGGTCACTTGAGACAACAGCCAAGCACTGCCTGCTCATACTTATCCCAAGCCACAAAGACAGGAAGGCTGCTATGGATTTGCACCGCTGGATCTGCTACTGGCCAAGCGCATTGTTGCCGTCCACTGGATGACCCCTCTGGGACCCACAATACTGGCATGTTCTAAGGACTTGGCTGAATGGGCCTGGGCAGAATTGGGCGAATGAGAGGTTTGAACAGCTTAATGCTTGGAAGATGACTGCCAGGAATGGGAGTGCATGCTACATGGAGTAACGGTGGTTCTGGGGGTCCTTCCCAACTGCACGAGCCTGGATGAGGAGGCATCGACCCATTGACAGAGTGGAAGGGTCGCATACACTGCGGGATGGTGGCACACAGATGGACACCAGTATCGACTAAAGTCAGCGAGTACTTAGCCAGAGAGGGTGGTTACGGACTCTAATAACTGACTAAATAGTTACAGGTTCTGCCGAAAGGAGGCTGTGGGTAGTGACCAGGATGGAGAGGAGGTCGGTGAGTACATAGGCTGGTCGATCTCTTGTCCCCATTTGTCGCAGAGTAGGGAGTTTCTACAGATTAACACGCATGTTCAGTGATTCCAGCATGAAACCTTTCTTAGCCCAGACCACAAATAAACCAGGAGGGTTAACCTCAACTGTAAATACAACTTGAAAATGAAGTACACCCGCATGCCTTATGACCCAAATCCTTTCATTCATGTGCAGTCAACCCCTGTAGTGACTGACCTTTCTTGATCACATTTTAAACCATAAGAGTAATCAAAGTGCTTGTTTTCAGAGCTAAGTTGCTTCTTGATTTGTTGTCTGTTCTAGATTTTATCATCATTACTGTGTGGATGATCTTGATCGTGAGTGGAGCACTAACTCAGTATCACCGAGAGAAGAAAAGACATCCATTCCCGCCACACCCATACCTTGTATGGAAGCGGGACAGGGAGCGCAGGAAAACAAACATCCTGGATCCAAGTCACCACATTCCACCCCTAAAAGCGAGATTGCAGGGCCACCTTAACCGGTTCAGAGACCTGTTCAGAAAAAAGCAGTCAATTGGAGAGAGAACACCACTACTCTATGACTAAACAAGTCTACGGTGTGTTAATTTACCTTGTATGAGTGCAGAACTTGCAGAACAAATAATGGTGATACCCAAAATGTGTTGTTGGCATTATCTCCTTAAAGCCAGAGATGTTTGTAGTCTCTGAAATGGTGATTATTGATGTGATGTATATGTGTTTTGTTAAAACTGAAGAATCATGGTAATTGGTCGAATTTTACACCAGCAAAAAAGATGTCTTTGGTAAGACATGAGTCCTATTGACCAGCAAGAGGAAGTAATGTTTTGTCAGAGTTGGGATTTCGAAACGGAATGTTACACCATTTTTCATGTCATACACCCTTTAGGTATTCAATGACTCCTACATTAAAAATGCTTGAAGTAGGGTTAGATAAACCAAATAAATGTATTTTAATTGGTGAGCATAGCTTATATAATGTGTGACCTTTTTTAAGAAAGCGCGAACTAAAATGTTGATTTATTGTACCAGCTATAGATCTGCATTGCTGTTTCACACATTGGGTGTCGTGATTAAGAATCCCAAATTTAGCTCTTTCTGTGTATTATTCACTGCCACTTTTTTGAGGCCACTTTAAAGTAACCCAAACAACTTTATCTTTTCTGGGTACTACCTTTCACAGAGTGCTAACAAAATCTAGACTGGATTGTGTGAGTTTTCTTTGGGGACCACAAATCCTTGCATACACCAGTCAAACCTTTGTTAAAATTGTACACACATGCGTTATCAAGCTTACTCTAATGAAGCCGGATTACAGAGTTGGTGGTGTAAATGACTCTTCTTCCCTGGTCTGTCAAAATGTTGTAATTCTGCATGTTTGTGCAACTCATGCATTACGTTTTATTTTTATAATATTGTCACTATTTTATAGTGTAATAAAAAAATTAACTGCGCAATTATTTTCTCCTTTTTAGATCAAAATACACTAAGCTAAATACATTTTTTAAGTTTTTCTTTTTCTGATGGCTTACTGTTGCATTTTCGTTCATGTAATATTTGTTGACATTGACCCTTCCTATTTACGTATCACTCACCTATTCTTTCTAGATTTGTAATACTTTTTTTGTTACATAGACAAATGATGTGAAAGCAAAATCCCTATGGAAGGGCCAAGAAAAAGCACTCCTCAGTCAACCTCAAGAATGTTGTTCTGTTCTGTACTCTTTCTATACACTGTCCCGTGCAGAATGTGTTTTCGAGCAGCCTTTTCCTTTTGTCATTTGCCTTTTAGTCCAGGTATCTGCAAAACAAATACATTGATCCGTTTTTTGATGCCATACAAATCCTTCGGTTGAGGAACCCGATCATCTGTGCACTGGTTTTCTGTGACTTTCTTCTTCTTCATTGTAATACTGTGCTGGAAAAGAGCATTCTTGTCCCGTTTTTCTCCTAAAGTTTGGCCAGTTGAATTGCTGGTTCTGCAAAGGCTGTATTATTCGGTATACAGCTCGCCTGGGTAGACTTCTCTCCAGAGCAGCTTTCTCAGGTAATACATAAGATTATAAAGGTATGTCATTTACATGCTGTTGCGCAAAACCACATTCTGGCTTAAATGTTGTGCCTTAGATTTTCATCGACTTTGTTTTCACAGGGAGTATGGATATGAACAATGTATTGAAATGCCATCAGTAGCTTAAGTAACCAAGACCAGTTTGCTGCTTTTCAACATCTGTGATGAAATAATTTACCAGAGGTTGAAAAGCTCATTCATCATCTATGGAGAAAATAATTGTTGCAGAGCATTAAGGCGTTCATTTCCTAAGCTGTGCAATCAGTACAATTTGATAAATCAAATTATTTGCATCCATACATTGCCTGCCCAGGCATGCAATATTATTGTGCAGTCGGTCGGGCATTTATTATTATGCAGTCATATAGCATTATTAAGCAGTCTCTGCCTTTGTAGCTGACTTCACAGGCATTTCAAAGTCCACATGTTCTTTTCAAACCACTTAGTGCAGATTACAATGCGGTTTACACACTTTACAGGTTATACTTTATACAAACCTTTAAATAACACTTTCTAAAGGTGTTTCTATAGATCCTGGTGCCAAAGACGAGAAGATACATTTTCTGACTGTTGGGAACATGTTTTCAAAACCCCATCTCTTTCTCGAAATGAAACTCCTTGTTCACGAGTAGAAGAAAAGCCTTTGTCCTTTCAAGCAGTACATTGGCACTGTAGGACACACTGTCGCTGGCTTTCATGAACATGCTGAGTGATCATGGGCAATATTACTGTTTTGTTAAAAGTAAATCTTGTTAAAATGTTTCATGCGTGTTCAAAAATATTCTGTACAAGCGCAACATGTGTATGAAGATACGATGATCCTAACATACGATTTGTACTGTTTGTCGATACGTATTTACCAATCGTGATGAACCTGAAAAGAACTGTGCCACATATGTTTAATAAAAAGATTTAAAAATATATAAATATTCTGTATAATGAATTTATCAACAATCATGTTTCAGCAAATTGTTTTGTATGACTTCCAGTTTAAGAGACGACATTTGTGCAAAGTTTAATATAGATGTACTTCTGAGACCTTCATGATTCTGTAAAGGTATTGCTGCAAAGATGTTGACCGTTTTTGTTCCTAGCACTGAAAGATTTGGTTTCCATGTCTGTCTGAAAGTGATTCACTTAGTTTGTCTATAACCACTGTTATCACATGTTACTTTTTTGTGTCTCATCCTCTATTGAATGTAAATGCTGTAAAACACCCTAAAACTCGAGCCCTGCAGACACATTTTTGTATGCTGAATCTCCTTTTTATATTAAAAATGTGAGATTGACAAATCAACTATTGTGACGTCTTTATTTCCTTTATATGCGTTCTAGGTTTGGGTCTTACAATCTCCCACATGCCTAATCTGGTCACCAGAGTCAAGTAGTAGAATTCGTAATACAGGTCAAAGGAACATTGAATGTAGACTTGAAAAATAAAGAAACTTTTTCCACACAGCGTAAAGTACACATTGAAATCATGTGTCACTTAATGATCACAAATAATTGATTCAGGTAAGTTTTCTTCACAGATCAAAGATCAAACTTTGTGCTGGACCGTTTTTTTCTTCTTAGAGTCAAAATATTTTAAAAAGCACTTTCTATCATTGAACTCTGAAAATATATGAAGGAAATTCAGCTACGAAAAACTGACTGGAAAGTGCTTAAGCCAATTTCAGTGTCATAAGTGGGGCGTTACAAGTATTACCCTCCTACCTTTCCTTGTTATTTGTTTTGAATTTGATGGACAGTTATCTTGGTGTTGCCTCTGTTTTTACATACACAAATGATATGATTTCCAAAGTTAATTGTTGCTCAGGTGTTAGTAAGATCTGTTTGCAGTATTAAGAAAGTACCCGGCTGTCTCCCTCTTTGTCCTGATACGGATATTGTGAATTGTAAGTAGGGATTAGTGTAAATATTTGGCTTGTTACAAATAGTCATAAAAATTATTGGTCTCACCTGAAGAAGTGGTTACGACTACAAACGCCCTTTTTGGTTCAAGCTGAATCGCTTGCTCGTATGTTAAAAACTGTTGCGACAACCTTTCTCACCTGCTGTAATCTTGAGTTAACAAAGTCTGCTACAGTGCAAGCGATCACTGAAAATTAATTGGAGCAGTCATGCCATTGATCCATTTAAAATTGTTGACAGTCTGTTAGTGACAGAAAGTGACAATGGTAAGGAAAAGTGAGATCATATAAAAAAAAAGTGTATCCTAAGACCAAACATCCCTGGGTTCTTCATAAAAAAAATCCAATTCAGAGATGCTTCGAAAAGAGAATGATCTCCAAAGAGGTAATTATAATGAAATCCAGCATGAGGATAATTGAAACCCATCCCTGCAGCATTGTCGGACTAAAGAAAGTGACAACCCACTTTGATGGACTTTTGGTTTACCAGTTTGAAAAAAACTTAGAGAGGTTATACAAAGCAAAGTTGGAGTTTAAAGTCATTGAGAAAACATATACTTCGTCTAACTCACGAGTTGCAGATTGCAGTTTAGCTTGCTTAATTATGAGATTAAAGTGGCTATGTGACACACATACTCTCAAAATATTCCTATGCTCAGTTATCTACCTCAGGGATCCGTAGAGATCCATGCCAATCCATTTGATGCAACTGAACCTATTCAGTGAAGCCACCAGTTTGCGCACCAAATGGATACATCTAAATTGATCCCATTGGCTGGATTTGGAGCTCTGGTTGTTGAAGGTTACATGACAGTGGTATGGAATGGGGTAGCCTACAAGTTACCAATATCTGTAAATATAGATGGCACATGATGGGGAGATTCAGTATTCACTTAACATGGGTAGAGTGATGGGTGGCCTGAAGTGCTTGGCAGCATTGTGGAACGTACTACCTCTATCAGTGTTGGGGAGGGTTTCTCTTACAAAAATGGTGTCTTTGAGCTTCATGTACGTCCTGCAGGGCTCCATGACCCCTGTGCTGCATAGATTATTCGGGTGGTCTCTTTGGTTTAGGTGGGCAAATGAAGCAGGGTAAAGGTCAACACTTAGAAATTGCCCTAGGATCATGGGTGTCTGTGCAGTATAGTTTGTCAGGCTAGAAGCTCTACATGCAGGAAATGTAATTGGAGGCCATTTTCTTTTTAAGGCTACAGAGCATAGTTCCATAGAAAGTAAAAGCATTTTTTTCAATTAAATAAAGCTTTGTGTATTAACTTATATCCACAATGCAAAATATTAGAAGATAAAGCTGTGATAATGTATGCAGACTTTTTCACCATACACACTGATTAACATCAAATATTACAAACAATTGCATTTTCCATATAATTTTAAATTTGAGGTCCCGGACATTTCTCCCAGTGGGTATAGAAAGAGATCCTGTGCCCTTGGAAGCAGTCATTAAGGTATGCATTGCTTTCAAGGATCCCTGCATATATAGAAAAGTGTAAATAAGTTCAAATGTGTTAGGTTGGCAACACCAAAAAAAATCTGGGCATCACCTTAGACCCAATAACCTGGAGAAAGTACTTTTGGATGACAGATCCATTGGTGACTCAGATGTGAGATTCAATAATTTTCAGACAAACTAGGGTTGCAATGAAATTTTCACATTAACACTAAACTAACAATGGACCAAACCCCATTATACATAAGGCACTTTCAGTACTACATCTCATGCGAGAACCTTTTGAACAAGATCTCACCAGGCTAACCAAGCTTTGTTTAATTCAGCCCATAGACTGTTTTGAATGGTTAGCAGGTATTGTCCTAACAACCAAGGCCAATGGGCAAGGTTTTAGTTTGTGTTGACTTTTGTAGACATAATGTTTCAAGCAATGCGAAGTACTAGGGGTGAAGCTAACTATTTTAGTGTTATCGACCTTTTGTTGACAAGTTGAGCTTCATTCTGACTCAAGGGCACTAACAACATTCATCACACCATTTGAGGCCTTCATGTTTTGCAGAATGACTTTGGGTTTGGCATCTGCAGTTGCAGTCTTCCAGAAAATTATGCAGGTCTTTAAGGGAGATTACAATACCATGTCCTTCCAAGATGATCTATTAATATAAGATGTGCATATACATGAACATGATCAGGTCCTCTGAGGTTTTTAAAAGATTGACTGATACAGGTCTCACAGTGAAACGAGAAAAAATGCCATTTGGATGTCAGTTCATTTAACTATCTCAGTCACACCATATTGAAGGAAGATTTTAGGCAAAATTGAGTCTAGTAGATGCAGTAAAAAAGCACCCCATCCAAATAATAAAGAAGCCCTCAAATCCTTCCTTGGATTAGTAGGATACATGTCCAAATTAGTCCAAAACAAATTCAGAGATCAGAAGTGAATTCTGTGATATGTTAAAGAAAGACAAACATTCCCTGAAGCAAGCTACTGTCTCAGCACCCTCCTTGGGAACCCTTGACACAAAGAGGAAAACAATTCTTACTACTGATGCAAGTAATAGAGGATTTGGTGCCACACTTTCACAATTTGTAATTTGAGAGGAAAGAATCATTGCCTTTTTTCTTCCATATGTTCATTGAGGGCTGAACACAATTACTCCATAAGCATACAAAAAACAATGGTTCTGTCGGGTTTTCCAACTATTTCTTATGAGAACGCCTACTGTTAATATATTATTCTGTAATCATAAGCATACGTATCTGTTATCCAGACCAATAGAACACATAGCAAATAGTAACACATGTGACACAAATTGCTATCTGCTATCTTGTTTTATATAAATTACGTCATTCATATATATTTACACATTTGTAAACCAGGCTTGTCAACACGAGGTGAGGTTTGTAGATAAGTGACATTTGTGCTCCGTGCTGGTGTTCAGTGCGCAATATATACAGCGTGCTTAAAATATGCACATGGGAAAGAATAGGCCAGAATTTTAGGGAACAACAATGACTCTGCTGTGTATTGAATATTCTTAATCACAGAGAGCCTTGGTCAATCTGGACCATGCAAGCTCATCGACGTTTCCACCCAAACTCAGCTCCATTAGGTAGTCAAGGCATGTCTTCATCAGGACAAAGAACGAGGGTAGGGGGTGACAGCCACAGATAACCAGAGTGACTCCTGGTTATTCATACATCTTTGTAGACCCTGGTAGTAAGATCAAAATTAATTAGACCAGGTGACGTGAAAAGAAGGGTGTGGAAAAAGGGAGCTGACATCAGGGTCCCATTATAGGGTTCCGGTAATGACTGTCTGGAATGGTACCAAATGCTGAAGCTGAACAGAACGCCACCTTCCACTGCAGGAGCGATGTTGCGAAATTTATGGATCCGGTCTGGCACTAGGGAATAGTCAAAAGGTGAGGAATCGGCAGGCAGAAATATCCATCAGAAAACAACCTATACTGTGATCTGCCATTATTTTTAACCCCTTTATCTACCCCTAAAAATAAAATATTCTTTATTTCAAACTCCTTATTTCCATACTTACCAAGACAAATGTTTAGTTTAATTTTAAGAACATCCATTAAGTTAAGCTGTAGGAAACTCCGTCAAATTTTAAATGGCTATATAAACACAAATCATGTAAGCTTTAGCCCTATTAAATACATAACTGTAATAGGAAGCTTAAATGGGAATCTTAACAAATGTAGAATAATAATGTCCTAAAGCTATTTAATTTAAACGAAAAGAAATTACAATAGCATAAATGCTAAGTTATAAAAATGATTGAAATACATGCGAAAAAAAGTATGCCCTTTTTAGAGAGCACAGATATCAATGCACTTTAAACAGGGGGGGGGGGGGGGGGGGGGACAGTATATCCACTGTTTTTGATTGATGTCCTATATCTGAAATTAGTCTCATAACCTGACGGATTTAGTCTTATGCAGGATTGGTGGAATGGCACTAGCTGCAAACGGTATTGCCTCACTATGGCTTTGGAGACCGGTTTATTGCATAGGTGTGGCTACTATACATGTTACTGCTGGCTATGGTGAAGACAGGGCCCCTCATATCTGAACCTACCCACATAGGGTGCGGTACAAGGGAGGTATGTCCCCTCTCACCACTGCTTTTTAGGTCTCTCCTACGCAGCGTGCATGCGCTGCATAGGAGACCTTTAGCCGTCGCTCTGCTCTTTTTTGAAGCACATACACGTGCTTGTGGCTGCATCCACCTTGCGGGAGCGCACAGGGCCGAGCCACAAGCACGAGTTTGCGCTTCAAAAAGATCAGACTGCCCGTGCACACACACGCACGGCTGCACGGTCATAATCTTCATAACGCCACTGGTCCTCCCTGCGCAACCACCTAAATCCCTTGCTACCCCCTCCCTTTTCATCCGCCTTATAACCCAGCTCCCTTAACTTCTGCCAGGGTCCATCATGCGGTGCAATAATAGACAAGGCCATCTCCTCCTTAACCCCGCCCACCTCACCTCGCAATCCATCTTCCAATTTAATTTACTGTTGGCTTCCATGCACATGCTCTGTCTTCGCCCGGTTCCCTTAATTCCTCCTTAGTGGGGGTAGCCAATCACGCCATTGAAAAATTGAGAAATAAGACTATCCTTACTTCCAATCTTAGTGCCCGAGGGTATCGCCTGCTCTCTGAATCAGTCAGTGGAGCCGCACAGCTGATTTGTGTATTCAGAAATTATTGTTCTGCTTCCGGTGGCTAGCGTCCATAGCCACTGGCTCCTGCAGGTACTCCTTTTTTTGCGAGTGCTTGTGTCAGCAGTCCCTCTTCTTCTCCCATGCCCTTTGTAGTTTTCGTCCACCCGCTCCCACTCTGCATTATGTTTTCAACCCCCGCCCTCCTCCCGATTTCCTTTGTGTTTCCCCCACTCCCTCGAACTCTCCGTTGCGTTTTCAAATCACCCCCACCCAATTCAATGTCAGAATCCCTGCTGCGCTTAGAAACATCTGACAGATGTTGCACGAAGCTGCACGGACCGGCCTATACACTGCAATACTTGATGCCTCTTCAGAGCACAGTGTCCATTCTGAAGGGGACGACGTAGCTCAAGATGGAGACTGTGACGCACCTCTCACCAATGCGGACATCATTTGACACACCACTATTAGCTGCAACCTACCCTCTATTGGCATTCAAAGCAATGGTGGTAGCCATAGTTATGGGAGCCTAAACTCACATATATATAAAATGCATGTGGCATCAGAGAATTGAGAACTGTTGACCGGGAAAATGCGTTTTAGGCAGCCATATAAAAAAATTGTTATATTAGGTTTGTTTGAAGCAAATGCAGTTTGATCTGAAATTACAAGTGTGTGAAGTTTGGAACATTTGCCAGTGAACACTAATGGAAACATTTGATGCATACCAGTATTGCACTTTCAAAGTCAATACCTTGTTATTGTTGGTGACTTTACATAAATAGTTATCAACCAGCAAAATGTCCATACACTATATAAACGATGCTAACACTGTATGTAACATGGCTTTGATTATGTATATTTAAAAACACAATAAAACAGATTTAAACGCACAAAATTAAGGATTGGTGGAACTGCCTGCGTCATACCCTCCACTTCCCCCAAGTATATTATATTTAAAAAGTAATCTGCATACTTTTAAGGGTGGACAACCATCTCACCACCCATATGAGGCTAAAACATTTTGGCAAATGGCCTCCAATAATTACCTCCTTTGCAATTCTGCTGGCCATATAGTGCCAAGACTCTCTACGCAAAGAGGAGTGGAAAACAGAAATGCAACAAAAGAAACCTCAGATAGCCCCAGGTGATAGGACCGAAAGCTTCTTTTTTTTTATAGCATCAACCAACAGATGTTTTCTCCGAACTAGCTAGTGGAACGGCTGGACAAGTGTGTGGGTGAGGATAGGTAACTACCAAAGACAAATGCTGATCCTGATGAATAACCATCCCAAAGGCCTTGCCCAGCCTTTCTTCAAAGATTTTAGAATGCAGTTTCGAAACCCAGTTGAGCAGGGGAATGAGAAAAGAGGCATGCCTTCTCTTATCCTTAATTGGTTTATCAAAAACTTCCAAGAGGATGCACAGCCAAGAGTTCCGTGTTTTAGCAGCAGTGAATACATCGTTACATCATTTTCACAACATTTGGAACAAGTTAGAGGAAAACATTTTATTGAATTGCACAAGAATAGCACCCGGTCAGCAGCTTTCTCTGAAAACAACTTCATCAATAAGTATGAGGTAAGGATTATATTTATAAAACGTGTTGGATGCCTACGCCATTAGGATCTTGGTGTTGAGAAATGTGAAAGTCAAGTCTGAGTTTAGTGTAGCAGGTAGATTATGATTGTACATTTGTTTCAGACAAAGTGGAAGATTGTTGGAGAAGGAATGTGGCATAATTGAAAAGGAATGTTCGTGTATTTGTGCAGAATGAAAATGTGGAACTGTGTGTGGAAGCGAGGAAACAGAATAAAGGGAACAAGTAGGAACACATCTCACGTGTTTTCTGAAAAGCTTGTTAGAATCTGCAGCATACCAGACGATTTTAATGAAACACCAGTTCTCAAACAACGCTGGAGTAGGAAAGCAATGCAACTATTTTTGTACTTTGGCTATTGTGTCCATTTGTCTGAAATTGAACACCATCCACACGACCAAGTGTTGGGCTCTTAGAAGCACAAATATGGAGCATTGGTTAGTCCCCGATAGCATGCATTCGTATAGTCATGCCTGGAAAGGATGTTGCCACTGACCACCAAGGCTCTAAGTTGATGGTTCAGAACAGAAGGATTTTTCTCAGTAGACTCAGCAGAAAATATCAGAAGGAAACCACAGAGTTGATCTGTGTAGTGAAACTGAAGTCCTTATTGATAGTAAATTCGAGGCTCTTTACTGAGTCTGAAAGGGTTCTGTGCCATATTTGTATTAGGTAGCCAGGATATAGAAAACCGAATCCACTTTTTTTCCAAGAAAAAGGGCTCCCGTTTTGGAAGCATTACATTTCAAGAAATTCATGTTCATCCGTTTTAAGCTTTCAGAAGTTCAGCCACTGAGATTTTCCTGTAGTTGAGTATTTGGTTTATCTATCCTCAACACCAACTGGGTATCGTCTATATATATAGTAAGAAACTTTTTTTGTATCGATTAATTAAAATCTTACAAAAGAGAAAAAACAATAATTAAAATTCCTAAGACAAATGGAGGGACGAGAAACATCAAGCAATTGCAATTGTGCCATTAGGTGGGCATAAGCCCTAAGTGAGTGAAAAATATTGTAAAATGCAAGTAAAGTTAAAATAAAGTCCTGTGGAAACTGTGTTTTGGGGGTGCAGGTGTACAGGGGTTAGGTGGCATTAAAGTCGACACATAATTTTTTGAGCGGCCTCACAATGCCTTGAGGTTACCACATACAGAGTAAAAAAAAGATGTTTTAACAAGGTATTTTAAAGCGCGAGAGTGTTGTCTGGGGATGTCAGGCACGTGACTTGTCTGGAGGCCTCCACAAATCCTGTAGCTACCCCCGGGGAAAGAGGTGTTTTAAAGCACACGTGTACAGATTAAAAGTGTTATCAAGCGGTTTCTTGGGATTATAAAAGTCACATGGCTGTTTTAAGTTAATTCGTGCGGCTTTGTCAGAAAGTTTCAGGGCGCCAGGATAGGCCAAGATTTTGATGTTAGTTCCCCAGCTAGCAAAACTGGTCCATGTATCACAGCTTTGTCAGGAGGTCCCGGGGCAGCCAGAGTTGTTTTAAAGTCTTGTCAGGCTGTCTCGTAGGATCATGAAGTTACATTGTCAGTTACGTGCAGGTGCACAGGTTTGTCTGAAGGTTCCAGAATATCCCACGGTTTTGATGTGTTCGCTCCCCAGCTAGCAGCCTGGTCCAGTTGTCATAAGTTTTGTTGAAAAAGTCATAGGAAAGCCAGGATGGCCCTGAGTTTTAGTGTGTGAGTGACCATTCGACGACTTACAACTGTTGTCACCGTGACTCTCTGCGCTCATTTACTTGTTAGGTCTCGCCTGTCGATGCGCATGCGCATCGAGCTTGCGAGACTATGGGGGCTTAAACAGTCTTTAACCAACTTGCAAGGAATCGTGGCGATTCCTTGCAGTGCCCGTGAAATTCAAGCTCAATGCGCATGCGCATTGAGCTTAAAAGCGCATGCACATGCCCCCATCCGCCTGCCTTGCATGTATTTTCCCTGAGGCGCACTCCTCCCACACCCCCGCTCCGCCCCCTCCCCTGCCTGCCGTGTCGCATTTCTTCAGTTCCCTCAGCCGCACTCCAGGCCCCTGCTGCTTTCACACCCTCTCCCCGCTCCGCCCCCTCCCCTGCCCGCCGTGTCGCATTTCTCCTCCCCCCTCCCCTTCTCTGCCTTCCCTCCGTCTTGTCTCTTCACTTCTTGGTTGCACGGCCACTAGGCCGTGCCTCCCCTACTCTCCTCCCCCCTCCTGCCCCCCCCCCCTCCTCCTCCTACTCTCAAGACGCAATATGTTCCTTCTCAAGATAGTATACTTCTTTTTTTATATCATAATGGTGCCATGAACGGGTGCTGGGAAGTAAATGGATTGTTTGCAGCTGGGAACATAAATTTAACTTAGTGCCACCGTTGATCTCGCATTGAACGGTGCTTATTTTACAAGTGAAGCACCCCGGTGCCTCAGCGCGCTAATCCTTAACAAGGTGCTTTGATACAATGCAAACAAGAGGTGCGGCGGCTTTCCTTTACAATATCTCTGCCCGGTGCAATCCTATTTCATCTATTGGTTCAGTAATGCTGAAAGAACAGGTCGCCGTTGCTCGGAATATACTTAAGAGATGGGGGATTTGAGATTGCTTTTCTGCCGAGCGAGAGGAAGACTCCATTTGTAATCGTGTGTATAAAACATGACTTTGAGGCAGATTAGCTTGCCTCTGCCCCGGCTCTGTCTGACATTGAACCGCGAAATGTTAGCATTTCATTGAACACGCACTTTAATGACAAGACGGGAGCGTTACTTTGACGGCGGAATCGGATTTTTATCAAAGGTGGCCAATAAGTGAGGTAAAATATGCTTAAGCAGTTGCAAAGAGGAGCAGGTGATTGAGAAATTAAATTGGCTACTATCAAATCTGCGTGCTTCTGCGTGAAGGCTTGGGACATTGTCTTGTAACGTTATTATATAGTATACTCCCTTCGAAAGCAACACTGCCCGTGCACTTTCTACCAATGAGACTTCCAACAACATTTCTCTTGTTATGGCTTTTTTTATTTGTAATTCTTTAGCATTGGCTACAGGAAACAAAAATGCTAAAGATTTACAAAAATAAACCATAAACAATTCTAAAAGCACTAACTCTAATGATGCGAGACCTATTGCATTTCCAATGCTTGTTTTTTTTTGTTTAAATGTATTTAAGAATTTTCTGAAGTGGTAGATCAATATGAGGTCTTCGGACTCTAAACAAGATATGACAGTCTGCCTGCATGTGCGGATCCCTTTGCTTTTTAGTGAGGGCTTATTTTTCCCGCTAATGTGGGTGTGTGGCCCAGGCGGCACTGCAGCATATTGCGTTTCAAATGAAGTGGGTATGTTCTCCGTGTGCTCTAATTATATGGTGGGAGGCTTCATATAGACAGTAAACAGGACTGGGAACACAGAAGATCCCTGAGGCACCCCATAGATAACTTCCTGAGATCTCAAATGATAATGTTATGATCTACCGTATCAAAGGTTATGGACAGAACAAGTAAAATGAGCTATCCTCATTCAGCTCAAATCTGAGATCCTCAAGGCGGTTTCAGTCCCCATTCCAGGTTGGTCCTCTTCCAAGTATGAGAAAGCCAGAGTGCCACAAATCTCTTAACAATTTTAGTAATAGCATCTCAAACTTAGTCACACGGTATTGGAATCCTCTTCATAAATCCTTGGAAGACCCAAATTTAATAAGTTTTCAGTAAAGCACTGTGGGGAATTTCCTTCTACTTCATTTTCTCTAAAAAGAATGTAAAAGCACATAAAATATTTTCTAGACCTTAAACAAAATTATTTCCAGGCCCAATAAAAGGGGTGAGTGGCAATGTACAAAAAGCAGTGCTGCCTTGGAGAGAAGGAGAGCCCAGTTGCTCCAAACCAAAGAAAATTGTTAATATTAAGAGCAACAATGTTGGGTTGGAAGGGTATGAAGTGATGAATGCCAGTAAAATAACCCAATGCTATGCTGGTGAAATTATACAAACTTACAATTCCCCAATATTTCCTATGTAAATGTTATGTTGTTATAATGGAAGATTTTACGATGCTGTTGATCTGTATATTTTAAAGCTTCATGCAATGTTGAATTAATTTGTTTGTCATTGAGAAAAGGGATCTGGTCTATCTAGCTCAAGTGAGAGTAGACTGGTTAAAGACGACATGGAACCTAGTAGAGGGACTTTTCCAGGGAAGGCAGTTGCTGTTGTCTGTGGGAGCCGCTGGATCTTTATTTGCTTTCTGCATGTCAAGAAATAAAGTCTAAATTTTCAACTTTCCTTTTGTGAAGGCAGATTCTTCAGCAACCACAGGCGAGTTATGCTCAATTTGGTTCACCTTACTAGCTGCCTGTTGCATCTTAAGTTGATGAGGCAATTGTCTATCACTTTTCTCACCAAACTGAAATATCCTTATTGCCTTAGTTTTTCTAACTGAATGGCCCAATAATTCCACTAATGGATCTCGTTTCTCAGCAGTTTCTTCACTTGAATGTCACTAGTTGCTGATACACCCTAAATCAGTTTCTATTCCTACTGAGCTTCTTGGCTGTTGGAAAGACTTAACCAGATAGAGCTATCTTTGATTTACACACACTCCTTTAACAAATCTTTGAGATAGAAAAAGTGCACTGACAGCTTTCTAGGCTGGCATGGCACCACAAAACAAGTGTTGGAATTCCTTATGTAGCATTAAAATCCAAAGGTTTGAACAGTCCTTCGGAATACATGGACTGCCAGAAACACTTTTTAAAATATGTTAATATGCTGTAAAGGGACCACTCTATACCACTCAATTTACAATAAGTATTTAGAGACATTCAGAGCTTGCACTGGGATGTCCGCGTCAATGTGTCTTAAGGGAAATTTGCCACAAATTTGTTTGAGACAGGAAAATTGGTTTAAATGAGCAAGCTACTTACCTTCATTAGACTATTGAACTGCAGATTCCTTTTAAGTATTCCCCTGGCATGAAACTCAATCCGGAAACTTTTCAACAGTACCTCTCTGCGCAGGTTGGTGGCACAAAGTGGCTCCGAACTGAAGTTGTTCCGCACTGTTAATAATGAGCAGAGCATATATAGGTACCACTCCTGCGTGTTGACATCAGTTGCTTTCGAGGCTATCTGAGCCCCCAGACACATAGCCCCAACATCAAATTGGCTTTGACCAGTGTGCAGATTTCGAAACTTAGTATCTTATTAATAGATAATGACCAATTCACTTCATGGGTGTGATGGAAGATATGAGAGTCAGTGAGGAATCGTCGATTAGATGGAGTCTCTACTAGAAAAAGCATAACTGAAGGTAAATAACTTGTTCTTCTGATAGAGATTTCTTACTGCAGATTCCTCACCTTTTGAATAGATACCAAGGCAGTACCTATTTAGAGGCAGGCCTGTGAATGGACTCAACCCAAAAAGTCCTGTAGCCCGAGCAGCCGTAATTTGCCTTTCTATTAACATAGCTATCCAGGCAGTAGTGCTTCTTGAATGTATAGAGCAACACCCACTTAGCTGCCGAATAGATGTCCACAAGAGAGACTCTGCGTGCCAATACAGTGATAGCAGGTTTGGCTCTGCTGGAATGAGCTTGCAGCCCTCTGGGGCTGCTTTCTGGCAAGTGCTAGATCTTAATGGAGAGCACGATCCAGAGGGTCCTTTTCTGCAAGGTCTTGCCTTTGTACTCTCAGGCAAACTCCACAAAGAGCTAATCATCCACTTGGTGTTCTCTGGTATGATCAATGTAAAAGCTCAGTGCTCTTTTGGGGTCCAAGCAATGGATTCTCTTCTCCTACTCAAAGGGGTATGATGGAGCAAATAAAATGCTGGGGAGTTGATATTTTGACTGACATGGAATGGCATGGCATCCCAACTTGCAGCAAAAAACTTCCATGTGCACACCACTTTGTCTGGGTAGAAGGTGGTCTGTGGCGAGTTGGCACAGAAAGATTCAAGCTCACTTACACGCTGTGCCGGTCTTAGGACAATAAGAAATACCATCTTGAGGCAGAGAAGCCACAAAGGACAGTAATGAAGTGGCTCTAAGTGAGTACACATCAAATATGTGAGAGCTAAATTAAGGTCCCACTGTGGCTTTTACAAAGGGGGAGGGAGGAAACAGATAAGGTACCCTTTACCTGTGTCCCCCCATTTCAAAGTCTTGCTCGGTGAGGGGCTAAACAAACACCAAAATGTTAGATAACTTTGCCTGGAAGGGGGTCTGTCTGCTGCACCAAGCCACCAATTTGTCATAACGACTGGCATATGCAGTTTTTGTCGAGGGGCGACTGGCTGCCAAAATTACATCAACTATCTCTGGAGGAAGATCAAAGGTGTTCAGCTGTCACCACTAACTTTCCAAGGATGAGTGTGGAAATTGAGAAGCCCCAGTTGCAGGACCATGTCCCGTTACTATGGCAGCATATCCTCCTAGAGGGGCAGCCTGATCGGAGGGCAGATGGTCATGCCCAGGAGACCTGGATACCGGACTCTCTGTGCTCAACCCAGAGCCACTAGAACAACATGGGCCTAGCCAGTCCTGATCCTCTTTAGAATTCTGGGCTGAAGAGGTATCGGCTGGAAGGCACATAGGAGTCCCAAGTTCCACTTTATATGGAACACATTTCTGTACAAGAGGCGCCTTGGAAAAGCCACTATGCAGAACTGCTGACATTGCACGACAGTTGCAAAGATTTCCCCATTTGCGGAAGAGACCTTGCACCACCTCTGGGAGCAATTGCCTATCGTGACCTGCTAGGCATCGATGCTGAGCTTGTCCACGCTGGAATTAAAAGATCCTGCCAGGTGGTTCACCAACAGGAAAACTCCATGATGGTTCAGCCGTTTCCAAAGGCACAGTGTCTCCTGACACAAGGTTTACTTTCCCACTGTCCCAGTCTCCCCTTGACCGATGGAAGAAAGGCTTTTAACACCAAGCGGGTGGCCCTCCGCTCCAGAAGTTGATGTGAAGTTCTCTTCTCTTCACTTCTCCCAGGTGGCCCTCCCAAACCAGACGTGATGCATTGGCAACCACTGTCTGCGCTGGGTGGGGTAAGGAGAGGGGTCTACCATTCCAATTATGGTTCAGTAACAACCCTCACAGTCTCCTCCGAAATCCGGATATGGTTGGAGATGTAAACCTGATTTGTTGGGCCCACTGAGACTTCAGATCCCACTGCAATGCCTGCATATGCTACCTGACATGCCAACCAGGTGGCTGTGCTGCAGTAAGAGTACTCTAAAGGGGTTTGGCAGGTGGCGCCACAGAAGGCAGTGGGTTGACTGCTCACAGTTCATTACCGCAGGGCCATTGGGTGCAATGAAATTGGCCATGAAAGAGCTGGGCACCCCACTAAGGTCAAAGTAGCTATCTGAATGGGGGTTCTCTGCTGAAACCATGAGAGGAGTGATGGGATTGTTTGTGGCTAACACATAAGCCCAGGAAGCGAAGTGTGGCCTTGTTCTCTGTAAAAGACTTCAAAGCGGAGTCTTCATAGTCCCTAAGAGGTGAGTCCCCATCAATGGGCGTGTCCATAAGGGATGACTAGACATTGCTCAAAAGACCTCTTGTCCACAGTGTGGCGATGAATAGTGACACTACTGCTAAATGACATGCCTGATGTAATCCGTGGTATCTAAGCCACAACAAATTTTGTACAACTCACCTGCCATGTTTAGAAGCAGCACACTGGACAACTTGTAGTGGTCAAAACAATGATACATAATACCATTTAAAGATGACTGTTCAGTAAACTTTGTACTGGGCAGCCATCTTCAAATGTTAAAGTGTATAGCGTATCATTCTTGTACTAATCCAAGACCGAATAATGCTTCTAAATGTGATCAACTAGATTTCCTTTGTCTGCCATCTGAGATGGCAGACGTTGTCTTGCAGACGAGGTACCGGCTACAAAATGAATTTCTGAAGAGTGCTGGAACAGATTAGTTCAATGGAGTGGCAGAACTTTTTTGTTGTTGTTAACTTCCCCTGGCTGCACGCGTTTACAAAACTTCTACTAAAGCTGTTCACACTGTTCAAGCCCCATTCACTGTCAAGATAAGATCTCTTCTTTCACATAATTAAAATCCAATTAAAAAGCACTAAGGGGCAAATTATCAAGGACGGCGTTAAAATAATCGCTGGTTTAGCGGCAGAAAACCGCCGCTAAAGCGGCGATAATGGGCTTGATAATATGCCCTGGAGAATTCCAATAGAAGCTCATGTACACACCAGAACATGGCCTTCTATTGGAATTCTCAAGGGCATATTATCAAGCCCATTATTGCCGCTTTTGCGGAAGTTTTCTGCCGCTAAACCGGTGATCATTTTTAGCCCCGTCCTTGACAATATGCCCCGGTGTGTTTTTAATTTTGCAGTTACCCCTGACAAAGGACAGACAAGTCCGCAATGCATTGGGTTATGTGGCTCTGGCTGCCAAGGATGAATGATGTATTTCTGGGGCTATAGTGTAAGGCCTGGACAGGCATATCTATGGCATTGTTTAAGCAAAGGAAACACATAATGCCTTCGAAATGGAAAATAAAGAAAATAATAATTTAACAAACAAAGGAGTAAGAGTGATTAATATGGATGATCAAAAGTGATTAAAATGGATTATCAAATACAATTGAATATTCGTGAATTTTGCTGTGCAACTGGACATGGAACGTAAACTCGCAACATACTTTGTGTAGTAGCATTTTTCCGTGCTTCTGGGGCAAGGCATAGGCCAGGTCAGCACATGAAAAATTAAAAAAATTAAAATCATTGAAAACATAGAAAGAAAGGTGTGCACTCTATTACGCATTTGGATAACTGGTTCTTTCCCTGACATGAAATCCAACCCTCACCCTCTTGTCTCCCTCCCATTCATTGCTCACTTAACTACTTCTGCTCTAAGGGCACCTCGAAACACACCTGGCCAGCCATGATCCTTCCATGGATTGTGATGGGTCTGGGACATGGAGAAGATGGGCCTCGGTGTCTGTTGCCTCCCATGCATATCTGTTGCTGGCACCTCTCACCTCCGGCTACAGTTTCTTCTGGTCGCCTTCACCTTCTGTGGTCTTTGTGTCTTCTGGGCGGGTCTGGTGTCAGTCTCCGGGAAGGTGCCTAGGTCCAATGCTTGCAGCTGGTTGGATTCTTTATTTGGGTCTGATGCTGATGTAGGGATGTGGTCTCAATCCTTGTTTGAATCCTCTGGCTCTTCTGTTCATCACATAAAAAGCTTGGAGTCAGCTTTTTTCGTTACTTTTCTCTCGATTTGTCCCTTTTCCCTTTCATGCATCTAGTCTTTTCCCCCCTCAATTGAATTCTTTTCTATTTTCTAATGTTGGAGATTGTGTAAAACATTGCGGAACAGGAATGCTGCCGTCAGGTAAGTCTCTTCTACACATCCCCATTCAAACAGCTGCTCAGTTATAATAGTCAATTTGAAAACAAACTGTCTTTCTCTAGGCAGTGGCTTATACCGATAGGGTCGGTGAACTGCAGGCCCTCTTGGTTCAACCGCCATTCACAGTTTCCTAAATGGATACATTGGCTGCCCATCTATTTTATGAAGAGTGGGATCTGCTTTTCAAATTGGTCAGTCTACAACTATTTCATCTTTTTTCAGTCCTCCTCATGCCATGAAAGAGGAGGAGCAGGTGCATAGACTGCACCTAGACGTGCGATATCCAATTACACCAATTGCACGAGACAGGACTGAGTGAATGATCATCTCTTTGTGGGCTTTGTTGGGGTCAAGAATGGCAAGACAGTGAGTAAATGACCCATTTGACATTGGGTCACTCTCTGCATCAAGATCTGCAACATCTTAACCAAGAAAGTTCCTCCATATGGTGCCTGCGCATTCTGTTCCTCATTGTTGACACAGTTTTCTAGTTGGGCCGGTGCCACATATTCTGCTGTGCACTTTTCACTGCTTTCAAGTTGGGCAGATTCCATTCCTGGGTAGGGGGGTTCGGCATTCAGGCCGTTCCCGCTCCTCCTTCATGGGTCAGAATCGGGCAAGAGGGCGGGGGTGCGCTGCTGCAGGGGGTCTGTCGGCCCAGGGTGTGCAGGGTGGTATCTCATTGTACACGTGGATCGTCCGCGCAGGGAGATGGGCCCCGCAATAACAATGCAGTGCAACAACCCCCGGAATGGACTTCATGGCCGAGCGCGGCCACGGGTAGCGGCCCGGTCATCACGGCGGCGGGTTGGGGGGCATAAGTGCAAGCACGGCAGGCCTGTGACCAGGTCAGCGGGACACCATCTCTGGGGGCACGGGGCGCCTGACCCCAGGCTCCTCATAGGATCTCCTTATGCTGGATCGAGGCACACTGGGCAGTGCTCACCTTGCCTGTATTAGCCATCTGAGGCACCGGTTTGGTATCCGGGTCATCAACCGGCAGTAGGTGGGGCTTGACTGCATTCCCGGTCATCCCCGTCACATGGCAAGAGGGTCAGTGCGAGTCCTCAAGGCTAGCAGTGCCGGGCCGGCAGGCATCACGTCTCCTGCTGAGCTCTAGTGAGGGTCCCCCCTCCCCTCCCTCATCTCTATCACGCGGCTGCACTGAGGCAGCCTTCATGCCCGCAGCCCCCAAGGTAAGTTCCAGCTTCACTGCTGCAAAGTATCAGAGTCAGTGGGCATTTGTTGTTTAGCGAAAGCGAGGAGGTACGGTTCACTGCCTTCGTGAGGGTAGGAGTATGCAAGCGGGCTAATGTCTTGTTCCAGGAAACTGAATGGTTTTCATTGCAGGGACTTAGTGAGCGAACCAGACCCGGGACAAATGGCTGGGTCTCCGGCGGCTTACCACCCGCACCCCACACTGGGAGCCCTGGCCACGCCCCCCCGCAGCACCCGTACAGCCCACCCCTCAACGGGAGGAAACTGAAAGTAGCAGCAAAGTGCCACAGGCATCTGAAAACAGTGTGTGCAGCCGGGAGATTGATCCCCCGCCGTCCTAGATGCCAACAGCAGCAGCCCCAGTTGATGCGTGCTGTGGGCTCTTGATAAATGACAGAAGTATATCTCCGCATGCGATTCCTCGTATGAAGTCTCTGTTGTGTGTTTTGTGTGTGTGTGTGTGCTCTCTGTGTGTGTGTGTGTGTGTGGCTCTCTGTGTGTGTGTGTGTGTGTGTGTGTGTGTGTGTGTGTGTGTCTGTGTCTGTGTGTGTGTGTGTGTGTGTGTGTGTCTCTCTGTGGGTGGGTGCAAATGCAATAGGTCTCGCGTTTGCGAGAGATAAAGCTATTGCCATCTATTTATCTGTTTTAAAAACCAACACATAAATAAAAATGTTGTCATTTACAATGCCAATAGCTTTAACTTTGGCAAAGGCGAGGCCGTTGCATTGTAAATGCTTGTTCTATTGAAGAAACTCAAGCAGCGATTTGCTCATGTGTTCCAGCCCGTGCCCCTGGCCCCAATAGAATTCCAAATGACTTGTATAGACAGGATATTTTCTTCTGGGGCTCCTATATAAATTTGCTTACCAGCTCCATTACATCTGGTGGTACAATTCCGTCTTCGTGGAAAATAGCAGATATAGTTCCCATCTACAAGAAGGGGATAGAGCTAAGTCGGCTAGTTATAGGCCCATAAGCCTCAATGATTACCTGCAGAAAATCTTTTGCAAACAGATCCTTACCAGGATTGGATACTAGAGTGCCGAATCTTGAGTGATTATCAAGCAGGTTTTCGTGCATAAACCAGCACCTTGGATCAGCCCTTCCGTCTTCTTTGCATCTATTGGAAGAAGGTTGCTGTTAAGGGAGGGAACCTCTATGTGGCTTTTGTTGATTTTCGGTCTGTTTGATTCGGTTCCCAGAGCCAGTTTATGGAGAGTTTTAAAAGAGATGGGTATACTGGAAAATCTGTTAGATATTTCAATCCGACTGCATTCATTAAACACAGCCCAAGTTAGGTGGGGGGAGAACAATCAAGTAACTGAGAAATTCCCAATTCAACGTGGAGTGAGTCAGATGTGTGTTAGCGCCCACACTTTTTACGCTTTTTATCAAAGGGGTGGTTGATTTTTTTAGATTGTGGTGGGTGAGATGCTGCCAAAATCGGCGCAAGAAGAGCACCTGCTCTTCTCTTCGCCGATCACACACTTTTAATTTCCAAATCCCCACAAGGTCTCCAACAACTCTTAAATTATGTCATGCGGTTCTGTGATGATGGGGGCCTGGTATTAAATGAGGCCAAAACAAAATATATGATTTTCACAAGAGGTACTGCTAAACCATCTAAAAAACGCATGTTTTTAGGAACCGGTCATTTGGAGCAAGCAGATGTTTTTGATTATCTGGGTATTCGCCTGTATTACAAATATGCACTGGGCTCCCTACATTGAAAAAAGAAACTTACTTACTCAGCAGCCTGCTCACATTAGTAAAATTCATAGACATACACTGTCTAGGCAAGTGGCCTTGGCACTGAAAATGTACAATATTAAAGTCCTGGGGGAGCTCTTTATGTAGCAGAACTCTAGGGCACTGGTAATACAAATTGTTTGTCCATCATAGAAAATCGATTTCTGAAATCTCTGTTAGACCTACACCTAAGTACCACTCGGACTCCTCTTTATTTGGATTTTGCTCATAGACAGTTGGCCCACAAGTTAGCCTATACATTACTCATGTTCTGGTATCGGTTATGAACTGTTGGAGAGCTTACCCTGTACTGCAAGGCCCTGTTCGATCATTTGTAACACCCCCAGGTAACCTCGATTAGTTTAGCTCATTGAGGGACCTTTTGCGAAGGATTGAATGGAGGAGTTTTAGTCCAATCTGGAAAGTCTGGCTTCTATTCTCAGGGCAAGGATTAAAGTGATGTTCTTATAAACAACAGCTGAGAAGGAGTTGATGAAACCAGAGGGTAGTCTGACCCATGAGTTTCTTAATTTTAAATTTGTTCACCATTATGAGGACACTATTGATGAAATTGTCCTCCCCTCTGGCTCACAAACTTTTATTTACAGTTTTTTACAAGATTTAACCAACAAAATTGTTCTGTATTAAGTTGTAATGGTTTTAAGGATGACGGCGGTCTCTTGTGCAAAGCCAGTCCGGAATCCATTGTGCATTTACTATTCTTTTATCCACATTACATATCTCTTAGGAAAAAGTGGATAATTCTGTGATGCAAATTGGTTGGTCCCGGCCACTACCTAGAGGTATTGAGAATTTTGTAAACAGATACACGTATGGTAATAGTTTTTGACCTTGCCAAATATTGGTATGCACTTTGGATCAAGCGATCCAAATGTATTGGTATGCACTTTGGATCAAGCGATCCAAATGTATTGGTATGCACTTTGGTTCAAGCGATCCAAATGTATTGTATGAAGTACTGTATTTTTTACTTGGTTCCACTCCTGAAATTTAAAGCTTTCATGGTATTTATGTCCTCTTAAAAATAAAATGTAACACAATGTTTTTACATTCTGTTTTTAATTCCTCTTGTGCTATGTACTTTTTAAGATCTCTGTGTTCGAAATAAAGTTATATATGATGATGATTATTTAAAAGCCTTGGTTTCCTGCAGACCTTAAGATTGCCTGGTGCGCTGGTCTGTTGTTTATTTGTTCAACCGTCCTAACAGGTGGTGCTGATTAGATAAAATACACTGTTTACTGCTGGCCTCAAGGGCATCTGGTATGTTTGCTTGTTGTTTATTTGTTGAGCTCCCCTGATATCTGATTAAAGGCCTACACTTTCTGCCTCAGTTTCCCGTCAGAGACTGCCTCTTAATTTACAGGAAACATTCAATGATCCTCAGGAAGGCCCCAGTGCTTAATGTTTTTGTTTTCTCAAACTTCAATTTCCTGCCCCAGTTTCCTGCAGGAGATAGACTTCTAATTGACAGGAAACACTCAGAAATCTTACAGAAGGTTCCATATAAACTCTTGTTTGACAGGCTATAAGTACAGTTTTCAAACACAGCCCCGATTGGCTTTGTGGATCTGTCTTGAGGTAGAGCGGTCTATCCCGTCAGCGCTCTCCTTTGATTCTGAGCCCTGCCGCCTGCAACAAGCATAACCTGGAGGTCAGCAAGCCAATCCCTCTTAGGATCTGCCCCCTAGAGAGACCTTCCAACAATCCCAAACCCTGAAACAAGGATGATCAGCCAGTGCCACTGTGTCCCCATTGCCTTGACTACGACTATCTTTTGCTGTTTAATGCACCACCTATTCCCACCCTTTACATGGACATCAGGTTAGTGCACTAACCAGGTGCTTCTAGTTTGGGTTTCCCATTTTCTATCAAGAATACCCTAGCAATATGAGTTTTAATGCAAAAGCCTTGGCAAAAGGAAAATGACTAGTTGTGTGAAGTAATACAACATCAAGGACAGAATAAAGATTTCGGAATTATCCGAGCAGAGGCTAAGGGACACCTGCTCAGGGAATAGGCCACGTTACACCGACTGTGTAGTTACATCGCATACCATTACAATGCAGGTCGTTATAACAACTTGGTGTAGGGGGGCGCTGGAGTTTAGAACAGCATAATTCACTATTCCAACTCCAGTCTGTGCAACAGTTGGGAAGGTGTTGGATTTTAAATTCAACGCCTTCTGCTTCCGACAACAAGTAGTTGTAACGACTTGCATTGTAATGGTATGCAATGTAACAACGCTGCCATTCTAATGACTGCATTGTAATGGAATGCGTTGTATCCCATGCTCAGGATTCAGCACAGGTGTCAGTGTTCACAGACCCTTCACATAGACTCAAATTTCTTACAGTAATTCGTGTTTGGTAAGTTTCATTAAGGACTCGCTCCACAGGCCAATTATAAAGCATTCATGTATGGTTGACTGATGATTATTATTATTCTTGTGGAGTATCTCTAGTGCCTGAATGAGTGCACCTTGCCACAAGAACTTGAGGGGCCCTGCTCAGAAGGATTAACACCCACCTGCCATCCTTTACACAGGAGCTCCAGGTACACCAGAAACATTGCCTTCTCTCCCCAAAGCCACACCGACTCTCGGTTTTCCCTACAAAGAATCAACGGTATCAGTCCTCTCTTCTGATACGAAGGATTAACCTAAAAGGGAAAAGGTGAAAGAGCTACACTTTTGCAGATGTCCTGGGAATTAAGGTGAGTGCCCCTTGGTGTGTCACAAAGAATATTTACACCAACTCCACTAGGGCCATGGTGATTTCCACTGATATCACCAGAAGCATTTCCATAGCAGACATCTGCCTGATGGCCACATGCTTATCTTTGCCTACGTTTGCCAAGCACTCCTGCCTCATGGCCTAAACATGCAGTAACTGGTACTTTGTCCCGCTGTGTTGCATGACAACCTTAGGCATTCAACACTATTCAATCTGGCCTCCCACAGGAGATCATTTTTTGATTTATTCACAAAGAGGAACATGTAGAAATATGTATTTCTCAGAAGAAAATGTTGCTTACAATTGGGAACTATGTTTCTAGACGATAAATAATATTCCTGCAGATTCCTCATTGCCATCTCTCCTCCTTGGTGAATTAGTGCTGGGATTAACAGCCTGATTCATGAACGGTAATTGTGCTCGCAAAGGGCCAAATTCTGAGAATCTGGCCCTTTGTGAGTGGAATTTTTGCATTTGGGATTCATCATCACAAATGCAAAAATCGCTATTTAAGGACTCGCAAATTTGCGAGGAATAGCATTTAAGGAATCTCTATTAGAGATTCCTTAAATGCTATTCTTGAAACATTTAAAAATTGCGATTTCGCAATTTTGGGCCACTATTTACCGCAAGGTCAAACCTCGTGGTAAATAGCGAAAACTTAGAAAAATCCTTTTAAAAGCATATTTCTAAGTTGCATGTTACACACACCCATGTCTTTTGGACATGTGTTTGTGTAACATCTGTGTAATTTGACATTTCAGGGGTGTTACAGGGTGCCCTTTGGACACCCCTGCACCCTTGAAATCGCAATCTCATTTGCGATTAGCTAATTGCTAATCGCAAATAAGGAATGACTCCCCATGCATTCCTATGGGCCTTTAGGCCCATAGGAATGAATGGGGAGTTATTCCTTATTTGCGATTAGCAATTAGCTAATCGCAAATAAGGAATCTGTAGGAATCGCAAAAAATATTGCAATTCCTACATGAATCCCGTTTTGCGAGTCTGGAATAGCGATTCCTTATGATTCGCTATTTCAGACTCGCAAAACTTCACAATGATGAATCTGGCACCAAGAGGATATTCATGAGACGAGGAATCTGTGGGAAGATACATTCATCAGACTCACACAAGGTTTCCAGATGTTCTCGCACTAGCAGTAAGCTGCCAAATCCTCCACCAAAATATATCACCTCCTCGCTATCCAGTCTACCACGTAAAGAATTTTTATGAGTTGAGGCATTTGCAGAAAGATATATTCAGCAGATCATCGGTTTCTCGCCTTACCAGCTATCTACTGCACTTAGATTCCAGATCTCCTCGAACTAGCAGAAAGAGGCTGTTCAATCCACCTTCCCACAAACTCATTTGGACACAACCACAAATTGATTACGTTGTGGACCTTCAAACTGAAGGCTTGAAATGTTTAAGGGTGCCCTAGTCAGGCTCGGGATTTTTAATAAGAACCTATAATTTTAATCAAAAGTGAATGTGCTCCAAATATCACTCAAGTTTAAAAATCGACTAGTGCCTTCTAGTTCCGTTGGAGTATATATGCACTTTAAATCCCATATTGCAGATGTCTTGAGATTTGAATTATGCAACATCTCTTACTTCCAGTGGTTAATTTCACAAAGCAGTCAATATTCCTAACACCGCGGCTTCCCCTAATCATAGTCAATGTATTGGTAAACCTATGGTATGTCGTCTGCTCAAAAGCTTAAGGATATCCAAACTTCTAGTTCCCAAATATACAACAATGTGTGAATTTGGTTTTTATAAAGGTTTAATGACTGGAATAATAATTTGCATTTTTCTCATAGCACTATCTGCAACACTTAGAAATGACTAGCATTTTTCAAAAGGGGGCAGAGGTCAAGGCGTTAGATATCTCAAATAGTATTTTTTTCTTATAACTGTACATCTAAAGCTATGTGTTTGTGGTTTAGAAGAATTTGAATGTAGATCATCTTCTTAAAGAAGGTCTCCTTTACAAATAATTATTTTCAGAAGACCTCATCATGCTCCAGTGCCTTCTCACATTCTTGCAAAATAGGTTAACTAGGCCCTGCCAACTAATAACACCTCCTGTTTTGGGGCTCATTAAGTAAGGGGGGGCTATGACATCAAAACATTCTAGTTGCAGGTCAGATTAGAAGACATTCTTAAAGCAACTGGGGCTTTTCACAGAAGTGCCCAGGGGGCGCAACAGGAGTTTCCGCCTGCTTTGTGAGCCCCCTGGGCTCTTTGGTATTATAGAAGGGGCCGCAGACACGTGAGCGCCCTTTTCTGTAATACCGATCAGAGGGTGCTCCGCCCCATGCAAATAAGGGATTCCCTTAGCCTCTGTGTCTTATTGTGGGGGCAGAGGTAAAGAAGCTGTCAGGAGGCGCACTGACAGTGCACTCCCTGATGGCAGCCCTCTGGAGTGGGGAAAGACAGTCCCATGGACCCCCGAGAAATCCCCTTGCAGGCAGGTGTAGTCACTCAGTGCACCCGCCTGCAAGGGGAACTCTACTCCCCCTTAAAAGTGCAGTAGGGTTGCCACTTGCACTGTGAAACACAGAGGGCCTTCAAAGGAGCCGCTCTGTTTTTCACGTGAATGAGCTCAACCTAGGATAGTGTGAGTTCGTAGCTGCCCTGGTAGCAGTGCATTCATCCTAATATGGCGCTGTCGGAAGGAACCCGACGAGCAGGAGTTGTACACAACATGTAACCCACAGTATAACGAAGGAATCACCTGGGAGAGAGAAACGCCGATCAAACATCCGGGTAACTCATGGTCCGGATCTCTGTTACAGGACGTAAGCAGACATGACCAATCAGGAAACAGCCTGGAAGAAGAAAAGGCGGAGCAGGACGCCATTGACGTCGTCACGGAACCCGGAAGAGAAGCGGAAGGAGGAACAGCGCGAGGACGCCGAGAAACGGGAACCGAGGAAAGACCAAAGGAAGACACGGAGCCGGAGGACTACACAGACGAGAGCGGAGAAGCAGACGAGTGGTCTGAGAAGTGGTGGACACCATCCTCCCCCCAGGAGGGCGCAACTGCCGCTGTGACTCAGGAGAGTTATGGCCCGGACGGTGAGTGGCCTTGTACACGTGGGCAGACCTGAGTAGTTGGGAGGAAACAGGAGGACTGCCTAGGGAGTGGGGAGGTCGGGAGAGGGGCAAAGCAACGTTGTAAATGCCACCTACGTATCCCTCTAGCACTTCCCAGTTAAATATTCGCCTAGTGTCCACATATTGCCCATCCTTATCAATGCTTACTTTGTCAATGCTTGCCTGCACATTTATACTACTGTGACCGCGTAGGAACTAGTACACGACCACCTGAATAGACGTTTGAGCAACCACTTGATGATTTCTTACACCGGGTGTGGTGACGGGTTCTTCCCCTTTTCTACTGTCCAAATCCTTCATTAAGAACCAACAGTTACTGTCCTCTTTGTTCTCGTTTATTTCGAGCATCCTGGGGGTTGAAGGACACCCGAAGACCAACAGCTCCAGAGAAGACAACATGGACTTGGCATAACAGCACAACCACCCTGGACAGTGTTTTTCTTTAAATAAACTCCACAATTGATAGACTACTGAAGCCTCCTAGTTTCTATTTCCGCCCATCCCTCCCACAGGCGCATTTTCCTTGTTTGCGTGGGGCACACCTTTTAAAGGTGCGTTCGCGCAAACAAGGAAAATGCACCATCTGTATATGGCCTCAGATTGGTACAGTGTTTTCTCTTAGGACATTTTATTGCAAACTGGTTCTTCATGCTTTTCCAACTGTTAGCAGAATGTTTTTAACAAGCACAATAGGAGTCTTCAGTTATGCCATAAAATGCAGATATTAGCACGTGACATAAATTCCATATTTTAATAAGGTGGCCAGTACTACAGGCCTCTCTCGTCAGTCCTAAGTTAGTTTTTCTAACCCTCTATGGATTAATATGGCAATGTAGGATTTCTTCAACAGGGCCTAATATCCCAATCTTCTTGTAAATTTATAAGATCATTTGGGGGGCGGGGGAGGTGGGCATAAATGATACTGTTCGTGGAATTTTGTTTTCTATTTCTGATTTTGCAATAAGGATTAACCTTCATGGCAGACGTCCTGGGAATTCAGTTGAAAGAGAACTTGCTGATTCTAGCCAGTGATTATATACTAAGGGACTACTAATGAATAGGTCACCTTTTGTATAGTTACATAAGGAAGCTAGGAAACAATTTTGGTTATGTCTAGTTTTCATTACATTAAAAGCAAGCTATAAAGCATACTACCTCCATGTCTCTTATAAAATTAGGTCTTTCCATTATTTAAACTAGGAATTTCTGTATTAAACGTTATCTGATTATTAATATTTTTGGCGGGAAGTTTTATAAAGTGCAAACTCGACCCGAAGATATCAGAGCACTTAACATGAGCACCTGTTGCATTACAAATGCATTAATTTTGTTAGGCACAGAGAGATTAAGTGATTTGCCCAGAATCACAGGATGTCGAGCGTCCTTCCAAGACTTGAACCCAGTTTTCCAGCTTTCAGGTCGGCCACTGTAGCCGTTATGTCACACCCTTAAATACTATTATGTGTAGTATGATTCCTGTTGCACTAGACCTAGGATAGTAGGAGGTTCTATAGCACAGCATGACATCACACCTGTAGATTAACAGGAAAGAGGACCATAACACCCACCGTTGAAGAGTTTGTTGGATAACATCTCTGTTCAAAAATGTGTCCGGGTCAGTCAGTAGTCAGGTCTAGATATTTTTTTTATTTTGATTTAGCTTTTGACAGCCATTACACTGTGCAAAGGCTTCAGTAGGATCACTCTTATCATCATACATAGAGTACAAGATACCTCATCTTGCGTCATGTATAGGTGCATCAGTGGATCCAAGTTTGTTATCCATAAATAGTAAGGAGTCCATACTATTGAATGATCTATTTTTCAATTCATCTTTCCATTCTTCTTCAATCTGACTCCTAGAACAGGTGTGCATATCTTCAGTGACTAACACCCTCTGTCTTGGAAATACCTCCATGCCGGTTCCATAGGTCTATTTATTTCCAGGTGTACAATAATGTATGTCTCACCATTCAAATAACCCAACACCACATCATGCAATCATCTCTCAACCTCCGGGTTTGGGCCCTTCATCCACCACACTGCCACTTAGCGACTTGCTAGAACTAAAGGTACAGCTATGAGTTACCCCACTGGTTTGTGGACATCTGTTGCATTCCCCAGCATGGCCACTTACAGGAAGCATGCAACATTCTATTCCACAACCTGTGATATCGTCGGGGTGCCTTCCATCCTGAAGCTTGGAATTCATGAACAATGCTTTGCAAACTGAAAGAAATTCACTTGTGGAGCCCGGCATCTATTACATTCAGGATCTGTGTTCGAGTCAATTTTATGGAGCAGAGCTGGGGTAAAATATAACCAGTGTAGGAATTCAAAGAGCAATAATGTGTGCCCCTAGCCCATGGATACGATTGCAGTTTCCAAGCAACAATGTGCCCACTTCTCCTCCCACTATGCGTCTCTAATTCTTCTCGAACTGCTTTTTCCGGTGTTGGATGCAAATGAAACAGTTGATGGAGGAATGCTGGACAATGCAAACATTCACCCACCGTCACAAGGATCTGGGTTAAATCCATCATTCTTTTGCTCACCACACCACCCCAGTTTGGACCCAGCCATATGCAAATCAGTCTTGACCCTGTTCCTTGTGGGAACAGTCCAGCCCGAACTGCCAAGCCAGGTCCTCCCTGGACTGGAAACAAGTCTTTGTGCATTGTCACCACAAGGGGGACGGGTATGCCCAGACATTGGTCCCGTGCTCTCCATGCCACTGTAGTCCAGCTATCCGGGCTGATGAGGGGTGAAACCCCGAAACCGGTCCTAGGATGCTTGTTTCCAGTCCAGAGAGGACCTGCCTTGGCAATTCGGGCTGGACTGTTCCCATGAGGCGCAGGGTCAAGACTGATTTGTATATGGTTGGGTTCAAACTGGAATGTCATGGTGAGCAAAAAACGATGCATTTAGGTCCAAATCTCAGCACTGGGGTGAATGTATAACATTGTTCTGAATTCTGTCCATCAACTGTTCCTTGTGCATTTTTCGGGAGTTGGAGGCAGCACGGAATTCTTCAAAAATGGAATTTCAGGTGAGCAGAATTTGCGCATCCAAATAGTTTTTCAAAAACATATCACACTATTAGTGGCTGCTCCTACTTTAATAGCTACATTAATACCAACTTTGGGGTATGGCATGTGTGTAAAGAGTGCTGTCCCAAGAGATCGTTGTCCAGCGGGGCATATGGAGTGACGGGTAGTACCAATACTTTGCAAAATGAGCTTGGTATGAGAGGAAGCAACACATTCAATATCCTGGACTGAAAATCCACCCTTATCGAAGGGCAGCGTCATTATGTCCTATTTCAGGTGCACCTCTTTTCTAGCCCAATCAATTGGGTTACGAGATTCCAAACATTTGGAAACAAGCATTGGCAAAGCCAATAGGTCTCGCTAGCTATTGGCTTTGCCAATATGTTTTAGCCATGTTGTACATCAGCGTGGCTGCTGTTCAGTATGGCTTAAAGTGAGTGGTGTAGAGTGGAGTGGATTGGAGTATCGCAGAGCATAATGGCAAACAGTGGAGCAGAGTGTCGTAGAGTGGAATGGCATAGAGGGTTGTATATTGGAGTGGCATAGGATAGAGCTGCATAGAGAAGAATGGACTGGTGTAGAGCGCACTGGCATGTCGTGTTGCAGATTAAAGTGGTGTAGAGTGCAGTGGAATAGAATTTAGTGATGTACAATGCAGTGTCGTAGAATGCAATGGCATAGAATAGTGTGTTGAATAGTAGAGTGCAGTGGTGCAGAGTAGTGGCATAAAGTGGTGCAGAGTAGAGTATAGTGCTGTATAACACAGTGGCGTAGAGTAGTGTGTCATAGAGTACAGTGGCGTAGAGTGATGCAGAGTATGGCGGTCCATAGTGGAGTGGCATAGAGTGGTACAGAGCAGAGTGGTGTCGAGTATAGTGACGTAGAGTTCAGTGGCCAGTGGCATACAGTGCAGACAACTGCAACGTGAAGTGGAGTGATACAGAGTAGGTTGGCGAAGAGTGCAGTGGGAAAGAATGCAGTAGTGCACAGTAGAGGGCAGTGCAGCAGAGTATAGTGCCATAGAGTGGAGTACTGCAGAGTGAAGTGGCATAGAGTGGAATGATGCAGAGTAGAGTTGAGTAGAGTGGCAAAAAATGCAGTGCAGAGTAGAATGATGTAGAGTTCAGTAGTGTACAGTTCAGAGTAGAGTGGCATAGAGTGCATGGGTTTAGAGTGCAGTGGCGTAAGTGTTGCAGAGTATAGTGTATAGTGGCATAGAGTGGAGTAGAGTGGTACAGACTAGAGTGCAATTGCATAGATTGGGTAACAGTGGAGTGGAATGTTGTAAAGTAGAGTGGACTGGTATAGAGTGCAGTGGCGTAGTGTTGCAGAGTATAGTGGTGCAAAGTGCAGCAGCGTACAACGCAGAGTCGTAGAATGCAGTGGAGTAGATTATAGTGATGCATAGTAGTGCAGTGATGTAGAGTGGTGTAGACTGGAGTGGCATAGAGTTTAGTGGCATAGAATGGAGTACTGCGGAGTGCTGCAGAGTGCAGTAGTGCAGAGTAGACTGTCGTAGAGTGCAGAGTAATGTGATGTAGCGTGCAGTGGCGTAGAGTGATATAGACAGCAGGTCCATAGACTATAGTGGTACAGAGTTTTGTGCAGTGGCAGAGTGAAATGGCGTAAGGTGCAGAAACAGAGAATGCAGTGATGCAGAGTAAAGTGCCGTAGAGTGCAGTGATGCAGAGTAGAGTGCCGTAGAGTGAAGTGGTGTAGAGTAGCATAAAGTACTCATGTGGGTTTGGCCAGCTTTCTCAGGCAGACCAAAACACAGGCGCACTTAGATTTTCTCCAGCCCAGCGGCATTGAGCAGCCGGGCTGGAGAAACCCAACAGACTCCCTGGTCTAGGCACGACGAGACGGGACGCTGGAGGCAGCTGGCAGCAAAAGGTACGTTTATTATTATTTTTTAAAATATTTTATTCCCCCACCCCCTGCACTCGTGACACCTCCCACCCCACGCGACCTCACCCACCCCATTACCCTTTGTTCATGGCGGCCGCAGCTAGGACGTAGAGTGAAGTGTTGCAGAGTGGCGTACGGTGGAGTGAGATAGAGTGGAGTTGTGTAGAGTGGAGTGGCCAAGACTGGAATGGTGTAGAGTGCATGGGCGAAGAGTGCACAGTTGTAAAGAATAGAGTGGCATAGAGTGCAGTACAGTGCAGAATAGAGTGCAGTGGCGCAGAGTGCAGTGGCATGGAGCGGAGTACAGTGGAGTGGAAGATGCATGTTGTGATAGCACATTTCTGTTACAGACAACACATCTTCAATTGATATCACCATTACATTTGCACAGACATAGTTTCAATGATAATATTCAGCTCACAAATGATAATGTGTGGAAATGTCATCACCTAGGTGCAGATGTACGACTGTTTTTTGTGGTCGCAAGCTTGAATTCGGGCCATTTGTAACCACAAAAAAGTCAGCCCCATGTGCAAATCATATTTTGTGAGTCTCTTACCTAATTAGAATTCGCACTATTTTTTTTGCAACTCTCTATTAGTAAGGGGCGTGCCAAGGGCATCCCTTCCTAATAGCGAGTGCAAATGGCATGTACCACTGTTTTGTGACTGCATTTGCGGTCGTAAAACACTTGCATTTTACCATCCTTTTCAAAAGGGTGTTAAACCATTTGCCAACGTTAAGGGGCAGGGATGTGGAATTCCTATAGCCCGATGCCCAGGACAGGTTGTTTGGGGTCACGGGCAACAAGTTTTTATGTTTATTTTGTCCTTGGGACAAGTAGGCCCAACCACCTGTAGCACAAACCCTTTGGCTGCCAGTTTGCAGTACCACATTATGGATCAGGGAAGGAGACTATCTGCAGTTAAGGTAATATTTTTGCCCATATGTTACTGCTGTTCAAACTAGTATTTATGGTTCATTAATTGAAAGCCTTTATTATTAGGGTGAGCACTCTAATTAAATGTTGTAAACGCCGACTACACTGCTGACAATGGTTCCAGTACAAAAATGTGTGCACACGTTTTCAAAGTTTAGCAAAATGAGGCTATGTATAATGCTCCCGGAATGGCAAAAGAGTACCTCTGACAGACCTATATATTTTTACAGTGATAATCTTCACATAAACTTTGAAGGAGGATGCTATATATATGAAGAAGACATTGAATTTATTCAAAATTATTATTTTTTCTCATTTTTTCATTCATTCTACTTTGCTCATAATAAATACATAACATTTTCTTTACATACAAAAATAAAGTGACATGTTCTGTTTGATCAGTCTAAGCAAAACTTAATTAAACATAAGAGAAAAAAACCCAAGCATTACATCTTATCTTCATTTCATTCATTCCATCATACATACTACTATACTCACTACCCAGTCTGAAAGAACAGAATGGACATGATTAACAAAAGACATAAGACAAACAATGGATTGTTCTTAACAGACCCCTATGGATTTACTGCGAGAGAGAAGTCCTGTAACTATTCACTTTTTTCATTTTTTTGAACACATTTTTGCTTCTTTCTCTTTACATTTGTCAGAATGGTTTTTTAATGAGGGGGTCTTAGATGCGTAGGCATCTAAGACCACCTCATTAAAAAATCCAATCCAATCCAATCCAAAAATTCTTTATTTCGGCCGTTTAGGCCATAAAAGATACATATAGAAACATACATTACAGGAAATACATATTTATAAAACATTTGGGTTAAAACATACTTTAGAAGGATAAATAAAACAACAACCAATTCCCAGGTGGTAGTCAGGAGATACATTGGCAACACTGTTGGTATGACAGAACCATCCTTAGATGATCAGGCTTTCAGTAATTTCCTCCTGATGTGCCACATGGCCATTACAAATTTTGCAATTGCAAATACTATGTGAGGGGAAGTATTGGTTTTCAATATTCTGTGCGAAATCACATAGCTCCTTATGCCCAAATTCCTACACAGAGGCGCTAGCCAGTGTTTCCTGGGTCTGTTGTAGGCTGGGCAGAAGAACAGGACATGAATTTCCTCCTCATCACAGAGATCACAACCGGGACATGTTTTATCTTCCCCCTTGGCCCATTTACATGTGAAAGATTTGATGGGTAAAGTGCCAAGCCTCCATTGAATGAATAGCTTTCTAGCCAGTAGTGGGAAAATAATATCCATAAAACTTTCAAAACAATAAGAATTTTTGGACTCCAGGAAACGTTGAGTTAAAATCCCATTGTGGGGTGCAAGCACAATGGAAGCAAGACTTCTTTCTTTATAAACTTCAATTAGTCTTTTCCGGGAAACTTTTTGACAACCTATCTCAGGGGCCTCCCAGAGCTCATGGAGGCTCAAACGATACAGTTCTTTCTTTACAAAAGCTAACCATGGAATTTTGTCACATTGATTTAGGTTCAATACGTGGATTAGATCTTGCCTGTAGTGTTTGAGCTCAATGGTGTTCCAAAGCCTATGCCAAAATCTTAATGGCTTTGATTCAAGATCCTCCCTTATGGGGGAGAGACCCATATCTAATCTTAAAGGAGTCAGGGGTGTACCACGGGGAAAGGCCAGAAGGCGTCTCATGACATTTTCTACGCTCGTCAACGCTTTCCCAGCCTTGTGCCCCCACAACTCACTGCCATATACTGCAGCTGCCTTAGCTTGTGTTTTGTACATTTCAATTGCCGGGCGATAAGTTTGAAGGTAGAGGTGTTCGTAACCTTCAAAATCGCCCCAGACAATTGAGACAGCTTAATCCGAGAACTTGCTATCTGTGGTTCCCATGCTAAGTTCTCATGCAGGGTTACCCCTAGGTACTGAAATGTTCTTACCCTCTCCAGGCTTACAGAACTTAGTGAAGGATTTGGTCTTGTCTTAGGGGAGGGGTTGAAAATCATGAATTTGGTCTTCCCTGTATTGATCTCTAGACCGTACTGTCTACAGAGAGGACCAAATCCATCCAGGGTCCGCTGTATCCCCATCGGAGATTTGGAGAGCAGGAGGGTATCGTCGGCAAGCATGATGGCCGGCCCCCTCCTGCCCGCCACAAATGGGGCATCATTGTCCTTAACATTACTAAGATGGAATAAAACGTTATTAACATATAGGCAAAACAGGGTTGGCGCCAAGACGCAACCCTGCCTTACCCCCCTATGGACAGGAAATTTATTTGACAAAACTCCACCCCTCCCACACTGGACCTGAGCAAAATTACCTTCATGAAGTCTGATTACGGCCTGTAAGAGATGCACAGGGACTCCCATCTCATTTAAAACCTCCCAGAGTTTTTTTCGGGGGACCAGGTCAAATGCTGACCTCAAGTCCACGAACACCATATACAGCCTCCCCCCCTCAATCCTCACGGTTTTCCAGTAGAGGAGGACAAGGCGGAAGATCTGGTCCATGGTGGACATGTTTTTCCTGAAGCCAGCCTGAAGAGGACTTAGGATATCTCTATCCTCCATCCAGTCCTGGAGATGGTCCAATATGAGGCGGGAAGAAGAGCTTTTGAGGCACGTCTATAAGGCTGATCGGCCTGTAATAGACTGGGAGGAGAGGACAGCCCTTTTTGAAAATGGGTACTATCTCCGCCCCCAGCCAAGTACAGGGGATCTCCATGCCTCCTGCAATGGAATTGAAAAGAATATGGAGGTACGGGGCCCAGATTTCAGGATAGGACCTAAAGAGGTCACCAGGCAGCTTGTCGAGTCCCGGTGCTTTGCCCATCGCCAGCCTGTCTATTGCACTGGCCACCTCCCCAAGACTGAACTCCAACTTGTCGCTAGGTTGGGATAGAAAGGCAGCGACCACATCATTGGTATCACCAAAACTATCTTCATAAAGATTACCAAAGTGGGCTTCCCACACTGAAGCTGCAATATTGGGCTCTACTGCAGCTTTTGGTTCACCTGAGCCAATGTTTACCAATGACCAGAATCCCCTAGAGTCCCTCATTTCAAGGGCACAAGAGAGATCCTGCCATCTATCCCAGTCCCAGACTGACCTTGCCCGGGCCATTACATCCTTGTATTCACGCCTAAGCTCAGCCACCCTAGTCCTGTTTGTACCTGCTTTTACTGCTGTTATTAGTTCCGTCTTGGCCTTTTTACAGGCTGAGTTGTACCAGGAAGAGGTTCGAGTCTTTTGCTTGCGCTGCACTACCTCCAGGTAGAGGACCTCACCCAAAGCACCCACCAACTCCTCGTGGATTTGGGTTAATCTATTGTTAAAGTCCTGAGGTCTGGGTTGGTTAATTAAATTGTCCAGATTCTCTAACTTGGGGAGTGCTAGCTCATACAATTTCCTAGTACAATCTTTTGAATTTGCCAGTTTCTCCCATTTAACCCTACGCCTATTAGAGGTGAGTACCAAATTACATGAATCCTCCCTGATCTCAGCGGGCTGGGGGCCGGGTGCTATTACAGAATGCACCAAGTGTAGTAAAAGTGCATTATGATCACTGTCCGTACGTGCAACTACTTTAAAATCCTCGACCTTGGGCCACAAGCTAATGTCTACAAAAATGTAGTCCAGACACGACTCGTGGTCTTTCCTATTAAAGGTACATTGTGAGGGGATATCTGAAGTTGTTCGTCCATTACATGCCCTTAACGCTAAATTAAGCATCAAAGACATCATTTGTACCGCAAGTGGGGACCATGATTTGGGGTGGGGAGATTGGCACACCGGAACGCCCCAGAAATCATCTTCTGCAGTGAGTGCACCCTCCCTCAGCCCATCTAGTGGTTCAAAATGACAATTAAAGTCACCACCCATCACTATCTTGCAATCTGCAGATAGCTGGCCCTAAAAGGACGAAAGATCTTCAAGTGTGGGTGACTCCATAGTTGGACCAACAGGACGGGAGTACACGTTTATAATTGCTATCTTAGGGACATTAGGCCACCTCAATATAATACACTGTATGTCCTGGGAGGATGTGACTATGTTCTCCGCAGTACATCCAATGTGACTAGCTACCCACACCGCCAAGCCACCTGAGGGCCTCCCCTTACCACTCCAGCTGGCCTTAATTTCAAAAATTGCTTACCCCATTCTGGACAGAGGTTCCCTAGCCCAAGTCTCTTGAAAGAGACAAACATCACTATTAGTTACTATGGATTCCCAGTCATCAGTGTGAATTTTATTGGCAATACCTGCAACATTCCATGACAGGACCCTCAAAATTCCGGGTTGGTGTTTAGATGTAGAGCCCGGGGCACTAGTATGGCTGTGGTCATTTGCCATTTGCAAAACGGGGGACCCAGGTGCAGATGTAATATCCTGAATAAGGGAGACAGGGGGTATTGGGATCGTGTCAGGCTGGTCACTGGAAATCTGTGCATGCACATGTACATTATCAGGTAAGATATTGTCTAGGGCCCGCACACTACAAGGAATTGGGTTATCCAGCTGCAACCTGTCGTTTTCACAGGTGATACTGGCAAAATTTCCTCCCGCCTTCCCCTGGCCATAGTGCACGTCGATAGTTGAACAGGTCTGTTTACAACTACTAAGCTTCATGTTTTTTCTGATACTCCTCGGGGGTAGCGATGAGTTGGTGTAAGTGTCCAACCGTCAGTCGCAATCATCGAGGCCTGAAAAGGCTTCGAATCTATTGTTAACTTAGGGGTAATGGGGATCAGATGCTCCATCCCCCTTGTTTCAAACGTATGAACCAACCTCCCGGGATTGCTACCATAGCCCCAGTGGGGAACAGTTTCCCACACAAATGCGTTCTTTGGGGCAATGGAACTGGGCATCGAAGACAAGTGCTGGTTGTTAAATTTGGTACCAGGGTTGCTCAGTAATGCGGGGGGTAGCCAAGGACATGACAAAGGAGCCACTAGGGATCTGGGATAGAAATAAGTGAGATCACAGGGCACAATTTTTTTACCTAAGTTACCAGGCATCCAGCTGAGGATATACCTAACCGCTTCTGGATCTCTAAAATTAACCACAATAAGATCACCCTTTATGTCTTTTTCTCGGCTCCCCAGCCATGGGAGTCGGCGTACATGCACGATCTCCCCATTAATATTACCAGGGAGCGGTCTATTATGAGTCAACCAATGCATAGTTTTATTTTTGAGCTGTAGGGGTCCTTCTCTCTTGTCACCCTCCAGTATAGGGACACCCGTAAGCACCACCACGTATGGAACTGCTTCGGGGGGAAGGTCAACCTGGCGACCCCTATGATGTTCAACCCTATTCGGGGACGCCCTCCCTCTTACCTCCCGTGTACTTCTTGCAGCCGGACTATTTCTCCCCTTCGGGATAGCGCCTGAAGTGTGCGTGGGTGGTCGGGGAGCAGTTTTGGTTGATTTGGCCCCTACGGGATTTCTGCTCACTATATTACTGGATACATTGGGCTCTTTAGCCTTGTCAGATGTAGTATTGAGAGATATAGCTGCGGCGAGAGGGGTTACAGTTGGATTGCCAAGATCTTTTTGGTGGTCACTTTTATTGGAGATTGCCATTTCCAGTTGCCCCAATCGATGCTCTATCCCCAATAATTGTTCTAAGATTGGGAGAGTATATGTGCTGAATAAGTGCTCAAGAATGTCAAGAGAGGGGACAGACGACAGAGTCCATCAGTCGACCACTCAGAGATGCTGAGCCAGTTGTTGGGGCAGACGATATGGGAGGTGGTATTGTTTTTTGAGGGTCCATTAGGATTTCTACAGATGTAGGAGCATCCTTTGGTTTGGGAGAAGGTGGATTCACCCCTTTACCCTTACTAAAGTCAGAATGGCTGATCCTACCTTTCTGAAGAGAACCCCCCTCCTACGTCTTTTATTTGGGGGCGGGCCGTATACTTTTGGGACTTCCAATTTTCTTGGTATGTTCCTAGCAGTCATTTTAGCTATACACGGGGTAACAGTTGAAACTTCTTGCCCTGCACCAGTAGTTCCTGATGGTAATTTGATACTAATAGGTTTGCTATTTGAGACTGGTATTGAAGGAGGTGAGGGGGGGTGTCCCGAAAAAGTGCAGGAATACCCTGGGAGGCAAGGGGATCCTCACTAACTGGGGCCACGGCTAGACCAGAAGTTAGGGTCTGGGGTGCTATCGATGAGGAAAGTCTGGCTTTAATCCCTTCTATGGAGCGACGACGCTCTACCCTTCGATCAGCCAGTGCATTTTCCCTATCTATCTCAGAGGTGGATTTTTTGAAATATTTATCTAGGGAGCCTTTGTTAATGTTGCCCCCCACACTGCTCAGCGTAGGTAAGCCCATAATAGTGGCTGCTGAGCAGAGCCTCCTAAGCCCAAAGTTGAGCCTTAAAGAAAAACTGCAAGTAGTGCTCCAGCGGCAGGGCAGCAAGGTACAGGTGGTGGGGTTGATAATTGAATGCTGTAGCGGGTGGCAATATAATCACAACATATGATACAGCAGAATACAAATAAACTAGGGATGAAAGGGAAATGCCCCAGCCCAGCCTCCTACAGCCACCTAACGGCCACACAACGGCCCGCCCTTTGCCCGGGCTTAGCCCCGGGCTGAGTCCCGCGATGCGCGAGGGGCAGTCAGACTTATACTCAATACTCAAGAGGGGGCAGTCAGACTTATACTTATACTCAATACTCAAGAGGGGGCGCGGCAGGGCCGGGAAGAGGAACCAGCTGTAGGTCTTCTGCGGAATGCTGGTCCTCGCAGTCCCGGTCTCCGCTCCTCTCTCCTCTGCAGGCACAGCACAGCAAACAGCAACTAGGTCCCAAGGTACAGAGACCTCCAACACTCCTCAGGCAGGGTAAGGTCCTCGCAGTCCCGAAGCAATCTCGAGCGGCGCCCGCAAGAAGTTTTAAGGAAATGAGAGGGGGCGTGTCACTGAGAGGGGGCGCGGCAGGGCCGGGAAGAGGAACCAGCTGTAGGTCTTCTGCGGAATGCTGGTCCTCGCAGTCCCGGTCTCCGCTCCTCTCTCCTCTGCAGGCACAGCACAGCAAACAGCAACTAGGTCCCAAGGTACAGAGACCTCCAACACTCCTCAGGCAGGGTAAGGTCCTCGCAGTCCCGAAGCAATCTCGAGCGGCTCCCGCGAAGCGGGGGCCGCAAGAAGTTTTAAGGAAATGAGAGGGGGCGTGTCACTGAGAGGGGGCACGGCAGGGCCGGGAAGAGGAACCAGCTGTAGGTCTTCTGCGGAATGCTGGTCCTCGCAGTCCCGGTCTCCGTTCCTCTCTCCTCTGCAGGCACAGCACAGCAAACAGCAACTAGGTCCCAAGGTACAGAGACCTCCAACACTCCTCAGGCAGGGTAAGGTCCTTGCAGTCCCGAAGCAATCTCGAGCGGCTCCCGCGAAGCGGGGGCCACGAGAAGTTTTAAGGAAATGAGAGGGGGCGTGTCACTGAGAGGGGGCACGGCAGGGCCGGGAAGAGGAACCAGCTGTAGGTCTTCTGCGGAATGCTGGTCCTCGCAGTCCCGGTCTCCGCTCCTCTCTCCTCTGCAGGCACAGCACAGCAAACAGCAACTAGGTCCCAAGGTACAGAGACCTCCAACACTCCTCAGGCAGGGTAAGGTCCTCGCAGTCCCGAAGCAATCTCGAGCGGCACATTAAAAAATCATTCTGACAAATGTAAAGAGAAAGAAGCAAAAATGTGTTCAAAAAAATGAAAAAAGTGAATAGTTACAGGACTTCTCTCTCGCAGTAAAAAATGAAAAAAGTGTTTATGTGAAGATTATCACTGTAAAAATATATAGGTCTGTCAGAGGTACACTTTTGCTGTTGCTTTTTCCTCTCCCCCCTCTGGACCTCAAACTATATTGGGAGAACTCTTCCCTTCTAACTCTAATGCTCCCGGAATGCTCTCTGATTTGATGTAAATATTTGCAAAAGCCTGAAATCAAGATTGATGATTCTTTGCTTTCAAAATAAAATGATTATTAAAAAAATTAAAGCAGGAAAAAAACATTTAGCTAAACTACTGTAAAGTTTCAGGGACCCTTTCTTAGCATCATCATTTAGTAATATGTGTTGATGCATGCTAGTGTTTCCCAAAAAATTTCATTACAGAAAATCAGTGCAACCAGTTTCAATATGATTATGGGAAACAAAAACAAACAAGCATTGGCAAAGCCAGTGGGTCTGAAATTAGTGGTCAGCTTTTTAGTTATATCAATGTGTGACTTGTTTATGCATGTTTTTTGTAAAACCTTATTGAGGTGTGAGCTGCTAGGCCCTCACCATTATAAAACATTGGCAAAAGAAAAATAGTTTTTTGGTCTCAGAAAGCACACACTGCCACAGTAGTTACTGGCAATGAACAAAAATACGTTGTGTGCCGATATGCTCCTTGTGAAAGAACAGAATGCTGTCAACTCACAGTGAATCCAGCCGAAACAGAAGTTTAAGAAACACAAAAGGTCATGGTCAACACCAGACCATATTAGGGGCCCAATTATTAAATAAAGTCTTAAAAGTGCACCCAAGGTGCATGTCCTTGCATTAAGGGTAGCTATGCGGCTTTCGTGAAGTCCCAAGAATTTACAGAAGTAGGACAATAAGTACTCCTAGAAAATATTTGTGAACTGCATTTTAGTATGGGCAAATATGCATGTGTAGATTTGCTCATGTGAAAATCTTGAGTGTTTGCAAGTTTACTTTCCCTCCAACAACTTTTTTCCTAACCGTGGAAGAAAGTTTACATCTACCATTGTCAGGAGTAAATTTCCAACATTTCTCTGTATGGGAATATATTAGTAAAGAGTTTTTGATACCCTTTGAACATGCAAGTTAGTAGGTTTGCACCGACTCAAAAGGGCACTCTGACCCTGGAGCTATTGCTTACCACTACCTTCAGCCCCAGTATGTAGATCTGCGGAAACGTGGCAACATAAGGGGATTGCAAGTATTCAAACACTACTATGGTATGAGCCCTGGCATAATCATGGAGGCTATATCAGAACTCTTATATAATGAGATTGCGGCCATAATTTGTCTCTGCAGTACATGGCACCAAGTGGGCAAGTGAATTTTGTTACAGGACAAGTAGATTTATGAAGCTACCTGCCCCATGGACAAGTAGATATTTTAATAAATTCCACACCCCTGAAGGGGTCCCTAGGGTACCCATTCCCCTTGTGAATGGTGTGAAAATATGTTTTAAGAAGACCTTAAAAAATGAAACTGAAAAGTAAAAATTTTCTTTTTTAAATGCATCCCATTTTCCTTTAAGGAAAACGGGCTGCATTTACAAAAAAAAAATAACTGCTTTATTGAAAAAGCAGTCACAGACATGGTGGGCTGTGTTTCAGTCTAGATGCATGCCTTTTTAATGTGACATACGGGAGGAAGGTGTGCATCTACAGGGGGGTGTGGTAACTCATTATGCAGCAATATTTCTCGTTTAATATTTTGGGTGGTTGAGGCTTTTAACCACCATATGGGTTCATTTAATTAAATGCCCCATGAACTAGTTTTCTAAGGGGATCATTGCAGACACAATACAGTCGACACTTTGGATGCGGTCCATGAACTAGCATTATACATGTAAGCATATGATTTATTGTGCTTTCTTTCAGTATGTTGCATCCTGTGCTGCTGGGAATTTCCTCCACACGTCATGATCAATTTATGATCTAGAAAAACCTTTTCTTGTCCACCCACTGACCGAACTGCGGCCGGGTTGGTATCAGGACTGGGAGAGATAGACGTCCTGAAGAAGACCGGGGTGACATTTGTGGCACAGTAAGTCGGTCGAAACATGTTGGCACAAGCAGTACCAGGAGGGGTGTTGTGAGAACCTAATTTTCTCTACTAACATGACCCATCTTCAATTTTTTTAACCCTGGTTGTGGAACCTAAAAATAAAGGCTCTAGTGGTATCCACAAGCCAGTTTTAAAGCACCTTTTCAACGCTGCACTTTTGTTCTATCACCATTCCCAGTCATAGGGTGATATTCACTGTCTTATCACTGTGTTTGTTACATTTGTGTTGTGTCCTGTCATTTTGTCCTTTTTTTGCTTTTTTTCCCCCTCCCTTATGCTCTGCCCTGAGCGTGGCTACGCCAGGGCGTTTTGTAAGCAGACCCGACGATGAAGCATGTCACACACTTGTGTGTGAGTGATGGCAGTTTTCAAAACAGATTTATTTTGTCGGTCTCGTGTTGTTGCACGTGATTTACAATTTTAGTCTCCCCACCCATTCTTGTGTTTACATATTGCCTTAGGGGTTTCGGGATGGTGGAGTTGTATTTGTTTTTTGACACTCTCCCATCTTCTGGGAGTAGTAATCCCAGCAGGACACCATCCCTGTGAGTGCTGGCCAATCCCAATGGAGTCGCAAATTGCGCTTGCCTCATGAATATTGAAAAGGCATGCAATTTTGTGCCCCCCATTGGGAATCGCAAACAGTGTTTGAGACACTGATGTACATTGCTCTTAGCGGGTCGCAATTTGTGCCTCGCTAAATGCAAGCGTCATACATCTGGTTCCCAGAGTATTGCTGTTTTTTTTTATGGTTTTAGAATATTTGTTTCCACCACACTTCTGAATTACATAAAACGTGCTTCATTTGGGATTTTCAAATTCTGAAATATTTGCAGTTTATTTACAGAAATGTAATTTTGCTGTGTGATAGAAAAAAATTAACATCCTACAGTCATCCTCAAGCACTCCCCCAGAGCCAGCATGTTTTACACTTAAATCCTCTCCCTTTGAAGTCAGAGAAAGAGAAGTAAACACCAAGCTCAGTGGAAGAGAGAGCTTGATATTTGACCTCAGACTTTGAATGCACAGCAACCGTGACATGATAAGAACAAGATTAAAGGCCTGTTTACAGAAATTGAGCACTGGTGCACGAATACAATAAATAGGGTCTGGACAAGGAAAAGGACTAACTCGAGCTGGACAGCATGAAACAAATACAGCCAGCAAATACAAAACAAGTACATTTGTATTACAAACCACAAAGCCAATGGTAAACAAGGGATGAAAAGCATTCCCAGCGAAGCTTTCCGCATGTCCACAAGATGTCGTTAGCAAACCAGACTGCTGTGCTGTTTGGTAGGCTTTGAACTAAAAAGGTAATCAGTAACAGAATATAGACATTTGCAAATAAATACAAGAATGTTGGCAATACCACCAATTTACCTAGAGCTATTAAGGCAGCTATTGAAAAAAGAGGCAAATCAGTCACCCCTAATGATAAAATATGTGTAGCGTACTTCCTAGTTCTCGGACAAAGTCGGTGCACCTCAGAGAACACTCAAGGACGACATGCTCATTACAGGAATTCACAAGCAAGACTTCAGACTTGTTCTAATTTATCTCGATACCCAATATGGTGCCATAACTCACAATCGTCGGTTGGTGACAGGGTGCCAGCAGTTTTGATTTTTGAAGTTTAAAAAAATATATATAGCGTGAACCCGACCCGAAGGTATTGGAGCATTACACAAAGAACACAGGGAGATTAAGTTATTTGCCCAGAATTACATGAGGTTGAGCCAACGTAGAGGCTCGAACCTGGTGACCCAGTGTCAAGACCGTGGCTGGGGTGAAGCATCCGGGTACATGCAGGTACACAAGCCTCTTCTGTAGCTATCACTGTGTGACTGGGAAGCACGTGGGTAGCAAACTAAATTACCCAGCATCCGTTGGGGTGTTTACAGGAAGCAGCAATGGAGGTCAGCTGATGAAGGGAAACAGGATATAGCCCTTATGGACTGCTGCTCAGTGCTTGTCGTTCAGCTACCCTTGGATTCTATGTCAGGACCGGAGGCTTCTGATTATGCTTCTCAATCTTTACTAGAAGCTCACAGCAGCCAATGAAAATGCTTGCTTTTCATTCCAATAAAACGTTAAACTGCATATCCCATCATGCTTTACACATAACCACGCCCCTATAGTCCATAAGAGGCCTTAGCCTGCCGCCATCTTCCTCTTTCTTTGCTGCTCACAGAGCTAAGTACACCTTGTTTACTCCCTCTGTGTTTATACTGCACGTGTGATGTGGAGTTGTTGTTGATTGACACTGTATATATTTATATATTTGCTTGTTGTCACTGTACATGTTGCCAAATATTGCGTATTGATTGCGCTGTGTTTACTGTAATTACGGAGGTTATTACCTCGTTAGGGGGAGTAGCGGTGCTAGGCGGAGCGCCTTTGTGCCCGTCGTGTGGTTTCATTCCTCAGGTGGCTTGAGCGCGCTTTAGGCGCGAGGGTAGCTCGGTCGTTGACCGGAGGCAGACGGAGACTTGTGTGTTTCTTTATTTCGTGAGCCAGCGGTGCCCGGTATTCCCCGTAGTGTGGCGCGTTTAGCGCAAGCGCAGACGGCTTCCCTTATCGCCGCTGACGCGTATTCAGGCCGGGTGGCTCTCGGCAGCGACGTGCGCCCCAAATCGCGCTGAATTGGGCTAGTTTTTAGTAGGATTCAGTCGCGTTTGGGCTGCACGTCGCGGCGCGAACCCGATTTTGGATTTCAATCGCGTTTTAACGTCGGAGTGTTAGGAAGGATCCCTCTGCCTCTCTGATCGCCTGGTGAGGTAGTAAAATACAAATAAGGCCAATTAGAGCGCGCACACGCTCAGGGTATTGCAGTGGCCTGGGTCTCTGGCCCGCTTGACTACAGCTTTGCTGAGGGGGTTGAAGGTGGTAGTAGTTTTGTGTGCTTGGTGGGCTGACCCCCCCCTGACCCTCCTTGTACCTGGTGTGTGTAAACTCGACCTTGACAGGATCACAAGTGTATCAGAATGTCTGAAGAGCAGTTTCATGAGGGGTACTATGAGGAGGAGGAGTTTGACATCAGGCAGTCGGCTGCCTTGGAGGACAACCTTGTCAGTGCTTTGGACGCTTCGGTCCAGTCCTCTGTTAACAGGGCAATGGAAACCACGGTTCCTCAGACGGTGCACCAGGCACTGGCCACAGCCCTTCGTCCTATCCGACGACAACTAGAGGGTTTTGCCAAAAGACATGGCTTTACCAAGCCCCAGAAGAAGAAGGGTGATGCCTCCACCTCGGGTCCTTCAGGGGACTCGGCCACTTGGCCTCACATGCAGGCTCTTGCTACCCTGCCGGATACGGCGGACCATTCTTACGCTGGGGTCAAGGCCACAGCGAAACGCAGGGTCCATGACACAGACACGGACACGGATACTGGCACGAACACCGACACAGACACCGACACCTCAGAGGAGCGCAACCCTCCGAAGAAGGCAAAGGCGGCGCAGCCCAGGAGCCTAGCGCCGGATGATACGCCTTTCACCTTTGATCCACTGGAAATTGTACACCCCAGATCGCAAGATTGGATGCCGCCTGCAGCGGTCACAGCTTATATTCACGACAATTTGCGGAAGTCCTTCCCTCGAGAAGTAAGAAACCGTCTGCGCTCGGAGTGCCCTAGACCTGAAATCCCAAATCAGGTGGCGGAAACACCGGAGATTGACCCTAACCTGCTCACCTTTCTGAAGAAATTCACCAAGGACCCGAAGAGGGGTCTTGACAGAGCATGGAAGGGGTGTCAAGACAAAATGTTAGATGCCATCGGCCCCTTGGCTAAGATCCTAGAAATGGCCTTTGTGGCCAAGGAGACCTCTGTCATCATGAATCCAGACGTGCTGGCTGGTTGGGCCCAGAGAGCCATATGTTTTCTAGGTAACGCAAACTGCGCTGTCTCTGCAGAGAGAAGAAAATCTCTGCTTATGAAGATGGATTCGAATCTTACGGAGCTAGCTGACGCGGAACCGGGACCCCTTGCAGAAGGTCTTCTTTTCGGGGACAAGTTCGTCAAGGACGTCTCCAAATATGTCGGCACCTTTACGGCATTGGACAAGGCCCAGTCGGGCATCAAGCGCGCCCTCAGCCAGGGTGTTTTTCACAGGGCCGGACGAGGCGGGGGTCGCTCGTCAGGCCGAGGAGGTCCTCCAGGCCCCCACAGAGGCGACTTCGGAAGGGGCAGGAATGATTTTGACTCAACACGAGGAGGAACCTTCTACCCCTCCCGTCGGAGGTTCAACAAAAACAGATATCAAACCGGAGATGGCCGGGGAAAGTTCAAGCACCAGCAGAGCTCAGGTGAGACTGTCAGATACTTCCCTTCTTCCTCTGGGGGGTCGGACTCAGTACTGCCTGGGGCGGTGGGTGGACCTTACACAGGACGCTTGGGTCTTGCAGACAGTTCAGGGCTTTCACCTGGAGTTTTACTCACGTCCTATTCAGACAAACGTACCCCCAATTCTCCATTTTTCCCAACTAGAGGCCAGTTTCATAGACGAAGAGATAGCGGCCTTGCTGCAGAAGCGCGCGATTGCACGAAGTATGCCCTGCCCTCACGGTTTCTGCAGCAACATTTTTGTAATCCAGAAAAAAGGGGGTGGAAACAGACTAGTGTTAAATCTCAGGGACTTCAATCAATTCCTGACGTACAACCATTTCAAGATGGAAGGCATCCATCTTTTGACGGATCTGCTGCAAGTGGGAGATTGGATGGTCCGGCTGGACCTGAAGGACGCGTATCTGTCTATTCCGATTTTTCCCCCGCACCGCAGGTTTCTTCAATTCCAATGGAGAGGCCGCTGGTACGAATATTTGGTTCTGCCTTTCGGGCTCTCCTCAGCTCCTTGGTGCTTCACCAAGGTGATGAAGCCGGTAGTGGCATACCTTCGGGAGCGGGGTATTCGTCTCATTATATACCTCGACGACATTCTGATAGTGGACCAGTGTCGGCAGAATCTCTTACGCCACCTCCAACTGACCACGACTATCTTACAGGATCTGGGTTTTGTTATAAACACCAGGAAGTCGGTCATGGTTCCTTCGCAGGTTATAGACTTTCTAGGTTTCACGGTAAATTCGGTGATGGCCCAATTGTGCCTCCCGAAGGACAAACTCCGGGATCTGAAGAGAGAGATTCGGAAACTACTGAGCAGTCAGTCTGTCTCCTTGAGAGCGTTGGCGAGAATGGTGGGAATTCTAGCATCTTCAGTACAAGCGATTTTCCCGGGCCCGCTGCATTACAGGGCCCTGCAACAGTTGAAGATCAGACACCTGCAGAAGGGTCTCTCGTATTCGGACAGCATTCCCCTCACGCAAGAGGTGAGGACGGAGTTGCAATGGTGGTTGGGACATGTCGACGCTTGGAATGGTCGAGCGATCTTCGGTTCCCTTCCAGAAGTCACCATAGAGTCCGACGCCAGCCGTTGGGGCTGGGGCGCGCGTTGTGGAGACATCTCCACGGGAGGACGTTGGTCCCCGGAGGAACTTTCTCTCCATATCAATTGTCTGGAACTGCTGGCGGGGTCGTTCGCGGTGAGAACGTTGTCCCCACAGCAGACATCCTGTTGTATCCTCCTGCGTCTGGACAACATTTCGGCAGTGAGGTACATCAACAAATTGGGAGGCACGAGGTCGTCCATGCTCGTGCAAATAGCCAAAGACTTTTGGCATTATTGCCTCCGCAACCAGATATCGGTCATTGCGGAATATCTCCCGGGCCAGTCCAATCAGGTAGCGGACTGGAACTCGAGGTACCTCCGGGACTTCAGCGATTGGCAGTTGCTCCCGAGGATGTTTTTGTGGCTGGAGAGCATTTGGGGTCCGTTCGAGACGGACTTGTTTGCATCGAGGCTGACCTACCAGATCCCTCGATTCTTCAGTTGGAGGCCGGATCCGTTGGCTCAGGCGACGGATGCCTTTCTCCAGGACTGGTCAGTGGGGGTTCATTATGCGTTTCCCCCCTTCCTGCTGATCCCAAGGGCGATGTCACATGTAATCAGACAGAATGCGGAAGTAGTCATGGTGACACCTTGGTGGACGTCCCAATCTTGGTTCCCCAAACTGATGCAGTGGAGCTGCGACTTACCCAGACTCCTCCCGGAGTCGACAATGCTGTTGCTGGGCCCCCACCAGGAGAAACATCCATTGGTAATGGAGGGCAGGCTCAGGCTGATGGCCTGGAGGCTTTCAGGCAACAGTGGCAAGTGCCAGGGATTTCGAGCAGGGCTGCAGATTTCATCAAGCAAGCCTGGGCTCCTTCCACGAGGAAACGATACTCCTCGGCCTGGAAAGGCTGGGTGGGTTGGTGCGTGGAACGACATTTGGATCCCGTGGGGGCCGGCTTACCCCATGTGCTAAACTTCCTCACGGATAAGGCGTCGCAGGGCCTAGCCTATCGGTCGGTCAACAATTTCAGATCAGCCATCTCAGCGGGTCATGTTCAGCTGGATGGGAGACCAATTGGTATGCACCCTGTCGTGTGCAAGTTGTTGAAGGGTATTAGGGTTGAGAATCCCCCTAAACCTAAGTACTCTGGTTTGTGGGATGTTAAGCGAGTTTTAGACCTGTTGGACAAATGGCCGGCTAACAAGGACCTTTCCAGAAAACAGCTTTCAGCCAAGCTGGCCATGTTGCTTTGCCTGTCAGCATGTAGGAGATCGTCGGACGTGCGAGCACTGGACTTAACAGGTAGAGTATTTACTCCGGAAGGAGTTTCTTTTCAGATTTTTAGGCGTACTAAAACATTGTCTACACATGTATCTTATAATGCTTTTCAGGAAAATGAAAAATTATGTGTCGTGCAATGTTTACGGACTTATGAGGAATGTACTGCGGCAGTTCGGCCTCAGGGCTGTTCTCAGCTTTTGATAGCCTTACATAAGCCGTTCAAAGCTGTGGCTGCGGCCACCATTGCCAGATGGCTTCGTTTTGTGATGGAAGAAGCTGGCATTGACATCACCAGGTTTGGTGCGCACTCTGTCAGGGGTGCTATGGCGTCCAAATCGTTCATGTTGGGATCCAACATTCATGATATTATGCAAAGTGCAGATTGGTCGTCGGAATCGACCTTCAAAACGTATTATTATAAGCCGGTGGGGGATATTACCTCTGTTGTTTTCAATAAGCGTTAAACATGCATAATCAGAAGCCTCCGGTCCTGACATAGAATCACAAATTTGCTAGCATTCGCGACAAGAATTTGCAATTCTATTAAGGACACGGAGGCGAGGATTATCCCACCCGGCATTGTATATGACATTATAAAATGCTTGCCCACCCAGATGGTTACGGTGGTTACGGTCTCTTATCCTTTCTTTTCAGGTTCTGATAAAAAAGGTGACTGAGCCTCGAGGAATGACGAGATGGTTCGCCTGAGTTTGGTTTCTTCTTCCCGTTGGAAGACTTCTGGAGTTACAAAGTTCGGTTGGAGCTGTTCGCCACAAGAAAGAGGAAGATGGCGGCAGGCTAAGGCCTCTTATGGACTATAGGGGCGTGGTTATGTGTAAAGCATGATGGGATATGCAGTTTAACGTTTTATTGGAATGAAAAGCAAGCATTTTCATTGGCTGCTGTGAGCTTCTAGTAAAGATTGAGAAGCATAATCCTCGCCTCCGTGTCCTTAATAGAATTGCAAATTCTTGTCGCGAATGCTAGCAAATTTGTGATTCTTGTGACCTGCCTTCCTGTTGGTGTCTATTACCGTTGGATCCCGCTCGCGATTGCGGGCTCTTGGCGCAGCTCCTGCCTGGGTATCGTCCTTGCAGCTTGCCTTTGCCACAACTCCTGTTTCCTGTGCAGTCCGTTCCTTTCCTGCCTGCGGCGGCTCCCCTGCCGGTGCCAGGTATCGCCGCCTGCTGTTTTGGACCTGTGCGGGACTTCTACTGTGCCAGTTCTGTTTGCCCAATACAGCTGCACCGCTCCAGTGAAGGAACAAGGAGCTCCTCATCTCTACAAAAAAGCTAAGTGGTGGGAGCGTGCTCTTTACTGGGCTTCTTTTTGATTTTGTGACAGTTTTTTCTTTATTTTCCTTGTCATCTTCAAAAATGCTGTTCTTATATCCTGCAAGCCAAAGGATTCTCTTTATGTTCTGGATTAATTATTGATGTTGCATTGGGTACAGCTCTGAGCCTCCTTCCTTGTGGCCAGTGTCAGTGTCTTTCTTCCTCATACCTTCTGGTTGCTCTAGTGGATGCTGGGGAATGCGAGTATTTGTTTGTATAGCTTAGTGTACATCACGCAGCGTGAAGATGTTGCATGTATGTTCTCTCAATTCTCTATCCTTTCTTGTACACAGGGTATGTCATACGGTTGATGTTCGTGGAGGCTGTGGTGACCTGCCGTACCCCAGAAAAGGACCGGACTGGCGTGTCCTCCACCCAGCAGTTTCTTATTGTTTTTTCCCATTCCATTTTCCCCAACACACTCCTCACTGGACAGCGAAATGTACTCTGTTGCTCCCTTGTGTGGTAGTATAAAGGGGAAGCGTGGAACTATCTGGTCTCCATCATCCCAGTTGGACGTTATCAGCAGGTCAGTGGCGTTTCTGTCTTCAGTACCCAACAGGTCCAGTCCCCGGTCAAGACGGATGCTATCTGCATCCCTTGAAGCAGAGGATCAGTAAAAGAAGGTTGTATCGGTTCCAACCTCATTGTGTGACATATATTATAGATATTCATTTTTTTTGACACTTTGTGGTTTTCGGTTGGTACACTCATGCAGTAGAAAAGTATGTCAACATAGGTCCTGAAGAAAGCCTTGGGCACTTTTACCCAGTTGGCTGAAACATGTCAACCTTGATGAATAGCAGTTATTTGTTAATTCTGGTTTTTGCACTGTTTTTTGGTTTTAATTAGATTGTAAGGTGATATTTATAATAAATTCTGTTTCTCCCCTTACAGCTCTATTTTAAACACTGCACTTACTTTCTCTTGCACTGCACAAAGTTTCCATGTGATCATTGATTCGAGAAACATATGACATGTCTTTTCACTTTCTGGCGCTCCCTTGGTGACTCTATTGAGTGAGTTTTCCCTTGAAGATAGTCTCTATGATCAAGAGACATATCATTCGATTGGGTGGATGACCAGTTGATGAGATTGATCACGGAGACAATGGATGGAAATCCAAACTCTGCTCAAGTGTCCTTGTGCTTTCACAACACTCCTGTTTCTTTACTTCTTTTCCTTGTAGTTCTAGGCACTTGTTGGCATTTTGTTTGTGAGACCCCCAGTTCAGTTGGTTATTGATTCAGTACCCGGCACCCAACTTCAAAGTCGTCAACTCTGGCCGTTACCCCGAATCCTCTCCCATGCTTCATGAACAACAGCATGTGTCCACACACATAGAGAAGATTGGTGTCCTGTTGTTAAAAGACAGTCCTCTGTGGGATTGGAATTCCGGTAGTGGATATGCAAGCTCTTTTGTAGCTATCACGAAAAGCAGGGATCACAAAGGACACCCCTTTGGCATAGCTGCTCACTGAGAATACTCAAGACAATGTCACTCAACTCTTACTCTGGGCAGTGGAAAGTACATAACAGGTCCACCATTCACGTTACATAGAGCCTCAGTCCTAGCCTGCTAAGGACTGATCTCATGAATACCAACTCAAGGGAATCAACTCTTTTGTTGCCTAAAAAAACATACACATGCAGTAGTAGGTCTTGTCTAATCTAATTGAGTGTTGAAAATAATGTACAAATATTGTAAGACATCATCTTTTCTGGGGCAAACCGTATCTGATCTCGGGAGGAGAAGGCCCTGACTCAAAGGAATGAATGAGACTTTTAGCCACAATCCAGGCAAATATTTTGCAGTCCAAATTTAAAAGACAGTGGTGAGTATGATTGACATTTGCGGGGATCTCTGCAAGCTTAGGTAAAGTTACTATTTCCTAGCAGCAGGATGGTGGGAGTTTGCCCTTCTTCAATGCCTCAGTATACACTGCAGCTGGGGTGGGGCAGGTAGCTGCTTACAGGCCTTATACAATTAGGGAATGTGACCATATGATCCTCCTTGCTGGTGAACAACGTTCATGGCGTTCTTAATTTCTTTAAGGCTGAAGGAGGGGGCCGTGTAGAATAACAGGCATCCTTTTCCTCTTAATCTACCGACACTATAGTAAGTTTTTCTACATAACTTGTGAAAAGGTAACCTCAGTTTGCATACCGTACAGACCCCCCAAAGTACAGAGTAGAAATTTCACTAATGTGTTTGGAACTGGTCTCTATTTTCCGTTTTTCATAAAAAAATGTGGCTACTTCGATTTGTGTTACAGGATCTATGAGCAGCCAGGCCAAGATGTGTTCGCAGTCTTTCCCCCTCCCCAAATATCCTACCCTGGACTGGTTTACCCAGAAAGGCCACCGCCTTATCCAGTCTCCATTGCTGTATTGTAAATGAGATTTAATGAGTGAAAAAGCATCTCTGAGAGAGCGTCTGAGTGGAACTCTATTGACTAACAATTTTTGACTCCATCAGAAGCACAATATATGGCCGGATAGGCGAGTAGTCAGATAGTGTTCGGGGTAAGTGTTGAACCTCTGTTACCCAGCTCAGCAAGGGTCTAAAACAGAACCAAAACTATAGTTTTTCTCAATGGGGATTTGTGTACAGTGGACTAGTGCAAGTATGCCTGAGTAATCAGTTAAATAGACCATCAAATATCCTCAAGGATTTGTAACACCACATAGTATTTTCGTTTTTACTGATTAGCTGGGGCAGTTTGGAGCATAATGTAATTATCAAGGGACAGATCTACGTTTAGATTGAAGTTCTGTCCACACATTGTTTTGGACTTCTAGGAATCTGCATCTATCAAATATTTCATCAAATGTTTTGGGGGAGTCTTTGTTTGGGCCACAAACAGGACAGCCTACTGTGCAACTTTTTGAATGAATTTGTCTTTCATATTGTCAACTCGCAATGAGTAGGTGCTAAGTACCCATGGGTATCCCATATGGTAACCAAATGTTAACGTCTGTCTGGTGATGGACGTGTTTCTTGCAGCATTGCCATGTCAATGTTGAGCCTATCCAGATAGGTTGAAAACTCGCCTGTGCGTCTTGGGGTTTTCTAGCCCTCTCACATTGCAGGTTGCATCTTACCCTATGTGGAGTACATACTTCTCAAGATGTGGGATGTGTGGAAATGGGAATTTTGTGTATGCACCAGTGCAGGGACACCCTCAGTCTACAGGTTCAATAATGAGGATGGACACTGGAGTGGAACACAATTCAAGTTTATTACACTCATGAGCGTGCTCCGTCTTCAGACACTGCAAGTGTCTAAGAGGGAACTCCTAAGCATATGTTCCAACACAGCATTTATACAGTATTGGTACAGCATGACAATCACTGGAACTCCTCTGTCCCGTCCAAATGTAAAACTGCTAACTCCTGATAAACCCCCATCAATGTTATTTCCATTGATAGGTAAGGATCGTTTACAGGCGTTGCTGGGTTTTTAGATAGGGACATCTGCGTGCTCTGGGCATTTCAACGGGGCCAAGCCTTTATTCTTGCACGCAAGTATTATCAGCACAACCATGCAGGGTCCCCCACAGAAACACAAAATGGATGTTTGCAGACAAAATGGATGGCAGCAAAGCCTAACTTAGCATGATACATTTTTTACTGTTTAACAGATGTACCCCAGTATATATATATATATCATTGTGTATAATGACCATCTGACTCAGTGGTAGTGCTCTGGTAAGCCTATGTGTCAAAACATGTGAGGTATAATGCAGTGTAAATGAGGATGGCCAACGTATTTTCTAATAAATTACCGCAAGTATCGTCCAGATCAAAATGTATGTTGTCAAGGAGCAAAATTTGAACATTATTTAAAGAGTGAAAAGAAAAAGCATTGGAAACACATGTATTTTTTCTCTTTCCATTTTATATATATTTTGAAAAGTGTGACCCTCATTAGAAGTGCAATTGAAGCCTCAAAACACTGAATTTTTACCCTATGGTTAAAAGGTGAACTATAATCTGTTTTTCTATTTTAGATCTATCTTTCTTCTGTGGAAAAGTGACACCATTAAAGTTCAACACATAAGTATATAGTGTAGCATCATAGCAAGACCAATGTTTTAATGGTACATGTCGGACCCAATTCACAAATTTATTTGTAGGTAGTTGTTCACCTTATAACTTAAGAGGGTAAATCCACATGTTTTTGTAAAATGTAAATTTGCACTCTTACATCTATTTACTCATACATATTACCCCCAGCATGGTGTAATATTACAAGGAAGTAAATCTGTACCTGCTGGTGTTCCATAACTGGGGACTCAATGAAAATTGTTTGCACACCCACTAACCTGTAAGATTAGGAGTAGTAAACTTTTTCCCAGCCCACTCCCACCTTGGAAATGGAGCAGGACTGGCTCCTTTCAAGAGTAGGTGTACACCATTTTCTAGGGCTTGAATGGAAAAACTGACCACTATGCCTGGGTGGTGTAGCCCTGCTGAAAGCGAGAGCGTGTCACAAAAGCAAGTTGTGCTGGTAAAATAAAAGATATGACTGGAGCCCAGCCTCTCCTGGGTAAAAACGGTAAGCTCCCTTACCTAAGTGGACCTTCTTGGAAATAAAATGATTGAATTTTAAGCGTGAAAATGGAAGCAGAAACTCAATATAAGTAGAGGACAGACTCTTCAGTGGAGGCAGATGTGGGAGGAAGTGGAGCCAGACACTACAATGAAATCAATATATTGCCATGCAGTCACACATAGGCCCAGAAACTGCAGGCCAGGTCCTGCGACTAACCAAAGCTGTGGATTGGTCACAAAGGAGGTTTGGTAATTAGTCTATTCAAAGGCCCTGCGTACCTGCTTTATTCCGGTCCAGGGAAGACATGGCTTGGCCGTTCGGGCTGGACTGTTCCCATGAGGCACAGGGGTGGTGTCTGAACTGGGGTGGTGTGGAGTGCACAAAAACGATGGATTTAGGCCCATATCTCTGTACTGGGGTGAATGTATGACATTGTTCTGCATTCTGTCCATCAATTGTTGTTTTTGCATTTGTCACCCTGAGTGGGAAGGGTATGCTCAGACGTGAGTCCCATGCTCTCCACACCACTGGAGTCAAGCTATCCTGGCTGAAGACGGCTGATAGCCAGAAACCAGTCCTAGGATGCTTGATTACGGTCCAGGGAAGACATGGCTTGGTAGTTCGGGCTGGACTGTTCCCATGAGGCACAGAGTCAAGGCTGATTTGCATATGGCCATGTCTGAACTGGGGTGGTGTGGAGTGCAAAAAAACGATGGATTTAGGCCCAGATCTCTGTACTGGGGTGACTATACGACATTGTTCTGCATTCTGTCCATCAATTGTTGTTTTTGCATTTATCAGTTGTATAGCACACAAACAACAGAATATAGGAAAGTCGTTCGGCAAAGATTATGCATGAGAAGGCGACAAATAATGTCTTAATCCACCTTTATTGATAAAATACATTTGCTTTACATTACACGTTTCCAGCCATAGATTTATTTCAAGCATCAAGATTAAAAAAATAATGGGCTTGTGATGGACCTATTTCAATGTACAGAAAAAGTGAAAAAGTTATTGAATCCTTTTACATTTACAAGTTTCACTGAAGGAACAATAAATGAATACAATGTACTCCTCATTCCCAAGAAGAGATAAATAAAATACTTTATATTTACAGCCTATGTACCGTCGCAGTATTGGCTTATTACAGAACAACCTAAATGAATGCCCCAAAACTGTCTTGCTCCACAGATTCCTTTGAAACCTTTAGCCTCTATTTAGTTTGAAATCAGTCAAAGATGTTAATCTTTCATGAAAACTGATACTTTAATTATATAAGCTTTGTAAAAAATAAAAATGTCCCTGTTTGTCAAAGAGCCAGTACAGTCTAAGTAAAAACTAAGAGTCTGAAAAGATAACAAAATGCTCAGTTACAGAAATTGAACTATACTTTCCTATCTTGCACTTGTCACTAATCACATCACAACAGACATGGGGCTGACTTTTAATATTTTGTATATAAAGAAACAACTAACAGAAGAGGTTTCAGTTTGTTTGAGAAAGTACACAGCAGTACTTCCTACTTTGAGTGATGGGACTTGTCCTAGACAGAACATGTTTGCTATTTTTTGAAGCTGCTTTTACCATTATCTTGTGTGTATTTGGTCATGACGACCTGGGGCTTTAAATAAAGCACAACCTGTACAATAGGAGTCAAATTAATCTGCCAATTATTCTCTTCAATAAAGGTCCTTGTTTCTTTCGCTCAAACCGAGAACAAACTATGAAATTAATTTCTCTTGACAATAACGTTGGTTGCTCTACAAAAGTAAGACATACATGTTTGTTACGTCTATTTTGGTAAGAGCAGGCAGATTATGCAAATAACTGAAATTAAGCCAGCTATCAGATTACCCAACTGATATTAGGAATGAATACAACTTGGTTTAAGAAGGAAACAATTGCTCTCCTAAAGATATCTGAATATGAATCCAACGTATTAACCAAAAAGCAAATGCAGAGTAAAGGAGTGGTGACAAAAAGCTAATCAGTGTGCTTTGAAACAGAATTGGTCTTTTTACGGTTAGGATCAAAGGTTTAAAGTTGCATTTATAGCCATTGCTATAAATGTTAAAATAGAGATTTTCTCATACCCTTCACATCAATATCCTATGCATGTGGTGCTGGTTATAGCCATATAGAGCTTTTCTAATATTTTTTGAGACAATGGTTTCTTAATAAGCAATGCAACAAAAAGCAAGACACTTATTTCTACATAACAATTTGGCAGTAAATTCTATGAGGTTTCACTAATAAAAACGTTTGAAATCCTACCCCATTAATGCAAGCAACACTAATGTTAAATGCACTGCAAGCAAACATTTTGCAAGAAATTCAACAACATGTTATGGAGGGGCCCATTTGTAATGTAAACTGCGAAAATAGTTCATAATGAATCCTGTTAACTTATAATCATAAAAACTGAATCTTGGCCCCATTGTGTTTAGTTTTCTAACTACTGCAGGTTCCCTCAACTTATGATTCTATTAAGACTGATGTCTACTATAAGTAATTAATTACCCAACATTAATCACTTGCATATAAAAATAAACCAGTTGTACTCGTATGTTTTTCCTCTCAGAGGTCAGAGAACAAATTTACAATAGGAAAAGTCAGTAGTCTCATAATGTACAGCTAAAATATACCACAGTCTGTTTAGAGTGTTTGCCAGGGTATCAAATCATCCTCCCCTCAAGTCAGCGTATCAAAGTTGGTAAGTAGGGACAACCTTTGGATAAAAGATGTACGCTTATGCTTTGCATGAATATATATTGCTTTATCTTCTCAATCTATACTGGTGCTTTAGTGGCTATACAAAAGGTAACCTTGAGAAAGACGAGAAACTTTCAAACTTGTCACAAACCTGCCTTTGGCAAGAAACAGCAATGAACATAGATGAAAATTGTACGTTGTTCTGTCACTGCTCGTTTGCTGGTGCCACGTTATAGATGAATTGTGATCCTCTTTCATGTTTGGATGAACACAAGCTCAGCAATTAACTGCCATGAGTCCTCAGCTTTTCCTTAGACTAAGATCATTGCTAGTAACTAATGTAGACAAAGATGTACTCTCAGAAGTATCTTCTTTCTTAAGATTCAGGAATGATTCTCTTGTGATCTGAAGGACTTCCCTTAATGTTTTGTTCTCCTGCTGCAAGAATATAATAATACAATATTTAAAAGGATTACATTTTTTCGATACTTGAACTGAAGCTAAAAAAAGCAAAATAAAGCAACTAAAACCCTCAAGTGGTTGTTTAGGGCAGTATACCTTGTAAACGTGAAGAGTACCTAAAATGACCTGTTACTCAGTCCTACCAGCCCTCCAGCTCTCCTCAGCTCTCACAGCTGGCCACCTTCTCACAAGGGCAACAATCAAAGTTCGGATGCCTGTGAAGTGCAATGTGCTTTATTCAGCTACTACCTTAGACTTCAAAGCTTCCCTATCACGTAGTAGATAGATCGTTTGAGCTCCCCTCACCACCTCCCAATTCAGTCTTTACTATGCTCATGTGGCTACTCCAGACCCCATTCCTTTTTAAATTTGAAAATACTCAAATCAAAAAGCAAACAAATGTAATCAAGCACCACAAATAATGATCACATCAATCTGAGACATAAAATAATGTTTAAGAGTTCTTGAATTCAAAAAAACTGGTATGTAAAATGTAGAACTGGAGATCTAATGCAGCAGAGTGTGAATAAGGGACGATGGTGAAGAAATATGGTAAGCATAAGTGAAAGGAACCAAGAAAACCTAATGAAGTAATGATCAGTACGCAATATTTAGAATGGTGAATGTGGTCTGGTAGAAGGACAGAAATAGGGAAGACAAGGTAAATGTGTATAATACCTGTTGACACATCTTATTCAGCCTATTATCGCTTTCTACGTGTATTAAATGGCAAGCTACCCCATTGGGGTCTTTTGATAAGCATGGGCTCACCGTGCATGTCTCAAGCAAACATTCTAGGAGGCAATTCAATTAAACATTCTAAAGAACACAATCCTGAAACTTTACCACTATCTATAACTTGAAACATGCAAAACAAAAACAGGTCCTGCGGATTGGTCTTTTCACTGACAAAATGGTTAGAGGAGGAGCTAGTTTTAACACCATTCTAAGGAAGGTTATGGTGCAAGGAAAGCAAGCTAATCTGACAGATCTCGACTAAGGATTCCTAGCACTATGCTGACTTGGTTGACACACACTAGCTTAACATATTAGCACTCTTCTGGAGGATCCCTTCTATGCTCCAGACAACTTGCTACTACATCCCATCCTCTTGCAGGCAAAGTACTCTTTAGTCCATTGCCAAACTGACTGTCACCTCAGAAAAAATAAGTTACTTACCTGTACACTGTGGTTCTCCAATACTTATTATTATTATTCAAACTTTTATATAGCGCAAACAAGATCTTTGCAGATATCAGAGCGCTTCATAGAAACAGGGGGTAGGGGCAACAGGAGGGTGACTAAACAGACTATTGGGTACAATATAGTAGTCAGTAGCATAATAGGATAGCAGTCATGTGCAGATATAATACCAATAAACTATCAGGTAACCAATAATACAAAACGGCGCAAAGTCTTTGATCCAGCAACAAAAGAGTTCAGGTGAACTTTGGCTAGAGGGATGGCTTATACCTCTTTCTTAAAATACAGAGAACAAGGGGTAGGGGCATCAAGAGGGTGATTCAACAAACTAATGGGTACAATATGGTAGTCAGTAGTAAGTGAATAGCATAATAGGATCAGAATCATGTAAAAATATAATACCAATAGACAATCAGGTAACCAATGATACAAAAGCGGTGCAAAGTCTCTGATCCAGCAACAATAGAGTTCAGGTGAACTTGGCCAAAAGGATGGCTTTTACCTCTTTCTTGAAAAATGCAGTGGAGGAGATAAGCCTGGTTTCAGGAGGGAGTGCATTCCAGATCCTGGGTGCCATTCTTGAGAAGGAGCGTTTGTATGTTTTTTCCTTCCGGAATCTACGAGGTTTCAGGAGTAGATTTTTTGTACTTCTATTGGATCTCGAACCTCCTGATATAGTCAACTTTTGAGGTAGTTGGGTGCCTTGTGGTGTACGGCAGAGTGTGTCATAATGGCAATTTTCAGCTGTATTCTGGCTTCAAAAGGCAGCCATTTCAGGGATTTTAAGTCAGGGGATATATGGGAGTGTTTTCTTGAACCAGTAATGAGTCTCGCGGCAGCGTTCAAGGAGGCTCTTAGGGGTGCGGTTGTTGATAGGGGGACCCGCTGAGGGCCACAATTCCATAGTCTATGCGGGGGATGACTAGGGCTTGTACAGCAGTTTGGAAGTCCTTGGCTGGGAAGAAGGGTTTAAGTTTACTCAATGTGTTGATTTGGAAATTATCTCCTTTCGTTGCTTTGCTAATGTGCTGTTGCATGTTGAGCTTGGCGTCAAGTGTGATGCCTAAGGATTTCGCAGAATCCACGATGGTGGGTTGGACATTGAGTGCAGTTAGGTGATTGAGTCAGATTTGGGTGGTGGCAATTTTCGCAGGAGGTGAGATCAGAAGGAACTCAGTTTTCAGAGCATTTAGTTTGAGGTGATTATCGGCCAACCATGATTGGGTGTTTTTAAGTGTGGAGTTCAGAAGTTTGATGTCTTCCGGGGATTATAGCTTTAGGTAAAGTTGAGTGTCATCGGCGTAAATATGGAAGTGTACATTGGATGCTTGGAGCAAGGTGGCGAGTGGTTCCATGACGAGGTTGAACAATGTGGGGGAAAGGGAAGATCCTTGTGGGACGCCTAAATTTACTGGCACAGGTGAGGATAGCACGTTGTTGATCTTGAACTTCTGAGACCGGTTATGTAGGAAGGAAGTGAACCATTTGAGAACAGTCCCGGATAAACACATTCTAGTGTTTAGCAGCTCCAGTAGGTTCTCATGTTTGACCGTATCAAATGCTGAGGAGAGATCAAGAAGGATGAGGAGGCAGGAATCATTGCGATCAAGGATTTGGATGGCGTCATCAATTATGTGCGTCATAGCCGTTTCCGTGCTGTGTTTCGCTCGGAAGCCTGATTGATGAGGGTTGAGGAGGTCAAACTGGTCAATGTGTTTTGTTAGTTGAAGTTGTACACATTTTTCCAGCAGTTTGGCCAAGGTGGGGATATTGGTGATAGGGCGGTAATTGTTTAGGTCAGACGGGTCAGCTGTAGGTTTCTTGAGTATAGGCGTGACTTGCCCCACCTTGAGGGAGTCTGGGATGAGTCCTTGTTGAAGGGAGCTGTTAATGATTTTAGTCCAGAGTGGGAGGAGCAGGGGTGTGAAGTCTTTTACAGCATTAGCAGGTAGGGGGTCTGTGAGGTGATTAGAGGGCTTCAAGGTACCGAGCAGTTTGTGAATTGCTTCTTCAGAGTAGGTGTCGAAGGACGTCCATGATGCGTTATTTTTAGGTTGAGTGGTAGTCATGCTGATGGGGCTGGGGTATCGGCTTACCTCATTGAGGAGGTCACTTCTTATGTTGTCGGTCTTTAGCTTAAAGAAAGCAGAAAAGTCTTCACAGTGTGGAATATCGCTTGTTGTGCTGTTTGATTGTAAGGGTTGCGTCTTGGTTTGCGTTTTGACTAGTTCGAACAGTTTTCTTGGTCGGTTTTTTGCTTGGTCCAGCTGGAGGCTAAAGAAGTCAGATTTCGAGCGCTTGATTTTCCTAAAGTAGGCATTTCTCTTGTTCTTAAGCGTTTTAAGGTGCAGTGCTGAGGGGTCAGATCTCCAGGTGCGCTCTGCCATTCGCATGGCACGCCTGTCTTCATTGAGTCTGCCGTCATACCAAGTGTTCGAATTCATGGTGGAGACTCTCTTCAGTTGCAGTGGGGCGGCTTCGTTGATTATTGAGTTCTTATAGCTTTTATAAATTCACATGCTTGAATCTTCTCCGTCGTCATGGTGGGAGTCCCACGGTAACAGTAAAATAGCATCAAAGTTAAGAAAATTTATCTCCTTTGAAATTCAAAGCATTTAGTAGCTAGTTTTTTTTGTTTGAATTTTTTTTATTGGGTTTTTACAATTTTGATGGTTCTGTGACTCAATACATCAGTGCATAGAAAAAAAACAATGTCATATGAATTTGCAAGCTTCCCACGGCATTTAGTAGCCAGTTAACCTCATTGAAGAACATCCACTCCAGCCAATCACATCACAGGCTCAGAATATTCATCATGCCTCAGATTTTGAGTACAAGTGCAGTTAGTAAAAATATAGAGGTATGGAAGACCAACCTGGAAGGAGAGGATGGAGGGCCGCATGTGAATCTATAAAAGATTTCAATACTGCAGAACCACAGTGTACAGGTAACTTGTTTTTTCTCCAGTATTAGATCTTTTATAGATTCACATGCTTGAATCAGAATAGCAAGCAGTACATAGGAGTTAAAGGAGGTGGGAAGAATGGGTAAACCATCTCACCATGCAACCACAAGACTATAACCAGAATCGCAAGCAAACAATGCAGTATCTACATATATAAAAATATAACTAATGTCTAAATACAAAGAGAAAAAGCTCAAAACAGCACCATGTTAAGAAATAATAAACCTCAATGAGACGAGACCTACCTTAAGCGAACAGACTTCTTAAGGCCGCTTGGTCAACAGCAAAATCGGTCTTCCGCCAGGCATCCAGACAGTAGTGCCTTGTAAAGGTATGGACGTTTGTCCATGTCACAGCCCTGTAGATGTCGGGTAAAGACACTCCGGCAAATAGGGCAGAGGATGTTGCCATTTTCCTGCCATTTTCCTGGTGGACTGGGCAGTAACTTTAGACGTTAGTGGGCGTCCCGCTCTCTCATGACAGAAAATTGTAGTAGAGGAAACCCAGCGTGCAATAGATGCTCTAGTCAAAGCCTGACCCTTCCTAAGGGCAGAGAAGGCGATGAGGAGCTGGGTAGATTTTCAAAATGGTCTTGTACTTTGTAAGTAAAACTTCAAGCAACGTTTGATGTTCAAAGAATGGAGAGCTCTCTGTGCCGGTGAAGACGGAATAGTAAAAAAGGAAGGCAGGACCACTGGTTAATTTAGATGGAAAGTGGTAGGTACTTGGGATGAAGGATGGATTAGTGCGGAGCACCACCCTGTCGAAACTGCAGATAAGGCAGACAAGGCTACATTGCTGCGAAGGCCTAAATTTTGCTAATGCAGCTAGCAGATGCGATGGCTAAGAGAAAAACCACCTTCCATGTGAGATACTTTAAATCACACTTGTGAATCAGCTCGAAGGATGATCTCATGAGATGCGACAAAATAGTGTTCAGTTGCAAGAGAATCGGAGGGGGTCAAATTGGTGAATAAGCTCTAAAAAGACCCTTCATACATTCTTTTAGCAGGCTTTTAGACCATAGAGACAACTGATTTGAACGTCTCCTATATCTTGAAATTGCGGCTACATGTACTTTAATCGATGAGTGGGAAAGCCCAGCCTTGGCCATAGACAAGAGATACAGCGAAACGTCCTCTGGAGGGGACAAGAGAGGATGACAAGAGTGCTTGGCACACCAGGAACAGTGTCTTTTCCATTTAGCCGAGTAGCACTTGACTGTGAAGGAGCTCGGGCTTTTCTAAGTATTGAACAGCACTTCTCAGAAAGAATTAAGTCACCAAACTCCGTGTGGTGGGGATGAGCCAAGCCGATATGTGAAGTGTGTGAATATGCGGATGAACCACCTGGCTCCATGGAAAGCAGATGTTCTGTTGGTTTGAGACGAATTGCGAAACAGCTCTTTTTACCAGCACTGTCTTGCCCACGCCGGGCCAATGAGAATAAATTTCGGAATGAGTGGGAACAGAGGAAACACATAAGCAAACGTTCATGCGGACGAGAATCTACGATTCTCTTATCCTTGGTAGTAAGGATTGGAGCCCTAGAAAGACTGCTTTTAGTCCTAACAGATTTATGTGACACAAAGACTCTTGGTCTGACCACCTCCCTTGGACCTGAAGTTCCTGGATGTGAACTCCCCATCCTTCTTTGGAAGAGTCTGTTGGTATTACCACCATTGGTTTTGTTGGGAGGAAGGATAGGCCTTGAGAGAGATTGCTTCCGATTGTCCACCAGGACATTGCCCTCATCATCTCCAGCGAGATCGAGACGCCGCCGTAGGATCCTCGAGATTGAATCCATTGAGATTTGAGCTGCTCCTGGATAAGTCTCATCCGCAATCAACAGTGTGGTATTAACGGGATGCAGGATGACCTCATTCCTAACATCGACTTGTAATCATTCTTTCCTCTGTGGGAAAGGCCTTTGAGCCGCTGGTATCCAAAATTGCTCCCAGAAACATCAGTGACCTGGAGGGAAGGAGAGAGGACTTCTCTCTCTCGAGATTGAGACCTAGATATGAAAAAGTCAAAGACAAGTACCTGTGGAAAATTTGGCTCCTTGAAAGGATGGGGCCTTGACCAACCAGTCGTCCAGGTTGGGAAAAGCCTGGTATCTGGAACGCCAGAGATAGGTTGCCATCAGCACCAGACAATTGGTGAAAACCGTAGTAATGGCACACTGCCACCTCGAACCTGAGAAAACGACGATGCTTCAGATGTATGGGAATATGGAAGTACGCACCAAGAAGATCCAGGCGATGGGCACCTGAAAATGTTCATTGTCATCTGCCTGCATAGTGAGACTTTCCTCCAGATGTGGGACGTCTGCGTGCTGGTGCTCTCGTGTAAGCTGGTGTTGAAGTCTGGAGGAATATTGCGGCCGGAAACCCTGCTGATAGTAGGGCTGGGGCTAGGGCTGAGATGTAACTTGGCCTATTCCTTGAAATGAAGAAAATTGCTTCTGTTATAGATTGGCCAAGGATTTAGCAAAATCAGTGTCTGATTTAATAGATTGAAGTGCCTCATCCACATGCTTGCCGAAAAGTTATTCACCATCGAAAGGCATGTCAAGCATCTTAGCCTAGACTTCCGGGAGAAATGTTGTTGCCTTGAGTCATTCCTGTCTTCGCAACACGGCAGCACCCGCCATCTGTCTAAAGGCAGTGGAAGAGATCTCCAGCGCCACATCAATGATTTCTGATGAGGCTCTCTCAGGCTCTTAGAGTATATCCCTTGCTTTTTTCTTCTTGTCTTCAGGCAGAAATTCCAGGAAAGGAGAGATGTCCGACCACATCTGCCTATCATACCTCCCGCAAATGGCCATGCCTTTGGAAGCCCTGATGGCCGCTGCCGCCAGCAGGGAAAATCTCTTTCCGATATTATCTAACCTGTGCCCTTCCTAGTCTGGGGGTGATGCAGGATTCTTAGATCGTCTCTTGGCGGCCTGCATTATAACTTAATCAGGCTTTGGATGCCCAATGAGGCACGCAGGAGAGTCCTCAGCGCACTGTACTTTTTGTCCAATTTCGGGATAACTGCAACATAGAAGCTGGAGTCGTCATCAGCTTAATGCCTTCCTGCCACATGAAGTCAACAATAGGGATTGCCCTAAGGGAGCTCTGCATGGTGGCCTTGAAATCGTATAAGAACACTCTGTTTCTTGACAGGCATGGGGAGATCAAAGCTTTTGACCTCGGCTCTAAAAGGTCATGGAAGCTACTGATATCCGCCGGAGGAGAATCGGCCACAGTGCCATATAGTCAATCCATTCGTCATGGACATCCAAATTCAATTGCAGCTCACCCTCTTCCAGCTGATGGTCACCATGTCCAACATTTGAACAGGTATCTGCAAGGGTGGGAAGGATTTCTGCTTCGGTGGTGTAGGTGCAGCCTGCTGATCAGAGATGACAAAGGGTTCCTCCTGTATAGGAGCTGGCTTTTGAGCCCATTTAGCTTCGGGAAACGCTTGTAGTAGTCACTGAGCATCAGATGCAAGTATGTGACTAGAGACATCAGAATATTAATGGAGGGTTCCTGCTGACGTTCATCTTTCTGCTAATAATAAGGATAATGCTCCTGAAAAGTGTCCAAGCGCTGCAGGCCAGGGTGTCCTATGTCTGAGAAGAAATATTTCCCTTCCAAATACGCAGGAGGGTCATTTAGTGGCTCTTCGTCCTCAGATTCCTGGCACTTGACCCTAAGCTGCGAAGGGCTGTATGGGGGACCATAAGGACCATCATCCTCAGCTGATTCCTGGAAATTCAGGAGAAGAGTAAAAGACAGCGGAGATATTTTGGAGAAATCCTGCAATAGAGATGGTTTGGTCTTTGAAACGGCCATTTCAATCTCCTTCGTCGACGGGATCATAGGCAGTAGCGTCGATGGTACGAGTGACTGTGTCGACAGTGTGGAGACGCTCGATGGGGCAGAGATGATCATTGACGATGCAGCACCCAGCTGAAGTGTCAACGGTGAAGCGTTCATCCATGTAGACCTCCTCACAGTTGTTTCTGTCAACATACCACTTCAGTCTTGCTCAGCCTCTTTTCTCCCAAGACCAGTACCATATTTGAGCTTTCAGGCCTTGCAAACTCTTTCACCACCCCTTTTTTAGTATGCTCATTCTTAATCCTTCAGCCCGGTCTACTTTCAGAGCAGTCTTCTTTAACCAAGACCGCCAAAAAGAATAAGTTACTTACCTTCGGTAACAATGCATCTGTAAGAGACATATGTTAGTTATATAAATTCATAACCTTAGAATTTCCCACAGGCATCAGACTGGATCCGGAGATTTATCTTTAGCAATACCCCTGCACATCAGTCTGTAGCGTTGGTGGACTCCGCATCCATCGTCGTGGACATCGCGGTACCTACTTTGACGCTGGCCCTTCGGGCTGATGTCAGTTCTGACACGACTTTCCACGCCAGAAGCGCAGAGCCATGCATGGCACTGACCACTGGTGTGCCAAAACTAGGGCCCTATAAGGGAGTCCCTATCCCTAAAAATCGGTTTGCAGAGCGGGGAGGATGGGCGGGGCAGTAAGGAATCTATAACTAACATATATCTCTTACAGATACATCGTTACCGAAGGTAAGTAGCTTATTCATCTGAAAGAGATAGTTAGTTATAGATTCTTTACCTTAGAATAGATACCCCGGCAATACCATCCACGGAGGAGGGACTGTGAATCAAGTTCACACCAGAAAGTTCTGGAGGACCGAAGGGACAAAATAGCGGTCCCTTCGGACTTGGCTGTCCACACAGTAATGTCTGATAAACGTGTGCATAGATGTTCACGTTGCCGCCTGGCTGATATTAAGGAGTGGGACACCGCGTGCCCACGCAGTGGTTGCTGCTATAGCCCTAGTAGAGTGAGCATGCAGCCCCACCAAAGGATCTTTTTTAGCTAAGGCATAGCAGATTTTTATGCAAAGCACAACCCATCGCATACTTGTTAGTTTTTGAACAGCCCTGCCCTTCTTAGCACCAACATATCCAACAAAGAGTTGATCATAAACCCGGAAGTCTTTGGTGCGGTCAAGGTAGAATGACAGCGCCTGTTTAGGGTCCAGAAGTTGGAGTCTCTACACCTCCTTGGAAGGGTGCGGAGGTGGGAAGAAAGTAGGCAAGGTGATGGATTGACCTATATTGAAAGGAGTAAACACCTTAGGTAGTAACGAAGGCCTAGTCCTAAGCACCACTTTGTCGGGATGCACAGAAAAGAAAGGGGCTTGGAAGATAGAGCTTGAAGTTCACTCACCCTGCGAGCAGAGGTGATAGCAACAAGGAAGGCAGTTTTCAGAGTTAGAAGCCTGAGAGGACAATTATGAAGAGGCTCAAAGGGAGCACACATGAGCTATGTAAGAACGAGATTCAAGCCTCACTGGGGCCTTACGAAAGGAGTTGGAGGAACCAGATGAGTAATGCCCTTAAAGAATGTATTTACAATAGGAGACTTGAAGAAGGATGACTGATCTGGTAGCCAAAGAAAGGCAGAGGTAGCAGCAAGATAGTCTTTGAGAGTGCCCAGAGCAGAGCCCTGCTGGACCAAAGAAAGTATATAGAAAAGAACATCTAAAAGAGGGGCAGAGAGGGGATCCACAGCCTTTGCTGTGCACCATGCCACAAACGTATTCCATCTGCAGGCATATACCGATTTAGTGGAGGGATGCCTGGCTGCCAAGATGAAATTACAGACTTCGGACCGAAGGTCGAGAGCTGTCAACTGTCACTGCTCAATGTCCACGCAAGGAGGTGGACACTGGACAGGTTCGAGTGAAGATCCGTCCCCTGCTGCTCTGACAGAAGATTCTTTCGAAGGAGCAGTCTGATCGGAGGATCGATGGCCATGCTCAGGAGCTCGGGGTACCAGACTCTTCGAGCATAGTTCAGAGCCACAAGAATAACATGGGCCCGGTCGTGCTTGATCTTCCTGAGCACTCGGGCAGAAGTGGTACAGGCGGAAAGGCATACTGGAGGCCGCAGTTCCACTCGCAACGAAAGGCGTAGCTGAGCGAGTGCTGCCTTGGAAACTCCAACGTGCAAAACTGCTGACATTGCCCGTTCTCTTCGGTGGCGAATAGATCTAACCAAGGGTCTTCCCACCACTGAAAGAGATCTTGCACCACCTCCGAGTGAAGACACCATTTGTGATCGACCAAGCACCGACGGCTGAGTTTGTCCGCCCTGGCATTCAGAGAACCCGACAGGTGTTGAACCAACAGGGTCATGCCCTGATGGTCCAGCTATGTCCAGAGGCGAACAGCCTCCTGACAAAGGGTCACCGACCCCACCCGCCCTATTTGTTGCTGTACCACATGGCGGTGGTGTTGTCTGAACACCTGCGCCACTTTCCCTTTGATAGAGGGAAGGAATACCTTCAGTGCCAATCGGATCACACAGCGCTCCAGCAGGTTAATATGTAGCTTGGACTTGGCTGGAGACCAGACACCTCTGATCTCTGCCTCTCCCAGATGGTCGCCCCATCACAGGAGTGACGCATTTGTCACCACCATTAGATCTGGTTGGGGAAGGGAGAGGGATCTGCCTTTGGCCTAATCTTGGTTTGTAAGCCACCACTGCAGTTGTTGTGCAGTTCCCTCTGAGTTCTGAATGTAGTTGGAATGATTCCCCTGATGCTGCGCCTACTGGAACTTCAGGAGCGACTGCAGAGCCTGCATATGTAATTAGGCATGATCCACCAGCAGGATGCAGGAGACCATGAGGCCCAGCAGCCTCTGAGTCTCTGACCGAAATCCGGGAGATAAGCTGAAACATCAGTATCATAACCCGAATATCCTGGACTCGCTGCTCGGGAGGACAGGGCCGAAACTGAAATGTGTCCAGAACAGCTCTGATGAAAGGGAGCATCTGAGAGGGAGCCAGGTCTGACTTTGACACGGTGACAGTGAACCCCAGCAAATGCAGGAGGTCCGCTGTATTCAGGAGGTGGAAGACGACAGCTTGGGGTGAGCCCACCTTCAACAGCCAGTCGCCGAGATTGGGGAAGAATTGTACCCCTGATCTGTGCAGATGAGCTACGACCACAGCCATCACCTTTGGAACACCCGAGGGGCACCGGTAAGGCCAATGGGGAGCACAGTGAACTGAAAGAGCTTGCGGCCCACTGTAAACCGTAGATAGCGTCTGTGGGCTGGCAAGACAGGAATATGGAAATTGGAGTCCTGCAAGTCCAACACCACCATATAGTCTCCTGGGTCGAGGGCAGACAAGAAAAGGTATTCACCATCGAAAGGCATGTAAAGCATCTTAGCCTAGACTTTCGGGAGAAATGTTGTTGCCTTGAGTCATTCCTGTCTTCGCAACACGGCAGCACCCGCCATCTGTCTGAAGGCAGTGGAAGATATGTCCAGCGCCACATCAATGATTTCCGATGAGGCTCTCTCAGGCTCTGAGAGTATATCCCTTGCTTCTTTCTTCTTGTCTTCAGGTAGAAATTCCAGGAAAGGAGAGATGTCCGACCACATTTGCCTATCATACCTCCCGCGAATGGCCATGCCTTTGGAGGCCCTGATGATATTTTCAACAATGGTTCTGTCGGGTATGTACAGAATTGCTTCAAATACTGTGCGTATCTCAAAACATATTTACAACATAACGGTATTACTCATTATGACTCTCGGTTAAATCATTCAGTGCAAACCAAACCTAGGAAGGGTCAGAACATGTTTTTAATCAATGAATTATTTGTCATTCATGTTTCATCTTTCTGTTTTAAACTGACTCCTTAATTTATGCATTGAAATCATTTACAAAAACGGCGCATCATTTCAAAGAAGTGAAAATTGTGACATAAGGTGAAAATGTTGGGACTTAGTAATAAAGCAATTGGTGACTTATATACATGTGAATGAAAAGTATAGAGGGGCGGAGAGGAAGAACAATTTAGAAAGCCAATCTCTACTTCAACAATTCTCTAATCCAATACGCTATATTAATTAGCCATGTTACGCTGGACTTGGATGATTGGTCCTTAGAGTATATTGTCAACGTTTCGACCCTATTGACGCCTTAGTTGTGGGTCTCTGACGGGTCTTCTTCAGGACGGGGGCAGGGAAAGTGACAACGCGCCTGTAGGTTAATTAGAATAAAACCATCAGGTTTGGTTTTTGCACAGGGTTTTCATTAAAAAAGATGAAAACTTTCATACAGGGATGGGGATTACAAATTACCAGTTACTTCGGCAGCCTGGGTCCCCTCGTGGGTTGGACACCATAAAGTTGTGCTGATTAAGATATTTTCTTCCGTAGTATTTAATCTGTGTAACATGGTAAACATTATAATTGGTAAGTAAAAATGGGACTCACATTGTAGCTCTTAGGCATTCTGATTTAACCTAGGTGTTGGTGTCAATCACCAAATGAGAACAGACATCTGTCTCTCATATTCATTCACTGCTGTTGATTTGGGTGGTTCCTTATTTTATGGAAATCTGGTTCTGCAATCTGCAATTTAAAATCCGGATGTGTCAAGGATTCATGCATTATTTTAAGCCTGCACAGTGTTTGTGGCTAAGAAATGGCGTGAAACTCACCAATGCGAGGTCTCACTAGGGCTAGGGGAAGCCTCACTGTATAAATCCTGTTGAGGCACGTCTCTTCGTTAACTGTTTGCCAAAATCTAGAAATTAGGAAGGACAGTTCAGTGGATGCCCATGACAAGTATCTCGTTAAAAGCGCTTGCCGTGTTAACTCCACTCACCCTAATTATCAATTTTTGCTGTTCATTCGCAGGAGTCTGGGAGTAGCATTCACCATCCGTCTTATGCCTAGTACGGCTCCGAATGCGGGGCCGCTAAGTATACTTACTTCCGTGTTAGTCTCGAGGACTAGTTTGTATTGCAATGAGTCCGTCTTCCTCAATGGAAATTCCATTGGTATCTTGGTCCTGACATGGTGTTATTTGCTCGGTGGGAATTGGAAACTGAGTAAGTTCTCTCTGTTCAGTTGGTAGAGCCATGGATATATTTATTCCCACATCCGAAGATATATGCGATGCGGGTGGCTGGATATTGGATGGGTGGTTGCTCCCATTTGCGGAGGGCCTTTCCATGGTTATTGGATTGATGTTTTCTAGTGTGCTAGTGGGACCGTTCGCATGGGGTATTACCATCAATAGGTCTGTCTCCTTGTCGATATCTCCCCATGGGAGTCCGGTTGGAAGAACCTGACTCGGGATGTGCCCTGTGTTGATCTTCCCCGCCCCCATCTCCTGGGGCGATCCCAATTCTGATGTCTCCCCCCCGCCTCTGTTTCCTCTGTTGGCTCTACCAACTGAACAGAGAGAACTTACTCAGTTTCCAATTCCCGCCGAGCAAATAACACCATGTCAGGACCAAGATACCGATGGAATTTCCATTGAGGAAGACGGACTCAGTGCAATACAAACTAGTACAACATTGGTGAATCTGGATCCAGTAATCAATTTGTCCAATTACACTCTAACGGATGTGGAAAACAACATCCTATCAAGGGGTCTCTCATTTGTACCAACAGCTATCCCAGATATCTTCCAAGTGAGGTTAGAATTACAGAGGTTCTTCAGAAGGATTAGATTAAAATATTTCTTTCTAAAAAATGACCCCACACCATCATATTCGGCGACAACTTTTAGACCAGTTTCCACATTTACCCCGGCCTCATTTATGATGAGTGAGAGGATACTGGCCTTTGAAAAAATAGTACTGGAGGAAATTATGAAAACAATGGAAGAACGGAAATACATAAAATACAACACAAGTAGGGAAGAAAAGAACGCACTATAGGATTTGGCACATAATGAGTCGATAGTGATAAAGGCGGCCGACAAGGGGGGAGCAATCGTGGTACAGAATACACAAGACTATGTGGGCGAGATTGAGCAACAACTCCAGATGCAAGATAGCTACATGAAAATAAGAGGAGACCCTACCTTGCAAATAAAGACACTGATTGAAACCGTAACCAGAAAAGGACTGGAGGATGGCTTTTTGAGCCAGCATGAACATGATTTTCTAAATCAGCGGAAACCCAGAACCCCCACAATATATGCACTACCTAAAGTGCACAAGAGACTTGAAAAACCACCTGGTAGGCCCATAGTGTCAGGCTGCGGTTCGATCCTAGAGCCTCTAAATAAGTTAATTGATTATTTTCTGCAACCTTGGGTTGAACGGACAAAATCTTACGTACGTGACAGCATGCATATCATTCAACTCCTCGAAGGCCAACCATTTGATGACAAAAAACAGACATTGGTGACACTAGATGTGTCATCTTTGTATACCTCGATCCCTCAAGCTACTGCATTGGAAGTGATTAAAACTACACTAGACAGGAGGGAACGACCACACTGGATACCTACTGACTTTCTGATTAACATCCTCGAAATAGCAATGAAAAAGAACTTCTTTGTGTTTAAAAATCAATTTTACTTTCAGTGCAAAGGAGTCGCTATGGGCGCTACATATGCTCCCAGCTTGGCGAATATCTTCATGGATCACTATGAGGAGGAATATCTATATGATCTAAGCAATCCGTACCTGGCCAAAATTGATGTATGGAAACGATACATCGATGACGTGCTGAAGATTTGGTCTGGGGAAGAAACCGAATTGAAAGAATTCCATACCTGGTTGAACAACAGAAGCGGCGATATTCAGTTCACAATGGCACATAGCTCAGAGTCCATTGACTTCCTGGATCTCACATTCAGAGCCGAAGAGGGTCATCAATACACAGATCTATTCCGTAAGCCAATGGAAAGGAATACGCTCTTGATGTACAGATCCCACCACCCGAGGAACCTGAGGGATAATTTGCCCTATGGGCAATACCTGAGGATAAGAAGGAACTGTTATCGAAGGAAGGACTTCTTCCAGGCGGCTGATGATTTGACATCACGCTTAAAGAAACGGGGATATCCATCAGGCTTACTCAAACGAGCGAAGAAACGTGCATGGTACCAACCACGTGAACATCTACTTGAACCCAAGGAGAGGACAGAAGAAACAAGAAACTTAGTATGTGTGACCACATACAACACCAGAAGTGCGGACATCAAAAAGACCATAAAGAAATACTGGAACCTCGTGGCAACAGAGTTGCATATGGAAGAACAACCGTTATTTGCGTTTAAAAGGGGAAGGAACATCAAGGACACAGTGATCAGAGCATTTCTAGACCCTCCCAAACAGCCAGATCTAAGAAGCATGATGAATCTGCCACCAATTGTGGGTCACCACAAGTGTGGTAATTGCAAAGCCTGTGATACGTGTCAAGAAGGATCGAGCTTTTCCCATAACTCAAAAACATATAAATTGTCTCAAGTCACCAACTGTAACAGCACCCAGGTGATATATTCCATCATCTGTCCCTGTGGTTTGGTCTATGTAGGCCAAACGATGCAAAAAGTCAAAGTAAGGATACTGCAACACATGAGCAGAATTAGATGCAACACAATGGGGGCCCCACTGGTAGAACACTACACCACCCACAAACACAAACCAGAGGAACTAGTGTGGAAAGTCTTGGAAAAGGTAACCGTAGGTGCCAGAGGAAGCTCTTTAACAAAGGCAATGGCCTATAAAGAATGTAGGTGGATACACTTCCTAAATAGTGTACAACAGGGCCTGAATGAAAGAGAAGAAACGGCTAGACAGATGGGACAACTGTAACCAGACTAGTGGGTTAGGCTTGAGGGTACCAGTGCACACTTTGTATCATGCACCCATGAAATGTTTGAACCTTCTTTACAGATGTTTAATCCATGTTTACTCGATGAGTGTCAATACGGTTGAATCATTGAAAGTAGGTTGATACTAAATGTTGTCCTGAGGGAGAATGGACTTCTATGGGATTGAACCAGGGGATAATGTCCTAAGAAGGTTCCATTCAGTTGCACATATGTGTCAGTGATGCAGTGCGTAGGTGAACAAAAACTACATGAAAGATGTCCTGTTTGTCAATGTATATGTATTAGTTATATGTAGGAGCATCGATACTGTTAATGTATAGGTGAACAAAAACTCCTGTTACATGAAAGGTGTCCAGTTTATCAATGTATATATATTGGTTATAGGTAGGAGCATTGATACTGCCTACTTTAATGTATATATATATCAGTTATATGTAGGAGCTGTAACACTGTCAGTCTCCTTTTGTGGTCTGAACCAACCGGCTTAATAAGAAAACACTTGAATAAAACCCCACTCGTAGGACACATCAATAATAGCATGAAAATTACGTGAATTAAATCGCCTAACGAAGCGGAAAGAAGCACCCATGTGATGTAATTGACATGACGTGCACGATTGAATGCTAGTCCTTACAGGTTTGAATATAAATAATCACCATATTCAGATATTGTAGAACGATTCCGGTAAAAAGTAAACTGAAAATATAAACACTGTGGGGAAAGTTGAGATCAGAGTGCAGAATGGACGATCTCTCTAGGTCTCCTATCAACAAGCAACTAGGAACGCCATGTCGTCACCGCGGCAAGCGCGTGACGCGTGGTTGCCTAGCAACGAGGCAACGTCCTCGAGACTAACACGGAAGTAAGTATACTTAGCGGCCCCGCATTCGGAGCCGTACTAGGCATAAGACGGATGGTGAATGCTACTCCCAGACTCCCGCGAATGAACAGCGAGAATTGATAATTAGGGTGAGTGGAGTTAACACGGCGAGCGCTTTTAACGAGATACTTGTCATGGGCATCCACTGAACTGTCCTTCCTAATTTCTAGATTTTGGCAAACAGTTAAGGAAGAGACGTGCCTTAACAGGATTTATACAGTGAGGCTTCCCCTAGCCCTAGTGAGACCTCGCATTGGTGAGTTTCAGCGCCAATTCTTAGCCACAAACACTGTGCAGGCTTAAAATAATGCATGAATCCTTGACACATCCGGATTTTAAATTGCAGATTGCAGAACCAGATTTCCATAAAATAAGGAACCGCCCAAATCAACAGTAGTGAATGAATATGAGAGATAGATGTCTGTTCTCATTTGGTGAGTTGACACCAACACCTAGGTTAAATCAGAATGCCTAAGAGCTACAATGTGAGTCCCATTTTTACTTACCAAATATAATGTTTACCATGTTACACAGATTAAATGTAAATGTAAATGTACATGTATTTATATAGTGCAAATCGCCCACGTCGCAGGCATCTATGCGCTTGCTTAGGGAACCAATCCTGGTATTCCCCTGTGAGACACCCCGTCAGGGTATCCACAAGGTGAAAGCCAGGCATCCCGCAGCGAGGGGCCGTTGTGGAGATTAAGCAAGCTATTGCCCAGAGTCGCAGAGTGTGAACCCGTGAGTCGAGTAGGCACCGGAGCGAGAATTATCGAGGCCGTGGAATTATTGAGCCCAACCCCCGTCGGGGCGGGGAATTGAACCCTGGTCCAGGGCCGATCTCAGCTTCCGGGTCTGCCGCCTCTAACCCCTGAGCGACACTTCTCCACTTATACTACATATACTACAGAAGAAAAGATCTTAATCAGCACAACTTTATGGTGTCCAACCCACGAGGGGACCCAGGCTGCCGAAGTAACTGGTAATTTGTAATCCCCATCCCTGTATGAAAGTTTTTATCTTTTTTAATGAAAACCCTGTGTAAAAACCAAACCTGATGGTTTTATTCTAATTAACCTACAGACGCGTTGTCACTTTCCCTGCCCCCGTCCTGAAGAAGACCCGTCAGAGACCCACAACGAAGGCGGCAATAGGGTCGAAACGTCGACAATATACTCTAAGGACCAATCATCCAAGTCCAGCGTAACATAGCTAATTGATATAGGGTGTTGGATTAGAGAATTGTTGAAGTAGAGATTGGCTTTCTAAATTGTTCTTCCTCTCCCCCCCTCTATACTTTTCATTCACATGTATATAAGTCACCAATTGCTTTATCACTAAGTCACAACATTTTCACCTTATGTCACAATTTTCACTTCTTTGAAATGATGCGCCGTTTTTGTAAATGATTTCAATGCATAAATTAGGAAGTCAGTTTAAAACAGAAAGATGAAACATGAATGACAAATAATTCATTGATTTAAAACATGTTCTGACCCTTCCAAGGTTTGGTTTGCACTGAATGATTTAACCGAGAGTCATAATGAGTAATACCGTTATGTTGTAAATATGTTTTGTGATACGCACAGTATTTGAAGCAATTCTGTACATACCCGACAGAACCATTGTTGAAAATATCATTATATCGCCCAGGTTCTGAGGGATACTGGGTCACCCCATAAGAAGTTTACTTTGGAGGCCCTGATGGCCTGAGGCTAAGGGATAGCTTTCTCCAGACCTGTCCTAGGCTGACGTGGAAAAAGAACTGCCGTCTGCGTGCAGGGGTGGCGCCTAAGTAGCCACCGCAATGTATAACTGGCGACCATGATGCCGACGATATACAAAGAGTCGACCGACTCCACCAATGACGCCGAGGGATACTGCTAAAGAGGAATCCCCATATCCAGTCTGACCCCTGGGGGAAATTCTATGGTGAGGAATCTATAACTGACTGTCTCTTTCAGATTAATAATGTAACCAACATCTGACTTCATCAGCATTAACTGTTCATTTTCACTGACTCAACCCTCACTCTTTGGCCACATGCCTTTAGTGTTACAGAAAGAGGGTGGGTTCAATGGGTTGGAGTGGAGCAGCTGGTGGGAAGTGAGCAGCTAGTGGGAGGGTGGGGCAAAGGGTGAAGGGTGGGAGGGCAATGTGTGGATGGTGGGCGGGTGGAATAGCTGGTGGGAAGGTGGGATAGCTGGTGGGAAGGTGGGCCATCCGGTGGGAGGTTGGGCAGGGACCAGGCACCTTGGGGCATCAGAATCAGCTTCCCACTCAACTAAGAGAAAACTCTGTTCCTTATCATTCCAACAGTATTTGGATTTCTCTTTTGAAGCACTTGTTAGTATTCTATTTCACCAGTTTTCCACTATTGCTATAAGCCATCAATATGTGTCTTTGACAATGGACCATAAGGAACTCTGAATTCACTGCTTTCAATGGCTTTGCACTTGATCAAATATACAATAGGCATTTATTTCTGTATCTGTTATGGAATGCAGAGTCTAGAAAGCATATGTTTATTCTTTCTTATTTTCATTTTTTACTTCGTTTTATTAACCAGTTGCTTAGTACACATTAATATACATTATCAATAGAAGCTGAAATAGGGCATCCTGTTAGTTTAAAGAGCAGTACCATTACAAACAATCAGATCTCACGATTCGTAGCCAATCATCTTAAGCAGCAATCCCTTCAATTTTTAACAATTGCCTGGCTCCATTGTTTATTAACTTACATATTTTTTCCAAAGGGTCCAGACTTTCTACCATTTTATGGGGCATCTTCTTCTCTTATGAACCACTTTTCGGCCTGCTGACACCGACACCAATCTAGGTCTAGGTCTCAGCCGCACCCTATGCTCTCGCTATATTCCTCTTTGCAACTCCAGAGGCCAGCGCCTGCCATTTTTTAGCATGCTTGGACCAGGTTAATTCTCCTGTCACACCCAGCAAGTGCCATTGTGCCTCAATTGGAACCTGCATACCCACCACTGCTGTATATCCCAGGATACCCCCTCCCTGTACCTCCGAATCTTGGTACAGGCCCAGAGGATGTGGAAAAAGGTGCCCACCTCCCCATAACCCATAGCACATTAACTGGAGTCGCAGAGGCCCAATTTTTGCAGCAGCGTTCAGGCAATGTAGGACCTGTGTAGAATCCTAGGTTGAACTAATCTAAATCTTGCGTGTATGGCAATTTCCCTAGGGCTCTGTATGGCCTCCGCCCAGCAGTCATCTTCCATAGTCTCAAGTCTGTCTCCCATGCCTCCCTCAAGGGGCCCAGTGGATCTGCTAGGTTAGTCATGATCTTACAGTATATAAGTGAAACAGCCTTGCCCACCAGTGGCTCCATCAGCAAGTTATCCTCCAGTGGGGAATAGTCAGGCAACGGCTCTCCCTCCGTCACATGGCACCTCAGGGCGTACCTCAGCTGTAAATACTGGAATCGCTCCCCCTCTGCCAGCTTATATTCTGTGTGCAGGTTCTCGAATGTACTAATTTTCCCATTCCGCCAGACGTCCCCGAGCTTGTCGACTTGGATGAGGCTCCATCTACGGAAGCCCACTAGGCAGCCCACCTCCGTCAATTGATCACAGTCCCATAATGGGGATTGGCTCGTCAGTTTGGATTCCCACCCCAGTAGTTTTGTGACCACCCGCCATGCCTGGATCACCGTTATCTTGTGTGCCAAGAGATGCAACTGGCGTTCTCCCCTATACAGTGCAGCGGGATATCCCCGGGGTCACAGTGCGTAGCGGTCTGCCCTATAGGCTGGTTCCGTGTACAGCTGCAAATACCCAGTCGTTCACATTTACAAGCTGAGATGCCAAGTAGTAACTCCTAACATCTGGTACCGCCAGTCCCCCCTCATACACTCCCAGCTGCATCTAAAGCAGTGCAATTCAGGGGCTGCCCCCCCCCACATCAGGGTGCGTATTTCTACATCAATTGTTCGAAAGACTGCGGTTGGGACCGGATATGGAGTATTCTGGAGTACGTGTAGCAATCTTGGGAGGGCCATCATTTTAAACAAGACAGCCCGTCTCATGAGAGAGACCAGTAGCTTATGCCAGTTTGCCACATCACTACGTAATCTCTCAGGCTGAGGATACAGATTCAGTTCTAGAAACCTCTCTGCCAACTTAGTGACCCAGATTCCCAAGTATTTAAATTCCTTTTGTTGCTCCAGAGCTGCACATGCAGACGTAAGGTGTGGTTTTTGGCCAGCTAAAGGAAAAACTAATGATTTATCCCAATGTATTTGATAGCCAGAATAAAAAAAAATGTGAATTGTGTGGTGTTGTCTATGCGCGCAGAACAGGACGTCATCCGCATATAGGGAGATACCTTCCTCCTAGCCACCCCCAATATCTATTCCTTACACCAGGGGTGTTTATTCTTTCTTTTGGCTCCTAGCGACAGCTGATTGGGCAATAAAAAAGGCATTCTCTATTCAATTCTCCTAAGAAAGCAATTGAACCTCCGCCACCAGTAGGTGCAAGAGTACAGACTGGGTGGAATGTTGGGCACAGAACTTTGGAAGTTGAGTCTGCATTAATTTTTTACGATGCCTGCAAGCCATTTGTCTCATTGTGCTCTGCCACACTAAAATATGGGATATTATACTTCTGCCAACCAAGGTGCTCATAGGTGAAGGTAGAGTGAGAGATGGGCAGAGTGAGATGCTTTCCCAAGGTGGCAGACAGTTTCTGGCCTCCATGATCCCTGTAGTGCTTCTTGCCCTGTTAAAAGCTATTGTTTTACTGCTGGAGTTTTGTCTTTTGCAGTGTGGTGTGTTACTGAAACTGGAAAAGGCCTTTTTATTTTACAGGCCAATGAGCATGAGAGTTTCTGTGTCAATCTTAATCTTTTATGGTTCATCGTGAGCGTCGTTTGAAAAAAAGGCTCAGCCGGCAAATTGTAAATTCATGCTTTTCTAGAGGTTAGCAGTGTTAGTGGTGAGATGTTAGCAACAAAGCCTACCTCTTAACAAGGCCATGACCGTAATCATGGGTCTCCTAATTGCCACTTACATTAAGGTACTAATGATTCGATTTGAAGTGATCATGCTATCTTTTTACAACGTTCAGAAAATTCTCTCCCTAAGTCTTAGGCTATAATCCTGAAAACTGCCCCAGACAGTCCCACATGGCTATGTTTATCTATCTAGAAGGACTGGTGGCTCGGATTGTATTGGTAAACATGCAGGAGAGATTCTTTCCTGTGGTGTCCTTTTGGTGACTGATGGGAGATGCTTTAAAAGAGGTTGGACCAAATAATGTCGTCATGGTGGGATTATGTAAATCTGTCACTAAAGGGCTAGCAGTGAACTTAAGTTGAAGAGCTTTAAAGAATACTAAGTTTATTCCTGGAGAACTACTGTATGAATGTTGAGCTTTTCTCATCTCCAGATTTGATAAGGCAGGAAGATCTGAAAATAGTAAAAAATACCCTGACAAATTTATATGTTATGGAGAGGAAAGCCACAGAGCTAAAAAAAAAACATGGTTAGGAAACACTGTTTGTTGACATCTGTCCCAGGAATGGAACCATACCTTTTCCTGGTAACTAAACCATACCATCGTTTCCTTCTAACGAGATTTCGTTTTGATTTGATCCACTTCATTCTGGGCAATTTTAAAATATGGAATAGACCCGATAATACTGAACCATGTGATTGTGATCACTTCTGCACCCAGGACACGACTCACTTTACCATGTTCTGCGGCCATTATACTGAGATTAGAAAAATATATTTGCTTCCAATTTTGTGCAACCAGCCCTGATGTTCCTGCAACTCTTTCCCAATGTAAGAGTAGCTTTTCATGTTGCTAGTTTTTTAGTTGCAGGAGCACGTATAAATAAGCACCGCACAAGAATTAGGCACCTTACTCATGAACATTGATTTCCCTTTTTAATCTCATTGATTTTAAATGCTTTTTAAAAAAAGTCTCTTCCTAATATTTTTAATATTTTCGTATAACTCATTTTGTACATTGTAATTTTAGAGTTTTTAAATATTGATTGTCTGTTAAAATTATGATATTAATTCGTGTTCTGATGAAATGTTGCTATGTAAAAATGCTCGTTCTTTTATGATTTTTAATAATCGAATAAAGATAATTGACTGACTGACTGACTGAATGTTGAGCTATCTGGCGCGAGGTCCCCTGATACGGACCGACTTATTGTTGATCATGTCTTCAACCAGAAGATATGGGGTACAGTATTGAAATCTCTAGCAACAAAGACAATAGGTGGGTTGGAAAAAAAACATATAATGCTGTCCCTTGTAGCCACATTTTCTACTAAAAATACTTTTAGAAATAACATTTTAGAATGTATTCTGTGATCAACATATCTTTTGCACATAATATTGTTATGCAATGGTATGTTTTGATGATGAACTAGCAACAACGATCTGTATATGAAAATGTGCTTACTTCAAGCTGGGATATTCGTTCCAGTTCTTTACAATCTTGTTGTTCATCAATCTCAATGGCTCGCCTCATCACTGCCGTCATTTCGTTTATCTTCTCAACATGCAGCTGCAATTCCTTAACAAACCGCACACAAAAATGGACAATTATGAAATGGACGTCAAAACTAGTGCTCACGTTCCAATCACTGTACAAGCAAAAGAAATGGGGTGTTAAGCAAAACATCTGAACATTCTTGGGTTGCTTTCTTACAGTCTACTTGTATGCAGGAGATTCTGTCTACACATGCCTGATGTAGTGTCACAGAGTAACCAGGTAGCTACGCTGAACAGAGAAGAGAAAGGTTTAACCTATATCTACCCCTGCATAAAATGCATATAAATAAAATTTAAATAAGAAGAATATGTTTACAGGAATGAACTACATTTAAGAATTTGAGAAAGGGTAAGTTTGATCCAATGAAAGAAGTACAATTCGGTAAAAAACAAAAGCTTAATTAGAAGCCCCTACATCCAAGGGTATGTTCTTTAAAGTCATACATACTAATTAAAAAGTGGCACATCATCTGAATGAACTTAATTAGGATACATGTGGAAATTTAAAATTATCTAATGGAAAAAAAAGAGGCATGCCTCAAACAAAAAGAGACATTACTTTAAGAATATGAATTCCGACAAACGTGAAATCTATTGCATTCCTCAACACCCTGCCGTTGCATGAATCTGATGATGTAAATTATTTATAAAAAAGTAAAAAATCGTACGTTTTATGAAAAGCAATAGGAAGAATGATTTGAGCTGTGAAACAGATGAACTGGTAATCGTTTTCGAATGTAGTAACTAAAGCAGCCCTCTATAACAGTCCCCTCCCTTGCGATGAATACTGAACCCACAATCAGGAAGGACTTTTTCCTTGTATTACACTATCTAGAGAATTCAAGAAAATACAAACCAAACAGATGTTATTAATTCCCACAAAAAGTGGGAAACATTCAAATAAAGGCTGACCGTGGTAACTAGGCACATACACTCAGCCCTTTGCTCGGACAGACCGGATTAAAGAGGGTAAGTGAGGCCAGAGTCAGGTAAAGGTCGTTTGCAGCTGCTTAATTATTTTTAAAAAAAAAGATAGAATGACTACTGCCCTTTAACCCCTTCTGTGCTGCGCGGATTTTCCCCCGGTGCTGAACATTCCATTGGGCCTATGAAACCATGACGGAACGGTTCCGTCATAAGCACAGGCCACCTTATGCTCATGACGGAACCGTTCCGTCATGAGCATGGAAGGGGTTAAGTAATTCTCACAGTCCAAACAGATGCGGGAACTAAACTCTTTACCTCAGTTTTATGGGTGCAACATCACGTTTTTGAAGAGGACAAACTCATCAGATTCCGGAAAACGTTATTATGGCGTATGACAAGAATGCCCGGCAAAGCCCTGATTTTGATGCATACCCCTTGTATACTACAGAGCAGTTTTAGACACCTTCAGCTACTAATGGGAAAATGTATAAAGAAGGAATTGATTATTCCTCCTGTCACTGTTGTACTGATACAAGCGTCAAGGTTGGCAATCAACAACTAGAATCGAAATTTGCCTAGCTTACGTAACGGTAAGTTTCAATTCTATTAAGGACACGGAGGCGAGGATTATTCTCTTCTTCCTTCGCTTTATTACATAAATCAAAAACACAGCAGCCTTAGAAAAGCTCCAATCCATTTTCAAACTGCAGAAAAATTAGCAACAAAACGACTTTTTCAAAGTTCATCAGTCTAGGAATAAACTACAGCTCCCATGAGCCTTCGAACATTAGTCCTTCAGCTATCTCCACTCCCAGTATGTTAGACAGTCCTTCCTCAACTTCCTCCTCTTTCTTCGCGCTAGTTACGCACATTCCTCACTGGTCCTGTTTGGAACCGTCATTTCCTAGCGGAAAAAACAACGGCGTAAGGGAAGCACCAACAGTCTGGTGATAGCAACCAAATTGAGGACATCATCAAGACTGCCTGAAGAACATGCAAAATGTAAACGGAAAACAAGTTACTTACAGACATACGGGTGGGTTCATAATCGACGAACTCCAGGGTGGGATAATCCTCGCCTCCGTGTCCTTAATAGAATTGAAACTTACCGTTACGTAAGCTAGGCAAATTTCGATTCTATGTCAGGACCGGAGGCTTCGGATTATGCTGGTTTAAAGCTTACTCACTACCAATTGAGCTAGATCCACCACCGGTTTAAAATAAAACCTTTTAAACGTGGAGTCTGAGGACCTATCTGCTGCACGCATTAAATCCTCCAAACGAGCTCCCACTGAAAACGCCTTAGAAGCCATTGCTCCCCTGGCAGAGTGAGCTCCAAAACGTTTAGTATCAATGCCTGCCTCCTGCATGACCCAACGCACCCACCTTGCAATGGTGGGGGAAGAGACTGCTCTGTGTGGTTTTTCGCAGGGCAATTAGTAATTGTCGTTCGCCCGGAGGGCGGATATCCAACGTCATGTCCTCATAAGCCTTCAAACACTGCACGACGCACAACTTGGGAGAGCCCACAAAGGCTGGGTACGAGATCGTTCGTGACGCAGACTTTGTGCGACGTCCCCCTTGAAAAGTAACCCCGTCCGGGGAAAAAACTCGCGCTGACACGTCTAGGGCGCGTACATCCGACACCCGTCGGCAAGAAACCAAACACAGGAGCATAGCCAATTTAGCTGACAGCTCCTTCAAGGACAAATAAGCGTTAGCCTGCCAGGACAGGAACAGGTTCAGGACCACATTTACGTCCCAAAGGACCGAATATCGGGGTTCCGGAGGTAAGGAGAGACGAACACCCCGTAAAAGTCGACAAACAAAAGGATGTTCCCCCACTGGGGAACCCTCCACAGGTTGATGACCTGCTGAGATTGCGGAACGCATTGCGGTAATTGTCCTATAGGCTTGGCCCTTAGTTGCCAATTCGGCTAGAAAGTTCAAGATCGGAACGAGTCCTGCGACCACGGGATCCAGGTCTCTTCGAAGACACCAACGCATTCATTTAAGCCAAGCGGATTTGTAGCGCTTCGCCGTGCTATCAGCCAGGCCTTGGAGAGCAGGCCCTCAGCCGATCCCGAAAGGCCCGGGAGCGACCAACGTTTCCGGAAAGCCTCCATGCCATGAGGTGGAGAGAGCCCTGCATGATGAGAGGATGAGGTTCTCGATCCGGGCTGAGCAAGAGGTGAGGAAACTGGGGGAGTAGGATTGGAAAATCCCAAGAAAGTCCTAGAGGAACTGGAAACCAAACTTGAGACCTCCAGAGTGGCGTAACCAACACCATCTCCACCTCCTGACGGCGCACCTGGGCCGCCGTCCGTATTATCATCGAGAACGGAGGGAACGCATAAGACCTCTCCTGGCTCCAATCCTGGAGGAAAGCGTCCGTGGCCTCCGCAAGCGGATCCGGCCTCCAACTGAAAGATCTTGGAAGCTGGTGGTCCAGTCGGGACGCAAACAGATCCACCGAAAACGGACCCCAGCGGGCGTTCAGCCACTGGAAGACCGGGATGTCTAACATCCACTGACTGGCATCCCTCAGGTGCCTGGAGTGCCAGTCCGCCACTTGATTGGCCTGACCCGGCAGGTATTCCGACGTCACGGATATGTGGTGCGAAAGGCAATAGTCCCAGAACTCTTTCGCCAAATCTGCCAGAGCTCGGGAGCGAGGGCCTCCCAGGTGGTTGACGTATCGAACCGCTGAGACATTGTCCATCCTTAACAGGACACAGGCCTTTGCGGAATCCTTGGTCCAACAGCGGACCGCGAAGGACCCTGCTAAAAGCTCCAAACAATTGATATGCAACTGTTGTTTGTCGGATGACCAAGCGCCGCCGGTGAAGAACTCCCCGCAACGGGCACCCCAGCCTGACCTGCTGGCATCGGACTCTATCACAAGATCCGGAGCTGATCCGAAGATCGCCTGACCATTCCAGGCCTCCATGTGCGAGAGCCACCAGGACTTCTCCTCCTTCACGTCCTCCGAGAGGGGTACCATCTGGTGGTAGGACATGCCCCGTCGGAGGTGTCGGGCCTTGAGGCGCTGGAGCGCTCTGTAGTGCAACGGGCCCGGAAAAATTGCCTGAATGGAGGACGACAGAAGTCCCACCACTCTGGCTACCTGTCGCAGAGAAGTCCGGTCCTTGGAAATCGTCTGCCGTAACGTATGCCTGATCTTGGCCATCTTCCTCGAGGGAAGACTGAGGGAGGCTCCGACGGAGTCTATGACAAAACCCAGAAAGGTAATTTTCTGACACGGAACCAGAACTGACTTGGATCCGTTGATGACGAAACTAAGCCTCTGGAGGAGTTGGACCGCCTGCTGGAGTTGACCAGCCAAGAGCACCGGGCACTGGCCCATCAAGAGAATATCGTCCAGATACACGATCATCCGAATACCCTGTCCCCGCAGGAACTCCACCACCGGGTGCAGCACTTTCGTGAAGCACCAAGGGGCCGAGGAAAGACCAAAGGGAAGGGCGGTGAATTCGAACACTCTGTCCTTCCAGAAAAAACTGAAGGAAACGCCGATGTGGAGGATGGATGGGTACGACCAAATAAGCGTCCTTTAGATCCAGCCTCACCATCCAGTCCCGTGGGAGGAGCACATCTCGAAGGAGGTGAATCCCCTCCATTTTGAAGTGACGGTAAACCAACCAACCGTTGAACTCCTTGAGGTTGATCACAGGACGTTTGCCCCCATCAGTCTTGTCTACTAGGAAGACATTGCTGAGGAAGCCAGCGGGATGTCGCGTTGATAGGCGAATGGCCCCTTTTTGGAGTAACTCCGAGACCTCTTCGTCTATCAAGCGCGCGTCTGACTCGGAAAAAATGATCGGCCGCGGAGGGCATACCTGAAATGGTTGGTCGTAGAACTCGATATGGAACCCCAGCACGGTTTGCAGAACCCATGCGCCTGCAGTGAGCGACGCCCACTCCTCGTAAAAGGCCGCTAACCTGCCCCCCATGAGAACCTGGTCCGAAGACCGCACACTTACCGTTGGAGGTATGGGGTCCAGGGTTCTTGCGGAAGCCTCGACCGCCGAATCGTTGCCCTCTTGTGGGGTAAAAGTTATTGAAGTTCGCTGAGGTCTGGTACTGGCCTCTGCCGGAGCCTTGCCCTCTACCATTGGCATTCTGCCCTGCGCGGCCGGTCGGGCGGCCCCTGCCCCGACCGGCCCCTTGGGAAAAACGCTGTTGGAACACTCTCTTAATGCTGGACTGCGCTTTGTCCAGCGAAGTGAACGTGGACACGAATTTGCCGAGCTCTTTAATGAAAGGTTCGCCAAAAAGGCCGCCCTGGGCGACCGCCCCCGCTTACGAAGAAGCCAAATCACCTGGTTTCGGGTCCACCTTGATAAGCAGGGATCTCCGACGTTCGGTGGAGAGGGCGCAGTTGGCGTTCCCCAAAATAATGATTACTCTCTGAGCCATATTGGATAAGACCTCAGGGGAAATAACCGTGCCATTGGCTTTCGCCTCCTCCGCCATATCGAGGATCTTTGTGGCGGGCCCCACTGCATCCAACAACTTATCCTGGCATGAACGCCAGGAACGGTCGATGCCTTTACGGGGATCCTTCATAAATTTTGCGAGGAAGGTGGCCATTTTTGCGTCTAATTCGGGCGTCAGGGCCACCTTACCCCGTCTTTTTCTAAAGGTTTGCGCAGGCGACCTGCCACGAACTTTGCCACCGTGTCTCCCGGCGTCCAGGCAGCGGACCGCGGATGCATAATCTCATCCGGGTCCAACATGCCGGAACTGTCCCGGGGAAACTCAGCGGCCGAGCCCGAGGGGCGCCACGAGCGGACCGACTCCCCGTCATCGTCAGTATCCGGTGAATCTAACCTCGGAGACGGAGGTGCGGTCTCCGAAACCACAGAAGGTTCAGGGTCCGAAAGTGGCGCAGGGGGCCAGCAGTCGCCTTGGCCAAGAAAGCGTCTCTGAGATGCTCAAACGCGCCTCTGTCCACCCCTTGCCCCCCTTCCGGAGTCCCTTCCCTGCAGGGTTTTTTTTGGTGCGGGGCCAGTAGGCGCTCCCAAATGGGCCTGCGCCAGTTTGGCGCACTCCTCTACAATGCGCGCAGACAACCGGTCCTCCATGGGACCCACCACCTCAGTCACACAGCGATAAATAGAGCTGTCGACTGCTTGGTAAAACTCCTCATCCTGTAAGTAGGACTGGGGTTCCTCAAAATAATCCCCTTGCTCCATGCTGTCAAGTTAAACACTAAGCACCTGAGGCAAAAACTGCACTATGAACTATACCCTCTCTACAGAGGGTGTCAGGGAACAAAATATGGGCAGACAATTCAGACTGCGATGACTTTTTGGGCCAGCGACACTGGCAAGGTAGGCCACACGTCAAAGCTCCCAAACGCGCTGACCCTCCACACAGGGACCGGGTCTAACCACCCCCAATGCGCGTTCAACCACACAAGTGCCAGAAACGTGTTTTCGCCGATCGGCGCTCCACGCGGTCTCTGCCGCCAAATACAGACCCGCAGGGCGTCACAAAAGGTAAATATGGGCCAGATACAGACCCGGTATACCGGGCGTTGAGGGGTGGAGAGGGCAAAGCTCCGTAGCAGGTCGGCTCCTCCGCGCGTCTCCTCAGAGTGAAGGGACGCGCGCCGAGGAGCAGGCGAGACGTACAGGCGCCCTCTGGCGGGCGCTATTATCACCGCACCGCCGTCGGGGCAAACGCCGCGAAAGGAGCGAGAACGCTCCCGTGGCTAGGGGCTCTGTAGGGAAAAAACCATCACAGAAACCGCAACAGAGCCCAACACATCTCCGTCCGACCTTGGACGGGAAAGTACATTATTATATTACAACACAAACAAGGTAAAGATTTGCACTTAACTGACTGCTGCGTGAGCAGCGAAGAAAGAGGGGGAAGTTGAGGAAGGACTGTGTAACATACTGGGAGTGGAGATAGCTGAAGGACTAATGTTCGAAGGCTCATGGGAGCTGTAGTTTATTCCTGGACTGATGAACTTTGAAAAAGTCGTTTTGTTGCTAATTTTTCTGCAGTTTGAAAATGGATTGGAGCTTTTCTAAGGCTGCTGTGTTTTTGATTTATGTAATAAAGCGAAGGAAGAAGAGCATAATCCGAAGCTTCCGGTCCTGACATAGAATTATAATCACATAAGGCCTCAAACAAGGAGGCATTTTTGTCATTCGTGGTTTAATTTATATACCACCGTGCTCTAAAGCTAAAATGTCAAATGTTTCACTTTCAGTAAACATCTATGCAGATTAAGGGGCACATTACGATGGAGGATTTTCCGCATCCTCCGGGCCGGCGGAAGCCACCGCCGGCCTGGCGGATGCGGAAAATCCTCTGCGGACACACCAAAGACTCACCGCCACATTAGGATGGCTGGTGAGTCCTGGTTTCAGTCCGCTGCTTTTCCGCCGCGGTTGGCTTACAACCGCGGCGGAAAAGGCCTAGTATGTCTGGAGTTCAATGTCTTTACACAGCGGCATTTCTGCCGTGCAAAGGCATACGGATTCTTGTTTGGGAGCCCGTTGCGGGCCCACAGGGGTGAAGGGGGGTGGGGGCTGCACATGGGGGGGTACCTATGGTAGCCCCCTGCATTTGCGTGCACAGAGCGGCAAGCACCGCGCAATGTTAAAAATAGAGGATGTGACCGCCAGGGTGGCGGTCACATCCTAATTGCACAGGAGGGAACGCCGCAGCACATGCGGGCGTTTCCTCCTACTCAGGGCTCGCGGACGGACGCAAGTCCGTCCGCAATCGTAATGGGCACCTTAGTTTTGTGTACCTACACGGCAATAGCTCTGCCGAGCATACTAAATTCAACCAAGGAGAACAATGTTCACAGGATTTCGAAACTTCTTGCTACCAAAACGGAGTGTCTTCAAGAGCTGAAGATGACTTTTTAGTTCGACGTATTGACAAAAAGTGAGAATGTTCAAAGCTGTCGGGATTAAGAAATGATTATCAGAAGCTAGCACACTCTGGTAACAAAAGCTTTGACAAAATTAGATCATTCATAAGGTGTTTTTTGTTTGCCATCAACCTCACGATGCCATTAAAAAAAGTGCCACAGCATGTGTAACTAACTTTAGGAATTTACTGTCCATATTTATTTATTTAAAGTTTTGTATAGAGCGAACATGACCCAGGTGGGTATCAGAGCGCTTTACATAGGTTTAGGAAGTGAAGGAGACAAGTAGGGCAATATACAACAAGAGCAAATCAGATAAAAACAGTCATTTATAGTCAGTAGGAGCATAGCATCAAGATCAGCAGATTGTTCGTTGGAGGAGTTTTTTCAGTAGTAGAGATTCGACTTCCTTTTTGAAGGCAAAGACAGAGGGAATCAGTTTTGTTTCAACTGGAAGGGAGTTCCAGATTCTCGGGGCGATGCCAGAGAAAGAGCGATTGTAGGTTTTAACCTTATTACATTTCTTGGGCTTGAGCAGCAAAGTGCCTGAGCTCCTTGTGGACCTGGAGCCACCAGATAGCTCAAGCTTGTTAGGTAGAGTGGGGTGTTGAAGTGTAGTGCTCTATGGGTCATACATGAATCTTTAATTGTATCCCAGCTTCAAAGGGAAGCCAGTTGAGCGATTTCAAGTCTGGTGAGATGTGATTGGTCTTCTTAGAGCCCGTGATGAGTCTAGTGGCAGCATTATGAGAGGCTCTGATGGGAGCTGGACTGAGTTTCGGCAGACCGCAGAGAGTGGCACTGCCGTATTCTAGCCTGGTGATGACCAGTGCTTGTACTGTCGCTTTAAAGTCCGAATGTGGAAGGAATGGTTTGAATTTTCTTAGGATGCTGAGTTGAAAGTTCGCTCCTTTGGTCGATGATCTGATGTGGCCTTGCATGTTTAGGCACCACTCCCAGAGATTTAGTAGAGTCAACAAAGTGAGGAATGCAGTTGAGGGAGGTGAGGTTACAAAGAGATTGTAGCACAATGGGGGATTGTCTAGCGGGTGAAATAAGGAGGAATTCCGTCTAGAGGGCGTTTAAATTGAGGTGGTTGGAAGTAAGCCAGTTGAGGGTTTAGCGAAGGGTTTCATTGAGCGATATGATGTCATTGGGGGAATAGATTTTCATATACAGTAGGGTGTCGTCAGCATACATGTGATATTTGATGTTGGAGGATTTAAGAATTACAGTCAGAGGTTCAAGGAAGAGGTTGAAGAGGGTGGGGGAGAGTGAGGATCCTTGGGGGACACCCAATGTGCAGGGACTCAGGTTGGAGAGAGATTGGTTGGATTTGACTCTTTGGGTTCTGTTGTCGAGGAACGATGCGAACCATTTAAGGACCGTGCCAGAGAGCCCCATTCTGCGTTCCAGTAGGAAAAGGAGATGGTCGTGTTTGACAGTGTCAAAAGCCGATGAGAGATCGAGCAAAATTAAAAGGCAAGTTTAATTTTGGTCAAGAATAGTGAGGGCGTCGTCAAGTATGTGAGTGATGGCCGTTTCGTTACTGTGGCCACTGCGGAAACCCGATTGGAATAGGTCGAGAAGCTGGAATTGCTCAATGTGTTTGCGAAGTTGTTCATGAACACATTTCTCCAGAAGTTTTGCGAGGGTTGGAATGTTTGTGATTGGTCGGTAGTTGTTCAGGCCATCAGGGTCAGCCAAGGGTTTTTTTAAGAATAGGGAGCACGAGGCCCGCCTTCAAGCAGTCCGGTATCTTACCTTGAAGAAGTGAGGCGTTGATTATTTTGGACCAGAGTGGCGCAAGTGAGCCAATCATTTCTTTGAAGAAGTTGGGGGCGAGGTGGTCATTGTAGTGGTTGGAGGGTTTAAGGGTGGAGAGAATGTTGCAGATGGAAATGTCATTGAGGGGAGTGAAATGGCTCCATAAGGCATTGTTCTTGAGTGAAAGGACATGATGCGGGGCCAGGGGAGTGTAGACAGGGTCGTCAGGATGGGACGCGAGAGTGAGCACAGCAGACCTTAGGTTTGATTCGATTTTGTTAGTCTTTTCAATGAAGAATTCAGCCATCACATTGCAATTAGGTTGCATGCGAGCTGTCTGCTGAGATTGGGTAGCAGTGTTATTGGATTGAGATTTGATGAGCTCAAAAAGTCGTTTCGGGCGATTTTTGGCACTGTCCAGTTGGTGTTTGAAGAAGTTGGATTTCGTTGTTTTTATGAGTTTGTTGTATCTACTTCGTTGTGATCTGAGAGATTTTAGAAGATCTCTGGAGGGGGAGGATCTCCACCTGCGTTCAGCGAGTCTAAGACTGCATCTGTCAGCATTAAGTCGGTCATTGAAAAATTGTTTGGAGATTTTAATGGGAATTCTTTGAAGGGGAGCCGTATCGTTCAAGGCAGAAAGCATGGTGTTGTTATAGTGGTCGGTAAGGTCGTGCACGTCAATCATGTTGGAGGGCGGGGGAAGGGAGAGATTGCAGCGTTCTAGGAGCTCATTAATGCTTGTGGTGTGGAGCTGTCTTTTCCACTGTTTGAGTTTGAGTGGTTGGCCCGGTTTGTGGCTCCAGCTTTCAATTATCAGGAAGTTGATAAAATGATGGTCAGACCAGTCACAGGGGAGAATGGATTCGAGTTGAATGGAATTATGGTTGGAGATGATGAGATCAAGTGTCAAGCCTAAGTTGTGGGTGGGGGTGTCGCAGAATTGGGTAAGAGACATGTCAGCAAGGACATTTTTGAAGGTTGTGACAGCCTGATCGTATGGGTCATTCCAATGGAGATTAAAGTCCCCAAGGAAGATCTGGGGGGAGTGTCTGTTGAGGTTGGAGGAGATGATTTCCATAACCTGTTCGATTAGAAGGAGGTTATCACCCGTGGGTGGTAGAAGATGTGAAGGCTGCATAAGGGTTTTGAGAGTGCTGGTGATATCTATGCAGAGGTATTCGCAGGAGGAGATATTGGCAGATGGGAACTGTTTTGCTGAGAGAGAGTTGTGGAAGATGCAGGCAATGCCACCACCCAATTTATTAGCTCAGTCGAGTCTAATAATGTTGTGAGTAGAAGGGACTAATAGGTCAATGATGGGGCCAGAGGAGTCATTGAGCCGCGTTTTTGTGAGGATAAGGAGTTCTAGGATGAGATCAGCCAGGTCTGTGGCATGTTTCACTACTGATCTGCAGTTAATTAGAATGCTTTTTAGATGTGATTTGGGAAGTGTGTCAGTGAGCACGGGGTGTGTAGTGGGTTCTGCAAGAGGTTATTGGCGTTAATGATTTTGGCTTTGAGCCTGGTCGTTCTATGTGGGTTGGGCGACATGGTTCGGATGGGTTTCGAATTACCTTGTTTATGGAGTGTAGGGTTATGAACAATTAGAGGGGGTGTTAAGGAGCATAGAGCAGGGCCCGACATGGTCGAAGGAGGGGAGGTGTATTCGAGGAGAAGGAAGAGAATATCATCTTCTGAGTATGGGTAGGTGTAGGAGAATATCCGGTTCTGGATAAGGATTTAAGGATCTGGTAGTTTGAGACGGGGCGTTAGGGTATTGGGTGCTGTTCGAGATGAGGGCGGAGGGTTTCGGGAGGATCAAATGTGGGGACTCAAGTGTAGGCATGTTGGAGGAGAGTTGGGGGATCTCACCTGTGGACATTTTGGGAGAGAGATCATGGGCTAGCTCTTCGGTGTCCTTTCTGAGTTTAAGGATGGCAGCTTTAAGAGTTAGCAGTTCGTTGTTCATAGTCTTGAATTTAGAAACCAGATCGGGGTGAGGAGTATGGGTCATGTTGAGGTGAGGCAGGGGTTTTGCCAATGGGGGGTGAGAAGGGGAGATAGAGAGAGGGGGACGGGAGGGGTGTGGGAAGTCCACTAGAGGAAAGTTCAATTTCCGAGGTAGTGGAGCAGGAGGTGCGAGGTCGATGTACGGGAGGTCAGGGGAGGGGAAGTTGGTGGAATCCGTGCCTGGGCAGGCCTGCAGTCTAGTGATGGAGTTATGTAGGCAGGGGCTAGTGGTAGAGGAGATGGGGGAAATGACAGGTGCATTAAGATTATTGGTGAAGGCAGGGCTCGAAAAATCCGAAAAATGGTATTAGTCCTGCAGGTGTAGTACCTTGGAAAATCCCCTGGACCCAACTGCAACCTACTTGACCTCCATCTCTAAAAACGGAGCAAAAGTGACAAGTTAACAAGATTTAAAGGCATCTTTATCGCTCATTCCCTTTGTGAGCAATACAAATACCTTTAAATCTTGTTATCTGGTCACTTTTGCTCCGTTTTCAAAGATGGGGGACAAAAGTTAATTTGTCTTCCTACTCGCCAGAAAGGGCGAGTTGGACCTAAAATTAGCTTGTCCTCATCAATTCTCCCTCGCAAATGCGAGAGAGCGGGTGGATTTGTCGAGCCCTGGTCAAGGTCAGGTCAGGAGCGTGCTATGTTGGGTGAGATAGGGGAGCCAGGTGTCTGGAAGCTGTGGTGAAGTGGGGGTTGATCTGGGTGGGAGAAGCAGTCCTTCGGGTGTGGTTCAGTTAAGAAGGCTCATGGACCTCCTGAGTTGGTGAAGGTTCGTAACAGGATTGAGTAGTGGGGACGCTAGGAATCAAAGATCGTTTAAAGAGTGCAAACTTATCATCAAAAATGTCCAGACAACGACCGGAGGCCTGAATAAGGATAGTTCCATTGTTGTAGATGGATATAGTGGCATTTGCTCTGAAAGTGGGAGACATTGTGACCAAAAGTCGCAAACCGTGCGGAAATCTTTTATTCGAAGTGATTCTGAGTAGGGAGTGGAATGTAGTTCTCCACTGAGCTCTTCTTTTAGTGTAGAAGATCAGGTCGTTCGTAGTAGTGCCTTTATTTGGGCTGAGGTAAGGGTCAGAGATGAGAGTTTCAGGGTTGGCCTTGAGGAACCTGTGTTTCAAAGTTGTGGTTGCATTTTTGGAGAGGTTGTTAGGGTAGTTAATTGTGAAGCTGTTTGAGCAAGACTTTTCCAGTCTGGCATCCATGCTGCAATGTGTAGGCACGATTGTGACGTGGGGATTTTGGAATACGAGGTTATGGCAGTGAAGTAGTTGTACGCAGGAGCATAGAGTACGTGGTTAGGCAATGTAATAGGGGGCCTTAGCAAGATGGCTGCTTCAGGGTCGGTTGCCGTTGGAGGGTGACTGTCAGTAAAGTATGTCGACAACTTAAGTTAGGTTAGTAATGTTGTCTCCATTTGCGCTTTTGCGTTTGATTAAAGAATAGGTTCAGGCAATGAGAATGTAAGTGTTTAAGAGAAGGATGACCAGCAGGAAAGATGACCAAGGGGCCTTATTAAAGGTACTCTCCCAGGTCACGCTATGGATTGTGCCTATATCTGGCACGAGGTGTGCAAAGTTTCGCGCAGATGTATGAAACACAACTGTGCGATCTATATCAGCCAATATTATTTCTTGCAAGTCGAGAGAATCGAGACAGCAGGTCATCAAAAGTCATGCAGCAGGGCATCAGTAAAGATTAACACCTATTTGGGTCGAGGTGAGCCTTTTTTTTTTTTTTTTAAATGTTGTCACACCGCCATGAACCCCATCAGACAGGAGCTCACAGCGTCAGGCAAGAGGGACCAGAGTCAGGTCAAGCAACAGTCCGAGATGAGGGGTCCTTGCAGGTATCAGCCAGCTGCAGCCCGCTGTTAGATACGAAGCAGCAAAGCCCGTCCAGTTCTGGGAGTCCCAATCTGGGTAGCCCTCGGGGCATCGAACGGTTTCAGACCGGAGCCAACTGCAGCTTCACGATGGTCGACGGGCGTCGGTGACTTATTCAGTTTTTACCTCAACTCACGACCCGATGATACAAGGACAGTCAGACGTTCATAAAGGCCATCAGGTATTGGAGGCCGGAGGCCGGGTCGCTGTAACAGCCAGCCACAGCGAGAGGCCACATTTGAGGTAGCGCCTGCACAATAGGATCCCGGTCTGTGGTCCGCGGTCGAGGTATCGTTCGGCAGCTGTGCATAACCCCAGGTCAGCTGGCAAAGTGAACCAGGCGCGGGAAACGCCTAGGAGTGCTAGGGACTTCGGAGCGACCAGGAGCTCCCTGGGTTTCGACCCTGCAGGGAACGTGTCCTGAGTCCCAAAGGAAGAAGGTGCTGCCCTGGGAATCCGCCGAGTCGATTTCCAGCGAGGGTCAGAGGCAGGAGAGAGGCGACGGTTCGAATCTTTCTCACTGAGGATCCGGGATATCCTGATCTAAGGTAAGGAGCAGAAAGTCATACTCATGTCGATTCCAATGTTGGGATGGTTCAATATTCTGAATTATGCAGGGATATAAGCTGATGGCGATCCCTTAACTCAGGAGCTCATAGGAAGAGTTCCATCACAGTCGGCCATTTTGTACTAGTGGCGGCTTCATTTACCCAGGCTGAGATTAGGTCGGAATGGTCTGTTTGAAGGAAGGTAGGTGAAATCAGAGAATCTTTTTTTGGAACGTTTTGCAAGTAGGGGTCAAATGGCGCTAAAGTTGTTACCAAACTAGACAAGCATTGGCAAAGTCAACAGGTCTAGCCTACACGAGATCTATTGTCTTAGCCAATATTTCTTAGACATGTTGCAACATGGCTGAAAGTAAAGAAAAAAAGCTCTTTGACACAGCCAGCATTTATTTTGATTATTTTATTTTTTTTTACTTTCGGCTATGATGTATAGAAAGCAGCGATGCTGTACAATATGGCTAAAAAATCATTGAGCCAATATATCTTGCATAGGTGAGACCTACATCCTCTCCCTGGCAGAATTTCATGGTAAAAGGCATAAGGTTTTGAACATCTTCCTTGTTTGGGTCTGAAAAGGTCCTCAGGAGATAACTGTTGCCTCTCTCAATCACGCTCTGAACACTCCTCACCCCCAATATTCAGTAAATCCTACTATATTACTTAAACCTACTTGTTCTGTCGCAGAAACACCAATTCCAAATGCCATATAAACGCTTTTTAAGTATATTACATAATAACAGAGAACCCACCCCTGGTGGCTGCTAATCACTTATTCTAGGAGTACACAATAGACCTACTTACTTTGGTCATCCTATGGTTGTGATATCACTGAACAAAAGCACAGTTAAAAAGTGAGCTATGGTTCTGTCAAACTTGTGAAATCACTGCACTTCACAAGTTATGGTTAGCAACACTCACTATAACTCCCAGCATCCACCATGTTGTTCTTTTGATGGCTCTTCTGTTTGTTCCTTTGTGAAATGTGTGTTTTGAGCATGGTGGGTAGCGCAAGTAATGGAGCGGGTTTTGTGCGTTGCTAACCAGGACTGACAAATGTCAGTACATAACTCACTTTAACTGTCCTTTTTCAGTGAATTTAATTGTGTTTTATGATCTACTTAATTTTCAAGCCCGGCTGCACATGACCTCCAGCTCTGTATAGCGGGGACTGTGACCAGGACCGGTTCTCAAGCCACATGGAACGCCCATCCCACACTGCGCACAACTTTTGATTAGGCACTGCGGGAATTGGTTGCAGAATCAGCCCTTGTACCCAACTAACCCAAACCCTAATGCCCACAGCCTGCCATGTACCAACTCTGCACTGTTGACAGCCTTTCGACAAGCCCCTGTGCCAAATCCCCTTTGGCTGTGTGCAGCGAGGGTTGGTTGCCAGGCCTGCCAGGGCTTGCAAATGCTTAATTAATGAAACCGTAATTGCCCTCCTATTTATCTCTGACCGTCCCGCACCCCAACAGATCTGCTCAATATTGGAGTAAACAACAGTACGCTCAACCCACTAAACATCTGCAAACGAATGAATGGGTTCATCAAACACTGCCAATCTATTGTAAATGTAAATGTGTGTATACTTGTAAAGCGGGCTATCACCTGAAAGGTATCTTGGCGCTGTATACCGCTGTGGAACCCTTCCTGGCTTTCCCTGTGAGATGCCCCCTTACTGGGCACCTCCAAGGTGAGGCCAGGCATCCTAGCACTTTCGGGGCAGTTGTGGAGATTAAGCAAGCTATTGCCCAGAGTTGCAGAGTTGGACCCATGATTAGAGTAGGCACCTAGGCGAGAATTATCGAGTCCGTGGACATTGAGCCCAAGACCCTGCCGCGTCGGGAATTGAACCCTGGTCCCGGGCCAGACCTCTGCCTCAGGGTCTGCCGCTCTAATTGGTGAGCCACACTTCTCCTCCTATTAGCAGATCAACACCTCCATCACCCACCTTAAAAAATCTCCACCACCTCTGCACCCCTGCCTGATGGGCCTACACGAAACTGAGAAAATCAAGAGTAGGCTAAACTTGCTAAGTACCTGCCCAATTTTGTGCAGAGTCAGCAGATTGTGCCTAGGATCGCCCGACACCCTGAAATACATGCACTGGGTGTAACTTGGTAACTCATTGCTACAACTCATTAACATTCATCAAACAGACCTAAACTTATAAGCAACTGAAGATTGCATTTTCCCCCTTTTTGCCCAATCCACACAAAAATCTTGACAATCAAAAAACAAATCTTTCAAGCTTCAACCAAATATTATGCAGGTTCATCACAGAATGCCAATGTTATTTGCAAATGAACACTTTTTTTGCACCCCACCCTCACCCATCCTTTTGTTGTTCCAATTTGGGCCCCTCCCCCACCGCCAGTAGGTCTGCACAAACTTAAATCAGCAACAGAAAGTAAAACATGTGAAGTCCCTACCAAATATTGTGCAGATCCATCAAACAGAACCAAAGTTATCAGCAAATCAAAATTATTCTGGACTCCCACTTTACTGGATTTCCCCAAAACCTAATAAACCTGCACTGGTTATCACAAGCTACTGACTTGCAGCAACTGAGACAAATGATTTAAACACTGGCAAAGTTATAAGCAGATGAAAATGTGATTGAACCCCTGAAGGACTTGGCCCTTTTTGACTAAAGTCCCTAATCGTTTCGCTTTCCCCCTATACCTTTATTCTGACATGGTGTTGCCAACTTAGATGCTTTGGCCACTTTGCCACAGCTAAACAGTGTCAAAGTGCAAGTGCTCCCTGTATAAAGTATTATGGTTGTCCATGATTGGTATGTTTGCCCTTCTAGTAAAGTGCACTCTGTGTGCCAGGGCTGGTAATGCAAATGCTACTAGTGGGCCTGCAGCACCAATTGTGCCACCCACACAAGCAGCCTTAAAAAGGGAACATAGGCCTGCCATTGCAGGGCCTGCGCGCAGTTTGTTAATCTGCCATGTTGTTCTGGCAAGTGCACCCACTTGCCAGACCTTACCCTTCCCTTTCTATGCACATCAGACACCCCTATTGTAGGTTCATGGTACCCCCTGGGCAGGGTGCAGTGCATGTGAAAGGTAGGACATGTACTCAGGTGTGTACCATGTCCTGACCGTGAAATAATCTTCATTTCGTTTTTCACTGTTGAAAGGCCATCTTGCCGCTAGGATAGAAAGGGAAGGCTGTGTAATATGTTTTCCAGCTTATCTTCCCAAAGGCTTAAGATGGAAAGGTGAAGTTTAGTATGCCTGAACTCACAATGTAATATCACATCTTTCTATGAAGGTGGTTTTTGCATTTTGTGTTTATAAGCCACTGTTTTAGAAGTGGCTGGGTTTTTGTGCTTTAACATTTCTGTGTGTCTCTGCCTGGTTGTGGATTGACTGTCTAGATTTGAAAGCAATAGGATCTGGGGAATGTCTTGACCCAGTGGAGGAGGTGAGACAGCAACAGGCTGACCTGCATCTGGAGTGTAGGGGGAAGAGTAGCCCCTTAGGGGGGAAGAGCCATGGGTTGCTGCTATAAAACAATTGTCCCATCTCCTGCAGAGTGATTGAGAATCCAGACCCCCTAATAATCAAGGAAAGTCGGTGTCACTGACAGGCAGGCACCCAGAACTGGTTTGAACAGGGGTCAGTGCCCCTTGAAACTCAAAGACATCAAACCCATTGAGGGGTATAACTATGAGAGCTGAAGCCCCTGAACATTGGAGAATGGCTTGATCAAGATTGAACAAGACTAGAGCTAATTTGTGGTCAAGAGGAACTTTTGCCAAGGAAGAAACAACTGAATACACTTAAGGAAAGGACTGACCCTTGCTGTGTGTTCTGGGGCTGGCCTGTAGTTTGACGTTTTAACCAAGAAAGGCTAAAGGTACTTTACTGTGTGCTGTGTCCCCGTGCTTGAAAGGACTGTGCTGTGCTGTGTCCTGAAGTAACTTATCCCCAAGGGCCTGAGGAGAGCTGGCTCCCTGTTGCGGAAACACAGGAATACAAATGTTTCCAGGAGAGTCTCAGCGGCGCTGTGCGTGCATGCTTGTTGCAGCCTGTGACCTTTGTAAGGTGTGTCCAGTGATCGGGGGCACCTGGAGTCCAAGCCTGGATGAACGACGCGGTGTGCATTTTCCTTTTTGCAGCCTGAACGTCTTTGTGAGGATTGTCCAGTTATTGTGTGCACTGAAATCCAAGTGAGTTTCATCGACGCTGTGTGCTTGTGCTTTATGCACTGTGAGACCTTTGTGAGGATTTGCCTTGTTATTGTGTGCACCAGAATCCAAGTGAGTCTCATTGACGCTGTGTGCATGTGCTTTGTAAACTGCGAGACCTTTGTAAGGATTTGCCTTGTTATCATGTGCACCAGAATCCAAGTGAGTCTCGTCGACGCTGTGTGCGTGTGCTTTGTGCACCGTGAGACCTTCGTGAGGATTTGCCTTGTTAATGTGCACCCGGAGTTTAAGTGAGTTTCAGCGACGCTGTGCGCGTGATGTTCGTGCAGCCTGAGACCTTCGTGTGGAGTGCCTGGTGATCGTGCACCCAAAGCTCAAGGAAGTCTCAGCAACGCTGTGTGTGTGCCCTGTGGCAGCCTGAGATCTTCGTATTCGTAATGGCCCGGACCGGCAGCCCCAGGAACTGAGCCACCAGCCCGAGCTTAGTTACCAATTCACCAGGATTGCATTGGAGGCCCAGCCGCTGGACTAGGAGAGGAGAGTGAGTTTGCCCCCCCCAGGTAACGCGTATTGACTCCTGGGGCGGGGTATGGGCTCGGAGGGAGACACTTTTTGATTACACCGTACCGGTGTTGGGGGTAACTGTTGAGAGGCTGACTGCAAGTCAGAAGGAGTGGCGGAGAGACCGCCTAAGGCACAGTGACTGGTGCCTGAGTGTATTACGCATTATTCCATTTCTGCATAACGGAGTACCTGACTGTCGTATTACAAATTGCATCATTTCTGCATAACTAACAACCAGATTGTCGTATGACACCTTGCAATGTTTCTGCATAACGAACTACCTGATTAGCGTATTACGCATTGCCTTATTTCAGCATAACGAATTACCCGATTATTGTATTACGCATTGCCTTATTTATGACGTACTTGGTGGTTGTATTACGTGTTGCGTTATTTTTACCTTGCAAAGTGCCTGATTGTTGTGTTACCCATTGCACTCTTTTTACATTGCTGAGTGTCTGATTGCTGCGTTACGCCTTACATTATTTTTACATTGCAAAAGTGCCTGATTCTAGTATTACGAACTGTATAACATGATATTAGGATTACAGGAGAATGTTTAGAAGTGCTCATTAATACTGCCAGAACTTACAAGGGCTGGTTGGCCTAACAACCGGTCAGGAGAGATCGTACACATATTCATATGTTGGATTTATATTGTGTGGTCTTATCGTTTATTTTTTTTATATAACATTTATACTTGTTTTTATAAAACTCGTGTGGAGTCCATTTGTGGTGTAATGATTGGGTTGCTGTGAGCGTGGTTGCAAATACTTTACACATTTACCTTGAAGATAAGCCTGGCTGCTCATGCCAAGCTACCGAGGTGGTGAGGGGGGTTATCTTAGAAGGTAACCTTCCTTTCCCTGACGTGGAACCGCGGGTCTCTATTTGGCCTAAGGTACCTACCTCAGCCAACCAGGGATCCCGGGTCTAACAACCCCATTTAACAATTCCACATCTTTATGGATTGGCACAAAATTTGACATACAAATAGGAAAGAAATTCTTCATAGCCTCTACCAAATTTAGAGCAGATTCATCAAACAGAGCCAAACGTTTCAGCAAATGCCCCCTCCTCTTTACCATATGATATGCACACATTTGAAAATATCAATAGTTATCAGAATATATTAAGTGCCTGCCAAATTGCTGACATATTCAGTAAATGGTGCCAAAGCTATATAAGGGACAAAATATCCCCTGCAGTGCATTATAATGCTATTGCAAGTCACAGAGGAGTTTCAAAACCATATAGAGGAACAAGGCCGGAGGCAGAGTAACTTTAAAAGGTTATGGAACGCCTAGGTGATTTGCAACATCCTTGTCATGTATGGCAGGTGACTCTATCCAATATAATACATGGCCACACTATCAGCTTTTCCACAAACCACTTAAATTCTTGGTGTGCCGCTCTTTCAGAAAGAGAGAGCATGTTTGCAAACATGAATTTAAAAAAATGATCCTCTAGTGCAAAATTAGGCACATCAAAAACCTCTTAGATATTTGTTCAAAAAAGATATAAGAAACCGTTCAATACAGATCAGTTTTTAAAATAATAGAAAAAAAGTGAAAGCTGCAGTAACTCAGAATGTGTAGAAACAAACAGAAAGCCTAACTTTTCTATAATTATCTGAGCAATGCAAAAAATAATCATGTTCTTTCTGCTAGTCACTGAAAGCTAGATAAATAGAGCAGGGGAAAGACAAAGCAACAGCTGCTCCGTGACCTGACCTGCCTTTATCCTCGGCTGCTGACTGGCAGCAGGCATAGTGACATCTGAACTGCAATAACTTATTACAGTTGAGTTCTGACGTCTTTTCTCAATAATGAGAATTTGCCTAGCCTTAGTGCTGGTAAGTTCCAATTCTATTAAGGACTCGGAGGCGAGGATTATGCCATACTTTCTTCACTTTATTATTCACAGCAGCAAGAAAAAACATATAAAACTACTTTTCCCATGAACATTTGGGAAACAGGAAATCAAAACATAAGTCCTTTGTCAGTCTCTGTAGCCCTTATGGCTCCCATCATGCTCCTCTGCTGCCTCCTCTTCCTCTTTCTTTGCGCGAAGCCCATGTTCCGGCATTCTCACGCGTCCTGTTTGGAACCATCATTCCCTGAAAAAATCACATCATCAGATTCCGAACATCTCACCAGAAGAAGTCAGGTAAAATACAGCGCACAGTACAGCAGTCTTAACGTTACAGCAGAAAATTCCCATGAATGATTTACTTACATTACATACGGGGAGGGTCCACTTCTTTGAAGTCATTGGGAGGGATAATCCTCGCCTCCGAGTCCTTAATAGAATTGGAACTTACCAGCACTAAGGCTAGGCAAATTCTCATTCTATGGCAGGACCGGAGGCTTCGTATTACGCCAGTTCAAAGCTTGCCGACAACCAGCCGAGCTACTTCCAACACTGGCTTGAAATAGAACCTCTTGAAAGTCGAATCTGAGGACCAATCGGCCGCTCTCATCAAATCTTCCAGCCGGGCCCCAAGGGCAAATGCTTTCGAGGCCATAGCACCTCGCGCTGAATGAGCCCTGAATTGTTTGGTATCAATCCCTGCCTCCTGCATCACCCAAAGCACCCATCGGGCAATCGTAGGGGAAGAAACAGCCTTATACGGTTTACGTATGGCAATGAAGTTGTCGTTCACCCGGTGGGCGAGTATCATCAGTCATTTCCTCATATGCACGGAGGCACTGCACTACACACAGTTTAGGGGAGTCTGGAAAATGGATATGAAATAACCCTTGTAAGGGTCTTGGTTCGTCTTGTTACTGTAAAGGACACCCCATCCGGTGAAAAAACTCTAGCCGTAATGTCCAGAGCCCGAAGATCCGAGACTCGCCTGCAGGACACCAGGCACAACAGCATCGCCAGCTTAGCCGTAAGCTCTTTACGGGAGAGGAACCTATTCGGTTGCCATGACAGAAACAAATTTAGAACCCTGTTCACGTCCCACAGGACGGAGTAACGCGGCTCCGGTGGCAGCGAGAGACGGATCCCTCGCAACAATCTGCACACCAAAGGGTGCTCCCCAATCGGGGAACCTTGCACCAAATCATGGCCAGCCGAAATCGCGGAACGGAAAGTATTGATGGAACGATAGGCCAAACCGTCTTCCGCTAAATCAGCAAGGAAGTTAAGGACTTGTACTACATCTGCCCCCATAGGATGAGACTCCGTCGCATACACCAGCGACGCCAACTATGCCATGCTGATCGGTATCGCTTGGTTGTGCTATCTGCCCAAGCCTTGGAGAGCAAGACCGCTGCCTTTCCCGAAAGGCCAGGTAGCGTCCAGCGACGCCGGAGATCCTCCAAGCCATCAGCCTCAACGACCCCTCCTGAACCAACCGGTGGGGATTCCCTTCCGGACTGAGCAGAATGTGAGGAGAGAGTGGGAGAAGGATTGGAAAATCCCAGGAAAGTTCCAGTAGAACCGGAAACCAAACTTGCGACCTCCACCAAGGCGTTATCAACACTACCTCCGCCAACTGACGACGCAACAGCGCCGACACTCAGTTATCATTGAAAACGGAGGGAACGCATAACCCTTCTCGTCTGACCAATCCTGAGGAAACGCATCCGTTGCTTCTGCCCGCGGGTCCGGGCGCCAACTGAAGTACCTCGGAAGCTGGTGGTCTAGGCGTGACGCAAACAGGTCCACCGTGAAGGGGCCCCACCTGTCTGCTAACCGAGCAAAGACCCGGGGATCCAACTTCCAGACGCTGGCATCCAACAGGTGCCGGGAGTGCCAATCCGCTACCTCGTTCTGCCGGCCCGGCAAGTATTCCGCCGTGACCGACACCTGATGATCCAGGCAGAAGTGCCAGAAGTCCCATGCAAGGTCCGCCAGCATCTTGGATCTGGTCCCACCCAGATGATTGATATAGCGAACCGCAGACACGTTGTCCATATGCAACAGGACACATGACTTCACTCTGTCTTTCGTCCAACACTGGACTGCAAAGGATCCCGCGAGCAACTCTAAACATTTGATATGCAAAGATTGCTCTTGGGCTGACCAGGCGCCACCTGTGGAAAAATCTCCGCACCTGGCCCCCCAGCCCAATCGACTGGCGTCGGACTCTATGACTATGTCCGGGGCTGACCCAAAAATTGCACGGCCGTTCCAGGCCTCCATGTGCGACAGCCACCACTGCATTTCATCTCTCACTTCCTCCGAAAGGGGAATGAGCTGAGAGTACGTCAGGCCTCTCCGAAGGTGATACGTCTTCAGACGTTGCATCGCCCGATTATGGAGGGGGCCCGGAAAAATGGCCTGGATAGAGGATGATAGGAGCCCCACAAGGCGCGCCAAGTGACGCAGAGATATGAGCGGCCTCGCCAGAGAGTGTCTCAGCTCGTGTCTGATCTTCAACATTTTCCTGGCAGGAAGGCTCAATGTGGAAGACACCGAGTCTATGTTGAACCCCAAAAACATGGCACACTGGACGGGAACCAGAGAGACTTCTTCTCGTTGATCACGAAACCCAGACTCTGCAGCAGGTTGACTGCCATCTGCAGCTGGGAAGCCAGCCGTCGTGGGCATTGATCCATGTACAACATGTCGCCAGGTACACAATCATTCTGACACCCCGAGCTCTCAAGGTCTCTATTGCCGGACGCAACACCTTTGTGGAGCACCACAGCGCCGAGGAGAGCTCGAAAGGAAGCGTGGTGAACTCGTAGACCTGACCCTCCCACCTGAACTGTAGGAAACGGCGGTGGGCAGGGAAGATCGGGACCGCCAAATAGGCGTCTTTTAAGTCGAGTCTGACCATCCAGTCGGCAGGTCGTAAAACATCCCACAAGAGGTGAATCCCCTCCATTTTGAAATGGCGGTACACCAACCATTCGTTGAAGTCCTTCAGGTTGATGACCGGACGACGGCCACCGTCGACCTGGTCGACCAAAAAGAGATTGCTGATAAATCCCCCTGGATGCTCTTGCGCGCAGCAGATCGCCCCTTTGTGGAGGAGGGCGGAAACCTCTGCGCTCACCAAGTCTGCATCGCGCTGCGAGAAAGTAATGGGGCACAGACGCTGTAGCTGATGAGGACGACCAAGAAACTCCATCTGAAAGCCCTGGACCGTCTGCAGCACCCAAGCGTCGCTTGTTAGGGAAACCCAGGCTGGGAAGAATTGCGCCAAGCGCCCCCCTACCCACACACTCGCCGAGGGCAGCACACTCACCTCTTCCAACATTTTGTTGCTGGCCTCTCTGGCCTCCTCGGCCGCGGAATCGTTGGCCCCTCGTGGGATAGAAGTTGTTGAAGCGGTCGTTGGATTGAACTTGACCGCGTCCGGAGCCTTGCCCCCGATCGGAGCGGTTTCCACGGCCAAACGAGCGGCCCCTGCCACGTCCGGCCCGGTCAAAAACCCGAGTGGCAAAGACCTTTTTTATATTCGACTGAGCCCTATCCAAGGAGGTAAAAGTGGCCACAAATGTTCCCGGCTCCTTGATGAATGGGTCTCCGAAGAGCCCGCCCTGCGCCACCGCGCCAGCTTCAGACGAAGCGAGGTCGCCCAGCTTGGGGTCTATTTCAATCAAGAGCGACCTTCGTCTCTCGGTAGAGAGCGCGCAGTTTGAATTCCCCAGGAAAACTATGGCCCATTGAGCCCAATTGGATAGGACCTCTGGGGATATGAGGTCTCCAGACACCTTGGCCTCCTCAGCCATGTCAAGGACCTTAGTCATGGGACCAATTGCGTCTAACAACTTGTCTTGGCAAGATCGCCATGACCTGTCTATACCCTTACGAGGGTCCTTAACAAACTTGGCCAAAAATGTAGCCATCTTAGGGTCGATATCCGGAGTTAACGCCACCTTACCCTCTAAGGTGGGGCGGGGACACTCCGCTCTAAGGCGACTGCGGGCATCCTTATCCACCGGCTTACGCAAATGGTTAGCCACATAAAGAGCCACCTTCTCCCCGGGAATCCACTCCGAAGAGCGGGGATGGACAATACCATCCAGGTCTAACATGTCGGAAGGGGCAGAAGAGGTAGTCGCCTGTGACAGAAGCCATGACCTAGAGGAACAAGCCTCCTCGTCCGTGTCAGGCGAATCTCCATCCTCCTGAGGGTCCGGGGACATCGTCGGAGAAGGAGGGGGGAGTTCAGCCGGGGGTCCAGAAGCAAGTGAGGGAGCTGAAAGCTCCGAAAAGGCACGCTTAACCTTTGCAAAGGCGTCAGGATCTACCCCCTCAGTGCACTGTTTCTTAGGTGGTGGGGAGGGGGGGACGAACTCGGGGCCGGTGACGTGACCGGGGTCGGCGCGGGAATCAGGGCTGCAAGCTTTGCATAAGCCTCATCCATGCAAGCAGTGATTCGCTGCTCTAGGGGAACTATCGCTTGGTCAACCGCCCTGTAGATACTATCATCAACGGCCTGATAAAAATCATCATCCCAAGGGCCATAGTTCAGAGGGTCCTCCTCAGGGCATCCGCCTTGGTCCCCCTGCATATCGAGTTAAATTAGGCTCTGCAGGAACCCACAGAAACAGGCGTTGAATTAGAATAGGGCGGTCACCGGCACCAACTTTAAACTGGGGGGGGACCCAGAAAGATATGGGGGCCCCAACGGGGCACCAATTCAAAGGGGGGCTAACCCCAGGGGACACCAAACACCCTTTCCAATATATAGGGTACCACCCGGACCAAGGCCATTCGGGATCGGTGCCTAAATTACGACCCCGCAACGTGTTCACTTTCCACAATACAACCCACACAGGGCGTCAATCAGAAGCACAAAAGACGGTTGCGACCCCCCAGGGGTGTCAATCCGGGTGGTAGGGGCAAAACCGGTAACCTCCTGTGGGAAAATCGAGTGAAAACGCTAATAAACGCAACTTTCCCTCGCTCTAACCACAGGGCTGAACCTGCGCCCCCTAGCGGTGAGCCAACCGCACCGCACCTGTCACTGGGCTCAGAATCGCGTAAGGATCGCGTGAAGCGTCCCACGATTGTAGGGGACTCTGTAAGGGTACAAAACGCTAGCGCTAGCCAGGAAAGGCAAGAAACACTCCTAAACAGCCCCCAAACCCAGGAGAGAGAGAAAAAAAAAGCACTTAACTTGCTGCTGAGCAGCGAAGAAAGAGGAAGAGGAGGCAGCAGAGGAGCATGATGGGAGCCATAAGGGCTACAGAGACTGACAAAGGACTTATGTTTTGATTTCCTGTTTCCCAAATGTTCAAGGGAAAAGTAGTTTTATATGTTTTTTCTTGCTGCTGTGAAGAATAAAGTGAAGAAAGTATGGCATAATCCGAAGCCTCCGGTCCTGCCGTAGAATTGGCGTCGGAGTACGTCACTAGTCGCCGACCATAAAGAAATTAGAGATGGATTTATACAGGGATTGTAGAATCTCATGTATTATAAACAAATTAACAAATGGCTTTTCAATTTACAAGAGATAGCACAGTAATAAGCCTTTTAATCCCACATTGCACCGTTTTTTAAACGTGAATATTTAAACAATCTTTTGCTTCAACTTCCTATGGGAACTAAACAGGGTAAGGATAAAAAAAATTCACTGCCCCCTTAATTTTTTTCCATACATGGATTTTCACAAAAAATTGCCATCCTAAAACTTAGCTGAATAAGTTAGTCGACTGAAAAGTTACCTGAAAATATGTTCACCTTTGTTTTTGTCACTGATTATATATATTTAACAGATTTATGTAACAAGCACTGTCATTGGAGGGCAATATGTGGCAAGATGTAGGATTTACAAAGACGGTTTGATTTTTAACGTTGTGACAATGTTACCGCAATAACAGAAGTAGAGTACAGCGGTATAAAAGCAAGATTAAAAACATCACTAGATTGCTGAGTGTGGTAGTCTTTTTTCGCTGGCACATTGTATCATCCAATGGAATTGGGACAAGAACCCTTTAAAGTTTCGCATGTGGGAACTTCCTTTTGTCACTGCATTTGAAAAAGGCACTTCATGCCGAAACAGGTCATGCTGTTGAAATAAAAGGATCTCTACTTAACCGCAGTTTTGCTCCAGTCTGTTCCTACAGAAGGGACCTGGGTTTGGATATATATGCGTGTGGCTGCTAACACGCTGGAGCACCCGTCCTCAAGTAAGTTCGGTAGCATTAGTGGCACCTGGGATGATTGTTTTTTCTAGTTCTCGAAAGCTGCCGAACCGCCGCCAGCCAAGTAGGAATGTTGTATCTGCTGACACATGTCAGATCATGACTTCATGAATAACGCTCAGATTCATTTAACGAGTGCTATCAGGTACATGTCATTGGAGGGAAATATGCGTCTGGATGTAGGGTATACAGAGACTGTTTGATTTTAAAGTTGTGACAATGTTGCCGCAATAACAGAGGTAGTGTACAGCGGTGGAAAAGAAAGGTTAAAAACTTCACTAGATTGCCAAGTGTGGTAGTCTTTTTTAGCTGGCTACATTCTATCATCCAATGGAATTGGGACAAGAACCCTTCAAAGATTCGCATGTGAAAACTTCCTTTTGTCACTGCATTTGAAAAAGGCACTTCATGCCAAAACGTGTCATGCTGTTGAAATAAAACGGATAAACAGATCTCTACTTACCCACAGTTGTGCTCTGGTCTGTTTCTATGGAAGGGACCTGGAAAATATATATATATATATATATATATTGATGCCGAAACACGTTTGTTCAGAAGCAGAAAATAAAGAAGCTCACAAACGCCCCCGTGAGTGCGGTAATTCTTTTGGGAATACAAAGAAGTTTAACGTTTTTATATTGCAGTTTTTCCACTACCGGCATCCGCCTGAGAGTGCACAGTTTTACACTCAGCAGTTAAATTCAGTATTTTATTCGCCACAATACTGGCCCAGAGACTTAAGCCCTTCCTACAAGACCTGGTCCTCCCGGACCAATGTGGCTTCATGCCGGCCAGAGGAACCCGTCACTGCATCCGCCGTCTTCATCTGGCCTGGGCCCATCGATCCCGTCTATCTAGCCCTTCTCTTTCTCGACTTCGAGAAAGCTTTTGATACGGTGGTCTGAGAGTGCCTGCAGGACGTGCTGCGAGAAATGGGTTTCGGCTCGCGGTTCTGAAGCTATATTGGGGTTCTCTATGCGAATCCCAGGGCCCGAGTACTGGTCAACGGATCGCTTTCGCAAGCATTCCCGATTCGTAGAGGGAAGCGCCGGGGGTGTCCCCTATCTCCACTCCTATTCGTGCTAGCGATGGAGCCCCTGGCGACGCTCATCCGGCAAGATTGCCTTATCTAGGGCTGGGCCTGGAATGAGAGTCTTATAGATAAGATCGCCCTCTACGCAACAATGTGCTCCTGTACTTGGCAGATCCGGTGAGCTTGGGTCCCAGATGTCTGCATCTCCTCCGGGACTTTGAGCGTGTCTCCGGCCTTCGGCTTAACGCGGCCAAGTCCACCCTAGTTCCGTTGCACCCCTCCCAGGAATGTTTCGACTGGCAGTCGTCTATCCCTCTTCGTCACAATTCGGTCACATATCTGGGGATATGGGTGACTCTCCTGCCGGAGTTGGAATGGGCACTGAACATCGCACCCCGGTGGCCCGAATGAGATTGGACTTGAAGAAATGGCACTCCCTTCCCCTTAATCCCCTCGGGCGGAGCGCACTGTTTAAAATGATGATTCTTCCCCGTTTCCTCTATATCTTACAGAACACCTCCATTCCACTCCCCTGAGCCTGGTTTCGGGAGCTGGATGGATCCCTGTTCAGGTTCCTTTGGGGCAGCGGGCGACCGCGGATTTCCCTTGCACACAGTTGCATCCCACCCTACGACTGAGGCCTCGGGGTGACTCATCTCTACCTATATTATCTCGCCACCAAGCTCATAGTTATTCACGACTGGTATGCGGGCGACTGGTCCGACCCGGCATATCGGGTGGAATTTGCAGAGACTGACTTCCCTCAGAGCCAGGCCCTCCTCTACGGCTGCCCGATTCTGCAAAACCTGGCCCCCATCACCAGAGCAGTCTTGTTGGCCTGGCGTACTTCCCTACGTCACACGGGATGGGACCACACGCTTACCCCCCAGACGCCACTCTGGCATGGGAACTGGCTCCATGAGGTATCATCCCTGGACGGGTTCCGGCGTTGGGATCTCATTGGGATATCGGTGCTCGGGGGACGTGTGGGTGGGAGACCACGTTCGAGCCTTTGCTGACCTACAACAGCATCACGCCCTCCCCCACACCCAACACTTCCGCTACCTCCAACTGCGTCAAGCCCTCCAGGCACACCTCCCCGCACCACCTACCCTCCCAGAAATCAGCCCATTAGAGGCCGAGGTGATGATGGGAGACCTGGGGAGGGGGAGTGTCCCGAATCTACTGCACCCTAATCAATAACAGCCCCGCGTCCCTTAATCACTTGCGGGCCCGATGGGAGGGGTGGGTAGGACCCCTGGAGGAGGCAGACTGGAGAGATGCCTTGATGGCCCCACGTACCTTGACGACGTCCTCCAAGTTGCGGCTGGTACAGATATATTACCTGCACACTTCCTATCTCACCCCCGAGAGGCTTTTCCAAACCCACTTGAGAGCCTCCCCGGATTGCCCTAGATGTGGCCGCTCCCCGGCCGATTTCTTTCACATGGTGTGGGCATGCCCGGGACTGGAGAGGTTCTGGAGGGGAGCGGAAAGGGAGTTAACACAAGCCTTGGGTTGGGAGGTCCCTCATGACCAGCTTCGGCTGCTCCTGGGTATATTTGATGGCCTAGATGGCTATTAGATCGGACAAACGCCTGCTGGGGACTGCGGTGGCTGTGGCTAAGTGGGACATTGCACGTAACTGGCTCCAAGACACAGCTCCGACGGTGAAGGGATGGAGGAGGGGGGTGGACTGGTGCAGGGCCCAGGAGGAGGCCCTTTGCGAATCCCGAGGCTCACCAGAACAATTCTCCAAAATCTGGGAGAAATGGTTTAATTTGCTGCCACCGTGAACACTGATATTTGCTTTGTATTTGGCTCAATCTGAGTATATGTGCTGTCGGACTGGACTACTTGTTATCTTTTGGTGTATGCTGCTGCCTTTCTCCAACTGCACCTATTAATTGCTGAGCTGTTGCCAATGAACTTTCCTTGTTGTTTTAAAAAAGCCAATAAAATGGATTATCAAAAAAAAAAATCAGTATTTTAATGATGCACGCCAAGAGCGCTTTGGTTTGCATATTTGTTATCTATATTTATTGTGTATTGTGTTTTCCATATTTAATTACAGGCACAACTTAACACTGTAAGCTGCTCTGATGGAGTACCATGGGAAATGCAGAAGAGCCAAGATATCTTTTCTCTTTGCAGAATTTTTGAAGTTGTATTTTTTCCGTTGGATTTATCTGTGCCCAATGGGGCAAGATTTCAGTGAAATTCTTTTGTTCTTTTTTCCTATTTTTTGGATAATGTATTAACATTTGAGCTACTCGAGCTAAATGGCTGTGCTTAGCCGGCATTCATGTATAGCATAATGAATTTTTCATGTATGTGCCTTTAACCTCTCTTTATTGACTCAGCGAAATCGCTTGGAGTGACTCTGGACAGAAATCTAAACATGCAGAAGCATATCAGTGCTTCTACCAAAGGAGCACATTTCCAGATGAACACATTGATAAAACTGAAACCTTTCCTGCCTGGTAATGACTTCAAACAGGCAATGCAACCTCTAGTAATCCCAGGATTGCAATGCAGGAGTGTCGCCCTTTGCGGCCTGCCCAGACCCACAACGGCTCCTCTTAGAGCCTCAATCAACACTGCTACTAGACTCATCACAGGCTCCAAAAGAAACTGTCACATCTCACCAGACCTTAGAGCCCTCAACTGGCTACCTTTCGAGGCTAGAATTCATCTGAAAATCGCTTGCATGACGCGCAAGGACATACATCACAATACGCCGAGTTATCTAGCCCAGAAACTGGTACTTTCTTGTGGCAATAGATCATCCAGGAGCTCCAGGAATCTTCTTCTGAAACCCCAACGATTTGCCAAGAAGAAAACTTACAACCGGACCTTCTCAGGAATAGCTCCTAGAATCTGGAAAGCTTTGCCCCCAGAAATAAGACTGAACCCTTCCACTGCTTCCTTCAAAAGAGAAGAGAAATCGATTCTCATGGCCAAATTGACCTGATCTACTCCCATCTCAGTATATTTTATTTGCAAGCTGTATTATCGATCACTATGTATAGGTATCACTTATATATTTTTTTCTCAATGTTTGGTATTTGTTTCTTACATCTGCCCTGTAAAGCGCTCTGATATCTGCAAGGGTCTTGTCCGTACTATATAAAACCTTAAAAATAAATAAATAAATAAATAAAATGTATTCATCTAGCATTTGAATCTATTGTTATAAATGTGACTTGTTAGCTTATCGATATTATGTGATAACCAGTAGTTGGGCCCACTGGGGCACAAGCCGGCAACTACCTCAGTTACAAAGAAAGAGAGATTATGCAGTAGATAGCAATGCATAATAGGCATTAATTTGCACGTTCCAACATGGCCGATGTCGATACATGCAATTGCTAGTCGATTTTCAATGTCGAGGTACTTGTGTAAATAGGAAGTGCTCTTGTACGCATGCGTCGTGATAAACATTGTAACACTACTAGGTGTGCCATTCTATGACTCAAATTTTTACAGAAGAACCGTTGGGACTATGTTCATGGATATATATACACATACATATACATATATACATATATATATATATATATATATATATATATATATATATATATATATATATATATATACATACATATATATATATCCAATACTTTGATTGAATAAAACATGTCAACGCTTCTGGAAAATTTCGAATGCAGGTTTTTTTAAAGTGCTTGCCATGCTACCCTGAGGTGTTTTAGCTGCCGTGCTTAAAGATACAGAGGTGACTCTGTTGAAATGCAACAGGGTAGCAATGCAAACACTTGAAAGAAAAAATAAGTCAGCGCCTTTTTTTTTATTCAAACAAAGTATTGGAGGTATACCCCACCGATTTTGCAGTTTCCGCATTTGCCAACGTGTCCATTGATCATGCAATCAACACAGAGGCTCAAAATATTGTTAATTTTCTTTCCAAATATATTTTTTTTCCAATTTTTGGCAATATTCGTGACAATGTTGTGAAATCGTGACAATGTTACACTGGGGCCACGCTGATGGTCGAGGTGTATACGCGAATATTGCATGTGGTTAAAAAAAACTATTTTCGACGCATACCTTGTCATTAACACCCCATTTGTCAAACATGGGGTGAGTACCTCCACCCTGACCCCTAACATCAGAGTTGCCCCCAATGTTTAGCCCCAGGGACCATTCCCCTATCCATAGAATGGCAGCGGCAACTTTCTCTACAGGCTGCACCAGCCAATCACAGCATTCCTGTTGGTGAAGGTATTCACGATTAATCGCAAAATATCTGCGGCCAATGATATCATTAGCTTGATTCTCTTAAATTTCTCAACAACTGCTGAACGGATTTACACCAAACAAAACAATGGTCAGTCTGAGAACCAAATCGACCTTTCTGCAAAATTTTGAGCAATTCCATCAAGCGGTTCATGCTGTAGACGTGTTCAAATGTCATATGGTAATTCACATGGGAAAAAGCACTTTTTTTAACACCTCTTTTTCTCGGCCCACGCTTAACGGATCAACCCAAAACTTTACATACACAACAAGAATCCTCGCACACTTTGGAAAATTTCACGAAGATTCGTCAAGCAGGCGCCAAAGAGAAAGGAAAGTAAAAAACATGTTTCCTATGGAAACATGGTCCTAACTATAACTATGTCCTGGCGACCACCAGTATGATATATATATATATATATATATATATATATATATATATATATATATATATTGCTAAATTATATATGTACATATTGACACACACATATATATATATATATATATATGTGTGTGTCAATATGTACATATATAATTTAGCAACTTGAAGCCTGCTTAAAGAGCGCATTCTTGCTGGAGAGATCTGGCTTGCTATCTGTATGTATGTATACATATATTCATTGAAAAAAACATAGGTTTTAGGGGTGTTATAGTTAGCTGGACATTTCACTCGTACAAAACCATTGAAATTCCTTCGTTATAGTTAGTTCTGCTAACTATAACTCGCGCGCCCGCAATTCACTGCTGATGATGTCACATATTACATCATTCATGACATGGTCAGTGACATCACTGATGACATCACTGATGACATCTCAAATGACATCACTGATGACATCATCCAGTGAAAGTGGTTTGGTTTGTTATTTAAATATATCTGGTATATATAGCAATCTGCATTGAAGAATGAGTGGATATATAAATATAAATATTTGGATAGAGGATTTAGTAGCAGTGTGATTGACTGTTTACTTGCCTAATTTATAGTGTCTCACTAAATATATTGGATAGTGACTAAACTGTGTGAATATCTGTATAACTTTGTCAGTTGTTGGTTAAACTGCTGCACCAGTTGGTTACTAGCTATGTGAAAGTCTATATTAGTTATTGATTAGTTAACTGAGTATTTGTATAGGAGAGTGAATGTGTGTGTGGTTCGGTGGGGTGTGTGTGACTGCCCAAAGATGTGTGAATAGTTGATTCAGTGGGTATATGAGGTTAAGACTACATGTGGAAATAGTTGTTTGGGCGAGTGAATATCTTTATGGGTGTGTTGATGAGCAAATATATCTCTCAATGGTACATGTCCAACAAACTAGAAAAATAAAAGGCAGTGTATGTGATTGTTGTATATAAATAAGTATACATAAGACTCATTGATTGCATGAGTGACTGTATAGAAAACTATACTTGTAATAGTGATTTCATAAAACACTAAGTATGAGTTACTATCTATATGAATAAAGTGCTATTTGTATAAGTGTGTAGCTGAGTAAATGTAAATATGATACATTGTTTGCAAAAGAGAGTAGGATGACTGCATAAATGAATAGGATGTGTGCTGGTGTGTTCTGTTGATATAGGTGTATAATTATATTCGATAGTGTTCTATTGATCTTTGTTAGCATGTATGAGTAAATCTATACAGAACTGATTAGATGTGTGTGCAGATGTAGGAATCACTGAGTGGGTTTTTAGATACTTGTATTGCTGTGTCAATGGATTCAAATATGGTACTCTTTATTTTACAGTGAGTGATGAAAGGTTGTACTAGTGTATGATGAGGTGTATCTAATTGTCACATGGATGATGTCATCAGTGACGTCATAGTGATGTCATCAGTGATGTCATCAGTGATGTCACTGACCATGTCATGAATGATATAATATGTGACATCATCAGCAGTGGATTGTGGGCGCACAAGTTATAGTTAGCAGAACTAACTATAACAAAAGAATTTCAATGGTTTTGTACGAGTGAAATGTCCAGCTAACTATAAGACCACTAAAACCTATGGTTTTTACTGAATTTCTAAGGTTTCTTTAAATGCTAATTCCTAACTATAACATGTCTGAAACATATGTTTTGTTTCAGTGAATTTCAAAGGTTTTGTAAATGACAATTTGTAAATGTATTAATTGTTATATTTATTTTTTATACTGATTTACTACACTTTTTTAAACTATTTATTTTTAGATATTTTATTTTTTAAATTACATTATAATTACATTATACATTACATTACAAAATATACTTTCTCAGAACGAATTACTTTAGTTTAAATACTTTGCAAATAGGCAATAGACTTTGAAGTACAGTAGTTACAGTTGTTGCAATCGAAAACACAATTTCAAACACAATGCAACATTGAGCTCAATGTGAATTTCTAGCTAAATGCAATTATTTACTTTATGGATTACTTTTGTAACCACAGGACTGGATCCTATATTCAGTCCTGGGACATCTTCTGTAAACACTTGAGTAAAATCGTTTTGGTTACAGTAGTGATTTTTAAGGAATATTATTGTATTTTAAAAGTTGACACTTAGAAACTTTTTCACATATAATCACCAATGTTATCCTATGGAAGGAAATTCACTTAGCAAGTAAGTAGTGTTATTGTTACTTTTTCTTACTCAGTGGTGGATCCTGGATCTAGCACTGGTGCATCTCCTGTAAACAGTTAAAGAATGCATTTAAGTTATACAGGCGATTTCTAAGGAATACTTTGAGTTTGTGAAACTTTTTTTGTGAAAACCAGACAATGGATTCCTATGGAAAGAAATACAATTTACTGGTAAGCACGCTTAGAATTACTTTCCAGGGTCAGTGCTGGGCTAAAAGATGCAGCACTGGGTTCTCTCCTGATAACAGGTGAGTAAATCGGATTTCGTTGTTAGAATAATTTTAGGTGAATATTTTAAAGTTCGAAAACTCCACACTTAGAAGAATTTCCAAGTAAAACCAGTCAATGTTGGAAGGAAATTCAAGTTACTGGTAAGTACGGTTAGAATTACTTTTCAAGATCAGTACTGGGCTCAAAGATGCAGCACTGAGGTATCTCCTGATAACAGGTGAGTAAATCGGAATTTGTAGTTCAGCTGATTTTAGAGGGTCCCTAGGGTCAAAGTAGCCCACTAGGTACCTCCAGTAAGCACCACAGAGCTGTGTTGCAGAGAGGTGTAAAAAAGGGCGTGGCCTCTGAACACCCATCTGCAACGCAGCTCCCCGGCGCATACTGAAGACACTGGTTGTGCTATTTGGCCCTCAGGGACCCTCAGTATTGAAAGATAATTATTTCCTCAACTTAAAACCCGCAACGGGGTACAGTGGTGAAAGAAGGGGACGTGGCCTGCGGTGATAGGTCTGCAAACACGCCTTGTGGCGCGTTCTAAGTTAGAGAATTAATTCCTCCTCAATCCTGTGGGTCCCTGGGGTCAACTAGCCCACCAGTTACCTCCAGATGTTCAGAGATGTGGCAATCAACTGTGTATAAGGGAAGGAACTCGCACATCAACAATAATGTATTATTTTTAAAACTCAAATAAAAAAAAGTTTTAAAAAATAATAGCACCTTTTTAAAACAATAAGGATAATAGGGGTTTTGGATGGGGAAGTGTATTAAAATTGTGGACAGGAACTGTATACTTGTTTAAAAAAATAAATGCAAAGATATTTATTTTAATACTCGTATAATAAAAGAGAAAAAGAATGAAATGAAAAAGAAAGAGCAAATACGTATGAGGATATAAAACAAAACTAAAACTGTTTAACAAGTTTGACTTTTACAAAAACACATGCGCAAGTTAAACTGTGGAAATGTGAGCACGTGTCAACTGAAAAACGTGACAAAAAAATGGGAGAAGTACTAAATTGGTTCCATAGTTACTTCATAATAAAACGTATATAAACCACACCCGTAGGATGATTACTTTTGTTTCTTTGATTTAATTACGGGTGACCAAACTACGAGCAAGATAAAGTTTGCGATCGTCGGATTCATCTTCAGTTTATCGTCCATTTCATCAGTGGGAACATAAAGTTAATGTATATATTGTAATATATAAAACATTATGCTCCCTTCAGAGGAGTTGGATGTATGTTGACGGAAAGAGGAAATAATTTTAAAGAGAGGTACATTTATAGTAAAAGTTTATGCTTTAAATATTTTTCTAATGCAAGTATATTATTATGATTTCTAAATGTAGTGTGTAAAAGTATAATTGTACTTTAGAAACGAAATAACGTAAGAACAGTTCATGTATTATCGTCTCGAATTGAAAATACTACAAAGATGCAGAAAAAAGAAGGTTTGAAATATGTACAAATCAAAATAAAAATGATCAAGTAATTCTCTTTTTCTTCTAGAGTGAAAATGGTTTATCAGTATGTATATTGTGTAGTACTATTTTCACTCATGAAGAACTGGAGGTTTATCGTTGCAAGCAGAAAACATGGAAAAAAATATTAATGTCAATTAACAAATAATAAAATAATCCTTTTTAACAGTCACAATGTTTTCATAAAGAGTAATTGAAAAGAAATGTACAAAAAACAAAAAAAGAAAGATGAAGTAGTGAGGGAGAGTTTGTAGTAGCACTTCTATTCTACTTTATCTGAAAGTAAATCATACCCTTTTATATTAATAAGAATTTGGGGCAACACTTTAAAAAAGATTTGAATAGAAAATAGTGTTTGCAGAGAAAAAAGTGAGTGGGTGCATATTTATATAGCGCAAAGTCGACGTAAAACTATATCAGCAATTTACATGAGCACCATATTAACAGTACATTTTCAGGCTGGCGAAAATTACATCATTTCTCTTCAATAACAGGATGTGGACGCGACTCAGAGGCTTGAACACTGATTTCCAGCAACAAGTTCAACAGTGTACCTGAATGACCACATACGTATATATATTAGCTGCCCTTCATGTGCCAAAATCTGCATCCTACAGCTTTCATAGCCCTGTATTACTACAGCTACAACACTCCACTGAATGTACAACAAACATTCATATTCACAGAAATACGTCATGTCCACCATCTTTTATGTGTGCAACTATGGATGAATATAGGGTCAGTGATACCCCGTACCTTCCATGTTGGCCATGCTGTAGTACTTTACAGTTATAATGACACATTTGTGTTTAAGACCCGGGTGACGTCAGCACTACAACACGGACACCCGAATCAGTTGATTTCTCATATAGCTCACGACGGAACCACTCCCATAGCTCCGGAATCATGGTTCACAGCCTCGCGCAGCACTGGCATACGTCAGTCCAGATCACTCCACTTACGCTTCCAGGAAACCACAACAAATTTAACGACACAATCCTAACGCTAAAACGACAAAAAGTTTAATGCTGTCCTTGTAAATATGCCCCCAATATCGCGAGAAATACAGCGAATATTCATGTTCGCAAGTGAAAACCTTGTTAATATAAGACTGTGCACTTAACATATCAATCCACCTCGCATATTAAACATGTTTAAGTCTACTTCAGAACAAATGTTAGGATCCGACATAATCCGCAATTAGCGAGAGTTTTGCTATCGGTCCTCAAATCCAGGGCTGTCTTGTAAATACAACGCTGTTGTCATACCTCCCTCTTCCTTTTTATATTCTCATAGAAACACCTACCTTCCCACTGAGAACACCTACATTGCATCTCATTGGCGATACGAGGCGACCCCTTAGCAACCCGACTTCTAGCATGCATTAATGCATCTTAGCGTCACTTAGTAAACAGGGCGATATAATTTTCACTGCATTTTTTGCTTTTTTTTAAAAATTGCGGCGAAATGGCACTTGTTACTATGCCCTTAAGTTTGCTATAACACAGCGAGAACCTCGACTCCCGCCCTGCCATAGCAAACAGCAGTGTCCCGGCGGGTAGACTCCCTGTGACACAGCAGGAGCCGCCGAGGAATGGCAGTCCCCGGGCTACAGGGCCCCTCTGGACCCCCATCAAATGAAATATTTTAGACCCCGGGATTTGGCCCTCCCAGGTAGCTAATTTTTAAACAAGCACAGGAGCCCACGCTTGATTTCTATTTTTATTACGGCGGATCCATGCACCCAACGCACATTTCTCTGTTTTTTCAATAAACAAAAATAAAATTGGGGGGAGCCCTAGGGATCCCTGTGGGACCCCCTGAGCTGGTCTACAGGGTCAACATATTTCTTACCTGCCCCCTTTATACATTTTGAACACTTGTTCCACTCCTTTCTAGACCCTCGCTTCTACCGAGGCACAAAATGGTTGCCAACATTTCCTGGTTTTGAATGCTGACAATCACTTGACAGCCAATTAGCATTCAGCACGTGATCGGGGCGGTGTGCTATGTGTGTACGCAAGATACGCGCATGCACCGAGGCCATAGATATATATGTACTTTTACTTGTAATTTTCTCAGAAACTACTGAACGTATTTACACCATTTAAGCAAAAGGCACAAGTCTGAACCGAGGACTACCTCTTTGCCAAATTTGGTATAATTCTGTTCAACCGTTCGGGCTGCAGCCGCAATAAATGGTTCCTATGGAAAATTGAATAGGCAAAACACGTTTTGGGACCCCCCTGTTTTCTCTGCCCCGCTTCAAATGCAATATTTTAGACCACAGGATTGGTCCTTCCCAGGTAGCTAATTTTTTAACAAGCACAGCAGCCCGCGCTTCGTTTTTATTTTTTTTACGGAGGATCCATGCACCCAGCGCACATTTCTCAGTTTAAAAAAACAAACAAAAAAAACAATCTTGGGGCCCTATGGGTCCTTGTGGGAACCCCTGAGCAGGTCTAGAGGGTAAAAATATTTTCTTACCTGCCCCCTTTATACATTTTAAACACTTGTTCCACTAATTTCTAGATCCTCGCTTCTACCGAGGCACAAAACGGCTGCCAACACTTCCTGGTTTCGTATGCTGACGACAACCACTTGACAGCCAATCAGCATTCTGCGCGTGATCGGGGCGGTGCGCTTATAATCCGCGCATCCACCGAGGCCATAGATATATATTTACTTTCAATTGTAATTTTCTCAGGAACTACTGAACAAATTTACACCATATAAGCAAAAGGCACGAGTCTGAACCAAGGACTACAACTTTGCCAAATTTGGTGTAAAGCCGTAATGAACGGTACCCACGTAAAATTGCATGGGGAAAACACGTTTTGGGACCCCTCTTTTTTCTCAGCCCCGCTTCATGAATCACCCCAAGACTTTCAGGATAGGAGCGGACCGGAGCGTGAGAGAGCATGCAAGAGGTTAACAGTATTTAAAATCGGTCACAAACGTGTAATACTTATGAGCGTAATATCTTTAGGATTCAACAAAGTGGCTTGTCAAGAAATGCACAGAGACCGAACGCCAGCCCCGATACTTGCTTTTTTAAATGGATCAATTTTATAAATCTTTAATCCCAGGTTTCTTAAGTTGCTTTGATCCATTAGTACATCTTGGTTGAGTACAGCATTAGGAAATTATAATAATTTACATGAAAGGTTTGGTTTTGTCACATACCTGATACTTTTTGTGGTTTGGTGAATGCTTAAGAAAGGTTTTGCTTCTTTGTTCTATGCAGTTTTACATGTGCATATTTCCTGAAGTGATTTATTGTTATAGTTGAGAATCTTAGTAGTAGGAATATTTACCGTGGAATGTTGATCTTTTAACTTCAGTATTATCCCTGCGTCATCCTTTTTGCTGGCCATAAGCAACCTGAACATCTGTTCTCTATACTTGCTCATTATGAGTTCAAGAGCAGACTGATGTTCTTCAAGAGATGTCCGTAATTCTGTTAAAGTAATGTTAAAACAAGAATTAGCATCCCATTTATACTTCTTCACAAGCAGATCCTTCTGATGGTTACCCATAGACTACTACAATAAGCATTTACAACCGCATGCGTACATGCTTAACTTCTTGATGGGTTTGAGAAACAGAATAAAGTTTGACTCTGAACATTCAGCAACACTTTTAGAACCATTTTTACTGGAACATTCTTGAACTGTCACTAACATACATGAACCATACGTCAGTTATATCGTGCTCTAGTTCTCCAGCTACGTCTGAATTTGCTTAATTACAATTTTACATCAACTTACAGCCTATTAACTTTTGTAAACTCATTAGACAACCAACTATGCAGGTGTGATTGCTATCATGCCCTTAATATAGTTATTCCATGATACTTCTAGTGGGGGATGTTGGGAGCAATAATCTACCCACTGATCTTTGCCATTTTTCATTCAGATATCTGGTCTCCCTCTCCTCTGATCTTCTACAATACTAGAAACAAAATATCAAAGAATCTGTTGAATAGAACTGTATTATATACATATAACTATATTTATCTTGGATCACCTGGACCTCAGAGGTTTATCGTAAAGTTTGGTATTATGTAAAACGGCATTCAAGAATGTGTGCTAATGAACTACACTCGTTTGACTCTGCTGTGGCCCATTCGCCACAGTACTGATTCTTTCAGCAAAGGGGGATGAACATGGGATTTCCACACCATCACTATGACCCTCCTGGCAAATTTACTGTCAGCTTTAACCTCTCTTTGGCATTGAAAAAGCTTTAGTTTAAGCTCATGGCCCTCTGCAGGTCTTTACACCCTACCACTTTCATCAGTACCCAGGTGACTTCTCTCCAATAGTATGTAAACCCAGAGCATTCCTGAGTCATATGAAGGAACTCAGCTTGAGGAAAGTTTGAGGATGTAGCAGTTTATATTTTCCCAACTGCACAGTGTCCATTGCAGGAATATGTTTAAACCAGGCACCTTCTGACACAGTACAGGAGTGAGCCAACATTAGGTTACGTTCATTTTCATTAAGCTCAACTTCACAGGTCAGTCTCCTATTAGTTTCTCAGTATCTCCAGTGGTAACCTAATAATTCTCAAAAGTGCTGTGTTTAGCCAGATTATCAAATTCCTGCCATCTCCCATAATGCCATCAGATCATAATTTGTGGTTTTAATTCTGTAATCTCTAACTATCTGCACACTCCAGCATCAAAAACCTGGAGAGCCCAAACCCATCCACGAATGTCTTAAATTAAACCAGCATTAAATCATTAAACAGTTTCCCTCAGTAAAAATCCCAGCAACCTCCGAGCATGCTAATTCCTTGGCGAGTAAAAACCCTGCTACCTACGGAGAACTACCAGTGGAATCATGGGGCTTATGGCTTGCTCTGACATGTTCTATGCAGCTCCCTTAGATAGCATCCCAAGGCGACCTATAGCAGCTGAGATGCCTTCGATATATTAGGGCACAAGGCAACAAATTTTTTTTTAAAAGGCTACAGTGATGTTATAGATAAGAAATAGCAGGGAATTTTACGTTTTTTTTTTAATGGGCCGTAATATTTAATTACCATACGTTAATCCAAATTCCGCCTGTGGCCAGGCCCTGCTGCCAACCCACCAACATGCAGCCAACCCCACTCTCCGTGCGCAGTGGAGGGTTGGACACAAGGCTCGCATATTTAATTACCATACGTTAATCCAACGGCAGCCGCAAATGGCCTTCAGCCATGCAAGGTGGGGCATTGGCTGCAGGGTTTAGTCGCAACTACCCGTATGCAGCCAACACCACTCTGTGCATGACCTTTGGCCGTGTGTAGCGGAGGTTGGCCCCAGCTGTGCGAGTGGGTGTGTGAGTACCCGTGGGAGTCTGTGAGTGGGTTTATGAGTGGATCTCTGGATCCCTGAGTGGAGTTATCGGTGACAGCATGGGTGAATGAGAGGGTGTGTTAAATGACTGCATGGGTGTGTGCGTGGGTGTATGGATGTGGGTGGATGTGTGAGTGGCTGTATGAGTGTGTGAGTGGGTGTGTCAATGGTTTTGCTGTATAGGAGTGTGAAAGGGTACGCAAGTGGCTGTATGTGTGTCTCTGACTGTGTGAGTGCCTCTGTGGGTGTGTGAGTGGATCTCTGGGTCTTTGAGTGGATGTATTGGTAGCTATGGGTTTGTGAGTGTTTCTGTGAGTGGGTGTATTTATGTGTAAGTGGGTGTATGGATGTGTGAGTGGGTGAGTAAGTGTGACTGAGTCTGTGACTGTGTGTATTTTTTTAATTCTGGTTCTGGTTCTGCAGATCTGTCACAGATTCACACTGGGAGCTGCAATGAACGCCACTGTGGATTCGCGGATCCTCGCGCAACCCAAAAAACATTCTCAGGCAATTTCTTGTCCTTGAGGAGTCCCTAACAGACCTCTCCATCGGTACCATGGGGTCAGGAGACCTCTATCCTAACCCCTTCCATTCTATTTTGACTTTATTTCCCCTCCTGGGAACCGTGTCCCGATTCACAAAATGGAGGCCGTAACTTTTGTCACAGGTTGCTGCCAGCCCATCACAGCATTGCTGTTGGCACATGGATCCACCACGGTGGATACGCGCCTCTAGATATACATAAATCTTTTTTCCTTAATAACTCTAAAATTACTGAACAGTTTTACACTGAATTATAAAAAGCACTCTTTCTGGACCAAGACATAGCTTTCTGCCAAATTTGGTGTCATTCCGCTCAGAAGTTCAGGCTGTAGTCATGTCTAAAATCTCGATGGGAAATTACATGAGGAAAAAGAGTTTTTCTCAGTTCCCGCTTGACGGATCCCCTCAAAACTTTCAAGACAGCAGGTGAAGTGTCAAACCAGTTTTGAACATTTTGTGAAGGTTCATCAAACGGTGCCAAAGTTAATAGCAAAACAAAAAACGCTCTGTATATGGACAGTAGGTTCCAACTATAACTGCATACTGGTGTCCGCCTGTAGGGTAGGAGGAATCCCTCCATCTCCAGTAGGTAGTTACAGTTAGGACCTTGTTTCCAAAGAAAAATCGTTTTTTGACTTGCCTATATCTTTGATACCAATTGATGAATTTTCAGGAACTTTTTCCAAAATATTATATACTCACTTCAGCTGCCATCTGGAAAGCTTCGGGCCGAGAAAAAGGGAGTGTCCCAAAATATGTTTCCCCATGTTATCTCCCATAAATAATTTGAGCACAACAGCTTCCCGAACTGATGAAAGGAATTACACTAAATTTGGCAAAAATCCAACTCTTGGTCCAGAAACTGTGCTTTTTGTGATTTGGTGCAAATCCATTCAGAAATGGAGATATTAACCAAAAGCCAAATTTGTATATCTAGGGACTGGGATTCCCCGTAGATCCGACAGTCGCCGTGCTGAAATCGGATTGGCTGCCAACTTTTCAACCAAGAAGTGTTGACCGCCATCTTGGGACTTGGTTTCAGCAGTATCCCCCCAAAAAACTGTAAAAAAAAAGGGGGGGGTGGGGGGGGGGGGTGTGGGTCAGGGTAGGAACACCTGAGCCGAAATCGGCCTGTGAAGGGGGAGCTGCATGACCCACTCCCTCATTAAGTCTTTGCAGGGCCCCGGGGGATGGGATCTCAGGGCCGGTGAAGGAGGGGCCATGCATCCCCCTCTCCTTGTTTAAAACACAGACTTCTTGGGCTTGGGGAAGGCAAAACAAAAGTGGTTCCTCTCGTATTCCACGTTGAAAGACAATCTTAAATGCTTAATGGAAATGGCTGAATTGTTGAGCTGACTGTGATGAGTGATTTCTTTCACGTTGTTTCCTGGTGAAAGCAGAGTCCATTATTCTCCCTTTTAAATACCTTGAGGACGCAAATGCCCAAAATCATCTGAAAGCTCTGACTGTTTGGCCAGGACCCGTTTTCCTTTGGATTCAAAGATCTTCCCACCTTTTTCCACATTGATGGACAGCTTAACAAAAGGCCCGAGCACATTTCCAGCCTACTTGGTGACGCGTTATTGATGCAGAGGAATACTAGGACCTCTCCATTAAACAAATAAGCACTTACATCGTTTAGTTAAGGGGAAGTACCCATGTTTTGTAGAGATTCACCTCTTTATTTTCTCGTTGTCTTCCCTTGACAAAGATTCACGTTTTCACAAATTTGTGGATGAAGTCGCTCGAGGCACAATCACTGCCAAAATTACATGCCCATCTTGTGGTCTTTTAAGCAGCTGTAGTGTAGAATATGAACAAGATATTTAACCAACAAGGTAGCACTTACTAATTAACCAAATTAAAGTACTCCAGTAGGGTAGACGTTTTTTAGCAAAACTGGAGACTATTCTACGAAAAAATGAGGTTCGATTTTAGCCCTGGTGCCGATTTCACAGACATTAAACCTCAACAGGAAGCACTTAAAAATATAAACACAGCAGGAGTCCCAGATGAAGCGCCTCGTCAGTAAAGGAGAAACTAAACTAACTTCTTGGGCTTGGCGGCGGCACAACAAGTTTGTTTTCTCTCATATTCCATGTTGAAAAACAATAGGAAATCCTTACTGGAGGTGAATTCATTGTTGATCTATTGGAGCACAATCTGATGTGTAGTGACTTTTAGGAGGGGTTTCTTTCTTGTCATCTCCTGGTGAGAGCAGAGTCCATGGTGCTCCCTTTTAAAAACCCCGAGTATGCAAATGTCCGAAATGCATAACACCACTCACAGACATACACAGGCACACACCCACTCACAGACCCACAAAGGCATTCACACACCTACTTAAAGATCCACAAAGGCACTCACACACCCACTCAGACATTCACAAAAGCACTCACAGACCCACTCACTGACACACAAAGGCACCTACACTGGTACTCACAACCCCATACATACACTCACACAGGCACTTTCAGGCACACACAGTCACTCAAACACACACTCTAAGAGGTGACAGGTTACAGTTAGGATTAAAAAGTTAAAATAAAACCACTGAAAAATAAGCAAAGGTAACAGGGATATTATAGATATGAAACAATTTTTAAAACAACTAGGAAATTCATTGAAAAAAAATAAAGGTTAGAGGGACATTATAATTAAGCCTAGATTTCACTTGTAGAATACCATTGAAATTTAGCAGTTATAGTTACCTGAGCTAACTATAACTCACGCACTGCAATGCACTGCTTAAGACATCACTCATGACATGGTCAGTGACATCACTGATGACATAATCCACACACCCACTCACACACACATACAACCTCTCATATGTCCACTCACACACCCACTCACATAACGATTCAACGATATACTAACACTCACTTACTCAAAGAGCCACTAACTCAGCTAACTGCCCACCCATACAGCTACTTACACACCCACTCACTCATACCACCAGTCACACTCCCCTTCACTCACCCACAGAGCCACTCAATAGTATAGCCACTCTCTCACAACCAATCACTAACACACATACTACTCACACTAGCACTCCCTCACCCATACAGCTACTCACACATCTATTCACTAATTCAGTTAACCACTTACATACCCATTTACACATCCATACAAGCAGTCATACACCCGCTCACACACTCACCTATACAGCAAGTCACACCGACACTCAGTCAACAAAGCAGCCACTCACAAGCTCGCCCACTTAAATACCCACTAAGGCAGCCACACACTCACCCATAAAGCTACAGCTAATCACACTCAATCACCAATATAGACACTCACATAGTAATTCACACACCCATATAGCTAATGACATACACCTATATTTACCTATACATCCACCCACACACATTCAGCACTCAGACACCGACTTCCACACTGATACACAGTCACACACCCACTCAAGTGACAGAAATTAAAAATCACTCACTACTACGAGCTTACTATATATTTGTAAGTCTCAGATATATTTACAAAACACTTTCCCTAACAGGATGAACATATTACCTACTGGTGGTCGCCAATAGGTATAGTTAGGACCTAGTTTTCATAGGTAGTGTTTTTTGTTTTGCCATTAACTTTAGCGTCGGTTGCCGAATCTTCACAAAAAATTTTAAACGTATACTTTCGTCGGTTCAGCTGCTGTATTGAATGTTTTGGGGTGATCCGTCTATCATAAGCGAGGGTTCCAAAACGTATTTTCCACTTGCATTTTGCCATAGGGGCTTTGAATGCGACTACAGTCTGGACTGTTGACCGGAATTACACCAAATTTGGCAGAACGGTAAGTTTTGTTCCAGAGATCACGCTTTTTGTGATTTGGTATTAATCCGTTCATTAGTTTTAGTGGTATTAAAGGTACAAAAATATAGTTATATAGGGAAGCGGACCCACCAAGGGTCGATCCACGGATCCATGTGCCAAAAGAAGGAATCTGAATGGCTGGCCGCAAGCTGACAGCGAAGTTGCAGCCCCCATTTTCTTTTATTGGGAAACAGTGCCAGGGAAATTTCAGCTGTTAATAAAGGGGCCGTGTAGAGATTACCTGGCCACATAAAGGCGATATAAGTGGGCAGTAAGCATAAATTATTCATTAAAATGTTTGTAAATATATATTTTTTACATTGTCCGAAATCTGCGGATCCAGCTGCAGGTCAAGAATCCTTCCAGTTACCTCCAGTAAGTCCCAGACAGCGGGAATACTGAGAGCTCTTCAGAGGACCCACCCCCATTGCTCCATCACCTTGCAAATGCACCTCCTGGCATACTACTGGTTGGTGGATGAAGTCTCCTTGGATGCCGAGGATCCTTGGGGGCCAAGAACCTCTCCTGTTACCACTAGTATATCCCACACAGTGGGAAATCTGGGAATTTGTCGAGGCCCCGCCCCCTTAATCCAGCACTGTGCAAACACGCCTCCTGGCGCACTACTGGTTGGGGGATGAAGTCACCTTGGATGCTAAGGGTCCTTGGGGGCCAAAAACCCCTTGTATTACCTCCAGAAGGTCCCACACAGCGGGAATGCTGAGATCTCGTCAAAGGACCCACCCTCATTTCGCCACCACTCTACAAATGCGCCTCCTGGGGGATGAACTCCCCTTGGATGCTGAGGGTTCTTGAGGGCCAAGAACCTCTCCGGTTACCACCAGTCTGTCCCACTATCCCACACAGTAGGAAAGCTGGGATTTTGTTGGAGGCCCAGTCTCCTTTGTCCAGCACTGTGCAAACACGCCTCCTGGCGCACTACTGGTTGGGGGATGAAGTCACCTTGGATGATGAGGATTGTTGGGGCCAAGAACCCCTCCTGTTACCACCAGTATGCACAACACAGCAGGATAGCGGAGATCTCTTTGGAGGCCCTGCCTCCTTTATCCACCCACTGTACAGACCCATACAGACACTCACACACAAATAAAGCCACTCACAAGCCCGCTCGCGCAGCTACTCACACACCCACACACAGAACCATACAGCCACTCACACACCCACTCACAAACCCATACAACCACTAACAAACCCACTCACACAGCCACAAACCTACTCACTCACATGTCCACTCACACACCCAGTCACAGGCCCATGCAGCCACTCATACACCCATTCACCCATCGAGCCACTCACACACCGGCTCTGAAAGGTTAGAGGTTAAAGGGATGTTAGGTATAAAGCACCTGTATCAACGATTACAGGGACGGTATAGTTAGACACAGATTTCACTCGCACAAAAACTGTGAAAGTCAGCAGTTATAGCTAACTTTAACTAACGCATGCACAATGCAGTGCTTATGACCTCAATTATTACATCACCCATGGCATGGTCAGTGACATCACTGATATCTCAAATGACAAATGCCGTCCCTGTAAACTTTGTTTTTTCCATTGAATTTATATATGATGAGGAGAAGAGGTTGGTTTCCAACCTAAAATTAAAAAGTGCTTTCCCCTATGGTACCATTTAAGGGGCCTGCAGCAAAACTCAATTATCCTAAAAAATTAGCCAGCACATCCAATTCTTCAAGGTTATCTTCTTTCACTTGTTTCAGTGAAGGAGTCTCCGCCAGTGTAGCTCAAATTGGCACTCACGTCTGCTGTTCCCGTTTCTTTGAAGTAGTCAACATTGAAATATCGCACCTTCCTGGCCTCCTGCAGGTTAACCTCTCGACCTATAAATCTTTGAATTACACTATCACACGCATGGGTGAGAATCCAGGAAGTGGGTTGCAGAGTGGGATCCAATGTGTCCCTTTAATCGAAAATAAGGACTTAGGCCCACTTGCTTCAAAGCAAAAACCGGTCGCAAACTGGCAGATTCTCAGAATCTGCCCCCTTGCGACCGGTATTTTTGCATTTGGGATGCATCATCCCAAATGCAAAATTCGCAATTTAAGTAACCTCTAAATTGCGATTACTTAAATTGCCATTGCATTTAAGGAATCGCAAATTGATATTCCTTGAATGCAATGCATTAAAGTAAAAGAACTAGCGATTTCGCTAATAGGGGGAGCAAATTACCATGAAGTTGAACTTCATGGTTATTTGCAAAAACTTTGAAAAATGCACTTGAGAGCATTTTTCAAATTTTTATTTTACACAAACACACATGTACTCATATGCATATTTCAGGGGTGCAAAAGGGTCTCCTTTTGACACCCTGGCACCCTTAAAATTGCATTCTCAATTTGAAATTCTCTAATTGAGAATAACACATTGAGAATGTCTTCCCATTCATTTCCCATGGGCCTCTAGGCCCATAGGAATGAATGGGAAGGTATTCCTTAATTGCGACTCGCAATTTGAGAGTCGCAATTAAGGAATGTTTAGAAATCGCTATTTTTTAAGCAATTTCTTCATGCATAGCCTTTGCTATTCCTTATTAGCGAATATTTATTTTTCGCTAATAAGGAATCGCAAATCGCATTGTTGATGCATGTGCCAGTAAGTCCTTGTGGGGTCACCATTGTGGAGTGCCATTGCTTCACATACAGGACGACATAGATTCCCTCACTAATCCAACCCTCCCCCCCCCCGGCGGGTATCCCTACTACGCAGATGTTGGGGTTTCGACTGGCCTTCCACAACTGCTCCCTTCCCTTTAATAAGCAGACCTAAAGCCCTAAAGTAACTATAACACGCACCCTTGCCATGGCTGCTTATGACCTCACGTATTACAACACTCAGGATATGTTCTATGACATCGTTGATAACATCCCTGCAACTGCTGACATGACATCACTGTGAATGGAAGGACGGAAGTTATAGTTACAGTTACTTGAGATAACTATAACTGGTAAATTTCAGTGTTTTGTTCAATTTAAAAAGTTACATTGTAACTGAACTTTTTCGCTTTACTATGACTTTGCTTAAAACTTAAATCCCAAAGTGATGAAACCAGAACTCCAGCCAATATACTCTGTCTTCATAAAGGCATTTTGAAGACAGCGTTGGTTTGGGGAATCAACGCTGTAGTGATTATCTTGGAAAGTTGTGTTTTAGCAGTTTTAAAACTTCATTTTATATTAACATAGTGGAACCTAGTATAAGATCTTTCTTATTTATAGAGTTTAGTGGCCAACCTGTGAGCCTTTTTAATGGCAAGTGTGTTTTAGAAGGTTTACCACTTCATTTTCTTTTAATATTGCAGACCCTTAATAGATGATTTTGTTTTATAGAATCTATGGGCTTCTTTAACACCAAGTCTATTTGGAAACTATAGGGTCAATATAATCTGGCAACCATATTAATCGATATTAAGTTTTATATAGATCAATTCAAATGCATAAATTTGGACTAGAGCTTGGTGATCCTCTGGGACTGCTGTACAGAAAATGAAAGAAGGTACCCTGCCTAATGTTTATAAAGGTCCTAGTTAGAGGATCCAAACATGATGCAAAAAGGGGGGGTGATTAGCCCAAGGGCTGACGCTGCACAGGACAAACACCAGGTCAATCAAAGCAGACTAAACAAGATATATTAGAAAAATACATACTTTTTATTTTTCTTCTTTTTAAATATATTATTAGTGATTTTCAGAAGACAGACATATGCAAATTAGATAGTCACATTGATATATCACAAAATACATAGCAAAAGTTTTTGTTAAAGATTAAGAGCTACCCAGTACTGACCACACTTCAGACACACTTGCACACTCATTCATACAGGGATTGTCTCTAACTCTAGTTTAAGCATTCAACTACCATTCATCCATTCATATAGTCCTGGCTTAGGCAACAATAGATATTCAATAAGTTGCCTAGATCGGGAGGTTCATCCAGGTAGGTAGTATTAATACGGGTCCTGATGTAGTTAGGACAGAGTTCCGTATTCCTGGGACAACATGCCGACGCGCGTTTCGGTGAAAAGCCAATATGGCAACACCTTCATCAGGGCCAGGGTAGTATGCTGGGTAGGAGGAGAGAAGTAAAATCTGGAAGTAAAAAAACTTTGTCTTAGTCCCGTATTTCCAATATATAAGTACATAACCATTTCATTTTCATAGTATTATTAGCATTTAGAAAAGAGGAAACATGTATAGACCTTCTCTATATAGTATATTTGAAGTTGACAATTTTTTGACACTGTGCAGCAACAGACCAGTTGGAGACACTCCCATAAAAGATTCCCTGTTCAGTGGAATCTAAAAAAGGGCAAACTGATGGCCTAAGCTAAATGAACAATAGAATCTACTTCACAACACAAGACACGCATTTAATAATCACACACTCATTGTCATAGACCTAAGACCCCAAGGTTTTAGCTAGGACACTCAATATTGGTGTTTTTAATACAGGAAGGAGCAGATGGTAAATTGCATGACCCAGTTATCCTGATTTACCCCAACAACTTATACGTTCTTCTAAACTCCTGTAGCATTGGTGGTTTCACTTTTTTTAGTATTACCTGTTTATTTTGTTTAAGGTGGCGTGCGATTAGAGGGCCACCCTCACGACTGCAACGGGAGATGGGTTCCAATTGTAACCTTAATGAAAAGGTATAATCGATTATTGTCTTTGATCAAAGATCTCCTTTTTAATACTTGGTGTAACAGTTATAGGCCGAAGCAGTCAATTTACCAGGCTATTTGATCTGGGTTTGTGGTTCCTTTGGTCGGGCTTGTGCGGCTCGTTGCTCCACCAGTTAGTTAACAAGGGAGAGGTAACCAGAGGTGTAGAATTTTCTAGATATAAAAAAGATAGGTCATTATATCTCTGTTCTTGATAATTCAGGAGACACTCAAACGCCCCTCTAGAGAGACAAACTAATAGGCAAGTACCTACTATGATGTAAAAAACTTTCGAATGTTATCCTATCTCTTCAGGGACGTCCTGTTGGTCAAGACGGACGTTGAACCTGTCGTCTCGCTGTCAGTCGTGGTTGTATCGATAATAAGTGCTCCTGTTGGTAGTGCATTAAAAGACGCCCATTAATAATAGCCTTTCTTTAATCTGTGCTCTAGGGTGATAGCGGACAAAAAAGTGTAACCTAATAACTGTGAGGGGGATAACCCTAAATAATATCAAACAGTCGTGCTGAAAATAGCAAACCCTTTAGTGGTCTCATACAGTCGGGTATGTGAATAACACCACGGAGCATCTTGCCGATAAGCGTAACCACACTAGCAAGTGATTTTAAAGAATCAATTACCTTTCAACGGATCAAGTCGGGCTTTATCGCGGGGATTCCACCAACTAGGACATATTCAGGACGGGAGGCTGCTCGCTGGCATTCCTAAAAACGGACAACATAATTACATATTGTCCGTTACGAGAGGGCATTTTGACAGGCTCCATTATGTAGGCTTGGCTGGGCGCTTAGGCTAAACAGCGATGTTGGGTAACTTTCATAAGGTAATTACCTTAGTAGAGTCAAGTAAGGCTTTGTCTCAGGGATTCCACCAACTCGGACGCGCTCAGGACGGTAAAGGCTTACTCGCATTTCTAAAGATGGACAACAAAAAAGATTTTTACATATTGTCCGTTATATGGGGGCGTTTAAAGGGCTCCGTTATGCGGACTAAGGTGGTCTCGTAGTTCTGCTTACCGTCACAGAGTCGGTCGTCATCTTCATATGGGGTTCCGCCGGCAGCCAAGTCGGCCAAATGCACGATACAGGACACTCGTCTGTGCGCTAATTGGAAGACATTTAAATAGGTATTTGCTCGCGCGCTTTTTTTCGGAACTCTCCCCAGTCGAGTCTCGCGTTATAACGAACACTGAGGACGGACTTTTTTCTGTGGGGGAACTGTCCCCGCCATGTTGGTTAAGTTGAGTAAAGTAAAACCAGGCGCCTTTCAGATGGCGTAAAAGTAAATATTTTTATCGTGCTTTGACTTGGGACTAAACCCAACCGTATCTCATGTTTTGCAGAACACTGAAAAGGGACTCCCAACTGTGGAGGGGCAATATCCACCATGGTGGTTGAAATGCCGAATGGGGACCTTATAGTTCTTAACGTTTCTCCTCATTAGTGCTCCCATCCGGGTTTAAATGCTCTCACATGCGCAAGAATATAAGGAGATGGATTGGAACAATAGCTTGCGCATGTGAGAGCATTTAAACCCGGATGGGAGCACTAGAATATGTCTAGTCTTTAGCGCTATCTACTTCCTTATTGGGCTAAAATGATATAACATGTTCTTGGCACATAACCACGATTACATCTCTCCATATGATCCTCCGTTATGGCATATCATTGGGTCACGCAAGATGGCTGAGTAGGTGCTCCTTTTAATGAGGAGAAACGTTAAGAACTATAAGGTCCCCATTCGGCATTTCAACCACCATGGTGGATATTGCCCCTCCACAGTTGGGAGTCCCTTTTCAGTGTTCTGCAAAACATGAGATACGGTTGGGTTTAGTCCCAAGTCAAAGCACGATAAAAATATTTACTTTTACGCCATCTGAAAGGCGCCTGGTTTTACTTTACTCAACTTAACCAACATGGCGGGGACAGTTCCCCCACAGAAAAAAGTCCGTCCTCAGTGTTCGTTATAACGCGAGACTCGACTGGGGAGAGTTCCGAAAAAAAGCGCGCGAGCAAATACCTATTTAAATGTCTTCCAATTAGCGCACAGACGAGTGTCCTGTATCGTGCATTTGGCCGACTTGGCTGCCGGCGGAACCCCATATGAAGATGACGACCGACTCTGTGACGGTAAGCAGAACTACGAGACCACCTTAGTCCGCATAACGGAGCCCTTTAAACGCCCCCATATAACGGACAATATGTAAAAATCTTTTTTGTTGTCCATCTTTAGAAATGCGAGTAAGCCTTTACCGTCCTGAGCGCGTCCGAGTTGGTGGAATCCCTGAGACAAAGCCTTACTTGACTCTACTAAGGTAATTACCTTATGAAAGTTACCCAACATCGCTGTTTAGCCTAAGCGCCCAGCCAAGCCTACATAATGGAGCCTGTCAAAATGCCCTCTCGTAACGGACAATATGTAATTATGTTGTCCGTTTTTAGGAATGCCAGCGAGCAGCCTCCCGTCCTGAATATGTCCTAGTTGGTGGAATCCCCGCGATAAAGCACGACTTGATCCGTTGAAAGGTAATTGATTCTTTAAAATCACTTGCTAGTGTGGTTACGCTTATCGGCAAGATGCTCCGTGGTGTTATTCACATACCCGACTGTATGAGACCACTAAAGGGTTTGCTATTTTCAGCACGACTGTTTGATATTATTTAGGGTTATCCCCCTCACAGTTATTAGGTTACACTTTTTTGTCCGCTATCACCCTAGAGCACAGATTAAAGAAAGGCTATTATTAATGGGCGTCTTTTAATGCACTACCAACAGGAGCACTTATTATCGATACAACCACGACTGACAGCGAGACGACAGGTTCAACGTCCGTCTTGACCAACAGGACGTCCCTGAAGAGATAGGATAACATTCGAAAGTTTTTTACATCATAGTAGGTACTTGCCTATTAGTTTGTCTCTCTAGAGGGGCGTTTGAGTGTCTCCTGAATTATCAAGAACAGAGATATAATGACCTATCTTTTTTATATCTAGAAAATTCTACACCTCTGGTTACCTCTCCCTTGTTAACTAACTGGTGGAGCAACGAGCCGCACAAGCCCGACCAAAGGAACCACAAACCCAGATCAAATAGCCTGGTAAATTGACTGCTTCGGCCTATAACTGTTACACCAAGTATTAAAAAGGAGATCTTTGATCAAAGACAATAATCGATTATACCTTTTCATTAAGGTTACAATTGGAACCCATCTCCCGTTGCAGTCGTGAGGGTGGCCCTCTAATCGCACGCCACCTTAAACAAAATAAACAGGTAATACTAAAAAAAGTGAAACCACCAATGCTACAGGAGTTTAGAAGAACGTATAAGTTGTTGGGGTAAATCAGGATAACTGGGTCATGCAATTTACCATCTGCTCCTTCCTGTATTAAAAACACCAATATTGAGTGTCCTAGCTAAAACCTTGGGGTCTTAGGTCTATGACAATGAGTGTGTGATTATTAAATGCGTGTCTTGTGTTGTGAAGTAGATTCTATTGTTCATTTAGCTTAGGCCATCAGTTTGCCCTTTTTTAGATTCCACTGAACAGGGAATCTTTTATGGGAGTGTCTCCAACTGGTCTGTTGCTGCACAGTGTCAAAAAATTGTCAACTTCAAATATACTATATAGAGAAGGTCTATACATGTTTCCTCTTTTCTAAATGCTAATAATACTATGAAAATGAAATGGTTATGTACTTATATATTGGAAATACGGGACTAAGACAAAGTTTTTTTACTTCCAGATTTTACTTCTCTCCTCCTACCCAGCATACTACCCTGGCCCTGATGAAGGTGTTGCCATATTGGCTTTTCACCGAAACGCGCGTCGGCATGTTGTCCCAGGAATACGGAACTCTGTCCTAACTACATCAGGACCCGTATTAATACTACCTACCTGGATGAACCTCCCGATCTAGGCAACTTATTGAATATCTATTGTTGCCTAAGCCAGGACTATATGAATGGATGAATGGTAGTTGAATGCTTAAACTAGAGTTAGAGACAATCCCTGTATGAATGAGTGTGCAAGTGTGTCTGAAGTGTGGTCAGTACTGGGTAGCTCTTAATCTTTAACAAAAACTTTTGCTATGTATTTTGTGATATATCAATGTGACTATCTAATTTGCATATGTCTGTCTTCTGAAAATCACTAATAATATATTTAAAAAGAAGAAAAATAAAAAGTATGTATTTTTCTAATATATCTTGTTTAGTCTGCTTTGATTGACCTGGTGTTTGTCCTGTGCAGCGTCAGCCCTTGGGCTAATCACCCCCCCTTTTTGCATCATGTTTGGATCCTCTAACTAGGACCTTTATAAACATTAGGCAGGGTACCTTCTTTCATTTTCTGTACAGTTGTTTTTTTTCCCCTTGGCCTGCCTATATTATCAACAAAACCCTTGGGAAGCCCCCTTCTTTTGTCTTGATCCTCTGGGACTGGTTGAAACAAACAAGTTACATACCTTCGGTAACGCCTTTTCTGGTGGATACAATATCTGTCAGTGGATTCCTTACCTTTTGAATTACCCCTGCGCCAGCATTCCACTGAAACTTTTTCATACCTCTCCCACGTCAACGAGAACGTCACAATAGCACAGCTCCCCTCGTGACTATGTATGACGTCATCGGAGTCATTAGAAGACCTCGTTGGCGTGCTGACGTCAGTTCCACCAATTTTTTTCCGTGCCTTCGAGGAGAACGGGTGAACCGACCACATTTTGCAAATATACACAGTATACAATATATGCACCAATATACACAGTATATGAATGAAAGAAGAAAGAGAACAGGAAGAGTTAAAGCCAAGACATTTCCTAGCGACAAGATTCATAACAATGCAAACAAGAATGAAATATGAGAATGACATGCCCAAAAACTTTTCGGCATACGTAGGTAGACAAAGGAGGCGGAGGGTGGGTCAGTGAGGACTCCACAGGCAGATACTGTATGCACCAGAAAAAGCTTTACCGAAGGTAAGCAACTAGTTCTTCTGACTGATACATCTGCCTGTGGATTCCTCCCCTTTTAAATTGAATCCCCAAGTTGTCCCTCTCCAGGAGGAGGGTGTCCACCCACTTATACCAAAAAATCCTGCAACACAAAATATGCAAAATGGCCGTCCCTCCTCCCCTCCGAGCCTAAGCAATAATGCTTCGCAAAAGTGTGAAGGGAGGCCCAAGTTGCCGCCTAAAAGATGTCAAGCACAGGGACGCCTCTAGCCATAGCTGAAAATGAAGACTTTGCTCTAGTAGAATGAGCTCTAATACCTTCAGGCGGTTCCTTCCTGGCCAAAGGCGTAGCAGATCTTGATGCACCTGGAGAGCGTTTTCTTGTGAACAGCTTTGCCCTTCATTCTTCCCACGTAACCAACAATGAGCTGACTGTCCAGCCTCAAGTCCTTGGATCTATCTAAGTAGAAGCTGACCGCCCTTCTAGGGTCCAGGTGGTGAAGTCTCTCCTCCTCCTTGGAAGGGTGAGTGGGAGAATAAAAGATAGCAAAGATGATAGACTGCCCCAGTGAAAAGGTGTATCCACCTTAGACAGGAAAGCAGCTCTGGTCTAAGAACCATTTGATCTGCATGGATGGTTGTAAAAGGAGGCTTACAACTAAGAGTCTGAAGCTCACATACCCTCCTGGCAGAGGTAATAGCTATTAGAAAAACTGTTTTCAATGTAAGAAGCCTCAATGGACAACTACGAAGATGGTCAAAAGGAGAGCCCATTAGAAAAGGAAGAACCAGATTTAAGTCCCACTGAGGCATAATAAAGGGAGTGGGAGGAAATCTTTTAGTGAGGCCTTTAATGAACCTCATACCTATGTGAGACTTAAACAACGAAGGCTGGTCTGGCAAACAAAGGAAGGCCGACAAGCAACCCTTAACAGTTGCCACAGCACAATCATGGGCCAAAGAAAGTGAAAAACTATGAAGATCAGATAAATGGGCCTTCAAGGGATCAATCGAACTCTCTCCATACCACTTAACAAATCTAGCCCATCTACAGAAATAAACAGATTTGGTGAAGTGTCTTCTGGCTGATAAAATAACATCCACCACATCCGGTGGGAGTGAGAAGGTTGCCATGTTCAATCTCCATATTTAAAAGGAACAATGGTCATGGGGAGGCCTCGCGGGTCCTCTTGTAGCCTGGGCTACTATCATTAGGAGCTGTATTAATCTACAGAAACACTTTTGAAGGGAGTCCTGACGGGACTCACTAAGCAATGTATGGAGGGATACACGGTATGAAGTAACATCACATTTATTAACAGCATAAATGGATCATTATTCAAAAATGCAACAATAATAGTTCTTGTGCTCACACAAAAAAGTGCAAGTGCGTGAAGTGAAAGTGCTTGGTGACATTAAAAGCTTTACATCGCATTGAAAACAAACTATAGAACTCTGAATTATTTATTTGCAATGAGGGAGTTCTGTTTGTGAGGTCGACAGCGTTTCGATCTAGTTAAATAAGGATCATCATCAGGACTGTAGTGTGAGCAAGTAGAATGCAGCAAGAACCAAGCTTGGATCTGGTAGAGGGGTCTTAGTTAGAAGGGTTCGGTGGTGAACCCGGCCATGGGGGTCGAGGAGCTGAGTCTTGCACCTGGTAGCAAAGCAAATCGAAGTGAATCCGGTCAGCTGAAGTGAATCCGGTACCTCGGCTGACCTCGTACCCTCCAGCTCCAATCAGGACGGCTCCAGACTTACTCCGGACTAGACACAAATCATCCTTCATTGACAAAGACCATCACAGCACTATACTGAGCCTGAGGCCTTGGGGAACACCCTCCACATACACATACACATACATATGTACATATATATATATATATACATACACATACATATATACACATGATCATTAGACATTTTGGCCTACTGGCGATGTTAGGAGGCAAGGCTACAAAGGGCTGAGCTGTTTCTGTGGCGATATTTTCAGTTTTAGTTAAGACATGCTGGACTGCCAACTTACGCACTGCACAGTATCAGAGTCACGAGTGATAATTTAAAAGTGGCAGAGCTGGACCAGGATGTGTTTAGCAAGAAACTGAAGCACACATTAAATAGCAAGACTTGAGGAACAGGTTCCCAAGGGAATACAAAATTGTTAAAATCCAGTGATCAGACAATATGCTATGGTCAATGGGAACTCTAAAGGGCACCTGTTCTGGTTTATCAAGAAGAAAGCCTGCTTGGAAGTCTTAATGTTGGGTATTTCTCTTTACCAACAAAATAAAAAAGCTGGTAATTTTTATGGCATGAAAATCGTGAAGCCCAGAACAAAACTATTCATAGAATAAGTGCCATACGTGGAAACATCAATGCAAAATATTAGTTGCCAGAATTTAGGTGTTGCTCGAGTTTTCCAGCAAGCCAGTGTTAGAAAATAATAATTGTTTTTGTGATCTATGAAACGTGCACACTTCTTATGTCAGAGGGGAACTGTTAAATTGTTATTAAAACATTTTACAATGCTTTGTATCTGAATGAAAGAAGCAAATACACTATGGGACACATGCATCAACGAAAATACCGATCGCAAACGGGCAGATTCGCAGAATCTGCCACTTTGCGACTGGTATTTTTGTATTTGGAATGCATCAACCCAAATGCAAATTCCCAATTTAAGTAATCGCAAAATTTGCGATTACTTAAATTGCAAATGCATTTAGGAAATCGCAAATTGCGATTTCCTAAATGCAATGCATGATGCAATTCCAAATTGCGAATTTGCAATTAGGGATCACAAATTACCATCAATTGAAACTTGATGGTAATTTGCAAAAACTTTGAAAAATGCATTTTAGTGTAGTTTCTTGTTACACACACACACATGCCCTTGGGACATGTATGTGCGCAACATGTGGTAACATCTCAATTTCAGAGGTGCAATAGGGTGTCTTTTTGGCACCCTTGAAATTGCATGCGTAATTTGCGAGTACCTATTTGGTACTCGAAAATTGCGAGTACCAAAATTCATTCCTATGGGCCTGTAGGCCTATAGGAACGAATGGGAAGCCATTCCTTAATTGCGACTCGCATAGTTTCACAGTTGGCTTACCTTTATTCTCTTGCTGTAGGACCCGGATCTGTCGATTTTCTTGTTGGATTCCTAATACTAGCGTAGACCTAGGGCGATGTCTTGCTACCTCATTAAGTTCTTGAATTTCTTCTTGGTACTGAAAAACAAGATGGAAAATAAAAAGAGATATGTAATTGACAACACAAAAAGTGCATGAACATTAACACTTTGAACTATGAAAGCAATGACTGAAGATGTGATTATTTCATTAAGTTGTTTAACAGCGACATAGACAATCAACTTAAATTCAAGTAAACCAAGCCCACATCTTTAATTCATCCTCTGAACTGCACAGCAGACTAAAAACAAGTTTAGAGTTAATACCTTGTTCGGCACACCCGGAGGACACCAATGTCAATCAAATAAAGAAATTATCTGATATCTCATGAGCCAATCTAAACGTGTTACACTATTTATTATAATAATCGTTTCAGTACAAGTTGAGTTTCAGCACAAAGATGCACCAGAAATTAAACAAGCATTCATCATGCAATCCGTCTCGCCTTTGGGACTCTATATATATTTAGCTAAGCAGCACAGTAGCCTGGGTGCTGAAACATCTACTGTTCTTTAACATGGAGGAAAAGTAAGCACCAAACTAGGTGACATGCCAGGTATGGGAACACATGGAGAGAAATATTGCCTTTCGGCTGGAAAGCTCTGTTTTAAATATAAAATCAGGACCTTCGGTGGTCATATCACTGAAAATACAAGATTTGAAAAAATATTGTTGTCTACGGGAGCTCGTTGAAGACAATTTCTACGGACAGGAATCTAGAGCATGCTAAAGGAATTCTGGTATTTTTTTTTACTGACCTCTGCTGGTCGTGTTCTATCAAGAATTTTAAATAGAGGCAGCTGCCAGAAAAAAAGTCCATAAGCAGAAGCAAACAAGTCCCACGGCTGATCTCCAGAGCCCACAAAGGACATACAAATATAAGTATATACTAAAGTATATGCAAGACGTCTCGAATGCTCGACCTAAAAATAGGGGTTGCACCAAAATATACCAGACCCCTACATAATACAGGCATGACCCACAAGCAAGAGAAATGCATAAAGGGCTGTCCACGTAGTGGGGGCAGGCTCAAATATCAAGTTAAATGCTGTGACTCACATTTACTGATATAACGTTATCTTGACACAATTTGCTCCGATAGACCTGAGTACAGTTAAGCTAGAACTCAGCCGATGCAAATCGGGCTTGCCGGACGACCCATGCCCTCCCAAACTTTGGAGTCGCATAGCCGACTTTGTGGCCCCCACTATTCAGCATATATGGAATTCATCCATCTCTTCGGGGACATTCCCGAATATCTGGAAACATGCTACTTTACTCCCCCTAAAGAAAAAACCAAATGGGGACCCCAAGGACCTCAACAATCTCCGCCCGATCTCCCTCCTGGCAGCGCCAGGCAAAATGCTTGAGAAAGTTATCCAGCGCCAATTGAATCAATTTATTGAGCAAAACAATATATTACACGAGACACAATCAGGCTTTAGACCCGGTTTTAGCACTGAAACAGCACTAATTGAGGTGGCCGAGTCAGTGAGGTGGTTGATGTATTCGGGAGACTCAGCTATATTGGTGCTCCTGGATCTGTCGGCCGCCTTTGATATGGTCGACCACAATATTCTGCTGTTGCGACTGGCGAAGCTAGGCATCCAGAGCCAGGCTTTGGAGTGGATACAATCATACCTGACTCAAAGGACTCAGAAGGTGGCTCTAAAGAATGTCTCCTCTTCTCCAAAAGCCCTCAGCTGTGCTGTCCCCCAGGGTTCGGCCCTGAGCCCACTCCTATTTAATGTTTACCTTGCTCCACTCTTCACGCTAATTGCCAACTGGGGGATCAAGGCAATTTCATACGCCGATGACACCCAGCTGGTGTTTCCATATTCAGAGGTGTCAGAGACATCCTTTCTGAGTCTGAAGGGGTGCCTACAAGACGTGGCCTGCTGGATGAACACCAATAAACTAAAACTCAATGCCAGCAAGACAGAGGTGATCTTTTTCGGAAAAAGCCCCCCTCCACCATCTGAACTATGGTGGCTGGCAGAGATGGGACACGCCCCCTCTCCCAGCCACTCAGCAAGAAACCTTGGAGTCCGGTGGGACGACAAGCTGTCCTTTGCTTCACACATCCAGCAAGTGGCAGGTTGCTGCATGAGCAAATTGAGAAATCTTCGCAAGATTCTCCGACTTTTACCAACTAGCTGCCGAAAAACTGTAATCCCTGCCACAGTTACTTCAAGGCTGGATTACGCCAATGGCTTGTATCTGGGCTTACCAAAGTATCTTATACGACAACTCCAAATGGTCCAAAATGCGGCTGCGAGACTTTTAATGAGGATTCCTTACAAACACGCTATCTCTCCTCATCTCCTTTCCCTTCACTGGTTACCAGTGGCAAGCAGAATAAAATTTAAAGCACTCACCCTGGCTTTTAGATCTCTGTTCGGCAACTGCCCAAATTACCTGAAAGCTAGACTACCAAGATACACCCAAGCCCGGTCCCTTAGATCCAACAACAGTGTTCGCATTACAGCCCCTAGAGCAAAAAGAGCCAGGTTAGGTGGACCAATGTGGCGGTACTATGGAATTCGCTACCCCCTGCTCTCCAACAGGCTCCATCCGAAGCATATTTTAAGCGATTACTGAAAACCTGGCTGTTTGCCCAACCACGCTAGGCACCACGTTAGACGGGCACAACACTGTTGCAATAGCGCCGGTACACCTCCTCGTGAGGTAGCTGTTCGCGCTTTATAAAACTCTGTATTATGTATTATTATAACAGTAAGCAAATAGGGTATAAAAGAAACAGAGGTTTGAGATAGAGGCGCTTTTAATAAAGACTAACATCTTTTTTTCCATTAGTACAGGAGTCTAGATCAGGCGGTCATCCATAAATCAAGAGAAAGGCGCAGACATGTCGACGAGTGGGAGCGAGCCCAACCAGCAGAGGGGAGGAGGTTACAAGACCTAAGTGTCTCAGAGTATTATAAAGAACCTTCAATATCCATCAATATCCGTCGGACCCTTTCAAGGTTTGGACAAAAATAGTTTAGAAAATACCTTGCTAAACATAGAAGACATTGATTCAACAGGGTGTCTTGCTACACTGGTCTGGGTTGGCAAACTCCATTAGATTTGCCTGTTAGCAGAGACAACTCACTCGTACTTGTCTAATTGTTAGAAGAAAAAAGAAGCATTGGCATATCCATTAGGTCTCGCATTTGGGACCTTAGAAGTGTTTAGCCATGCAACGGTTGATGTTGGTGCACCAAGGATATTGTGCTGCATAACTAAATACTTATAAGGTCCCAAAAGCGAGACCTATTGGATATGCAAATGTTTGTTCTTTTTTCGGTGCTGGCATCGAGCTGTTCAATAATTTAATTTACTAAAGCAATAAACTGTAGCCAACACATATTTGAAGATACTAACAATCTTAATGAAGCGTCAAGACATCTTGGCTTCAGTTCATTTCAAGCGATGCAAGCAATCACCTCACATCCTTTTTTCAGGACTTCCCTGGAAATACATCTTCTAAAGGAGGCCAAAGCGGAGAACTATCACCCTTCTTGCACAGACCTAGCACCCTCGACATGAAACTGAACACAAATCAAAGCTGTGCCACTTGTTTTACATTTATATGTACTTACGCGGTAATACACTGGATAGGAAATGTGTTACGCGGTAATACACTGGATAGGAAATGTGACATGGCCAAGAGGACAGCAAGAGGAATTACTAATATGAGGGGAGGAAGAGCTACTGGAGAAAGGCTCAGTGAGCAAAAACCTGGGAAGCTGCACTCCCCAGTGCACAGGGTTGTGATGCCACACACAGAGTAATGGCATACCTTAAACTACGGAAGCTCTGCCTGTGGTTCTGTGCCACTGATGAGACCCAAATCACACGAGGGACAGCCCGCAGATTCTGGGAGAACATGCATGGTGTGGGACAAGCAGGCCGAGGTGGAGCAACGCGCCATCTGCATCTCCATACACCAGAACTACAAGTACCAGCATGCACATCGAAATCCTGGCTTGACGAGTGTCAGGCGAAAGCCTGTGTCATAACAGCTTACCTTAGATGGGGGTATGTACGTGTACACCAGGGTCTGACAGCATGACACACGTTATGTGGGCCTCCCATACGGGTCATGGCCTCTCTCTGGGGCCCCATGTGTGCGACAGCCTCCGGGCGAGGAACACGCTCGGAGCACGATACTGTTACTGAACTTTGTGGGCGGAAAGATGTGTTGGCTAGGATCTGTAACTTGTTAATATGTAAATTCCATCACAGGTATACCTCGTTGTCTTGGAAAGCGCTCCGACACCTTTGGGAAAAGTTTGCTCTATCTAAAAGTGTATTAAATAAATAAATAAATAGGCGGTGAGTGGGTGTTTTGGGAGACGAGCACATAGATGCAGATATGGGTGGGGGTAAAAAGCCCGGTAGGTCAGTGCACATGGGGGTGGATGTCTCTAGAGACATGGATAGCTTGTTAGGTTAATGCACAGGGGGGGTGGATGTCTCTGGAGACGGGGATTAGCTCTGTAGGTTACTGCACAGGTGGGTGGATGTCTCTGGAGACGTGGGATAGCTTGGTGGGTTAAGGCACAGGTGGCTGGATTCCACAGCAGAGGTTTGTCTTTCATTGGAATGTGCAGGGAGAAAAGGAAAAGTTTACAGCCACCCACCCCCCTCCTCTGCACGGGCACCCCTCCCCCACCACATGGAGATGATATTAGCAATGGCTCTAGTAGGCTGCCCCCTCCCTCCCCCACAGAGACTTCAGACATGACTGCTGGGGGAGGCAATTTGGTATCAGGGGGAGATTTATTTCTATGACTCCTGCAGATGTGGACGGACCCTCGCCCTCCCTTCTGTTATGGGGGCAAAAACTCCCTCACTTTCGCCCGCCTGAGAGAACCACATCAAACGACCAGCACGTAAGGATGCGCCTTGTACAAGGCCGACGGTGGGTCCGTTTTCATTTGGGGAAAAAGTGTACCGGCGGCGCGAGGGGCTTGATCATAAGCCCCTCGGAATTTGGCCCGAACTAGTTATTGCCGCAAGCATAAAAATCACGACCCCCATTAGGCAGTGGCAGGCCACGAGTAGCTGGAGCCACCGCTTCCCTAAGATCAGTTCTGTGGCGTCTGTTGAGAGTTTTTTCCGGGGACTGCTTCATTATTATTTTTTTGCTAATCAATCTTAGGCTTTAGGCGCAGCACCGTCACAGAGTCCACGCCAGTACCGCCCTTGTATGTCACTTAGTGTAAACCAGCTTTCGGACTAGATCTTGTTACTGTCCCTTTTTTCAGTAGCTCATTACTCCAACAACGGAGAGGCGGGTTTCAAGACTTTCCGTTAGAGACATGATAGTAAGCAGAGGTTTGGCAACCTTCCTTGCACGACCAGACTCCGGGAAGTTAGCCAAGTATGGGTGTGAGCTTGGGTCCGCGATTTTTAAAATCTTTTCATGAGAGAGGCCTGCACTTTGCAGCGGGACCAACTGATAGTCATGCTCTGGAACCGATTGCTCCTTCAGAAAATAGCATGCAGGCTTCCGAACTTTGTCCGCACTGGTGTACTTACGACAGAGCACAATGTTATGACCAGTAGTAGTTTGCCGGCCCCCTCATTCGTCCCAGCTCATTGTTTAAACTGGAAGCACGCCGCCATGCGCACGCGCTTGTACATCAATAAGCGAAGCGGCATTTTCGTTGCTATGCAACAAAATAGCAGACTGTCCACAGTCCATACGGACATGCGCATGCTGTTTGCTATGGACAAATGGCGAGAGCAGCCATGTTTGTCCATGCAGATGCGTGCCTGAGAGCCCTCAGCAGAATTGATTCCAAAAGGTACTCGCAATTGCGAGAGCAGCGCATGCGCTGCTTTCGCCAGGCGAGACCTACAAACCTGATGACTCCGAATGAAGTCTTGCCGGCAGTAATCCTTTCTCATACTGGTAGAGGACACTACTAGTTCCTTTTCACGACCTCTCTAGCTCCATGAATGGCAAATGAGAAATCTGAACAGGTCATTACTGTCTTCCTTTACTGGCTCCTGTGACGTCCATATTAATTTCATGGCCAACTGCATCATACTCACAGCTTTACAACATAAATAACAATGCCATTGCACCAATGAACACTGAATCATGGGAAGGTCAACATCATCTAAAAGCAGAATTAACTAGTGCCTGGTACATATAGATAAAAAAAAGACAAAAAAAACCCACAAATATGGCCTCCCTTAATTGCACCAATAATGTGGCACGAATTTCAATTCAGAAGTCTTTATTTTCTTTCATTAGGCATTCGATATTTGCCTATTCTGAAAACGAATCATTAAGTTGAATGGACTCTGCTTCTCGTCTACTAAACCATTGCAGGTTATATTTTTTGATCTATTAATTATTCATAGTTTGCGATTGTTAAGTCTGACTATTTGCAGATGGTCACGGGATATTTACGGTGTGAATGCTGGATAAAAATGCAAGTATAAATAAAAATTGCAGGAGGAGCTTTGCGCGGTTCCAAGATGGACGAGTGAGCAAAGGGCTCCCGAGACCCTCTTCACCTCCCGCATCTATCCTGCCACAAATCCTGATTTGAACGACGGCTCCTTATTGCTGATGCCCTGCTGATCCCGAGACCTTTTTTCGAAAATCAATTTGGACGCCGAGAACCGGAATTACTGCACCCTGAAGTTTGCGGCCTACATCGTAGACCATCCCCGGACTTGAGTCCCCGAGGTACCCAGGTGGCAATTGAACAACAACGGCTAGTGTGACACGCCCACAGCCCCTGTGGTACTTTCGGTTTCGGTCATTGTTGGACGGCGTTCTAAGGCCGCTCTACACGACTGTCCTGTTCTTGCTGCAGGTCCTACGTTTGCTTTGGATCTTATCCCTCTCGCCCTTCCGGGCCACCGTAAGCGGGACCATTTTGACCAGATCCCACCGGTTCCATCGGAGTTCATTGCTCAACATGGCGGGCAAAGCGGATACCGAGAAACGGAACACCAAGGGCACGCATCGTGGTGGAGTTCTTCAAACCCAGACCATAGAGCGCTACACTCGCCCAAAAGGGTCCCCAGGCGGAGCGAGCAAGGCTCTTGAGGGGACTGGAGATGGTCCTCCTATAACGGAGGAGCCGACATTGAAGGACATCATGGGCGCCATCACCAGTGTTCGAACGACTATGGGCCAACAATACGAAAACCTTGCTGCAAAGATCGACACGGTGGCGATCGAGGTCAATCTTATTAGGGCGGACCTGGGCAAAATGAATGAGCGGGTCAAGTCCCTGGATATCAAAACTGCGAGCTTGACTACTGATGTCTCGGACCTCCAGGCTGAGGTTCGCACTCTCCGAACCTCCAGCGACCTCTTTGCCCGCCGGCTGGAGGATTTCGAGAGCCGGGCCAGGCGCAATAACGTCCGCATCGTGGGGGTTCCGGAGAACTCTGCAGATGTGTCTACGGACCTTCTGGTTGAGGATCTGGTCCTGAAACATCTTATGCCTAAGGGCCTCAGCAACTTTTTTACGGTGGAGCGCGCTCATAGAGTCCCCGGTGGAAAGCCCAAGCTGGGGGCCGCACCAAGGCCTATCATCGCCAGAATTTTTAATTTTTGAGACCGGGACGCTATCCTGCAAGCCTCACGTACTACGGGTCCCACTAAGTTTGACAATGCCTCAATTAGTTTCTATCCTGACTTCACGCAGGCGGTGCGGAAACAACGCATGGGTTTCACCGGGGTGAAGAGACGGCTCCGGGATATGGGACTAAAGTATGCCATGCTATTTCCGGCCCGCCTGAGGATCGAATATGAGGAGCGAGCGTTCTTCTTTGATCGCCCCGAAGTGGCCAGTGACTGGTTGGACACATTGCCATCAAACCGCACCAGCAGCGAGAGTTCGAGAGATGCCGAAGGGGGCCTGGCTGAACAGGAGTAGTGAGTCTGCATCGGCGAGCCGATTTCCTTGGACTTATAGCAGTGGCTGTGGGATCGATTTGCTTTATAGTATGGATAACCGGGGGTGGGGGGGAATAGGGCCTCTTCTTCCTCCTCTGGGGACTTTCTCTCTCTTCTTGTAGGTTAGTTTAATGGGGCGACAGGCACACTGCAAGTTGGGAGGGCTTTTTGGTCTAACGCAGGGGTGCAGGGTGGGGGTGTGTGTTTTTCGGGGTTCCTTGAGGGTGGTGGGGGGGTCTTTTCTTTTTTGTTTCGCTCGAGACTGCGCTATGTTCTGGCTTTTATTCTGTGTGTTTGTTCCGGGGCGAGGGGGGCGTAGTGTCTAATGCCGGGATGGGGGGTGGGGAGCTTAGGGTGTTAAGTTGGAACGTAAACGGTCTTGGTGATAGGATAAAGCGGGGGATAGTTTTGCAATACTTGAAACGATGAGCCCCAGATGTGATTTTACTCCAGGAGACGCATCTGGTTGGTAATACATGCCACGCACTGAACAGACGGGGCTACCGCTTAGTGGCTCACTCAGGATTTACCTCTAGATCGAGAGGGGTGGGGGTCCTGGTTAGAACTTCCCTCCCCCTGGAGATAGATGACGTAGTGTTGGATGACAGGGGCCCCTATGCGGCTATCACGGGTCGGTGGGAGGGAAAGACGGTCTCCATTTTGTCTGTGTATGTTCCCCCTGGCCTGCAAACCACCCCATTGGCTGATTTGGGTAATGTGATCCTGGGGTTTCCTGACGGCATACTGGTAGTGGGTGGCGACTTTAATTCTGTAGTCAGTGGGGATGAAGACCGTAGCCCCCCTAGAACTCTGCCCGCGGCACAGCTTTGGCTTAGGAGTCTCCTGGACACGTTTGGTCTAGTTGATTGTTGGAGGCAACTGCACCCTGGACAGCTCCAGTATACTTTCTACTCGGGAGCCCATGGGAGTCTCTCGAGATTGGATTATATTCTTGTACCAGCGGTGCAGATGGTCTCTGTAAGGGAAATCGGGCATTTGGCCAGGGGGATCTCTGACCACTCTCCGCTCTGGCTTACAGTTGACGTACAGTTGGGTGCCGAGGGCCGGATCGCTCTGATCAACCCCTGGCACCTTCGTAATCCCAAGATTAGGTCGGAGGTGGTGAAGTGTATGGACTACTATTTCGCTGAGAATGAGGGATCGGTATCCTCCCCCGTTACATTGTGGGAGGCATATAAACCAGTGATTCGTGGCCAAACTCTGTCCCTCATTGCCAGCGAGAGGAAGCGTAAGAATGCTGCGGTGGTGGACCTAGAGAATGAAATCACTGAGTTGGAGAGGCAGATGGAGTCCGGAGTCACCCCTGAGTTGCTGCACTCTTTGGCCCTGAAACAGTCTGAATACAAGGCACTGGTCACTGACGCGTCAAGGCGATGCACCGTGAGCAACAGGGACGTTTGTATGATGTTGGGGATAAGGCGGGAAAGTTGATTGCCTGGTTGGACAAAAGGGATAGATTGAATCGGGTGGTGCCTGTTGTTGAAAGGATGGATGGTACACGGGTCGTGGACCCGATTGATATAGTCCAGGTCTTTGCCCAGCATTTTCAGGCGGTTTATGCGCCGGTCTCCGATAGGCCGGAAGAGGACTCGCATTTATTACTTCGGGATATCGCCTTGCCTAGCCTGTCGGATTCGGACAAGGAGCTTATGGAGGTGGACTTTTCCCCCGATGAAGTAGCGCTCGCTATCCGTTCACTTCGCTCTGGGAAGGCCTCAGGCCCGAATGGCATACCAGTGGAGTTGTACAAACTATGTCCCGACAAAATGGCGCTGTATCTTCGTCGGATGTTCCTGTCATCGGGAGATCTCGGATCTCTTCCTCGGGATCAGAGATTGGCATCCATTGTGGTCATTCATAAAGATGGCAAGCCCCGTGATCATTGCTCATCGTATCGGGCGATTTCGCTTTTGAATGTTGAACCTAAAATTCTCGCAAAACTTTTGGCAAATCGGCTGATTACGGTGATTGCTGACTTGATCCATCCGGACCAGTCTGGATTTATTCCCCATCGTAATACCGCGCTGAATCTTCGTCGCTTCCATGGCGTCTTGGCAAGGGTGGGGTCTCTTAAGGAGCCGGCCATCTTGGTTTCACTTGATGCCTCGATGGCCTTCGATACGGTGGAGTGGCCATATTTATGGACAGCCCTTGCTACGTTTGGTTTCGGCCCTAAATTCATTGGGTGGATCAAGCTTTTGTATGAGCAGCCACTGGCGCAGGTGGTAGTTAATGGCAGGGCTTCGGAACCCTTCACCCTCGGACGCGGTACGAGACAGGGATGCCCCTTGTCGCCGCTCCTCTTTGCGCTTGCCCTTGAGCCCCTGGCCGCGTGGCTCCGTTGGGAACCTTCGCTTAAGGGCATCCAATGGTCGCCTGACTTCGAGGACCGGATATCGCTTTATGCCGATGATATATTGCTCTATCTTACCACTCCCCGTAAGTCATTGGGTGTCCTGTTTGATGTGCTAAGTTCCTTTGGGAGAAACTCCGGTTTGGTCATTAATCGGGCCAAGTCCTGTATCTATCCACTCACAGGCGATGTGCCCCCTCTTCCCCGCGTTTGCCCGATACCGGTTACTAGAGTTGGCTTTAAATACTTGGGGATCTACATTTCACTGGATCCCAAAGCCCGCTGTGAGCGGAATTTGTTGCCTCCGCTCTCCCGGCTTCGGTCGGACGTTGCGGCGTGGTGTGGCTTGCCACTCTCCCCTTTGGGAAGGGCGGCCCTGTTCAAAATGATGTCTCTCCCCCGCTTCCTGTATGCCATTCAGAATACACTTGATTTGGTACCTGCTAGCTATTTTCGTGAGATCTAGGGCTTGCAGAGGAAGTTGATGTGGGGCGGGCGACCGCGTATCGTATTGGCAAAATTGACTTTGCCCTGGTACGACGCGGGTATCGCGCTACCTGACATCAAGCGCTACTACTGGGCGTCCCAGTTGAGTGCTGTGAACCACGCTATGTACGGCCCTGTCCCGCACTCGAGATGGACATATGGCAACTGCCCGGGGGCGACTACAATAGAGCGCTCTATTCTAGAGCCGACCGGAAGTACCTAACAGGCCCTACTGCGGTTGCGGTGCGAATCTGGGGAAGTGCGACCGCTGCCACGGGATGGACGGATAAACGGACTAAATCGACCCCTTTATACGCCGCGGAGGCACTGGGTGGCCTGTGGACGTCGAAGGGTTTCGACAGATGGGACCTCATTGGCATTAGCAAAGTGGGCGACCTTTGGGTTAAGGGCAGAGTCAAGACCTTCGAGGAACTCTAACAGGAGTATAAATTGAGTGACAGGGAACATTATCGTTACCTTCAAATCAGTCATGCACTTAACTCGGTTTTCCCGGCTGGTACTACGATCCCAGAGTCCTCTCCTCTTGAGGATAGAGTGCTTGACGGGTACGTCCCCGACAGCACCATATCTCTTATTTACAAGAAACTGGTTAACGATCGCTCGGACCTTCTTTTACAATTGCGGAATGCTTGAACCAGTGACGGGCTAGAATTGGATGCCGAAGACTGGCAGGCGGCGATATCCTCTCCCAAAGAGTTCGCGATTCCGGCACCTCTCAAACTGGTGCAACTTAAGATATTACACCGGGTATATGTCACGGGCCCACGACTGGTGCATATGGGTTACTCTGTGGATGGGTTGTGTAGGCGCGGATGTGGTGTGCTGGCTACATTTCTACATATCCTCTGGGAATGTCCGGAAGTGGCGGTGTTCTGGCACCGAGTGCATGTGGTTATGGGTGAGGTGACGGGTGTTGTGTTATTGCCTGAGGCCAGACGCTGCTTATTGAATGTTTGGGAGCCGAATGACTGCACTGTTGCTCAAACTCAATGGGTTACATTAGGTAATATGGTTGCTAAGCGAGATATTGCCCGGCTGTGGGGTTCTCAAAGGCCACCATCACTCCTAGCATGGAAAAAAAACATGGACTGGTCCATGTTTAGGGAAAAAACTGTGTATGTCTCCCGTGGCAGACCTAAGAAATGGGGAAGGGTCTGGGGTCAATGGAATTCGTACCGTGGAGAGATTTGCACCCCCCCCATTCACCGACGCTCCCGATCCGCTTCACCTCCCTTGACTGTGCGTTTCCGATTCTTAGCTTTTGCTGACTGTGTTGTATTATTTTGCCCCTGGGCCCCCCTTCCCCTCTTCAGTATTTCTCCTCCTTCATATTGTTACACATTCTCCACCCGTCTCCCACTGCCATAAGGGACAGCCAATCTACTGTACAGTAATGCCTCGACCTTCTTTGTGTTTTGTTTGTTAGTTTTTATTTATAAAATATAAAATGTGAAACCATTCACTAATCCTATTTATACCACATGCGTTTACAGGATCATGAGATCTCGCTGCCGGACCTCCGGGTTGTCGGCTGAAGAGCTGTGTATTCTTGTGTTAGATACTGATTTGTGTAACTGACCAGCCTCTGTGGTTGTAGGTCTGTAACTGTATCTTCCTGTCCAAAATAAAGGTTTTCCCCCCCAAAAAAATAATAATTGCAAACGACTCACTGTAGTGGCTCTCCGAATGTATACAATTAGTCCCATTTCATTAAAATCATGAAAATGCGCTAGTCACAGACTCGGAGAAAATAATGTGTTTTAGTCAAAACAAAGTACAAACATTTGCAATGAATTAGGTCTCGCATTTTTTTAGAGTTAGAGCTATTGGGGTTGTGAATTACAATGTCTTTTAACTACGTGTTTTAGTTTGGAGTCTAGTGGATGTATGAATAGCAGCACAGCTGCAGCACTACCTAGAGGACTTACAATGAGGAATTATCGACAGGACCAGAAAAGCAGCTGCAGCACTGGCTAGAGGACTAAGAATGAGGAACTACTGATGAGCCTAGAGAAGCAGCTAGCAGAACTGCCTAGAGAACTTAGAATGAGGAATTATTACCTTACACTATACTTCAAACTTCAAATTAAAACCTCATTACCACATGTAATATAACCTGAAAGAAAAATTTCACAACCCATCAACCACCTTTCACACAGCATAACATAAAGAAATTAAAAGGAACAAATACAATTTTGCACCAAGCTAACCACCCGCCGTTATTTTATAGAATTTGTATTTCTGGCACAGTAGCGCTCTCCTTTAATCTTCTTTTTTATTTTAGAGATCTTCCCCAGTGCAACAGGGCCAGACCTTTGGGAAAGTAAGTGCACTTCAAAAAATATAGCATAACCTCGAAGATTATCATTCCTCTTTCATAAGAAGAATACCTCAACGACCTTTTTCCCCTTTTAGAAATGACCCACAACCACTCCATCACCAGACAAAATGAGTCCCAAAATCATACAACTACTTAAGGAAAGCCTGACCTGCCTAATTAAAAAAAAAATACAGAGCAAACTCTCAATTGTACTCCAATAGCCTCTGACAACAAGCAGCCATATACTGCAATTCAGTGCCACCAGTCATAAACAAGCATTTACAATGCAACGGTTTCGCCTTTGCAATGCCTCTGTACTTCCAGGTCGTGCATCTAAGGATGGAACGAGTACAGAAGAATTCACTTTAATAAACTACCACGTTTACTTCGACACAAGGTGAAGATTTTAGATGCAGTTTAGGGGCACTGGTCATGGTCCCCACGCAAGAAGACAAACTAACCTCCTACCTCTGGTTTTAGCTACAGGCGGCCATAAATGCCAGTACCTGCTGTGCTTATGACAGCTACGTCCCTAAACATTTGATTTAATGGCCACACTCAGCTTGATTGATGTGGTTCCCCTACTCCTTTTCAAATGCCTTTCCGCCACGTGTGATCCTTGACCAATAAAGCGGAACACGCGCTCAGTGTCTTCTGCATGTGTGTCGTTTTCTTGCGGGTCACTCTTTGATGTTTGTTGCCCCTGATGGTAAATGGTTCTCGCGTCTTTGGTGCATTTGTGCATATTTATCAACACTTAATTAGCAACACGACCCTGTGTGAGGGGAAAGGGTTCAGATATATATGCGTGTCAAAGTTGTAAAGGCCGGTGCACGAAGGGGCAGGGAAGGGTACCAAAGATACAGGTGCGTCCGTGCCTGTGACACCTGTTGCAGCGGTGACATGGGAGGCTGTCGGAAAAGTTGCACTGTGCCCAGATAGAAGCTGTGTGTCACCTTCCCTCTAAAGGACGGTGTGGGGTGGGGCGGTGCTGTCACTAGCACAATGTGATAGCTGTCACTGTAAACAACGTGTTCACACACCCGATGCGCTCCATCCCTGTCGGCGCAGATGTTCCTTCCATAGTACAAGACAGTATGAACATAGAGCTGTTCGACGCCGTGATCCATTGGTGCAGCAGGTGCAGTGGCACCGAGGCCCAGTGCCTTAGTGTGGTGGGGGGTGCATTTCCTCTCTAGCACTAGGGCTCGTGACACACTGGGTGCTCTAATGAGTGCACACATGTTTATAAAAACAAGTCAATTGTTAAATATTAGTTTGCTGCAAATGAATGCTGCTCAGACGGTTCACGTAATCCAGGATCTTCCATCTATTTGCTTCATGGTGTGCTACCAATGAAGTATAATGCTTGACAGACACATGGCCAACAGTTCCCAAAATAACTTTGTGTCTGTAAAGTGACAAACGTTTCTCCTGTGGCCGTCGCCAGTTCACATTCTGAGTCTCGTGCTTCCATTTCTCGATAACTAAAACTGCCTTTTCTGTACTAAGTATTTGCCTTAAAGGATCATCAGATGTCTTTGAACACTAGCTGTCAAAGAGGACAGTGTTTGACGTCGTTATCCGGATGAATGCAAAGGTAATGCTGTCACTTAACTTTATAGTCACAACTTCACAAGTTATTTTAGTCTAGTACTTAATGTATGATAGCCCGATAGCAAGAGGAGCCCGTTTTAGAAACCTGATACTGGTCGTAGAGTAACATGATTTGTGGTTTAGTTAACGTACGTAAAAAGACTGTTATTGTGATTTCACAGGAAAGTTCATAGAAGTTGCCATGTCGCTTCATTGCTTCGTGTGAAATGGCTGTCCGTTACTGTTAACGTTTATAATCATTCTTGCACGTAGTCGCATTTTGTAACCATCGACTGCCGTACCATTTTACCTTAAACGCTGTGATTAGATGACTCTGCTTCTAATTTAACGCGACACTATCGCCCATATTTGCGTTTACTAGATTTCAAGTAAAATAGCAGTAATCTATATTTAGCGGCGGGTGAGCTGTACACAGAAGCGATGCGCACAACAGCTGCCGAAACTGTTCTGCTAGAATTCCATTGGCATGCCACCGTATTTCTTGCTCCGCCTAGACTGTCAGCAACAAGTGTTGTGGCCAATTAACTGAATCATTAAGCAACACCAGATCTAATGCGTCTAAAATTATGCCGGGCTACCCCCAACACTTGTACTCACTTGCTGGGCAAACCCCACACTCTGACCTCACTTCCTGGGCAAACGGCGACGGACAGTGGGCGGGCGGGAGGGAGGAGGCACGGATAGTAGGCGGGCGGGAGGGAGGAGGCACGGACAGTGGGCGGGCGGGAGGGAGAACTTCGAGAAGGCACGGACAACGGGACGGCGAGAGGGAGCGTGTGGGGGGCGGGACTTAAAAAAAGAGTCAGAAACGCCCACGATTCGCGTTCTGACGGGGAAAGAGTGATGGACAACCTTGTCTTCCAATGGTTAGCCTCCATTTATGGAGCTAGCCAATGGAAGAAGGGGCGGTTTCAAGTCCCCACTACTGAGATAACATTAGATTTCGCCCTGGGCAGAGCAACAGCTATGCAGTTGCTACGGCCAGGTCGAAACCTAAAAACTATTTTAGGGCTAATCTATTTTATTTGTGGGGTCTTGATGCTCATAATATTCTTTGTTGTGAACTTCGAAACTTTTTACACTTGTATCCATTACACGTGCGTTGTGAATTGTGACAGAGTTTGGGCAGGAGACACAGCTCCAAAAAATTATATTTTTTGTGAATTTATGAAATTAAGTTGCTAAGGAAATACCATCCAGTCTTGTAAGAGGGGGTATACTGTGTCTTTTACCACAATTTGAATGGATAAATCATTTAATAAGTGCTCTTTAACCAAGGCCACGAATAACCTGTGTTTCCTTGCTCTGCAAATTATATACCCTTATTTATGAAGGGAGTAGGTACCCATATATTTTGCAGTAATGGATCTGACTGGCATCAATCAGTCATTAGAAGGTTAGTAAACACCACCTTTAATCTTACAGTAGACATTCAGGGAAAAGAACACAAGCCAAACTGTATTTTGACAGCTTTGGACTACATTAAGCATGCCTTCATGCTCCTTAGTTGAAAGGGGACTTGTGACCTATTGTTACTTATTCATCTGATGGCCCCTTTAATTCAGCTTCAAGAATCCGAGCCTTTCAAATAATGAAAATCAACTCAATGAAACAGAATCGTGTATAAATCACCACATAGCTACTTGGAAACAAACAGCAAAGTACAGAGCGTGGAGACATACAGCGACTGTTACAAGTCATGTCCTTTGATTGGCAAGAATGAAAGAGGGGCCAAAAGCTTCCCAGGCACTGCTCATGTGAACGAGAAGTTGTCACCGACCCCAAAATATTCATACAATTCAAAAGCGACCCGGCGACTGCAGCACTGGCTTGGAATTTCCATGCATCGCCGTTTTACTTCCACAAGTTGTTGCACGCATTGGTATTCCCAGTTCCACATTTCTAGCATCACACTCGAAAGAATACGGGAAAAACAAAATGACATGCAATTTGTTTAAACAATAAACTTGTGAATATAGCTAAGTGACATTACACAGCAAATAACTTGCGTGGGAGGGGTTGTCGAGTACATAGATCAAGTGCCTGTTTTCGTCAGTTACATTGCGTGAAATTGAATCTTTCTCTGGATGTGTTTCATATGCCAGTCTAGCGTGCATCTTGTTAACCAGTGTCCAAGTCAAGACGCCTTGTGCATTGCTCAACATATGCATCCGAAAGCTTATGTTACAGTGGCTGGCGGAGCATCAGGAACTATTTCAATCACATCCACTGTCACTCCTCTGCAGCCACCGGGTTCCCATAGCTGTGTCTTTACTTAGAACAGCACAAAATAATTAAATGTAAATGTACTCAAGACAGTTTGTTTAATTATACTGTACTGGCGCCATTTTTCACTGACCTTTGGATCACTTGACAAATGCAGACACAAAATTTTGCACAAACTGACCATGTGGTATGTTTCAAATTTGGACGTCATCAATGTAATAATGTTACTAAGAATGAAATCGGCCTGGGCAACAGAGTAACCCATCTAGGGTACATCATAACCAATCAAGCATCACATATTTTATTTTTCTCATTGAACTCAATCACCTTATAAATGTTTCACTGTATTGGGCCTTATCTATGACCAGAGACCCTGAAATTATGCGATGTTGCCGCTGCAGCGATGTTCGCCTAATTATAGATTTGACACATGTGCCACATAACTCATCATGTGCTGCATAATCACCAGATGGTAAAAAAAACTTTGTTTCTAGCTTAGACATTTAAAAAGTTAGTAAAACAAACATTTGCAATGCAATAAGGCTCACAATTCCGCAAGTTTGAGCTATTGTCCTTACAATGCCAATAGCTTAAACTCGCTTAAATGCGAGACCTATTTAATTGCAAACGCTTGTTTGTTTGCGCTACTCACGTTTACTTCCTGTCTCTTTTTGAGCAGCATTTACTCCAATATTAATGAAAAGTCGGGTAATTTATTAAAGAGCCTGAGCTCCGCGCCTGCATGCCTTGAACTTTTATTTATTTCAACTTTGCTCGCGTTTCCTTCCAGTCGCCTCTTCAGCAGCATTGACTTCAATATTAATGAACCGCCAGGTAATTAGGAGCCTGAGCTCCGTTTCTGCATGCCTTTGTTTTTTCATTTATTTCACGTTTACTCGCGTTCCTTTCCAGTCTCCTGTGTAACTAAAAGCCCGAGCTCCGTGCCGTCATGGTTACCGTGGAACAGTGTATCCTGCACTCTGCCCGAGCAGATATCAACTGCTTCTGTCTGATCCTGCCCGGGGCTGAGTGTATTTTCCGAAGAGAGCCGAAGGCCAGGGGATACCTGATCCCAAGGGGATACCAGATATTACACAACACCGGCAATGCTCTTAACATGAAAAGTACCCGCACTCCCTTCTAAGACTGTTCTTCTGCTGTGCGCACGCTGGGCGGATTTCTGATGCCGATTCCCGTGGTTTCCCCTCTCTCTCTCTCTCTTCCGAACTGTATCCCTTTCTAGTGGATTGGAAAGAAAGATCCGCCATATTCTGCTTTACCACGCCCGGGAGCAACACCATTGCACAGGCACAGGCTCGGCAGTGCTGCTGGATACATATTGTACACTTGGATCCTTCCAATTCCTGTCTGCCCCCACACACGCCAAAAAGGAAAGGAGGAAGTTGCCCGTGAATAGAGCAGTCAGGAGGACAGGAACAGACAATAGCAACCAAGCTAAAGCGAAGGCACGAAATTAAAAAAAAAATCAGTCAGAAGAAAAAACAAGTCAGGTCCCGGGCCGCGCTGTGATTGGCTGACGTCACGGGGGTGTCCCGGGCCGGCCAGCCAATCACAGCGCGGCCGGGAATGACGTCACGGGGGTGTCCCGGGCCGGCAGCCAATCGCAGCGCGGCCCGGGACAAAGGGGCGGGGCTTAAAAAAAGCACCAGAAACGCCCCCGAATCGCGTTTTCGTGAGAAAGCGCGATTGACAGCCTCTGCCTCCCAATGGCTAGCCTCCATTTATGGAGCTAGCCAATTGGAAACAGAGGCTGTCCTAACCTCACTACTAAAAACAAAAGATTTCGACTGGGAGGGGCTTCGCCCCTCGCCAAAAGTCGAAACCTAAAAAGCACCTCCCAGAAGCCATGCGGTCATGGTAACAGAAGCCTGTGAATATCAGTAGCCATCTCACCCATTGGAACACCATTGACAGGTACAGTCCATAAAAGGGTATCCACTCTATAAATGCTAATGCTCAGATTTGCATTTCCACAACTTTATTAAAGGTAGCAGATGTGGCATAAGGGTCAATACTGACGACTTTGGAACTAGGGAAACTTGAGTCTCGGCATCGGCTCAACATCCTGTGATTCTGGGCAAATCACTTAATGTCCTGTGTCTACCTAAAAAATGAATGTATTCTTATGTAACGTAAATGGTGCTCCAATACATTTGGGTCGAGTTTGCGCTATATAAAACTGCAACAAAAAAATTAAAACTGCAACAAAAAAAAAACGTGTATGTAAATCCTTATTAAATCACTCATTCAATATAACCCACCAGGTCAGGTTTGCTGTAGGGGAACAGGCAATGCATCCGATGCAGCTCACGTGCATGCAAACTACTGTGATATTTTCGAAACTATAAACATGCATATGCAGCACGTTCTGCACAATTTAAGATTTATATTGTTAATTAGAGCATAGACAAAATGTTTAGCCAAACATGCAATATTGCAGAGCGCGAAACATATTTGTGAATCACTCTCATTGACTTAGGTAGGGAATGAAACATATATGCAATTGAAGATCCAAATATATTAAATACATTACCAAAGTCACAATAAAGAATACCTGTTAAGTCTTATAAAGCCTGCACCATATGAAAACATGAAAGAGGGGACAACCAAGGAAACTCATGAATGAAGGAACACGTGCATACAACGTCCGTTGACAAATCAATTATAAACCCCCTGACTGATTTTACTGTACATCAATAACCATAACACACTGGAAAAAAAATGAAAATACATCAAATAGAATTCTTTTAGGCCATAACTCGCCTAATACTAGAATTACATATATAGCTACCTTTCTATTGATCAGACCAATATCTGATAATTAATGAAAAAGTCAAAATTCACTTTTTTCATAGGCGGCAGGTTAAAACCACCAAAGACATGGCCTGGTAAAGTAGCTAGTGGCACTGACCAGCATAATTCATACACAATCTTTTGTTTAATAGAGTAATGAAGGAAGTGCTTAATTTGTAAAAATCATCGCACTGCTACAATTGTGTACGGTACAAAGCACACTTCCTTTAGTTAGCAGTCATCCAAGCAGGGAACTGTGAATAAAGCACATTATTTATGATAGGGCTCCCAGTTTTTAGTTTTTACTGATTTTTACAGATAAATACAGACAGAAAACTATTTTCCAGTCTGTAATTATTTTTAAATACAGAAAAATATGGAAAATAGGTCCTCTCTGAATGTTTTTTTCTACTGTCAATCATAAGTGCCAGGTCAATAGATTGTAAGGTAGGGGAGATGAAAAAAGAAACCAGATTTCCATATTAAGCTTAATTAAGTGCCGATCTATAGTTATTAATGCTATTGAACAATGCAATTGTTTTAGATAAAGCTATTGCACTGTATACTGCTGAAACCTTTTGGACATTCAAATGCGAATATATATTTATCAGTCAAATAAATACTCATAGCAGATCATTTATACAGAAAACTCAAAACAAAAATGGATAAATACAGAAAAAATAAGCAAAAAATAAATATGTATAAATACAGACGGTAATGTAGACAAAATAAATACCATAAAACTGGGAGCCCTATTTATGATCACAAATTGAAGAGGGAGAGAGCAAAGCAGGGACGGGAGAGGACAGGCAAAAGGAAGGAGAATAGAGAAACGAGGGGGAGGCCTAGGCAGGCTGTCCAGGTTTCATTGCTTACAGGAGAGGAGTGCTCTTCCACAAAATGACCTCCTCTATTTACCTCTGCCTGTGCATACCACAGGGGGAGGGTGACTTCTGACCAGTCATGAAGGAATAAGGGGAGAGCCACTTTAGAAGACGGTTGGTACCAATTGTTTGCCTACATTTATTAAAATAATACAAATGACCGCTGTGCTGCGCTGATGAAGCCACAAAGGTTTAATGAAAGCAACCTGGAAGCGAACATGTGAAGAAGATGGAACCGGAGGCAAAGCTTAAAGAGACGTGATACATAGCTGCCAAGGTTTGAGATTGCTTATGTGTGACATTTTCATAGTTTTAGTGTACTTATGAGTGACATTCAATGATCAATGTGTGACACTTAAGAATGACACTTTCTTGCGAGTAAAATCAAGCAGTGAAGTCTTTGGAGATAGATAAATATCAGAAGTTACACCCATATGAGCAGCGAGAAACTGTAAGAAGATTTTAAAACTGCCACAAAGCACCTGAAATAGAAGGACACTAATCGCTCTTTTTCATGTTTTTCATTTATTTTATAGCGCTCCTAGTACCAATGTAGGGGGTCAGAGCACTGTACATCATGCACACATTATATAGAGACAACTAATATGTGTGTAAATCAGTCTAAATGATATGTTACACAAAACAGTGAGGATTACAAGTAGCAGAATCTCATTTCATCCATACTAGTAAGCAGTATATTTTAAGAGTGTTTAGTCTGGAGAAGCACAAACTCATGATTTAAAAGGTACCGCGGTGGTTGGTTTTACTTTAAACATTATACTTCTACCCCAACTAAACCATTTAGCAACATTAGTATAAGGATAGTCTGAGGGACAAAATAGCGCTCGGCTCAAAATTATAACACGCAGTTTGAATACAGATCCTTCGGTGTAGTTCATAAGAATTTGTGCTATATTTGGATTGTAATTTAGGATTGTAACTTATGAAGTGTGATTAAGAAAAGGATCTCTGTGACAAAATCAGTAACCCACTGAGCTACCCACATAAAATGCACTTTAGTGATCTGCATGTAAACGTTCTTTGCAGCAGGCATATTAACCCTCTGTGCTGCTTCAGGATGGGTGTGAAAATACATTGGTTAATCAAAGAGAACTAGCTATGTCTGTATGCTATGTGTCTGCATGGGAAACCATTTGGTTTAGTATGAAGGCCCTCACCCACCAACCTAGTTGGTGGCATGCTTGATCATCGGGCCTCACCCTAGGCACCGAGTGCGCCTCAGGTGTGCTACGACGCCAGATTACTACGGAGCGGATTTTTGGGAAAGTGAGTGTGCTGTGCATGTGTGTTGCGTGAGATTTAAAAATTATGTCCTTGGGGTCCCTAACGGTTACTTTATTAGTGGGCCCCAGGCAGAGGTTAAAAACAAAGGCTTGGGACGTGTAGGGATTGACTTATGGTCTCCCACGTCCAGTGTGGTCGACTAGTTTCAGCTAGGCCTTTTTATTAAACTGACTTTCTTCAGGACCTATGTGTGGGGGTGTTACAGGGATCTATGTGATTATCGGTGCCCCGTATGTGAATCACGCGCTAAGGTGCTGATATATGTAAGAGGTATTTCCTCTCAGTTTGTACTCCTGTTTACAGAGGACAAAACTCCCTGGATGTCCGCCGGAGGGTTGGGACTTATTAGCACTTTGGCTGTGTCTCCAGGCCCAATGGAACACCTGTGATTCGGTCGCAAGGTCCGAAAATACATTACCTGAAGAGAGAGGTGGCCCCACATTGTCGTAGTTAAAAGGGCGGATTCCCATGTCATACTCACTCGCAGGCGGAACCAGCAAATCAAAAGTAAGCGGTCCCAGCACTGGCTGCAACTCCTTATAAATACACAGAACACAAGGGCCTCCGCACTGCATGGCGTAAAGTAAAAGCTAACTGAAAATACATTCAGGAGAGGGAAACCTGGCCTATAATGCAACGCACGGGCCCCTGCACCACAACAGCTGTAACAAACAGTACTCTACTATATACATTTAAAAAACGGTTCGTACCTTAGAAGTCGAAACAACATAAAAACTATGGGAAACAGAGGCCTCTGCACTTCGAGTTAAGCCTGCAGCAACCTTCACCGAAAGCCAGGCCTCCGCAAGCGTCGGGCTACCCTGAAGAGTACCTCTGTCGAGGTCAGGGAGGACAGTCAAACCCTTACTGGTGGAAGCAATTCCAGGGGGCCCAGTTCCATTGACAGGAAATAAAACAAGCATTTGCAATACAATCAGTCTCACCTTTGGGACCTTATATGTATTTAGCTCTGCAGCACTTCACCCTGGGTGCTGAAACATCTACTGTTCTTTAATATGGAGGGAATGTAAGCACCAAACTGCGTGGCACGCCAGGTATGGGAACACATGGAGAGAAATATTGACTTTCAGCAGGAAATGGTATAGTCAAAAGCTTTGCTTTTAATATAACATCAAAGCCTTCAGTGGTTCATATAACTGAAAATAAAAGATTTGAAAAAAATATTATTGTCTACGTGTGCTCTTGGAAGACAATTTCTATGGACTGGAATCTAGAGAATGCTAAAGTGATTCTGGTATTTTACTGGCCTCTGCTGGTCGTTTTCTATCAAGAAAGTTAAATAGAGGCATTTGCCAGAAAAATTTAAAAAAGAAAGTCCCTCAGCAGAAAGCAAATCTGGTATTTTACTGACCTCTACTGGTCTTTTTCTATCAAGACAATTAAATAGAGGCAGTTGTATAGAAGAAAAAATTACCTAAGCGGAAGCAGACAAGTTCTAGGGATGATCTCCAGAACCCACAAAGTACATACACATATAAGTATATACTAAAGTATCTACAAGAGGTCTCGAATGCTCGACCTTAAAAACACATCATGCTGCTGCAGCCTGCGCTGAGTCCAGACCCTGCTGCGTAGTCAATCAATCAATCTATCAGGGGTTTATAGAGCGCACTACTCACCCATGAGGGTCTCAAGGCACTGTGGGGGAGGGGGTGGGGAGCTACTCCGGATCAGTCGCAGAGCCAGGTCTTGAGGTCCTTCCTGAGCTTGAGCAGGATCTGGGATCATCCGATGTTCACAGGGAGCTTGCTCCAGGTCTTGGCTGTGATGTAGGAGAAGGCTCTCCCGCCAGTTCTGTTTCTGCGGATGCGGGGGACCTCTGCCAGGTCGAGGTCGGCGGAGCGGAGGTACCTCTTGGGTACGTGAAGGATACTCTCTCGTTGAGGTATTTGGGTCCGATGTTGTGGAGGGATTTGAAGGCACGGGTGAGGAGTTTGAAGGTGACCCTCTTCTCAATGGGGACCCAATGGAGGGCTCGTAGGTGTTGGGTCATGTGTTCGTGACGTGGTGTCCCTAGGACGGTCCATCTGCAGTCAGGGGGATCCATTTAAAGGTCTAACGGAGGATGCGCAGGCAGTTGAAACTAGTGGACGCGGCGATGTTGATCTGGCGGTCCATGGAGAGGGAGGAGTTGAGGATGATTCTGAGGTTTCATGCATGGTCTGTAGGTGTGGGTGAGTTTCTGAGGGCGGAGGGTCACCCGGTAGTGTCCCAGGCGAAGGTGCAGGGTCCGAGGATGACGACCTAGGTCTTCTCTGAGTTGAGCTTCTGGCAGCTATCTTTCATCCAGGCGGCCACATTCTTCATTCCTTCCTGAAAGCATAGTCTGGTCTCTTCTGGAGTCTTTGTAAGTTAGAGGATGAGCTCGGTGTTGTCGGCATTGGTTACAATGCTGAACCCATGCTGTCCGACGATGGCGGCGAGGGGGGCCTTATAGGTGTTGAGGAGCGTGGGGCTGAGCGATGATCCTTGGGGTACTCCACAGTTGATATCGGTGGGTTCGGAGAGGAAGGGAGGGAGTCTGATCCTCTGGGTTCTGCCATAGAGAAAGAATTGGATCCAGTCGAGGGCAGCTCCTTGGTCGTGAAGTCTGACTGTGACCGTGCAATGTTAGACGGTGTCGAAGGCTGCGGAGAGGTCTAGAAGGATGAGGGCTGCAGTGTGTCCCTGGTCCAGTAGCATGCGGATGCAGTCAGTGGCGGCGAGGAGGGCTGTCTCGGTGCTTTGGTCGCTGCGGAATCCAGACTGGGAGGCGTCTAGGATGGAGTTCTCTTCAATGAAGGTGGTCAGTTGGGCGTTTACGAGTCTCTTAGTGACTTTGGGGAGGAGAGCGATGGTCCGGTAGTTTTTCATATCCGTTGGGTCGGCCGTTGGTTTTTTGAGGAGGGGCTTAACCTTTGCCCGCTTCCAGTCGGCTGGGCAGATGCCGGATCTGAAGGAGGCGTTGATGGTCAGTCCTAGTTCGGGTGCGATGGCGGCGGCGGCCCTGTGGAATATGTGCGGTGAGCAGGGGTTCATTGGGGCTCCTGGATACTCATCATTGTCGCACCGATGTGTTAGACGGTGGTGGGATCCCAGGTCACTATTGTTGGCCTGTCGGCGACAGTGGGGGGAGGGGTGGAGTCCGCATCAGTTCGCTGAAGTTGTCTATAGGACCTTGATCTTCAGATGGAAGTAGGAGAGGAGCTTGTTGCTGAGATCCTGCGAAGGTGTGATGTCCATGGCTTCGCTGGGGGGTTTTGCGAACTGCTGCATGACGTTGAACAGGTCCTTGGCGTTTGTCGCCTTGGTCTGGACTTTGTCTCTTATGAAGGTCCGTTTGGTATCTCTTATGCCCTGGTGGTATTCCTTCAGGGCGCTCCTCTGGTTGTTCCATGCTTAAGTGGTTTTCTGGTTTCGCCAGGTTTTCTCTAGGTGTCTGCAGAAGCGTTCGGCTTCTTGTAGTTCTGTGGTAAACCAGGTGGCCTTCAGAGGGCATTGCTTGGCAGGGTGGCAGAGGAGTGCAAGCTCGTTGGCGCAGCAAGAGATCCAGGGGTATAATTCTGTGGCTGTGGCGTTGGTCGTGGCGCTGGGGGTTTGGAGGAGGGTGGTGTTGAGGTGTTTCTTTGTGACCTTGCTCCAGTTCCGTCGTGGTGGGCGTTGGCGGGCTTTGGTGCGGTGGTGGTGTTAAAAGTGAAGTGGACGCAGTGGTGGTCTGTCCAGAGGGGCTGGGTGGTATGGGTGAAGCAGATTTTTGTCCCTCCGTAAAGATGGGGTCGAGGGTGTGTCCAGCTCTGTCGGTGGGCATGCTGACCAGCAGCTTCAGTCCAAGGTTGTTGAGGAGAGTGATGGAGTCAGGCCCCAGAGTAGAATGTAGTCCATGGAGGTGTTGGCGTGGGGTGAGGCGAGCTCGACATTGGTTGTTGCAGACTGGGCGTGAGGTCCTGGTGGTCTGTAGATGAGGGTGCTGCGTAGCGTGGTCCTGGGGCTGGGCTGGATCTGGAAGTGGAGGTGTTCTGTGTTAGAGTGGGGGTCACTCGTGCTGGATCTGAAGAATCGGCGGGGGGGTCTTGAGTGCAATGTGTCCGGGCGAGAGGGTGTTGATCAGGTCCCAGATCTCTACGGCGTACCGGTGCAGGGAGCGCACGTTGAGGAGGATGTACGTCAGGGTTTTGGTGGTGTGTGCATTGGGCTGGCCTTCAGTGGTTGTGGGGGCTCTGTCGATTGTGAAGGATCTGCTGCAGGGTCTGCACAACAACGGTCCATGGGTGGTGTCTGGCGTGGATCTTTTGCGGTTGGTGTATCTTCCGGGATTGAGTGCGTGGAGGGTGGTGGAGTCATAGCTATGGGGCCTGGGAGAGCTAGGGTTCCTGGCGCTGGTCGCGGAGGGTGCAGAGGGGCTTGCCTTAGGTGCTCCTTTGGCGCACCAGCTGCGTGTGTCCACGGAGCAACTGCGCAAGGGTCGCCATAGTAGGACAGGGGGCGGGATCCGAGGTTTGAAGGCGGTAGCAGGGGCTGTGGTGGGGTGGGAGGAGCCGCAGGGGCAGCAACGGCGGGAAACCGGGTCGAGGAAACTAGCACAGTAAATAAACAATCAAGAGGGAGGAAAAGCGATCAAGAGGAGAAAACAATCAGGAAGCAAGCACAGTACAATGTGACACCGTGAAAATAAAGTTACGATTGAGAGTTCAAAGGTTATGAGAGCAACTAGAGACTGGCGGGCTGCAGGCACGAACCCTGCGCAGCTGGGGACTCGAGGCTGCGGCAGTGAGGCAGAGCTGCTGGGGAGAGTGCTGGCCTGGACCAGAGGTCTAGGTATCACGCGTGCTCCCCAGCAGTAGTCGCCATAAGTAGGGGAGGGGGGCGGGATCCGAGTCAGACAGAGTTTGTTCACAGTGAACAGTGAATCACCTGACAGGCGCCATCTGCCCCACTCTAGCAGAGGGCACCAATTCAAGATAGAAAGTTTGTCCATTGTGATCCTCTGCACATTTATGCGGCAGGCGGCAACCAAAAGATGTCAGTGGCACTTCCTGAGATAGTATACCTAATTACTGTCAAGTGCACACCGGTTCGACAAGTAACACCACAGCCCTTTTTAAACTAAAAGTATGTGCACGAGTCAAATGTGCCCTTTCTTTCCCATTTAGCAGAGAATGGGGGGAGTCACGGCACCAACACAACCCCCGCAGCAGTAGGAAAAGTCTGTGCCTCATGCACATGCGCATGCGTACTAAGTAGAAAAAAGTTAGTGAAAGATTGTGCGCTGTCCTGGACTGTGTAAGATAAAAGTTATTTTGAGCATTTTTGCTTGGCTTTTCTTTTATTGAGGAAGCCACAGCTCTGCTTAGCACTTTCCATGAACCCTATATCTGAAATGTGCCAGATCAACTACAGAGGCATCAGTGCATATGATTTGTTTTCATTCCGTGTGAAATAAAAGTTATTGACCAATGGAAGTATGGCGGCGCGTTACTAACCTGCATCCTGTGCTGCCGAGAACAGGGGAGTCACGGCACCAACACAGCCCCCGCAAGGGTAGGAAAAGGCTGCGCCTACTGCGCATGTGTATTTCTACCAACGACAAGGGTGCTTAGTCTGAGGAAATAGTTGCGCTCCACTGGATAATTGGCTAGGTAAGTGGTCTAGGTTTGCTGGTGTGATGCTACTAGGAAAGGGGTGACCCTAGCAACCCCTTGACAATGTTATGCTACGCATACATCTACAAATTAAGCGACAAGACCTGTGCACACACATAAATATCAATAACAAGTAATATGTTGTTAGTATTCTTAGAAGAAAAATGGGCAGTTGGTTTTCGTTGGACGTGTTGCTTTTATTGCGCCAGCCGACACGTGTTTCATTGGAGTGCAATACACTCCAAATCTTCAGGGCTGGAGAAAAACAAAAGGACAATCTAACTGACTGTTCTTTGTCGCTTCTACTGCGCATGTGTGCTAAAAGAAAAAAAACAGAAACAACAAAACTGAAAGCAATTCACACACTAATTGAAATGAAACGGACGCCGCGCTGACAGAAACAAAAAACACGAGCTTTTGAAAAAGTGCTTGTGCTATATAGCAAACCAGTGGGTGGCACAGCAATCAGAATGGCCAGCGAGGGGGCGGGGAACAGTGTTCGATTCTCTGCCTTGGGTCAACATTTTGTGAATTTGAGCAAATCATTTACTCTTCCCCCTGCCCAGCTGGCCTACTAATTTAAATTAAACAAAAAAAGATGGCACACGCTGGAGACAAGCTAATTTAAACAAAAGATAACAAGCAGCATGCGCGAGGCTGCTCGTTCCCGAGGCCTTACTCCATGGGAGTTAACTTGTGAAACAAGCCCAATCCTCCTTTAAACAAAGCACAAAACCAACTAACATCCTCCTAAAATGATGGTTGACCTCGCAAATTACTAAAAAGCCTAAAAATATATAACCAACGAAGAAAAAGGCATGGCGAAAGACGTACCCCCACTACAACTGGGTAATTAGAGGAGGTGGGAGGTAAGAAAACTATATTTACACAAAATCAGCTATGGTGCCGAAACTACACACAGGCAAACAGAAACAGAGCAGGAAACCAAGAAAAAAAGTAGTCCCCCAGAGAACAAAGAACTGTTGTGTGATGAGACAGTCCCTGCAGCATGGGTGGAACGGAAGAGAGAAAGGAGGGACAAAGAGGCAGGACTGACCACTGGTAAGCAAGGATTTTTGAAGGACACTGAAACAAACAAATCAAAAGCTGGGGGATGGCTATAACCCAACATAAGAAATTACAATAGTTCTCTAATGCTCGACCTAGAAATATGCCCGGGATCCAGTCAGATTCTGCCTCCGTCGGCTCCCTGCAGCCCAGTCCTATGTCTGTAGTCTACAATTAAAAGGTAGGAAAAGAGAGTGGAATGAGAGGCAGTTTTATCTGGAGAAAAAGGTATTGAGGATTACCAGTACAACACAAGAGTAACTTCTACTTACTGGTGCGCTCACTCCCCTCACCTAAAGGTTTTTTGGATCATAAAAAAACCACAAGTTGACATTGGGGCGGGGCGGGGGTGGACAGTACCACTTGATCAAGTCAAACTTTCAATTGAAAGCCATTAGCGAAAATTTGCATAAATCCTGGAATTTCCATCGACATGGAGTTTAAAGATTAAAGAAACTACCCTATGGAGCTATTACAGCTAAAACATAACTGAGCATCCAAATATTGTTGAATACTGCCTGGACGGACGCAAGACAACTATGCGCAAGAAAAATAAACATACAAAGGATGGCTATTCAGGTAAAACTTCCTTGTAATGCTGGCTATGGCATGCAAAAACAACAATACTTGCAGCTCACTGACTCCTAATCCTCAACCAGCCCCACCAAACAGGGTTAAGCTGCATCAACAAAACAATCATCCTACCCACCAGCTAGATGTCAATTCAGCCCATGGTTGCAAAAGACGGATAAGGCAATGCTACACAAATTACAATAAGATATCAGGCTGGTTAAAGTCTCAGAACCAGCAGGTTAAAAAAAAAAAGAGTGCCAGGGACAGATCCTGTTCTACAGTGTTCGGTATGTCAAGATATCAGTTTCCAGGAATTTCTGTAGGTTCCTAAAGCAGCAGCGGAGGGCCTGTAGGTTTCAAGATGCATACTCAACCTAGCTACAAAGCAGGATCAAGGCCACTTACACTTTATTGTGCCCTGGAAGACATTCTCCTGGATGCCTGCATTATATGCTTGATATTTCAAACAGCTGGGTGATATTTGGTGTGAGAGGTGCAGTCAGAAGATTAAGAGTACAATTGGGGAGGGCGTGATCTGGCCACGTAGGAAGACGGCCGCTTAATTCCGGAGCTCCGCGCTGTGAGGAGCCCCGGATAGCAACGTGACCTTCCTGTGACCTAAACCTAAGCCCACATCCTAATTCTAACCAGTGGAGGACCGTGGGGCCACACAGTGATGGTTCCCTACTGTGGAATGCCCCCTGGGAATACGCCGTCACTTCTCTGAGAGTTAGAGGCCTGATGAAGCGAGGAAGACGATGAGTAGGGACCGGTGAGTAGGGACCGGTAACCTGAGGAACAACTGCCGAATGGGGGGAGCGCGCTAGTTGACTTTGCGCTTCCTACTAAGCTGTGGTCGTGTGCTCATGATTTTATGAGGTCCAGTGACGTGAAGAAGACCGCAGACTGCGGTGAGGAGGCTGGCCGCTGGGCAGAGGAGCGGCTGCTGGAAGAAAGAAACTCAGGGACACCAAGCCTCTCGGTGTGCAGCGGCTATATAATCTATATTGAAGTTATGCTTCTGACCTCACCTTTTAGTCAGAGCCCCTCCTCAGACGAGGCAGACAGGGCCTGTGCAAACATGATAGTGGGGAGTAAAAGCTACACTTGCCTTTCAGGGTTTTTGTTGTAACCAACGCTCTCACACTTCATACTTCACCGTAACGAGTGAAGGCCCTTTGAATTTCTGAATTTAGGTGGGACGCTGCTTTCCCTCCCTTCCCCCGGATTAGAGGAATCTATACATAAATACATAATTAATACCCACAGTGGCCTGACTGACTGCTGTGGGGCAATAAGACAGTGGACTTCAAAAAGTGTGCAAAGAGACCAACTGATATTGTCGTGAGAGACCACTAGTGGAGGGGACATAAATCATAATAAGTCTTGAATTGAGGTGAATATTGAGGAGACTTGTCATTACCTACCACAGTGAACCCAAAAGAACCTATACAGAACTATTACATACCCCAGTAGACTGCCAGAATAAAAATGTATTGATGCTTTATGCCAAAGACAGCAGTCTGCCAGGGGATGCTTGATCCTTCCCGCTCTTGCTATAGCTATAGCTTGACATAACTAACTGTGACCGACTTGGCACACCCTTCTTTGATGCCATCTAGGAAGGTCTAACACCCACAGATCTCTCTCACACTATTGTCTCCCAAGTCTGCATATCGGGGCCCCGCCTCTGCTTGAGACCATACCATCAACAATAAGCGCACAAGATTGAGTAAACAACCTCCACAGGAACCCACAGGCAAGACAAAGACGCAGGTAATGACCAAGTGCCTCCTCCAATATTAATTCTAACACTAATAATAATATTATTAGCGATCACCATTAAGTTTGAATACTTACTATTAGTCCCGCCTTCAACTCCAACTTCTGCTCTGAAATAAAGCTGAACCTCTTCATAGAAGCTACCAGAGCAATGCAAGGGTGGCATGTAAGCTTTTCACAGGAAACCGCTCCTCAAATCTCTTACGCACAGAGTACACTCCCAGACCTCTTCCATAAAGCAGTTAGCTCCTCCTGCCCATTCGAGCTAATATTAGACGCAACTGTACATCAGAGTAGCTATTACTACTGCTTCTGGGATCTCTCTGTCCATTCCATAAGACCCTGCGCTCACTGGCCATGACACTTGAGACATCAGTGGAGGAAAATAACTTATATACAGAAAAGTTGAGAATGCCTTCAAGCAAAGCGGCTGGGAAGCCTGCAAGACAACTCCTATTTACAGAAGCTCTAATCCAAGAACATACCATCTCAGACACACGGGGGTCACATCTTCGACTCCAAAAACACCAATTGGAGGATATGGAGACATCCATGTCTGCTCTTACAACTGAGACTAAATCTATATGGGCAGACATTGATTGATTCCAGGGCCAAATGGACGGTCTTACAGCAAAAGTTGTAAAAGTGGAGAATCGCCTTGATGCCATACTGAGTCGAGACCAAAACTCCTCTTTCTCAGGAGCAAAGTAATTGACCTGGATGACAGAAGCTGCCAGGATAATTTCAGTTCTTTGGCATCCCCGAAAGAATAGAGGGATCGGACGCCAAATCCTCTCTTAGGGCAAACCTCGTAAAACTGACAGGTCTAACTTTCGACCCACCACTAGAGATGCAAAGAGACCATCGTATTGGACCTCTCAAGACAGAAAAGACCTCATGATCACGCTCGATCAGTGCCCGCTTCATACGCCATGAACAGGCTCACCAATTGATAATGGCGGCTCACACCCATGACCCGTACACATTTGAGGGTCACGAGATGAGAATGGCAGCGGATTTCTCGAAAGAAGCAAATGACCGTCGCAAAGCCTTTCTCTCTCTCAGGCCCCGTTTAAAACAACTAGTCATCAAATATGGCCTATTTGAGCCCGCACGTCTGTGGATCACTAAGGATGGAATATCCAAGGTATTCTTCAACGCCAACTCCTGTTAAGCCTCACTCCTCAAATAATGGAATGTGCTGCTTCTCTGTTGGAGGTCAGATCACAATCAATACAATCAAACTCTCCAACACCCTCTGGCGGACCACGACTTAACTCAAACAGATCTCAAAGCAGAGGACGAGAACTGGACCGACCAAGCCGTTCCTTAGGGAACAGAGCACAGACTGTACAGGCGGTTGCTGCCCTTAAATAGGAAAGAGACAGAGATAAGTCATGTTCCCCTCTGAAATCCGCTTCGTCTGAGGAGGGTGTATCCTGAACTGTAACGGTAGCTGATTGAACTTCCTACACCTGAGGAGGAAACTGGAAGTCTGCTCCCATGTCTGCTGAGAAGGACAGTCGGCTGAGTATACCTGAACTTAAAATGTAGCACTTGTTATAGGCCGTTTCTTGCTTTCTGACATCTCCTACTATCTCCCTATCCTCTTTCATAACTGTGTTCTTATAATAATGCTCAAATGCCATTAATTGTGTTTTTTCAAATGTACTTGTTTGATTATACCTTTACTATTGTATGCCTTGCAAGGCGCGGATTACCCCTTACCCTTCCCCTGATTTCTCTATACCCCTAAATACTAGACCTCCATTGTATTTACTCCCCCTCCAATCCTCGGTTTCTAGCCTGCTCGTTATACAGTGGACTTCTCACCAGCCTCAATACCGACAACATTACTGATAAGGTATGTCTCCCAGTTGACTCAGTTGACATAGCCAGCAAGCGAAGACCCACAGAAAGCAGCCCTCTATACCCCTTCCCCATCCGAGAGTGACGCCCCCGTGCCAGGACCAACAGCTCTCTCTACTTCCCCAACCTCGCCAATCTTCTTTCCTTCTCCCAATTCTAGCCCCTCCTCTTCTCTCTTTCCTATCCCTTCTCACATAATCCTACAATTGAGTATAAGAGACCCCCTTTCCCCACTTCACTTCGCTTCCCTCCCAAAATATTAAGAGCCACTCGGGAGTAGCATTGCCCCTCTCTTCGGCCATTCTTGCTCGTAAGTTTTCCTTCCCTACCTTTCTTTCTCTCCCTCCCACCCTCACATTATTCCTTCCCTAATCTCTACCTAACTTCGTCCTCGTCACCCCCACTTATTTGTCAACTTTCCACCCATCTTTATTTTTTCATTTCTTAACCCTCCCTTCACAACCCAAGACTTCTCCTTCCCCCTTCCCTCTACAATCAACTATCTTTTCCCACCATTAAAGAGCAGATGACAGTGAATACCCCTTCCTCCCCTCACCCACTACACATTGTATCATGGAATGTTAACAGCCTCACACACTACATTAAATGCAAGAAAGTGCTCTCTTTTCTGAAAACGAAAAGAGCAGATCTGCCCTTTTACAAGAGACACATTTAGATGCCTTAGAATCGACCAAGCTGTGCTGCGAGTTGGTAGGCAAGGTTATCCATGCTAATGTGATGGCTCAGACCACAACTGGTGAAAGCCAACCACGGAAATGTGGAGTGGCTATTCTTCTGTGCAAATCCCTGCCCGTGACTAGCCCTGATGGCAGGCATGTCTTTGCTAAATTGAGACTGGGGGATTGATCCCCATGTATTGGTTCCGTCTATGCTCCTATGGGGGCAAGTGCTCCTTTGTCCTTAGCCTGAACCGCTTGTTAGTGGAAATTGGGGCGTCTAGCTAGGTCATCAGCAGAGATTGGAACCTTGCCTGTGAGGAGATTTTAAATAGGACTGCCCCCTCGATAGAAGTAACAACGGAGAGAGAACCTTATTTGGAGACATAGCATCTGACCATGGTCTGGTAGATCACTGGCGCCTACGCCCCCCCAGAGACAAATAATATACTTTTCTCTCGTCAGCCCATGGCACTCAATCTAGGTTAGACTATTTCCTAATATCCCATCCGGTAGTTGAAATCACCAGCGAGTCCCAAATACTGGAAGCTGCTCTTTCTGACCATTGCCCAGTCTTACTTGCTCTTGAAGTGAGCCTTATCTCCCCTGGCCTTAAACCATGGCGACTGAATATCCAGAGATACCGCTCACACCAGTCCAATTGAAATCTCACCTTTCAGCCTACTTAACTGACAACAAGACATCAGTCAACTCTATAGGATCAATTGGGTGGCTGCAAAAGCAGCCTTTCATAGACAACTGATGAAGGATTCGGCAGAGGCCAACAGGACATTGGCACTCTGTCGTATAGAGCTCAAAGATCAGGTAACTTCATTCACGCGACTATACTCCTCTCACCCCAGGATCCCAAATAGCTGACATTTAACAAAATAACCTATACACATCCAAAGCTGAATATGCCCTTCTGTGTCTAAAAGGCAGCCATTACGAACAAGGTAAAAAGGCTGGCCACCTACTTGCAGGGCAGTTGAAACAACGTGAGGCAGAGAAGGCAATCTCTGACATTCGGAATGAATCAGGTGAGATCCTCACTAAACCACAAGACATATGAAAAACTTTACACCCTAGAAGCCCCAGCATCCACAGACCAACTGTCCACTTATCTTGAGGGCATCGATCTCCCACGCCTCATAGATGAAGAAAGAGAGTTACTGAATGGAGACATCAGTAAAGATGAAATTGTGACAGCCATTGCCAAGTTACCATATCATAAATATCCTGGGGAGGTCGGTTTTCCTGCTGAATTTTATAAGTGGTCTGACACAGAGGCAGTCGACACTCTACATTTGGCTCTGCACGAGGCTGAACAGACTGCCTCGTTAGGCCCGATCTGAAATTGCTCTACGATTGTGGTAATTCCCAAACCGGGTAAAGACACACTTTCTTGCGGCAGCTATCGCCACATCTCCCTTATTAATGGAGATGTTAAGAACCTTACCAGTATTTTGGCGGCATATCTCTGCAAAGTTATACAGTACCTTTTTCATCACACACAGGTTGGCTTTGTCCCATGCTGCTCTTCTAGAAATCACCTCCGAACGTTGTCTCATACCCTGTGGGCTGCAAAAGATATGTCAGAAGACGAGGTGGTCCTCTCCCTTGATGCAGAAAAGGTGTTTGACCGCATCCATTGGAATTACCTCTTTGCTACTATGAAACGCTTTGGTCTAGGTGACCTGTTCATTTTCAAAGTCTGCCTCCTCTATGATAACCCAGTAGCTCAGGTCAACTGCAGAGGATTCATAGCTTAAGCTTTTCCAATTCAAAGAGGCATTCGCCAAGAAAGTCTCCTTCCCTCCCTCCTGTTCCTGCTGGCCATGGAACTCCTCGCTTCCCTTATCCACAATTCTCCATGGATACAAGGCATACCCATAGCAGGTGGCATATCCAAACTATACTTTTACGCCGATGATATCCTCCTCACTCTTAAAAAACCTCCACACTCCGTACTAGAGGTCATCAAAGGATTCACAGCCATATCCGGATACAAGGTGAACTGGGAGTTCAAGTTCAAGTTCGGGAATTTGTATAGCGCACTACTCACCCAGAGGGTCTCAAGGCGCTTAAGGGAGGGTAGGTGCATTACTTATCGAATAGCCAGGTTTTTAGTTGCTTTCTGAAGGAGAGGTGGTTCTGTGTAAGTCGGAGGTGAGTGGGGAGAGAATTCCAGGTTTTGGCCGCTAAGTAGGAGAATGATCCTCCTCCCTTGGTGGATCTGTTGATGCACGGAATTGCGGCGAGGGCTTGGTTGGATGATAGTAGTTGGCGGGTTGGTGTGTAGAAGGACAGTCGTGTGTTGAGGCATTCGGGTCCTAGGTCGTAGAGGGCCTTGTGTGCGTGGGTGAGGAGACGGAACGTTATTCTCTTGTTGACGGGGAGCCAGTGGAGGTCCTTCAGGTGACCGGAAATGTGAGCATGACGGGGGATGTCCAGTATGAGTCTGGCTGAGGCGTTTTGGATGCGTTGGAGTTTTTTTGTAGTTTGGCTGTGGTTCCGGAGTAAAGGGTATTTCCATAATCCAGTCGGCTGGTGACCAGTGCCTGTCTTTCTTGTTTCGGCGGGGATCCAGCGGAAGATTTTTTTGAGCGTGCGTAGGATGTTGAAGCATGAAGATGAGACGGCATTGACTTGTCTGGTCATTGAGAGGGAGGAGTCTAGGATGAAGCCCAGGTTACGTGTGTGATCTGTAGGTATGGGTGCTGTGCCCAGGGCCGGTGGCCACCATGAGTCGTCCCAAGCAGAGGGGGATGAGCCGGAAGACCTCGCGCCTATGCTTTTAATTCAGGCAAGCAATGAATGTCCTGATGATGATCCATTATTATTAACTGTATCGAAACGCCGTCGACACAATATGTGGTTTAAACACTAGTGTACTATTATGTGCAAAAAAAACATGTGTTTCCCACATATGTGAAGCAAATGCACTGTAAATTTCCTTTTTGCTCCTGTTTCTCTATATGCCTGAAATACCCTAATTATATGTACTGTCTAATGTATGTGAAGCATTGTGGATGCAGGATTGTGTCCCACTGTTTCATTGTTGTTCCGTCTGATCTAACATATTAAAATATCGAATAAATTCTAAAGTCCGGCTGGACTTTTTTTCATTATAGGGCATATTGTGGCCTATAATTATTGAAGTTGTTATTTTCCCTGCCAAGGACCGTTGTCTGCAGCCAAACTTATAGCTCGCCGTACCCACAGTAGTTTGAGTCTACCCTCTCTGGAACACTATTCCCTAGCATTGCACCTTTCACAGATAACCTACTTCCAAATACACCAGATCCCCCTATGCTACGGAGCACTCGCTCTTTGACCGTGATGGTGGCCTTTACTCCCTCTATGGAACCAGCACCCCACAAATATTTTCTCTACATCCAATGATACAGTCTACATATAAAGCATGGCAAAAGCCACATTGCCTTCTCAAGATAAATCCCTGGTTGCACTCTAAAGCCCCAATCTGGGGTAATGATAGTATCAGAATAAACAGCAGTACTATTCATTCGTCTACTTGGAAAATGAGAGATATAAACAACAAGCTGGATCGGATCATACAAAACAGAGAACTAAAGTCCTTTACCCAACTTAAAGAGGAATTTGGTCTCCCCAAGCCACCAAGGTGGCGAAATTTACAACTACAGCACTCTCCGAGACGATGTTTTGGCCCCAATCCTTGGACGCTGGAACCGTCACCTATACTGTATTGTTTCCTGACATGGGGACAACAAAAGGGAGTAGTGTCAGGATTGTATGGTACAATAACTAATCGCCTATACTCGCAACCTCTTCTTAGAGGTCTTCGTGAAAAATGGCAGACTCGCCTACAAATCAATTATGGGGAAGAGGTTTGGTAGACAAAGGTACCAGAGAAGCTAGTTTGCCAATCTGTCTGTTCAAAACCTTACGTGACAGGTACTGGACACCTCTAAAATTGCAACAAGCAGGTCTTCTATCACACTCTGAATGCTGGAGATGTCCGGGAGTAAACTGCGATTTCCTCCATATCCTATGTGACTGCCCTTCTACACAATGCTACTGGACTTACATACAAGATACTCTAAGCGAGACAATGACCCTCAAACGTCCCCTCACTCCCCATATCATCCTACTACACAATATCAGAGACGCGCCTGACCTTACGCGTCCACAACTTCACCTTTTACACACACTGCTCTATACTGCCAAAATCTGCATCTTACGACAATGGAAATCGCCAGCTTACCCCTCACAAGAGGACTGGTTGGTAGGAATGGTCCAAACTGTATCCCACGAACGTCTAATATATGGCATGCAGGACCAGGATGTGATATTAGAACAAACATGGGCCTCCTTTCTCCGGAACACCTAATAGTTTGTTAACCCCCCCTCTTCTCCCTTCTCCACTCCTATTGTCCCTCATTCCATTCTTCCAACCGTTGCTTTCCTTCCCCTCCAGTCTATCCTTCCTTCCTCTGTCTTCCTCCCACTGTATACCTTTCCCTTCCTCGCTCCCCCTACTTCCCTCCGTCTGCCTGTTTTTCCCCTCCTTCTCCCCCCCCTTCTGAGCAATGGGGCTGTCACTTCACTCATTTATTACCACCTAGAGCTACAACTCACACACATTTCCTATTATTATGCCTAGCGAACTTAGGCTCCTCCTCCCATACTCATTCTGACTAAATCTATTGAGCAATCTTGTATAGCGAAAGATGCTGGACGTTACACACAGTATATCCCTAATCCAGTCTTGCCTTAGAAACGTCAACACATTCCTGAATTTCTTTTCTCCCCTCCCCCACTTTCATGCTTCATCTTACGTGCTAATGTACGGTTTCCACAGATGGTTTTAGAATTCTTATTGTTTTTTTTAATGTAACCCCCCCCCTTCCTCTGAACTATCCTGTTATCTATCACAGATCACAATATGCAGGTTTGCGTCAGAATAATCCAACCTGATGTTTTTTCCTTTATGAAATGCACCTATCTACCAGATTTCCCCTCCTCTTGTATCATTTTCCCTCCCCTTCCTTTTGTTCCTTTCTTATCCCTCCCCTTTGACTTCTTGTATTCTCCTACCAATCATCCTCAACTCACCCTGTTCTGTGCAGCTTTCCTTTGCAAACATCACAAATGCATTGTACCCACAATGAACATAGGGCCCGATCTAAGAGCCCTAATACCGGTCGGAAACGGCCGATTTCTGACGTTTCCGACCGGTATTAGGGTTTTCTAATGTAGGAGCAAGCTTTACAGAATCGGTATTTTACCGAATCTGTATTTACAGATTCGGTAAAATTACCGAATCGGTAAATACAGACTCGGTAAAAATACCGATTCTGTAAAAGCACATGTAGGTAGCACATCTTTGAGTGCCGCAGGCCTTTCAGATTCGGTATTTTACCACCCAATCCAATTGGGTGGTAAAATACCGAATCCAGGTGTGCATGCACACCTGTGCAATGTGACACACAGACATGCGCTTAGGGCATGTCTGTGTGCCACATGGCATACAAGTCCGGAATTGGGGTGCCAGAGGGTGTCAAAGTGACACCCCCTGCACCCTTGCAAAAATCGGAATTTACCGAATCGGTAAATACCGATTCGGTATTCACCATTGATTCCTATGGGCTTCAAGGCCCATAGGAATCAATGGGGGATACAGATTCTGTATTTACCGAATCGGTAAATACCGAATCTTACAGATTCGGTATTTACCGATTCTGAAATACCTACATGTGCCCCCTTCAATTTTACCACTTCTTAAATACCAAATCGGTAAAATTCGGTATTTTAGAAGTGGTAAAATAGAATTACCTACATCTAGCCCATAGTCCTTTACGGATATGTTTTGCAGTAACTGATTCATACCATTACTTTTTTTCTATAACCTTCAATAAAGAATTACGAAACAAAAAAAGAGTATAATATGAGTGTTTCGAACAAGCAGTATGAATATGAAATGGTGTGAAATCTAGAATGAAAACCTCAACAGTAAACAAGTTATGAGTTTTTTTAAAGTTCATTTTGAAGTCTGCAGTAACAGGTACAAACCTAAGAGGTGAAATATGTATTGACTGTTCTTCCTTTCAGTTGTTTTTGGCTACTTTTTGCTTCTTTTTGGGTACTATCCTCTTTCTCCACGGAAAATCTGATAGATATTGTGATAGTGTGTACTCTGCCTTCTACAGGTTGCATAGAACTGCAAGGTGTGAATGGAGGGAGTCCATTTCCTGCTTTTTAAATTTCATAACTGGGATGGTATGTGAAAGGCCACTGATGCAGCCCTTAAACTAAATCAATGAGTATGAAGTTTATAAATAACCAAAATTAGGCATATTTTGTAACACTGTGAAAACCACCAGAGTAGAACATGGGTAATGAAAGATGAACTAATGATGTTTTCCTTTAAAAGGAATGTGTGGGCCCTGAAATATTCAGGTTTAGCAGGGATTCCTCAGTCTAGGAGAAATGAGAATTAGGCTGAAACAGTAGTAAAGTATCAGTTGGCTCAAATAAAACAGTCACCAATATATGTATGATGAAGGCCTTGAAAAATCCTCATAATGTTATTAGACCTGCAGGTCTAGTGACTTAAATAAGGCTATTGACCCACGATGTGATTTTAACCAGACCATGGGCAAATATTTTAATTCTCTGAGCCGCCACATATACACATACAAGAGCACCTTCAAACGTGCAACTCCAGCAGGTCTGCTGAACAAAAAACACTTTTATTTGATTTAACAGACAACTAAAATTTTGCTCCACATATATTACAAATCTACCCAGATATAAGACACACATGACTGCTGACTTGCCTCTTAGGTCATTAGCAACATTGTCATCAGGGCGGAGGCAGGAATGTTTCTCAAATCATGTTTAAAAGTTTTTACTTTTAAGAAATACATACCTAAAGCATGAAGTGGTAGCACATATTTGCAATCAGCAGATTTTCCATTGAAATGGTCACAAATTTCCCACTGACATGCAGTTTTACTGATAAAACTATACAATGTACAATGTTTAGAAAAAGGGTTTCTGCAAATATTTGTAATTTTCACATCAGTAAAGTGTTCCAATTTGTTTTGACCCTGTTCAAATCTTTCTTTGCATCACACTCCTGAATTACCAATAAAAAAAACGTTCGTGATTCCTAATCTATTTTTAAACATTTGAACTATTAATTTACAAGCTGTTTAAATGTGTGTTAGAAAAAAACCTGACATCTTACAGCTTTTTGTTTCACAAAGATTGTCAAAAACCTCCAACTGGAATAAGAGAAAGAAAAGTAAACACCATTTTCCAGGATAAGATAAGCAGCAATTAGTAAAAAGACAAACTGACATTTCACCACTGTCCTTGAATAGACATCCAATGTGTCTAGATCAAAACAAGATTTAAAAGTGTATTTATTGCTCATTCACTTTCTGAATGAACAGAACACATGTTCCTTTCCAGTTTAACTTCACTCACCAGAACAGATGAGTAGGTATTATAAATAGCTCGACCTGATAAAATCGAACTCACCATAGTGAGTGGGCGGGTAAATTTTTCGAGGCCTTGATAGATTTTATGAAAGAAGACCCTGCACAAACTACTGCCTTGGCTTTGTGGAAGACTTTTTAAACTTCTTTGTTTATAAATCCTGAAGCGGATTAATCCTACAAGCAGAAGTGATAGCAATGAAAGCTTGTTTTATGAGGAACGAGCAAGCGCATAACTGAGATTTGAGCTAACTTCCAAGCCATTATGGATTCAGGTTTCTGTGGGTATAAATGAAGTACGCCATTAACATCATGTTTAATAGTATGAATTCTGTGACTTCCTTCAAGCCTTGGGATTGCTCCCCAATTTATGCTGCTAGCCATTCCCAAAGGGTTACATAATCTTTGTTAACAATGGTTTGTCAGGGCTGTGGCTTGGCCTTGTCGGTCCAATCTGGCCTTAAGTGATCACAATTTGTTAGTTCGATACCTCTGTAAATATAATTTTTGATGAGTCAGTACAGGCTAGGTTCCCGGCTCTCAAACTCACGCTATCAGGCAAGCCTTTACTGTCCAATTAATTTGTCATTCCAGGCCAATAAGTGTGACGTTTACTAGGGATCAAATAGCTTAATGTTTTTCTTGAGTCACATGCTATTCTCACTGGGTTCCATGACTGTTACTTTATCTATATGCCAAGGTTACCAAGATCATTCAGATTTGTGGTGGCCTTTAGAAATGGGACCTCCGCCCTCCCCCAGCTCTACTATCAAAAATATGGGGGTGAGATGGGAGGCCGACCTCTCCTTCTCGGCCCAAATTCAACAGGTTTCCACTGGTTGTTTTAGTAAATTAAAAAACTCTGCAAATTCTGACACTTTCTACCAGAAGATTGCCGTAAATCCGTAGTCCATGCCACTGTAACATCTAGGCTGGACAACACGAACAGATTATATCTCGGAATGCCCAAATATGCAATTAGACATCTGCAGATAGTGCAGAATGGGGCTGCAAGACTGATCAGACGCATTCCCTTTCAGCATCAGGTCTCTCCGCATCTACAGGATCTGCATTGGCTCCCAGTAGCAAAAAGAATAGAATTCAAGGCCCTGACCCTGGCCTATCGGGCACTGAAGGGAAAATGTCCCACCTATCTTAAATTGAGACTCTGCTGCTATAAACCGAATCGTTCTCTGCGATCGAACTCTCAAAATCTGCTCTGTGTTCTCCGCTTTGCGAAAGCCCGTCTGGGGGGGCAGTAGGGCATTCTCTGCTAGAACAGCTAAAATATGGAATGCCTCCGCCATGCAAACACAGAGTCCTCCTTCAGAAAAGCACTGAAGACATGGCTTTTTAGCAATAATTAGGTTGGGCCCCAGCTTATGTAACTTCCCTGCATGCGTTGCTTGCTACTTGAGCGCCGGGACACCTCTGTTGTTGAGGTAGCTGTTTGCGCTTTATATACTTCAGTATTATTATTTATAAATGTCAGTATTATTATTTTCACAGTCGATCGGTGAGCTCAAAGACTACAGGCTCCAACTATGGATGGAGGCAGTGAGGCTCTAGATGGGTAACAACTAATCAGCTAAAACACAGAAAAGATTTAAATCATGAATGTAAGGGACAGCATGACAGCATAAGGACTTTCCCTTTGCCTGAAAATAGGCTTTCAAATTGATAAGGACATTACAGTGGTCCTGCAAGTTAATTTTGTTGCATCCATTACTTTTTCAAATTTAAGATTTTGCATATCATTATTAAATAATTGGTCGCAAAGAGGTAAAACATTGTTCTCCGTCTCAAAACAGCAGGACAAGACTAAGGCCTGTTTTGGTGTCTTCTCAAGTAAGTACCCCATAGGAAGCAACTTAATTAAAATGCCGGATATCACAATCTGTGATAAGAAGAAGAAAAAAATTGGGCTTATCGCAACACTTTTAATTTGCCTTCAGTGATGGCGCATAATTACCTTAGTGGTTTTGCTGGTCTTAAAAATATTAATTCTAGAGAATCTGCTTACATAAAACATGTCTATCTTTTGGATCATGGGTGTGCCTCTCTCTAGAATTCAGTATTGACATGCGCTTAGCATATTTTCAATGTTTCTTCTATTGGAAATTAGCCTTGACTTTAGAAAGACGAGAGCTTTGGGAGGATAGCTTTGCCTGCCATGATGTGATCCTTCACATAATTATTCTAGTGCATTACATTCAGTAAAAAGAGTAATGCTCAACTAAAATGTTAAAGAAATCATTGAACTAGTTTCAAATGTGTTTATGTTTAGTGAAGCACAGGTCTATCTCACAAGCCATTTCTTAGTTTTGGAACTGTTTGGCAACTGTGCCAGTTTTAAAATAGCGCAATTATCTCAGATTCCTCAAACCAAACTGTAGAAAGAAAATATGTGTTTTATGCAATTTTCTGCAGAGCAGCGGCATTGGTCCTAGTTGGCTTCTTGCTTAGTCGGTTAATTTTGAGTTGTCTTTAGTTCTTATGCTTAATTTCTCTGCTTTCCAAAGGTGAGGTCTGTCAGTACTCGCATCCATTACATCTGATCGAAGGTTTCCATTACAGCATGTACGAGTCGAACTTGACTGTAGCGTTGTGTAAATGGTGAGGTGGCAGATCAGTTTCTGAAACGGCTTCGCCACAGAGAGCGCAGTAGGATGGTAAGTAAACTAATAGTGTAGAAGTGCGCACAAGCATGGCAGCAGCAGAGCACAAGTCAATCACTCATCGGAATATGAATACAGCTCAAGGTACATAGTGGCCCCACTTGAGTTTGGAGTCCTTTCCCATCAAGCTGCTCTGTTGTGTACGGTGGAACAAGCGAGAGAACGAGAGAGACAAAGGGCAAAGAGGCACATGTGCTGGTGTCATTAGATCTCAACACTGCTTAATCCCCTGCTGCAGTGTGCATTTTTGGCTGATCCGTGATAATCCCCTAAAATAAGTGCCATTTAAAATGGGTAACTGCTGTGTGATAGCACAGTGTGCGGTTTACAGTCTTCTAGCTGTTAGGCCTGGCGTAGGGTTAGCTTTAGCTGTCTCGCCAGTGACATGTAATAAAACAAATCATAAAAAAAATGCTGGGGCTCACATGGAGAGCCTGCTGTGGCGCGAATCATACTGGGCGACGTTTCCCCTGCTCACTTCTGGCCCCGATTGGACAGCTGCTCAAAGGAGATCTGGAGAGAGATTTTTCCGGTGAGCGGCGGAGCGTATCGAGGCACTATCACTCTGCAGTGCGAGTAAAGGTGCAGCGGCTGAGACATAAGGATATATCTTAGAAATTAGCTTTTGGTGAATCCATTTTTGAACGGCCTAAATCCATCTTTTTTTGCACAACATGCCATTCCAGTTTAGACCAGCCATATGCAATCAGTCTTGACTCTGCTCCCCACTGTGAGAAGTTGGACTGATATATGATGCTCACTAGTTCTAGTGATCACCTTGTATCAGTCCAAACAACCCTTATGGTGATTGGTTGCAAGTCAACCTTATAGACCAGCTATCCTAATGGTAGCATGGACAAAGCAGTCTTAGGCTAAACTCTTTTGGCATGTGAAGCCAGCTGTTTTACCACATATAACCCCTTGAATACCAAATGGAAGGACACCACACAGGTTGTTATGAAAATAAACAAGATATTTATTACTAACCAAACAACAAGAAAAATACGTTAAGTTGCACAAATTACAATGGTGCCCTAGGGGCATGACAAACCATATACTAAGTAAATGGTATAAGGAAATCGATAGAAGGAATGGAGCTGTCCAGAGGCTGTAGGATCGCTGGGACTACACTACCCTAACCTTAGGTAGGTAGCAGGAGGCCCACGGGACGCGGGACAAAGTCAATGGACAGTACAAATTACGAAAAGGTAAGTAAAAGACAGTTCCGACTAGCTAGGACTAAAACGACTGGATACCTGGACACTAGGAGAGTCAATCTACCCTTGAGCACCGAAATGCTCTCGTTACCTCACCCACGGGCTGCGGGTGTATAGGTGTGAAAGTGCGTCGGGTTTTCGCGTCGTAGTCTATGGAGCCTTGAAGAAATATGCTGCAGGCGGCCAGGAGGAAGCTGTCCAGAGCGATCCAAGGGTGGATCGAGGAAGATGAGGATCTGAAAGCAGAGGGGACAATGTTCAAAGTCACTAGCCAGTGACCGGAGTGGAACCAGGAAGGAACCAGATGCTGTTGTCGCGATCAGGTGAAGAGTGGACGCTTGACTCTGCAGCCACGTGGACCAGGAGGTGTCTTCGACGACCAGGATGGAGGCACGAGCTGTCCCACGCAGGCTCTCGCTGTCGGCGGTGTTGGTTCCGGATTCGCCGTCAACAGGCCTGGGCAAAGGCAACCCATGCGGTGAGTGGAAAAGGCGTCTGGTGCGGACCAGGAGAGTCCGGGGTGCTTCTCCTTTGCAGGGAAGCAAGGGCCAGTCCGGAGCAACCAGATGTAGATTTCGTGGATCGTCGTCTAGGAGGTCACTAGCCACCCGGCAAGTGACCCGACAACGCGTCGTGCAGCAATCAAGCAAAAGGGCCCCACGCAGATCTCGTGGATGCTGGAGGGCTGATCTTCTGTGCAGGAGCTGCTCGGGGCTGGGGCTTCTCAATCCCCAAAGCACTTACTCGAGGATGCCTCTGAAGTCGTGCTGGAAGCGAAGTGCAGTTTCTCCAAGATGGCCGGTCCCACTTGTCTCGTCGTACCCACGGATCTCAGCTGTGCTGCAGATGTAGGTAGAGGTCGGAGAGGTCTGGAAGTCCGGATCTCGTCGGGCTCTGAAGTCTGGTTCCAGGCAGGAAGGACGACAGAGTGAACCGCTAGGACGCTTGATGGTGCCTGCTTGTGCAGGGTGGTCACTCCTTGGCCACAAGGGAGATTTCTTCAGTCTTCTGTGGAGCCGAACGTCGAAGTCCAGAGTTTCTTCTTGTAGTTTCAAATCAGGATTTATCTAATTTGGAATGGGACCAGCTACTACCTTTATTCTCCTAAAGGGGGCTGTACTATGACTAGGTCCCTCCTATGCGTGGGACGAGGAAGTGGGGTGGTTACACCCCCTATCCTTTGTCCGGTTTCGCACCAGAGCTGGGGCTGGAGTGCCCCAACAACTGGTTTGAACCGGGGTATGCACAGGGACACCTTGTGTGCCCCAGGCATGTCTCATTCCTTTCAGCCTGTCCTACCTCAATACACAAAATCCTGTCTGGGGCGGTGCTAGCACCACCCAAGGCAGGAAACCCTTTGTCCAGACCTCCCTCGCTCGAAGGACTCCCAGCAGCAGGAGGTCAGACTTGTGTCTGTGGTGGCAGCATCCATTTTGTGATGCTGAGACTCGAGTTAACTTTAACCGGGGTTCACAGTTATATACATGTCGTGTCCCTCTAAAAGGGTGAAATGCTACCCACGTTGCCAGAACTGGTGAGGGGGTAGTATTCCAATTCGTATGACACCTTACTCGACATGTTTTGATAATGCTATGCCAAAGTTAGCAATAACCGCGAGGATTTTAATGCACTTAAGAGTATATGGTATAACGTTATCATGGAAACAGCTAAAGGACTTGGTTCCGAAAGCTGCAGATAGGCTCAGCTCATGCTAGAGCACCATCTCTCATAATTCCAAGCACTCTGCCTCCAGGATTGTTAAGGCCTGCCATTGGAGTGACTTATAGGAGTATATGTGTCAATTTTAGGGTTAGATATAGGTATACTATATCTAAAGCAAACGGTGATTACCCCACCTTGCCCCAGCTGTGTTACCAGCCAGTTGAGTCTGTTTAGATGGCCATCCAGGGGTGGCATAATACATTCTGCAGCCCCTGGTAGGCCGTGGGTGCACTTATGCCCTAGGTACCTATGGTACACTGTACAGGCACTTACAAGAGTGACCCAATACCAATTGGTAAATGCACCTAAAGTACATGGATGTCAATTTAGAGAGAGAACAGCTAGGCTGTGGGTCTGATTAGCAGGCCCACGGCCAGGGAAAGTCGTAAACCAGTGAAGCAAAAAGCAAAAATCTGGGGTGACCATAGGATTGCAGACCCTACTCTCCTACACCCACGGTAACAGTCCAGCCTGAAAAGCCAGGCCAGGTCCTCCCCGGGCTGAAAACAAGCCTCCTGGGAACGGTTTCAGGGTATAACCCTCATCAGCCAGGCTTGCTTGACTTGGGTGGCATGGTGAGCACGGGACCCACATCTGGGCATACCCTTCCCACTTAGGGCGACAAATGCAAAAAGAAGAATTGATGGACTGAATGCTGAAACAATGTCAAACATTTGCCCGAGTACAGAGATCTAGGCCTAAAACCATCTTTTTTTTGCACCCCACCATGCCAATGCAGGCTGGACTGTTCCAAGAGGAGCAGGGGGAAGACATATTTGCACCCAACTAATTATACCCAATGACAACCGCAGCCTTGCAGTCCACACAGACCCATAGAGACCCCAACTAGACCAGCCTACAAATTGCTCTCTCAGCCCAAAGAGCGACTACTCAACAATAGGAAGTGGGTTAGTGATCAAGAAACATACCTCAGACAAAGAACAGGTGATAGAAACAAAAGCGCATACAGACACGAAAATTCACAAACATTCACACAGATCGAGAATGCAATTTGTCAGTGTCCAACACACAAACTCCCCGCAAACCAAATCAACCAGGACTTACAACTACTCAGGGAAGACCAAGAATGGGTCACAAAGAAAGTCAACATACTTCTACTCACCCTAGAGAAGATGTACACACCCACCACCAAGCACACTGATTCCCAATCTAGCAGAAAACTTACCTACAATAGTAGATTCGTCACTACCCGAGACTACAAGCTTCACGGGCCAAGAAGAACCAACAATTCTCTCTCAGAAGCCGCCTCGGCGGGTCTTGGGCTCAATTTCCTCGGACCTGATAATTCTCGCCTCGGTGCCTATTCTAATCATGGGTCCCACTCTGCAACTTTGGGCAATAGCTTGCTTAATCTCCACAACGGCCCCAACAGCGCTGGGATGCCTGGCTTCACCTTGGGGTGCCCAGGAGTGGGCATTTCACAGGGAAAAGCCAGGAAGGGTTCCACAGCGGTATGCGTACAGCGCCAAGACGCCTCAGGGTATAAGTGCGCTATACAAGTACGAATTCAGTACTGCTCTTCCTGGATCTGCCCTTGCTGGCGCGGAAAAAAGAAGAATTGACGTCAGCGCTCGAGGGCGTCGTCTATGTACTCCGACGACGTCATCCGGGCGGCAACGACGCCGACGACGGATGTGGAGCCGCAGACGACGCCTACCGACGCGCATGGGTACTGCTACGCAAAACTTTCCGGATCCAGTCTGACGCATGGGGATATTCTAAGGTAAGGAATCTAACACTAACCGGTTTCTTTCAGATAGCAAGAGCAATCGACCTCGAAGCTGGGAAACCGGGTTCGAGTCTTCGGAGGGACGTTCAACACCCTGTCTAATTCTGGGCAAATCACATCTAATCACGTGTCTAACAAAAATGAATGTGTCTGTAACGCAACTGGTGCTCATGTAAAGCGCTCTGATATCTACGAGTCGAGTTCCGCTATATAAAACCTTTTTTTTTTTTTTAAACTGAACCTGTACTTGACGCGCTATACAAGACAAACAAATGTCTTCGAAACATTTATATTAGTAACTCTTGTAAGGGCGCTCAGTGCAACGGTTTTTCCACTTAATTATTGATAGCTTTCAAAGAAATAAGTTTTCAATTTTTAACAACGTGGCAGCTCAAAAAAATATCAGAACTCAAAGTCTGACCTGTCAGACTACACAATACATCCCAAATAGTAACTTAGAGCTTCAGGTTTTCTAAAAATACGCGGATCATAAAATACTTTCACATGGCATCAGCTTGTCAGTTCTCCGCCTTTCTGCTGCTTGTCAATTAGGTCAAGGGAGCGAAGGTATAGCAACACGAGCATCTGTGAACAGTAAAGTGAGTATCAGTATAGAAGGTGCTGTCGTAAAGTAAAGGAAGGGCTCGACCTGCATTCCGATCTGCAGAGATCAGTCGTTTATGAAATGAAATGAAATGAATGAAACTTATATAGCGCACGACTTACCCTGGGGCATCTCAGCGCTTGCTTAGGGAACCCGTCCTGGTATTCCCCTGTGAGATAACCCTGGCAGGGTATCCACAAGGTGAAAGCCAGGCATCCCACCGCGAGGGGCCGTTGTGGAGATTAAGCAAGCTATTGCCCAGAGTCGCAGAGTGTGAACCCGTGAGTCGAGGAGGCACCGGAGCGAGAATTAACGAGTCCGTGGAATTTTTGAGCCCAAGACCCGCCGAGGCGGGGAATTGAACCCTGGTCCCGGGCCGAACTCAAGCTCCAGGTCTGCCGCCTCTACCCCTGAGCCACACTTCTCCACACTTCTCTTAGAGCGCAGTGACAACGATCTGATCAGTCTCCTGCGGCCAACATGAGACAGATGAATTTTTTTTTCATAAAAAACAAACATGTACAGATCAACTTAAGTTATATTGTGTACCAGCCGATGTTACCTTTTATAGTGGGGTGCACTAGGAGTCACTCGGAGGGGCTTATGGGCAGCAATTTAGCTGGAATAATAAAAACTGATTAGTCGTCCTGTGTGTGGGGAATTGTATTGCTTTCTCTAAAAATTAATAGGTAACGAGTATTGTCTCCGCCTTGTAAAAGATTCAGAAAAAAATGTATTTATTAGCTCAGGAAGTTGTGCAAGAACCAACAAAAGGCATGCATCAACAAAGCCAGACACATCACACGAATTCATTTAAATGTCTGCTCCATGGCCTATATATCCTGGCAAAGTTGCAATAACGTGAACACGCACGCTTTTAAAATAGAGTAGGCTATTATTAGCCTCGCAGTTAAGGAATTCAGCATTTCATTGAGCCAGGAAACCAAGCAAGCTTTTAGAGATTTGTTTCGAAAAAATAATCGACAGCAGAAAACAGACTGTAACGAAGACTGCATAACTATTTAATGGATTAACAAAAAGCCATCATTAACTTCTGGCCAATTCCCTGCGCTTCAGGTTTAACAGAATAGTGATGTCCCGTAGTGTGGAACGGACACGTGGTCAACGACTCACCGGTCTGTTACATCTGGTGTGGATTTCTAGGGTGTAATGTGTTCCTGATCACAATCGAGTGATCCTTCAGAAAAGTTAGTACAGGGTATTGGGGTAGAAGTGCGATGGAGAGCTCTGCCGTGGCTGAGTGACAGCCAAAGGCCTCTTTGAAAAGATGCATCTACAGGGCTCTCTTGAAAGACGACCCTATGGGTAAATACCTCTTCTAAATTCAACTAAGGCAATCCATCCCACATACTATATTCTGTTTGATGCATTTGCACTGTCCCATGAATCAATCTGAGAATTCCAATATCATTTTTAGCTTCTAATTTCGAATTAATTCACATTTACTGAACGTTTTATATTTATCAATGTTAGGTTTTGCTTCTTTATTCATATATACTTCATGAATCTTTTAATATTATTACATTTTTAAGCAGTCAAGGACCCCCCTGAGTGATCTTTGTGGAACCCCAGGGGCCCCTGGATCACAGGTTAAGAATCGATGATGAGGACTATTCAAGAGAGTTATCTGCGGACTGAGGTCTAGTGGCCTCTGTAGCACCTTTCGTAGTGTTTCAAAGATTATCTCCCAGAAGGGACCGAGGACCTGGTGTTGCCATACACTTTGCTAAAAGTAATTAATTGCGCCGGCACAACAAACTCTGAGCCAGCGCCTCAGACAAGACTCCACATTTTCTCTGGGGTTTGATAGATTCTATGTACATATTTGAATTAGATGAGGCACAATTACTTTGAGATAGCTGCCTCACAAGGAACTATCAGTGCAATGTCCATTCTTCATCCTCCAACTTTACCACATCCCTCTCCCAGGCCTTTCTGAGTTTGGTGAATGTGACCACAGTATTCATCACAAGAGAGCGGATAACGCTAGCACAGTAATTTATTTATTTGTTATTTATTTGTAGAGTTTTATATAGCGCTGGCTAGACCCAGAGGTATCAGAGCGGAAATTGAAAGAGATGGCGGGCTCGGATGGTAGAGGGACAAACTGCGGATGGGAGGCCCGAGAAAGGAAAGGAACCAGGGGACCACATTTGAATTCAAAATTCTTATAGTCATCTCTGAAGATGTCAGCCATACGCTCTAAGCTCAGTAATCTTCAAAGGCGAGAGTGCCAAAGGGAGATAGCCAGAGCCTCCCTCTTCTTCCATGTGGCCGCCAAAGTAACTTTGGCCGCGCCAATACAGAGCCACATGATCATTTTATCAGCTCAGGTTTGGTGTTCAAGGGAAGGGTCCCGCAGCCCTAGGAGAACCCCCGCTATAGTGGTGGGGATGGGATAGCCTAGCATATCTTTCATGTGAGCCAAAATTGCTTCTCAAAAAGGGCGAATAGTCGGGCAATCCCACCATATATGTCAAAAATCTCCCAGGAGCCAGCACCCCTTTCCAGCATCTATCTGAAGAAGTGGGGAAGATCTGCCGAAGGTTGGAAGGATGTAAATATCAATCCATCATAGTCTTGATATGTGCTTCCCTGAGGTCTGTGGAGTGTATGAAACTAGCAATATCGGACCAGAGGTGAGCCCACTCATCGGAAATTGGACGTTGGATCATGTCCTCCCACATGGTCATATATCTGGGCCTTGGGGAGAGAACAGTCGTCAGCAAGAAGTTATAGATAAATTAAATTACCCCTTTAATAGTGGACGTTTTAGAGAGGAAGGCTTCAAATTTTGTGAGGGGACAGTAGCGGCCTCCCGAACCTGGGGATGGAGGGCCCAGTGCATCAATTGTGTGTAGTGATACCTTTCCGTGTTCTCCAAGTCAAACTCCCTTTTGCATTCATCGAAGGTGAGGGGCTCACAGTCGTGGAATAAGTGTATCAAAGCTAGGCAACCTCCATTCTTCCATGCCTCAAAAGGTCCCTCATGTAGTGCCGGGGGAAAAACCGGATTGTGGTGCATTGGGGTAAAGGGGGATGGGAAGGAAGCCCACCTATCGTCGCCCGCAACCAGGTCCTAAACATTAAGAGTGGTGCGTGTAGGCGTACTGAGGTATGTATTCGGAGGCCTGTCTTTACGAGGGCACCACACCAAATCCCATATAGTCCGACCTGTCACGCTACGATCCATATGCAGCCAATGTTTCTCAGATTCTTTCTGGGACCATTCTATCAGAACTCGCAGCTGAGCCGACTTATAGTATAGGTGGATGTCCTGTAAGCCACTCCCCCTTCAGCACGGGAGCGGCGGAGCAGAGTGTAAGAGAAGCATGCCCGTCCACCCTGCCAGACAAAGCGCAGGATCATGGCTTTCATTCTTCGAAAAAAATCGTGGTCCAGCTCAATAGGTAAAGCCTGAAATAGATGAAGAAGCCTGGCCAGAAGAGTAATCTTCACCGCATGTATGCGACCCAGCCATGATAGGAAGAGCGGCTTCCATTTTGTAAGTTCTACTTGAATGCGCGCGAGGAGAGGAGGGAAGTTAGCGGCATAGAGCCCCTGAATATTCGGCGTCAGATGGACCCCTAAATACTGAATTGTCGAGGAAGACCAAGCCAGCGGGGTGAGGGATCGGAGTCTAAGGACTGTCTCAGGCCCAAGGGTAAGATTGAGTATAAAAGACTTACCAGAGTTAATTTTAAACCATGAGACTAACTCGTAGCACTCGAGTTCGGACTGCAAACATGGAAGGGAAGTTTCAGGCTCCGACAGGCACAGAAGCACATCATCCGCAAAGAGAGATATTTTATGGGGTTGCCCAGTAACCAGTATCCCCTTAATACACGGATTAGTCCGGATCGCTAGGGCCAGGGGTTCAATGCTGAGGGCAAAAAGTAAGGGAGAGAGGGGACACCCCTGCCGGGTACCTCTCGAGTGTGGAAAGGTGGGGGAGCGTACCCCGTTGACCACCACCCTAGAATTGGGGAGACGATAGTTAGCCCTCCTCATGTTGAGAAATTTGGGAGCAAAGCCAAACGCTGTAAGTATACAGAAGAGGAAGGACCAGTCAACCCTATCGAAGGCCTTCTCGGCGTCTAGACCTACCAGAATGGCCGGGATATAGCGCCTATTGGCCTTCTCTATGAGAAGAATAATTCTGCGGGTGTTGTCGTGCGTTTGCCGGCCCTAAAAAAAGTCTGACTGTTCATGGGTGGATAAGAATGGGCATGAGATCATTTAGTCTTCTGGCGATGATTGAAGAGTATAGTTTAGCGTCCAAGTTTAACAGGGCGATTGGCCTATAAGAGGTGCAACATTGAGGATCTTTCCCCGGTTTGGGAATGACTGAGATCACGGCTTCCGACATAGTACCATAGGTCATGCCATCTTCCGCCATCTGAAGAAACAGAGTTACGAGATAAGGAGAGAGGTCGGGCGAATGTCTTATAGAAAAGAGCAGTGTAGCCATCAGGCCCTGGGGCTTTATTAGGTTTCAGGGCCTTAATAGCTAGAGTGACATCTTCAATGGTGATGGGGGCAGTGAGGAGAGCATTCCACGCTTCAGATAGCTGGTGCAAAGGCAATGACTGGAGGTACTCCTGCTGCGCAGCCCCATCCAAGGAGTCCCCGGTGTAGAGGTCCCGATAGAAAGACCCAAAGATGCCAGCCTTATCTTCATCTTTATGCGTTACCATCCCCGATGGGTCAATTATACCACCGATGTACTCCCTCTCTCGTTTGTCCCTCAATTGTCGGGCAAGGTGCCTGCCAACTTTGTTGCCTTGGGTGTAGGAGAGGTGTCGTAATTTAAGAAGGGTGAATTCTGCCCTGTTAGAATAAATGGCTGGTAATTTACCCCTGGGTGATGTGAGTTGACGTTGTGTTTGTTTCGTGAGATTAGCTTTATGGGTACGCTCAAGTCTGGACAGCTCAGTCTCAAGTGATTCTTGCTCTCGAGCGCGCTGTATGTTCAGGGCAGCATTGAGGGCGATGCATTCGCCCTGGAGGACAGCCTTCAGAGTGTCCCAGGTAGTAAACTCTGAGGTGTTCTCCGGGGGGTTAACCTTAAAGAATTCAGTGATAGTGGCTCTTAATTTGATACAGCATTCCTGATTGCAAGCGAGGGAGGGGGGAAAGTACCATTTGGGTGCAGCCGGGGCGTTCCCCCGCAATCTTAGGGTCCTGTAAATCGCACCGTAGCGACTGATTTATGAAGATATAATCCAACCGGAAGTATGTACGGTGGACGTGAGAAAAGAACGTATAATCATGTGTCAGTGGGTAAAGTGTGTGCCAGGAATCTAAAACGCCTAGGTCTTGTATGTGTTGTTGTGTCTCCCCGGAAAAGGTGCCCTCTGCGAATGTGTACTGTCAAGGTCTTTCTGCCAGATTAAATTAAGGTCACACATTAGTATCAGTGGGCCTTCCGCAAAGTTATTTCGTTTTCCCAAGAGTGTGTGTAAGAAAGTCGTCTGGCCTGCGTTGGGGCATATAAAGCTACAAAGGTGCAAATTGTCCCCCTTAAGCGACCCTTAACCATGATCCAACGGCCGTCTCTATCGCTTTGGACCCCCAAGGGTTGAAATTGAATAGCAGCGTGGAAAAGTATGGCTACTCCCCGGTGTTTTGTGAGAGCAGAGGATCTGTAAATTAGAAGGAATTGTTTATGCATAAGACGTGAGTTATCGGTTCTAGCTAAATGAGTCTCTTGGAGTGCCACTACATCTAAATGGTGGTCTATAATGTATTTCCAGACTTTGAGACGCTTCTGTGGGGAGTTAAGACCCTTTACGTTCCAGGTTGATATGGTAATCCGTATCATATCACGGGGAAATAAACAACCATCCCTCCATGTCCAAAGGGACCCATCGTAGCACCTCTCGAACCTGACCAGTTGTAAAAAAGTGAGACCCTAACCTGCTAATATCCTCTCCCAGCATCACGTTTCCCACATATGCAGTTGTTAAAAAGCCGCCGCCACCACCACCCACCACAACCCACCCGAAACCCCCTATTGAAACAAGAACAAAGAATTACAAATAACAAAAGAGAACAAAATTCTCGATCTCCTCATGGGGTCGGAAAGGCCCCTCGAAGAACATGGGGGACTACAGGTCCAAGGACCCGGTCCACACCCGCTCCAGCGGGCAGTCGTAACAGTAGCATAGTATGGCGATGCTTAAGGCCAAGATAGGCGTAAGAGGAGCCGGAGGCTAGACCCGGCCCACTTCCAAGGAGGTACAATATGGAATTATGCCCGACATGTAACATGAGCAGTATCTAATGCACGGATCATATTCTGTGACCTAGGCACGGGGATACTCAGGAAACAGCCCTATAAAGTCATAGCGAAAGAAGGAGCCTCAGTCTTACATATACTGTCGGCCTGAGGAATGAGACTTCCCACCCCGATGAGAAGTTTCCAGATTCGCAAAGGCAGGGGCGCAGCGGGGCTCAGGAAGTGACAATCCCGGCTCACCCGGTAGATAGAGGCCACTACCGCAGAACATCAGAAGGAACCAAATACAGCGATCAACAGTGCGGGTCAGCATTGAGGTGGGTGGGCCACCTGGAGAGTCAGCTGGGAACGATCATCGTCTTGCCCTACGCAACCCAGCGGAGGATGAAGAAGCTCCCCTGGTGGCTCCTCCAATTTTGACCTCTTCGGACGAGGCAATGCCTAAGAGGCTCAGTCCTTCCTGAAGGTTGGTGACATGGCGCCGTTTATTCTGAAAGTTAAAGCTCAGCCCAAAAGGATAAGTCCACCAGTACCTGATTTTTTCGTCTCGGAGTTTAGTGGTGATGGGTCTCGGAGACTGCCTCTGGGCCAGTGTTGAAGGTGCAACATCCTGGTAGATACTACAGGAATAGTTTTGAAAGGTGATGGAGACAGTCCTTGAACCGTGCTGCCTGTAAAACCGCTTCCTTGGTCTTATAGGAGTGGAACTTAGCCAGGATATCTCACGGCTGTTTCTTCTCTCCCTGCTGCAATGACCCCACTCGGTGTACCCTGTCCAATTTTAGCTTGAGAGATTGTGGTGACAGAATCTCAGAGAATAAACCCACCACGAATGCCTCTAGGTCTGGTCCCTCGGCGCCTTCCTCTAGGTCTTGAATGATTAGATTCTCCCTCCAAAACCTATTCTCGAGATCCTCCGCCTTAAGTTGCGACTGAAGGAGTTGCTCTTTAAGCGACCGCACATCCTCCCGGAGTTCGGTAGAAAGTTGCTCATGTTCCTGGTGGTGCGCTTCAAGGTCGAGGACTCTAGTTCCCACAGAGTCGACATCTTGTTGCAAGGAAGATAGACGATCCGTCAGGTCGTAACATAGCTGGTCAATGGAGGACTTGATGTCTAGGCCAATGTCCTTGCGGAGGTCGGTTTTGAAGTCTTGGAACATGGTCAGGAGCTCTGACTTTGTGAGGGCCATCGTCGCAGTGCCTGCGTCACCCCTGAGCGACGCTCGCTTTTCGATGTTCGAGAAAAAATCTGAGACCTTAATTGGAGTCTTGGCCGTGGTTTTCTTTGGCGGCATAGGGTGGGACCCTCCGAAAGGCTTTGGTATGGGAAAAGACGGAAAACACCAGACTAAAGAGATAACAGCTTAAACTGGCAGCTACTGATTCAGCCTCACTCACGAGAGAGGTGCTTCAGAAAGAAACCACCCACAGCAGGGTAGACCATAAAGCCCCGAGGCTGTGGGACAGCATCACCAACACAGGGAACCAGGAAAGTCGAGTGCTCTGCCAATACCTTGGCGCCAGTTCACAAGGCGCTCCGATGCAGCTTGCAAGTCATAGATAAGGCCAGATCTGCTAATCCCCCCTACATACAGGCCACGACGACCCTGCTCTTGTATGCAATGAATCAAAAGGCCCGCATCCGGGGCCAGTCACCGTCGCTGCCTAGAAATTGGGTCAGCAGGTAGGAGGGCCTTGGCGTGGACTCCGTCTTTCAAGCCAGGGAGATGCGGCTCCAGAAAAGGCGAAGGTAAGGCAGGTGTTGGTCCGCACGTGGCAATTTCTCAGCAGATGTAGGCCTGAAAGCCTCCACTCAGGCAAGCAGAAAAGTGTTGCGCATGGGGAACGAGCTTCTTGCTACGGGAGGGGTCAATGGGTGCCAGTAGCACAGGAGATCGAGTTGCAAAGCACTGAACAGCCTCACTCTAGAGCAAACCCAAAACTGATTCCCCAGTGCTATATCAGATCTGGCCAGCAGAGATGGGGAGGTGGGTGAACTAGTGGGCCTGAGCGCTGTTCCCCGCACTCTACAGCTGCGGGATTCACTCCCTCTTGTTCAGGGCATCCTCTGCCGGCGCCATCCACCGTTTGTACAGTCCACAAGTCGCCAAAGAAGCTCAAAATCCTTCCAGGAGCAGTGCGTGGACTGGGAGCCGAAACAGTCTACGTCTGTTCGGCCATCTTGCCCAGCCACCCCATAAACCCATTTTTAAGGGAAGTGAATCCTTGACAGCGCTGTCCTTCACTTAGTTATCTAGTGCTGATATCCCTAAGCAATCCTGTGCCCCAAAACCCTCTGATGTGGTACTCACGTTCAGCACAGTACCCTCCCAGAGTGGAGTCTGACTCATAATTTCGCCAATCCAACCTATCTATTGGCAGCTTTCTATTCAGCTATCCCCACCCTGGTTGTTGGGAGGGTCCTTTGTAGTAGCGCCGCCCCATTTATAAACCATAGTGGAGACCCCTCCCCCACAACTCGACTTCATATGCACGTTCTGGGCAGGGTGCTACTTGTGAGGAGTATATACAATCATTTATGAGCTGTAGGTGAGACACTCGATAATAGGCACAAGATCCATCACTGCTGAGCTGCCGTTAATTGTTACGCTTACAACATTGAGTAAGGGAGACTGGGGGCGAACTCCTTCCCAAATAGAGGGCCTCAGGAAGGATGTCAAAGCAGGTGGAGAGTTCTTTGGGAGAGAAAATGGGTCATTTTGTAGAATGTACCGGAGCTTTGGGGGGGATTATAGTTTTTAACAAAGCAATTCTACCTATCCTTTGATAGAGCATCTGGTAGCTAAGTGGACTAATGCGTCTACTGTAGGAGCCTGTTATTCACTGCCAAGATGCCCATGGGTGAATGTGCTCTTTACAAATACACATGTTATGTTAGGCAGAGCCAGTCAGCTTTCGGTGTTGCTATGGATATGCTCCCCTAATGCTATGTTATGTTATTTTATCTGGAGATTGACAGGAAGTTGCCACCATATCTAGAGGTACGGACATGAGGGACAGTCATTAGTTCCTTACCACTAGATCTTAAAGAACGGGAAGGCCGTAATTTAAGATCCTATTTATTAAAAGAGGGGGACCCTAGGAGCTATTCTAAAGGTCCGCTGACCTATGCTCCCGAAATTAAACATATACCAAAAGGGAGTCACCTTTCCTAAGTAGAGAGAGAAAAAGAAGGGATGTAAGAGGTACTCATGTTGTGTGCTATTTTAATTTTGGGGGGCAGTGTGTCCTGAACTTGATGCCCTCACCTTAATAATAGGAAATACTAGACGTGAGTCAGAGTAGCCTTGTGCACAGCGTAATCACTCAAAGGAGTGTAAATCAAAAAACTTTTCAAATGTTGTTCAGTTCATTAACTTGTACACAAAAAATGTTCACAATGTAGTGAGATGAAAGAAACAGACCAAATGGAACATTGGTTTTAGTTCATTATCAGATTTGTATTGAAATCATGATGCAAAGAGTTCATATCCAAAGACAATGTTGACTTTCACAAAATCCAGGACATATGGTAACAATCTTCAAATTCCATGAAATTACAAGTCCCAATGCATTTCGGGCTTATAGGAAAAGCCCTTCATCAGGGGATCTAGAGAAATGACATAAACCATAATATAAACCTCTGTTTATAACACAGCAACAGGCATGTATTTACTCAAACAAGGTTGAGGAAAGTCATGCGAAAATAGTAACCCAAAACCACTTGATGCAAGGTGGAACCAAGTGCTAAATGCAGAAATGAAAACGTGACTGCCAAGATAAATCTAATGTGTGTGAAAACGTCGGAATAGGAATGGAGTGTGAAGTTGGACCAGGAGTGGTGATGGTGAGTAACGTAAGTGAAACCAGCACAGATAAACAACGAACCGATCCTAACTATAAACCAACCACCAGTGTAGCCATTCTCGTGCAAGTAACTGAAAGAGCGTGCAGATAATTCAGGATGTGAAAATAAAACGGAACATGCTCGGCGGAGCTTCCAAAGTGGGTCGAGTGTTCAAAACAGTCACAGACCGCTACAAGAAATACGGTAACAAGGTTTAGACGCTCGAAACGAGACAGTAGTGCTCAATTACGGAAAGAAACGTGTACGTGTCTTACCAAAAGGAGTTTTAAAGACGCGATCCGTCCATACCCAGTGCATTGAAGAAAGTGAGTGTAGGCGTCAGGAGGGCGCCCGAGATATACGTAAACAGAAAGTCGAGAAATGGAAAAGTAGACATTGAGAAAGGACACAAGTGTGTGTGCCCATCGTCGGCCATATGTAAGTGTGAAGGAAAGATGAACCTTGATTAGGAAAGAAGTGACCAGGGGGTCCATATAAGCAACATGTCACGATGCAAACGGAATAGCTGCGCAAGAATACATGCGTAATGATGATCAAGCAGTCATGTCAAACAAAACTATAACATAACCTACGTACATTTCAAAAAAGAAATGAAACCCTTAGAGAATATTCAAAGGCATTACAGGGTGAGCATACAATTGTCAGTTTAGAGGAAGCATGCAAGTTCAAATTTATCATTTAGACCCAAAGGGGTCAAGGTCTGCATGAACCAGATCCAGTGCATCTCGCGTTGAGACAAGTACTCATTGCAATCCCTATCTGGACGTAAATCAATGACTTCGAGTACCCCACATCTCAGTTATGCAATGTTATGTTTGAGGTTGCGCCAGTGTTCGGCAATAGGGGAACTTGTGGTTTGAGTCCTGATGCGACTTTTATGTTCATTGATCCTTACCCGTAAGGGTCTCTCAGTTTTGCCAATGTAGAACAGACCACATGGACACTTGATGAAATACACTAGATGATGACTAGTGCAGGTAGCGTTGAATTTAAGATGGATGGATTTGCCAGACCTTGGGTGGTGAATCATGTTGCCCTTTACCATGTTGCTGCAGTTGGAGCAATTCATGCAAGGTGTCAAGCCTTTGTAGGTGTCTTGAGGAGTCGGTTGAGTGCTAAGAATCTCCTTCAGGTTTTTAGCTCTCTTATAGGCAAGCATAGGTGTGTTTAGAAATAGATCTTTAAAATCCACTTCCGATTGTAGAAGAGACCATCTGTTGGTTATGATGTTTTTCAACTGTGGTGATTGTGTGGAATAAGTGGAAACAAATACTTCTCTCGTAGTAGTTGATGCTTTCTTGGTTTTTTGTAAGAGCTGTTCCCTTTTGACTCCTCGAGTTCTGGTTTCAGCTTCTTGGATGATTGAAGGGGGATATCCCCTTGCGCTGTATTTCTCTTTGTATTTTTCAATCGTTTGCATGCCTATCTGCTCATCAGAATGTATGCGCTTGATGCGCAAAAATTGACTGTATGGAAGATGGCGTTTTAATGACCACGGGTGAAAGCTCTGGTATGCCAGAGCGTTGTTCCTGTCAGTTTTCTTGGTGAAAAGAGAGGTGGTAATGTTAGAATCTTGTATCGTGATTAACACATCCAGAAATGGGATACTCTTGGCTTCAGTTTGAGAAGTGAATTGGATCCTAGGGTGTATGGTATTGAGCTCTTGTATCTTGGTTTCAAGTGTGTTGCGTGAACCTCGCCAAATGATGAGGATGTCATCAATGTTTCATTTCTTTTTTGAAATGTACGTAGGTTATGTTATAGTTTTGTTTGACATGACTGCTTTATCATCATTACGCATGTATTCTTGCGCAGCTATTCCGTTTGCATCGTGACATGTTGCTTATATGGACCCCCTGGTCACTTCTTTCCTAATCAAGGTTCATCTTTACTTCACACTTACATATGGCCGACGATGGGCACACACACTTGTGTCCTTTCTCAATGTCTACTTTTCCATTTCTCGACTTTCTGTTTACGTATATCTCGGGCGCCCTCCTGACGCCTACACTCACTTTCTTCAATGCACTGGGTATGGACGGATCGCGTCTTTAAAACTCCTTTTGGTAAGACACGTACACGTTTCTTTCCGTAATTGAGCACTACTGTCTCGTTTCGAGCGTCTAAACCTTGTTACCGTATTTCTTGTAGCGGTCTGCGACTGTTTTGAACACTCGACCCACTTTGGAAGCTCCGCCGAGCATGTTCCGTTTTATTTTCACATCCTGAATTATTTGCACGCTCTTTCAGTTACTTGCACGAGCATGGCTACACTGGTGGTTGGTTTATAGTTAGGATTGGTTCGTTGTTTATCTGTGCTGGTTTCACTTACGTTACTCACCATCACCACTCCTGGTCCAACTTCACACTCCATTCCTATTCCGACGTTTTCACACACATTAGATTTATCTTGGCAGTCACGTTTTCATTTCTGCATTTAGCACTTGGTTCCACCTTGCATCAAGTGGTTTTGGGTTACTATTTTCGCATGACTTTCCTCAACCTTGTTTGAGTAAATACATGCCTGTTGCTGTGTTATAAACAGAGGTTTATATTATGGTTTATGTCATTTCTCTAGATCCCCTGATGAAGGGCTTTTCCTATAAGCCCGAAATGCATTGGGACTTGTAATTTCATGGAATTTGAAGATTGTTACCATATGTCCTGGATTTTGTGAAAGTCAACATTGTCTTTGGATATGAACTCTTTGCATCATGATTTCAATACAAATCTGATAATGAACTAAAACCAATGTTCCATTTGGTCTGTTTCTTTCATCTCACTACATTGTGAACATTTTTTGTGTACAAGTTAATGAACTGAACAACATTTGAAAAGTTTTTTGATTTACACTCCTTTGAGTGATTACGCTGTGCACAGGCTACTCTGACTCACGTCTAGTATTTCCTTGGATTCAACGACAAAGGGTTTGCAGGACCCTTTTCCTTGTGGCACGCAACGGATTAACATTATTTAAAGTACCTCCATTGGTATTAACATTGAACAGTGTTTATAATTGAGTGCATGCAGGTTGCTCTTCATTTGTATTCTCACCTTAATAATAAACATTAATCACCCTCCCTCCAGCCATTTTTTAATACAACTTCTAGGACTTCACTACCACTTACACCCACACATCTTCGTCAAAAGATCTCCCAAAAAGAGACCCTTAGGGGGACCCGTAGGGCATTGCAGCGCCCACCCGACGAGGAGCAAAAGCCCAACGATGAAGCATGACATCCTTCGGGGTGTGTGAGGGCGTCAAGATGATGACACACTGCCCCCCACAATTAGAGTAGCACACAACGAGAGTACCTCTTACTTCCCTTCTTTTTCTCTCTCTACTTAGGAACGGTGAATCCCTTTTGGTATAAGTCGTACTTTAAGATCACCAACAGAGAGAAGCTGTCTAGTCTGACAATTTTGTCTGACATGAAAAGCTAAATCTCGAAGTATTTGATACTAAGGTTGTGAACGTGTTGGTACGCATAATTGTAAATTGCTGTGATCCCCACAGGTCCTTACTATATTATAATGACTGCGCCTTTGCTGGGCCTCGCATAAATGACCTGCTTCGTTAAATTCTATGCTAATTATGCCATACTTGGGGAGTTTGTTTCTTGTTAAATGTTAAACAGAATAAAAACAGAAAAACGGAAAATTAGCGAATACAATGATAGTTCCGTATCCTTAAAGCACAGCTAAACTCTTCCTTTCTACATGCTCTGATTCTACGCCGCTCAGCCTCCGGGATGTGGGCCAAATATGGCTGTGTATTGTCCTGGGAACTGCATGTTATTAATTTTTGCATATAAGTGGTTTGGATAACCATGTAAACCTGTGACTTCTTATAATTTCGCAATAAAAATATTTTCCCCAAAAAAAAAAAGGTTGTGAACGTGGATATTGGATGCCTTGAAGGATGCACAGTAACCAACCAGGCAAAGAGGGAAGAGTGTGGAGTTATTCTAATTGACCATGAGTCAAATTCAAATTCAAAAATACTTTATTCGATTTCAATTAGGAGAAAACCATAAAAGTACATACATATGAATTAATTACATTTTTTACAATTAATACAAAATTTTAAAAGCTAATTCATTCCAAATTTTAAATAGCTTTAAATACTCGGTTTGTTCTAAAAACCAAAGGTTATATACAGCAAAGCAGAATTGAAAGTGTATCAGTCATCTGTTAAAGGTTACTCCTATGACGAATACAGAAATTAAAAAAATGTAACTATATTAGTTGCCATACAGTCAGATTCCATAAGTTGAAGAGCCATGAAGGCAGGCCGACATTGGCGTAAACCTAAACTTTTTAGAATTGGAACTAACCAGCGCTTTCTTGGTTCGACATAAAATTTGCAGAAAAGGGTTAAGTGTATTAGAGATTGGGTTGAGATATCATCACAGGGAAAAGGAGAGAACAGGTTCGACCAGTCATTGATTTTTGGAAAAGTGACCAATCGATGAAAAAGGTTGAAACTAAAACGGGTCAACAAAAACCTGTCATAACCAGTCAAATTCCAGGTTAAATAGGGCTGGATGACCACTGTCGATTGAATCAGCAGAGTATTGAGCCGAGATTTTATTGGCTTCGGAGGCCAGACGCAGACCCGCTAGGTGGCACAGGCATAAGGTTTTTAGGTTTTTTTCTTGACACTTCTGCTATTAGTGGGGGATTATGATCATATTTTTCCAGACCCAAATCAAACAGGAACTTCTTAACATAGCGAATCCAATCAATCTTGGCGGAGTTTTCGAGTGCAAGGCAGTCCTTCAACAAGCTTTGAGTAAAAACTAGTTTGGCAGATGACCAAATTCGGTGCCATAACAGAATTGGCTGCATCTTGATGGTATCAGAAATAGAAGGTAAGCCTAATTGTATATGGCAACCGAAAGTTGAGGTGCCTTGCGGAACAGCGAGGAGAAACCTCAGGAAACTGTTCTCTGCTTTTTGAAGGACTTCCACCTGTGCGTAGCCCTACACCCCTGCTTCATACATGGTAGTACTAATACATTTTGCCTGGTATATACAGATCATCTCAACCGGGGATCTTTTTCTCAATCTCTGTATGAAACTTACTAGCGCCATGGTTGACCTTAAAAACAAGAGCTTTCTAGCCTCTATAGCTTTTCTCCATGAACCTTTTTCATCCATTAAAATTCCAAGTTAGGGGTATATGGTTGTATTCTCCACCCTGGAATTATTGATGAATATGTCTCTCCTTTTTTATGTTTAACTCCTGAGCTCATTATAAAAGATTTTTAATGTTGATTTTTAGATTGAGATTAGACATAAGGGCAGTATATCTGTTAAGTGAGCGTTGGAGTTCCAGGGGAGTGCGGGCAATAATCACGGCGTCATCCGCGTAGAGAAGAGCAGGTATTGGACGATTATAAAGTAGAGGTAGGTCCTGGCACCCCTCCAGCATGGCTTTTTCTAGACCATTAGTATAGAGACTGAAAAGAAAGGGGGCCTGGACGCAACCCTGCCTGACACCCCGCTCGACCCTAAACGGCGCTGTCAGCTCTCCTCCTATTCCAAATCTCACTCTGGCCGTTGCATTAGAGTACATTTCACGAAGAAAATTAACTAAAGGGAGGTCTACACTCATTTCTATTAAAATACCCCACAGTTTCAAATGGCTTACGCAGTCGAAGGCAGATGTTAAATCTACATAAGCCATATGAAGTTTCCCACCTTTTGCATTTACGTATTTACCCATAGTTAAAGTTAGGTTTAAGACTTGCTCGGTGGTACCCATACCATCCCTGAATCCATATTGGAGGTCCGATAAGATGTTTTTGTCCTCCCCCCAATGTTGAAGGCGTTCTAATATAATGCACCCAACAACCTTTCCCAAAGAGTCTAATAACGAGATGGGGCGATAACAAGATGGACTCTGTCGATCTCCCTTTTTGAATAGCGGTACAAGAATGGAGAGTGACCATGAGTCTAACAGTCCAACTTTACACGTTGCTTCGAAAACTCTAAGGAGGATCGGTGCCCAAAGTTCCTTGTTAAATTTATAAAGGTCAACCGGAACCCCGTCAGGGCCTGGCGCCTTTCCCCCACTGCTTGCCATTAAGGTTAATTCAACTTCAGCCTGGGTAAAATCTAAAACAAGAGGAGTAAATGGAGATTTAGTGCACACACCATTCGTTCCTACTGGGTTCTGGGCTGTCGACACACTAGCGTTTTGTCCACAAATCTGGGAAAAGTGTTCCACCCAAGATGTTTCATCAATTGTCATTTCTATTTTACTAGAGTTTCTAGTTCCTGAGAGAAATGGGGCTTTAATTACTTTCCAAAAGCAGTGCTATCTTTTGTCAAACAACTCTTATGTAGTTCATTCCGCCCATAGTTCCTGTTTCAATTCGGTTTTCCTCAATCGGATTGCGGAATGATAAGTTTTTCGGAGATGAATTATATCTTGCTTATTTTTAACTGGATTATGGAGGGCGGTTTTCAGGTTCGAGTACGCTTTAGTGCAAGCACTGTTAAACCAGCCTACCTTGTTTCTCTTGTTCCCTTTGGGTTTAACACATAGGGATTCCTTTACAGATTTGGTCACGACCATAAAATTATCTAGGATCTCCTGGGGAGTAGAACACTCATCTAAACAGATATTTATGGCTTTCAGAGAATTCACAACAACCTTCTCCGTAATCTTAACGGGATCAGCATATTCCCACTTGAGTAACCATTTAATCTATTCCAGACCAGATTTTCCTCACCATGTGATCTCAGTCGACAAGTCTTATCTCTCCCCTTCAAGAGAGAAAGAGTGACGGAATTAGGAAAGTGGTCACTAAAGGCACAATCATGTGTTTTAAAACTCAAAGTGAGAGGTGCTGCCGTGCAAGACAAGAAGATAAAGTCTATACAACTAGAAAAATCGCTACCGTTAAAGGTTGGAATAAGAGGGACTATAGGTGACATTAGTTTGTTTGCCAAGGACAATTGAAGAATAATTAAAGTCTCATTTAAACATGCCCCGCTCTGATTGTGTATAAAATGAGTCAGATTATCATCTTTCTCTTCTTGTAAACCACAAATTATATTATCATTGTGGACACACAGGGAAAGGTTAAAATCACTACTCCAGATAATAGATAATCTTTTGTTTTGATATCTGTTTTTAAGTTCCAAAAAGGATATCGCGAAGCTCTTTAAGGGTATCAATCAGCTGAGATTGTGATTGGTTGTTATAAAAGTTAACTATGATAAAAATGTCAAATTTGTTAATATCAAGAATAATTATTTGAAAAGTTAACCTCCAGTTTTAGGGCAGTGTTTTCCCGTGCTGTGATTAGATTGGAAATATGAACCGACAGTCCTCCTTTTGCTTGCCCTGATGAGGACGGATGAGGACGGAGTAGCGGGCGAGTGGTAGGTTTTATAACAGTTTAGATGAATAGGTGATACAGCCCACGTTTCTTGAAAGCAAAGAATGGAAAAGGGCAGCGAAAAGGTCAACCACTCATCGTAGTTGACCTTGGATCTTAGGCCAGCAATATTCCAAAAAAGGATACTCAATAGTGGCCCTCTCAAGATGTTTTCTTCATGGGGGAAGAAATCTCCTGTATAAACTGGAGGAATGGCATCTGCGCTAGAAACAGGACTTAAAGGGACATTATGTTTAGGCCCTGAAATCTTTGACACAGATCTAATGTCTAAAGTGACTGGGGAAGATGCTAGCTCCATGTCATCTGGGACAATTACGGAGTTCAAGGTAGATATTGATACAATGCATACCGGCTCCTCCCCCATTAGAGGCAAACTAGGGGGATTTTCTAAGTGGGGCTCACTGGATTTTTTTTCTCCAGGCTGTGCGTCTTACTAGGGAGGTAAGTTGATTGTCCACTGCCTTTAGAGGAGATAGTACTTCAAACATATTTGGTGTTAGGATGGTAACAGTCCCTACTCCTCGGGGCTGAAAAATAGGTTTATAAAAGAAACCCAGAGGGAGTGCCATAATGCTTGAACTTTGAGGGAAATTTTCCTCCTTATGCGTTAATAGAGATCGAACCATTCGAGGACGTAGAAAATTTATGACAATACAATCCCCAGGGATGGTCTTTACAGAGGCACCGACCCATCCCACTCTTCGGACCATCAAGATTTCATTAATATGGTGGGGAATAAAGTTCTTAAATGTAATCAACCAGTCCGCTGCTTTATTGCGGAGAGTCGTACAAGATTCACTCTGCCCCTGTTTTAATGCCGGAACCCCAGTTAGTATTATTACATACGGGCAGGAAGCGGGTGGTAGATCTAATGTTCCTGGACTCAGGTGCTCAGAGGTTTGTTTGAAGGGTATTTCGTCTATCTGGAACTATGCTGCTCTTGTCTCCCTCCCCATTGGGATTCTTGAGTTCAGTATCCTCAGCCTATGCAAGGAGGTGAGATGACTATTTGTGGTTCTCTTGATCTACCACACGTTTCCTCCTGATTAGGGATCTTTGGTCCCCCCGTATGAGGGAGGTTGGATGCCTTTGTGCCAAGGCAAGGTACTATTTTTTCCAAGGTGTTACCAATTGAACCTACAACCTCTGTCAACTGCTCAATTTTTTCCTCCAAGCGCCCAAATCTTTCTTCAATAAGAGTGCTTATCTGGAGCATCATCAAACTGATCTTGGATTCTAACAACCCTCTAACTAAATCTTCAAGGGCTACCTGAGTACCTAAAGGAAATTCATTAAAGTTGGACGTAGGTACTTCTACCTGAGTACCCATAGATTTTAAAATTACATCAGTTTGTGTTTCCGCTAAAGGAGGTGTTCGGGGGCCAGAGCCAACGGCTCCTATGTTGCTACCATGTTTACCCCCTTTGCACCTTTCTTACTACTTCTCACAATATTCCCCGTAGACGGTTTGGTTTGTTTCCGGGTTTGCTGTCTTTGTCCCTAGTGGTGAACTATTATCAATGTCCCTTGCTTGATTCATTGAATGTGAAAGTTGTTTAACCATCAGAGGGTTACTATCTTTAGAGTGGATGATAATTTGGGGTGTTAGGGGAATATTCGGTCCTTCTTCTCTAGTCAATGGGAACTGGGTGGGGTCAAGTGAGAGCCGCCGTTCAGTTAGCTGAATCTCGTGAGTAAGGAGCGACTCAGCTCTGGTCAAAAAGGCATCTAAGGTGACTACCGTGCTCTTACGTTTCTCCATATTCCTTATTTGCAATAATTCCCACCAAATAACAAACACTCGGTGGGTAATCCAAAATACTTAAGATATTATGAGTCAGAAACCATTCGACCAGGAGATGGATAAAGAAACCTAAGGTCTGAGAATGTGTATAATGCTTACTGTTATACTCCTTTAAGTACCTCCTAGTTAAGGGAAGTAAACCAAATCCAGTGGGAGATAGAAAAATATGTATCTAGTGAATTGTACTTACATTTCCCAATAGTCAAAAAGAGGATGTTGCAACGTTATACTGCTTAAATCACTCCCTTGGAGGTTGGAGGTACAATAGCTTACAAAATAAAAAAAACACTTTACATATAAAAGAGCAGGCTGGACTGTTTGTTTTTAAATCAGTAATGTTGAAAAGTCAAAAGAGTTCCTCCCACACCTCAAAAAACGCAAGACCCAGAAGGAGTACAACCAAGGGGGGTAGCCTTGCCCTGCCACTTCCCGGCCCTGACCGGCACAGACGGGCCCGCCATTGGCCCCGGCTCGGCGTGCTTTTAAGCGCCTCCTGGTGCTTAACGATGATGAGGATCAGCTGCGTGTCACGGGAGCGCCGAGAATGCTGGGGGTTGTGGTCCTCGACCGTCCGCGTCGCCACCAGCGGAACGGTCTCCCCAGGAAGTGCTCCGGTGTGATCAGGACTTCAATGCACAATGCCAGGAAAGAGTGTTTTTCCGAGAGAAGATTGCCGCAAAAAGACAAGGGAACTCGCCATGAGTCCTAAGAGTTGCCTGAACTCCTCCAAACTCCAAACCACATGGTGGACAAGGATCACTGAGCATCTAAGGTATGTGAGGAAGCCGTCAGTGTATAGCAACAGCTTACCCTCCATAGCGCCAGAACATCTAAAACCCTTATTTAATTTTGCTTGATCTCTCAGGCCAGTGGATTTATCGCTATGGTGAAGAGCAGTGGAGAGAGTTGGCACTTTGCCTCACCCCTCTCTTTAGGGGAAATGGCGATGACAATTCACCTCCGATCCGCACCTGAGGAACATGGATTTGAGCATTATGTTCGGACGCAGAGAAAGAAAAGTTAACCAAAGCAAGCCTCAAATGGTATTCCAAAGACATATAATCAAAGGCTTTTTCAAAGGTTAATAATAGTAGTGCTGCTGAGTCTTTTGGTCTTGCAGAGAATATAACACAACAGATATATGTTTGGTTGCCATGTGAGGCATAAAATCACTTTGATCAGGGTTTATAAGCGTTGATATAATCTTGTTTAGGAGTTTTGCCAGATTTGTGGCAAGAATCTTCGCCTCTTGCTTGATCAAAGAAATTGGGCGATCGAATTCACACTTTTTGGGCCGTTGGCCCGGTTTTATAATGGGCATAATGTGGACTTCAATCAACTGAGGTAGTAAAGCACTTCCCTCTCTAGCGTATTCTATCAGGTCTAGGAGTGGCTGAGTTAGTGAAGTAGCCAGACAATAGTAAAACTGCAGGGAAACCATTAGTGCTTGGTGACTTGTCGGATAGAAGATGTTTAGTTCTCAGAGACTGGGCAGTCCAGTTGTTCTCTCTCATTAGCTGACTATCTTGGCATTGAATCAAAGGACAAATATTTGCATACTGAACCAACAGGCATAGGAAGAGATTACCTATATAGATTACCATATTAGCATGCACATTTGCTGGCTAAATGTAATGTTTGATATAGAACTGTACTGCCTTCTAGTATTATTTGGGTGGTATACACGAGCTCTTCTTCTCTTGTTGCCAACCAGTGAGTTAGTTTACCATGTTTTATCGCCTTACTAGCTCTGCGCTGCTAGCCATGGATTCCTTACTTGGTTCATTTCAGTTTGACTGTCTTGAAGCTTCGCTTGTTGAAGTTTATGGAAATTATCATCTGTGTTGCGACTGCTGTATTTCATTTCAGACTCCCGTGCCACTGTCTCCATTTGATTAAGCTCCAGCTGAATGAGTCATTTATGATGTGTGGCGGCACTAATTCTTTGCCCCCTTATGACCGCCTTATAGGCCTCCAACAGAACATTCACAAACCAATTATGCCAGCATTAAATATGTAAATACTGTGCATAGTACCCATTCAGTAGTCTCTGACCTCCTAGGTTTTGCGCCACCAAGGGCTCAATAGCTATCTTTATAGAGAAATCCAATGGCTTACCTGTAAACTGAAGTTCAAGCAGAGCACGATCTGATAGTCCTTATGCACGGAGCATTGTGTTTTTAGTTTGGTAAAGCTCTACCGGTGGAACAAGGAACTAGTCTAATCGAAAATGATCTGTGGGCACATGAGAAGAAAGTGGGCTATCCCAAGATAGTCCATGCTCCTTAGGAAATCAGCCAGTGCAGCAGAGGTAGGCATCTTTGCCAGAGGTGGACCACATCTAGCCCTCTTGAAATCTACCAAGGCATTGAAATCTCCACCCAGCACTGTGAACCAAGGTAGGGCTTCAAAGATCACCGTAGCTATCTTCAATAAGAAGTTCTTGGCCAATGGTGGAGTTGCATATATTGTGCAAATCGTAATGTGTTATCCGTATGAAGTTATTGATATCATGGTGTACTGTCATTCCATTACCGTGGTAGTTCTATAGGTCAGCATTTGTTTACCAGTATAGCCACGTCCCAGGAGACTCTATTCAACACTGGATAGAGGAGAGAATTGAACCTATACCTATTAAGGCATCTGCAAGTGTCACTCTATAGATGCATTTCTTGTATCAAGCACAAAGATATATGTCCTATATTGGCAGGCCGCCTTAAGAACCGTCCGTCTTAAGAACCATCGCTCTCTTAAGTTTTATCTAGGAGGCCATTCACATTCCACAATAAGCATTTTACCACAGATTGAGAGCCAGTTTAAATATAGTCATTCCCCATGAGTATTCTGTTCGCATAATGAAGTGTGCAGTGTTGTGCCCCTGCATGTACTGTGTCTGTCTGGCCTGGAACTCCCTATAACAGGAAATTCCACATATTTCATAGCTCAGAAACAGATACTTCTGGTTCCGATCTGGTGACCATGTGTAATAGATGGAACCACAGCATCCCCCTCATCAATTACCCAGTTTGGGCATTACAAATGTCTTGCTAAAGGTGACTGATCCGAATCTAAATAATTCTATGGAATCATCAAGTCTGATCATGTTGGATGGTATCAAAGATGTATGATTCTCCTTGGTCGATCTAGGTAACAAGTGCAGTCTTGTTCGAGTCAATAGTCTTTTGGTGGGGCAAATCGGCAACTGATGATTCTCCCCTCCATCCGGTCTTAGTTAATTTCAGAGTCTGATGCATTGTGGGTCTGACTCATCATCCATTTAGAGTAGCTCCTGCCTCTCCTGGTCTAGCTGATGAACCCTAATTAGGGCAAAACCAGTCCTGGTTTGCTTGTGTTCAAGGTCGGGGAGGACCTGGCCTGGCAGTTCGGACTGGACTGTTCCCATTGGAGCAGGTTCAAGCATGGGGTCCTAACTGAGGTGGTATGGTGAGCAAAAGAATGTTGGAATGGGATCCAACTCTGAGTAATTATCAGTAGCTGAGATTAATTCAAGCATTCCATTCATCACTCTTTTATATACTTTATCTGGTCTGGCAGAATGGTTTAGGGCAAGTCACAGTCTGGTGAGACACCCCAAATTCTGGACGATGCTCCAACCCTTCCCAGGCCACCTGGGGGGTATCAAAGAAGAAGGAGCAATTCTGAAATAACACTTTGAGTCTGGCAGGAAAGAGCAGTGTTATATCTTAACCCTGTCCTCCCCTGTGCCCTGGTTACCTCTCTGACGCGAGAGCTCCCATTGTCACCTCTCCCCTTCCCATTGGTTCCCCAACGTTCCACCTCTCCCCCTATCCCAAGGAACTGCCTAACTGTTACATGAATGATAATCTTCCTGACCACGCACTGACCTGGTGTGGGGCTGTTATTTGAATAAACTTAATCGCAGTTCAAACTTCCTGCTTCCTGAGTTCTACTTTCAACAGTGGCGACGAGGATTCATGTCTGACAGTCATAGCTTCAGTGGTAGGTCAGGCAGAACCAGTAATGATCCTCACTCTGACACCGATTGTGTTCCCGATCCTCACCGTGTCATGGGAAGGTTTGGTCGAACCATTCGCAAGCCAAAACGTTATGAAGACTTTGTATAAGATTAATGTTCACTGTTTTTCCCGCATGACTATATGTTTCACTGCTGAGTGTTTATTCCTTTAAAAACTCCGAAGAGAGGAAGATGTGTTATATCTTAACCCTGTCCTCCCCTGTGCCCTGGTTACCTCTCTGACGCGAGAGCTCCCATTGTCACCTCTCCCCTTCCCATTGGTTCCCCAAAGTTCCACCTCCCCCCCTATCAGAAGGAACTGCCTAACTGTCACATGAATGATAATCTTCCTGACCACGCAATGACCTGGTGTGGGGCTGTTATTTGAATGAACTTAATCGCAGTTTAAACTTCCTGCTTCCTGAGTTCTACTTTCAACCAGCAGCATATACAGTATACCCATTTAACTCAGCTTCTTTTTAATTTCTTCATATAACTTGTGAAGCTTTTGCACATTTATAGTACTGTCAGGGAAGATTACTATCCACTAGGAATCAGATTGGACATAACATTGCTCTCTGCCAGCAGTAAATATTTAATCCCCGTCATTATAGTTAGGCAGTTGGGCAATTTTTGGGTGCTGAGGAGTCCCAAGCTGCAGTCTATGAGTCCGAGCCTGACGGGCCCTGTCTATTGCAAAGCAATAAGAACGTTTGCCTTCCGGTAACCATTTAAGGATCCATTGTTCTAGGAAATGTGCTAGGTTGTTGATTCCCAGATTCTCTGGGAAGCAAAGGAAGTGGAGATTATTGTAGTGTGCTGTGCCTTTGGTGTCTTCAGTCCGTAGTTCATGGGAGTGTGTTGTTGCTTTCATTCTGTTGATAGTAAAATTAAGCTTCTTTTCTGATGTGGTGAGTCTCTCCACAGCTCAGAGCAGGCCCTGCCCCAGGAGCGACACATTGGACCTCACTTTCCCTATCCTAATCCCCAATGTCTCTTTATAGACCTGTATGGCCCGAAGGATGACGGCTATGGAGTGTGCGCCTTCTGCGGTCTCCCATGCAGCCTCCATATCGCAATCCGGGAGTTTAAGGATGACCTTTGAAGATACATTAACACCTTGGCTGCTAGCGGCATTTTTCTCCTGTGCTGAAAAATGGAATATCTCATTGTTCATGACGAGCTCAGCTCGTTATAAGCACAGCTCAACCGTGCCTCATGACGAGCTGAGCTCGTCATGAGCAGCGAAGGGGTTAAACAGACGTATTTGTCGGGCGTGTTTTCTCAGGAAGACTGCAATGGCTTGTCTCGCAACATGTGTGATGACTAGGGCACAGGGTACAATGATGCATACAATTTAAGCCTTACACAAGTATTACAGGAGGAGGACCAGACTCCGTCATAATCAGTTTCTTTCAGTGATTGTTTATGTGTGGCGACCTGCCAGCACCTGAGTCACTCAGCTGTTCATTGCCACACAGAGCAGAAGTAGCATTCGCTACCAGCGATACTTGGCAGCAATGTATATCATAGATAAGTAGTTGAATAATCAGTATTTGTTGCTGCAGCAGGGACAGTACGAGGGGGCAGCCGCGGCCGGTCGATTAGGGCTGAGGAATAATGTCCGCTCACCTTTTGCCCCTAAGAACAGTGTCTGTTAGACTGAGCAAAGGTCGGCCTGACAGGCACTTTTCATTTTCAGGTTTGGCAGCCAGGAGCTAGACATGCGATAAATGTGCAGACTCCTGGCTGCCTGAGCTGAACTTTGTTGGGCTGAGGATGTCATAGTTCCTGTGGGCATGACCTCCTCAGCTCAGCAAAGGAAATCGAGGCCCTCCCCTTTGTGACGAGGGGAAGCGTCACTCACTGCCTCGCACCTGGGCTCTTCAATTTTAAGCCCTAAAGCTTCCGGGGTCGAGAGTCAATCAGTGACACTTCATCAACAAGCATTAGAAATGCAATAGGTCTCGCAGCATTAGAGTTAGTGCTTTTAGAATTGTTAATGGTTTTTTTTGTAAATCTTTAGCATGAGGTTGAGGGTGAGTGAGGGTGAGTGAGGGTGAGGGGTTGAGGGTGAGTGAGGGTGAGGGTGAGGCTGAGGGGTTGAGGGTGAGGGTGAGTGAGGGTGAGTGAGGGGTTGAGGGTGAGTGAGGGTGAGGGGTTGAGGGTGAGTGAGGGGTTGAGGGTGAGTGAGGGGTTGAGGGTGAGTGAGGGGTTGAGGGTGAGTGAGGGGTTGAGGGTGAGTGAGGGTGAGTGAGGGTGAGGGTGAGTGAGGGTGAGGGTGAGTGAGGGTGAGTGAGGGTGAGGGTGAGTGAGGGTGAGTGAGGGTGAGTGAGGGTGAGTGAGGGTGAGTGAGGGTGAGTGAGGGTGAGTGAGGGTGAGTGAGTGAGGGTGAGTGAGGGTGAGGGAGGGTGAGTGAGGGTGAGTGAGGGTGAGTGAGGGTGAGTGAGGGTGAGTGAGGGTGAGTGTGGGTGAGTGTGGGTGAGTGTGAGTGAGGGTGAGTGGGGGTGAGTGTGGGTGAGTGTGGGTGAGGGGTTGAGGGTGAGTGTGGGTGAGGGGTTGAGGGTGAGTGAGGGTGAGGGGTTGAGGGTGAGTGAGGGTGAGGGATTGAGGGTGAGTGAGGGTGAGGGATTGAGGGTGAGTGAGGGTGAGGGGTTGAGGGTGAGTGAGGGTGAGGGGTTGAGGGTGAGTGAGGGTGAGTGAGGGTGAGTGAGGGTGAGGTGTTGAGGGTGAGTGAGTGAGGGTGAGTGAGGGTGAGGGGTTGAGGGTGAGTGAGTGAGGGTGAGTGAGTGAGTGAGGGGTTGAGGGTGAGGGGTTGAGGGTGAGGGGTTGAGGGTGAGGGGTTGAGGGTGAGGGGTTGAGGGTGAGGGTGAGTGAGGGTGAGTGAGGGTGAGGGTGGGTGAGGGTGAGTGAGGGTGAGTGAGGGTGAGGGAGGTTGAGGGTGGTTGAGTGAGGGTGAGTGAGGGGTTGAGGGTGAGGGGTTGAGGGTGAGCCTGAGGGAGCAGAGAGAACAACCATAACATTGTCTTCCAATAGATATTATTTACAAATTGCTGACATGCTTTTCAGTCTCACAAGTACTATTTGGTTTAATGAGCTGCTCTGCAACAAAGAATGCAAAAGATATTTTTGGGCTCGGCTCGCGAAACAAATTGTGTACCCTTGGGCACATGTTGGAAAATAGCATTATGGAGCACAGGAGTAAATGGTGCAGTAACTTATTGCAGACCCGGTGGGGATTTCCACACATTCCAAGTTCCCGGCCTCACGCTTTGGCAGCTCTTGTAGGAGACGTGCAGAACTGTACAATACACAGTGCCACAGGGGAATCCGACGGGAGCTAGGAGCGCTCTAACATGGCTATGTAGGGAAGAGGTCTCGCTTACCCATGCCAACTCATGGCAGCACTATTAATTTCCCTTTATGAGAACCGAAGCACACAGTCGCGCCTGACCTCGCTTGAAGGTTGTTTTTAATAGTCGTGCAAGTAGCAAAACAACAGCAGCACAACAGAGATGCCCCCGTTCATTATATTTCGCTTATTTTGTCAAAATAACCCTTTTATCGGAAATTGACTATAAAATGTTTTTGTTAAAAAGTGAAAAGGAGGTTTTCACAAGCACGGTAAAATAAAAGAGCGTGGGATATTTCTCAGCTATAGTTACCGACTGGTAATATACACGCGCTCATCAGAAATAGTGCAATTTCGTAGACAACACAACATCAAACATGCATTGATAAAACCAATAGGTTGACCTTTAAATACTGAAAGCAATTATGTGTTCAGACACCCACCTGCACGCAAAGTAGAGATAAGTGGAGAAGTGGGGAGGCACGAAGTGGGATGAGAGTGTAGTTCTAAACAAGCATTGGCAAACTCGAGCTACCTTAAAGTAAAACAAGCCGGAGGGAAGAGAGGGGAGGGGGGAGGAGAAATGCGACACGGCGGGAAGGGGAGGGGGCGGAACGGGGGAGGGGGCGGAGAGGGGAGAGGTGCGACACGGCAGGCAGGAGGAGGGGGGAGGAGAGTAGGGGAGGCACGACCTTGTGCCACATATTTTACATTTAATCACCAAAAGCAAGCCTGAGGGAGCAGAGAGAACAACCATAACATTGTCTTCCAATAGATATTATTTACAAATTGCTGACATGCTTTTCAGTCTCACAAGTACTATTTGGTTTAATGAGCTGCTCTGCAACAAAGAATGCAAAAGATATTTTTGGGCTCGGCTCGCGAAACAAATTGTGTACCCTTGGGCACATGTTGGAAAATAGCATTATGGAGCACAGGAGTAAATGGTGCAGTAACTTATTGCAGACCCGGTGGGGATTTCCACACATTCCAAGTTCCCGGCCTCACGCTTTGGCAGCTCTTGTAGGAGACGTGCAGAACTGTACAATACACAGTGCCACAGGGGAATCCGACGGGAGCTAGGAGCGCTCTAACATACTGGGAAGAAGAAAGTAGACGAGAGATGAGAGAAAGGGGGAGGGGGCAGTCACGGAGGAAAGAACACAGAACGGAGACAGAACAGGTAGAGGACAGAAGCCACAGCAAAGGGGAGGGGGAAGAGAAGAGGGAGAGGGGAAAAGGCACGGTGGAGTGTGAAAAGCAGAAAAAAATGTGTGACATAGAACGATGACACGAGAAGGAACAGCGGAGGAAAAAGCTGGGTGATATAAACAAGCCTTTCACCGTAACACGGCGGGCAGGGGAGGGGGCGGAGAGGGGAGAGGAGAAATGCGACACGGAGGGAAGGGGAGGGGGCGGAGCGGGGAGGGGGCGGAGAGGGAAGAGGTGCGACACGGCGTTAGACGGAAGGAAGAGAGGGGAGGGGGAGGAGAAAGAGAAATGCGACACGGCGGGAGGGGGCGGAGCGGGGGAGAGGGTGTGTGTGTGTTGTTAGGAGACGGACGTGCACGCGCACGCGCTTTTAAGGTCAATGCGCATGCGCATAAGCTCAATGCGCATGCGCATTGACCTTAAAAGTCACGGGCACTGCAAGGAATCGCCACGATTCCTTGCAGTGTGGATAAAGAGTGGATAACTCGCAATAGTCTCGCTTGCTCGATGCGCATGCGCATCGACAGGCGAGACCTAAAAAGTGGGGTGGGGTCAGCAGTCTCACCGACCCCATCCCACTCCAATGACGTTGGGACTGCTGCCTTCCCTCATTGGCTGAGAGGTAAGGCAGCAGTCCCAAGCCTCCTGGGGCCTCTGAAGCAGAGCTAAAGGTCAGTGTGATTTGTTTTTCAAAATGAATGTTTGGTGTGTGCATGCGTGTATGTATATTTGGTAATGAGTGTTGTGAATGGATATGAGAGTGTTTATGCGTGGGTGTGAATGCATGGTTGTGCATGTGTATGTGTGCCCTTTCTGCCCGCCCTCCCTCCCTCCTAAAATTACCGGCTGCCGCTGCGTGACGCAAGCAAGGGAGAGGATGTGGTCTAATGGCTTGAGCGGTCAACCTGGAAGCTGGGGAACTGGATTTAAGTCTCGTCAGGGACGCTCAAGATCCTGTGATTCTGGGCAAATCACTTAATCTCTCTGTGCCTAAAAAAATGTATGCGCTCTGGTACCTTCGGGTTGCGTTTGCGCTATATAACACTCGCCACAAAAAAAGAAAGTAGTCAGCCTGACACAAGGCTGGGCCAGCACATGAGGCAAGAAGTGGGTCAGAAGGGTTTGAAATGGAGGGGGTGTGGGAGGGCTTCCTTCTATGTATTCAAGGATCACCTATATTTTCCCCACTATCGCCTCCTCTTTCAAAAAGTGGGTTGACTGCACTCACCTCCATAGCTCTACAATAATCTTGAAATCTAGGGCCTCTTGTCGCTACCCTCAGTGAAAGATGCCGCAACACTGAACTCTACGAAAGCTCTTAGGTCTCTCCAGACTCTCCTCCAGTACCGCCGGAAAGGTAAGTTGTCCCAGGCCAAGTCCTGACAGCAAACGCCAAAGGCAGAAGCCATATTTGGTGTCCCTGTGACATAGCGTGCGGGGTCGCAGCAGCAATTTCTAGCTTGCAGCCACCAGCCCCGAGAGCACTGCCCACCCTGCATAGGGCTACACAGTCACTTAAAGGGTGGATAGGGGTAAAGATCGGCGAGCCAACAAATTAACAGGGAGAGCCAAGCCAAGAGTCTGACTTGGCTCTTAGAACCCGTGCACGAGTCAAACCTGAAAACTTTTGCCATGTAAATCAAACAACAAACTTAACATAAAATATGATAAAGCCTCTTCAAAATTCAAAAAAGTGTATTTGTTAAATGTGAGGAAGGTCTGACATTAATACTTCAAATTAAAGCACTACACTGAGATATAGTTATTAAAAGTGATAGTTTTTAAACATTAACTTTAAAGCATTCTTCCCCTTGCCCCACCCTGGCAACAGTGTTATTAGTGAAGGAACAAGCCAAGACAGTCGTCATGTAAAAAAAGTATGTGGCCCAGATTCTTATAGTGCAACATTACTGTCTATTAAATCAAACACAATAAGTTTTTGTACAGCTGGTATTCTCAACCCACTTTTTAAAGTGCACTCATAAGAGATAATTAAAAAAAGGAGTTTTAGTCAATTAACACTTTTGGTTAGAAACACACAATATAAGTGTGGAAGTCCCCATTTATCCAGGTTTTCTGGTGTCACTTTGTACAAATCAGCCACTAAATAGGTATCCATATCTCTTTCTTTTTTTGGTCTCAGCCTACCAGACAGCACAGCACTCTGTTTTGCTAAAGAAATCTTGGGGACATTCAGAAGGGAGATCTAGGAATGCCTTCCCCCCATTGCTTACCATTAGCTATGTGGTTTGTAACTCCCATTTTCTGGCTTTCTATTTGCTGCCTTTAGTTGCTTTGGGCTGTCCAGCTTAAGTTGTTCCTCTCATTTCCCAAACCTTGTTTACTGTATTTTTCCACGAGTCCGCTTTGTGTAAACAGGTCATCAAATCTTGTTCTTATCTTGTCACATTTGCTAGGAATTCAAAGACAGCCAAAAGTTAAGCTGCGTCTTCCGAGGGAGCTTCCTTTTCTTTCTCTGACTTCAAAGTGAGAGCGGTAATAGGAAAGAGGAATGTAGATTATGCTCCCCATGGAACCCGCTGGTGCCCCTCTTATGCTCCAGTTTAGGAGGCTGTAAAATAACCCTTAAATAGAACATCTTGTAACATGCGGATGACAGATTTATATTTTACCTAGATGGGTAAGTGTGTTACTGCTTTTAACATAGAGACCCTTTTGTTACTTGCAACTTATAAATTTTAATATTTATAATATAGCACAGTGAGTTATGAAGGACATGTAACTCCTACACCTTGAAACACTCACTGATTTATGCAACAATCATCTTGCACATTGATTTATATGCTCACATGATTTATTGTCAATGTATAATATGTATGTAATGTAAAGCGCTCAGACACCCAGCACTGGGATCAGTAGCACTATAATAGTGGTGTTTACATTGTTATTTGTAGAAATACTGGGACAGATCAACACATTTGAAATTCTTACAGTGCATGCATTTCTTTTATATGCAAGGACTGAACAAAGAAAAAGCATGACACTCTTAAGTACATGTGAAGTGTTAAGCTGTGAGCCTTTCATTCCCCTTGTTTCCATTTGCATTGAAGTGCGAGCCTCCACACCGCACCCAGCCAGGATCAAACTGGAATAAAAGAAGGGCTGATGGCACCATAACGTCTACCTTTATCTTTGGCCCAGCTAGAGGTTAAAATGAATAAAAAAGCCCTCTCCCCGCCTCCATGTTGCTGCTGAACCTGTCCTGGTGTATGAAAATTACACTGGGACAAGTTCAGCATAGGCAAAGTTGATCTTCTCAAACAAAAATATAACATCACTTCTCTTCAAAGCACCTCTTTCTTCCCTATCTTTTTAACACAAACTTCAAGAAGCTTATTTTATTTTCAAACAGTAAGTGCAATTACACCAGGACAATAAGAACTCATGGAAACTTTAAATCTACGGTAATGTTTCAGTTTATATTTTAAACAGAAAAAATAACACAATTCCTTTACTTGTACTAGGGGATTGAGCCCGCAAATTGCCTACACCATAATATACATTTTGACCACAACTCCAGGTTAAAATACAAAGTATGCTCTTTCATGGCTATTGTTTGCTAAAACCACAACTTATCACCCTGGTTTGCAGCACACACGCCAACACACCACCTCTCTCTTTATCGGTCATTCTGAACTACACTTATCAGACCAGACATTCCATTTTGTCCGCTGAGCCGACATTGAAAGACTATCGAGCTTTCTTAGCTCTGTGTGTTACACGGGGCATCTCTCTCGTCGTGCTGTAGGCGCTGGGATGGGACTTTTGTTTTTTTGGGACAAAGCAATTCTTTTTTCTGTCAAACTATTACTCTTGTAGTCTTTTCTAGATTTTTCCATTTTATGCATTATTGATGTCATGGTGCGGTTGAATTTTGCAAATTGTGCTTCATATTAAATGTCGTGTCATGTTAGTAAGTTCATGCATTTCATGAGGTAATAACAATATTTTCCAAAAATCAGAATTCTGAATTTGCTATTTCACTGCTAAAAGTCAACTTGCATTGTTCTGAACTAACCATTACACTTTGTTACAGGTTATTATTTCACTGCATTTGTCATTGTCAAACTGTTCAAAGTCTGTTCATGCATCAGTTTCTTAGATCTGGTAACCAGTAGAGGTTTTCTGGTACAACCCGGTGTATACAGTTTTTTGGCAAGCCAGACAGGAGAGTTGTGATGGATAAATAAGATATCAATGTACACCCTGATGTATGCACGCATAGCAGCTGCAGTACCAATAAATGCAATCTCTATGCATGCACAATGCTGTCAAGACCAGCCTAAAGACAAACATGCACCCAGGGAAAACCCTGATCAATCCCACAGATAGGTAGTCACACCACAAACAGGACCAATGAGACTGACCCCAATAAAACCTGTTTGGCCAAAGGAGCGCACTCCCAAAATACCACAAAGTTAGATGCCAAGTGAAGATTGGAACACTCAGCCAATCAGTACATAACATGTACAATGCACAGAATGATCACGCGTTCACCACGCTGGACATCTGGACATGCATACACTGGCCCGCACTAGCTCCCCCCGAGGTCGAGAACCATCTGTGTCCTCCACATCAGACAGCTGTTCTTGTTATTTAAGACTATGATGCTTTTCAAAGATAGTCAAAGTGTTTCATTTTACGCACAAAATGAATTTATGCGCGGCCAAAGCTTCTGTACTACGAGACTGTCTTCTGAAGAGCAGCTTTTGATACTCTCCTGGCCATGAGTTTAATTAAACCAACTTGCTCCTGTTTTGCCAAACGCCTCTTGTCTTTTCATTTATTTAAGGTTAATTCATATTCAAGCAACATGAACACCAAAACAACTTAGGACACAATATCTCTGCCATATAGCACTTTCATTAAAATAGATTTGACCTCCTTGAGTTATCACCTCTAAGCTACGCTAATGTGCTCTTTGGAAATAGCACCAAATCCTCATCAGTACTATTTCATAACACTTTTTCCTCTCAACCATACCTTTTGTACACGGATTTCTTTGCTACTCTTTCTATTTGAGCAACAGATGCAGACGCACAAGGACAATTCTGCATCAAGGACCTATTGAAAACAAATTATTGCTTCAGTTTGATTTCTTTTTTACAAGACACAGGGACATCATTTCCTGCATTCCACAATGGACTTTGATACACTGCCCAATGCACAGTGCAAGCCTATATCATTTTAATAGTGATTGGTTGCTAACTACTAGATATCCTCTAAGATTACATAAAAATATATATAAATATTACCGATTTATACTTAGGACCTAGTTTCCATAGGAAAAGCGTTTTTTGACCTGCCTATGTCTCTGGTGCCATTTGAAGAATCTTCGCGAAACTTACCCCCAAAAGTGCCCCGATGATTCTAGTTGTGCCAGGAAAGTTTGTGGGTAATCCATCAAGCTGAGGCCGGGACAAAAGGGGGGGGGGAGGTTCCAAAAAAGTGTTTCCCATCTAATTTTAGACATGACTACAAACTGAACCGCTGAACGGAATTAAACCAAATTGGCAGAAAGGTAGCTGTTGGTCCAGAAAGCGACCTTTTTGTAAATTGGTGTAAATCCGTTCAGTAGTTTTTAAAATATTTAAAGAAAAAGAATTTTGTATATCTAGGGACGGGAAGTCACCACAAACCCTCCCGATCTCGTACTGACATCTGATTGGCTGCCTACACTTCAATGAGGAAGTTTTGGCAGGCATCTTGGGACTCGGCATCGGCCAAATTCCACAAAAATGGTATAAAAAAAGTTAAAAGGGGCAGGCTAGGATACACTTACCCCCTAGCATTGGCCCTAGGGGTCCCAGAGACCCCCCACTGCAAAAAGCACTTGTAAAAATAATGTTGCCAGGAAATAGAGACAAAGCTGCAAATCTGTAGCAAAAATGTAAAAAAAATAAAAATAAACCAAGCACAGTCTCCCGTGCTTTTTTACTTAATAGCTACCGCATGGCCCACGTTCCCCACTCTTTTATGGCCGGGCCCCATGGGATAGGGTTCCCAGGGAAGAAATCAGCCCAGGGAGGGAGGCCACTACAAAGTGTAGGAGTTACATGTCATCCATACTAGTAGGCACTATATTTAAAGTGCTTGCTTTCAACAAGTAGTGACTCAGGATTTGAAACGTTATATAGTGTTAGGAGTTGGGTTTATTTTTACGTACATTTGCATAATGAAACATTGCGGAAAACAAAAGAAAAACTATACCTTGCAGTTAGCATGCAGGTATTTGATGACAGTTTTGTTTGTTCTCCCGGTCTTGGGTTTTTACATGTTTCAAATTCTTATGTTTTTTAAACATAAGAATGTGCTACATTCGGATTGTACAGTGCTACATTCGGATTGTAAAAGATGAACTTCAAGTAGCAAAAGGACCTCTATGACAAAAGCCAAAAAAACCACTAAGTGATCCATATGAAATTAATTTCTGTTATATGCACTACACGTTCTTTGCAGCAAACATACTAATAACCCTCTGCACTACTTTGTTATGAGTTCAAACTACCATTTGACATAACTTATCTCTTTCCAGCACATGTATTAATTTCAGAGGTATCGTACAATTATTATGGTTATTTAAAACATTGCTGGACACACAAACTCTGCAGACGGTGATTTTAAACTGGTATAAAGTGTGGAAATACAGCACCCACAAGTTCGCTGCCAGGTGCTATGGCACCGGTCACACGGCCCTAAAGCACTGCAACACAAAAACACAGACACCACAGATCATTGCTTTCTTGAAAAATACAAACAGGAGCACTGGAACCCATTTGCTATCCTACATTGCATCCTGTAATTACCCTGCCTAAGCTAATACACACGTGTTACCATGTTGGCTATAACAAAATCAGGAAAACGGCTTAAAAGAAAGTTGCCTCTCTCCCAGAGTTCTGTAGTCAAAACACTGGTGCATATACTTTCCAACAGCAGCTTTTGTATGGTGCTGCTGTAGGGGAGAAATGCTTTTAGCAATAGTATGGAAGGGTGCTCTTAAAATTGCACAGTCCAAAGATGATCATATTACTTAAAAACCCTTCTTCATTTAGAAAAGCCACAGCCAACAAGTTTAAATCATTTACTGAACTTCTTCAGGGCTGTAAACAAATTCAAATTACAAACTATAATCATACAATACTAACGTATAAACACATTTTAGAAACATTTCTCATAGTAGGACACCTCCTACTTGAGGACATTTATATTTAAAAACCCAAGATGACGTGGTGAGAAAATATGTAGAAAATCCATAACCATTATAGTGCAATCCACTGTCACCTCAGGTACCCTGACCATGATATGCATTTTACACTTGTGATTATAATTCAAAGTATGTTAAACCACAAAAATCTATTCGGGGAAAACAAAATAAGAATTTGAAAAAGAGGACATTGAAACAAACAACAGTGTGATATTTAAAGATTGTGTTATAACCTGTTGCGTGCCTCTGTCGGCCAACAGGCGTCGCACGCACAACCTCTGTAGTGCTGTGCACTTCCTTTGGCCACTGCGGCCCCGCCCACTTGATTAAACCGCCGCACCGCGGCAGAATTGCCACCGCGATTTAGCTGATAAGACATTATGACATGGGATCATAAGCACAAAGCCTTGTAGTGTAAATGTCAGGTTTTTTGGGGAGAATAATACACAAAAGGCCTCATTTACAATGATGCATATATTGATCAAGCGTGCAGACACAAAAGTTGCAAAACTACAATTGAAAACGGAGAAGTTGGGGGGACGTGGCCTAGAGAGCCAAGATGGCGGACGTGTTCCAAGCGAACTCGGCCAACCTAACCATTTCTCCTCTCCTCCGATCCTTCTCATACGTCTCGATTGCGTCCCTGGTGAGGCGTGAGAGGGGGCTGAGGACTGTGTCTTGATTTGGCCCCGTATCTCCGCGTGACGGGCCGTGGGGCAGCGGATCGGGGTGGGCTTGGAGGAAACAACACTGTGCCATAGACGGGTGTGGCGACCGGTGAGTGGAGAGCGAGGTGCCTGAGATCCCCGGGCCCCCGCTGAGCTGGAAGCCGAGTGCACACATACACTGCCGGTAGGTTGGGGGTGACGGGCGGCGGCAGCTGACTGAATCTAGCTGCGGGAGTCATGCGCGAGGCGGCCCCCCTTCCCCCGCTCTCCTTCCTGGGCTGAGGTAATGCTGTCGGCAGTCTTATCGGGCCCGAGGGGAGCAGAGAGCTGCACAGTCGGCGGTCTCTTCGGGTCGCGGGGATATTGAAGAGGCGTGGTGCTGCGGGCCATGTTTGGCGGCCACCATAGTGCCCTGAACCAGAGCTCATCCTGCGTCCCCTGCACCATCGCATGCCTGGGGAGCTGCCCTCTACCTGGATCTCCATCAGTGGTGCAGCGCGCTCGCTCCAGAGGCCATATCGGGATGCGCAAGGTGGCTGAGGAGGTAGAGGCAGCCTCGGGGACTGCTGAAGCCCTCGGCGGCCACTGATCATTGCTGTTTGGCCTGGAGGTAGGAGATGGATGCTTGTGGGGCCCCGGGGAGAGTGTAGCTGATCTCCTGGCTTGAGAACTTGGTTAGCAACTAGATAGATGGGCCCGCAAGTGGCTCTGAAACATTGGAGGGGGTTCTGATACGGCAGGGAGGCCTCTTGCCGGAGGCGATTTTCCTTGATTTTCATCTGCTTGACATTGGTCGCCCCCGGGGGCCCCCTCCCTTCGTTGCTCCCTTCCTTTCTCCAGCAAGTATGATCGTCGACCAGATCGGGTAGCAGGGGTCCCAGATTACGGCCCGTGTCCTCTCCCTGCCTGTTTCTCCTCCCTCCTGGGGTGGTGTGCCAGATCGTGCCACGCGCGGAGGTGTGCCTCTCCGACCCCTATGCGGCTGGGCTTGTAGTCCTCCGAGGCAGCGGCTGGAGGTATCGGCGGAAGGGGAGGGGAGGCTCGCAGGTACCATGATGAGGGACAAGATGAGTGGGGGCTCGTCTCGGCCAAACAGAGCACCCTTGATAAATATACGGGTCCCGAGGCCACTGTTGCGGTGCCTGTAGGGGCACAGGGGGCTACGCCAGACGTAACAGACAATGCTGCTCTCTTGACCGCCATTACGCAGTCCAGGGATGCCCTGGATGCTAAAATTGGGGCGGTCAGCTATGATGTGATGCTACTTCGCCAAGACCTGCGGAATGCTGTGGCCCACATAACAGAGACTCTTGAAACGACCCAGCGGGGCCTTGCGACGCGTGTGGAAGATGCGGCGGAAAGGGCCAGGCGTAACAACCTCCGCTTTGTGGGCTTCCCGAAAGGGTGTGAGGGGGAGGATATGGAGCAGTTTCTTGCTCAGTGGCTAGACGGCTGGCTCCCCCCGGAGACCCGGTCCTGCTGTTCCATGATTGAGCGAGCCCGTAGGGCTCTGATGCAAAAAAACACTGCCTAGAGCCCGTCCGAGGCTGGTCATTGCAAAGCTACTGAACTATCGTGACCGTGATGTTATTTTTAAACAGGCCAGGGCTAAGGAATCTCTGCTTTTTGACAATGCACGCATACTGATTTTTCCCGACTACACAAAGCTGGCCCAGCAGCGGAGACAATCCTTTATGGCAGCCAAGGCTCGTCTTTGTGATCTTAAACTCCCATATGCTTTGCTGTATCCGGCACGGTTGCAGTTGGTGTACCGATCTCATACCCTTTTCTTCGACTCTCCGGAGGAAGTGTTTCAATGGACAGATGAAACAGTCCGGTTGCGCACCCACACACCGACCCGGCGGGAATCAGACTCCTCGTCCAGCGAGGCAGCTTGTATGCAGCCTCATTCGAAGATTAAAGATCGCAGAGGCTCCCGATCCAGCCGTTGATCTCGCTCCTGAAGTGCATCATCCCAGGCCGGCTCTGCTTCCCAACAGACTACATCGGTCTCCTGAATGGAAGGAGAGATCGTAGTCCTGTGTACCTTTCACTGTGGCTCTGATTGAAGGAGTTCAAGTGAGGGCTGGCTTCTCTGTTAGATCTTCTAGCGGAGAGAGTGCCCGCTGACATTGGGCTGTACGCTTGGGATTCATTGGTCAAGGTGGGCCTGGACTCCCTGTTGGGGTCTGTGGGCTGCACCCGCCGCAACAGATGCTTCATCGTTCAAGTTTTGGGGGGGCGGGGGAGTTGGGTTGTTCTTGCTTTTGTCATCAAGGTGTACTTTGCTACTGTACTATTATTCCTTTATGCACGCACTACATGCTTTCTTTCGCACTAGGGTCTCCTGTCGGAGTCTTCCATGGCCGAACTCCCTAATGGCGCCCGGGAGCCTCCCAGGATTCTCATAAAAATAAGCTGGAATGTCAGGGGGGGTACTGGATAAAGTCAAGCGAGGGGCCATTCTCCAACAGGCTAAGAGGGCCCTGGCCGACATACTTACGTTACAAGAAAAGCATCTTATGGGGTTGAAGGCGTTCTGCCTCCAGCGGTATGGATACACTCAGGTGTTCCACTCAGGGTTTGTGCGGGGGTCACGGGGGTGGTAATCTTGATTCACCGCTGAGTTCCATACACACATCAAGACGTGGGCAGACACACAGGGGCGATATTTGTTCCTACAGGGCATGGTTGGGGAGGATTCAGTGGTACTGGGGTGTGTCTATGCCCCCCCTCCGCTCTCCTTGGGCCTGGTAAAGCGACTTCTGTCACTATGGGCTGATCTACCTGATGTCCTGTCAGTGGTTGGGGGCAACAGGAATGATGTGATGGATGAGTCCTGGGATCATTGGAGGCCCTGGGGGCGGGGGCTGCTCACCAGGCCACAAAGCTTTCCTCGGTAATGTCTGGGCTCGATTGGCTGGACCCCTGGCGCCAGCTACATGGTAATGTGCAGAGTTACACATATTTCTCCATGGTCCATGATTCCTTCTCCTGCCCAGACAATTTTTTTGGCTGCTAGTAGGGTGGTGGAGGCAGGTATTTTTCCGGGGGGTCTTTCTGATTATTTGTTGTACAAAATTCGGGATTAAAGCATAGATACCTGCACCAGTCCTAACGTCCTGCTCCATCGGTTGTGTCAATGGATGTTCTATTCCCAACCCCTTGCTAGAGTAGTGGGCCCGAATGGAGTGCCCCTTACGGACTCCTCTGCCTTTGCCGAAAGCTTCTCTGCATTTTTCCCGGAGCTGTATGCCCCCAAGGAATACCTCCATGAAGACACGATAGGCGCTATCGATGACCACCCGCCACGAGTTCTGTCCGATGAGGCGAGTGAAGAGCTCGATCTCACGGAGGAGGAATTAGGAGCAGCTCTAGGAGAGCTTAACTCGGGTAAGGAGCCGGGGCCCGACGGGTTTCCTTGTTAATTTTTTAAGAACTACTTTTTGCAGTTTGGGCCCCATTACCTTAGGGTGGTGGAGGAATCCCGGGTTCGGGGTTGTCTTCCCCGGGACTGGAAGCACGCGGAGGTGGTGGTGTTCCATAAACCCGGCAGACCCCCCAGATCAGCATGCCGCATATCGTCCCATTTCTCTCCTGAACGTCGAGGCTAAAAAACTGACCAAGGCGCTGGCCAACCGATTGCGGTCCCATATTTCTGCATTAGTGCACCCAGACCAGGCCGGGTTTATGCCCCAGAGGGCGACCAGACATAACATTCGGTGGGCGCACGTAGCTGTGGCGACCATTCGGTGGCTCAATGAATAGGCGGCACTCCTGCTGGCGGATATGGAAAGGGCATTTGACGGACTTAGTTAGGTGGATTTCTTCGCGTTGCTGCCCAGGTTGAATCTTGGACCGCGCTGTTTGTTCTACTTGTCCCTACTGTACACTAATCTTACTGCATCGGTACGTGTTGCGGGCTCTATCTCCTACACTTTCCCTATTGAACGGGTTACCCGTCAGGGCTGCCCACTTTCTCCGTACTCGTTTGCGGTGGCGGTTGAACCTTTGGCCGCCTGGGTGCGCATGAATGCGCAAGTGAGTGGCTTTGAATGGGCGCACGGATTGTCGGATCGTATTGCTTTATACGCCAACATTATTTTATTTTTCTCACTGATGTCGACCCAACAGGCCGCGGCTGCTCCGTATTATGCAGGTTTTTGGAGAATCGTCGGGTCTATACCTGAACCCCAGCAAGTCTACCCTCTGGCTTCTCTGGGACACATCTGGTCTTGGCTCCTGGGCTTCGTCGGTGCGGGTGGTTACCGGCGGGATGAAGTATCTCGTGGTATTTTTATCAGACGTGGCTACTGTGGCATGGGAAAGTAATCTAGCTCCGATCTGGGAACGTGTGCGGGAGGATCTTAAGACATGGTGTCATATGCAGTTGTCTATATATGGCCGGTCTGCCATCTTCAAGATGGTCTCACTCCCCCGATTATTGTACCAATTGCAGAATTACCCTTATCTGATTTCCCCGGGATGGTTTAGGCAGGTTAATGCTGCCTTGGGTCCATTTTTATGGGTGGGGGAGCAGCGAGAGTCGCTTTACGGACATGTTTCCTCTCCACATATTGTGGTGGTCTGGCGACCTCTGATTAACTATCATATTACATGGCCTTACATTTGCTTGTCTTGAACGAATGGTGGTATGGGAGTAGAGAGGACCCTGCCTATGCTCTTGAATTAGTCTTATGGGGGATCTCTCTCTGCACACGATTTTGTACTCTGCACAGGTGCGTAATTCCCTAAAGCTGCGGTCCCGGGTGGTTTTCCAGCTTTGGCGAGAGGCCTTGCGGAGGATGGGGAGGTGAATACACGGACGCAGGAGACCCCCTTATGGAACAATGGCCGGTTGCCACATATGACTACCCTGTCAGGAATTCATGGATGGGACAATATTGGCATTTCTACCTTGGGGATGTTATGCGGGGGACGGTCCTGAAGTCCTTCCAGGATCTACAAAATGGACTTTCACATGCCGAAAACTCAAATTTTACCAATGCCTCCAGTTTTGGCACGCCCTTCCTCCTAGTCTGGAGGGCTTGGACCGTTGGCGGAGTTCAGTCCGATAGAGGCGAAGGTATTTATGGGTGCCCTTCAGGACCATAAGATATCTAAGATCTACCAATCCCTGGTGACTTATTGCTCCCCCACACTGCAGAAGCTTAAAGGTGCCTGGGAGGGGGATATTTGTCCACTTGATGAGAAAGACTGAACATAGGCCTTGGACTCCCTGCGGGAGCAGTCATAGCGGTGTGTTTGCGCATTGTCCAGTTTAGGTATCTGCACTGGGTTTATTGTACAGGGGTTCGTTTGTGGAGAGCGGGACTGGTGGCCTCCCCTGTGAGTCTTAGATGCGAACGGGAAGAGGGGACCCTGATACATACAATCTAGCACGGTCTCTCCTTGTCTTGGTTCTGGAGAGGGGTTATGACTTATCTCTCTGAAGTGTTGGGCTGGGACTTACCACGCTCCCTGAAATTGATGCGTTTACATGTCATGGATGGGACTGGGGACAATATTTACAAAAGCCATGTTATGTTGCTGGGGTTTACTCTGGAGAAGTGAGACATTGCTAGAGCATGTACGGCCATGGCGCCGCCCTCGGTGTCGGCGTGATAGAGGGGACTGGACTTTTGCATGGGACTGGAACTCCCCATTCTCACAGCACGTGGCTGCTCGCAGAAACATTTAAAAATTTGGAAGGGGGGCGTGGCCAAGATGGCGGGGTGAGCGGACGCTTCCTCCCGTAGCTCCTCCGGCCCAGCTCAGCTCGAGCCCCGATTCCTGCGCTTCTCTCCCCCCGCGGATGCACTGCGGGCGAGAGAACTGTGCCGGAGTTCTTGGGGCACGTTTTGATACCACTTTGACTTCTGTTACCCCGGGGGAAGTCCCTGAAAAGTTTGTTCAACGATCGACCCGAGGAGGGGAGCCTGGGTCGCCCCGAAGAGAAGGGCCTGGAGGCGGAGCGTATTGCGGCGCTGTCCGCGCGCCTCGGCGGAGTCAAGTGCTGAAAGCTGGAGATCCCGGGGGACGGACTAGACGAACTCCGCGGAGTGTGGAAGCTTCCCGGCCGGCGCCCTGGTGGCCGGGACCATCGCTAGACGACAGACCCCTGCCCTGCGACGACGATCTACCCCCCTGCCATGAGTGTCGGAGTGTGACGCCTTGCGGACCCCGAGCCTGGAGGAGTGGAACGGTGAAGCCTGAACGGAGCCCGGACCGGGCGTATTGGCCGGTGGTACTGGGAAACACTGGGTCCGCACTTCCCCGACCCGTTGCCATTTGGGGGTCGCCCATAGACTAGCTGGCCTGGGCTGGCATCCTGGGTTCCGCCCTCCCGCCATCTTGTCTTTGCGGAACTGATGCTGGTGACCCTCGCCCGCACCCTGGTTATACGAGCGCCTTGGTTTCTCCTGGTGCCTACACATCTGCTGCCCTCCCTGGGAGCACACAGCTGAAAGCCTCCGACTTGGACATTGCTGACCGCCCTGCCTGGCCCGGTGGTCGTCTCGCCCTGACCCGGGCCGCCATTTTGTCGCCTGTGACGCACTACCCTTGTCCTCGCCGAGGACTTCACACTTGGTGCCCACGAGCGGCTGGACGCGTCTACAACGGCCGGCTCTAAGCTTCGACCACCGCGGAGACCAGGATGGCCGGAAGACGAGGCGCAGCACGGGGAGATCGCACTTTGCCGGACATGCTCGGCAGGGCCCAGCAACTGCGCGACAGGGCGCAACCATCCCCGGGGTCCTCCCGGGCCTCAACGGACGCCACCGGGGGCGAACCACCTGTCACGAGGTCCTTCATGGAGGACTTATTCAGCTCCCTCAAGGAGGAATTTCAGACTCTCAAGACCGAGGTGGCGGGTGAGGTCCGTGAAGTGCGAAGAGAAATCGAAGGCCTGGGCGAGCGAGTCGACACTGTGGAAACGGCGGCCCAGCGCCGTGACGAGGAGATAGTTCATCTCCAGCAGGACGTCCTCCGCCTACGGGAGCAGTGTGTCGAGCTCCAGGCCCACTCGGAGGACCTTGAGAACAGATCCAGGCGGAATAATATCCGGGTGCGGGGAGTTCCGTCCGCGGATGAGGGTGCGGACCTAGTGGCCTATTTGCAGGACCTGTTCCGCGACATCTTGGGAGAAGGAGCGGACTTCCCGATCCGCATAGACAGAGCACACAGGGTGGGCCGACAGCGCCAATCTTCGGCACCCCCGCCTGATATCCTGGCGTTCTTGCCGGATTTCCCCCTAAAGGAGCGCATTATGACAGAGGCCCGCAGGAAACAGCCGCTGTCCTTTCGAGAACGACCCGTGGCGCTCTATCAGGACCTGTCCGTCATCACGCTGCAGAAACGCAGGTCTTTCCGCATCGCCACGGACTTCCTGCGGGAGCATGAGACGGCCTACTCCTGGGGTCACCCCTTCCGTCTTATTTTTCGATGGAATGGGGTGTTACATCAGCTGCGCTCCTTACAAGATGTCTGTGGGGTACTGGGACTCACAGCTACGGAGGAAGAAGGAGCCACACCCGCATGGCGGCGCCCCGAGCGGCGGGGCCGACGGAGATCGAGGAGGCGCCAATCGTCGGCGGCGGCAAGTCGCCCTGACTCCCCTACCATTAGGGCGGATATGGCGGAAGCCCTGAGGACTGCGGCCAGGAACTTGCCCGATTCCAACGGCGTGGCCCAGACGGCCTAACTTTACTCCGGGGGGAGAACTCTTAGCTTCTTCGATGCTGGGTTGGGGCTGGGGGTTGGGGGGGAGTGGTTGGAGGTGTGTGGCTGGACGTCCACTTGACTGTTTTCTGCAGACTCGCCCATTTGGGCTAGACTGAGACTATGGGGTGTTTTTTCTTGTTTTTGGTTTTGGCTGGTTGCCATGGGTTGGTTTTGGGGGGATTTCACAGTTGGTTTGGTGTTGGGGGGGTCCCGTCCGATGCTGTCCGAACATATGCGGAGCCGATTCTGGCCTTCCCTGCACCCCTGCCCCGCGCGCCCCTTCCACTGATCCCGAGCTTGCTGCACAGCGCTTTGCTTCCCTGGGAATGATGCCGCCCCTGAAAGTAGTGACCCTTAATGTTAAGGGTCTGAACAACCCTGCGAAGCGTAGGGCGATTCTTTCCCTGCTGGAAGGGTCGCAGGCGGATATCTGCCTCCTGCAGGAAACCCATTTACTCTCTAAAGATTGCCATAGGCTGCGCTCTGCCAAGTTCCCCACGCAACTCTTTTCCTCGGCTGCGACTAAGACTGCAGGGGTAGCCATTCTTCTAGCCAGCACCTTCCGAGGTGAGGTGCTGTATAAACATGCCGAGCAGAAGGGGAGGCTCCTAGTGTATCGCATGTGTCTAGGGGGTGTAGCCTTTACGGTTGGTTCCGTATACAGCCCAAATGACCACCAGGATCGCTTCCTGGAATCTGTGTTGGTAGACGTTACTGCCTCGCCCGTCATCTTGGGGGGAGATCTGAACATGGTCTTCGACTCCACCTTGGATAGGTCGGCCCAGCGCTTTCCGCAGACGGGGGAGCTTTCTAGAGCGGTACAGGACCGGATCGCAGAGATGGATCTACATGACCTCTGGCGCATAATGCACCCCGCCGATAGGGACTACTCATATTTCTCCCACGCACACCGCACTTACTCGCGGTTGGATTACCTCTTGGTGAGTGGGCCGCTCCGTTCAGCCGCCACGGCGGCTGACATCGGGGTTTTGTCCCTGTCCGATCATGCGCCGGTTTCCGGAGTTTTTGCTTGGCCGGTGGCCCCCCCCCTCCAGAGGGATGTGGCGGCTTCGGGACACACTTCTCCATAAAAAGTCGGTGGTGAAGCGAGTGGAGGAGGTCATTCAGGAGTACCTGACTCACAATAGCAACCCCGATACGTCCCTGGAAACGCAGTGGGCAGCTTTGAAAGCGGTCATCAGAGGGGAGTTTATCTCCATCTCCTCGGCGGAGAACAAGGAGCGTCAACGCAAGAGGGAGGAATTAACGGCGCAGGTCAGGGAACTTGAGCAGGTTCACCGCCGGACAGGGGCGCCTCGTGTTTGGAGGCAGCTGAAGGCAGCGCGGAAACTTCTCTCTGCGTTGGACCTGGACCGGGCGGAGTATGCGGCGTTGCGCCTGAAACATGCCTTTTACACCGGCGGAGATAGATGCGGTAAGCTCCTGGCCCACCGGCTCAGGGCTGCGCAGCAACGCAACGTCGTAAAGGAGCTAGTGGGAGCAGATGGAATCCCGGTTTCCGGTGACGCGGAGGTGGCGGACTCCTTCCGTGCCTTTTACGAGGCGCTGTACGCGGCAGAGCCCTCCCCACCGGGTGAGGCTGAGGCCTATCTGGAATCAGTAACCCTCCCGGCCTTGGACCCCGCCCAGGCGGCCCACCTGGAGAGGGATATACACGTGGAGGAAGTCATCTCCGCTATCGCACGGCTGAAACACGGCAAGGCCCCGGGCCCGGATGGCTATACGGCCTTGTTTTACAAGACCTTCTGTCCCACTGTCGCGCCTCTCCTGGCTCGCTTATTCAACTCCTTCTCCGAACCGGGAGCTATCCCGCCGGACCTTCTTTCGGCGACCGTGTCGGTTATCCCGAAACCGGGAAAGGACCGGACTCTGTGCGGCTCGTATCGGCCCATCTCGCTTCTGAATGTGGACCTCAAGCTGTACACGGGGATCTTGGCGGCCAGACTGGGTCTACATCTACCAGGTTTGGTGGAGGCGGATCAGGCCGGCTTTGTACCCGGTAGGCAGACGGTCGACAACACCAAGAGGGTGACACACGTGCTAGAAAAGGCCTCACGCGTCCCGGGGGAGCGGATGCTGCTATCGGTAGACGCGGAGAAGGCCTTTGATAGGGTTCATTGGCCGTACCTCGAGCTGGTTCTTGGGAAACTAGGGATCGGCGAGAGGTTCCGCACTATGATCTTTAATTGCTATAAGAGGCCGTCAGCATCGGTGCGTGTCAACGGACACAGCTCTGGCAGCTTTGCCATTGAGCGCGGCACGAGACAGGGTTGCCCCCTTTCACCGCTCCTGTTTGCCCTCTATATGGAGCCGTTTGCCCAGAGGATTCGTGATAACCCGGACGCTATCGGAGTGAAGATGGGGCAATACACGCATACTGTTAGCTTGTATGCGGACGATGTCTTGCTGACCCTGGATGACCCTAGGCGGTCGCTCCCTGCCTGCGTCCGGGAACTGAATACCTTCGCCCGCGTGGCAGGCTTCAAGATGAATATGTCTAAGTCGGCCGCCCTGGACGTGTCCCTCTCTGTTGACACCAGGCGGGACCTCCAGCGTCTTTTTCCTCTGCAATGGTCCTCCTCCACGGTGCCTTACCTGGGGATCTTGCTTGCGCCTTCCCTGCCTGCAATGGTCGCTGCTAACTATTCCTCTCTGGGCAAAAAGATCAAAGAGGAACTCGGCCGATGGAACAAGGGCCTGCTCTCGTGGCTGGGCCGTATCGCAGCGGTGAAGATGACCATACTGCCTCAGATCCTGTATCTTTTTCGCGCCCTACCTCTCCAGCCCCCTGTAGGTTGGATACGACAGGCGCAGGCAGACATCTCCCGCTTTGTGTGGCAGGGCCGTAAGCCTCGGATGAAGCGGGTCCTCTCCATGCTTGCCCCGGAGGCGGGGGGTCTCGGGGTCCCGGACCACCGGAAGTACTTCCAGGCGGCACAACTTCGGTATCTGGTGGAGTGGAGCCGGTGGGAATCAGACAAGCACTGGCTCTTTCAAGACCAGGCAGTTGCGGGCCGTACACTCCAGGAAGTCCCGTTCCTGCGGCGCGCTCACCGTCCGCCGAACCTCTACGCCTCTTTTATCACCCGGGTTCCGCTGAGAGTGTGGGACGCGGTGTGCGAGCTCCGCGAGCTCACCACTTTTCCATCGCCGTTCACCCCCATTGCTGGCAATCCAGACTTCACTCCGGGCCTGGAACCGGGGGCCTTTTCCCACTGGGTGAGCGCCGGCTGCAGGGCGCTTTTCCAGATCTACGGGCCGGAGGGCGTACTCCCCTTCCAGCAGCTCCGACAGGTGTTTGGCCTGACGGAGGGGGACAGATTGCGTTATATGCAAGTCCGCCACTGGGCTCTTCAACCCCCGGTGCGCGACGTCGCTGCCCGTTCGATTACGCCCTATGAGCGATGGCTGGTAACCCGGACCTCGGATGCCAAGCTTATCACCGACTTGTACAAGTTTCTCCAACCCCCGCCGTTCCATTACCATAACCCAGGGAGGGAGCGCTGGCACAGGGAATTGGGCAGGACCTTGAGCCACAAAGAGTGGGACAGGATTGCGTATCGGGCGAGGCACTCTGCGTACCACACTGGGCTGACGGAGACCTTTACTAAGGTGTCCATTATTGGTATTACACCCCGGAACGGCTCTACGAGATGCGCAAAATCGGCGATAAAGGTTGCTGGCGCGGCTGCGGACAGGAGGGTACCCTCACGCATATTCTCTGGGAGTGCCCGGTGCTGTCGGCCTATTGGAAAGAGGTCTTGGATGAGGTGGACAGGCATTTTGAGATTGAGCTCCCGCGCTTCCCTGCGTATGTCTTGCTAGGCCTCCCCAATGACCTGATGTACCCGCTGAAGTCCCGCAGGGGTAGGCAGATTGCGATTGCGCTGGGCTCCGCGGTTCAAAACATCCTGGTGCTCTGGCGTACCCCCACTGCCCCCTCTATCACTGGTTGGTTACACAGGCTCTGGCAGGTACTGGGCATGGAAAAGATGTCGCTGACGGTGGCTGGGAATGTTGACCAGTTTGAAGAACTCTGGCATCCCTTTTTGGCACTGCTATCCACGGAATTTCGCGAGCTCACATGCCCACGGTGCCTGCGACTTCTTAGGCTGACGCCGCCGGCGGCTCCAACGGAATGAATGTGCGGGATTAGGGGTCTGGGGCTGGGGGCGGGGGGCGGGGTTATATGCTTCTAATGCTGACCTTCGGACGGGGATGTTGGGGTATTGTTTTCTTCCTTTTCTTTCTTTGCTTCTCTCTCTCCTAACTTTCCGGGGTTGGGGGGCTGGAGGGATGGTGTGTTTTTTTTGCTGTGTTGCGGGACGCTATTTCAGCTCGGCCTTGCTGAGGGAGTGGGGGTCTACTAGGGGGTCATTCACGATGCCTTATTGCTTTAAGACTTATGCCTTGTTACCCTCTGGGGCTTCCTGTCTCCCTACTTTCTTTCTGAACCGCTGCAAACCTCGCTTTTTGTACTGTATGTTCGTTTGACCTCCTATCCCCTTCCCCATGTTTTTTATACCTTAATAAAATACTTTAAACCTAAAAATTTGGAAGGTATGGGCGGATTACCAAGGTTTGTTGCTGGAGCCGGTCCATGCGGCAGGGCCCCTTCACCCAGTTTAATTCTACTCGGCTGGTGCACCTTGTTTTATCGTATATTGTAGCGAGTGGTTGTGGTGCAACATCTTTGGCTAGGCCCTACTTGGGTAGCTGTTAGTGCGACAAGGGGGAGGAGGGTTGTTGGGAGGGGGTTTTTCAAGTGGTTTTTATTACATCTGTATTGCTCTTTATCTCTCCTTGATTTCAATATTGAAAAGTCAAAGTCATGATGCTTCATGTTTATTGTGCAGATGTCTCTGGATCGCAGAGCCCTGCTCTATGCGTGTCATTTGACAAATAAAATGTGTTTAAAAAAAAGAGGAAATGGAGAAGTTGGAAAAGGAAATTGAGAGAATAGATTCTAGGGATTTGAGTGAGAAAAATTATGATATTCTTACCAAGGCTATACGAGATCATCAACAATATCTCAAAGAAAAAAAAGTTTAAAATATCAAACGTAATGATTGTAAGTACAAGGAATCAACATATTTGCAAAAAAATATGATAATGTGATTTTGGCAAGTGATAGAAAAAGGGAATGCAAAAATAGCACAAGCTCCCTGACCTCTATTGGCAGTGAGACCTTGGGTACTAAGACACAAGTATCAGGTACATACTATCTCTGCTATCACAAAGTCAATGCTGTCCATGTTAGAGCATTTTGTATTTTTTTTTTTACTTTCAGCCATGCTGCAGAGCAGCTACACAGCTGTCACATAGCTGTACAGCATGCCCTAGAAAAATGAAAATGACAAATAGAGATTTTGATTTTTTTTTACTTTTATCCATGCTGCACAGCAGCCATGCAGCAGTATAACATGGCTTCAAATATAAATCCAAATAGTAAAGAGATTTGGAATGTTGTTGTACAGCTGGATGGCAGCTGTGCTACATGGTTTAAAGAAAATTTAATTATATATATATAAATATATATATATATATATAGCTGCACTGTTGGGCAACATGGGTGAATAATCTTTAGCAAGCCAAAGACCTATTGGCTTTGCCAATGCCTGTTTATTTTAACCCTCTTTTTACCTCTTTTTATAGGCACGGTGAGATTAAGTGATTTACCACAAATCTTGCCAGTAGGTGCTTGTAGTATCTCAATAGAATGAGAATCTGTGAGCGGCAGGATACACAAGCACTGATTTGCACAGTAGGTGCATTTACCTATAGTGTTCTGAAAAGGGAAGAGGAATCTGTGGCATGCACACTACACCTAATCTCAGCCAACTGAACTATTTCACCAGGATTAAAATCGGTGTTCTTCAGATCTAACACAGAACATTGCCATTGCTTCACTGAACTGAAGTGGCATTTTAAACTGCAAGCTACAGTGCATATTTATTTGCTCTTGTTATAAAAAAAAATTAAGTCCTACTCCTTTTTGCTTCTCTGCTCCTCTGGACAGACTCGACTTTTTTGTCTTTTTACCTGCTGTCTTTTTTTATGATATCCTTTGCCGAAATCATTTTTTCCACTATACCCTACCCCTGCCCCCAAAAACCGTCCACCGGGTGTGTTCTTCCAGCCATACAAGAACATCGCAAGCAGTGCTGGCCCAGTGCCATTTTCTACATGGTAATTGCCCCGCTTGCCTGGGTAAAATATGCACACCCTTCTTATTTATTTATAAAGTTTTATATAGCACTGCCATAGTCCAACTTCGGTAGGACGAGCGCTTGGACCACTTGCTTGAAGTCAGATTGAGGTAGGAAGAGTTTGAGATTCCTGAGAGTTCTCAACACGTGGCACTGTATAGAGGGAGGGTGGCAGAATGAAGCTACTTAAATGCTCGGCTCGTTGTAGGCTTGAGGTTCCAACAGGCAGGGGCGGCTCTTCATGTGGGCGGAGGAGCATCGCCCCACTGCTTTCTCGTAGTGCAAGAAGCAGAAACATAAAACGGTATTACCAATATCATTTTATGTTTCTGCCTCTCGCACTGCGAAAAAGCAGAAGGGTTAGGTTGGGGGGCTGGCAGTCCTGCTCCAGGACAGGGGAGGAATTGCTGGCCCACTGTTATGGGTCTCCTAAATGGGAGTGATTCAGTTCGGGTTGTGAAAGCTGGATTCAAAATAAAGTCTCTACAATGCAATGCCTCCCAGACCATGAATTATAGTTAGTTCTTAAGTAGGAATCTACATGAGTCTTCCTACTCTGGTTCAAACAATGAACTGTTCTTACTCTAGAGCAGGGTTCTTCAAACTGTGGGGCGCGCCCCCCTGAGGGGGCGCGGCACCATCCCAGGGGCGGCGCGTGCTCCACTCCGATCTTCCCTTTGTGCAGCGCGATGCAGAGACTCTCTGTGAAGGCGGGCGATTTCCGTCAGAGTGGGGCTGCAGGGGCCTAAGAGCTGAACAAAGCTCATTAGCATGCGAATGGTCTCTTAAAGAGGTGTGAAGTGCTCGGGTGCGGCTGCCTGGCTGAGTGTGTGTGTGCCCAGAAGCTGTGTCAGCCCGGGCACACACAGGCAGGGTGAGATGAAGAGGGAGGGAGAGGGAGGAAGGAGACAGAGACAGATAGACAGAGGGAGAGCGAGGGAGGGAGACAGGCAGACAGAGGGGGAGCGAGGGAGGGAGACAGAGGCTGACAGAGCGAGAGCGAGGGAGGCAGCGCGAGGGAGACTGAGGCAGACAGGGAGAGCGAGAGAGAGTGAGGGAGGGAGACATGCAGACAGAGGGAGAGCGAGGGAGGGAGACAGGCAGACAGAGGGAGAGCGAGGGAGGGAGACAGAGGCTGACAGAGCGAGAGGGAGGCAGCGCGAGGGAGACTGAGGCAGGCAGGGAGAGCGAGGGAGAGTGAGGGAGGGAGACATGCAGACAGAGGGAGAGCGAGGGAGGGAGACAGGCAGACAGAGGGAGAGCGAGGGAGGGAGACATGCAGACAGAGGGAGAGCGAGGGAGGGAGACAGGCAGACAGAGGGAGAGCGAGGGAGGGAGACAGGCAGACAGAGGGAGAGCGAGGTAGGCAGAGTGAGGGAGACGGAGGGAAACAGAGTGAGAGAGAGAGCGAGGGAGACAGAGGGAGAGCGAGGGAGACAGAGGGAGAGCGAGGGAGACAGAGGGAGAGCGAGGGAGGGAGACAGGCAGACAGAGGGAGAGCGAGGGAGGCAGAGTGAGGGAGAGCGAGGGAGACAGAGTGAGAGAGAGCGAGGGAGACAGAGGGAGAGCGAGGGAGACAGAGGGAGAGCGAGGGAGACAGAGGGAGAGCGAGGGAGACAGAGGGAGAGCGAGGGAGACAGAGGCAGCTAGAGGGAGAGCGAGGGATAATGGGTGGAGCCGGCCACCAGACGTCCGTTATGTTGCCATGTGGGTGAATAGATGTATGGGTGGAGTGGTGGATGTATGGGTGGAGTGATGGGTGGAATGGTGGATGTGTGGGTGACATGGTGGATGTATGGGTGGGGGGGTGGATGGATGAGTGAGAGGATGGATGGATAGGTGAAGGGGTGGATGGATGGTGGGAGAGAGGATGGATGCATGAGTGGAGGGATGAATGGGAGTGGATGGATGTGTGTATGGTTGGGATGGATGGATCAGTGAAATGGTGGATGGATCAGTGAAATGGTGGATGGATCGATGGGGGGGGTGGATGGTGGACGAGTCGGTGGGTGGAAGGATGAGAGAGGTGATGGATGGATGTATTGATGTATTGATGGGTGAAGGGGTGAATGGATGGATGGATGAGTGAAGGGGTGGATGTGGGGATGGATGTGTGATTGAGGAGGGTGGATGGACGGGGGATGGATGGAGGAGTTAAGGGGTGCGTGAGAGGTCAATGGATGGATTCATGAGTGGATGGATGAGTGGGTGGATGAGTGGGTGGATGGGTGAAGGGTGGATGGAGGGATGGGTGGGTGGGTGAGGGGGGAATGGAGAGAGAGGGGGAGGATGGATGGATGGATGAGTGAGGACATGGATGAATGATTGGCAGAGTGGATGGGCAGGTGTGTGCATAGATGGGTGAGGAGAGGAGCATGGAGATGGATGGGTCACAGAGTGCATGCATGAGTGGGCGGAGAGCGGGAGGGATGGATGGGTGGGTGGATGGATGAGTGGGGGGTTGAGTGGGTGGACGGATGAGTGACTGGGTGGATGGATGGGTGGGTGGGGGGATGGCTGGATGGGTGAGAGGGTGGGTGGTTGGATGGATGAGTGAGTGAGTGAGTGGATAGATGGAAGAGTGGATGGATGAATGGAGGAGTGGATGGATGGATGAATGGAGGAGTGGATGGATGAGTGGGAGGATAGCTTGGGTGAAGGGGTGAGTGGTTGGATGGATGGGTGGAAGAGTGGATGGATTGGTGAGGGGATGGATTGGGGGAAGGGATGGATGGATGATGGATGGATGGGTGAGGGGGTGGATGGATGGGTGAGATGATGGATGGAGGGATGGATGGTGGATGGGTTTGCAAGTGGTTGAAGGGGTTTGGATGTGGATGGGGCACAGATGGAGGGAAGGAATGAATGGTGGGGGAGTTGGTGGATGACAAGGTGTACATCATGGATGGGGAGGGTTGTGCTGACTTCCTTTGCCTTGAAGGATTGTGTTTTGAGCTGTGTGGTACGCCTCTGTCGTTTCGCCACACCCACTCACAGGCCTGCAGTTTGCTAGGCACTCTTGTTGTGTTGAGCATTGTTTGCCGGATATGGCCAGTGGTGTGCGCGTTGCAGTCGATCATGTGGTGTGCCGGATTCCCGAGGTTTCGGTCGGGTGGTGGGGGGGCCCAACATCTGGGGGAATTCAGCTGGGGGGGCTCAACCTGGAAAAGTTTGAATACCTCTGCTCTAGAGTAATTTTTGCAACAGGTAAGGTTCCCTGTATCCAGATTTCTAAGTTCAACCTAACTTTTTCAATAAATGTTCTTATGCCGAGCCTTTGTCTAATTCAATGTTTATCTTTTTGTTGTTTTATTTTCATAAAAATGTATTCTGTATCATACTTTTACATGAGCATTTAGACGATTTACACACTTTACTATAACAGAATTATATGACATACTTCACTGTGCCAACGTACAAATAATTAATTTAGGTTAATGATTAGAACAATGAATGACAATGTATGACAACATAATTTACACATAAACGGTCCATACAAGACAAGAAGACATGTCTTTTTACATTATACATAAATTTACAAGTAATTTGTTCCTCCAACTTGTTGCAAGTTAAACCAGAGATCTTGTTGGAGTGTCTTGTGTCCTACTCTTGTTTGTTGTTGGGACCAGATACCCTTGCGTCCTCGCACATTTATGTATACTGATGCTATTGTAAGGTCCAATTGAGGTCAGAGCTTTTAATGAATAGATTGTTTTAGCACCCTGAGTTGCGCTCTCTGCGTGGTGCCTCAAGTGCACCGGTTAATTATTCGCTTGTGCTCTTCACCTTTGCGTGAAATACGCAGACACGTTTTGACCTTCAGGGGTGGACCTTGGTGGTGGTTGTATCTAAGGTCTTCTTCAGGGCCAAATGCGTTCTTGAGGGACACTGGGTATATTAATGGACATGTCAAACAATTTGAGATGTCACATGAGGACTTAACTTGAGTGGTACTTTTACCATTCTGTTTCGATAACATACCGTATTTTTTCTTGTGGAACAATCTAGGTCTCTTGGGGTTTAGTCTGGTCTCTGCATGGAAGACTGTCTTCCATGGTGAGCGCGGTAGGCTTAGAGCCTCTCTTTCTTGTCCTTTCACCTGCGAGTACATAGGGTGGGAAAAAAACTGTCTTGCTATTACGATGACCAGGGTGGAATACTAGATGCTAGGAATATCCTAGCTGATATTCCAATATGCCCGAGTCATGCATTAATGTCTTGCTGGGACTGAATATGTAGTTTTGCTTGTGTTTTGTAGTGTTCCACATTGCGTCCTCGGTGTGGTTTCAGTGGTGCTGGTAGCTCCTAGCAAGCCATGGAGAGCTAATCAAAGGGTGAACTGGTGACGGTGAAAGTCAAACATGGGCTGACATGTATGCCGAACATCACATTGCTGGCGCTGTCCTGTGCCTGGCTTTTGCCTGACTGCCTGGTCTGGTGAATTGTATCTACGGCTGCCGAGGTGTTATGGGGCCCTCGATGGGCTTGATGTGTGTTGTGGGCGCTGACTGTTTGGTCGGCCCCAGGGCCGACCAACCCAGTCATACGCACTCTCCTTTTTCTTCATGTAGGCTGCATGCAGCCTACATGGAGAAAATGGCCTCCCCATAGACGACTGTGTGGTCGGCGTACCAGCCAATCACAACGCCGCCATTGCAGCGTTGTGATTGGCTTAGGGAAAGGAGGCTGCCTGCTTCCTGTGAGGACTCAGAGAAAAGTCGCCGCGACACAGGACCAGACCAGGCTGGCGAAGGTAAAATTAACTCCTCTTGCCCCCACGTAACCCTCCCACCCGCGAGTCAAGCCGGCCGCGACTGCCAACAGGACCTCGAGGAGAGCCAGGCTTCAGGCTTGAGCTTTCTGTGGCTCGCCCACCTCAAGATGAGGAGAGTGTCAAGCAGCCCCAGGGTACCTTCTCATTCTCTACAACCCACCCAGCTGCTTCACTCAATTGTAGAACGCCCAAAGAAGGATAGTGCAGGATAATTCAGAGGGCTTCGCACGGAGCTCTAGTGGAGCATGTCTGCCAGGTTTGCTCCCCAGCCCCACACCCTGACAGTGTGGTGCTTATGAGAGGAGACTCCTGACGTATGGAGAAAGTATGGAAAGACTAGGAGACTGCAGTATTACAGAATTTGTGTTGCATTGTGCTTTGGCTTAGTACCACAGGCAACGTAAACATTTAGATGTTATCAAAAACACTTGTCTAAAGTTTCGCATCTCAGCCATCAGAGATGTATGGGGTTTTAAAATTGGTTGTGCCGCCGATCACCTAGGAACACAACACTCAAGCTGGAGTTAAACAAGTATATGAGCGAGGATAACAACTGATGCAATTATCGAAATCAGTGCCAAGTGACCAAACAAAAAACAGACTTGGAGCAAAGAAAACAAATGACTAATGTACCTGATAGAAAGGTGCGTTTACATTAAACTACACCAGAATTTTGATGCATTCATTTAAAATTTACACGCCTACCTGTTTCATTGCTTCCACTCTTTTGTTGAGTGCTGTAGTTTGTTCAATCAGAAACTCTGCAGCACTGTCATGATCTCTTAAGCGCTCCACTAGTGCTTTTGCATCAGCCAAGGCTTTTTCAATCGTACAACTCATTCCTAAAAAAAAGAGAGAAACTTCAAATATCCTTTACAAAAGAACTAAATGCCAGATGGGCTTCAAATGAAAGAAGCAAGAGAGCTCCAGCTTCTACCTACAGGCATCTAATGTGCTGTTTTTGGCTTTCACGAAAGCTGGATGCCCGAAGGCATAAAGCATTCCAGTGATAGAAATTACTATAATTTGCTTGAATGATCTGAAATGCTAGATCAAATTTGATTTAATGTACAAGTCTAATCACATAAATTCTAGAAAGTTGACACCAACAGAGCACTTTCGGTGCTAAGCAACCCAAAACAGGAACGCATCAAGTTGGAACACACAAGTTATCAGATCAGATCTAAAATATGGTCTGCATTGGAAGCTAAGCCTACCATTCCCCTGAATTCAACAGGAGCTATACAGTTGCGCCTCACAAAAGGACTATTGTTGCCATGCACCAAGAAAAACAAGCATAAGCAAAGCCAAAAAGTCAGGTGTTGGCTGCCAGCCTTTTTGTTTTCTCAAGGCTTTTCTTGTTATGTCATGATTTTGGCAAAACGTGATTGTTGGGGAACCTGCTGTTTCCACTCAAACTAAAAGCCCCAGGTGAAAAGAAAACATATTTGTTAGTGTCAAAAAGCACAAGTTGCCATACTAGTCCCCGGCACTGAAGGGAACTGCTTTGTGTGTGGAGGTGCTCCTTTTGAAAGGGCAGAACGCCAGGACTCATAGTGAAGTCAGAAAATGGTTGTAATTGACTGAACCACAACCCATGCTGTATGCCGTAGTGGGGGAAAAAAATATGAATGACTCAAATACATATAAAGAGACCTGGCCGAAAATCCCAAGAAGTATGTTATGCATATCATTTTAGTAAAATCATTATCATCAGACTCAAAAAATTAAGACATTCATGCTTTGTGGAAAACTGCCTACAATTCACTACATATAATAATTTCTTTATAAACATTCATAAAATACCAAACAGCATGAATAAACAATAAATAACTGCTGGACTTCGTCAAGTAATGTTTCTCAGCTACACCTACTCAAGAGAATAGCTCAAAGGGGTAAGAATGGTGGCAATGTTCATTTACCACTTACCTTTTTCACTTCACATGGTAACCATCTTTGATCTGCAGAAAACCCTTCCGCTATATACAATTTGAAACCATTTAAACATTTTACTATAGAACATTTAACCTTGCAAAGTAAATTAAGTTATAAGGGGAATTTACAGCATGAATATTTCTCAAATCCAGATTCGGCCAAATAATATATATTTTTTTAGGTCGAGCTATTATATCCCGCAGGGATTAATATCAGAGCATATAGTAGGGGAAACAAACTCTTGAACAAGGGCCGATTACATCCAGTTCATGTGATGCGCGTGCACAAACCCATCAGCCTCGCTCCCATTTGCTCCCCGAGCCAGGCATCTGAAGCTTCCCCAGCGCGTGCTCCACCTCACTTCTCCTCACACCCCCATATGCTCGCACACCACCATGCGCGTTCCCTCCCACTCACTCCACTGCTCCCCCGCCCCCTCAACTGACTTGTTTACTTGGGTCGTTGCATGGTCTTCTTTATAAGTCAGAATGAGCTTCCCCTATTTGACCCACAACATCGCAGCACGATGTGCTCTTTGAGTAATGTATTTATTTATGTTAGCAAGCCAAGCGCTGCTTGGATTACATCACGGTGCATGTGGATTGTTTTTCTATTTGATCCACAACATCGCAGCACGCTGCACGCTTTTAGTGATGTATTTATTTATGTTAACAAACCAAGCGCTGCTTGCTGATTGTTCTTTAAGTTTGTCACAAGTTTTCTTGCGCCACTGCATCGTCTGCCTGCTGTCCCCTTTGAAACATACAAAGGCAAAAATATAAGCAGGCTTTTGCTTTACTAAACTTTTAATACTCAACATGGTCTTCATTTGATTTTTGGAAGGCACAGAGAGCCAAGGCGGATACTCAAACAACATTCCCCTGTTCCAAAGTCCCCAGCTTTGCATGTTATGCCACATTGTCGCTCCGAATGCATCAGCTTTGTGTAGGAGGGGTTATCTCCATTTCCCTCATGCACCCACCCTTAACCTCTTTCTCTCTTTTATTTCCCTGAGCACCAGCCAGCACAGGACAAGCATATTTACTTAAAACATACAGAGCCTTGCATTCAAAGTTTCTGTTCTGAGGGCCCTCCATTTCAGCACTCATAACATCCCCACCCACCCCCCCTGCTCCCCCACCCCTCCACCCGCATCCGACTTGAAAGGAAGCCTCGCACACCACCATTCTCGTTCCCTCCCACTCGCTCGCTCCCCTGCCCCCCCCACCCGACTTGTTTACTTGGGTCCTTGCATGGTCTGCTTTATAAGTCGGAATGAGCTTCCCCTATTTGACCCACAACATCACAGCACGATGTGCCTTTGAGTAATGTATTTATTTATGTTAGCAAGCCAAGCGCTGCTTGGATTACATCACGGTGCATGTGGATTGGTTTCCAATTTGATCCACGACATCGCAGCACGCTGCACGCTTTTAGTGATGTATTTATTTATGTTAACAAACCAAGCACTGCTTGCTGATTGTTCTTTAAGATTGTCACAAGTTTTCTTGCGCCACTGCATCGTCTGCCTGCTGTCCCCTTTGAAACATACAAAGGTAAAAATAAAAGCAGGCTTTTGCTTTAATAAACTTTTAATACTCAACATGGTCTTCTTTATAAGTCGGAATGAGCTTCCCCTATTTGACCCACAATATCGCAGCACGATGCGCTCTTGGAGTAATGTATTTACTTATGTTGGCAAGCCAAGCGATGCTTGGATTACATATGGATTGTGGATTGTTTTTCTATTTGATGCACGACATCGCAGCACGCTGCACGCTTTTAGTGATGTATTTATTTATGTTAACAAACCAAGCGCTGCTTGCTGATTGTTCTTTAAGTTTGTCACAAGTTTTCTTGCGCCACTGCATCGTCTGCCTGCTGTCCCCTTTGAAACATACAAAGGCAAAAATAAAAGCAGGCTTTTGCTTTACTAAACTTTTAATACACAACATGGTCTTCATTTGATTTTTGGAAGGTACAGAGAGCTAAGGCGGATACTCGAACAACGTTCCCCTGTTCCAAAGTCCCCAGCTTTGCATGTTATGCCACATCGTCGCTCCGAATGCATCAGCTTTGTTTAGGAGGGGTTATCTCCATTTCTCTCATGCACCCACCCTTAACCTCTTTCTCTCTTTTGTTTCCCTGAGCACCAGCCAGCACAGGACAAGCATATTTACTTAAAACATACAGAGCCTCGCAGCCAGAGTTTCTGTTCTGAGGGCCCTCCCTTTCAGCACTCACAACATCCCCACCCCTCCCCTGCTCCCCCGCCCCTCCACCCCCATCTGACTTGAAAGGAAGCCTCGGACACCTCCATGCGCGTTCCCTCCCACTCGCTCGCTCCCCTGCTCCCCCGCCCTCCCACCCAACTTGTTTACTTGGGTCCTTGCATTATAAGTCGGAATGAGCTTCCCCTATTTAACCCACAACATCACAGCACGATGTGCTCTTGGAGTAATGTATTTATTTATGTTAGGAAGCCAAGCGCTGCTTGGATTACATCACTGTACATGTGGATTGTTTTTCTATTTAATCCACGACATCGCAGCTCGCTGCACGCTTTTAGTGATGTACTTATTTAGGTTTACAAACCAAGCGTTGCTTGCTAGGATTACATTACGATGTAGATTGTTCTTTAAGTTTGTCACAAGTTTTCTCACGCCACTGCATCGTCTGCCTGCTGTCCCCTTTGAAACATACAAAGGCAAAAATAAAAGCAGGCTTTTGCTTTACTAAACTTTTAATACTCGACATGGTCTTCATTTGATTTTTGGAAGGCACAGAAAGCTAAGGCAGATACTCGAACAAGGTTCCCCTGTTCCAAAGTCTCCAGCTTTGCATGTTATGCCACATCGTCGCTCCGAATGCATCAGCTTTGTTTAGGAAGGGTTATCTCCATTTGCCTCATGCACCCACCCTTAACCTCTTTCTCTCTTTTGTTTCCCTGAGCACCAGCCAGCACAGGACAAGCATATTTACTTAAAACATACAGAGCCTCGCATCCAAAGTTTCTGTTCGTAGGGCCCTCCCTTTCAGCGCTCACAACATCCCCACCACATGCATAGCTTATCGCCCTCATCTGGCCATAAATCTTCTCAGGCTGCCCATTTGCTTCGTTCTCATATCCTCTTTTCTGTTCTCTGTGTGTTACAAATGCTTGTTTTTATTTATTAACTTGCCTTCCAACGCGAATGCACTGAGAGTGCGGCTGGCTAACATCACTTTCATTTTTAGGTCTCGCCTGTCGATGCGCATGCGCATCGAGCAAGCGAGACTATAGGGGCTCATCCACTCTTTATCCAACTGCAAGGAATCGTGGCGATTCCTTGCAGTGCCCGTGACTTTTAAGGTCAATGCGCATGCGCATTAAGCTTATGCGCATGCGCATTGACCTTAAAAGTCACGGGCGCGTGCACGTCCGTGTTTGTTTACCCTTGCCTACTCTCTCTCTCCCCTCCCCGCCCCCGTTCCGCCCCCTCCCCTTCCCGCCGTGTCGCATTTCTCCTCCCCCCTCCCCTCTCTTCCCTCCGTCTTCCTGCCATGTCGCACCTCTCCCCTCTCCGCCCCCTCCCCTGCCCGCCCCCTCCCGCCCGTGTTTGTTTACCCTTGCCTACTCTCTCTCTCCCCTCCCCGCCCCCGTTCCGCCCCCTCCCCTTCCCGCCGTGTCGCATTTCTCCTCCCCCCTCCCCTCTCTTCCCTCCGTCTTCCTGCCATGTCGCACCTCTCAAGCCAAAGCGCTGTTGGAAATGCAGCAAGCTTATCCGTGACCTCCTTTGGGTAGCCTCGGGCTTCGTTTACTCTACCTGTCTGGGCTGTTGTAGGCAATCCCACTGTCCTCGCTGTGGGCCGCCCCTGAAAGTTGCGCTCGTCAGTCTCTCAGAATCTCTGGGTACTGGTAGAATGTCTGCAGCATGCTTTTGGGCAGTCTCGCTGCACTTCCGGTGGGCACTTTTGTCTGGTCTGTTGGAGCCTCACACCCTCCATGGCAGTGATGCTGGCAGTCTTATTGCCCTGACAACGGAGGTCTCCTATGTGTTCCTGCCGCAGTCTCTCTGTCTAGTCTATGAACAGTGGCTACGAGGTGCTCTGTTGCAATCTCACTATCACCCCTCTGCCGAGCTGTCTACACACTGCCCCCAGTCTTTTAAATGGAAGGTGTTTTAAAGCCGCTCTTCATCCTTCCTTACTTGCGTCCTCTTCTTTCGTTTCTCCCCTCAGGCCCTACAATAAACGCTCCTCTCGCCCGTCTGCTCCTTTCCAGGCGCCCCCAAACCCTGACGGAAACCCCTCACAATCCTCTCTGAACCCCCCTTTATTGTGCTACTGCCTCCTTCACTCCTCCACATCACCCCATGCCCCCCCCCCCCGACTCCCCTGCCCCCCATCTTCAGGTTTATTTCAATAATCCTTATTCTCCTTTCGTCTCCCCCTCGCCCCCTCATACCCCACACTGTCCGGTCAGCCGGCTGCCCTTCGTTCTCTCCCTCTCCCTTCTTCACGGCCCTCCCCAGAGTCCTCGCGCACCTGTGTTCACTCACACCTCCATTCTGTTCCCACGCACCTCTTTCCTGCCCCTGTTCCGCCCCCTCCCCTTCCCGCCGTGTCGCATTTCTCCTCCCCCCTCCCCTCTCTTCCCTCCGTCTTCCTGCCATGTCGCACCTCTCCCCTCTCCGCCCCCTCCCCTGCCCGCCCCCTCCCGCCGTGTCGCATTTTTGTAGAAAGGCGCAGAGGAACCAAGCCAAAGCGCTGTTGGAAATGCAGCAAGCTTATCCGTGACCTCCTTTGGGTAGCCTCGGGCTTCGTTTACTCTACCTGTCTGGGCTGTTGTAGGCAATCCCACTGTCCTCGCTGTGGGCCGCCCCTGAAAGTTGCGCTCGTCAGTCTCTCAGAATCTCTGGGTACTGGTAGAATGTCTGCAGCATGCTTTTGGGCAGTCTCGCTGCACTTCCGGTGGGCACTTTTGTCTGGTCTGTTCTGTTGGAGCCTCACACCCTCCATGGCAGTGATGCTGGCAGTCTTATTGCCCTGACAACGGAGGTCTCCTATGTGTTCCTGCCGCAGTCTCTCTGTCTAGTCTATGAACAGTGGCTACGAGGTGCTCTGTTGCAATCTCACTATCACCCCTCTGCCGAGCTGTCTACACACTGCCCCCAGTCTTTTAAATGGAAGGTGTTTTAAAGCCGCTCTTCATCCTTCCTTACTTGCGTCCTCTTCTTTCGTTTCTCCCCTCAGGCCCTACAATAAACGCTCCTCTCGCCCGTCTGCTCCTTTCCAGGCGCCCCCAAACCCTGACGGAAACCCCTCACAATCCTCTCTGAACCCCCCTTTATTGTGCTACTGCCTCCTTCACTCCTCCACATCACCCCATGCCCCCCCCCCCCGACTCCCCTGCCCCCCATCTTCAGGTTTATTTCAATAATCCTTATTCTCCTTTCGTCTCCCCCTCGCCCCCTCATACCCCACACTGTCCGGTCAGCCGGCTGCCCTTCGTTCTCTCCCTCTCCCTTCTTCACGGCCCTCCCCAGAGTCCTCGCGCACCTGTGTTCACTCACACCTCCATTCTGTTCCCACGCACCTCTTTCCTTCAGCTATTTCTTTCCCTCGCTCTGGATTACTCACTCTCCCCATCACACCCCCAGACACCCTTTCGTTCACCTCATCTGCTTAAAGCCAAAACTAGGACATTTCACGGAAATAGAAAAAGGACTACACCATAGTGGTCTCTCTCCTGCCACTAATGGCTGTGTTCGCATCTTGCTGTCACCGTGTCAAGTTGGTTTAATCATTTGGATGCTCCGTCCCGTCTTCGCGCCCCTCCCCCAGCACCCCGAGAGCCACTGAGCCGAGATGAAACACAATAATGGAGTCTCTCAGCTGAATGTTGTTGGATGTGGTGTAGTTAACAGCACCCAGCCGAAGCTAACTGGTTGGGTGACGTAGCTCCTGCCCCCCGTGCCCCCTCCCCACACACACACACAGAGCGAGGCTCTCCTTACAAGCCGCCCCTGCTACTAAGAGAGGGGCCTAGACCATGAGATTGTGAACTTGATTTAGTTAGTGTTCCAGGACCCTGCCTCTTTCTTTCGGGCGCCTGGAGGGATACACAATTGTGCAACCGGTAGACAGGGGGCCTCTGTCACAGCGACCTGGCCAGGGCTGGAGTGTTCGCACTAAGCACCCCATTTGTTCCGGGGTATAAGCCTGTTTTTTTAAGCATTACTCTCACTCTCTCACTCACTCTCACTCACCCTCACTCTCACTCACCCTCACTCTCACTCACCCTCACTCACCCTCACTCTCACTCACCCTCACTCTCACTCACCCTCACTCTCACTCACCCTCACTCTCACTCACCCTCACTCTCACTCACCCTCACTCACCCTCACTCTCACTCACCCTCACTCACCCACCCTCACTCACCCTCACCCTCACTCACCTTCACCCTCACTCACCCTCAACCCCTCACCCTCACTCACCCCCACTCACCCTCAACCCCTCACCCTCCCTCACCCTCAACCCCTCACCCTCCCTCACCCTCAACCCCTCACCCTCACTCACCCTCAACCCCTCACCCTCACTCACCCTCACTCACCCTCAACCCCTCACCCTCACTCACCCTCAACCCCTCACCCTCAACCCCTCACTCACCCTCACTCTCACTCATCCTCACTCACCCTCAACCCCTCACCCTCACTCACCCTCAACCCCTCACCCTCACTCACCCTCAACCCCTCACCTTCACTCACCCTCAACCCCTCACCCTCACTCACCCTCAACCCCTCACCCTCAATCACCCTCAACCCCTCACCCACCTTCACTCACCCTCACCCTAAACCCCTCACCCTCAACCCCTCACACTCACCCACACTCACCCACACTCACCCACACTCACCCACACTCACCCACCCTCACTCACCCCACCCCCACTCACCCTCAACCCCTCACCCTCACTCACCCTCAACCCCTCACCCTCACTCACCCTCAACCCCTCACCCTCACTCACCCTCAACCCCTCACCCTCCCTCACCCTCAACCCCTCACCCTCAATCCCTCACCCTCACCCACCCACACTCACCCCCACTCACACTCACCCACCCTCACTCACCCTCACTCACCCTCACTCACACTCACCCATCTCACTCACCCTCACACCCACCCTCACCCTCACTCACCCTCACACTCACCCTCACTCACCCTCAACCTCATGCTAAAGATTTACAAAAAAACCCATTAACAATTCTAAAAGCACTAACTCTAATGCTGCGAGACCTATTGCATTTCTAATGCTTGTTAACTAGTTTACTTTCACTGCCTTGCTCCGCCCTGAGCTCCGTTATAAAACAATTTAATGGGGAATCCCTGTGTCACCACAATCAAACTTCGGGCTGATTGTGCTGATGCTGAACATGGTGGCAGAGTACGTCACTCCAGAAAGAAATAGCTTGCTTCCGGAAAATATTGTACCTTTTCATTCTGTATGGTAAAACTTTAAAGGAATCCGCTCTTCACACCCCTAATCTGGGTCCTGTCAACACCGGAGCGCCACTTCATGACACACAGACACATTATACACAATCATCTAGTGTTGTTTTCAGGGTACCTGTTAGGGCTTAGTGGGCTAGTCAATAGAGTGCTTTCAGAGTTTGTATCAACTGTTTTAGGAAAGCTTCCACTTCGACATTGTCCTGTTTCAGTTTTTATTGTTTAGACTGATCCTTTCATTTTTAATTCTCGAGCTGCACAGGATAGCAATTCTCATCCAGCCACAGAGGCTGTTATTGACAGTTTGCCAATACGTGGTTTTAGGGCTCGCGCCCTGCGTTGCACTGCATAGCAGTGCTCGTGCTGGTGAGAGCCCTTTTGTCCGGGGTTTCAAAACGGACCTGGAATCGCACACGCTTGTGCTTTTCCTTTTGGGGTCCGTGATTGGTCTTTGCGTGCGTGTTTTTTTCAAACAGAGCATGCAATAGGCCAAAAGCGGACGCATTGCTCCGCCCATGGCCTATTGCTGTCTGTTATGCGCACCAAAGCCCATATGTTTTCAATTATCGTGCCCAGTCACTGGTGCGATAATTGAAAACATATTATGCGCAGTGGTGCGTGCGGCGCACCATTTGCGGGCGTGTTTTTTTTTTTCAATAGCGATCACTTTCGCAATCACTTTGCATGAGTCATGAGTCAAAGGCGCTTTAACTGAGAGGCATAGTGCATGTAGGGGCTTCTAGATAGGACCACCACTGGACAGGCAGCGGCAGTGCACGGACAAAAGGGCTCTCGCCTCGTATTAAGTCACAAGCAAGTATGCAAAGCAGCTGCTAAGCTGTAAGTTACGAACACGCAAGTCATGTTTGCTGCACTTCTAAAATATAATTATATTTTCTTGGGCTTTGCCTGGAGTTAACTTAAATCTTAAATCCTTCAAAAGCTGGCATGAAAAATCAGACAGATAGCTAACAAAAGCCACACTACAATAGGTGAACCAGCTGTTGCATTAATATATATATATATATATATATATATAGCACGGATACTTATCCATAGATTAACAAGTTTCTCCAAGGTTGCTGTTTGACCTTTAATCATTCTGCTAGTGAGTGCTTTATGGATATAGAAGCTGACTTGACACCGCTGGGCATGAGTTACTATTGCACAACATGTCCCCGGTGGAAGTTAAGAGAAACAGACACGTCTTTTTGAGAATGTCTCTATCTGGCATGTATTCTTGCGTGACTTACTTGGTGTTGATTCTTTTAATATTAGGGAGAGTTAGCTTATTTGTGAGAGTGAGATGTGGCTGCTTCTGGGCAGAATCAGTGCAATAATTTATAGCAGCCTATGTAACGTTTCTGCCAGCTGGAGCACTCCCACTGAAAAAGGCCATCTTGAGCTTTTTTCAATAATTCAGCGACCTCACCAGGTCATGCTATAAAGCGGCGGTCCTAGCGCGAGTTACTGAAGCGCCCAGACTCCTCCGTGTGAATGTCCCTTCATTTCCTGGTTTGTGTTTGTATTTGTATTTGAGGAGGCCTGAAGGGATTTAAATACAGCATAAAAGAGGTTGAATGAAAAGATATACTCTTTAACTAACAGGCGTTACTTGCGTCTCAGCAGCGAGCGTTAAAATGTATTACCTTGTTTTTAGATTCGAAGGAGCGTTTTCCTGGCTCAGCGTGGCACCTGCGAGGTTGCATTACTCCAGGCACGCAAACTGCAGCTTAGCAGCAACACAGCAAACTTTGCGAACAGCTGAGTTTGTATTTTTTTCAGTGTCATCAATTTCCGAGTGGGTAAGTGCAGGGTTTGTCCAGGGTTGGTGGCGACCTGCTATTTACCCACCTTCATTCATGCCTATTCACTCTAGTCAGATAACAGCTGCCAGCGGGGGACCAGAAAGGCAGGGCTCATGCTGCACCTACTCCAAGAATTCCAGTCATGTGGTTTTCGCTGCAACAGAAAAATCATTGGTGCGAGGGAGGAAAATGTACGCTTGGCATCACAGGCTGCTATACATGGTGAGGGGGAGCAGTTTCATAAAATTCGTGTTTTGGATTCACCCTGCCCACAGGTTAGTGCAAGCTGAATGAATTACGTTCTGTGCCGGTAGATGGCTGTGGAGTGTCTGGCGAGATCTTGTGAGCCCTTAATACTGAACCTAACCTACATACATGGCTGAAGGTGCGAGAGTTAAAAGTCTGGGTCATGGTTTGGACGCTGGCGAAGATGGCGGTATGAGCTCTCACCTCCTTCCATGCCACAGCCAGAATCATCTTTTTTCGTACTCATTTTCAAGGCGACATACCTTTGCTGCTCAATATAAGTGGTGGAACATAGGGTGCACCCACGGCTCCCGCTTTCGGGAGAAATACCTAGGATCCTAATCTCTTGATCTCCTCAAGCGGCGGCTGATGCGTCCCTGATCTCAGCGCCCTTATCAGAGCTGATCCACGTGGGCGGCGGCTGCGGACGGAGAACTCCTGTGCCTGCAATGTTCTGGGGAAGACACCGAGCTGACTGATCTGTATGCCGGTAATGTGAGCGCCAAATAAACGGCTTTGCTCGAAGCCATCCTTTTTACTCGGACTATAACTTGATATATTGCACGCTCGCACACGCACCTAAAATGGCGGCCATGGCGGACTTTTCCGATGCATCACAGCGATCGAGCTGCGTTGTCCATTAACCCCGATCAATTTCCCCTTCAGAAGGCAGGCGGATTAACACGCCATGTGCCCTGCTGCAGTGTTGTTTATTGCACTTTTATTGGGAATGCACTCTACTATTACTGACTTTGAAACAGACATGAGAATAGATAGAAGAGCCCACTTGTAAAAGTACCCGCTTTCTCTTCACCCTCTCCTGGCTCTTGTTGGGTCATGCAGAGAGAGTGAATGGTGGATGGTTGATGCTTGCGTCTTAAAGTCGGGTCTGCACAACTGCGGAAGATTTATGTAGGTTTGCAGGCAGCTATACGCCTGTGCAGTGCCCTGAACAGCACTGGACCCCATGGCTTGCCACACAACAGCCGAGGATGATCCTGATAGGGTTCCAGCGCTTGTGAAAGGCGTTTTGACTTCGGAGGCTTACTTTGCCTTATAATCTCTGTACTTCTGATTATCATGATACCTGTCTTTAAAATGGCCGACGCCTAAGTTTACCTATCTCTTACATTAGCGCTGCCTGACCTTAAGATGGCTGCAGGTTTACATAATGGTTGCCTAACTCTGATGTTTTAACAGCAAGTGACCACTAAGAAGCCAATGCTATATCTTCTACCAGTCCTTCGGATACCCCACTAGACCATATAAGAGAAGAATTTTATTTCCAACATCCGGCTATCTGCTACTATACGTTAGTCTCTGCAGTCGTCAAAAGAAAAACCACATAACAACTTTGATCCTTCCGTATGTGCACCATGGGGGAGAAGGAAGCAAAGAATCTTAAGAGGCTTAATGCAGACCCTCCGAACCCTGACTCTCCTACCAAAGGGAAAAGAGATATCAATGTAACAATGGACACTATGGCAGAGGTTCATGATCAGGCTAAGTCAACTAAGGAGGAAATCTCAGCGATCAGACAGGACATCAGGGATACCAATATCAGACTATCGGAAACGGAAAACAGAATAAGCCACTTGGAGGATTCCAGGGCTAAAGTCTGTAAATCCCTCAAACAAATGTCTATCACAACAGACTCTCTGAACAGAAGAATGTCGGAACTTGAAGACAGAAATCGAAGAGGGAATCTACGTATCTTTGGAATTCCTGAAGGATCAGAGGATTCCGCTGGCTCGTGTATCCCCTACCTAGAATCTTGTTTTACTCAAGCAACTAACCTTTCCTTTAGTAATCCTTTGGAATTTGACCGGGCCCACATAGTCCCTTCACGAACTACACCAAACCAAAAAGGTCCAAGACCAATTGTATGGAAACCCCTACGATACCAATACGTCGATCAAATCCTGGCCTTTATGCGCAAGAACAACCACAATCTCTGGAAAACTAACAAAATCTTTATCTCCCAGGACTACAGTAAAGAGACGGTGGATATCAGGAAAGGCTTCCTTGCTCTTAGGCCTAAGCTACGTTCCTTGAACTGCCAGTTCGGATTTGTGGGACCGGTAAGATTACGTGTGACGATTCAGGGTATACTTCAGGTCTTTGTGGACCCTCTACAGCTGAAAAGATTCCTTGATGGCCCAGATGATCCCTCTATGGACACTGCAACGCCAGGGTCATCTAGTTCAGGCACCTGAATCCCTCTCTTGGTCAAGCTAAGTCCTCATCTTCTGTTCTACTGTTCTAATGCTGCTCTAATGCTGTTCTAATGCTATTCCATTGCCTGACCTAAACCATACCAATGTTGTCCACTGTTCTAATGCTCAAGAAGAACATGTTACAATTCATTTTATGCATGCATGATCATATTACAGTTCATTTGACGCAATCTCGGGGCGCAATTCGTTAAGTTTCATATTATAACTTGCGCCCACAGGTGTCTGTCTGCTTAGCTTACTTTTAAGGAATACTCCTTTATGTAGCATGCAAACCACGTGTCCGAGTCATGGTCTGTATCCAGCCTACTATTGATTATCTTCTTTCAGGAGGCTTCATAGTAACGTTTAGTATTAACGTTTAGTAGCGTTCAAGCCTTGCTTCTTCATTGTTCAGACCCGTCCAAATGGGTCAAACTTATATTTAATGTAAACGACCCTGCATTTGAGTACATGATAACGCTCCAAAACAAGAATTCTACCTTGTTCAAGCTTGCTGTTCTGGAAAGGTTTACGATTCTATGTGTTATACATGACTTAGTTGCTGTCATGGGAGGGGAGATATTTTCCCCTTTTCACCATGTCTACTGATTACTTGTTGGAAGGGGAGGGAGGGTTTGGGGGCAGGGTGGGTTGGGATCGGGTCTTAAATGTTTTCTCTCGTTTTTTTTTCTTTACTCTTATGTTTTACTACCTGAATTTATCCTTATGTTTTTGCTCAATGTGCGCTAATGACAGACTTCAATCTGAGCCTCTAGTTCTGTACGATGGCCCGGAAGCTTCAATCCCACACATGTTTTTCCTCATGGTTATCAAGAAAATTCTCTTACGGTTAGCAATCGTCTTGCAGCAAATGGCCATATGCTATCAACGAGCTTGTCAGAAAAAATTCTCTGTAATCTTGGGCTGGGTCACACAGCTTGGAAACGTATGTTTTGTAGCCCAATACACTGCACTCCATTTACGTCTCCTCACGATTCCGTAGTCACACACTGCTTGTGCACAACGATCTCTTGCTACCATTAGTCTCTCCTGGTAACATGGCCCATAAAAGAAACAGTCTTAAAGTTGTCTCACTAAATGTTAAAGGCATTAACCATCTGATAAAGAGGAGGAAGATCCTTGATTATCTTTATAAACAAAAAGGAGACATTATTTTACTTCAAGAGACAAAAATGGACTCCTCACAATTCAATTCACTGAAGAACAGAACATATAGCGACATTGTGGGCTCCGACGCACTAGGGAAAAAGAATGGGGTTCTGACCTTAATAGCTAATAAATCTAATATTGACATACTAAGCAGTACTTCTGACACGAAGGGGAGAAGGATTTCCACTAAGCTAGTTAAAGATAACAGGGAATTTTATGTCACTAACTTATATGCCCCTAACAAAGATGACCCGAACTTCTGGAAGGAGCTGTCTGTCCATATCTGTACGTTACCAGATAATGCGAAACACATAATGGCCGGCAATTTTAACTTGCCTATGGACCCAACACTAGATGGGGACTCAAGTTACCCTTTCCGTCCCAACTCCTATCACAAATCCCTCCTCAATCTTTATTCTCGTTTTAATTTGGTTGACTCATGGAGATTGCAAAACCCCACAGAGAGAGACTATACTTTCTTTTCGACACCTCACAACACCTACTCACGTATAGATTATTTACTCTTGTCTGGGAACGTCTCTAGCAACATAGAAGAAACCTCAATTGAGCCAAGAGCAATTTCCGATCATTCCTGCATCACATTGTCACTAGCCCTGATGAATACTATCAAGAAAGAGAATCTCGGCTTTCCTCCAGCATCCTGCAATCTATCCTGCATTTGAGCCCAGTTTTTGGAACGGGGAAAACGATCCTGAATACAATGGTGTGTTTCCCGGCTCGTTACAGGCGGTATCAGTGGTGAACCGCCCTCGCTTCTTCCCCGGCCCTTCGCGGCAGAGCGAACGGGTCTTTGTCTGTGAGAGACGGCCAGACCCGGCCACAACAACAGCGGCCATCGCAGACGAGGCGGAGTCGATCGACCGGTGAGAGAATGTCGCGCTGTGCCTCCCGCTGCAGCGATTCATTTCACCCTGCGATCTTGCACGCCTGGACACATTGTAACTATGGGAAATACATTGTATCGTTTCCCGGCTTGGAAATGGCCTGAACAGTTTCTTGTTTACCCCTGCTCCGTAGCGGTAGCCATTTTATACATCGGGCATTAAGCGCTTGCAAGTGGAGACCCTAGACCACGACCGAGAGTCCGGATAATTGCCAACATCGTATCAGCTCTGTGAGGGGTAACACGATGCAGTCCGTTGCCCCTATGTCTCTGGCCCGGCTGTACTTTCCGGATTATAGACGGGGTGGTCTGCTGTTAACGAGTGAAGATGGCGACCGGCTTCAAGAGCTGCTGCACGTCCGTGAGCCTTGGGTGAAGAGAACTGCTGCATCCTCTCTTCCTGGGACACCGCTGGGGATCTGTGATGCTCTGGGCGCTCTAGAGGCTGTACGAGCTGCCCTTCATGATAACGCCCGGGATCTGGGGAGCCGGCTTGATGCTATTACTCCTGTTGGTCGTGGTTGTCCTCCAGTGCTGAACACTGCACCACACCCTGCACCAGACCACAGTGAACTGCCTACCCATGTGCATGCGGAGGCGTTGGAAGATCGCGATTCTGATTCCACCGAAGTGCTGACCGCAGTGGTCCGGAAGAGGTCTGGTGTTCATGGTTTCACGCAATGGCTGGGGTGTCGTCCCCGGACGCCATGTTTGGCAACTCCTTTGTGTTCTGGTGGCGTGACTCTTCATCCTTTCCTGGAGCTGGTGTTATCGCTCTGGCCTGCTGCTTCCGAGGGATTACTGCTTTGCCTTGTTTCTTTTTGTATCGTTCTCGGACATGCAGCGGTGGTTTGGGTAGACTTTGGTGGACGACTCCCCATTCTGTATTGGCCATCCCGGGCGGCTCTGCCATCCACAATGGCGGCTGGACTGCTGGACTCCATCGACCAACTTGATAGCAGGGGGCAAGGCTGAGGACGTTTTCTGGATTGCTATTGCTCATAGTGCTGGGACTAGGTGGGACAAGCGGGACATTGTCTAAGTCGACCGTTGGTATCTTATCGGTTGCGGGGTCCGGGGGTGGGCGGCTGAAACTATATCTGTTGATGGTCCTCCTCCTCCATTCTTTTTATATCTTTTTTCTTTTCCCTTTTCCCTTCTCTGAATCTAAATTTCGGGTCTCGGTTTTTGGGCGACAGGCACACTGCTAGGGGGGGGTAGGCCGTAGCCTCTGCATGCGTGCGGGGTGGGGGGTGGGTTTTCTGTTTCGTATTAGCTTCTATGGGCCTTATCTTTCTCCTCTCTTCTCTTGATTCTTCTCACTTTCTCCTTCTTCTCTTGGGTCAGTGTGGTGGCTAGGTGTAGTGCTGTTTATTGTTTCTGTTGTTAGTCTTACCACTAACATTAGTTAAGATGTTCCACGTTTATGGGGCGGGTGATGACCAGTATGTAATATGAATATATGCTATTATCCTGATGTGTATTTTTATGCTGATCTTCGATTGCTGCCCTTCGCATTGTTGATAATCTGCTGTGTTCATTGCCCGCTATGTCCTTTCGGTGGATTGAACGCGTCTGATCCCTCTTATCTAAAACTTTTAACAATTAAACTCATTTATCCTGTACTCAGTGGTCCCCCTTTTTCCCATACGTATTGTTTCGGATAATTGCTGCTTTTCGTCTCTGGGACTGCTGGACTGTTTCGATCCTGCTTTTTGTGCTACCAATCGATTTCGAGGCCGGCCAGAATGGTTGTGGGCCCGTACCTGTATGCTTATGTTGCACAATAAAGGTTTCCAAAAATTTTAAAAAAAAAAAAAAGAAAGAGAATCTCTGGAGACTGAATAATGCAGTATTAGAGAAAGACATCCATAAACAAACCATAGAAAAGGCAATACAGGATTACCTCACGTCCAACAAAAAAGGGGAGACATCTGATCTTACTGGGTGGGAGGCACTTAAAAGCACCATCAGAGGTGAGATCATAAAAATAAGAGCGGCTATGAACAGGGACGCTAACAGTAACCTTACACGCTTGGAACAAGAGATAAGTACACTGGAAAAAAGACAAGTATTAACCAGAGACCCCCTTGACTTGAATGAAATAGTGAATAAAAAATATGAATACAATAAGATAGTCAGTGAAAGAGCGGGGATATGGTTTAAAATTCTAAAGAACAATAGACTATGTGAATCTAATAAAGCAGGTAAGAGTCTTGCTTCTTATTTAAAATGTATGCTACAGCAATCAACGATCAAGAGCTTAACAGACCTGTCTGGGGTATCTCATTCTAACCCCGTAGAGATCGCAGATGTCTTTAACCCCTTCCATGCTGATGACAGAACGGTTCCGTCATCAGCGTCGGTTGAGCTGTGCTGATGACGGAACCGTTCCGTCATGACTCCGCCCGCGCAAGGCGGAGTCAGCACAGGCGGGGAATACGCCCCGCACGCAAGGGGTTAAGGATTTCTATAACAGCTTATACAGCAGGAACAAAGATCTCGACAACTCTAAAATAGAAGACTATCTAAATAATTGTTCTCTCCCTTCGTTATCGGCCCAAGAACAATCGGAACTTAACAACCCGATTACTGCCCCGGAAATTGAATGCGCAATTAAAACGCTTAAATCAGGACAAGCCCCTGGCCCCGACGGGTTCAATACAAAATTTTACAAATACTTCACCAAACTACTGACTCAACCTCTACTCCATCTATACCATGAATTTGACAATACCGGCCAAGTACGCGGCACCCCAGCTGAAGCTATTATAGCTGTGATTCCCAAGGAAGGGAAGGAGCCGTCTTCTCCAAAAAATTACAGACCAATTTCACTAATTAACCGAGATTGTAAAATCTACACTATGATCCTTGGGAAACGTATCCAGAAATTCTTGCCTAAACTTATCCACCCGTCGCAGGTAGGCTTCTTAAAGAATAGACTTTTCAGCGATAATATGTGCATCCTAGCCCACATACTAGAGAAGGCTACGTCTATCCCCCCCCCGCGCCCCAACAGTTGCAATCACCCTAGATGCCTAAAAGGCCTTTGATAAGGTGAACTGGTCTTACTTGAAAGCGGCGCTGGATGAATTCAAATTAGGAGAGACTTTCATTTGTATGGTGATGGCACTCTACTCCAACACCACAGCCAGAGTTAGAGTGGGTGGCTGCCTCATCCTCATTCAGCTTAGAGCAAGGCACGAGACAAGGCTGTCCCCTTTCCCCTTCTCTATTCCTGCTCGCTATCGAGCCCTTCCAATACCATTTTAGGAAAAATTACAGAATTAAAGGGATGGTGAGTGCACGGTTAAAATTACAGCCTACGCTGACGATGTCCTGGTGATATCTGAAAACGCAGAGGTTGCTATACCGGCCCTAAAGTCCCCAATAGCGGACTTCTCCAGAGTGTCGGGTTACAAATTAAACAAGGACAAAACGGAAGTGAAACTCTTTAACAACATTGGTAACAAAGGCATTATTATGGGTGACTCAGGCTTACTTTGGCAATCTAAATGCTTCAAGTATCTAGGGCTGGAGTTTGAGAAAGACCAAATTAGCACCGTAAAAACTAATCAAATCTCCCTTTACAAAAAAATATCCTCCTTGTTGGACAGCTGGTCTTCGCAATTCTTGTCATGGGGCAGGGCGGAAACTTTGAAAATGATGAAAACACCCCTGGTTAATTACCTTGTTTGTATGCTACCAATGTTACTATCGAACGACTTCCTGAAAAAGGTTTATAAACTCTTCAATACATTTCTGTGGCAGGGTAAGAAACCTAGAATCTCATTCAGTAAACTTCAGCTACACAAGGAAAAAGGTGGTATAGGCCTCCCGAATTTTAGAAACTACCAGACTGCATACTTATGTAAACAGGGGTCTAACTGGCTTCTCCCACAATTGGATTATATCCCCGTCTGGTTGGACATATAAAAGTGCGATCATTAATAACATGCCTCTCCCCACCCTCCTCACAGTTGAGGTTTCTGCTTTTCCTCATTCAAGATACATCCTGCTTAATACCAAAAGAGCCCTGCTGAGTTTAGAACTGGTAACCAAAGACAAGACCAAAATTAACAAATCCAACTCAGCCTCTTTATGGTATAACCCGAGTCTAAAAGTAGATGGCAGGTCTCTCTACTGGGACTACTGGTCTAAAAACGGGATAAACCTAGTCAAAAATGTATTTACAGGCCCATTGCCTTTACCTTTCTCTGAAAAACAGCCAAGACAGGGGCTTAAACCTCTGGAATTTTATAAATTTCTAAAACTCAAATTGCTCATCTCCTCACGATCTATCACACCCCACGACTCTTCCATTGCTGGTAAGCTTGTTCAACTCGTAAAAGCTGGGCACACCGTCTCTAAGATATATAAACTCCTCTCTCCCAACTCACAAAAATCACATAGAAAATGTGAGACATCATGGGAAAATTAAACAAATTCCTCCTTGATCCCATTTGATTGGGGGAAGATTCACCTGACCCTTTTTCAAAACAGAATTCCGCCTATACTCTCACAGACCAAAATAATGTTTATAAACAGATCGTGTTAGACCGCCGAAATTGTTTTCAAGCTTTACCTAAACGATAGCCCCACATGCTCGAACTGTAAATCACATGTGGGTGATTTGGCATACATGCTCTTTTACTGCCCTGCCTTACAACCTTATTGGGACAAGATCTATAACTACATACCCAGAACCTTTCACTATCGACCCCAAGAGATTTCTCCTACATTCTATTGGGTGCTTTAGACCCTCATCTTGTAAACATCAATGATCGGCATCTGATGGATCTCAAGCTCACTCTGGCATGCAAAGTTATTCTAAACAAATGGAAAAATGCTAATGAAGTTTCTTTTAAAATGTGGCAGGAATGGTTGTTCTCTTTGAAAGGTGCTGACAACGAGTCACTCCATAATTCCCCATGGCGCAAATCGCACAGGAAATTGTGGAGCTCCCTCGACTCCTTGTATACATGTTACAACCCTCCGTGAAATCGCATGTTCTGTTATGCCTAGAATGTCTCATACTCCTTGCAATTTGAGTGATACCGATTGTGTGTATTGGATTCAATGAACTATAAGACCTGGACCCACCGATGTAGTCTTATGTAGCACTAGAGCACTATTAATCATTAAGGTCATCATTATTACTATCTTGTCACTGTCGTTGTTGCTTCTTTTATAGTGTTGTCATAATAGTTTTACTTTGCTTATCATCATCCCTGTATAATGCTAATATTATCGTCACGTTTTTGCTTTATTAGGATATGTAATATGTTGACTGACATCACCTTTTCATCTTTTTTTGTCTTCCAAATGATTTCAGCATTTGTTGTTCCAGTTTGCACCCTTGCCTTTACCCGTCACACATCCGATGCACAGATCCCTAAAAGTGCCATATGTAGATGCTTCTACCCTCATATTCCCTTGCAGTTCTTAAACAAGTTTAGTTTTTTTTAAATACATTCCTAAGTAACTGGTTAAAACAAAGTAAATAGCTTTTTGTTTTGAATTTGATGAATTCTAGAGGGTGGCAATAGGGAAAGCAAAAGATGTGCCCTCCGTGACGAACTTTCCTTAATTGACAGATTTGCAGTAAATTAGCTGATAAACATCATGGCGTTCTGGTGGGTTTACACCATGAGAACTTGCACGTATTAAAAAGCAGGACTATGGCAGTATAGTGCTTTACTGCAAATTCAATGGTTTTGAAAACAATGCACTTGTCCACTGGAAGCCAGTGCAGAGATCTCAGCTGGCCAAAGATTTGCGCGCAGAAATCCAAGACGACGAGCTGTGCAACTTTGTGGAATGAATAAAATGTCAGGCCCAGAAAGAGAACATTACGATAATCTACTCAGGACCCGATTAGCGCTTGACTGATAGAACAAGCATTTGCAATGCAATAGGTCTCGCATTATTAAAGTTTGAGCTATTGGTGTTGCATTATTTAGCAATGCCATTAGCTCAAATTTTAATAATGAGAGACCTATTGCATTGCAAATGCTTGTTTATTTTTTTTGGTCTAGCCTTTAAGACAACTTTAGCTGTCTCTCCAGACTACTGATTTAAAAATGCATACCTGCCCATACCCATTAACGCTTTTGGTGGGGTTCTTGATCCATTGGTCTGTTAGTCACAATTTGTTTCCGTCCATAGCAACATACAGCAAGGGCAGTGGGTCCGCTACAGCAAGATCAGAAGCACTCCATCACACACCCATTTTATATGCAGTTTCACCTCTATGCTGCAGAAAAAAAAACATTTGCGCATCACAAACATAATTTTTCTTTTGCGCGCATATGCAGACGGAAAGAGGTTTGCGCTAATGCGGTCTGCTGAAACCAGTTTGTGAATGTGACGGGAGTCTGCACTGTTCCTCATGTTCTGTAGGTGTGTAGAAGTGTACACTTTTGCTACCTATGTTGTACCTGTTCTGTGTGTGTATGTGAACCTTGCATTTCTGCTGCTGCACTTACCCTATCCTCGCTCCTTGTATTAAGGACGTTGCCCTCCTACTGAAGTTCAAAAACTCGTTTGATGAACTGCCCCTCTCCCTACTAGGGAGAACCACACTCTTTAAAATGATGGCGCTCCCCCGGTTTTTCCATATCCGACAGAATACACCTTATCCAGTGCCCTCCAAAAACTTCCAGGCGATAGAAAGTGAAAAAAAGGTTATTACTATGGTACGGGAAGCTCCCGAGGATGGCATTTCGGAAATTAGTCCTGGGGTGGTACTATGGGGGTATTGCATTACCCGACATACGGAAATACGACTGGGAGGCCAAAAGTAGCCATCAATCAATGCATATATCAATCCCCAAATGAGCCCGCTTACCAGATGAATAGATATGTGCTAGGTAATAGGGGATACACAAAAGCACTCTACACCTCCCCCGACATTTATTACTAACGGGCCCTACGAAGACTTCAGTCCGACTTTGGAACATGATCCAAAAACACTTGGGGTGGAGTAACAAAATAACACAGTACACCCCATTATGGGAAGCAGAAAGGTTGGGAACCAAGAGGAGATTCTTTGGCTTTGATAAATGGGATCTAATGGGTATATCCCATGTGGGCGAACTATGGACAGGGGGAGACGGGAGATCTTTCACAACACCTGAGCAAGAATATAAATTGTCCAATAATAAAACGTTTCGCTATATACAGATCAAACATGCATTGATGGCAGCGATCCCCAGGGGTACAGAGATCCCAAAGTCTTACCCACTTGAAGACAGAGTCCTGATAGACCACATGGGCAGTAAGGCAATTTCCCTGAAATATCAAAAATTGGTTAACGATTCCCCAGACCCACTCACTGGGCTCCCAGTCCGATGGCAAATGATATAGGCAACCTGAATGATGAAGCATAGCAAGACGCATTAATGTTCCAGAGAGAAGGAGCCATATGAAGTCAACTTAGGATAATAAAACTGAAAGTACTCCATAGAGTGTATTTCTCTGGTCGGAGCATGGCTAAAATGGGCAGAGGAGAAGACACCTCCTGCAGGAGGGGTTGTGGCTAAGAAGGAACATACTATCACACATGATGAAAAAGTCCCGGCATACAGCAGTACTGGGTGGCCATAGCCCAAAAACTGAGCGAGATTGCCGGAGTGGAAATGACCCCCACCCCGAAATGGTGTCTTCTGAATGTATGGGGACCTACTGATCTTAATGAACAGGACAAAAGCTGGGTAATACTGAGACTGGTTATCGCTAAGCGCAATATTGCCAAAAAATGAGGAGCACCAGATATACCGAAATTATGTGACTGGATGGGGAATCTTGATTGGTGAATGGTAGCAGAAAAAAACAGTATACGAAGCCAAAGGGCTGCCCTAAGAAGTGGGAACAGGTCTGGGGCAGGTGGAACACTCACTGTGGGAATCTATGTGGGAACCAGGGAGGGGGAACACAGCACAGATCAGGCCTATGGGATGACCCCCATTGAAGGCGAGACTTAAGGTTATAGAAATGGATAAGGAAATGGGAAAGTGGTGATGTGTTCACAGTTTAAACCATGTATCAGATAATGACAATTGAATTATATGAATTGTGATGTACCCTGTCCTCTTTCATAAACAGAATACAAAAAAAAGTGTGTGATGTTCCAGTGAAACGTGGTTAGTTCAAATTACTATGCAATACTCAAATGGTGATCTTTGGGAGTCTTTACTTTAGTTATGCACTTGACACAAACATTACAGAGGAACTCTGATCATATATTTTCTTAAGAAAAAGTATCCGCATACGGCTCTTTTAATACAAAACTCTTCAATGAAAACATAAAATAATTTTAAAGTATGAGCTTTAACTTAAAAGAAAACGAGAAAAGATATTGTGGCATTAATAAATTGAATATATTAAAGAACATATCTGTGAATGTGAGATGAGCCACAAAGATTACAGCACCCAACAGAATGGAAGTAGAGCATGCTCTTTCACCTTTTTTAGTCTGGCTTGACAGATCAGCTGGCCGGCAGACCTTATGATAAAAATAAGAACTTTCAGAGTACTACACACAACTCCACCCAATCAAGTACTGTATACAGAGGGACCCACATGTGGGTGGCGTCCCAACTCCTCTCTGTAGTAGAGGTGGTGGGACACCACCCACATGTGGGTTCCTCAACATAAAGTACTTGATTGGGTGGAGTTGTGCGATTCCACTGAAAAGAGCGCTTGTATTGCACAAAGAGTATTGTGGCAAGTCTTGTTTGCAGGGGAAAGGTTTGAAGTTATATTGGGAAGAGGCCAGGCAAGGTTTGAAGTTATATTGGGAAGAGGCCCGGCAACTTCACAAGCGCCCCATTGCATGGGCCCGGGACACCATGTTCACACTGTTTATGTTTATGCAATTTTTATAGCGCGCAAATACCCGGGGGTGTCTCGGCGCTCAGAATAGTGAACCGTAGCTGTGGCAGAAAATTATAATGAAAAATAACAGGTTTTTATTTTTTTCCTAAAGCTGATGAGCGTGGGAGCCATTTTAATGTAGAGGGGTAATGTGTTCCAGAGTTTGGCTGTGGAAATCGTGAAACATCTGTCACCCCAGTTGGCCCTTTTTGTACGTGAGACTTTGAGCAGATGAGCTGAAGACGAACGTAGTGTTCTTGAATGTTCGAGTGGACAAAGGGCATTTTTAAGAAACTGTGGGCCTAAGTTGTTGATGGCTTTATATGCAATGCATAGTGCCTTAAATTTTGTCCGACTCCTGACTGGGAGCCAGTGCGGCTGGCGAATGTACGGGGAAATGGATGTGATCTTGGGGACGCCTAGTAAAATTCTAGCCGAGGCATTCTGGACTAGCTGCAGTCTGTTAAGGACTTTTTCCTGGGCATTCAAAAGAAGGGCATTGCAGTAATCTGTTCTGGAAAAGACCAAGGTGTGATTAGGGTCTTGCCAGCTGATGAGGGGAGGTACGGCAGCAGTTTTTTGATCTTTTTCAGGATGTAAAAGGATGAGGAGACCACGGAGTTGACATGATGATGAAAAGTCAATTTATTGTCAAACACGACTCCAAGGTTACGAACCTTAGTGACAGGTTGAGGTGGAGCTCCCATCTCGGGTGGCCACCATTGGGGGGACCAAACAGGTTCCAGTTTCCCGAATGTCATCACCTCAGTTTTGTCAGAGTTTAATTTGAGACAGTTTGATGACATCTAGGAACTGATTGCCCGCATTCCCTCTTGAAAATTTGCTGCAACTGATGTACCATCGCTGTGTACAGATAGCACCAATTGTGTATCGTCAGCATAGGTTGTGAGGGCGATTCCATAGGATTTTATTACCCTCGCTAAGTCCGAAACATAAATGTTAAGGACCTTATTGCTGACGACTCCTCTCACCCCCCCTTCCCAGACTACATAGCCTCAAGACTGCTCATCCCCGGGGGATACAGGAGACACGAGCGGATTTCCGACTCACATCCAAAAAGGTACCCACCTAAGCCTACCCAAGCATTATTCAGTCGTTCTATCGCCACCTATCACCACCCTACCCAAACACTCTGTGGAGATCCAGCTATTGATTGACTCTCATTGCTTAGACGTCCTTTTCATGACGGAAACCTGGACACTTCCGGGATCGGAGGTGGACTTAGGCCTGGCCTGCCCCTATGGGTATAAAATTCAACATAAACCTCGAGCCAGGGTCAACCTACCATAGCTCGGCTTTGCCAGCAACCAACCAATCAGAGCACTTCTTTCTGATGATGCCGCATCAATCTCAGCATGACTCCATGGTTATTTAACCAATTACAGCAGGACTTAACTGTGAACCGGAAAACAATCATAAAACCTCTTTGAACCCAAATAACTAAATAAGGGTCTGTTCACCCTAGAAAGGAAGAAAAATGTCAATAAACTAGGTAAAACAATTTAGTCGTAAACAATGTAACTTCAAAATAAGACCAAGACTTAAAATCAAACGTGAAAAATCAAAAACAATCTACAGAGTACTTCAAACCCACTTAGCAAGACACCCGTCCGGTGGTAATCTACAATAGTCAATGTGTTTGCTCTGTGAATAAGAGCAAAGTTCACAAATTCAAATTGGGCACATACCTAGAAAATAAATTTGTTAGTTCAGAATACTTAAAGTGTAAGCAACACCTCGCTCTACACACCACAATTACAGAAATCAGTATATCTCGAGATCTTGGATTTCAACTAATTCAATAGCCAAACCAATTCTATAGGACCTCAAATGTGTTTATAAATATAACTAATACATTAGCACAAAAGTAATCAATCCACCAATTGAACCCACAATCACCCAAACAACTCACAACAGAAACAGAAACAGAAATCCACCTCATGATGTCACAAAATCAATTCTCCATATTCATACTTACATTTCAAATTGTTGAGGAACGCACAGCCAGTCACTTCTCCGGAAGGCTAAGTTTGAGAAATGTTGGCAAAATTATCAAAAATTCCTTTCTCCATCTGTCTGGGCATTAAAAACTTAAAAATCACAGAATAGTCTTTTGGGGAGCCCCACTAAGGAGAGGTGTTTTAGGCAACCATCCTATGCTACCAACAGTTGTGAGAGTTCAAACCCTGAAAATTAACTGAACCCCAATATTTTGAACGCCTCAAATTGTAATCCGGCGGTTCAGCTCCAGCACCCTTGATCTTACGATAACTGTAACCACACTCCACAACATCAAGCCCAACAATTTAACAGAGTAAAATCCAATAGTGATTGGGACCACTCAATAACTAAGGGGTCCATTAGGATGGCGGCGGACTGATGTCTGCCCGCCACCCTAGCAGTGCTGGGACCGGCCACATGTGGTGCAGCGGTCCCGCATCGTCAATTAGGATGCGACCGCCACCCTGGCGGTCGCATCCCGCATATTCAACATCGTGCGGGCAGTGTTTTAAGCAGCACCCGCCACAAAGTTGAAAAGGCATGTTGTGCATTGGCATGCACAACGTGACAGGCACCGAGCGGTTCCTGCCACCTTGTGGATGGCAATGTTGGGGGGTACCATAGGTACCCCTCAAGTGCAGTCCCCCCAAAGCAAAATCCACATGGTTTTCCATGGTGGAGTCTCCACCATGGAAAGGCATTGAAAATGCCACATATTAGTATGGATGGCGGTGCCTGCAAGGCACCGCCACCATTACATGGGCTTTTTCCACCCAGTAGGCAATCGTGACAATTGCCTACTGGCGGAAAAGTGGCAGGCGGTTTTCCCGTCCGCCGCAGTACCCCCCACCATGCTAATGTGGTGGGGTAAAAGCCCATCCGGCGGGGTGTTTTGGTGGACGGATCGCCACAGCTAGTCGGGCGATGGCAATCCGCCTGCCATGCTAATGGGCCCCTAAGTTTTAGGTCAAATACAAGTTAAAGAGTTTTATTACAAAATAAATCTAAATATAAGCAATACTGGAGAACTATCCAATTTGCATATTAGAAAAAACGTCAATACAGTCTTTACTGATGACCATATAGGTTAACAAGATTTTTTTGCCTTTGACTGTAATGATACCTATCGTTTCACAACAAGTGCTTCTGCCCTCCTCTGAAGAAAAACTGAAAATGTCTCCCCGACACTTAAGGGGGTAGGAGCAACAGCTGACCATGGGGTCCTCATGTGTAGGGTCAGGCAATATATTCTGCTCTGCCGACTTCGTTTTGGCCACTTCGCCACACAGCAGTTGCCAGAATTTGGCCTGAGTTTTTTCTCGCGCACGGCTCACCAACAGTAAGTTAGAGGGTGGGATTTGGCATCAACACCTCAATGTTTGGTCGTCAGGATGGCACCCGGCGAGAAATCTCTGTTGTGGGAGGTTGCAACCGTTTGCAGTCAGAAAGCTGCCACTCAAGTAGAAAATCTACTTGAGGGGCAGTAAAATCTTCTCGAAAAGCTGCACCCTCTAGTGCACCGCATAGTGCCATTCAAGCAGACAAGAAACGCGCTTCCAGCGCTTAATCACACAATGACGTTCCTGTTCCCACTCGTTCGCGGAATTCAATGAGGTATTTTTTTTAACTCTACAGAATTCCATGATGTTAAACTTCATAAGTTACACATAGACCAACTCAAATGTTAAATTTGTCATTGCAAGTAATGCCTCGGCATCATGTGAGAATCTGAGAGATATATTGAGATGGGTAGCACACAGGCGCACAACGCCCATAGGGCTAAAAGGGCTTCAGCCCCCTCCCCCCCCATTTCACCCCACCCCCCTGTTGTGTGTCTCAGCTTGGGTTGCTGCAGCTCGAGCTGCTGTCAGCTCAGCTGGGCAGTGTCTGGAGTAGTATCTCCGGCACGCCTGAGTTTTCCCCGAGTCTTTAACCCCTTTGATGCTGGTGACGGAACCATTCCGTCATCAGACACGGTTGAGCTGTGCTGATGACGGAATGTTCCCGTCATGACCACACCCATTATCATTGGGGCCCAGCACAGGGGGAAGATATCAATAGCAGCGATGAGGTTAAAGAACATTTGCATATTTACACATCTTTGTAAACTGGTTAACAAGGTTTAGTTTTTTCTAGTTCCAGTAACCCCTGGGCCCACACTCTGCCTATTCCCTACATTTGTATTTTACATTTGCTGCCATATTGTGAGAATGCATTTCATGAAAAGGAATATAAAGTAGGTTTGCCAAAAGAAAAATGCCAGCCATGTGTTTAGAAAGCCTGGAAAGACCTTGTCTTAACAATAAATAGGGTTATAAATAAAAAAATATGTATACATGTGTAATGTGACTTTTCTGTCAATGTTCCCTTTAATTATAAGTCACGGATCAGTCAGGCAGCCCTAGAACATAATTGTAAGTGCTTTCTACTTATATTTGCTGTTCGAAGTAGGCACACATAAGTGCTGAAAATACGCTTTAGGTGACTTTATTTTTGTACATCTGGGACATCAAACTAATGAGCTGGCAACATTAATCATAAGACTGGAAGTTTGTTGCAGGATTAGCACATTATTTATTTCCTCCACTACAGATCCCTGATTAATGCCATAATAGCATTAGTTTAACTTAAATCCGAAACACTACGCCACCATCAATAACATGCTGAGTTACTTCAAGTGTGTGGGAACGCATCCTGCTTTCTGACAACTCACGCCTCATTTTCGCCCTTCACTTTCACGCTCACCCTGTACTCATGTGACACTTCACTCCCCTGTCCCTCTGACTGAACAATATGCAATTTCACTCAAGCCCATCACTAGCCATGCATTCATTCGTCCCACTCTGCACTTACATCCGCACCCAAATTCATATGGTCACCTCACTCACACAGCGGTCACTCCTCTTACCAGATTCTCACACCTTTGCACCACTCACTGTGCACACACATGGGCACTTCTGCCACAGACACAGAGCAGACCTGCTACAAATAACGTGTACTATGCAGATTACAGAAAAGAGTGTGAGCAAACTATGAATAGCGCTATGAAAAAAGTGAAATGCTTGTCAGAAAGGTGCTACAGAGAGATGAGGTGTATTGTTGGTGAGTGCTAGTGAGAGAATTCATGGAGCAGAAGGAAATGGGGGAGGGGCGCCAAAAAAGACTGCTGCACAGTGTGTGACCAGTGCTAAGGCGCCCTGCCTGGCAATGTTAGCCACTCCCCCCTCCCGAAGTTCGGGTCTAGTTGCGCTCAATAGCACAGGATGGCAGGGAGACACTGGGGGGCAGTAGTGATAAAAATATTCAGCGAGGTACGGGAGACAATACTGAGGAGAGACGAGAGATGAAGGCAGCAAAAGAGGTGTAAGGAGGATATGTGTACACAGAGAAAGAAAAAAAGAGTTGAGAAAGAGTGGGGGAAGCTAAGGAACTGCAAGAAAGGGAACAGAGTGGTAACGCGTTTATTGCACCGGCTGTGCTCTTTCGGTGCCGACCTCTCCTATTTATGGGACGCTTCCCGAAACCGGCGTGAGGCTCCCGAAGGTGGGCCCTTACCTCCAATCGGCAAATAGAAGAACTCAAACATCCGAATCCCGTTCCTTCGACTCCGATGCTAACTAGCTTCTACAAATACTCGAAAAGTATTAGAGGTCATTAGAAAGATGGGTTGAAACTGTATGAAAAGGCTAATGAGAGGTGCTAGATGGTCTTTCTAGCTGTATTCTACAGAAAGCACTGCGATTGGTTAAAAAATATGTCCCGCCCAGAAAAGAACGGTGCTGAACCGGAAGACTTTGCTCCGTTGCTCCGGAAGGCATGGTTCAGCCGCTTGTATGCCAAACATATTGAACTGTGAGAGCCTAGTTACTAGAGCCGGTGACTGAGGAGTCCAGCGGTTAGATAGTTGCGAAATGTAGTGCTTGGCAGGAAGCTCCGCATGCTGGGGATAAGTGATAACAAACACACCAGGGATCGGCTGCACCCTGCAGCAGATGGCTGGCAAAGTTCAGCGGCGCCGTCCTTGTTAGGCTGAGAGAGACAGGAGATAAACGGGCTCTGGCAGAAAGCGGCTTTTTAGGGGCACTGTCGCAACCCGTGAGTTCCCACGGAGGAGGAAATGACTGTCCAGAGAGGGTGTGAGAGTCGTGGCAGGGGCCCCTGTTTGCAGCCTGGTTTTAGGATCGTTTGGGGGGATGGTGGGAGGACATGAGGGAGTGGGCGAAAAGGGTGTGGGATATCCGTTTTTTTGTTGACTGTGCCTTGTGTACGTTTTAGGCTTCTGTGTAAAGTGGAAATTTCATATTTTTAGTAGAGGTGAGAGAGCCAAGAAATTAAAAGGGAGAGCCGTGCTAAGGATCTGGCTTGCCTGTAAGGGTCTGCGCGCAAACCAAGTCATGTAAACATTGAGCATATAAATAGGGTGGCCAACTGGCATAGATGCAAATTCAGGACAGTGAGTGTTAAAATTCAGGACAAAGGGGCACGATTCAGGACAGAAGTTCAAATTTCAGTTTAAAAATTCGGGATAAAAGGTAGGTTTTACAGACACACACAATAGTACATGTAGTATGCTGGTCTTTACTGTAATGCGCCTTTCCTGCTTCTCTGCCTTGCTGCTCAGCCAGTGTGGATGTACTGTGGAATGTTGGATTTGTGTGGTGAGGTAATAGAAAGCTGGTATGCCTGTGTGTGGAGTGTCAGTTGAGAGGATGGGCTGAGCCGCAAGGAGGCTGCTCCTGGTGGCGCTCTTTACCCTGTACTGCTCTATGCTTGATACTTACCTACAACTATGAACGTGATCAGTAAAGTATTTAACTTTATACTACACCTCAACTACATGGACTTATTACATTTGGCGACGATCTGGAAAGAATCTACGTGTACCCAATCACAGATTACAAATGTCAAAATCTGAAGAAGCTACAAGGTAACTACAGGAACCTCCTGAAACTTTAAGCTACAGATTTTAAAGAAACTTGGCACCCTGGAGCCTCACCAGTGACTTCCCATCAGTCGCCCACAACTGTAATGTGCCAGTTTCTACCTGCTGGCCCAACATTCTGACCTGCTATCTACCATTTCTTGTGACACCGCTTGCACACAACTATGCCAGTTCCTGCTTTACTGCCTGCCTCTTCTGCAATCTTTTAAAACTGTTCCTGTCCTGCGAGCATCAGCTGTTTCTCCTTGTCCCTGTTTATCCCTGTGCAATCGTCCGTCATTTCTGCTGCCTATTTATTGCTGCTTCACAAGATTGACGGAGCTCTCTACAAGTTTTCATTTTGGGCAACCTTTTAACACTTTGCTGTTCCTGGCAACTTCAGCATCTCCGAGAATTGAGGTGCGAGACCGCTATTTTATTCTACATGACAAGAAAGGTTAGTCTCCTTTTGTCTTTCATTGATGGTCTCACCTGAGACATCAAGTTTACAAGCGTTGGTCAACTGCCTAGTTGCGGTTCAAAAGTCTCACGCTCGTGTTACAAATACCACGCGCAGCCTTCCCTGCTCCTCCTTTGTTTTTGCCAACCACGTTGTTTTGCATCCTGTAATGAAGTTTTAACAACTTGAAGCGGGTGGATAATGCAGTGTTTACATGAGCAGCATAATATGTGGGTTCAACGACGTTGGATCCTTTTGTGTTGGGGGACATTCTTCTTCATTCTTCCACTTGTCCTGTTGCTGTTTTTAACTTAAAGACGCTATGCAGCCTGCGGCTCTCTGGAGGCATTTGTTTCTTTTCCTCTCCTGCTGTCTGCACTTAGAGACGCAAGGGTTTCCATTGCAGTCTTAGTTCAGAGCCGCCATGGAATGTATATTACTGCATTTTCTTTTGAAACATTGTGTTATTGCTGATTTCAATTCATATAGTACTGCTCTGATTCTCATGATGTTACATCATTTTATTAATTCCATGTTCTTTGTATCATTTTGCATTTACAGATGATTTTACTGGTAACGTTTTTCTTTCATACTATGCACGTTGAGATATCATTGGTGATAGCATTTTGCTTTGTGAGTTTTCACGTTCGCGCAAATCCTTGCGTGTGGATTCGTCACCTACTACAGGTTACTTTAATTTACAGTGTCTCATTTCGGGTGAGAAGTCGCTCACCGGTGTTTAGTGCTCATGTCACGTTGTGTTTCTTTTCAGATTTGTGTACTCTAACAACTTCATAGATTTTCTTCTATCTTCTTTATAATGCACATCTTGTTTATTCTCATAGGTGGGATTTTTCACTGTTTCTGAAAGAGATTCTCTTTAGTGTCTCCACCTGTGCCTATTTACTGTGCTTTGTTTAGTTAAAGGTTTGTGTTGTAATAGCCTTCTGGCTATGTGGCTTTCCACTGGTATGTGGATTTGTCACCTATATTGTTTTACAAAGTTTATGTTGTAGTAGCCTTTTGGCTATGTGACCTTCCATCCGTACGTGGATTTGTCACCTATATTGTTTTACAAGGTTTATGTAGTACTAGCCTTTTGGCCATGTGACCTTCCACCGGTATGTGGATTTGTCACCCATTTTGTTTTTACATGATTTCTTAGAGTGCTTTGTTTGCAAGTTTTAGTAAGGGTACTGTCATTCATTAAAGTATATGTTATAGTCTCCTACTGGCTATGTGATATTCACTTGTGTGGAGAAGTGTGGCTCAATGGTTAGAGCGGCAGACCCTGATGAAGGGGTCTAGCCCGGGACCAGGGTTCAATTCCCCGCCTCGGCGGGTCTTGGGCTCAAATTCCACGGACTTGATAATTCTCGCCTCGGTGCCTATTCCAATCATGGAGTCCCACTCTGCAACTCTGGGCAATAGCTTGCTTAATCTCCACAACGGCCCCCACAACGCTAAGGATGCCTGTCCTCCACCTTGGGGGTGCCCAGGAGTGGCCGCCTCACAGGGAAAGCCAGGCTGGGTTCCACAGCGGTATTCGTATAAGCGCCTTGAGACCCTTGCGGGTGAGTAGTGCGCTATACAAGTATCAATTTACATTTATTTACATTTATTTGTGAGTAAAAATATCACCTCCAGTGTTTCTATTTGTTATTTTACTTTACGGTGCTGGATTTACACATCCACTGTGCGTATGATCTACTGCAATTTTTTTCTGACTTTGTGTGTTTTTCACCTTTTCACATGGTACCTGTGCGTGATTTCACACCTTTTTACTGTCATGTTGGACCTATTTTCAAAGTCCAACAGGGTGTAGTTTTACCCCTCTTTTTACTTCTCTCTTATTTACTTTTCCAGGGATTATGTGTTGGATGACGACCAACCATTTCCTTGTGTGTGTGAGTAAGAGAGTCCTTCTTAGTGTCTCTCGTGTGGGAGTGCTTTTTCTTGTCCTTCTCATTGTTGCGCTAATTCTTTTCAGTGGTTGACATTCACTGCTTATCTTCATGCTAGTCTGGCCAACTGGTGTGTCTTGCTGGTAACCCTGATATCAAGTTCTTGTTTTTGTTCTAGGTTTGTTTTAGTTTTGCTGCACATATTGTCATTTTCTTCTAATTTTTGTGAATTTCTTGATCTTTTCTGTTTCTTCTTCAGACCTTTGTTGCAGGATCTATCTTTTATTGAACTTATTGTTTAGCGTTTTGCACTTACTATTACTTTTCTTCAGTTTTTCCGTAAAAAGGGGAAGAGGCGTGTTATGTCTTTTTTGTTAATTAATGCAATGTTTTTACTCTTATGGATTTATTTCATGATTTTCCTCTAATGCTTTACTTGTCTTTATATGTGTTTTGGCAATTTTACTCCTGTGTTTATTTATGCTATTACTATACTTACGTCTTACATAATTCTTTTTGTTTCTGTTTCATTAAAGGGGGATGGTGTGTAGTATGCTGGTCTTTATTGTAATGCACCTTTCCTGCTTCTCTGCCTTGCTGCTCAGTCACTGTGGAATGTTGGTATGTGTGGTGAGGTAATAGAATGCTGGTATGCCTGTGTGTGGAGTGTTAGTTGAGAGGATGAGCTGGGCAGCAAGGAGGCTGCTCCTGGTGGGACTCTTTACCCAGTACTACTCTATGCTTGATACTTACCTACAACTAAAAACTATATCAATAAAGCATTCATCTTTATACTACACCTCAACTACATGAACTTATTAAAGTACATAAGTAAGTAGACAACCAACATAAGTACACGTCAAAATAAGTTTATATTGGGTTGAGATAATCATGTATTTAACATTCTGTTGCCCCTTTGGCACCCTTTAGCCCCCTCCCCAAAGCTGCATCACAGTGGTTATTTTCCTGTGTTTATTTGTTATTCTGTCTTATGCTGACGTGAGAGCCCCCGATGAAAGTCAGAAAGGGGCAAGAAGCACTCTTATCTGACCCTGTGACACCCCCCACTTAAGCAGATATAGCAGGTAGTTCAATACGCCATTGGCCCATTGTTATTCTTTACGTGATAATCATCCACAGTCAGAATTACCATGGGCCAGTCTACAGACTGTTGCAGCCTCTAGAGTTCAAAGATAAGTGCGAGATGGCCCTGATTGTCAAAGGGGAACAGCACAGCTTGCTGCCATCCCCAAAAATTACAGATAAGAGGCCCAAATTACGGGCAGTCTGTGAAATTTACAGACGGTTGGTCACCCTTCATGTAAATCATGCAACAAACATAATCTAATCACGTGGTAAGGAAATACATTTTGAATTGACTTAATACGTTAACCCATTTCATCTTGGTAAATAGATATCACATTTATTAAATGTGATAATTTTTAAACTTGAATTACAATCCTGTCCCACGCCCTGATGACAATGCCACTAGGGATTTCAAAAGCATGTTCGTTTTGATGTGTACTTTGTGTGTGGCCTGGATTCTTATCATAAGTGGAGCAACATAAAACTCTTAAACAAGAGTTTTGTTAGTGACGCACATCCAGAACTCGAGTTTTTGCAGGCTTTGTCGTGTCATGGAGAAGAACAAGTTTTCTCAAAGCAAATCATCATGCCTTAAATATGCCTATGTTTATTTTTTTGTTTGTATAAGTTATTGTTTTTTTAAAAATGTTCGAGGCTAGAAATGTGAATTCTTTTACATTGATTAAGTAAGGAAAGAATGTGTAATTGAATGAGTAAGCAAATGTATTTAAAGAAGTTGTGGGAGCGTATTTATAAATTAAAATGCTTGCTTTAGCTGTTGTTTAAGTTAGCCTAACAAAGGCCTTAGTCCACATTACTAAACCTCAGCCTATGTTTACCGACTTGCACTTTACATTCATAGACAAAGTCTTTTATTTATTTTTCATGAATGAGTTTTCACATTCATTTTTCCAGATGGTTTTCCTTTCCATTTCAGAAAATAAATGGAATAGAATTTTCCTGGTGCTGTAGATCAATAAAATGTATTAATTTGTGTTACTTAAAATGGAAGCTGTGGTGTTCGCACAAATAACCATTTCAAGGCCAGCTGCCAGGCCACAACTGCACTTCATTTATTGCTTAAATTATCTATTGTATTTTGTTTGCTTCAATAGTGCAATGTTCTTTGCCTTGTTTGTAGAATTAAGGGTGCTCAGGCATTATTTATAATAAATGTGTTTTCTACAAGTTTACTTCAGACAACATAATTTCTCCATTGTTTTTTGTGTTGTGTAACATTGGTAGTACAGCCCTATGATTCTGAATCTTAACTATGTTGAGTTTTTTTTTCCCTGTTTGAAACCTATAAAATGTGCTCTTTTTATGATGTGAACCAGACTTTCCTTGCCTTTCAAACCAAGCAGTCTTTATACCACACTGTTATCAGACTCTGTTCTTAGATTTTTTGCTTGCTCACTTTGAAGGAACACTCCACGTTAGCAGGATACTTGCTTTATATTTAGAGTTTTGGCTCTTTCCCAGGAGACAGACTTCAGGTTGATCATCTTTCTGATTTATACTTATACTATCGTTGAAACTTGTACTGAGCAGATTTATGTTAATTCTTTGAACTTTATTTTTGTTCTGGCTAATTACTTGGTCTGGAGGTGACCTGATGTTATCACCTCTTGCAATTGACTTTATTGGATGCATTTATTTTTTATAAATCATTATTTTCAAACACAAACAGCACCCATGAGAATGACATGTATACATTCAACAAATTCCGGATAGATATCAGGATAACCAAGGCATTAATCCCTACTGCAAGACAGCTCAATTAAGGTACCATCTCAAAAGTCCAGGAGACACCCCCTCGAAAAAATAACCATAACAATTATATGATACCAACATAAATCACTACAGTCCTACCATAATGCCCCATGCACCAGATTCATTTTCAATTTGGCCCCCAATTCCCTTGCCCAGCACCCACCTACCCTCCCACCGGCGCGTCAACCCTGAAATTGCGTGCAATAGAGTGTTAGGTTCAATCAGCTATGTGGACCTTCCTGGTTTCCCAATTTACAGCTGGAATAGATGTAATGACCATTGAGGAGGTACAGGGACCCCTCGCTGTGCTTCCCATCTCAAAGGTGGGTATTCTTCTCCTAGTCCTCATCCCCGGTCGAGGCACCCATCTCTGACTCAGATCCTGCATCCGCCCCCTTCAGTTCCATAACAAGGGCCTCCCACGCTCGCGCTCCCTCCAGTGCTTTGTCATTGTGGGACCTATGTGCCTGCTGCAGGCGAACTGTGCCCTCGCTACTCGCCCATAAGAGCAATGCAGCCCTCCATCTAGGGTAGCTGGGGCCCGCCATCACCTTCCAATGGGACTTAATATCTCTCTTGGCAAGCAACAATCCCAAGTCTAAAAATGTACTCGTCAGTTTCGATTTGCTGGTATGTGGGAACCAATGCAACAAGCAGGCCCCCTATTCAAAGCAATCTGTCGTCCATTCACCCTGCAAAGCAGCTCGACCACCTCCTCCCAATACATGTCTAAATGCGGACAATCCCAAAGCATGTGCATTAGGTCCGCGTCCCGTAGCGTGCATCAGGGGCACCGTGCCGTGTCTACCTGGAAATACTGATTGATTTTCGCCGGTGTAAGGTATGCTCTGTGTAAAATAAAAAAGTGGACTAATTGGAACTTGGCGTTCCTAGTGCTCTTCCATGCCCTTCTAAGAATGTGCGACCAGGCAGTATCAGGTATCTGTTTGTCTATATCCGCCGCCCACTTCTCTCATAGCCTCTGTAGGGGAGCTAGCCCCTCTCCAATCATACACCTATACAGACATGTAACCGCCCTATAGGTACCCGCTGTCATAACTACATACTGACACGCTTCACTTACTGGTGGTTCCGAAAGGCCCATGCCCCAGTATTTTTTAATGGCAGCAACCAGGGCCGCATGTATTAAAAAATGGCCCCATGGGAGCCCAAAGCTCTCTTGTATCGCACTGTAAAGCAATAATTTGCCATCCCTGAATAGATCCCCCACCACCTGCAGCCCTAAACTCTCCCACTCCGCCAGCACAGACCAGTCCTCCCCCCTCCCATGTGGCATGGCCGTACACATCCCCAGCGGTATCTCCGGGGTGTAGGGACGCTGCACACCAATCCTGTTTTGATACCGCTTCCAACAGTATCTTAAGGTGCTTTCTTTAATCGAAAGCTAAGCCACTCTTAGCTTCTGTTGCAGTATCACATACGATAGTATGTGCCTCGGCACATCCGGCTCGACTTTCTGCTCTGGTCCACATAATTTCTGTGCCACCGCCTGAGTAAGGCCCTGAAACTGCGCGGCCAGATAGTACAGCTCAAAGTCAGGAACCGCAAGGCCCCCCTCAGCTCTTGGTCGCATCAATGTGTCCAGTGCTACTTGGCGCCTTCCCGTTCCCCAGATAAAACCTCCCACCGCTGAGCGGAGCTGTCGAAACAGTGCCACGGGTATTCGTATAGGTAAAGTACGGAAAAAATAGAGTAGTCGGGGAAGTGCCACCATATTCAGCAATGCTACCCGACCCGCCACCGACAGTGGCAAGGTGCCCCAGAACTGCATACTGCTCCTAAGACTTCTCACTGCCCTGCCTATATTACGCTCCAGAAGATCCTCCTGGGTATGGTATATCCGTGTCCCCAAATAGGGGAGGCACGCAGGCTCCCACGTTACGTCAACCAAATGCACAGGTGGGGCACACGCTCTAGTGACCGGGAACACGCAAGTCTTTGCCCATTTAACTCGCAGGCCTGAAATATTCCCGAATCGGCGGAGCAGGTCACGAGCTCCTTCGAGCTCCCTTCTCGCGTCCTTCAAAAAGAGCAATAGGTCGTCCGCGTACAGCAAAATATAGCGTAGGCATCCACAGCTCCTCAGACCCTGAAACTCCCTCCCTATTCTTGCACGCGCTGCTAATGGTTCAATGGCAAGGGCAAAGAGCAACAGGGAGAGTGGGCAACCCTGTCAGGTGCCACGCCCAACCGAATACGAGGAGGAGACTACCCCACCCACTCGCACCATAGCGCTTGCAGATGCATATAACATTTCAGTCCACCGAATATAGCCCTCTCCCAGCCCGAAGGCTCTCATGACTGCGAATAAATAAGGCCATTCCAAGCTGTCGAACGCCTTTGCAATGTCCACCGATAGCACTACCGCCGTATCTTCCTCACCATAGTCCCCACTCAGTATGCGTATCAACCTACGAATGCTACCAGCCGTGTTTCGTGTAGGAATAAAGCCGGACTGATCCGGGTGTATCAATCGCGTCATAAGGGGAAGGAGTCTGGTGGCTAGCACCCGACTCAAAATCTTATAGTCAGTGGTGAGCATTGACAACGGCCGATATGCAGCTGGGTCCGTGGGGTCCTTCCCTGGCTTAAGGAGGGGAATTATAATGGCCTCCCTAGTCGAAGTCGGCAACGCTCCCAACCGCTGCGCCTCCCCCTACATTGACAGCAGTCTAGGAGCCAACGCATCCACGTAAGCCGAATAAAATTCAATAGGCATCCCGTCGCTACCCGGAGTTTAATTACGCGCCAACTGTTTAATAGCGCAACGAATTTCGGGAATCTAGATATCCTGTCCAAGGGAGTCTGCTTGCTACACCTCCACCACGGGCAGCTCTAAGTCCCCCAAGAATGCCTGCATGTCCCCTTCCCCTGTCTGTAAGTGGCTCGTATAGAGGGCAGCATAAAAGGACCTAAACCGATCATTTATTTGATGTTACGTGTATTCCAACACCTCGGAGGCAGAGGTCAGCGCTAAGATAGGGATACATCTGGGGAGGGGATTACCCAGCCACACCAGCAATGTGCCCACCTTATCTCGCTCGGCATGCGCGCGGGCCAAATAAGCTCTGTAGTCAAAGCACCGTAGGCGTTCCACCACCGCTGCCACTGCTTCCTTTAGGGTCCGGACCGCGTTCTGCTCCGCAGAACCAGCAGAGTGGTCTCTCTCTGCAGCGCTAAGGGACATCTCAGCATCCTCTATTTCCTGTAGCAATAGTTTCCTCGCACCCACCTGTTTAGCGATATAAACCCCCCGGGTCACTACCTTAAAAGCGTCCCATTCTAAAGCCCTTGTCGTTGCCGTATCCTCATTCTCAGAAAAATACCTCTCAATTCCCTCACCCAGGTCGGCTCGGAAGATCGGATCCTCCAGTAACTCTGGGCGCAAGCGCCATGTCGGGATAGCAGAGCGCTCCTTGGCCCAACAGAAACTCACTAGCAGTGGGTTGTGGTCCGAGATGGTGCGCGATAAATACTCGCTATTGGCTACCATAGCAGCCAATCCCGGACTACACAAAACCACATCAAGCCGCACGTGCAGATCGTGTAAAGCGGAGAAAAAAGAATAATCTAGCTTAGGCAGGTGTTGAGCCCGCCAGACATCTATAAACCCCCAATGATCCTGCCATTGGGCCCTGAACTTCGCTAACTTATGAATCTTGGCACCAGACAACAGGGGGTTGGACCTATCCAACATCACAACCACCACAGAGTTAAAGTCTCCCCCCCAGCATCACTGGATTTGTGAAATAGGGCGCCAGGGTCACAGATAAGTGTTCAAAAAAGGACGCCTGCTCCACATTAGGGTTGTAAATACTACAAAGGGCCACCTCTCGTCCATGCAGTCGCCCCTTCACCGCCACATACCGGCCCTCTGGGTCTGTCAGCTGAAAGGGAACCCCGGCTCTAACCAAGATCAACACTCCCCGTGCAAATGCTGAATAAGTGGTGTAATAAAGCTGTCCTCGCCACCTACGCTGCAGCGCCAGCCCCTCCGCCCTAGTTAGATGTGTTTCTTGTAAAAACCCTATCTGCGCGCCCCTACAAGAATGGACTTTATATTTGCGCTGCATGGAGTGCAATCCCCACACGTTCCAGGTCACACATTTCACATCAGGTAAATGTCCCATTGTGCAAATACAAAGGAATACACAAACACTCCCCACTGTTCCTTAGCAGCGCCGGCCAGTATCCCCCCCCCCCCCACCTCCCCCCTTCTCAATCCCCACCTCCCCCTTCTCAATCCCCAACAGTCCCTCTCCATCCACATTGTCATCCACCCCCCCAAAGAACTGGCACTAACATAGTAAATCCCATCCAAACCAGAACTACTATCGCACAACGATGCAAGGCTCATCTAACTAGGAACCATCCGGTGGGGGTTGGTTAGAGCCCAGCAAATAAGCCACAGATAGTCAATGCAAGAACCAATTACCGCCCCAGAAATCTCCGAAAGCCATAACCACCCCACAACACCCCCACACAGCCACACCTTCTTCACGTACATAGGCAATACTCAGAAAGATCCAAACCAGAAACAATCTAGGTTGACGTATTGCTAGCCCACTCCAATATTCCTTTCGCAACATATAGACACAACAGCTCCTTCCCCTCCTCGCTGCCGACAATGTTTACTCACTCATCTAGCAGTCCGTCCGCTGTTCCCGGGGTAATCAGCGACTGACGTATACTGTCTGACGCTGCAAACTCCGCTCCAGATTGACCCCTGTCAGTGTCCGGGCCTGACTTTCCTGATGAAAGCAGCAGCTGTTCGCCAGATATCACCGTCACCGCTTTCAGTGCCTCTCTGCGCTCCAGGTCCGTTTGGGAGGTAGGTGGTTTCCGCACGCCCCTCCGTCAGCACCTTATACGCTTCGATCTGCGGGGCTGTGAGTCTGCAGCCCTGTCCCGTTCCTCCTGCTCTAGACCATCTTTGTAAGTTTCCAGCCAAACCCACGCATCTTCCGGCGTGTCATGAAAGAGGGTTTTCCCATCTAGGATTATACGCAATTTAGACGGGAAGAACAGGGAATACTGAATCCCCTCCGCTCGCAATTCCTTCTTGACCGCCTGGAAGGGCGAGCGGCGCCGCTGGGTGTCAAATTAATAGTCCGGGAACAGCGTGACCTTGCTATTATCAACCTGAAAAGGGCCATCTGTTCGTGCCTTCTTGAGAAGCAGGTCTCTGTCCCTAAAATGCAACAGATGCGCCACCACTGGCCGAGGTGGTCGTGTGGTATTGGGTTCTTCAGACCTACATACTCTGCAAAAACTCCATGACACCATAACACAGAAGTTGGCACGGAAACTGGAAATGCAAAAGACAAGTTTATTAAGACCCCATGGGGTGGTGGTACATTCCTACAGCACCCTTCGGCAATGCAAGAAGTATCACACCGAACATCGGTGCGAGACCTCTTTTATACAGTTTTACAGTAATAAAAAGAGTGGGTGGAACACATTTGCTCAGTTTAGGTACATATAAGGGCATTTTTGGAACACAGCAAGCGTATAGGAGTAGTTTTAACACCACTGGTCATTTTGGGGAACATTCCTAAGCGATGACTGTCCACTAATACAGCGAGTTTGACTGCGCATGTGCAAGCTTGACCAGTGCTAAAAATAGCCTGTTGCTGGGCAAGTTAGATGGTCATTGGTACAGAGGAAGGACAAAAGGGCATGCTGACCATGAGGCAGCACGTTTATGTAAATGGAAGCCTAGCAATTCAAAATGTCCTCCGAAAAACGTGGTCAAGATAAGGAGAAATCCGTGTAGCTGAACTAAACGCTAACCCAATCATTGTCAAATTACGACAGACGACCCTTTTAGCGTTTAGTTGAAGCTACCTCATAATGGACATAATCGGGATACTCATCATCAGTATTAATCAACATAATATTCGTTATTTCTCGATTAATCATTTGCTCATTCTTAGCAATGGCTCGTTTGGATGGAATACAAGCAGAAATACACATAGAACATAACATAGGGCCCCATTGAATACATAGGCAAAGGAAGAAGAGTATCCCAATTATTATACATGGAATTGTTAACAGTTTCCAACCCCAAGTACTGATCAAAGTCCAGAACCAACTTGAAAATGTCCATGTACCGTTTTCAGAATGTATTTCAGCAGCTATTTTATGCAATTTAGAAATAGCATCATATACAGAAGGTGAGTTATCAGGAACATATACACAGCAACTACTACCGATAATGCGGCATGCACCCCCACGATCAGCTAACACTACATCTAGAACCATACGGTTCTGGAGCGTTACAATTCTGGTAATTTGAAGTTCGTCAGTCAAATTCCCTAGGGCAAAAACTGTTTTATTAGCAACAGCTTCCACAACACGTGTCAATCGTCTTATTTTTCTGCTATTTAGAGCAGCACCAACAAATGAAAAGAGGCCTAAATTAAAATCAACATATTGCTGCAGGGAGGTGTCTGTTTGATCAATCTCGTCAATTGCTAATGTTCTCTTCACTCTGTTTAATATAAAATCATGGTATAACACAAAGTCATTATGATACATGGGTGGGGCAATAAACACAGGGGGTAATACAAAGGATATGTAACATGTTCCTAACCATCCAATAGGAAGACGGTGATAACCTTTATTTCCACAAATGAAGTAAGTGTTTCGTGAAGCCACAAAGGCGATACCATTTAGAGTGTCAAAGGTGAGAGTAGTATTACATTCACTTCTCCCTACAGGGATAGTACCTTTATTTCAGACACATAAATCAGCTTTGGTATCAATAACTGTAATCACATGTAAACTGGACATATTTATACGTCTTTGATTAGTGTAAACTAGAGGCAACGACACATTATCTGGTCGATATTCTTCCCATTCGAATTTAGTTCCTTCTGCTTGCGGGTAGCCATCTCTGTCATTATAGCAAACTTTATTAAGCCGGAAAAGCAGTCCACCTTTTGTCGGCCATCTCAAAGTAAACAGAAGAGTGTACCAAGCATTACAAGAATCATTATGAGAGAACGGAAGAGGAATAAGCAGAGTGCCTCCTTTCTTCTGATGCCCAGGCAACATTCCACATACCCAACAGTTCGAAGTGTTCATCATATTATGGGTGTGATGTAAAATTTGAATGAAACTGTTATTTAGATAAGTCTGTCTGTCGTTCTTCATGATAAGGCAAGGTGAAATGAAAATGTTCAGATGGGATTGGGGTAGTAGGCAATAAGTATTCTCTTGCCGGAACCAATCGGTCTACAACCCAAGCTATTACTGCTATTACCACTATGGTCGTAACAAAAAGCACTGCACCAAGAATTCTCTTATTTCTTATCGTAGTTGGTGCCATAGTTCAAAGCATAAATGTCTCAAAACAAAAACAGCAAAAAAATAAAAATATGAGTGCTGAGCTCCGAGGTAGCCGTTGGTTTCTTCTCCGAGATTCAAGACGGGTGTCGCTACACTTGGCAGAACTGATCCCCCCCCCTTGATATTCCCGGCTTCTGTTTTCACAAACCTCAGAGCGGTAACTCAACCAGTCTCGCACAAAACAACTGCTTTCCTTGGCCGTAGATTGTATCTTTCTCCACCAGAAACAGTGTGGTCCGGGAAGGCTCCCTCCGATTCAGTAGACGTAGTAGCTGGGCTCTTCTCTGCGTCCAAGATGTCTCGATAATCAGACAGCACGGTGGGGTTTACCAGATCCGGAGAGACACGACAATGAGTAGAATGCACCCACCGCTTCTTGTTCGTGACTCGCACAGCTGTTCGAGTCGCCAGCAACACCTGCTCAGGGCCACGCCACCTCAGCTCCAAGCTGCTGGTTCTCTCAAACGCGCGGATCATTACATAATCTCCAGGACGAAGATTGTGAGCCTCTCCAATGGAATTGTCGGGGAGCGCTTCTCGAACCTGTTGATGAATAGAAAGTAAATCATTTGTTAATCGTGCCAAATAATCGTTCATCATTATACAAGGCACATCATGTAGCAAACAAGGCTTAGGAACCCCCCATATGTTCATAGGCCTTCCAAACACCACTTCATAAGGTGTGAGGCCAGTTCGGGAATGGGGTACTGATCTAATAGATAGCAATGCTAGAGGCAGAGCATCCAGCCATTTCAAAGACGTAGATGCCACGATCTTTGCTAGCTTCAACTTCAGAGTAGCATTATACCTTTCTACCAAACCTGCTGACTGCGGATGGAATACAGCGTGGAACTTTTGCTGAATTCCCAATCCTTTCAGGACGTACTCCACTACTTTCCCAACAAAATGAGGACTGTTATCATTCCACAAAAATTTACAAACACCATAGCGTGGGAAGTACTCTTTAAGCAAAACCTTAGCTGTTGTCAACGCTGTATTATCCTTCGTGGGGAAGGCCTCAATCTATTTACTGAAAGCACACACCACCACTAAGACATACTTAAGGTTATTGCAACGCTCAAGCTGGATGTAATCCATTTGCAATACTTCAAATGGTGCAGTAGGTGGAACAAACCCTCGTTTCGGAGTATAAGTCCCTTTAGCAGGATTGTACTGTAAGCATATCAGACAGGTCTGCACTACTCTTTTGGCCGTATTGGCAATCTCAGGATGCTCCCAAACTCGTGTAAGCAATTTAGTAATTGCAAGAGCTCCAACATGTGCCAATCCATGTGTCATTTGAACCATTGCTTGCAAGTAAGCGGCAGGCAATTCCCATCTCTCCATATCCTTGCTCCTCCAACAAGCCTCATCATCCAACACTCCATCCGTTGCCCAGGTTGTGAGTTCTGCTTTGGATGCTGATTTCTGAATGTCTAAGATCTCCTCTCTAACATCATGCCATCGCTCAGCCTGTGATTTCACCACATATATTGGCGAGACATTTGGTAACATAGCAGTTTCCCTCGCTATGCAATCTGCAAAAGCGTTTCCTTGTCCTACTTTGTCTGTCACTTTCTTATGTGCACTGCATTTGATTATCGCTACTTTCTTTGGATGTAATAGCGCATTTAGGAGGTCACGTACTAATTCTCCCTACATAATGTGCACTCCGTGTGAAGTCAAAATCCTCGCTCCCTCCAGAGCAGGCCGAAATCGTGCACTACTCCAAAGGCGCACCGGCTATCAGTGTAGATATTCACACATAAACCAGCACTTAATTCACATGCTTTTGATAAAGCTATCAATTCAGCTGCTTGGGCCGATTTCTGCGGTATTGGTGCTGTTTCTACCACTGTCTTAAGTGTCGTGATCGCATAGGCTGCAGAAGTTGTACCATCTGGCAACCTTAAACATGATCCATCAACCCACAGTTCCCCATCTACATCTGGAAGTGGCGTATCCTGTAAGTCAATACGACCCTTTGTTTGTTCTTCAGTCAGGAAAATACAATCATGGTGTTCTTCCTCCTGGCCCTCAGCAACTGGATACGGCAATAAAGTAGCAGGGTTCAAAGTGGCACATCTCTTCCATGTAATATGTGGCGCAAACAGCGTTAACTCATATCCTGTTAAACGTGCACTCGTTAGATACTGGGCTTTTGTTTGGTTTAGCAGAGCGTCTGCTGCATGGGGAACTAACACCAACAATTTGTGTGACAAAACTATTCCCTCACTCTGTCGTATAGCCACTGCTGTTGCTGCAACTGCTCGAAAACACCCAGGTAATCCTCGTGCTACGGGGTCAAGTACTGCTGAAAAGTACGCACAAGGTCTCTGTTTATCCCCGTGTGTCTGCACTAGGACTGACAATGCACACCCATCCTTCTCATGTACATATAATGTAAAAATCTTTGTATAATCTGGTGTACCTAGCACTGGTGCGGAACAAAGGGCTTGTCTCAATTGTTCAAAAGCATTCTGACATTCATCTGTCCATTCAAGGGGGATTGGTGTAGTTTTGGACAACAATGCTAACAAAGGTTTTATAATGTGTGAGAACCCCATTATCCACTGCCTGCAAAAAGACGTTAAACCTATAAAAGCAAGAACATCTCTCTGAGTGCGAGGGACTGGTGTATCTAATATTGCTTGGATTCGATCAGATGTCAATGCACGTCCCTCCTTAGACCATATATGACCGAGGTAGGTCACCTTTGGTCCACAATATTGTAGCTTTTTCCTAGAAACCTTGTGATTATTCTGGGCAAGAAAAGAAAGCACATTGTTCCTGCGTGTCTGCTGCAAGTAAGATGTCATCAACATATTGAATGAGAGCCACTCCAGGCTGTAAATTGAAAGAATCAAGCTGTCTTTTTAAAGCTTGACTATAAATGCTAGGGCTTTCAGTGTAACCTTGAGGAACTCGACAAAATCTATATGAATTGTTATTTAATGTGAAGCCAAACAGATATCGGCTATCAGGATGGATGGGGATCGAAAAGAAGGCGTTTTTCAAATCAATGACAGTGAAGGTAGTGGGTGTGGGCGGAATCAAAGTAAGTAAAGTGGTAATATCAGACACCACTGGGTATTGAGGCACTACTATCTTATTAATTTCTCTCAAATCAATAATGAAACGATAGATTTTAGTGTCTGTATCTTTCTTTAAAATCGGAAGTATAGGGCTGTTACAGACATTATAGGGGACTTCTTCTACCACGCCTGCAATAATCAAGTCATGTACAATATGCATCAAAGCAACTTCACCTTCCCTGGAAATTTTTATACTGCGGTACACGAGGCAAAGACGCTCCCTCCTTAACAGTGATACGTATAGGAGGGATAATCATCTGTCCCACATCTGTATCCGAAGTAGCCCATAACGTTTTTGGAAGAGAGGCTAACGCCTCAGTCTCTTGCATGAGGCACACTCTCATTACATCTGGGTAATTCTCATTCAAAATAACCCGCACCCCTTCAGGAGCACAACGTATAGTTGCTCGAAAATATTTAAGCATATCCAGTCCCATTGTTCCGGGGCCAATACGACTCCTCAGGATTGAAGCGATGCTCAAATGGTATCCACCTCTCAACCGCCCTAAATCTGCATGTACACAATAAGCAGACTTATAGATGGTTAAGCAAGGGAAGTTCGTGAATATCAAGGAAGGAAAGGATGGGGACAGCGGGGAGGGAGATCTGTCAGGACACAAGACAGAAAGGATAATTAGCTAAACTCCTTAATCCCTTCCTTTCTATATTCATACACAATTCTTCATTACTAACCTGTAAAGAAAAATACAATAATCAGGTATGCAGTAGAAGTGTACATAGTATCTTTCCTGGTCATGAAGCTGAAACAACAACAAAATACGTAAGGATCCTATATAAGATTCTTAGCACATATCCTTACTGATGGAGCAACCCAAATACCTTTCATGCCGAAAGAAACCTCTTTATCCATACACACTCCTGCATATAAGAAAAGAAAACAGCAGGCAACGGTTAAAACAATTGCATGTAGCAATAACACCTTTTCGCTGACCTCAGCCACAATGAGCATGAAACTTCACTTTAATTTCAGTTTGTACATAACCTTGTGATCTGTCTCACTGATTAAAGAAGAGAAATCCTTTATCTACTTTCTCCTCCACAAAACCTCTAATACTTAATTCCGTTTCCTAAGACATTGTGCACCATGCCATATTAGAGGTAAACATTTTCTTCACCCACATATCAGAAATAATAATCAAGCTTATTTCAAATTTAGCAGTGATGGCCATAAGTCAATACCATAACCTGCCACCACGATTCTCTCCCTCGCATGAACTTCACAAACCAGCCGGTTTTGCAAAGCCCGCCAACGAAGGGAAAGAAGGCAGCTAGAAGAATCCAATGTACATATCCATGTGTTCCCTTAACAAGAACACTGATGCATCGAGATGCCTGGCATCTATTTCACTGTCCACAAACGCCGTCTCGAAATTTCCAAAGATACACAAGAGTATAGTCCAGACTGCTATACTCGGATTGCAGAGTTGCCAGTCCGACCGCATCAGGTACCAAAACAACCGTGCCCAATCCTGGCACACACAACAGAAGTCCGGATATAAGTTGATGCCGACTCAGGGGAATGAAATACAACGGATCCTTGGTGTAACAACACCCTTCCCGCACCAGGAACTCTGTCTTACATCACAGGAACCGCAGGGCAAGAATAATCGTCAGCGTCCTGCCCGACTCCACCAGCAATATGCTTTTCCGCCCACGTGACCCGGATACAATCTGATCACGTCGTGCGCGGCGCACCTCGTACTGGGAAATGTGGTCTGCAGCCAGTATTTCGCCGTCTGTGCCCCGTAATGTCTCAATGCCCCCTAACAGTACATCCCCCCTCCGTAGGGCACAGACAGGCACAAGGCTTATCAGGGAACCGTCGATAAAAGGCAGCAACCAACCTTGGGGCGTGCACACTCCCAGCTGGTTCCCATGAATTCTCCTCAACCCCATAGCCTTTCCAAGCTATCAGAAACCACAATTTTGCACGTCTAACTTTAGAGTCCAGAATCCTCGCAACCTCATATTCCTCCCCTGATCCACCCAAACAGAGGAAGGTTTGACACAAGAATGTCCTGCAGCTGATTTCAGCAATGAAACATGGAATACAGGGGAGATTTTCATGTGCGAGGGCAATGCAATCCTAACAGCCACAGGATTGACATGTTTGATCACAGGAAAGGGACCAATGTAACGAGGGTTGAAAACACTATATCTCCTAAACCTGATATTCCTTGTGGACAACCACACCAGATCCCCTCTTTTGTCCTCAGGTCCCCGAACACGATGTTTGTCAGCTTGCCTTTTATACACCAACTTAGCCTGCACAAGATGTTTTCTAGTATTCACTATCACCTTCTGTATATTGGTTATCCTGTCTTTCACTTCAGGAACATGGTCACCCCTACCAGGAGAACTGAAAGGGATGAATCTAGGATGGAAACCGTATGTGCTGTAGAAGGGTGTATGTTTCGTGGAACTGTGAAGCGCATTGTTACAGGCAATCTCTGCCAACCAAAGCCATTCAACCCACTGATCCGTGTTGCTGTTGACGTAACTTCTCAGATACTGCTTCAAAGTTCGGTTCAAACGTTCAGTTTGGCCATCCGTTTGTGGGTGGAAACTGGTTGATGATGCAGAGGAGATGTGCAACGCTTTGCACCATTCCTTCCAAAATTTGGCAGTAAATTGTGAGCCCCGATCTGAAACAATGACCTTCGGCAATCCATGCAATCTCACAATGTTTTTCAGTAGTATAATGGACAAATGGCCAGCTGTAGGAAGGGTCTTGCAGGCAGCAAAATGACCTAGCTTTGTCAAGTAGTCAATGATCACCAATATAACTGTATGTCCCACATCAGAAGGTAAACCCACTATAAAATCCACAGAAATATTTTCCCAAGGTATTTCTGGCGTGGGAAGAGGCTGTAGTAACCCTTGAGGTTTTCCTGTTAAAGGTTTGTTCTGGGCACACACCACACATTCTTTGATCCAATCAGGAACATTCTTTCTCACGGAAGGCCACCAGAAGTGTCTCAAAACCTTTTCAACAGTCTTCTCTCTTCCATGATGGCCTGCACTTGGATCCGAATGGCACCACTGAAATGCCGTACGTCTCAGGGCTAAAGTGGGTAACAGCATTTGAACCCCCTTCATGTATACTCCTTGTTTCTTTATCCATTCGGGATGGTATTTCAACCACTCTCTCCAATGAAACGTTTAATAACCTTTCTTCGATTCATACAAAAAACGATCAGTGTGAAGTACACCTATCACCCGGTGGTCTTCAAAAATAGCTCTCTCTGTGGGTTTCTCAGAACTAAGGGTAGAATCCTGTCGGGATAACGCATCTGCTTTTTTGTTCTGACTCCCTGGACGAAAGGTCACAATGAAATGATACTCCTCGAAGAACGTCATCCACCGTAACAGTCTAGGGGTCAGAAGACGTACAGTACGTAAGTACTGCAAATTACGATGGTCGCTGTATACAGTAATGGCATGACGTGCTCCCAACAACCAGTGTCGCCACTCTCCAAAAGCCTCTTTAATGGCTAGAAGCTCTTTTTCAGTGATGGTGTAGTTCTGCTCTGCATGATTGAACTTCTTAGACATATACGCTACAGGATGCAACTGTCCTGTCTCACCATTTCTTTGGGACAGTACCGCTCCCATAGCCACTTCAGAAGCGTCTGCTTCCACAATAAACGGAAGTGCCGGATTTGCATGAATCAAAATGGGAGCTGAGATAAACGCTGCTTTTAAAACGTCAAATGCTTCTTGCGTTTTTTCAGTCCACACAAATTGTACCGTCTTCTTGGTTAAATGGGTAAGAGGTGATGCCTTATCAGAAAAGTTAGAAATAAAATGTCTATAGAAATTAGCGAAACCCATAAAATATTGGATGTCCTTCACGTTTTTAGGACTGGGCCACTCTGAGATCGCCTTCACTTTTCTTTCGGCCATTTCCTGACCAAATGGAGTAAGCATCACCCCTAAAAACTCCACCGTGGACACATGAAACTCGCACTTGCTGATTTTACAAAACAAATGATGTTTCCTTAAGGCTTGGAGAATAAGGCTGACATGTTGTATGTGTTGATCTTCATGGGTGGAGTATACCAAAATGTTGTCTATATAGACTACCACGATTTTATCCAAGTATTCTCTTAGGACGTCATTTAGGAAGAATTGGAAAGCGGCTGGTGCATTGCATAGCCCAAAGGGCATCACCAAATATTCGAATAAGCCATACCGCGTCTTGAAAGCCGTCTTCCATTCATCTCCGCGACGCATTCTTACCAGATGGTATGCTCCACGCAAATTGAGTTTCGTAAATATTACCGCACCTTTTACCTGTTCCAGAAGTACTGAGATTAGCGGTAAAGGATATTGATTCCGAACGGTAATCGAATTCAAGGCCCTAAAGTCAATGCACTTTCTCAATTCCCCATTGGCTTTCGGGATAAAAAATAACGGAGAGGCCGCTGGGGAATTCGAAGGACGGATAAATCCCAAATCAAGGTACTTATCCAAATATTTCAGAAGATGGTCATTTTCTGGCTCGGTAAGAGCATAAATCCTTCCACATGGAACTACCGATCCAGGTTGTAAGTCTATTTGGCAATCATAGGGCCTGTGGGGTGGTAACACCTCCGCCCTTTGTTCGCAAAACACCTCTCGATATGGTTCATAACAGTAAGGAAGTTGAATTTCCTTTTCAGCAGCAGTAGCTATATGCAAAGCCTTTTCAGGTTGGTCTCTTTTCTTCATCCTACAATTTGTGGCACAGTATTCAGACTTTAGCTCAAAAGTTTTTTCTTTCCAATCAATTTCAGGGTTATGAGTCGACAGCCACGGTAAACCCAAAATCAACCCATAAGATGGCGCTGAAATGATGTTAAATACCAGTGTTTCTTGATGGCCTGGTAAACATTCCACAACACATGGGTCCGTAGTTTGGCATATGGGACCTGTTTCCAATTGCCTACCATCCACCACAAGCACTACTTCCGGTTCCTGTTTATCCACTAATGTGATACCCAGTCGATGTGCTTCCTTAATATCCATGAAGCACCCAGTAGCTCCAGATTCTATCATGGCTTGAGCCATACAGGGTTCCTTGTCTACAAATACTGTTACAGCAATAAAAAATGTTCCTTCAACCCACCTTCTTCCTTTTGAAGAGAAGGGATACAAAGTGCGCTTGAGAACTCCCCTTCCATACGTTCCAAGCTCTTCAGTTTCCCGACTCAGGTTTTGTGGTCGTTGCAGAAACGCCATAGCGGGAACGCCCTGCTTTGGGTTTTATCGGACATTCCCGAAGATAATGCCCCTTTTTCCCACAATAAAGACACAACCCGTTCTTTCTTCTGTGTTCTCTTTCATCCCCAGTCAAGGCAGCTCTTACTGTTCCGATTTCCATCGGCTCTGAAGCAGACGTCCCTGAATCCGATGTTCTAGGTTTCTCATAGCGAGTCTGATACCTCTCTTTACGGAAGTGATCTGCTTTCCGTTCTCTTAACCGATGATCCAACCTCATGGACAGTTCAATTAACCTTATGCAGGTTCGTGGTTGGGGATCCACTTGAGCGATAACATCTTTAAGCTCCTCCCTAAGGCCTTGATAGAATACCGCTGATTGTTTGTCTTCAGGCCATTGCGTTTCAGCGACTAATCTCCTGAAGGTATTGACATAGGTCAGAAGGTCCTTGTTCCCCTGCTACAACACCAATAACTCTCTATCTGCTGCGTATGTATCTGCACGGCGATCAAAAGTCTTTTCAAACTCCTCTTTAAAGGATTCCCAATCGTGTAACAAACCATCTTCGTTTCGTACCAAAGGGACTGCCCACTGTGCTGCATCTCCAGCTAAGTACGAGATCAGAAAAGACACTCTGGCTTGGTTGGTAGAAAATACATTTGGCTTGCAATTAAAGTGCAACATCACCTGGGACAAGAATACTTGTACCTTGTGTGTATCCCCTGTGAATTTTTCAGGTGGCGCTAGGGGAATCAAGGTTGGAATCTCTACAACCATAGCGTTGGATGAGGAGTGTGATACACTACTGAAATCAAAGGGATTATGCTGCATTCTATCTACCTTGGCCTGCAAAACAGCAGTCTCATTACGTGAGGCAGCTAACTCGACCTGCACCAATGCCAAGGCTGCCATTACATCATCCATGGTAGCCATACCAATTAAAGCTCGCTTCAACCGGGAGGATATGATTATACGTGGGCTGATTATTCTGTTCCGGGGCCAAAACGACTCCTCAGGATTGAAGCGATGCTCAAATGGTATCCACCTATCAACCGCCCTAAATCTGCATGTACACAATAAGCAGACTTATAGATGGTTAAGCGAGGGAAGTTTGTGAATATCAAGGAAGGAAAGGATGGGGACAGCAGGGAGGGAGATCTGTCAGAAGACACAAGACAGAAAGGATAATTAGCTAAACTCCTTAATCCCTTCCTTTCTATATTCATACACAATTATTCATTACTAACCTGTAAGGAAAAATACAATAATCAGGTATGCAGTAGAAGTGTACATAGTATCTTTCCTGGTCATGAAGCTGAAACAACAACAAAATACGTAAGGATCCTATATAAGATTCTTAGCACATATCCTTACTGATGGAGAAACCCAAATACCTTTCATGCCGAAAGAAACCTCTTTAGCCATACACACTCCTGCATATAGGAAAAAAAAGCAGGCAACGGTTAAAACAATTGCATGTAGCAATAACACCTTTTCGCTGACCTCAGCCACAATGAGCATGAAACTTCACTTTAATTTCAGTTTGTACATAACGTTGTGATCTGTCTCACTGATTAAAGAAGAGAAATCCTTTATCTACTTTCTCCTCCACAAAACCTCTAATACTTAATTCCGTTTCCTAAGACATTGTGCACCATGCCATATTAGAGGTAAACATTTTCTTCACCCACATATCAGAAATAATAATCAAGCTTATTTCAAATTTAGCAGTGATGGCCATAAGTCAATACCATAACCTGCCACCACGATTCTCTCCCTCGCATGAACTTCACAAACCAGTCGGTTTTGCAAAGCCCGCCAACGAAGGGAAAGAAGGCAGCTAGAAGAATCCAATGTACATATCCATGTGTTCCCTTAACAAGAACACTGATGCATCGAGATGCCTGGCATCTATTTCACTGTCCACAAACGCAGTCTCGAAATTTCCAAAGATACACAAGAGTATAGTCCAGACTGCTATACTCGGATTGCAGAGTTACCAGTCCGACCGCATCAGGTACCAAAACATGGGGCTGTAAATTTATCAATGTAAAATGCAAGGGGTTGTGAGAATGGGCTAAGAGAGGGTGTTCCATCGAACCCTATTGATGTAATTATTTCGCCAGACAGGGGAGCCCTTGGAACCAAGTGTTTGGACAGAGCACTACGAGTAACTCCTGTATCGACCAGAAACTGATCAGTAGAACCCAAAACATGCGCTGATACATATGGACCCCTTTGATCTACTGGTACTTCAACCGATTCCACACCCCATCCTACGCAATCCTATGCATGTACATAATCCTGGGATTCCTTAAACTCACCCTCAGCTATCTGATACTGATTTCGTCGATCAAAAGTATTATGATCATCCTGACCACGACCCCTCGCTTCAAACCTGCCACGATCATTCGCTCCACCCCTCGACCCTGAATAACTATTTCGCGTCCTTCCACTTCCTCGACCACGCTGATTACACTGTTCTCGAAGCACCGGACCGTCTGAAGCCCAATGTCCAAACTGTTTACAGTATGCACACTGGTCCTCAGAAATATCGGAACGAACAGAAGACGTACCATACGATCCACGTCTACCCCTATCGTTCCCTCTCGTCTGTGTAGCATGAACCTGAGCCAACATCACCTTCGTCTTTAACTCCTTCGCTTTCTTATCACTACTTTCCTTAGCCTCCAATTCCTGTTGTTCATAATACTGAGCCATAGTCAATAAAGAAGCAGGGGGGGGGAGGAGCCTAGCCTGCAGCCGAGATGGCCGCCTAGCTCTTCGGCTCCGCCGACCCTTGCACCTTTCGACGATATCCTGGCATGAATCCTGTACCTCCGAGCCCCACGCTTACCTGCACCATGCTCCTGACCGTGCTGCTGTGATTCCGGTCGAGAACGGAGCTGCCCCGGCGGAGTTGAGCCCCTGCTTCTTTTCCGGCCTTCAGAGCGGCCGCAGCCGGGCCATTGTCTTGTGGGGACGGCCGGCGGCGACATCAACAGCAGCGGCCGCTGCGGAGAGTGAGGAGCCGGTGCACCGGACCTGGAGCGTGGCGCTGGGATTTTCACAGCAGCCTTTCCTCGCTCGGCTGCCCAGCGCGCCCCGCTCGCAACATTGTATCCGGCTCCCACACATTGTATCCCGGCCCAGCTGGGAGAGGGCCGGGATCGCTTCTTTGTGGCAGCCTTCCGCAGCGGACGCCATTTTCCGCATTGGTGGCCCTGGACTTGCCGGTGGGTTTCCCTGCGCTGCAGCTTCCCCTGTCCTGAAGCCTCTCCACGACCGGCTGTTTCCACGTTTTCTGCACCACCTGGGCCCCGCAGAGAGCTCATCATTTTCCGGACACTGATGGCTGGTGAGGGGGACTTGCTTCCTGGGGCGCTCGATGGTTGCTTGCCCAAGATGGAGGACGCAGCTGCACCCTCCATTCCAGATCCACCGCTGGGGCTTCGAGACATCCTGGCTGCACTGGAGGACCTGCGGTTGGCCTTTCGCGACTCTGCTACTGGTCTGGGGGACCGGATAGATGGGACTTTTTCAGCTGGCCATGGTGATTCTCCAGTGCGGCATGTTAAGCCACATCTCCAGTCGACTGTCGGTGGATCACCCGAGCTGGGGTATGTGGCAGCGACGGGGGGACGCGCCCCAGTGCCCGCTGCGGTACTCTACAGCTCTGCCCTGGTGGAGTCTGGCAATACTGATCTTTTGTCATGGCCGGAGCCTGTGTCTCAGACGCCGTGTTGCCCATCTTCTTTGTCCTTTGGTGCCGCGTTTCTGGGCGTCCTCCTGGACTTGCTGTCTGCACATCGGCCGGCCGCTACTTTGGAACTTTTGCATCGTCCTGCTCCCTGTTGTGCTCTCCATGGAATGGCAGTGGCGCTTTCTTTTGTCCTTTGCTATCGAGCTTCACTCCGGTTTGACTTGTCTCTTCCACCTCGGCTTCTGCAATGGACTCCATGGTGGCCCGTCCGGTCCTGGTTGGCTGTACTGCAATTGGACTCTGTTGGAATGCGGATTCGAAGGGGTCAAGGCTGAGGAAGGGGTTTTTCTTGTTGCACACTGATACGTATATGGCTGGGACTGGGACTTGTAACTGTTGGAGGTACATGTAGCACGGGTGCTAGGTCGGGGCCTGGGGTTGGGTGGCCGCGGGTAACGATTTTGCTTGCTTTGAATATATCCTGGGCCCTCCTCCGATCAACCGTGACTTTCTTTTTCTTTTTCTTCTCTTTTTCTTCTTCTACATTTCGGGTACTCTTTGGGGCGACAGACACACTGCTAGGGGGGGGTAGGCCGTAGCCTCTGCATGCGTGTAGGGTGGGGGGTTTATTTCCTTGTTGGTTTCTTTTCTATGGGCCTCCTTTTTTTTTCTTTTTCTCTTCTCCCTTTCCTCTCTTTACCTCTATCTATTGTTCTTTCCTCTCTTAGTCCTTGGGTCGGTGGGAGGATTGGAACTTGTGGGTAGCGCTTGGGGATCATCATGTGGTATGTTTATTTTCTATCCTGATTTCATTGAGTGCGATTGATTGCCTTGCGGATAATGCTTGCTGACTTTCCTGATGATCGTTGCCCGCTATAGTCCTAACTGCATTGATTTGATTCGGATCCTTCTAGACCTGTTGCCATGGACTTATTTAAAACTTTTAAAAATTAAACCTCATCATCCTGCCTCTTGGCGGCACAATTGTGTATAATGTAACCTGGTCTATTCGTGCTTGCACTGATATGCTGCTGAGCTGTTTAATTGCTTGCTGATGTGCCCTTTATTGTCGAGGCCGGCCTGAGGGTTGTAGGCCCGTATTTGTCTGCACATACTGTTAAATAAAGGTTTTCCAAAAAAAAAAAATAAAAAAAAAATAAAGAAGCAGGGGTCGCTGTGGTCCAAGAACTTTCACTAGTCTTTAAACATTTCGCAATCTCCGGTAGGAGATTAGCCACATACTTGTCAACGAACAAATGCCTGCCCGTGTCCTCTGTTAATAATTGCCCACTATAGTCATGGAATGCTTCCTCAAAACGCGAAAAGAAGTCAGAAACCGATTCATCCGGTTTCTGTTTGCAAGAAGCTAACATAGTCCAATCAACCTTCTTAGGGGGAACAAGCGTTTTCAATTTATTCAAAATAGCCCCCGGGAGATCTAAAATTAATTGGCATGGCTTACACGCTGGCTTCCTATCTAAATCGGCTTGGGCTAGTTCTTTCCAATTTGAACCCAGAATCGCTCGATCATCGAATTTACGAATCGCTCTCCACATATCAGGAGGTAATATCAATCCAAAGAAAAGATCAATATCAACTAATGTCATAACACACGAAGAAATAGCCCCTTCCACTCCTTCTTAGAAAGCTGCCGGGTTTTTACGAGGGTCAGGCAAAGCAGTCTTAAGTGCCATAACATCTGTTCTATTCCATGGCGTGTAAACCCAATTATATATAAAATAACCCTTTGCATCCACAGACGTTTAATCATCATCTGTACCCTGCCCTTTAGGAGGGACATATAAGGTGCAGCTTCTCGCATAGGCATAATGTGAATTGTAGAACTCTTATATGCTCCAAAGATAGGACACTCTTTGGATATCTCAGTCGATCCAGGCGCAGCCGAATCTGACGCTTTTTTCGCCGCCCGTAATTGTGACACCTCATCCCGCAGACAGACCAACCGTTGGAAAAACGAATCCGCATCTGTAAGAACAAAAATACCTTTACGCAAATTCTCACGACCAACTGATACATCTTTCGGTTCCAACTCAGATGAATATTTTCTAAACCGTTCTACAACTTCATCTCCAAAATGACTCAAGAAATACAACCGTTCTTTCTCGGACCACTTACGCATGTGGTCATCAATCTCTGAAATAGTTATATTTTTAAGATTAAGTTTTCGAGCAAACCCACGCAATTCCGCAGCCCAATCAACACTTAGCCTGGTACGACTATGCCCTTCATCATCTTCATCCGATCCCTCATGAGGAGCCGTAGGTGAAACATACGGAGGCGGGCAACGGTCTAGCAATAAAAAATCATCATGTTCAATATTAAGGACAGGATAAAGAGGACGTCGAATAGGAAATTGACCATTAATTTGCAAATTACGTTCTCGTGTCTCCCTCTCTTTCTTTTCCTGCAACTCTTTTTCCTCCAGCTGTAAAGCTTTATCACGGGCAGCCTTTCGCTGCTCCTTGTCCGCCAAGGCTTGTTCACGCTTCATTCGCTCGTGCACCGCTTTCTCCCACATGCGTACACAATCAAACATATCCTGTCTAGACCTGCGCTGAAACAAACATTGCTCCACATATTGAACCTTTCGTAAATCAAACGACCCATGTAGTGGCCATTGCAATTCACGATCTGTCCTGGTATATTTATGCCACAGCGTACTATACAAAATAGGGGGAAGGCCAAATTTGATATACATTTCGCGATTAGGTGTCCCCTCTGGGGGAGCCGGCTGAGATTCATTTAATCGATAATTGGTACCTTTTCCAAGACAGCACATTCCTCGAAGTGTGCTTAAAACAGGGATGTCAAAATATCACGAAAACGCGATATTACATAGAATGGCACTTAATATACTTTACACATAGTGTGCCGTTCAAACAAATACAAAATCAGAGAAATATCTCCACACTGCCTGCCTATGTGAGGTGCCCTCCACATATAACTCAAATCATAGAACCAAATGTTAGCTAACTCAAACAAATCCAAAGAGCCACAGTAAGTGTCCGTAGACTATCTTACCAATCACAAGCTTACCAAATTCTCAAGTATCCAGGTTCCAGCTGCCAAGTTCTTTAATCGAATCAGCCAAACAGGCACTGTACGACAACCCAACCGATCAGGATCTGTCGAGGACCGGCGCCACCTGGAAGGTCAGATCAGAAGGAAAGGAAGAAAACACCGTGGGTGCCAAGACTCGGGTCACTCAGTGGCAGCGTACGCGTCCATGGCGAGTTTCCAATCCTTCGTCACGACCTCTCCTTCGGGCATCCGAGTCGCCGATGAGTCCCTTCGTGGTCGCCAATTTGTGGCATTGGGTTCTTCAGACCTACATACTCTGCAAAAACTCCATGACACCATAACACAGAAGTTGGCACGGAAACTGGAAATGCAAAAGACAAGTTTATTAAGACCCCATGGGGTGGTGGTACATTCCTACAGCACCCTTCGGCAATGCAAGAAGTATCACAACGAACATCGGTGCGAGACCTCTTTTATACAGTTTTACAGTAATAAAAAGAGTGGGTGGAACACATTTGCTCAGTTTAGGTACATATAAGGGCATTTTTGGAACACAGCCAGCTTATAGGAGGAGTTTTAACACCACTGGTCAGTTTGGGGAACATTCCTAAGCGATGACTGTCCACTAATACAGAGAGTTTGACTGCGCATGTGCAAGCTTGACCAGTGCTAAAAATAGCCTGTTGCTGGGCAAGTTAGATGGTCATTGGTACAGAGGAAGGACAAAAGGGCATGCTGACCACGAGGCAGCACGTTCATGTAAATGGAAGCCTAGCAATTCAAAATGGCCTCCGATAAACGTGGTCAAGATAAGGAGAAATCCTTGTAGCTGAACTAAACGCTAACCCAATCATTGTCAAATTACAACAGTCGACCCTGCTGTGCGGGCCTCGCAGGGACCCGGTGTGCACGTTCCAGGGTATAGAAAGTCGATAAACCCTCGAGGGCCACCACCATCCGCAGTCATTCTTCCAGATAGCTCACCATATCCGATCCCTCGATTTATTTTTTTCCGGCAGGCCCACCACTCGGATGTTGTTCCTCCGGTTCCTCCCTTCTGCATACTCGGCTCGCTTTTCAAGTACTGCAATCCGGTCTAACGCCCCCTCCATCTTTGCGGCTAGCGCGGTATGCGCAGGCGCAACATCTTGGACAGTGTCCTCCACACACTTAACCCTATCGGACAATTTTGAGTGGTCCACTCGTAGAAGGCCCAGCCCCGTCGCCACCTGCGCAATGTCCTGCTGCAGGGTTTTGCAGGAATCCCCTATAGCTACTAAGATCTTGTCGAGTTGCTGTTGCAGCCCCTGGTCACGAAGCGTTTCACCCGGCTCATGTTCAGCCATGGGTGGAGACTCTGCGTCAGAGGGTGGGTGATCTTCTTCTTTCCTCGCTCTGGGCTTGCCCATGGTGCCGATCGCTGGTACTCACTCACAGGGTTCGTGGTGGTGAAGCACCCGAAGAGCAACAAGCAGCAGGCAGGGCCTGTCTCCAGATCAGACTAGGCAATACAGCTCAATCTGCCCACTCGAGTGCCACGTGTGTTCAGGCAGTTCAGCAGTAGCAGATCCCGCAACCCAGCGGACTTCCGAGTCTGGGGGCTGAGTCACCCTCCACGGGTCTCAACCCAGTGTCCCTTTGCACCGCAGGATTCTCCCAGCGCCACTGCAGACCAAAGTTCAGCCCGTGGCGGAGTCTCCAGTATGCCCCGGCGCCCTTGTCACTACAGTTCCCAACACTGCCGGCGTGCACTAAACATGGGTCCTCCCCCTCACATCTGCTAGGCCGACTCCATCGCCTCCTGGCGTCCTGGACTAGGCCATTCGCACTTCCTCACAATGGACAACAGGGGGGTTCAGGCCTGAGTCGTCACTCCCCACTGCTTGGCGCGCTTGGCTCCGTGGCCGTCCAGCCACCATCTCTAGCTGCTGCACCAGTAGGAGCTGCCTCGCCCAGTCCTGGGCCGCCTAGCTCCCTCTCAGTGCCTGCACCAGGACCCAGCCGTCACCTCAAGCCCCTTCACAATGTCCTGGATATCTCAGGGAGGTGGGGCCCTTCCGGAGCTTCCCCTGCTTTCCCCCGGGCACTGTCAGCACCTCAGCTGCCCTCGCCGGGGCCAGAACTCGCACCAGCACAGGCTGCCTCCCTTCCTCCGCCAAAGCGCTCGGCCCGCCTCAGTGCTGCCTCTTAGTGGAGTCTGCTCTGCTCCGCAGCGTCGACTGGACAACAGCTCCTCTCACGGCGGCCCCAATGCCGGTGCGCCTCCTCTGCCCCCGCAGCAGGTCCGCGTCGCTCCTCGTCCAGGACCGGACCTGCCGAGCCCATCACTCGCTGCGCCGTCTCAGGGCCGACACAGTCCCTGTCGCTGCCATTTTGAAGCCGCCAGCAGTCCTTGGCTCAGCCCCCAAAACTGCTCCGATTTTCGGTTTTCCGCCGTTTTGAGGGGCGAGAACACTCCGGTTCAGTTCCCCACCCCCCCACACTTCGCTCATCCCCGGGGTTGGCGTGTGAGGGGGTCCGGGGGTCAATTAATCAGGAGAAGTCCGGGTTTCATTAGCGGAGCTCGATGCTCACGCTTCTCCTCGCCTCGGCATCCAAGCCACGCCCCCCCCTTATTTGATGCATTAATGATGCTGATTTGAATCCAACCTGTATTGATTTCTTAATTTATTATACATCTTTATGGGTTTGACTTTGAATTTTGACCAGTAAAGGTTTTCTTTAATGGCAAAGAGCGACACCCACTGGGACTCGCAGAGACCAGATCCTGCACATTAACCCTTTTAATTTATTAGTTAAAAGCCCTGACATCATAATGAACATTTTTAGTAGGTAACTGTATGTACATACTAAGTTTGTGTTGGGGCAAATATTAAATAAATTGTACTGTGAAGTGTAGAAGGTATTCATTCCAGGTGTTAGTAAATAAATTATCCACACACCTATAATTGAAATATGAAATTAGAGGATGAGCAAGCTGTCATTATGACATGGCCGGTGTCTATGTTGCGCTTAGTTGTGCTGTGGAATGTAAAATGAGAGAGGGGCTCAACATAGGTTATATGGCAGGCAGATGTTTACAGTTAAAAGGGATCTTGTCATGCCACCAGGAGGGAAGACATAATTGCGGTGGGCCATTTTGATGTTTTTAATGGGGAGGCACAGTTGAAAGAAGAAAATAAAAGTCAATAGTTTACAATAAAGCAATACTGGATAGCATTATAAATTTAGGAAAAAAGGGAAAGCAGATGCATCTGTTTGGTATGGGAAAGGCCCACTGTGAGGGATAGAACATGAAATTCAAAAAGTAGTAAAAAATGCTATGCTTGGAAGAGGCAACAAGTAGAATAATTATTAGCAGAAGAACAGGGTTGAGGCATAGAAAAAAGGTAGGAACCGGGAGTGAGAGTGTAATAGAAAAAATGTCCCAAGTGTATAAAATAGAAAGGAAATGATACAGCTTACCTCAAAGAACTAAAAGATTTGGGTATAGGTAGGAAAGAATAACATTAAGTTTGAAGTTGTCGGAAATACTAAGTTAGTTAGAAGGAGATGTTGGATGTATTCTTTTAAAATTCATGCCTTTGTGAAAGGACAAGTCTTGGTGCCATCTTCCAATTTTGGAGACAAAGTGAGACTTGGCAATAATGTATGGGATTTTTGGTTAGTAGAGTGAAAGATGCACTAACACAGTCACTCATCGAAAAGACAGTTGAGCACCTAGACAACTTCGCACCTTAGCAGAACCATGAAAGTAAAGCCTACACATCAAAAGATGACTACATAAGAAATCGGAAGACTTGACAGTAAGAAATGCAAATAGCTATCAGAAGTCAGCAAAGCTTTTAAGTGAAGAGTGAATGTTGGCCATAACAACAGAAAACAAAGGTGACCCGCAGTAGTACCTTATACCCCTGTAGAGTCATGCAGGGGAAGCCTGCACATGAAAGTAATTACAATGGTATAAAGTTAATAAAATGGCTTACAGAATTGGGATATATTTTGTGTGTATGAATGTGTATATGTATATATATATATGTTTATGTTTGGGATAAATGATTTAGTATGTAAAAATAGAAACTGTTGAGAAACCTAGAGGGAAAGGGTGTGGGATGAAAAAAAGGACAGAGAGCATGGAGTTACTTCAAAGAAGCACAGGAGTGCGGGTAGAGGAAAACAAATAGTTGGGAGAGCAAAACAATGTGAAGGGCAGCAGGGGAGAGCAACAGAGCATTTGTAATGTGATTGTTTAAGGAATTACAGAAAACCAAAGAATGGGCATAAAGTAGGAGTATTCATCTGTAAACAATATGTAAAACACACTGCAAAGGCTGTACCATTACATAGAGGAGGAGACCTGCAAATCAGCTCAGGGCACATGTATAAATGTAATATAAAATGTGACTGTCGAGGAGCAAACAGTGTCCATATGGCAGAGCAAGTGTCAGCGCATACTTGTGGTGCGAACGAAATGTAAAATAAGAGAAGGAGCAAACATAGGGCAGAGTAGTTGTGTACAATGAGGAAGGAGATGTAGGCCAAGTATTTTTTAACGGAAATTAAAAAGAGAGAAACAATTAGAGAGTTTGTGAATACATAGAATGAAACACGCATCATGCTAGAATTCAGGATAACAAAATGTGAAGTACAGTAAGCAAAACAGCCTATAAATGATACAACAATGTCACCGCATGGGGTAGCGGTCCAATGGGTCAATTAACATGGAGGACGGGGTCCGGGGCAGAAAAGGATTGAAAGCGGGAGGTGGGCAAAGAGGGGGCACACAAGTGAGGTTGGGGGAAATCAAGCACAGTAGAGAGAATAAAAGCAACGAGTAGAGCATCGGGGAGGAAGAGAAGCACAAGGGAGCCAGATGAAAAACAAATGCAACCTCATTGAATGCTTAACCCCTTCCCTGCTGAGTACATTCCCCCGCTGTGCTGGGGGGGAGGTATGGCAAACGGGGTCACAGCGCATTGACATATTTATTTATTCATTTGTTAGGTGCACAAATCATCCCAGCGGGGAACTGTAGGCACCTTTGCAGCAGAGAAGGTCACACTGTATGAAGAGATTATCAAGTAAATAGCCATGTTTTCAGATGTTTTTTAAAAATGGAAAGGTCAGGGCATGCTCAAATAGATAGGGGTAGCTGATTCCATTGATGGGGGGGGCTAAGGATGAGAAGGGCGGCTCCCGAACCTGGTTGTTCGAATGCGTTTGGGGTGTAAAAGTAATAGATCACTGGATCTTAGCTGACTCGCTGGGATGAATGGCAGTTTATACTTGAGGTAGAGTGGGAAATCTCCAAGAAAAGTCTTAAAAACCAAACAATGAAGTTTAAAAAGGGTATGCTTTTTGATCTGGAGCCAGTGGAGGGAGCGGAGAGACGGCGGGAAGGTTCAGGGCTAAACATGCAGCAGAGTTCTGCACCACCTGAAACCTAACTTAGAGGCTTTCATTGATTCCCACCAATAGGGCATTGCCATAATCCATCAAGCAATCATTTGTAAAGCGCACTACTCACCCGTAAGGGTCTCAAGGCTACTGCTCGAACAACCAGGTCTTGAGAAGTCTCCTTAAGATCAGCAGATCTTGGGTCTGCCGCAGGTGGATGGGGATGGTATTCCATGTATTGGCAGCGAGGTGGGAGAAAGATCTGCCGCCAGCGGTCGATCTGCGAATCAAGGCGACTTCTTATCAGGGCCTGAACCAGAGTTTTCCTAGCAGGTAGAGAGGTCCACTGAAAGACTTTCCTGAGCATTTGCATGAGGCCAAAACAGGTTCCAGAGACGGTTTTGACATGCTCGCTCATAGAAAGATTGTTGTCAATAAGAACTCTTAGGTTCTTTACATATTTTTTAGGAATATGTGGAGGGCCCAACTTCAATGACCACCAGTCGACTGACCAGGCTTAATGAGCTTTCCCGAGCAAGAGAATCTTTGTTTTAGTCATGCTCAGCTGTAGAGAGTTGTTAATGTCGTAATTCTTTATTGAGACTTTAAGTATAAATAAATATGGTACAATATAATAGGTACACAGTGGTCTAATAACATTACATATATATATAATACATTATAGAGAGAAATAACGTAAGAGAGAAGAAAGGAGGGTTAAAATGATAGGCAGACAGCTAAAAGTGGAAATGAGGAATGAAATTCAGAAATGAGAGAATAGAAATCAACTTCCTACCCGGAAAGACAAAATAAGAGATGAAACAAAACAAACAAGCATTTGCAATGCAATAGGTCTCGCATTAGGAAAGTTTGAGCTATTGGTATTGTAAATGACACATTTTTAGGTCTCGCCTTTTCCATTCCGAATGAATGGGAAATGGCGAGAATTCAAGTGCTCAAAATACTTGTGAAACCACAGGTTTTTTCATGCGGTTTTCTTTGAGTTCACGTGGCCACAGGCACGCGCTTTTGGGCCATAAACTTTCACGGCCATCTGTTCCCCAGCTCCAGCACCTCCCCTCTCTCTCCCTGCACACAGCCTTACTTGGATTTCTCCTCCCCCTCCCCAGCCAGCTTCCCCCAGGCCGTGTTCCCTCCCACCTTTCCTCCTCTCTGTCCCTTCTTTCATTCACAACTTGTTAGCTCCAGCCTCGCTTTCAATCGTGCGATTCCCGATTCAGTGTAATCAAGCAGCTACCTTTTAGCCCCAGCCCGACTTCAACCGTGCACGGACTTTATGTTATCAGTACCCCATGGATTTTCAGTTGTCCCCCACCTTTACATCTTAAATCATGTGCGATACTCCGGCATAACCGATTAGGATATAGTGTTTTCCTGTACTTTTATCCTTATTCTTCCATATTTTGTTGATGAGGACAGCTAATTTTCGTTTTTTATCCCGTCGCTAAGATATATTACCCATGTATCGCAACGTGCCCTTGACATTCTTCACAGGCGAACTATTTTTACGAGCATATGTTAATTCTCCAGATTTGATTATGATGAGGACTGTCAATTTGTTGCTTCTTCTAGTTATACGAGCATTTTATGCCATGCACCGCACTCACAGTTCTCTCATGGCTGGTTTTATTATCGCATTCTTCCACTTATACGACGTTATCCTGTCTTGTTAAGTAGCACCCATGTGTCGGAATGTGTCCTAACCGTGTTTTAAGAATGGACATTGTTTAGGAGTATGTGTTGATGCTCCATACTTTTTTAATTGGACCCTTTCGACAACATTACCAGTCCGTTTTTTTTTTATCTCAGTGAATTATCTCTTCGTGCAGTATGCGGGGACAGTCAAAAGTCTATCTTCAGTGGTAGTGAATAGTTAATGGAGGCACTACACTTCCGGTTCTCATTGCGCTTTTTGGGTGCTCTAGTTTTTTTATTTAAAAACGACATCACTCCGTCGCAAAGATGTTCGTTTGCTTACTCTTCCTGATGACTCGATGTTGGCCGAGACGCGGGGGTCCATAATAGTACTGGGTGAATCTGCCTCGCGTTTGTGTTTTTCCTGTAGGGTTACTCAAGAGTGGTTATGCTTGGAATTCATTTACACACGTTTTTGAAACCAGATTTATTTTATTTCAGGCCCTCTAACGTAGAGTGAGTCTGTCAGCTTCAAGTTCTGTGTTTCAAACTTACTCAAAGACAGATGTGCACCAAAGTAAACTTACATCCCTGCAACATAGTTCTTCTCTTCCAAAGTTACAAAATCTAAAATTAAAGTGCATGAGCCCCTCTCCACCATGCACATTTTCAGGATAACGTTGGCTTTGTAAATAATTCCTATTCAGATTAATTGTAGGGACATTATTTGCCGTATCAGTCCTGAAAAGTTATCTTGGTACGAGTGCTTAATTTGTAAAAAAAAATAAGTGCAAGTGACATACATTGGCAGTGCCCACTAATAAGGCTGCCAGCGCTCCTTAGCAGAGACGTACACGAGAGGCCATAAGAACATAGATAAAATGCGATTTTCAAAGCCAGTAGCATAGCTGTTAATTGTATTGCTTTCTTATAAAAGCTGCTGACTATTCGTGCTTTGCAAGCACATAACAAGCATTTGCAAGGCAATAGGTCTCGCATTTGCGAGAGTTTAAGCTATTGGCATTGTAAATGACAATGCCTTTCATTTATGTTTTAAAAACCAACACGTAAATAAAAGGCATTGCCATTTGCAATGCCAATAGCTCAAACTCTCACAACTGCGAGACCTATTGCATTGCAAATGCTTGTTTATTTATGTTTTGTTTTGTTTTTGAAAATAGCGAAATTAATAGCTTTGTCATTTACAATGTCAATAGTTATAACTTTCGCAAATGCGGATGTTGAAGAAAGCAAGATCACTAGTAAAGTAATTAAGGCTTGACCTACAAACCTATTTTCTGTGGTTAATTACAGTAAATCTAAGGTTCAGCCATGATGAGAATTCTGATAAAATGATTGTGTTTACAGAAATGTTTTGCAGGATTGTGCTTTAGAACTGAGCTACTTTTCTGTAGAATTTTTTTACAATATTGGAATTACCCATTGTTGCACCTTAGCTCGTTCTTTGATATCGGTTCATAGGAATAATCAATGGCAATAAAACATGTATTTTCCACCACTGCCAATAGATCCTCTCCTGACTGTTGTTTTGGTCTGAGGGTGAGAGGTGTTTGTGTTTAGGTCCCCTGTCAGTAGGGTAAAGGATGTGTTTTTAAATGAATGTGTCTCACTTGATGGTTGTGGGAGTGAAGTGTGATACTAGAGAGCTATCCTGAGGTCATAGGCATCTTCTCGTTCAGTACCTATTTTGCCTAGAAGATGCATGTGTGCGCTAGCCAGCGGGTAGAGGCACTTGCTGTTGGGCGCTCTTTTGTGATATAGTTACATATTCAGGCAGTGTTAGATGTGCAATCGGTGTCGGTTTTAGGCCCTTGTTGTGGACGTCCATGTATTAGACCACATTACATGATGTGTTTCTGATGTGTATGTAATGTACGGTGTGTTTTGTTTAATGAATACCGAAGTGTGTTAAGCTAGTAGGTGTTTGGTTGCAGTGTTTGCTGTTGTGAAACGTTAACACTCATTTAAGTGGCATATCTGTGCATGCGTTAAATGGGTGAGTAAAGTTCTAACACAGGTTAGAGGGCACAGGTTGGAAGAATTCAGCATTGGGAGCTCTCACTCTGTGGGCAGTCCTGGAAACGTGTTTGCAGGGAGTGCGCCACAAAGATATTCTTCCATGTTTGCGTGGCACTGGCGCACTCGTCCAGCTGTTTGACAGCGCACGTTAGACCTGGAAGTAAACCAAGAAAAATAATTGTTCCACTTTGTTTTATGATTGATTGTGTGAATGAATAAGCTGGATGACTGTAGAAGGGATGGACTACAGAGCCTTCACGGTGGCATGAAGTATCTTCGACTACAACTAGTGGTGCAAGAATTCAGTTTTTGTGTAGCTGTGGCAAAAGGACATGTTTGAGGAATTGTAAAATAAATTGCTATCGGCTCGTCAATGAGCAGATGTCGCCTCAAAGCATTTGTTAATTCAGACAGTTAGTGCAGTAAGTATACCATCCCTACCCTTTTTAGGTCTGGCGTAAAAAAGTACACATATTTAGTACATTTTCATAGTGAGGTTTTCGCTATTGATCGTCACCTATTGGCCTGTTCAACCTGTGGTTGAAGTGGCCATTCTTGTTTAATTTAAGAAAAACAGCCCTTCTTCTTGTGAAAAGGCAACCGTCATTGGAGGGCCTTTAATTACAACAGTTGAAATGCTCCAGCTGAACCGTAAGTCAGGGAGTCCCTACTGCTGTGAAACAGAGGGAGTGGCAGACAGCTTAACAAGCCGCCTTGCCATGGTGCCTGCTTGCCTGAAAGAATCGTAAATGTTCTCCACTGGTTAATATGTAATTGTAAAGGGTGCTTGGAAGCGGTGCTCACACATAAACAAGTGAAGGTGCGTGAAGTCAAAGTGCCTAGTGACAGTAAAACTTTACATTGCATTTAAAACAATATTTAAATACTCCTAATTAAATAAATGTAGTAATGGAGCTTTGATTGTAAGGTTTACGGCATTTCGATCTTTATGACATTGAGATCATCATCAGGACATTGAGTGTGAGCACGTTGAATCTAGGATAAGAAAAAACATCAAGTAAACCTGTGTTCAATGAAAACAATTCTATTAACAAGAAGGCTACTTAGTTGAGCTAGAGAATTACTTAATTAACCATGACGTAGCGCGATTTAGAAGAAATTGAATGAACACTAGATAGGTAAATGTGCATATTTAGGAAAACAAAGAAATAGCTGACTGGAGTAGAGTGAGCTGCCTGCAACGTAGGCATGATAAACTACGGCAGGTAAGGAGATTGCCGGAGGGTACAAAATACTTAAGCACGAGAGCAGAAATTATGGCTGCGCGTGGCATTGAATGGCGAGCCTGTATTGTGAAGGGAGACAGGCATAGTTCAGTGGAGGGCCGAGCACACAAGAATGGTGCGTGTGAGAAGCGGTAGCCAAGAGGTGTTTATTGATGTTGCCAGAGAGCACATAGTGCATGAGATAGAGACAGAGCACGCAAAAGGTGGAATTCTGTGAGAGGAGAGCCATCGTAAATTGCTGTTACGTGTGGTAACAGGTGAGGGGGAAATGCGCGGGGCGTTAGGCTAAGTACTTACATGCAGCGGAATTAGTCCTACTTGCTAGGAGAATCAATGAGAAGGATGACGCTGCTTGCACTGGTCCGAGTGTTTGTGGCAAGGCGGAAAGCCTCCTGGTTATGGAGGCATGTGGCTGTAATAAGCCTGTGTGGAAGGACCAGAGCAGGACGGGAAATAATATGACGGAAGGGAGTGCAAGACTGCGGCGGCCATGTTGAGTGAGTGAAGGAGAGGCCATAATTAAACAAAAGTTATGGCTCAAGAGGACAGAGAGCAGATTACAGATTTAGAACAAGTGAAAAAATTGCAAATTGTAAAAGTAAAATGACGTTAAGGCTGTGGAAGTCGAGCCTGCTTAACGGGTATGTGTATTAAAATAACGTGCCTAGAACTTATGCAGGGCACAGAGCCCAGTGCTGCTGAAGAAAGGCTTGCACAGTACTTAATTTCAACGAGAGCGGCTTAGCCGTTAAGAAACCAGGTCGTCGACATTGAAAACCTCTCCAACTACACAACCAACAAGCTCTCGGCATTGCTGTGGTGGGGGAGCGGAGCAGAAGTGCATTCCTTTGAAGTCTGATGCGGCGGGCTGGGGAGCGGCAGCTTTGAAGTCTGATGCGAGGCTCAGACAAATGGTGGTTTGTGACGTAGCTAGTTTGTGCACGTGCATAGTTCACATGAACTGTGGCTAATCCGCCTTTTTGGCAGACTTTTCGGACCGCTTACTAGAAATCTCGACAAACAAGCATTGCTAAAAGCAATGCTTTAGGTCGAGACCTAAACATGAGATAAAGGGGAGAAATAACAGACCCGGTGGAAAGGAGGAAAAATATTTAAGAGTCTCGGAGAAAAGAATCCCACACTTGTTGAAATATTGCTTCTTGATAACGTAGTTTATATATTATACGCTTGTGTGATGCCGTCTGGATCATTGCAACCATCCAGTCTTCCTTAGAGGGAGGTCTAGTGATTGCCACAATCGTAAGATACAGATTTCGGCTGTAGAAAGTGCAGTATGTAAAAGGCGGCACTGAGGACTTGAGATGCGACTTGGAGTCCCAAGTTCATGCAGTAAAATAACAGAAGAGGTAAGAGGAAGTGGAAGAGATATAGTTTCCTTAAGTGTATCTCCTACTTGTGCCTAGAAATGTTATATAGAGGGACATTCAGAGAGTATATGGAGAAGGTCACAGTTCACTCCAGAACATGTCCAAAACTGAGAGTGTGGTAGTAGTCCTGTTCATTGTAGTTACAATGGAGACCAGTCATGTTGAGTTTTAAAAAGACAAAATTTCAGGCGCGTCTCACAGGTATTCTTATCCAGGGCTTCTAGTATATCCGGCCAAGCATCTCCGACTATGGTAGTATGTAAATGTTCATGCCACTTCTCGCGAAGAACTTTAAGAAGTGTTTGTGAATGAAGTGGAATATAATCTTGACATTACTCCCTTATGCTGACCCCAAGTATGAAGATAATCCAATATTGGTGATGAAATGAAATGAATTTGTACTTGTAAAGCGCACTGCTGCCCCAGCAAAGGGGCGTCCTGGCGCTGTACTTATACCGCTATGGAACTCTTCCTGGCTTTTCCCTGTGAAATGTCCACTCCTGGGCACCCCCAAGGTGAAGCCAGGCATCCCAGTGCTGTTGGGGTCGTTGTGGACATTAAGCAAGCTATTGCCCAGAGTTGCAGAGTGGGACCCATGATTAGAATAGGCCCTGAGGCGAGAATTTTCAGGTCCGAGGAAATTGAGCCAGAGACCCGCCAAGGCGAGAATTGAACCCTGGTCCCGGGCCACACCTCTGCATCAGGGTCTGCCGCTCTAACCATTGAGCCACACTTCTCCACGCTGATGCTAACGTCCAGGGAGAAGAACAAAGACATCTCCTCAGGCAGTGCTGTACTTGTAAATGTCTTTGAGCCTGATGCAAGGGAAGATCAAATGATTTTAATTCACAATTTATTATAATTTCGTCCAATGTCTGGATGCCTCTTGAACTTCAATTAGTCCAGGAAAGGGCCACTGATTCTAGTACTTTCATTTCCCCATATTGGAGCTTTAAGGTGTAAACGATGGGTAATCCCGAAAAGGCGATGTGCTCTTTGCCATGCTTGATATGTAGAGTGAAGCACGAGATGTGGAGGTGAAGTTTGAGGTTTATGGGAGCTGTATAAGAAGTTACGGCCATCGTCGCGTTCCAGTATTAGGTGTTCTGTTGTGACCCTTTGTAGAGGGTCTTCACACCCGGAAGAAGATAGGCCAATTGTGAAAGGTGTAAAGCTAAGGATTAGTGTTCTAATGATGGTAAACCTTGGCCACCATGTGAACAATGAGCAATTCATTTAGCAGCAGCTAGGCGAGGACACATAGTTCCCCAAACAAAGGCCAGTATATGGGAGCCTAAATGACAAAGTGTGACAAGAGGTACAATAATCGGAAGTAGTCCTAGTACTAAGTAAAGCGAGGTATAGTAACCATTCTTAACGCCTTTACTCTTCCTCACATAGAGAAACCCAAAAGCGACCATTTGGCAGAGTCATTTTGCATTTGCTCTATAAGAGAAGAAATTTTGTCCGAAATCATCCCTCCTAAACCGCGAATAATTAGAATTCCTAAATATTTTAATTGGGATGACTTCCAGCAAAAGGGAAATCAATCGATCGAAGCTTTTGTGGTACCCGAAGAGAGAGGGAGAGCTTCACTTTTGTCCCAATTCACCTTATAACCAGAAAGGGCTGAGAATCTATTAAGAATGTTGAATAGGGATGGTAAAGAATGAGAGAGATCCTTAAGTAATAAGAAGAAGATTATCAGCATATAGGTAAAGCTTTGATTCTCCTCCCATTATAGGTATACCTTGAATTTGCGATGTTTGTCGAATGAGTGAGGCGAGGGGTTACATCGCTAACTAGAATAAAAGAGAGGATAGGGGACAACCTTGGCGAGTACCTCAGCCGGGAGACCCCATTGTGGGTAGCTGTGCGCCTTATAAATGCTATTATAAATAAATTGGAAATGGATCAGAAAGAAAACCTCCGCATTGACTTGGGCTATAGGATTGTGCTATATAGTAAGCGGACCTTGGAAATAAACTGATCTCCCAGACCAAAGCTTTCCATGGCAGCAAAAAGATAGACCCATTCAATACGGTCAAACGCTTTCTCTGCATCTAGAGAAAGAGTTACAGCGTCTTCCGTAAGTTCCTTAGGAGCCGATAAAGTATGGGCTAGTGTACAGAGATGATTTCTAGGGGAGCGACCTGGGACAAAGCCAACCTGTGAATAATGTATAGGGGAAGGGATAACCTTGCAGGATCGTGATGCTAGAATGCTCGCCAGAATTTTAATATCGCTGTTTATTAAGGGAATGGGGCGGTAGCTACCACAAACTAATGGATGTTTGCCCAGCTTGGGGATAACCGCAATTAATGCCGTTAGAAATAGGACCAAGAGAGGATGTCTGGGAGCATCTACAATTGCTTGTATCAAACCCTCCCTTGGTACTATACCTGCTCCTGAAATCTGATGTCTTAAATATTCAATTGATTGCACAACAAAAATGCATTTAAGCTTATTTGCCACAATGCCATTCTGCTCCAGCCTTTCCAACACTTTAGACACATTAGAATCATGTTGAATTTTAGTTTTCCAAGCTACTAAGGTGTCATCCTGGTAAACAACAGTTTCCATAACACCTTGCAAAACCTTCTCCATAACTCGTTGAAAGACTGAAGCTGCACTAGCCAGGCCAAATGGCATTCTCCTAAATTGAAATGTTCCAATAGGAGATACAAAAGCTGTGATGTGTTTACAAGAGGGATCTAATTGCACTTGGTGATAAGTCAAGTCAAGTCAATAAATTTATATAGCGCGCTACATACCCAGAGGGTCTCAAGGCGCTTGAAGAAGGGTGGGGAATTACTTGTCAAATATCCACGTTTTAAGTTGCTTTCTGAATGCTAGGTGGTTCTGAGTAAGGCGAAGGTGAGTGGGAAGTGAGTTCCAGGTTCTAGCTGCTAGGTAGGAGAAGGATCTACCTCCCATGGTGGTTTTGTTGATGCGAGGTACAGTGGCAAGGGCTTGGTTGGAGGATCGTAGCTGGCGGGAGTGGGTGTAGAAGGACAGTCGTGTGTTGAGGCATTCGGGTCCGATTTCGTAGAGTGCTTTGTGTGCGTGGGTTAGGAGCCGGAAAGTAATTCTCTTATTGACGGGGAGCCAGTGGAGGTTTTTCAGGTGACCAGAGATGTGTTCTTTACGCGGGATGTCTAATATGAGCCTGGCTGAAGCGTTCTGGATGCGTTGGAGTTTTTTCTGGAGTTTTGCGGTGGTACCGGCGTAGAGGGTGTTTCCGTAGTCCAGTCGGCTAGTGACCAGAGCGTGGGTGACCGTTTTTCTAGATTCGGTGGGGATCCAACGAAATGTTTTTTTGAGCATGCGAAGAATGTTGAAGCAAGATGAAGAAACGGCGTTGACTTGTCTGTTCATCGAGAGTGAGGAATCCAGGATGACGCCTAGGTTCCGTGCGTGGTCCGTCGGGATGGGTGCTTTTCCAAGGGCCTCTGGCCACCAAGAGTCATCCCAGGCGGAGGGGGAAGTGCCTAGGATGAGGACTTCTGTTTTGTCTGAGTTCAGTTTCAGACGGCTGTGTTTCATCCAGTCAGCTATTTCTTTCATTCCTTCATGCAGGTTGGTTTTGGCAGTGTTAGGGTCTCTGGTGAGAGATAGGATCAGTTGAGTGTCATCGGCGTAGGAGATGATGTTGAGGTTGTGTTGGCGTGCAATGACCGCGAGGGGGCTCATGTATACGTTGAAGAGGGTGGGGCTGAGTGAAGAACCTTGTGGTACGCCGCAGATGACTTCAGTGGCCTCAGACTTGAATGGTGGGAGGCGGACTCTCTGAGTTCTTCCGGTGAGGAACGAGGTGATCCATTCCAGTGCTTTTCCTTGGATTCCGACGTTTCTGAGGCGTTGTAAAAGGGTGCTATGACAGACCGTGTCGAAGGCTGCGGGGAGGTCGAGGAGGATGAGGGCGACTGTGTCTCCATTGTCCAGTAGAGTTCGAATGTCGTCAGTTGCTGCTATGAGGGCGGTTTCAGTGCTGTGCTTGGCTCGGAAGCCGGATTGTGAGGAGTCGAGGGATTTGTTAGTTTCGAGGAATGCGGCGAGCTGGTTGTTGACCGCTTTCTCGATGACTTTGGCCGGGAATGGAAGGAGTGAGATAGGGCGGTAGTTTTTGAGTTCGGTGGGGTCAGCTGTGGGTTTCTTCAGGAGGGCGCTGAGTTCTGCGTGTTTCCAGCTTTCCGGGAAGGTTGCGGAGTTAGGGAGCAGTTGATGACGTCTCGGTGGTGCGGTGCTATAATGGAGTCTGCTTTGTTGAAGATGTGGTGAGGGCATGGGTCTGTGGGGGATCCTGAGTGGATAGAGTTCATCAGACGGATGGTGTCCTCAGTGGAGATTGGCTTCCAGTCATTGAGGATGTTCAGGGGGGGTGGGGGTCCTGCAGGGGGTTGGGTGGGTTGGTCTTCGGGTCAGTTGTCGAAGCTGTTGTGGATGTCTGCAATTTTGTTGTGGAAGAATGAGGCTAGGGAGTCGCAGAGGGCTTGAGAGGGGGTGATGTCGTTGGAGTTGGTTGAGGGGTTGGTAAATTCCTTGACGATGTTGAATAGTTCCTTGCTGTTGTGGGCGTTGTTATCTAGTCGGTTCTTGAAAGCGGCTTTCTTGGCATTCTGGATCAGTTGGTGGTGTATGCGGGTGGCGTTTTTGAAGGCATCCTTGGTGCTGGTGGTTGGGTCTTTTTTCCAGGCCTTCTCAAGAGAGCGACAGAGTTTCTTGGATTTCTTAAGATCATCGTTGAACCAGGAGGCCTTCTTGCTGCCTAGTTTGAATTGTCGTTTTTTCAGTGGTGCTAGGATGTTGGCGCTGTTGGATAACCATTGGGTGAGGTTGGTGGCTGCTTGGTCGGGGTTTGAGGAGTGGGCTGGGGGGTTTAGAAGAAGCGATGAGGAAATCTGGTCGATGGTGATTTTGTTCCAGTTTCTTTGCAGAGTGGGTTGGGGGTGGTTGTTGGATGTGAGCTTGTTGTAGGTTAAGTGAACGCAGCTGTGGTCAGTCCAAAGGAGAGCTGTGGTGTGGCTGAAGGAGACATGTTTGCTGGAGGTGAAGATAGGGTCGAGTGTGTGACCTGCGATGTGGGTGGGGGTAGTGACAAGTTGTTTAAGTCCTAGGTTGGCGAGGTTGTCTAGAAGGGTGGTGGTGTTGCGGTCGTTGTTCTTTTCAAGGTGAAAGTTGAGGTCTCCCAGAAGGATGTAATCCTTGGAGGGGAGCGCGTGTGGAGTGATGAAGTCCGTAATGTCTTCACTAAATTGTGCGCGGGGTCCTGGTGGCCTGTAAAGGAGGGTGCCACTGAGTGTGGTCTTGGGGTCGATGTGGATCTGGAAGTGAAGATGTTCAGAGTTGGCGAGATTGACGTCTGAGCTGGTTGAGATACGGAGGGATTTTTTATGGACGATAGCGATGCCTCCTCCTGTGTGGCCTGTACGGTCCTTGCGAATGATCTTATAGTCTTCCAGAATGGCAATGGTGATGTCTGGGGCTGATGCGGCGTTCATCCATGTTTCTGTTAGGAAGGCGACGTCCGGAGAGATGGTGTCTAGTAGATTCCAGAGGTCAATGGCGTGCCTGTGGACCGAGCGGGTGTTGAGCAGGATGCATTGTAGGTGGTTAGGGTTTGATATCTGTTGTGTGATCGTAGATGAGGAGTTGTTCTTGGTGCCGTCGAACTTGCAGGAGTTGCAAGAGAAGGGTCCATGGGTGTGTCCAGGAGCGGCTTGGACGCAGTTGGGGGAACGGCCGGGGTTAAGGGCTAGGAGGGTGGTGGCATCGTAAGTAATGCGGGAGGGGTTGGCATTACGAGGACTAGGGGGAATGGCGCTGGGCGCGGTCCAGGCGCGGACGGGCGTAGACGGGCTTACCTTTGGCGCACCTTCGGCGAGGCCGTAGCGCGTGGACGCTGCGCGTTGGAGCATCTGGCATTTAAAGGATAGTGGAGGGGCGGAGCGTGGGAGGGGGAGCAGGGAGGCGTGGGCGTAGGGGGAGGGACGGGCTGCAGGCACAACAAAATGGTGTCCAAACAACAACAAGAAGGAAGGACAGCACTACGCTATGGGCGCAATCAGGCAATCAGGGGGCAGTGCGGGAAGAGCGGACTAGCGGTGGAATACAGGAAAAATATTAAAACTTTCAATCACCACACAAAGCGATGCGGAGCACTACGCCACCGATCGGGAGAGGAGAGGAGCAGCGCTACGCACGCAGCCACAATCTAGATTAAATATGCAAAGCAAGCAGGGCGGAATGCTAAAGCAATTCAAAAGAGAAATAATGCAATGAGAAGCAGCGTTACGAGGGCGGAATGCTAAAGCAATTCAAAAGAGAAATAATGCAATGAGAAGCAGCGTTACGATACCACAGCTGGAGCGACCGCTTTCAAAGGAGTCAAGCAAGTCACAGCTAAATCAAGCCGAAGCTAAATCAATTTTTGAAAAATATCTAGACCCCTCAAACTTAGAAAGAATGTCGTCTATGCGAGGTAAAGGATGGGAATCTATCCAAATTTCACTATTGACACTGCGAAGATCAATACAGACTCTCAAGCTACCATTGGGTTTGCGTCTGACAACCAAGGGAGATAACCAAAGAGAAGACTCAATGGGTTCAATTGCTCCAGATTCACACATTTTCCTGAGCTCATTAGCCAAATCATCCCTGACTCTATGAGGTACCGTCCGTAACTTATGTTTGATAGGGATTGCACCTTCTTTTAACCTTATTAAATGTTTAAAACCTGAAATGCATCCTAAATCATCCCCAAATACCTTTGGGAACTTATCAAACCATGAACTACAAGAATCCTCTAACTCACCATCTTCAACCACAGAAACTTGATCTTTCGTGCCAGGTCTAAGTTGCATTTTGAATAGGCCTTGATGGTACCAACCAAGAATATTGAGTCATTTTTTAGCTACATAGACTTTGCCTTCAATAGTTCTTTGTCTAAAGACCAACGTAGCTTCAAAAATCCTGACAATTCTATTCGCCTACCCTCATATGAGAGTGGTCTCCTGTCAGGTGGGTAAAGTGACCTTTCATTCTATGTCTTTTCAAATAACTCATCAGCCCACACAACCACAAATGATGGGTCAGATGTTATTTATTAACCATTAGTCACAAGAGCTCCCAGGAACTGACAAAACAGGAATCCTAGGACAGTATTCAAAGCACAACATTCTGTATCCATAAGGATGGACATGACATGGTAATGTTCTGATATAACATAGACCTAGAAGACAGAAACTAGATTACTACAGTATCCTCATCAAAGTCATAAGCATTAGAATATTCCCGCCCATACGCGGGACCCCGGAAACACTATATTATATGTGCCCCACATATATATATACTCATATATATATATATATAAATACATATATATATAAAAACATGCAATAGCAGCCAAATAACATCAGAGCTGAAATATGCTGTGAAGAATTTCCACCATACATGAATAAGCATTAGAAACATGAGAAACAACACCAAAGATTGTTTAGAAACTGTTTTAATGTTCAGAAAGCAGTAGAAATTCTCATAACTCACTGAAAGCATAGAAAGCTCCCAGGCTGCATTGCAATCACACAGTCTAAAAGACTGAAAAGCTAACCTGTAGCTGTGTACAAAAAACTGACACCGTGCTATTAAGGCACCCCTGACCCCCTATATCCCATCATGCCTCAGGGGTGACAGTTAGGTCAGTTGTTCTTTTCGGAGACTGAAAACAAACCCAGTAACAAATAGGTTAACAATATCTCCTTATTAAAGAGTATCCTTTGCCCGGGGAGGCGGGAGGGTTGCTTATGACTTTGATGAGGATACCCCTGGTAGAGAACTAGGATTACAGGTAAGTAACTAATCCTTCTCTTCCAGGGGATCCTCATCAATAGTCATAAGCATTAGAATAGAATAGCGAGCCTCTCCTCTTCCCTGCGGGCAAAGGAATGATAAGACAGTAATCTCATCAACAAGTCTGAGTAGGCTATAGACTACCCAAACCGATTCCTCAAGGAGACTTGCCCTACTTGAGTATCGGCCCTGGAATCAGATTCGAGACAGTAATACCTCGTAAAGGTATGAACCGATTTCCAGGTTGCAGCCTTGCATATTTCTGACATTGGAATGTCATGCAAGAAAGCTACTGTAGCGGCTTTCCCTCTAGTGGAATGTGCTTTGGGTGACACCAACAAATGCTTGCCTGCAAGCTGATAGGCCAATTTAATGCAAGAGACAATCCATCTGGAGATGGACCTCTTGGCCGCTGCAAACCTGTCATTGAACCATAGTTCACAAACAGTTGATTCATTTTCCTAATCCCTTTAGTCCTTTCCAAATAGAACTTGAGCACTCTCTTAAGATCTAAGGAGTGAAGTGACTGCTCGGCTGGGGTCGTAGGATTTGGAAAAAACGAAGGGAGGGAAATTGACTGATTTATATGAAAATCAGAAATGACTTTAGGCAAGAAAGATGGATGAGCCCTTAGGACTACTCTATTGTGGTCGAAAACAGTATATGGTTCCTTCGCACAGAGCGCTTGTATCTCGCTTACTCTGCGCGCCTTCCAAGAGAGATGTTGCATGGAGGCCTTGTGAATGGGCTCGAAAGGAGGTGACATTAAACTGGATAGAACCAGGTTCAATTCCCATGGAGGAGAAGGGTTTCGCACAGGGGGATACACTTTTTTCAACCCCTGGAGGAAGTCCTTAACCACTGGAACCTGAAAGAAAGAAATCTGATCAGGTGATTTTCTGTATGCTACTATGGCTGACAAATGCACTCTAATAGAAGTATATTTCAAACCAGCAGTTGCCAGGGAAAGGAGGTATGGCAAGATGACCTCCTCTGCCCTTTAGTCGGATCTAAGTGATGATCCCTACACCATATGTAGAACCTTTTCCACTTGAACGCATAGGACGCTCTCGTGGAAGGCCTCTTAGCTTCCTTTAAAATGTTCATGCATTCGGCAGGCAAGTTCAAATGTCCATATTGCAGGACCTCAGAAGCCATGCTGTCAGGTTCAGTGATGGGAGGTTGGGATGCATTATCCTCCCTTTCATCTTGCTCAACAGGTCCGGCCTGCAAGGAAGTCGTCTGTGTGGACACACAGATAGATGTAGAAGGTCCGGGTACCACCACTGCCGTGGCCAATCCGGAGCTATGAGGATCATTTCCATGTTCGACCTGAGGAGCTTGGACACTACCTTCGGAATCAGAGCCAGTGGAGGGAACTCGTAAGCGAATGTTCCCGACCAATCCTTCAGGAGAGCATTCCCCTGCGTTCCTGGCCGGTGGAACCTGGACGCGAAGGCGTGGCATTTGGCGTTTTCGTCGTCTGCAAACAAGTCTTTGGTTGGACGACCCCAGCAACGAAAAAGCTCTTCTACCACTTCGTCGTTTAGCACCCAGTCTGGCTGATCTTCGAAGTGCCTGCTGAGTGCGTCTGCTTTTACGTTCAACTCACCTGAAAGGTGCACTGCCACTACTGTGAGACCTCGAGAGAGAAGCCAATGCCAGATTGTCTGAGCCTCTCGAGAGAGTGGGCGAGATCGTGTGGCTCCTTGTTTGTTCAGATAGAACATGGTGGTTGTATTGTCCGTCTGAACTAGGACTGAGTTGGACTCTATCGCTGGAAAGAAAGCTTTGAGAGCCAGGAATACCGCTCTGAGTTCCAGCATGTTGATGTGGTATGTCTGCTCCTGCGCAGACCACTGGCCTTGAATTTGAAGCGGACCCATGTGCGCTCCCCAGCCTTGCAGAGAGGCATCCGTCACTATAGACTGGGACGGAAGAGGTTGGTGAAACGGTACTCCCACCAGCACATTCCTTCTCCGAGTCCACCATTTGATGGCATCCTTCGTCGCTTGGCAAAGAGTGATACGATCTTCCCAACGCCCTGTCGCTTGGTCCCACTGGTCCTCTAGAGCCTGCTGCAGAGGACGCATTCTCAGCCTGGCGTTTGGGATGAGAAAAATGCAGGATGCCATGGAACCCAGCAGGGATGCTACTTGTCGGGCTGTTGGAAGCCGAGGCTCTAGCAGAATCCCACATTTCTGACTCATGGAAAAAAGTCTCTCCTCCGAAGGAAACGCTTTTCCAATCTTGTGTCCAGAACGGAGCAAAGGTAGTGGATGGACTGTGTAGGCCGCTGTACTGACTTCTCCAGGTTCACATGGAGGCCGAGTCTGTGCAACCGGTGCAGGCAAAGTTGTAGATCGTGCGTTACCTGTACCGGAGATGGGCCTTTTAGGAGCCAGTCGTCCAGGTATGGGTAGATGAAGAGTCCCTTTTTGTGAAGGAAAGCCGCCATCACTGCCATGCATTTGGTGAAGACTCGTGGTGCGGACTTGAGACCGAAGGGTAGAACCTTGTACTGGTAGTGTTTGTTCCCTACGACAAACCTCAAGTACTTGCGATGTTGTTGAGCAATTGGGATATGAAAGTACGCATCTTGCAGATCCACCGAACACATCCACTCTCCGGCTTGAAGATGTGGGCATATTTGGAGAAGCGCTAACATGCGGAACTTTTCTTTGACGATGACTTTGTTTAATAGACGCAGATCGAGTATTGGTCTGAACTTGTCCTCCTGATCTTTTTTGGGGACAAGAAAGTATCTGGAGTAGACCCCCTTTCCTCTTTGAGAGGGAGGAACTTCCTCTATAGCTCTTTTTTGTAGTAGAACTTTCACCTCTCTTCGGAGCAAGTTAGCTGGTGAGGGCAAGAGTTCTTTGGAGGAATGCTCTTCGGAGGCGCACGGAAACGTAGCCTGTATCCATTGCGCAGTATATTCAGCACCCACTGATACTTTGTGATGCTGACCCACTCTGCCAGGTGTTGTGAAGCACTTCCTCCCACTGGAGTGGGCAACAGCGCCAGAGGAAGCCACTGCTCAGGCCTTTCCTCCTCTTGTGGTGTTAGAGGACTGTTGGTGACCTCCTCTACCTCTGTTGGCTTTGCCTCGAAACTGGGATTTACCCTGGTTCTTACTTTGGGACCACTGAGGGGTTTGAACCCTCTGTTGAGCCCCTCTCCCCCTGTTGGTCTTGAAGCGGCGTCTGAATTCTTTTTTCTTTTCCAAACCCACCGCTTTCACTGTATCTAGTTCCGTCTTCATACGGGTCATCTCTTAGTCAGCATGTTCCCCGAAGAGAGAGGAACCCGAAAAGGGAAGATTAAGGATGCGATGCTGAGCATCCGGCTTCAGACCTGTAAGGCGCAACCAAGCCGACCTCCTGGCACAATTCCCATGTGAGTAGGAATGCGCCGCAAGCACTGCACCATCCGCAGCTGTGCTTATCCTCTGATTCGCCACCAGACATCCTTCTGTCACAGTCTCTCCAAAATCCTGCTGGTCTTCCTTTGGCAGTTTGGATTTGAACCTTTCTATGGAGTCCCATAAGGCTCTGTCGTATCGACCCAGAAGTGCAGCCGCACTGGAAACCTTCAGAGTGGAGGTAGCTGAATTGCAAACCTTGCGACCCCAGGAGTCCTGAGATTTGCTGTCCTTGTCTGGTGGGACTGAAGAGAAACCGGCAACTGCATGCGTCTTCCTCGCTGCTGCCACTATTACAGAGTCTGCTGGAGGGTGAGATTTTACCAAAACCGGGTCAGAAGAGGCCGGTTTGTATTTCTTCTGAATGCGGGCTGGCACCGCTCTGATAGCCGCTGGAGTTAGGAAAACCTCTTTGACAGGACCCATAATCCCCGGGACTAAAGGCAGCAGTGGACGAGAGATAGCTTTTTTGTGTAAAGTCTCAAAAATTACTGTTGTTGTAACCTGAGGGACAGACATTTCAATGCTCAGCTTTTGAGCTCCTCTTTGCAGGACATCCAGATAAGTGCCAATGTCATCCACTGGGGAGGATCTGCACGTAGTACTGTCCGTCAACGTAGGGGAGTAATCCCTTTTGGAAGACCTGGTAGAAGAGGTAGATAAAGTAGACGGAGTTCGTCGACGCCTACGGTGAGCACTGTGCCTCCTCTCTAGTGGTCTTTTTGAACACTCATCCCTTCTAGGAGAACGAGATCTGACCTGATCTTCTGAACGAGGCCTGACCGGCTTTTCTCTTCTGGGAGATCGGGATCTTCTGGGAAATCTGGTTGGTGTTCTCACAGGTGATTTGTGCCTGGGAGGACTACGCTTGTCCATCTCCTCTACCAGACTCTGAAGAGGAGACCTGTGTTGTGGGCTGACATATTCTTGCATACGTTTGGCAGCCCCAGAATCTTGCCAATGGCCCAAAGACTTGTACCATCTAGGTGACAGTCTGACTTGCTCAGCCGAAGGATATGGCTGACGCACAGGAGATCTGCGCACAGGACTTCTGGACCTTGAAGATGCAGTTGAGGAGCCAGACGACCGTGAAGTGGAATGACGAGAAACTGACTCCGTCACCATGATCACATAGTTTCTTTCTGAATGTCTCGACGTCGAGCGTTCTTCTCTCGCCGCCAAACGCCTTTGGGGGGTCGGCGGGTCAAACAATCTCGACTTCGAATGCCTCGACGGCAATCGATGTGAGGATCTATGGTCTCTCGACGTCGAGCAGCGATGACCAGCCGTCGACGGAGTCCTCTGACTCGACGCCGAACGGCGATGACCAGCCGTCGACGGAGTCCTCTGTCTCGACATCGAATGGCGATGGCCGGCCGTCGACGGAGCCCTCTCTCTCTCCCCGTCGAACGACGATGTCCAGTCGTCGACGGAGCCCTCTCTCTCGATGTCGAACGACGATGTCCAGTCGTCGACGGAGCTCTCTGTCTCGACGCCAAACGGCGATGACCAGCCGTCGACGGAGTCCTCTGTCTCGACGTCGAACGGCGATGCCCGGCCGTCGACGGAGCCCTCTCTCTCGACGTCAAACGACGATGTCTAGTCGTCGACGGAGCCCTCTCTCTCGACTTCGAACGACGATGTCCAGTCGTCGACAGAGTTCTCTGTCTCGACGTCGAACGGCGATGACCAGCCGTTGACAGAGCCTTCTGCCTCGATGTCGAGTGCCTGTGAGACAATGGCGGAGGGGTATTGGACACCCTCGACACCGAGCGTCGACGAGACACTGACGGAGACTGCGTCCTCGATGCCGATCGACGTGTTACTGTCGATGGCGGAGGGGTCTTGGCCCTCGACGCCGAACGCCGCTTCTTAGACGACAGCGGAGGTGTCACACTTCTCGATGCCGGTCGTCGCCTGGTTGACGACGGCGGAGGGGCCTTAGATCTCAACGCTGCCCGTCGCCCGGTTGACGGGGGCGGAGTCACATCTCTCAACGCCGATCGGCGCCCGGTTGACGACGGCGGAGGGGATCTCGACGACGGAATTGGATCCTTCGACGTCGTCGACGTACCTGTTCTTCTTTTCGACGGCGAGCCCGCCGTCGACTGCATTTTTGAAGCCAAACGATCCACCGGTGGTTCTTTCCTCAGCGCCAAGCCTGACGCTGAAGTTGAAGGGATGGAAGACCTGTCTTTTGAAGATGTTTTAGTCTTCTTGGAACCCTTCTTCCCCGGAGACCTTCCTCTGGATGACCTATGAGCCAGGCCATAGATGCGAATTCTCTCCCTGTCTTTGAGAGTTCTTCCTGACAGGTGCTCGCAGTGAGGACAGGTGCCTGGATCATGTTCTTCAGGCAGACACAGGATACAAACATCGTGGTTGACTGATTTTGCTTTCTTGTTGCCACAAGAAGGACACTTATCAAAAAGTGAAGGCATTTTCAGTTGAAAATGCCCACTAAACTGACTTAAAAAGGAAATTCCTTACTTGACTAGTTGAAAAATGTCAAGGTAAGTGAAAAAGTTGTTCAAAGTGAAGTAATTTTCTGTCAGAAAACAGAAATTAGTGGAGCTGTGTAACCAGGATCCTTCCTGAAGGAGCCGGAAAGAACAAATTGACCTAACTGTCACCCCTGAGGCATGATGGGATACAGGGGGTCAGGGGTGCCTTAAAGGCACGGTGTCAGTTTTTTGTATACAGCTACAGGTTAGCTTTTCAGTCTTTTTAGACTGTGTGATTGCAATGCAGCCTGGGAGCTTTCTATGCTTTCAGTGAGTTATGAGAATTTCTACTGCTTTCTGAGCATTAAAACAGTTTCTAAACAATCTTTGGTGTTGTTTCTCATGTTTCTAATTCTTATAATTCATGTATGGTGGAAATTCTTCACAGCATATTTCAGCTCTGATGTTATTTGGCTGCTATTGCATGTTTTTATATATATATATGTATTTATATATATATATGAGTATATATATATGTGGGGCACATATAATATAGTGTTTCCGGGGTCCCGCGCATGGGCGGGAATATTCTAATGCTTATGACTATTGACGAGGATCCCCTGGAAGAGAAATGATTAAGTGCCATTTTGGCTAACTCTCGGCTCTTGCAGTTGGATACGGTGGGACAAGAAGTATATAAATGAGTGAGAGAAATAATTTGAGCCTCAAGTTCAGTACTATGCAAAGATGCTGCCTTCATCTCTCATTAGTTGTCCCCAAATAGTTGCTTTTGCAGCCGCCCTGACAGTTCTACAAGTGGTATTAGATGAATTGTTATTAGTTAAGTATTCAAAGAGATGAGAACGCAATTGGATTTTACCCTGGAGCGAGCAGTATCTTTGAATGTTCATACGCCATGATTTTTTACCAGGCGAGTAAAACTGGAGAGTGATCAGAAATAGCGGCTTCTAGAATGCAGGATTCATAAGTGATAGCAACTACTGATTGGGAAATAAGAAAATTATCTATCCTAGATTGTGTACCATGAGCAGAAGAAAGAAAGGTATATTCTTGGTCTAAGGGATGACCAAGGCGCCAGTGATCTATTAAACCATGGTCTGACGTTCTATCGCCCAGTAAAGCTCTATCACCAACATTGCATTTGTCTAAGGGTCCTGTTCTAGCTAAAATCGCATCATGAGCCAAGTTCCAGTCACCACCGATGACTTAGCTAGATGCTCCAATCTCCACTATGAGACGATTTAGATTGAGAAAATAAGAGCGTTTAACACCTGTGGGGCGTATATTGAGCCAACGCAAAACATATTTTCACCGATTTTTAACTTAGCAAAGGCTTATCTATCCTCCGGATCAAGCCTGGTTTCGATAGTTGTAACGGGCAGAGGTTTATGTAAAAGGGTGGCCACACCAAATTTCTGTGGTTGATTCTTCTCAAGCGAGGATTGTACTGTCAATCCACAATGGATAATTTTCCCCCAACAAGTCCCACTGTAATTTAGATGAATCTAGAGCATCTAAATGAGTCTCTTGTAGAAGAGCAATATCAGTTATTTTCTTTTCTTAGATAAGAGAGTACTTTTTTGCGTTTCATAAAGTGTGTGAGGCCATTAACGTTCCATTAAATTATGCACAACTGGTGCGAAGAAGCGGATATATTCGCTGCCATATGTGTGTTGGAGTGCAAAGGGTTAGGTAGAGAAGGGGATAGTGGTTAAACAAATATTAGATGGATATCACAACAATAAGGAAAAAGAAAATAGATTGTGTAAATGGGGGGAGAGATTTAAGAAAAGAGAAGGGAGGATAAGAAAGAAAATAAATACATTCCGGTTAAGGAGAGAGGGGAAGGAGAAGAAGTATGAAGGATTTACTTATATGTTATATATAGAAGTAAATAAAAAGGAAGAATTGCAAAGTCCAGGGAGAACTTATGAAAATACAAGGGAAGAAATGGTATATGTGCTGTGTAGGGAAAACGCAGCACCCGGGGAATGGGACTGTTTACTGCGGGTCTCAACTTTCAGGCTACTCGCGTCGGAGGAGTCCCATCAAGCGACCGAGTTTTTAGCAAAGGGCGTGTTTAAGCGATAATAATAGTTTTCAAATATTAGTATAGAGTTCGGAATTATAGATGAAGGAGTAGCGGGTGGAAATTTATGTATTAAAAGCATAGTGTAAGAGAAAATGAGGGAGTTAAAAGGAGAGGAAAGGAAGTAAGACATTTGTAAGAAGAAAATGGTCAATATAATATGAAAAGATCTAGTACATGGTATAATCAGGTAAACTGTGGATAACATATTAATTGTTATAGTCCCGTATTAAATATTAATATAGTGGCGCTAATAATTGAAAATGAGTTCATGTAACAAAAGGACGATTATTCATTTAGATTTAAATTATTCTGATACCTATAATAGAAGTTTTTTAACAATAGTTGATGTGAAAGGAAGAATAATAGTAAACCGACTATGGAAGGAACTGCAAGAATAGAGAGATATTAGTGCATCGCATAGAAGTCACAATAACACAGACTTTACATATAATAGCAATAGTAATAAATAAAATGAAGTGTTTCCTAAGTATTATAACAATTTGGGGTTAGGATATATGATGTACCAGAATAGTATAAATAGATATCAGCTAATCTAAATATCAAACAGTTGAATATTAAATATTAAAACAGCTAATTAAAATCTTATCTATAGAGTAAATGAGAGAGGAGGAGAAGAGAAAGATATATGAGAATAGTTTAAAATAAGAGCATAGTACATATCAAGGAAATGATGTAAGAGAAGAAATAAAAGATGAAAACCTTTGTATTAGCAATGTATAACACACTAGCAGCCCGCCCGGCGTTGTCTGGGGGCAATAAGGCTTCATGGCCAACCGCCCACCCAGGCCCCCGCCCGCCCCGACATTGCCCCGACCCCCTCCCGCCCCGCCTTTCCTGAGCCGCCAAGACACCTATTAGCTACACGGACCAGATGGAAGTAGGGCCAACCGCCCGACCCCCTCCCGCCCCGCCTCGCCTTTGCCTTTGCCTTTGCCTTACCTGAGCCGCCGCTAATGCTGTTTTTTTTGTTGTATTCAGGGAAGGACACGGAGCAGATGGAAGCAGGGCCAACCCCCCCGTCCCCTCCCGCCCCGACCCCCTCCCGCCCGCCTCGCCTTTGCCTTACCTGAGCCGCCGCTCCTCCCTGCGCTCCTCACTTCACCGCCGCTCCTCCTCGTCATCACGCACGTCGCGGCAGGCGCAACGTCGCGGCCGGCGCTACTTTCAGGGGACTACTTTTTTTTTTAGTTACATTTTTAAATTTACGTTTAATTTTTATTTTTTATAGCCTATGTCCATCTGCACACCCTGGCAATTTTAATGATGTATCGGGTGTGTGGATTGGCGCTGTGGTTCCCGAGTTTACCTGGCTCAGAGGTTTGTCTTCTCTTCGTTATAAAACCAATGGACATATTCGATGTAAGATAGAATTTAAAATATGAGAAATCCTATTATACAGATTTTGTAAGATTATGTATTATCACTGGTTCACGCTTAGGAATAAGTAGAGGGGAGAGAAGAATAAACAGATCAAGTAATTACAGTAATATATAATAAATACGTATACCAGATATACAAGCAGTCAAACTCATCTGATCGTCTTCTCCAGTGATCATCAACAGAATGAGCTCCCATCTGTGGATTAGTGTAGAAAAATCAGTCAGTCAGTCGTGGTTCAAAACACCTCCTCCTCAAATGAAGAAGATTTAGGAGGAGAGCGTGATTTATCCCTGTCTCTTTCCTGGGTGAGGGTAGCTACAGCTTGAAGGGCTCGCACTCTATCTCCCAGGAAACATATGAGTCGATCCATGTCTCGTCCTCTACTCTGGGAACGGCTTGGATTACGTCGATTTTCACCAGAAGATATTGTGGATTTCAATGATAGAAGTTGTGATGTGTCTTCTGGTAGGGATCCCGCACACTCCATATTTTGAGAAGAGAGGTTGTTTAGAAAGTGACAAAGGTCAGTCATCTGGTTCATAAAACTCTTTGGGAATCCTATCTTTAGTGATTCGTAAGCTCGCAGGCACGAAAAGGCCACATTTAATATCAAGCTGACGGAGTCTGAGAGAAAAGCTTTGCGACAGTCATTAGTTTCTTTTGAAAAATCTGCAGCCATTTTGGTTTCATGACCTTGAAAAATAAATGAGCCTTGAGTACGAGCTGCTATGATTAATTGACGTGCCTGTTCATGCTGTAAGAAGCAGGCGGTAAGCGTACGTAGTCGTATATTTTTTCCTGCATTGGGTGGACCAATACAATGTACTCTGTATCTCTAATGATGGTTCAAAAGTTAGACCTGTAAGTCTTGGAAGGATTTCTTTTAGGAAGGCTTTGGCATTCAACCCTTCTATTTTTTCCGGGAAGCCAAAAAAGCGAACATTATTGAGACAATTTCTGTCTTCCAGGTCTACAATTCTACTCCTGAGGAAGAGAGGTTCTTGGTTGCGTTCTGGTATAGTATCAAGTCTGGTCTCCAGTATTTTCATTTGTGCAGATAAACCGTCCATTCAACCTTGAAATCCAGCAATATTCATGCAAATAGATTTGGTTTTGGTCGTAAGAGTAGATATGGAAGTTTCCATGCCCTCCAGTCTACGGACAACAGCAGATATTTCTTGGAGTATATGCTCAATAGTGGAGTCCGATTATGATGATATCGAAGGATTAGGATGATTTGATGTCAAGGTACTGGCACCTTTTACATCCGATGTAGGACAACCTTGGCTTAGAGTTTCTGAGAAAAGGAACTGTTTTGCGGGTTTCCCATTCGTTTTACCGGAGGGCATCTTTGATTTTTTAGTGGCAGTCTTTTGATATAGAACTGTGAATGCCCTTTTTTCCATTTAAAAATACTTCACTCAAGAGTTAGTTCAAAAGAGTAGTTATTGGAAAGCAGTAAATAATGGCTAATTTTATGCTTCAGAAAATAAGTTCAAGTCTATACTTCTGTGTCAGGTTTATATTTTAGGTAACACTGGTGAGATCTTCTTATTCATCTAATATATTTATCATGTAAAGTCAATCCAAACCTAGACATAATAATAAAGAAGTAAACGTGCAGGGTAGGGAGTGATCTGTAAATTACTAGTATAGTAATTAGAAAATCTCAGTTCAGAATGTAGCAAAGTGTAATTTTCAGAGATCTTAGTTAGTTATAAACTGTATATATAGGAGATAATTTGCCGTTATGAATCTCAGTATTTATATTGAGTCAGGAGCAGCATACTGTAATACAGATCTTTACTTCAGATAATTTTGTAGTATTGTTCAATAGTTAAATAAAAATATCCATATGAGGCAGTACACAATTATCTAAATTGAATATGTTATCTCCTGTTCTACAGCGTAGTAAATTAATAGTTCTAATATGCCAGCGCCTATTCAATTATTTATTTATTTATTTATTTTATGTAGCTTGTAAAGCGCACAGCTACCCCCGGAGGGGTGTCCCGGCGCTGGAACCTGAGTCTCAGAGGAAAGGAGGGGAACAGACAGGGGATGTGACACGAAGATCAGAGTCTGGAAAAGAGCCAGGTCTTGAGTCTGGCCCGGAAGGCAGATTCAGAGGAGCAGAATCTGAGATCAACTGGCAGGGAGTTCCAGAGTTTAGCAGCAATGACGCTGAATCCTCTGCCACCCATTCTGGAAAGTCTGAAGCGGGGAGAGATCAGGAGGCAAAGGTCATTGGATCTTAAAGATCTGGTGGATCTGGATATTAGAACTCGTTTTTTTAGGTAGTTAGGTCCGCGATCGTTGATGGCTCGATGAGTCAGAGTGAGGATCTTAAACTGAATTCGGCTAGCCACCGGAAGCCAGTGCAGTTCCCTACGATATGCGGCAACTGACTGACGATAGGAAATGTTGCCAATCAGCCTCGCTGCCGCATTCTGGACAATCTGAAGCCGATCAGTCAGGTAATGGGGAGCTCCGGCATAGAGACTATTAGCATAGTCCAGATGGGACGTAATGAGGGCGTGGGTGACTGTCCGGCGGGAATCCAAAGGGAGATAGGGAAGGATTTTCCGGATCATGCGTAGTTTTAGGAAGCAAGCCGATGTCACTTTTTGAATCTGGGTTTGACAGGAAAGAGAGTCATTGAAATGAAAGCCCAGGTTGCGGGCCGAATGGACCGGAGAAGGGGCGGGATCCAATGCTGTAGGCCACCACCAGGAGGAGGGGATAGAGTTTTTCTGGTTAAAAAACAGCACCTCTGTTTTGTCAGCGTTGAGTCGTAGATGGTTTTCCGACATCCAATCACTGATGTTGTTGAGACACCGGCGGAAGCTGGAGAACGCGGAGTCAGAGTGGCCCCTAAAGGAGAACACTAGCTGAGTGTCATCAGCATAAGAGACCACCCTGACTCCATAGGACTCCACCACGCCCGCCAGAGGGGCAAGATATATGTTAAAAAACAGAGGGCTGAGGGCAGAGCCCTGTGGCACACCGCAAGATAGGGGTTTTTTCTCCGATCTGAAGGGCCGTAACAGCACCCTTTGACTTCTTCCAGAAAGGAAGGACTCGATCCACCTGATGGCAGTGCCGCCAATGCCCATCTGCCATAGTCGGTCCAGGAGGATGGAGTGGGATACCGTATCGAATGCCGCGGACAGGTCGAGGAGGACCAGCATGGCCTCCTCGCCTCTGTCCACGCACTCTCGAATGGTCTCCGAGACCTCCAGCAGAGCCGTCTCCGTGCTGTATCCTGCCCGAAACCCAGATTGCGAGTCGTGCAGTAGTTGGTTGTTCTCCAGGTATTCCGTGAGCTGCAGCTGCACGGCTTTTTCCAGGACCTTAGCCGGTTTGGGGAGGAGGGATATAGGGCGGTAGTTGGAGAATACAGTGGGATCGGCGTCTGCCTTTTTTAGAATTGGGATCACCAAGGCTTCCTTCCAGGTGGTAGGGAAGAAGCCATGGTGCAGAGAGGCATTCCAGATGGAGAGGAATGGGTCGGCTAGCAGAGGAGCCAATTCCCCCATAGTTTTGGCCGGAACGGGGTCAGTGGGTGCGCCAGACTTGCAGAGAGTGAGTAGTCTAAGAGCATCCTCCTGGACAAGTTTATTGAAAGCATGAAGGGACGGGGAGTTAGGGGGATCGGTAGACTGAGTCCGAGGCATTGGCTCTTTAGGGAAGGAGACGCAGAGTTTATCGATCTTTTCAAGGAAAAAGTCCGATAGTCCTTCACAAAGTTTCTGGCTAGCTGAGACCTGAGTGGTCCTAGCCGGAGGGGTGATGAAGTTTTTAACGATGGAGAAAAGAGTTTTTGAAGAATTTTTGGCCTTGGCAATTTGGAGCGAGAAATGGTCTTTCATGGCAGTTTTTTTAAGTTTGAGAAATTTTTTCAAGGCCTCCTTGTAGGCGAGCTTGGCTTCAGGATCATAATTTTTCCTCCACTTCCTTTCGAGAGCTTTGCAGCTACTTTTTTCCTCGCGGAGGGAGGTTGAGAACCAGGGAGCGGAGGGACGGGATCTAGAGGAAGTAATGAGTTTCTGGGGGGCGATGTGGTCAATAGCATTGATAAGGGCGGAGTTGAGCCTGGTGATATTAGAATCGATATCCGGGGATAGAAAGTCTGACTGGAAATGGAATATCGGGTCAAGGGAAGCGCAAGTGACTTTGTGCCACTTCCTACCCAGCTCTTTCCTGGGCACAGGGGGGATATATTTACGGTCTAGGGTCAAAGAAAAAGGGATAAGGTAATGGTCCGACCATGTAAGAGGAAGGGAGGGAGAAACAGTAATAGTGGGAAAGTTAGCGAAGATGAGATCCAGGGTATGACCCGCCACATGAGTAGGGCCGGTAACAAGTTGAGTAAGATTAAGGCTATCCATGATTTCCAGTAAATTATTCGCTTTTGTGCAGAGGGAATTATCGACATGAAGGTTAAAATCACCTAGAGCCAAAAAGTATTGATGTTTCAAGGCTAGATCAGCTAACTAGATAAATAAAAACCAATATCCCAGTTTATGACTCACATGTCTTGTCAAACCAAAGTTGATAGGTCAATATATTACTGTGCTCGTAGAAAATAGACAGGCAGAGGTCTAACTGCAACAATGTAGCCAGAAATGCGTGTTTTTTTTCTCCTCAGAGCTGACAGAAATGCAAGTTAAATCATACCTGACGAAAGAAAGGAATTTCAGTCACAGCAGTACAACGTTTCCCCATTGGTAGGTGAAAGAACCTGCCTCAGAATTGTTAGAAGAGTCAGGACCGACCGCCAACAGTCGAGTCTGCTAGGCTTTTATGAGCGCTGTTCCCGTGCTTCCTGAAGTGTTTTTCTTCATGTCACATGATTTGCTGCAGCAGTCGCAAATACTTGACCCAAGCCACTCTTCCTCACAAAAGGCGCTGCATCATGACCCCCAGGTTCTTCGTGTCTCAGACAGCCGACTTTCAGCTGTTGTCAGGACACGAAGCTCTGGGCTCAAGAGGCCATCTTATCGCACTGACAGACACGCCCCCCCGTAGAGAGTTGTTAGTCATCCATGTAGATATTGTCAATAGGCAGTTCTTAAATTTAGCTTTGGTAAGTGTCGGGTCATTGTCCATAGTGATGACCAATTGTGTGTCATCAGAATAAGAGATGGTTCCAAACCCACATGACCGGATGAATCTTGCCAGGGGGGCCACATACACATTAAATAGGGTGGGGCTCAGAATTGAGCCTTGTGGTACCCCTTTTTCAAGGACTGTGGATGCCGATGAACATTCACCCAGATAGACATAGAAGTTGATGCTAAAGTAGGGTTCTTATTCAGCCAGTATTGTATTTGCAGGCTTAAAGTTTGCGTTTTATTCAGAGGCAACATATTAAATAAAACACATTCCATTTACTGAACATTAAATAATTCAACCAACAGCAATTACTCAGACTTTGTATTGTCATTCTAGGTCTTTGTTGTTCTTCAAACACACCACAACCCCCTACAAGGTCAAGTAATGTTTCCACCAAAACACTGGACAACTGTGCCACCCTCAAGCCATAGCGTTCATTTGGAGTAATAGATGAATAAGTAACCATGCTTTGTATCACGAAGATCAACATTTCTGACAAGTATAAATATTGCCATTATTGGAGCATCCTCTATGCTAACTGTAAGTTGTCTGAGTCAAGCAGAATTTGCTGCAATAGGTGGCACTGCAATGAGTCACTCACTTCACTGCATTCCTATTCAGTTATGTCAGAGTAAGTAATCATAAGTGTCCTATAGGAAAATCATCTTGGTTCCAAAATATTTGTGTTGCTTTTCAAACACATCATGTCCTCTTACAGGATCCATGAGGATATATCCTGAGCCAAGCAATATGTTGACCAAAATAGTTGTGGAATATGTAATCACCCTTCACTCATGAAAATCAACTTGGCTCCCACATATTCAGTCTGTGTTTAATAGATAAAACATCCCTCTGCACTACCTGTATATTAATTACCTGAGTCAAGCAAAATGTATAGGAAGAGGTGGCACTTAATGAGTCACCTTCACTTCACTGCATTCCTGTGCAGGTATGTCTGTATAAGTAATCATACTTATCCTATAGGAAAATCACACAGGTTCACAAATATGTATTATTTTTCAATCATCAGATCCCCCTACCGGGTCCATGATGATTTAGCTTGAATCAAGCAACATTTCCACCCAAATGTGCTGCCAACAGTGCCACACTCCAACCAATGCATTCCAGTTATGTTATAGGCTGTTAGAAATTGAATTATTAAATTGGGGGTACTCGAACACATCCAATAAATCCACTATGGTCAGGTCAAAGTACAGTACTGAGAGAACCTCAGCTCAGCCTCTGGTAGCTATGGCACAAGCAGCAGGCAAACTCCAGAGAAATGAGCACTATGTTCAAGGAGTACTAACAATTTTAAAGTAAAGATCAGAACTTAATAAAAAGCAATTTATAAAAATAGAGAAACAAATTAATGAGCAAATGGACACCAATACCATAAAAATAGGTTATGGGGAACCGGAGATATAAATTGTTTTAAGGCAAAAAGCACCTACAAGAAACAACAGTTTACCATGAATTCAGTGCTCATTTTGATCTGTGATTGCCAGTGGGGGGCCACCGGCACTCAGTTTTGAGGTCCAGCACTTATTTGCTTGTATTTAACATTTTTTGTGTGAGCACAAACGGGAAAGATGAGAAAGACTGGAAAACTGTCACAAAGGTAGAAAGCAGGCATCTGCAAGAGTGTGATACAGGGGGAAGCGATGTGTAGAAATGGATTAAAGAGGCCTGAGGTTGACTCAGGGCTACAAAGCCTTGGTATTAAGTCGTCTGCTGACTTTGAGCAGTGCTTTGGGTCATGGCACTCATTATTTAACAAATTAAGCACTGGGTGCATTGGAAACCAGCTGCAATTTCAGGCTGATCCCAATGGGGCGGAAGTTGAATACACCAAGCAGGTTTTCCAAATCAAAGGAAGTGCCTTCAGACTCTGTCTCCTTCTTAAAAAGCTTTTGCTGGTCAGCCGTGTAGCTCCTACCTTCCAACGGGAGGCTTCTGGACACCAGTCTCTCCCCAGCTAGGTCTCTTGCAAGATTACAAGATTTAGTTCTCTTTAGTTCTCTTTAGTCATCGCTTCTCGGCCTTTTGGCTAAGATCAAGTGTTGTTCTCTTTAGTCAGCTGGGCCTTGTTGGAGTCAGAAACCCCATAATGTCTGTGTCTCTGAAGCAGCACATCGCTAGGAGAGCAGTTCCAATCCTTGGGTACCACATGATTCAGGAGTCCTTGTGTGAGTCTTTTCCTGCCAGCAGGAGTCAGAGGTCAAGATTCTAATACCAGCTAGGCCGGCTTCTTCAGATAGTCTTTCCAGGAATATTTTGAGTTGATGGGTCAGATTTATCCTGTGCACTAGCAAGTTATTGGAGCAATTCTGCTATTTAATCCAATTTTCTCACAGTTATCACCTCTTTTAGTAGCACTTCCTCTTTGCCTTACTATAAAATAACTCATAAGTCCCTGTTTCAAGATGACAAAACCAAGCTCGCCATCAGAAAAGCTAGTCTTCTGCTTCTAAGCCACTCTCTTAATTCGGTAGGCATTCCTCCCACCTGACAAGGGAAAAACTGTTACTGCCCCTACTGTGACTGGGTTCTGGGTCATTGGAGGTCTTAAGAATAAATAGAACCCCATTTTGGTATCTCCAAGTCAAAAGAGGTAGTGCTACAGCTTCTTCTTCTACTATATATTCCTGGCCACTCTGATAGTGAATCCCTGCTAAGTGGTCAGTAGTTAATAAAAAAATAGCTTTTCCTGGGCTCAAAGGCAAGCTAGTATTCTATGAGCCAAGGTCAGGTGGCACCAAACTGGTTTCCCTCATTTCTGTGCATACTACTGCAGTTACATATTAATAAGTACTCATAATTGTCCTATAGGAAAAGCACATATGCTGACAAATATTTGGTATTTCACAAACATTCTCCTAGAATATGTAATCATATATTTTCTCTTGAACATAAATTTAGCTCACTTATATTCGTATATATCATAACAAATAGAGCTGATTCATAAGGCCAAGATGGCGGACAAGTAGGGTGAAGCTGCTACTCCTTCTCTCGAGCTCAGCCAAAAGAAGCAGCAATACTGAGCCGCGGTAGCAGCAAGCGCTCTGAAACAGTGAAGAAGACCTCCCGAACAATGAGGATAAGCAAGAAGCTAAGGATATAGTCAGGTTAACCCAGATATACTCAAGGCCCAGAGAGTGCTGTGACACACTCAAAATGTTAGTAGCGACAGCGAACTGCAGCCTGCACGAAAGCCATGCCTGGCTGTACGCATCTCCCACTACTCGGATCCGAAGGAAGTGCAGGTGGAGAAAGCTGAGGTACTGTAATGCTTTAGGCAGTTATATATTGTGAGATCATGTATCGATCATTCCCTCCATGTTTAGGTCTCGCCGACGCAGCGAGCATGTTTAGCCATGCAACAGTTGATGTTGTTGTACTAAGGATATTGTGCCACATAACTAAATACTTATAAGGTCCCAAAAGCGAGACCTATTGGCTATGCCAATGCTTGTTTTTGTGTCCTCATATGCCTTAGTATTTCCGACTGAAACTTCCAGGTTTCACTTCTTAATTTCTAGCCTGCCCCGCGTATGCAAGAGGACATTCACAAATTTACATACATCTTCTTAGAAGATGAGGGGGCTAGTTATAAACATATGGATCTCATCAGCATTCTTTAAGCTGCATTTCTTACAGTATATCTCATTTGATCTTTTTAGTTTCACTAGCCATTTCAGTGATCAATAAACTCTGTGGAGGAAAAATAGATGATTCCGTCTTAAATATGCTGGTTTGACCACCCTATATAATAGATGCCAAAGGTCTTTGTTTGATTGAATTCCTATATGGAACCTGTAAAGTGTCCTACATAGGTGGTAGAACCAGAAGGTTACTACAGAGAAGGAGAGACACAGGAGATAGGGAGTCGTGAGATACAGTTCAGAATATGAACCCAAAAAGAGTACCCATCAGCCCACTCAATAGTGGAACTTCGTCATCTGGGATTTCACGTTGGAAAATGGTGTCCAATCAGCCCTTCCCCAAGAAAAACTTGAGGCTAGCTGTTCTTGGACCCAATGGTTGAAACCTCAACCGAAGAAGATGACAGAGTCTAGGCTGGTAGGGCTTAGTTGCAGTGCTCAGAAAAGTGTGAAAATGATCCAAGTGATTAAAAATACCTATCTTGATGTCATAAGGAAACTTTATTAGGTCTGCCCATCAAGGTGGTATAATTAAAAGCAGAGTGATAATAGCGTGCAAAAAATTGCTATTTACCATAGATGCTATGTGGTCAACATGTTTCAGCCTTTCTAGGCTTTCGTCAGGACCTATGATTCACTACTGCAACACTTACTTTCTGTGCTGTGAGTGACAATCTACAGACATTCTCCAAATTGGTGTATCATCTCCTGTGAAAAAATATATAAGAGAACACAAAGGGAACAACACAACAAGGAGTTATGGTGCTTAAAACAGTTGTCATATATGTACATACACTGATTTGTACAATGTGTTCTCATTTTTAACTTACCCAAATTTTTGGGATGAGAAACCTCGCCTCACCTGGCAACGGCTCAGGATAAAGGAGGCCACACACTATAAATTAGAATAATGTGTTTTAGTTCATCTTGTAATTCGGATAGATAAATCCAGGTGACATTCCAGTAAGATACATAGAGGCAGTCCGGGAGGCCATGGGAAAAATGACGCTTTTAAAAGAGGGGAATAGCATGCTGTTGTATAAGTGCAGTCTGTTCGTTCACAGTGACAGAGTTACACTGTTTGCCCTCTCCAAAAAATGACGCTTTTAAAAGATGGGAATAACATGCTGTTGTGTAAGTGCAGTCTGTTCGTTCTTAAACAATGACAGAGTTGCCCTGTTTGCCCTCTTTACAGAGGTCTTACTCTCCCAATATTTAGTAGAGTGTGTAAAGAGGGAGGGGTAAATAAGAATGTGACAAATCTGTCTGAGCGATATTGTAGCTCTGAATGGTGCGCTCCTTACTCCTCATGTCAAGAGGTCAATTCTAGAGCTATCAGTAGATGCACAGAAAAGTAGTAACGTGGACAGATCAATATTCTAAACGCAGCCCAGAGCGCACTTACCTCTCCGTCGTTGCCTCGTGCTGTACTAAGCCGAGGGGGAGGTGGTGACGCAGTGCGGTGCGAAAGAATAAATGATGAACCTGCGGACCTTAGGGAGAGCCGACTATCGCTGCTTTTTGATAGGCTCTTTGTGCTTTACAAACGCGGCCCGATGGTTGTTCGTTTAAAGGAGTATCGCTCTCACTACTCGTTTTCGAAAACGCTGACTATTTGCACTATTCTGAACATAGAGGTTAACAAAGTGCGCTCTATGCTCCGCTTTTCTGTTTATACGAGTGGTTCCACAGCCGTGTCATTGTGGTTTAAATTGGACACTGCCGTCGCACAAACCTACGATGGTTCATATTCCTTTGTGTTTTTAGGATCAGCTTACTAAGAACAGAGTCAAGAAGTTAGGCACACAAAGGCCAGCTATTCCGCGCCGTTTTGGTACGAGAGCTGATTCTCTGTGATATCACTCATTTTTTGGCAAGGAGTTACTGTTGGCTTCTCAAATTTCCGTTTCCATCAAGACGGACCAATCAGAAACGGACCGTCTTCTGTTTCCAGAGCGGTCCGCCAACGCAGTATGTGGATAAATATCCGGGTCAAAGAGGAAGGAGCTTACGCTCTATTGAGAGCGATACTCCTTTAAACGAACAACCATTGGGCCGCGTTTGTAAAGCACAAAGAGCCTATCAAAAAGCAGCGATAGTCGGCTCTCCCTAAGGTCCGCAGGTTCATCATTTATTCTTTCGCACCGCACTGCGTCATCACCTCCCCCTCGGCTTAGTACAGCACGAGGCAACGACTATAAAGAGGGCAAACAGGGCAACTCTGTCATTGTTTAAGAACGAACAGACTGCACTTACACAACAGCATGTTATTCCCATCTTTTAAAAGCGTCATTTTTTGGAGAGGGCAAACAGTGTAACTGTCACTGTGAACGAACAGACTGCACTTATACAACAGCATGCTATTCCCCTCTTTAAAAAGCGTCATTTTTCCCATGGCCTCCCGGACTGCCTCTATGTATCTTACTGGAATGTCACCTGGATTTATCTATCCGAATTACAAGATGAACTAAAACACATTATTCTAATTTATAGTGCGTGGCCTCCTTTATCCTGAGCCGTTGTCAGGTGAGGCGAGGTTTCTCATCCCAAAAATTTGGGTAAGTTACAAATGAGAACACATTGTACAAATCAGTGTATGTACATATATGACAACTGTTTTAAGCACCATAACTCCTTGTTGTGTTGTTCCCTTTGTGTTCTCTTATATATTTTTTCACAGGAGATGATACACCAATTTGGAGAATGTCTGTAGATTGTCATTCACAGCACAGAAAGTAAGTGTTGCAGTAGTGAATCATAGGTCCTGACGAAAGCCTATAAAGGCTGAAACATGTTGACCACATAACATCTATGGTAAATAGCAATTTTTTGCACGCTATTATCACTCTGCTTTTAATTATACCACCTTGATGGGTAGACCTAATAAAGTTTCCTTATGACATCAAGATAGGTATTTTTAATCACTTGGATCATTTTCCTTTTTGTTTCATTTTTTCACACTTTTCTGAGCACTGCAACTAAGCCCTACCAGCCTAGACTCTGTCATCTTCTTCGGTTGAGGTTTCAACCATTGGGTCCAAGAACAGCTAGCCTCAAGTTTTTCTTGAGGAAGGGCTGATTGGACACCATTTTCCAACGTGAAATCCCAGATGACGAAGTTCCACTATTGAGTGGGCTGATGGGTACTCTTTTTGGGTTCATATTCTGAACTGTATCTCACGACTCCCTATCTCCTGTGTCTCTCCTTCTCTGTAGTAACCTTCTGGTTCTACCACCTATGTAGGACACTTTACAGGTTCCATATAGGAATTCAATCAAACAAAGACCTTTGGCATCTTCCGTGTGTTTAACTCTGTAGTTGGGGGACAAGATACCAGTAGGTCTATAAATAAATTCTCCCCTCGGGCCCCTCACCACCCTTTGTTTTTTCCACCCTATATAATAACCAAAAGGATGTTATTTCTCCCCCTAAGTGGTTCGGTAAGCTTCAACCTTTTTCTGAGATGTCCATAATAAAATCATAAATAACACACAACGGTGAGGGGAGAGGAAAGACTCCTATGTCAACCTACCCTACAAATATCCAAACTCGCAAAAGAGAAGTAGGAGTATTTGAAATCATGCTGTTATACTTGGTGGCGTGCGTTGTTTGTTTAAAACTTACCTCATCCACTAATTGTGGCATGCTTTATCATAAGGCTTGTTAAATGACACTGCGTACAGACCAATGCATGGGGTGGAGTAAAAGGGAGTGGGAATACAGTACAAACATACGATTTGAGGGAACAGTAGAAATATTAGTGAAGAACATGGAGTTGAAAACTGCTCAGAAATATCTGCCTATATACTTTATTCCTGGACTTCCCGGTCAGGATTAAAAATAAATATAGGATGGTGGTGACAGGGATTATTAGTAGCCCTTCACCCCTCCTAACTGCATATATGTCAACATGTTTTAGCCGGTTTGATGTAGCCCTTACACAGGTCTTTATGGCTTTTGGCAGGACCTAAGATCTCCTTTATTCCCCTACTTTCCTACCTTACTTTAGTAGGTTTTGGATAGACACATTCTGGTCTCGGGCTGCTTGAACATACTGCGGTAGTACCTGTAGGTGAAAGTGTAGCCGTCATAATCTGTTTCATGCTATGAGAAATGGCTGTCGGCAATCTATAGCCAAATAGAGAGGGATTCAGAAAAGGGGGTGGTGATGAACAGAGTGTCTGAATTAAGCAGACCACTCTTACCCAGTCCAAAGATCAGGGCTTGATCCATCACCGTTTTTTAGCTCACTGCACCAGCCCAGCTCAGAACCTGGCTACATGCAAGTTAGTCTGTCCCTGGCCCAGTGCATCATGGGAACAGGGCAGACCAAACTACCAAGCCAATTCTTCACTGGAAAGGAGACAAGCTTCCGGGGACCGGTTTCTGGCATTTCAGCCGTCGTCGGCCCGGCTTGCTTGAATTCTGATGGTGCAGTGAGCAAGGGACTCATGTCTGAGTATACCCTGCCACACCTATAGTGGCCAAAAGCGATTCAGAAAAGGGGGTGGTGATGAACAGAGTGTCTGAATTAAGCAGACCACTCTTACCCAGTCCAAAGATCAGGGCTTGAAATAGAGAGGGGACACAACCTTTCCACCCAAATCTAATTTCACTCCACCTATCTCAAAACTCCCCCAGGACGTGACCACATTTGAACAGGCCGTTGTACATGAGGTTGAGGAGCTAGCTAGAAAGGAGTCCAACCCATTTAGGAATCTGACCAGAGTGGAGAAGGAGGCATTGGAACAACTAAAACAGAATGCCAACTTGATTATTAAACCAGCAGACAAGGTAGGTGCTATAGTCATACAGACCAAGGCAGCCTATGACAAAAAATGCAGCAGACTCTTATCGGATTAAATGAACTATAGCATCCTACTCTGGGATCCAACTCCCTAGATAAGAACACAAAGAGCCACCTTAGTGGAGTAAGCAGTGAACAATGACTGGATTTCAGAACAGGAAGGGCTTTTACTTTGTAACATCAATCCTGTCATTCCTTATTTCTAAACATTACCAAAAGTACATAGACTTACACCGGGACGACAATAGTGTCTTGGATCGGCACAGTACTTGAACCGTTATCACAAATTGGTAATTTCTTCTTTAAACCTCTGGTACAGAGAATGAAGGCATACTTGCAGAACACAAAAGATGTACTAAATCTCGTCAAAGACATGGAATTTGGCTCTACAAAGGAATTCCTGGTAGGTTTGAATATCGAATCTCTCTATACAAATATCCCTCAAAAGAAAACATTGAGTGTGGTGGAAGATTTACTGTATGCTCAGGACTGGACATACAGCACTCCAAGAGCATTTATATTAAACCTGACCAAAACTGCATTGACAAAAAACCTTTTTGAAGTCCATGGAACCATCTACCTGCAAACCCATGGGACATCCATTGGGAGCGCTTTCATCTGCAGTTTGGCCGGGCTGTATGTTGCATCCTTTGAGCAGCAACACATGTTTACACAGAACAGCCCCTGGGGGAACCACAGAAAACTCTGGCTTAAATGTATAGATGATGTTCTGCATATTTGGAGAGGAGAAGAACTATCGCACAATGATTTCCTACACTGGCTTAATAGCCGCAACCCCTTACTACACTTTACATCCACCATCACACAAAATAAACTTCCATTTTTAGATTTGGTAATTGTACCCAGGGAAGGAAAGCTTACCACCCAGGTTTTTCACAAACCCACAGACAGGAACGGCCTTTTATTGTTTAACAGTTTTCACCCCAAATCCTTAGGGGAGAACGTCCGGGTGGGCCAGTTTTTCCACTATGGAGGGACTGCTCAGACATAGGAGACTTTAGAAAGGAATCAATTGAACTATCTGAAAAACTCTGAAAGAGACTATCCAGATAGGATTATAAGAAAAGCACAGAAGAGAGCATCAATTGCAACAGAGAAGCCCTTTTGCAAAAAACAGAGAAACTGGGAGTCACAAACACAATTTGTGTTACCACATTTTACACTGCATTAAACATTATAAAACGCATTGTATTGAAGAATTGGCGAATTTTGAACTCTAATGGCCTTAATCTTGAAAAACCTTTATTCTCGAAGTGCCAATATGATGGATTTACTAGTACACACTCGGCCTCTTCATGTTATGCAAGGGCAACCTCAGAAACTCTGGGACCTTCCACCAGTAACAGGCCAGACTAGATGTAGTGCTTGTGACATCTGCAACCTCACTGAAGACACTAAGAGTATCAATATAGGTCTGAAATATCCAGCGGTGCAGAAGAAGCACAAACTGCAACACAGAAAACGTAAGTTACCTAATTAATTGTCCATGTGGATTAATATACATAGGAATGACAACATGCAAAGTCAAGATCCGAATTATGGAACATAGGAGAAACTTCAGATGTCAGAAAGGTATGCTGAAATTGACCGCACATTACCTAGAGAAGAAACACAGTGGATGATATCCACTGAACAGTGCTGGATACACCAAATATCCTAAGTACAGTGCGAGACAACAAAAGGACTCTGCTGCTCATGGAACAAAAAATGGAGATATACTATCTGGAGCAACGAGAATGGTTTAACCCGTTGCGTGCGTCAGATGGCCCCCATCACAGTGGGCGTGTGTGGAGTATGGCCGGGGGCTGGCCGAAACACGCCCACTCATTATTTCCCGCCGCGGTCAAGGGGTTAAACAATGAAATTTTGTGGAATTCACATAGTAGGTTGTGAATACAAATATATCTGTCCACACGTTACCTGTCACAGTTCGGATTTAAGTGCCATCATGTTACTATAAACTGCAATACCCAGACTGCAGCATGTTTTTGAACGAAAGAATAGGACAAGGGCAGGTGCCCACATTGATTAAATATGGGGTTTATACCATACTAAAACTTCAGGCAAGATTATTGCTAAGGAGAAGCATTCCCTGACTTTATCCTCCCAAACCAGATTTAACACACTTTTGGCTGGAGTATGAACATAAGTTCCTTCCAGAAATATATATATAACGGTAACACAATTAAGTATAATTTGCCCAGAGATTAACACATTATGTACCATTATACTGTTCAGTTCTCATTGACTGAGGCCACAGTGCTTTTGCTTTATTCCATATCCACAGAAAGAACGCCATCATTGAACCACCCTTAAATAACTCGGAATACAGACAAACAAAACACTCTCAATGTGGTGGAAATAGAAGGTCAGGACAGAGCGAGTGTCCTGCGCTAACACCAGAGAGTCGTCCCGATAACGTGACAGCAACTGTGGGTCACGTGACGGGAAGTATATGCGTCAAGTAAGAATGCCGAGTTGAGCGACTGGCACCTACACACCGCGCTGAGAGAAGTGCAGGGACGGCGGCTTCACCATGACGAAGTAAGGACAGGGCGTGGATGTCCTGACCTAACGGAGGCTAGGTAGCAGAGAAATACATGGTCGTCTTGGCAGCAATGCTTTAAATCCTCAGTGCTAGGAATAAACAGGCAGATGGGCGGTGTCCTATGGAAAATAGAGAACTCCTTGAACACACAGGTCAGAGTGTTCTAGTGTGCCTTGAGAAGACATAGCGAGATAAATGGGATCCCTGAGATGGGGTCCGCGGGACAAAGGCTATTATTATATGTATTATCTTCTTTTGTAACTAGTGTTTTACTACAGGGAGCCGCCATAGCTCCCTTACCTTTTCGTGACTATGAAACTTAGTAAGATTTTTATAGGATTATTGTTCCAGGGGTCCTTGGAAAGAATCAATGAGTGGCATGATTGTAAACATGACAGAACCCATACATGCTATTTGCCTAAAGATTGCTGACAGCCAATTCTTATAGCATGAAACAATGATTATGACGGCTACATTTTCATTTCATTCAAGCTATCCTAGCTGATGAGGGGTGAAACCCCGAAACCGGTCCCAGGATGCTTGTTTCCGGTCCAGGGTGGACCTGGCTTGGCAGTTTGGGCTGGACTGTTCCCGTGAGGCACAGGGTCAAGGCTGATTTGCATATGGCCAGGTCTAAACTGGGGTGGCATGGTGAGCAAAAGAATGATGGACTTAACCCAGATCTCTTGAATGGGGGTGAATGTTTTGATTTGTTCTGTATTCCCTCCATTAATTGTGTCTTTTGCCTTCTCACCCTAAGTGCCCCGGGTATGCCCAGACGTGGGTCCCGGGCTCACCGGGCCACTGGATTCAAGCTATCCTGGCTGATGATGGGTGAAACCCCGAAACCGGTCCGAGGATGCTTGTTTCCGGTCCAGGGAGGACCTGGCTTGGCAGTTCAGACTGGACTGTTTCCATGAGGCACAAGGTCAAGGCTGATTTGCATATGGCCAGGTCTAAACTGGGGTGGCATGGTGAGCAAAACAATGATGGACTTAACCCAGATCTCTTGACTGGGGGTGAATGTTTTGATTTGTTCTGCATTCCGTCCATTAATTGTGTGCCTTTTACATTTTCTCCTAAATGTACTACCGCAGTGTGTTTAAGCAGCCTCAGACCAGAATGGGTCTACCCTCAACCTACTAAAGTACGGTAGGAAAGTAGGGGAATAAAGGGGATCTTAGGTCCTGACGAAAGCGATAAAGACCTGTTTCAGGGCTACATCAAACCAGCTGAAACATGTTGACATATATGCAGTTAGAAGTGGTGAAGGGCTACTAATAAACCCTGTCACCACCATCCTATATTTATTTTTAATCCTGACCGGGAAGTCCAGGAATAAAGTATATAGGCAGATATTCCTGAGCCAGTTTTCAACTCTATGTTCTGCACTAATATTTCTATTTTTTTAAACCTAAAATTTCATGTTTGTACTATCTTCCCCCTCACTTTTGTTCCACCCCAGGCGTTGGGCTGCGCGAGGTGTCGTTTAGAAAGCCCTATGATGAAGCATGCCACAATTTGTGGATGAGGAAAGTTTTAAATAAACAACACGTGCAACCAAGTATAACAGCATGATTTCAAATTCTCATACTTCTATTTTGTGTGTTTGGAAATTTGTAGGGGAGGTTGATGTAGGAGTCTTTCCTCTTCCACCTCAGTTGTGTGTGATTTATGAGTTAATTATGGATATCTCAGAAAAAGGGCGAAGCTTACCGAACCACTTATGGGGAGAAATAACTTCAACATAAATCTAGATCATTTGTGGGAAGTATCCTTTCGGTTAATATATAGGGTGGTCAAACCAGCATATTTAAGACGGAATCATCTATCTGGTGTCCAGAAGTCTGCTGTTAGCAGGTAGTAGCTACATGGCTGACCAGAAAAAGCTTTCCAAGAAGTAGGAGATGGAATAAGAAGGTACTTCCTTGGACAACCAGCTTGGTGTATTCAACTTCCGCTCCATTGGGGTCAGCCCTGGGCATCAATCCACCCAGTGCTTAATGTGTCAAATAAGGAGTGCCAGTATCCAAAGCACTGCTCAAAAGCCAGTAGATAACTCAATTAAATGCTGGTGCACCACAATACCATGGCTTTGTATTCCTGAGCCAACCTCAGGCTTCCTAAATCCACTCCTACAAATACCTTCTCCTCTATATCACAATCTTGCAGATGCCTGCTTTCTACCTTGGTGCCAGTTTTCCCGTCTTTCTCTTCTTTCTTATTTCCCATTTGTGTTTCCTCGCTTGCTCACACCAAATCTAATAAGTTCCGGTCCTCAAAACTGAGTGCCGGTGGTACCCCACTGACAATCACGGCTAAAATTAAGCACTGAATTCATGGCAAATTGCTGTTTCTTGTAGGTGCTTTTAGGCAAAAAAATTCACATCTCTGGTTCCCCTTCACCTATTTTTATGGTTTTGGTGTCCTATTGCTCATTAATATGATTATTTATTTTTATAAATTGCTTTTTATTAAGTTCTGATCTTCACTTTAAAATTGTTAGTACTTCTTGAACATAGCGCTCAATTCTCTGGAGTTTGCCCGGTGTTTGTGCCATAGCTACCAGAGGCTGAGCTGAGATTTTCTCAGAACTGTGTTTTGACCTGACCAGAGTGGATTTATTGAATGTGGATGGGTATTCCCCAAATTAATAAATCCCATTTCTAACAACCTATAACATAATTGGAATGCATTGGTTGGAGTGTGGCACTTTTGGCAGCACGTTTTGGTGGAAATGTTGCTTGATTCAGGCTAAATCCTCATGGAGCCTGAAGTGGGACGTGATATGATTGAGAAATAACAAATATTTGTGAGCTTGTGTGATTTTCCTATAGGATAAGTATGAATACTGTTAGACCTGGCACCATTGGCGTGGGTCTCCCTTCCATTTTCGCTGTTGCCTCATGTGTTTTGGCTGGTGTTAGATGCTTTGGGCACTGTGCCACTGCTGTCCAGTGCCACAGTGTGAGTGCTCCCTACTGTAAATGTATGTATTAATTGGTGATTCCATGATGATCGGTAGTTGCCAGAGATGGCAATGGAGATGACGGCGTGCTAGAATACCAGGACGCCGAGGTTGACAAACTGAGATCAACACTACAGGCAACTACCGAAAGGAGATACGTGCATGGTTTTTCTAAACAAATAGGAGGCGGAATATATTGACTGTGTAAGACGAACTTTCCGTTGCCCAAGGTTGAGCCTTGTCCAAAAAATATATAAAAAACATAGAAATCAATCTGGGAAATATTGAGAACCCCGACCGCTTGGCTCACTGCAGAATAAATTAAAAAATTGAAAAAGAGAACACTTACTCATGGGACAATACTAAATATTATAATTGGAACCCAATACGCCTCGATATATCAGTTGCGCCCTGAAGAAGTTCTGGTCACAGAACGAAACACATTGGCTGGTGTCTTGTCTTTAAGTGGATCATTAAAAGAACATTGAAATTTGTACATCACGACTCAGCGTCTATATAAGAGGACAATTGAAAGATTGAATAGTCTCTTGTAATTGGAGGAGACCAACTCATTTAGCGGTGCTTTTCCATTCAGGACAAATATAGACTTTTTACCCAGGGTTTGGGTAATGCTCTTGGGACAGGGAGCATTTGGAAAGTGCACGCTGGTTTATTGAAAAGAGAATAATTTGGTGATATTTGGATTGGTGCTTTGTTTTTTGCTGGAGTGGTCTACTGTCCGAACTGTGGTGCTATAACAGCTTCCCCTTCATGACTCTACAAGGGTATAGGGTACTACTACTGTTCACCTTCGTTTTCTGTCGTTCTACCCAACATTCACTCTTCACCTAAAAGCTTTGCTGACTTATGCTAGATATTTGCATTTCTTACGATCAAGTCTCCCGTTTTCTTCTCCTTTAAATATGTAGTCATATTTTGATGTGTAGGCTTTGCTATCATGGTTCCACTAAGGTGTGAAGTTGTCTTGGTGCCCAACTGTCTTTCCATTGGGCGACTGGGTCAATGCATCTTCCACTCTACTAACCAAAATGACATACATTATTGCCAAGTCTCACTTTGTCTTCAAAATTGGAAGACGGAACAAAGGCTTGTCCTTTCACGAAAGCATGAATTTTAATAGAATACATCCAACATCTACTTCTAACTTAGTTCCTACAACTTCAAATGTGACTTTATTGCTCCCTACCGATACCTAAATCTTTTAGTTCTTTGAGGTAAGCTATATTGTTTACTTTCTATTTCATACACTTGGGACATTGTTTCCATTACACTCTCACTCCCTGTTCCTTCCTTTCTTTTTCTATGCCTAAACCCGGTTCTTCTGCTAATACTTATTCTACTTGTTGCCTCTTCCAAGCAATATAGCATTTTTACCTATTTTTTAATTTCATGCCTTTAGCCCACACAGTGTGCCGTTCCTATACCACAAAGACGCATCTGCTTACCCTTTTATCTCAACTTCACAATGCTATCCAGTATTGCTTTATTGCAAACTATTGACTTTCATTTTCTTTTTTCAAGTGTATCTTTCCATTCAAAACATCAAATTGACCCACCACCACCTTATGTCCTCCCTCCTGGTGGCATGACAAGATCCCTTTTAAATTGTACACATCTGCCTGCCATATATCCTATGTTGAGCCCCTCTCTCATTTTACATTCCACAGCACAACTAAGCACAACGTAGACACCCGCTATGTCATAATAGCTTGCTCCTCCGCTAATTTCAGATTACAATTATAGGTGTATGGATAATTTATTTTTACTAATACCTGGAATTAACGCTTTCCCTGCTGCCGTCGGCCAATGGCACTGCGGCGGAATTACCGCCGCGGTTAACGGGTTAATACCATCTACACTAAACATTACATTATAATTTATTTAAATTACAAATACACTTCAATAAATACAACCCAATTATTCATCAATACGTAATATTTGCCCCATCACAAACCTAGTATGTACATAAAGTTAGCGATTTAAATATTTATAATGGTGTCAGGGCTTTTAACTAATAAATTAAAAGGGTTGATGCGCAAGACTAGGTCTAAGTGAGTCCCAGAGGGTGATCGCTCATTGTTATTAAAGAAAATCTTTACTGGACAAAAGTCAAACCCATAAAGATGTATAATAAATTAAGAAATCATTACAGAAGGCAAAAAGTAGTTAGTTGGGTTCAAATCAACATCAATAATGCATCAAATAAAGTTAATTGTGAGAGGTCATAACATAAGGTCCCCTCCAAACCAATGCAACAGCCAGAACCAAAATATAGCTCAGCAAAGGATTAACATAAATCTGCTCAGTACAAACTTCAACGATTGTCTAATTATAAATCAGAGAGAGGACCAACATGAAGTCTGTCTCCAGGGAAAGAGCCAAAACTCTAAATATAAATCTAGTGCCCAGACTAAACTGGAGTGTTCCATCAAAGAAGCAAGCAAAGAATCTAAGAACAGAGTCAGATAACAGTGTGGTATAAAGACTGCTTGGTTTGAAAGGCAAGGAAAGTCTGGCTCACATAAAAAAGTTAACATTTTATACGTTTCAAACAGTGGAGAAAAAAACGACATAGTTAAGTTTCAGCCTCATAGGGCTGTACTAACAAAGTCACACAACACAAATAAAGAATAGAGAAATTATGTTGTCTGAAGTAAACTTGTAGAAAACACATACATTTTTAACAATGATAGAGCAACCCTTTACTCTACAAACAAGGGAAAGGACATTGCACTATTGAAGCAAACAAAATACAGTAGACCATTTAAGCAATATAGGAAGTGCAGTTGTGGCCTGGGCAGCTGGGCTTGAAATGGTTATATGTGCGAACTCCACAGCTTCCATCTTAAGTAGCACAAATTAATACATTTTATTGATCTACAACACCAGGAAAATTAATTCTACTTCATTTATTTTCTGAAATATAAAGGAAAACCAGCTGGAAACATGAACGTGAAAAGTCATTCATGAATAATAAAAACAAGACTTTTTGTCTATGAATGTAAAGTGCAAGTGAGTAAACATCGACTGAGGTCTAGTAATGTGTACTAAGGCTTTTGTTATGCTAACAAACAACAGCTAAAGCAAGCATTTTAATTTATAAAAAACGCTCCCACACCTTCTTTAAATACATTCGCTTACTCATTGAATCACACATTCTTTACTTACTTAATCAATGTAAATGAATTCACATTTCTAGCCTGACATTTAAAACAAGCATTTGCAATGCAATAGGTCTCACATTAGGAAAGTTTGAGCTATTGGTATTGTAAATGACAAATTTTGTATTTATGTGTTGGTTTTGAGAATAGCTAAATGAATAGCTTTGTCATTTACAATTCCAATAGTTTTAACTTTCGCAAATGTGACACCTATAGCATTTGTAATTCGGCTGCTCTACCTGACCCCAGGATCAACATTAGGGGCTGAACACTGCGTCCCTGGACTGCGGAGGGGGCTCTGCTACCACGACCCGTGACCCTCGCCTACCACGCTGGCTGCTTGTGGGAGCTGTCCTGAGGCCTGAAACTACAACTCCCAGGCTGCCCAGAAAGGGGCGCACAACCAGCATCACCCTCAAGCGCCCAGAGGTGCTTAAATCATTACAGCGCCTCCCGCAGCGCGGGACGGGTGCGGCTGTGCCCGGGCCCATCCGTGCCTGTCACAGCCAGGAGGAGCCAGGGCAGGGCTACCCCCATGACATTTGCCGCCTGCTATCCATAGGAACGAACTGCATTGAACTGAGACGGTCTATAAAGGTACTTTTTATCCTCTCCTTAAATATACAATCTGTGTTATCATGGGCAAAACGAAAAGTTATGGAGGGGATAGGAGGGGTTGCAGGAATAACTTCTGTCCAGGGCCTTAGGAAAGCAAAGAAGAGCAACAAGAAAATTCCCAGTACCCATGTCATGGATAGGATTGAATCACTTGTCGAAGAGTGCGAAGGTAGATTAGTGGCAGATCTTGCTCCAAGCACTGACACCTTGACAGATCAGCCTGACAAAGCTACTAAAATTGACAAACGTGCCGAGTCAATTCGAATACCTGAAATGTTTTCTAAATTGTCCCACCCGAAGCCATCTAGTAGTAACATCGAGACACCCTTGAGTTGCTCTATTTCAGAGCCTACCAATTCTTTGCACTCTCAGATTCACTCGATGTCCCTTGCACAGTCTAGACAGTGTCCTTTGGAGCCCACTGTCTTAGTTTGCGCCAATCATTTTTCACCCTTGAACATCGACCCAGACCCAGACATACCTGATGACCCGGTTACTGTGCTTCTACCAGAAGTACCGTCCCAATTCCAAATGGAGGGTATAATTGTTCCCGGTGCTAGCGACTCAATGCTAATATCGCTCATAAATTCCTTAACTACTCAGGTGAGAGATTTGAAATCTTTAGTCTGAGACTTAACAGCTACTGTCAAGCGACTGACCCTGCAACAGATGTCATCTAACTTACCAGACAGCATGCAGCTCCCTGAATTGCCACCAACCAGCACCAAGTCTGCAGGCACAATAGGCCACTGGCAGTCCTGCCGAACACACACCACTCCATCTCATTCACTTGTGGGCCCTACTACGATATCCTTACTGACCCAAACCAGAAGGCAAGCCAGTGTCCCACCGGAAACTAATTTCAACAAACTGTCTACTTCCAGTCAAGCCCTCTTAGTACACACCCATAGCACCTGGCCGACACGCTCTTGGGCTTCCCACCCGTCTCGAGAAGCAGACAGTGTTTATGGTGAACGTTCCTAAATACTTGGGTCGTGAACAGGGGCACTCACTCACAAATAAGGTCACTCGCCTGATCCGGCATGTGAGAGGTTGCCGATCACTAATAAGAGAGGATATTTTAAAAGTCAGGAGGATCTCTTCCCACAATCATTCACTAGATACAATCAAACTTATACTGACCTCCCCTCAATTGGCCGAGGGCCAATTGGCCCTGGAATATAGGACCTGCCCTCCTGGCCCATCGGATATTCAATTTAGATCGATTGCACCCTCCATAGGTGCAAACATGAGGACCAAAGTCCCTGTCTGCAACTATCCAAGGGGGTCCGAATTAAATGATATTGATTGACTGACAAACATCTCACAATCCTTCACCAGGCACATTCCAATTCAAGATCGGGCTTCTTTAGACGCTGAATCTACCACTCCTCAGAGCATATATGCCCAGGCGATAACATCTATTTCAGATCCATTACACAAGTCTAGTAGTGTAAATAATCCCCGGATCATAGTTACAAGCACTAATATACAACCATCAACATGCAGCACACTAGGACCTAATTTCTCTCAGGTTGCACCAGAAATTGAACTAGGAAGCCCCAGTGATAACATTCTAAACCTTAAAATCATTTCCTGGAATATAGCTGGCCTTCTAAAGAACCTAGTTCTCCCTGAGTGGAACAATTTTGTTGAAAGCCATGCTATTTGCATCTTCCAGGAGACCTGGAGTATGGTACCCCACCACAAAGTGGGTTTTGCTACCTACCATATCCCTGCAGCATCACCAGTAACAGGAAAGGGGCGGCCATCTGTCGGTCTGTTGATCTGGGTCAGTATTTCATTGGATTGCACACTACAACAGATCGAATGCAACTGCTCGGATCTCCTAAGAGAGCGCCTAAGGGACAATAAAGGTGGGAGGACACTAGAGATCTTTAACATCTATGTACGCGGTACAAGAGGTGGTGCTTAATCTTCCATAATTGCGTGCCTGGAATCTGAACTCTCCCGCTTCACCTCAGATTCATACATTCTGGTAGCGGGAGACTTAAATTGTACATTTGAACCTCTTGCCGCAGATGACATGTTGGGCTTAGAAGAGGATGATGCTAAGCAGGGAGTTCCCCCGCTGAATATACCCCCGGTAAAAAAGTAGACCCAACTAGGGGTCCAGTTGAATTCCTTATGCCTAGAATATGGGCTAAGGGCAACCAACAGGAGGTCACATTCTGACCGGTCAGGAGCACACACTTATAACAGGGTAGGTCACTCCTCTCAAATCGATTATATCCTGTTAGACTGCAAGCTCTGGAGACATTTAATAGATATGGTGGTAATGCCAACCACTGATAGTGATCATAACCCGTTATGTCTATCGTTTATACAACCATGGTCCCTAAAGTCCAGAAACCTAAACAGACCAGATGTAATGTCGACAAGGGAAATAATTCCCTCAAACTCTGGAAGGGACCTTAAATGGAGTAAAGTCGCCATTGACGCACCAAAACTATCTAGCATCAGAGACACTTTAATAGGGGCCTTAACTGAGTTGCAAGATATTCCCACTGACACAGATGGCATACAGAAGATATCTTTAGTCTACGAGAATACCATTAATAATTTGGGAACCTTTTTTTATACAACTTTTAACAGAAGGAGACACAATTTGCCTAGCAACATCACCGTCACATGGTACACGGCGTCCTGCAGGCAAAAAAAATCTGTCTTGATTATGGCTGTCAAAAGTAAGTCCCCCTCTAGGATTTTGATAGCAAGAAGGGAGTATAAGGTGGTAGTCCTTAAAGCCCAAAAAGAGTGGGAGGAGCAACATTGGCAAGCCCTAAAAGCAGCTAGCCTGGACAAGGATGCTAACCTCTTCTGGACTCCGCTTAGGAACAAGACACGCCCCGATAGCGAGCTAATTACCAACAATATTTCAAGCAAAACTTGGTATGACCATTTTCGGAGTTTATATTCCGATGTAGAAGAAGTCCTCTTAGATGGCCCACCAATTGACCCTTGGGCAGTTTCCGGGGAACGTATTAGATATCCTTTCACCGAATTGGAGGTGGAAACCGCCATTCAGCGAATAGTTCCAGCAAAGGCAGCAGGGCCCGATGGATTGCCAGGGGACCTCCTTCGAGCAGATCCTGCTAATTGGGCAAAATTCATATCATCCCTAATTAATGCCATTGACAACGTCTGCTCGATCCCGGACTCCTGGAAGGGGGCCGAGGTTGTACCCATCTTCAAGAAGGGGGCCAGGGACAATCCTGCAAATTACCGCCCAATAAGCTTGATTGACTCGATCCAAAAGGTAGTAGGACGGGTTCTGCTGGAGAGAATCCTGGCATGGGCGGATGAGAACGAGGTCCTCTCGGATTATCAGGCTGGCTTCAGGGCAGGTACGGGGACAATTGAGCAGGCGTTCAGGCTACTCCTCCTATATTGAAAGGTGGTCCGAATAGGCAAAGGCAGTCTTTATCTCACTTTTATCGACCTAAAGACTGCCTTTGACATGGTTCCCCGCATGCGCCTGTGACAGGTTTTGGCAGATCAGGGGGTTCCTAGGCATATTTTGAACATACTGATTCGCCTCCATGATGGCAACTACGCCCAAGTGAGATGGGGGGTCACAAGGGGAAAAAACAGCTTGAATACCGGTGAACAGGGGAGTCTGCCAGGGTTGTGTGTTAGCTCCCACCCTATTCTCTTTGTATGTGATTGGGGTGGTTGAATATCTACAGCGAATACCATCTGATGCCCCAGCCCTGGCGGACAAAAAATCCCTACTCTCCTGTTCGCTGATGACACCCTTCTCATTTAAAAAACCCTGAATGGCCTGCAGATCCTCTTGGACATTTTTCAACGGTTTTGCACTACTAGAGGGCTGACCATGAACACACTGAAGACAAAGTTCCTGACACTAAATCCATCAAGAACCTTCAGGAAACCTCCATTGCTAAACTCTGTCCCATTAGAGAGGGTCACTACCTTCGACTATTTAGGCATTCGCATTTCCGATTCCATGAACTGGACACCACACACACAGAAAATGCTTTTGTCCCACAAAAGGGTGGTGGGGTCAATATTAAAAGAACATCGCTCTTCATCGAGCAAACCAATTGCCCCGCCCTCACAATCTATAAGGCCAAAGCAGTAAGCTCGGCTCTTTACTGTGCCGAACTGTGGGGTTTTTTCCAATATAGACCAAATTTCTAAATCGGAAAACAAATTCCGAAAAGAATTAATGATGCTCCCTCAGAGGATACCCACTAAGCCCCTTCTTTATGATCTAGGATGCCATACGCTCAGGGACACAGCAAGACTTCACCCACTCTTGATGTGGGCACGCCTGTGGCGGACACCATAGTTATCAAAATATGCGGCAGGGCTAAGGGAGGTAATGGACATAGACGGGTGGCACAAGGTCCATTGGCTTAAAAGTGTAAAAAAACTTTTGTATGATCTCAAAGAAGAGAGGCTAAACAGAACCTCTCAGCCTAAGGCAGAAGTTAAGAGGCTGTATTGGCAGTGGATTACCAAAAATGATCTGCTCAATCCCAAAATAGGTAGGCTCACAGAAGAGTTCATGCAGCATAAGCATTCTATTCGTTTTGAGTCCTACCTAGATATTATACAAAAACCACACGACAGAGCCCTTCACTTTGAGTTTAGGACAGGCACACTTCTTATGAGAGAGCTGACTGCTCAGTGGAAGCCCCCTCATCAAACTACAGCTCTTTGTCCATGTTCGTGAGGTTGCCATTGAGTCGATTGCACATTTTATGTTTGTTTGCCCGGCATACAAAGTGCCAAGGGGTGCTGGTTGAAACCAATATGCAAAGAGATGGGCACCGGTAGCCACCAAGTTGCATTGCGCATCTTAAAATCTGACACTCAGGATCTTTACGCCTGTGGGCTAGCAAAATATCTTAAATGGGCATGGAGCATCAGAGCGCAAAACCTGAAGGCTAATTCTTGAAGTTCAAAACTCACAAATGACCCTTGTCCCTCATAAGTTGCACCTTTCTTTTGCACTTTTACATAATTGCTGAGGCAACTTTTTTATAATTATTTCTTGTTGACCGTTTTTACTGAACTATTCAATTCAAATGACTTTCTTGTATATCTTTTAAAATGTGTGTACTATGGTCTATTTGTATATTTTTTAATACTGGATTGCATAGCTTTCAAGATATTTTTTTATCGAAATAAAGCTTATGAAATGAAAATATGTGTTGTATTTACGTGACCTAGATGTATTGATATTACAAATAACAATGGCTTTTAATGTTTTTAAATAATACTTCAATCAATCAATCATAACACTTGTATAGCGCGCTACTCACCCGGGAGGGTCTCAAGGCGCTTGGGGGAGGGTGTCCGCTACTGCTCGAACAGCCAGGTCTTGAGTTGTCTCCTGAAGGCGAGATGGTCCTGGGTCAGTCGAAGGTGGATGGAGAGGAAGTTCCATGTCTTGGCCGCCAGGTAGGAGAAGGATCTGCCTCCGGCGGTGGCTCTTCGGATGCGTGGTACGGCGGCAAGGGAGAGGCTGGTAGATCGTAGCTGGCGGGTGGGCGTGTAGGTCAGTCGGTCGTTGAGGTACTTGGGGCCCAGGTCGTGGAGAGACTTGTGTGCGTGGGTGAGGAGCCTGAACGGATCCTCTTGTTGATGGGGAGCCACTGCAGGTCCCTCAGGTGGCCGGAGATGTGGCTGCGTCGGGGGATGTTCAGGATGAGTCGGTGGAGGCGTTCTGGATGCGTTGGAGTCTCCTCTGTAGCTTGGCTGTGGTTCCGGCGTAGAGGGAGTTTCTGTAGTCCAGTCGGTTGGTGATGAGTGCCTGGGTGACCGTCTTCCTGGTTTCGGTCGGGATCCATCGGAAGATCTTGCGGAGCATGCGTAGGGTGTTGAAGCACGATGAGGAGACGGCGTTGACTTGTCTGGTCATCGAGAGGGAAGAGTCCAGGATGAAGCCCAGGTTACGTGCGTGGTCTGGTGGTTTGGGAGCGGTGCCCAGGGCGGGAGCCACCAGGAGTCGTCCCAGGCGGAGGGCGATGGTCCCAGGATGAGAACTTCCGTCTTGTCCGAGTTCAGTTTCAAGCGGCTGTTCTTCCTCCACTCGGCAACGTCTTTCATCCCTTCGTGTAGGCTGGTTCTGTCGGTGTCGGGGTCTCTGGTGAGGGAGAGGATCAGCTGGGTGTCGTCGGCGTAGGAGATGATGTTGAGGTTGTGTTGGCATGCGATGGCTGCAAGTGGTTTCATGTAGACGTTGAAGAGGGTGGGGCTGAGTGATGATCCTTGTGGTACGCCACAGATGACTTCGGTGGCCTCGGATCGAAACAGGGGGAGGCGAACTCTCTGTGTTCTTGCAGCGAGGAACGAGAAGATCCACTCCAGTGCCTTCTCTTGGATGCCGATGTTGCTGAGGCGTTGAACTAGGGTGCAGTGGCAGACCGTGTCGAACGCTGCGGAAAGGTCCAGGAGGATGAGTGCCGCTGTTTCCCCGTTGTCGAGCAGGGCTCGGATGTCGTCGGTGGCTGCGATCAGTGCGGTCTCGGTGCTGTGGTTGGCTCTGAAACCGGATTGCGAGGGGTCGAGGGATCCCTTTGTCTCGAGGAAGGCGGTCAGCTGTCTGTTGACGATCTTCTCGATGACTTTCGCAGGAAAAGGGAGGAGCGAGATGGGGCGGACGTTCTTGAGGTCGGTGGGGTCTGCTGTTGGTTTCTTCAGTAGGGCGCTGAACTCTGCATGCTTCCAGGTCTCCGGGAAGGTGGCGGTGTTGAAGGAGGTGTTGATGATGTTCCGGAGTTGGGGTGCGATGGTGGAGTCGGCCTTGTTGAAGACGTGGTGGGGGTAGGGGTCGGTCGGAGATCCGGAGTGGATGGTGTTCATCATGCGGGCTGTGTCTTCGGTGGTCACCGTGGTCCAGGTGCGGAGGGTGGCGGTGGGGGGCGTTGGTTCGACGGTTGGGTGCGTGGATGGTGCGCTGAAGCTGTTGTGGATGTCGGCGATCTTGCGGTGGAAGAACGAGGCGAGAGAGTCGCAGAGATCTTGTGAAGGAGTGATGTCGTTGTTGCCGGTGCAGGGGTTGGAGAACTCCTTGACGATGCTGAAGAGTTCCTTGCTGTCGTGGGCGTTGTTGTCCAGTCGTTCCTTCAGTGATTTCTTCTTGGTGGTGCGGATGAGCTGGTGGTGCTTGCGGGTGGCTTATTTGAGGGCGGTCATGTTGTATGTGGTCTGGTTGAGGAGCCAGGCTTTCTCGAGGGTGCGGCAGTTCTTCTTGGAGTCCTTGAGTTCTCTGGTGAACCAGGAGGCCTTCTTGCTGCTGGGTCTGCTGGGAGGGTTCTTCAGTGGTGCGAGGTTGTCGGCGCAGGCGGTCAGCCACTGCGTGAAGTTGCGGGCTGCTTCGTTGGGGTCCGTTGTGCTGGCGGGTGGGCTCTGGCTAAGGGAGGTGGTGAGCTGGTCGGCGGTGATCTTGCTCCAGCTCCTGTGAGGAACCTGTTGCGGGTGGTGGTGGGTCGTGGTTCTTCTGAAGCTGAAGTGGACGCAGCTGTGATCGGTCCAGTGGAGTCCGGTGGCGTGGCTGAAGGTGATGTGCTTGCTGGAAGAGAAGATGGGATCAAGCGTGTGGCCGGCGTAGTGGGTGGGGGTGTTGACCAGTTGCTTGAGTCCGAGGTTGGCGAGGTTTTCTAGCAGGGCCGCGGTGTTGCGGTCCTTGTTGTTCTCCAGGTGGAAGTTGAGGTCCCCTAGGAGGATGTAGTCGGTGGAGGGGAGGGCGTGTAGGCTGATGAAGTCTGTGATGTCTTCGCTGAATTGGGTGCGTGGTCCCGGGGGTCTGTAGACGAGGGTGCCTCTGAGGGTTGTCTTTGGGTCGGTGTGTATCTGGAAGTGGAGGTGCTCCGCGGTGGTGAAGGGGTCGTTGGAATCGGTCGAGATGCGGATGGTGTTCTTGTGGACGATGGGGATGCCTCCTCCGGTCTGGTTGATGCGGTCCCTCCTGATGATCTTGTACCCGTCCGGGATGGCGATGGCGATGTCGGGGGCTGAGGAGGCATTCATCCATGTTTCCGTGAGGAAGGCGATGTCTGGTGATGTTGTGTCGAGGAGGTTCCAGAGTTCCACGGCGTGTCTGTGGACGGAGCGGGTGTTGAGCAGGATACAATTGAGGTGGTTGCTGCTGGTGTCTGGCTTGGCGGGTGTGGTGCAGGTTCGGAGGCAGGTGAACTTGCAGGTTTTGCAGGTGAAGGGTCCGTGGATGCGTTTAGGGGTGGCCCGGCAGCAGGCGACGTTCCGGCCAGCATTGAGTGCGTTGAGGGCGGCGGCGTCGTAGGTCTGTCGGGTCGTCTTGGATCGGCGAGGACCAGGGGTCCTGGCGCTGGGCGCGGTCCAGGCGCAGACGGGCTTGCCTTTGGCGCGCCTTCGACGCAAAATCGGCGCGCCCGCTGCGCGTCAACGCTGCGCGTGGGCGTCATAAGAAGGTAGCCGGGAGGGCGGGTCAGCTGGGTGGCGGGAGCGGGGCGGCAAATGGGCTGTCGGGGGGCGGGGCCGCAGGGAGGCAGCGGCGGGAAAAGACTGTGGCAAGCGGGCGGCTCAGTGGCAGCTGGGTCGCTCGTGACAGGCTGAAAACAGGAGGCAGGCAGCGGCAACAGCGGTGACGCGTGGGGGGTGACCTCGCCTGGAGCAGGCTTAGCGGTCACTCCCACGTGGACAGCGCGGTCCCTTTAAGAAGGTAGCCGGGAGGGCGAGTCAGCTGGGTGGCGGGAGCGGGGCGGCGAATGGGCTGTCGGGGGTCGGGGCCGCAGGGAGGCAGCGGCGGGAAAAGACTGTGGCAAGCGGGCGGCTCAGCGGCGGCTGGGTCGCTCGTGACAGGCTGAAAACAGGAGGCAGGCAGCGGCAACAGCGGTGACGCGTGGGGGTTGACCTCGCCTGGAGCAGGCTCAGCGGTCACTTAAATAAAAGTTATTGTAATTTATATTGGCAATAGCTTAAACTGTTCTAAATAACTTTTGTGAAGATTATGTTCAGTGTATTTTGTGATGTAAATCCAAGAACAGAAGTGAAATATTAACATCTTTTTGTGACATTTGTAATAAAGCTTGAAACATTGAGAGAATATATTTGAACCAGTTGTTGTTGAATGGTTGCGCTGAGTGATGTTGTGGTGGCGACGAGTGATGCTGTGGTAGCGCATAGTGATGTTGTTGTACCCCTGAGTGATGCTGTGGTGATGCGATAGAGTGAGTGTGATAGATAGATAGAGGGAGGGCGATAGATAGATAGAGGGAGGGCGATAAGAGGGAGGTAGGGCAATTGATGGAGGGAGGGCGATAGAGGGAGGGCAATAGATAGAGAGGGAGGGCAATAGAGTGAGGGAGATAGATAGAGTGAGGGTGATAAGAGTGAGGGCGGTATAGTGGCAGACTGAGGGTGGTAGAGTGAGGGCGGTAGAGCAGTAGAGTGAGGGCAGTAGAGATAGAGTGAGGGCGGTAGAGTGGTAGAGTTAGGGTGGTGGCGTGAGGGCGGTAGAGTGATGGCGGTAGAATGAGGGCTGTAGAGTGAGGGCAGTAGAGTAACATCATACATACAAGTCAGGACTATTGGCTTTGTCAATGGTTGTTAGTTGCATAAGATAAATAAGTAGCAACTATGGTTTGTATATGTTACAGTCCAAGTGTGAAATCCCGCATTTTATAGAATGCCTAGGTAATGTATAGAATGCCTGAAAATCGAACGTCAAAGTATGAAATGATTGATATTTTATACATTGCCTAGGCATTGTATACTTTGCCGGATTGTCTGCTGGCAAAATATATAATACGCCTAATACCGCCATTTTATTCCCACCCGGCAATGTGTGAAATCCGACATTCTATAGAATGGCTAGGTAATGTATAGAATGCCTGAAAATCGAACGTCAAAGTATGAAATGATTGATATTTTATAAATTGCCGAGGCATTGTATACTTTGCCGGATTGTCTGCCGGCAAAGTATAGAATACACCTAACTCTAGCCTTCCCTGCTGCAACAAGTAGGTCATGCCAGTTCTGCTTTGTTTCACCAGTAACAATAATCTGTTCGCATTCTTCTTTAAGTTGTGAAATGTATGTACAAGATCAAAGTGCCAAAATAGAAGGTGTTTTTGTGCTGCAACAAGTAGGTCATGCCAGTTCTGCTTTGTTTTACCGGAAACAATATTCTGTTCGCATTATTCTTTAAGTTGTGAAATGTATGTACAAGATCCAAAAGTGCCAAAATATAAGGTGTTTTTGTGTGAAGAATAAAAGCGTATTAATTAATAAAGGCTTCTCATCTTGTGCCCTTTTAACACTTTGCGTAAATGGTACTGGTCATTCTGTATAATGCCTAGGAATTGGATAGAATGCCTAGGAAAAGTATGTAACATTTTCACAAAAAACTTATATTTCTTAGTTTGCCTTGAAACCATCAGGCATTCTATACATTACCTAGGCATTCTATACATTACCTAGGTATTCTATACATTACCTAGGTATTCTATACAATACTGGGATTTCACACTTTGCCGAATGTCTAGGAATCTCATCCCGTGGCCTTTTAACACTTTGCATAAATGGTACTGGTCATTCTGCATAATGCCCAGGAATTGTATAGAATGCCTAGGTATTGTATGTAACATTTTCACAAAAAACGTATATTTCATAGTTTGCCAAAAACCATCAGGCATTCTATACATAACCTAGGCATTCTATACAATACCGGGATTTCACACTTTGACTGTAATATATACATTATATTATTGAAAATGCTTCCACTTAAAGCCACTACAATGTTGCTGCTCTTGAGTCTCAAAAAGAGAAGAGAATCCAGAGAGAAAATGACTCTGTAAAGGATTTCCCTTCCCCTACAAAGCTCACCTGGCATGACATCATGCGTAACTTATCCACTAGTGAGAAGTGAGCAGTGTGAGCAGCACACATGGATGTGCCTGTGTCATTGCAGTTCGGAAAAAAAACGGACCGCCTGTGCCAGGGCACAAAAGAGCATGATAGAGACCCGTTTGAAGGCCTCCTTTAACAAACTGCCGGTGCTCAGCACCGGTGAGACACGGCCCACTTAAAGCACTGCCCTGATTAGCCTTTTCTCCGGAGCACCCAGAAACCATGTTGTACTGTCAACTCATGAGTATTTTTGTAAATATTCACTAACATATTGTTTTGAACATGAAAGCTCAATGGAACTTTGAAACTGAACATCACGAAGTTCATAAGAGAAAAACTGCGGTTTTGCACACTCCTATTTCAGGCTTCCTGTGACATCCCTTGCTTGGTTGCTTTGCTGTTCCGTGGATCAGTGGCCGTGGCCTAACGCCAAGCTTACCATGTCTTAGAGTGAAAAAATAGCAGAGCTGAAAATCTTTGCAGGAAATGTATTTGGGGCTCTATTGTTTGGGCTGAAATACCTGGATCATGTCCCGTGGCATGGAATCTCCTGCCAGCGCCACGTGAAATCCATCCTCCAAGGGCGCGGTGCCCCTAGATGACATCCAAGACGAGAGGCACTAAATTACTCTCCTCGCCAGGTGTTGTCGGCATTACATCTTCGGCCCACTTTGGCTGATGGAAAAGAAGCTTATTATGGAGGCCGGGAGGGTTCAAGGTTAAAATGTGGTGTCCTGGATGCTGAATCCAGCTCAGAACAATACGTAACGTGTTTACCCCGCTCTGTACAGAGAAGAACCGAAAGTACCGCCTAGAAAATATGCTTCGAGATATGGGATTTCCAGGTTTGAAAAGTAATAAACAAGGCAGTGCGAGATGGGGGAAAGAAAAGGTGTGAAAAGGAGTGGGAACTGTGAAAAAGAGGAAATGAGAGAGAAAGAAAATAAGAAGAAAAGATCAGTAGATGGGATTTACGAAGAAAGAAAAAGGGAGAGAGAAATGGAGGAAAGGGAGGAGTGGAGGTGATGCGAGAAAGATGGGAAGACTGTCAGAAGGTAAGGAAAACATGTAAGAAAGCGGATTGAGGAGAAACGAAAGGGAGTGGAAACAAAGAACATGTAAGAAAGGAAGGGAACTTGGAGAGGAAAAAAGAAAGGTTACAAGACCTATTAAATTGCAAATGCTTGTTATTTTAATTGCTAGCCATATTATTGTTATGGGCTCTGAAGTCTTTGGACCAAGTTCGCACTATATACAATCGCAAAAAAATAGCATTTTCTGCACCACTTATTTTTTATTCAATCTCTAATAACCAAGACCTCTAATTTATTTATACGGAGATCGTTAAAGGTGCTTAGGGGGTTCTCCCCTTTTGCAGCTGCTCCTTCAGTCATGTTCTTCCATACGTTTTATTGATCACAAAGTATTGAAACCATATGTGAAATACGTTCCCCGCTACCCGTTTTTCGGCGGAGTAAACATTGTGGATAACGATGAGGTCCTGCCTGTAGCATCTGTCAGTGTAATCCGATTAGAGTCAGAGGTGTTTCTCGATATGTTTTGGGGCCAGCCATCTAATAGCACTTCAGTTCTCTGTGAGCAGCCACCCACGGAATGAAGATAAGCAACCCCTGACAAGCAATCACTTACAGCTACACATGCATTGCCTAATTGGCTAACTACATGTGGAGCGATGCTTAAGACAACCCTGGCTGAGGGTCTGCAGGCCGGCAGTGCACACTGGTGCAGTGAGTACGTCAATTCAGTTTTGCGTCCTCTGTGATATGCAAAGAACGCGAAAGCAAAAGATGCCAGCAAGAAACAAAAGGAAAAGGTCGACCATTAGTGACTAACACAAGGCAAGATCAATTTGTAGTCCCACTCTTCAAGTAACAAAATTGTTTCTGGGAGAACAATATAGGTTGAATCCAATTTTCTCAAAACAAAATAAAAGTTAAACAAGTTAATTAACCAGGACTATTCCGCAAGTGCCAATGAAGGAAGTGGGTGGCAAATGGTGAGCAATTTTGTGTCCGCTTTGGGGTTCTCAGTGGCAACGCGGCTCACTGAGAACAAAGCGGCCGCGAAAATGCTACCACAATCTGCAGGCGGACAGATGGTGTGCGCTTTGATGCTCTTGTCTTGCTTTGTGGGAGGGGTAGCGAATTGCTGTGCACGTGCCTGGCTCACATGAACTGTACGCGATCCGCAGTGGGTAGACTTTTTAGGTCTGCTTACTATAAATCTCGCCTATCATCCCTTCGAGATGTAACAGGCGAGACCTAAAAACAATTAACTGTACAAACAAAATTATAAACATAGGCATATTTAAGAAATGACCTATTTGGTTTGGGAACAATTTTTCTTCATTATGACACGACAGAGCCTGCAAAAACTCGAGTTCTGGATGTGCACTGCAAACAAAACTCTTGTTTGAGTTTTATGTTGATCCACCTATGATAAGAATCCAGGCCACACACTAGGTACACACGAACACTAACTTGCTTTTTAGGTCACTAGTGGGAATGTCGTCAGGGCATGGGACAGGAATGCAATTCAAATATAAAAATTATCACATTTAATAAATGTAATATAATCCATTTAGTATAACGAAACGGTTGAACCTGTTAAAAAAATACACTCGTGAATTTTGAATTGACTTTATCATGTGATTAGAGTATGTTCGACTGCCGACTTTGGTGCTGGAGACCAGGCTTCGAGCCACGGGGTCGCGTCCACATCCTGTGATTCTGGGCAAATCACTAATCTCCCCGTGCCTGAATGTAAATACGGAGGTCATGAAAAGCGCTCCAATACCTTCGGGTCGAGTTCGCGCTATATAAATATGCAACAAAAAAAAGCCAGATCCTTGGTACGGCTCTCCCTTTTAATCCCTTGGCTCGCTCACCTCTACTAAAAATATGTAATTTTTACTTTATACAGAAGTCAAAAGGGCAATGTCAAAAACGGATATCCCACACCCTTCGTGGTTTTTCGCCTACTCCCTCATGTCCTCCCACCATCCCCCCAATCGATCCTGAAACCGGGCTTGCAAACCGGGGCCACTGCCACGACTCTAACATCCTCTCTAGACAGTCATTTCCTTCTCCGTGGGAACTCATGGTTTGCTACAGTGCCCCTAAAAAGCCGTCTTCTGCCAGCGCCCGTTTATCTCCTGTCTCTCTCAGCCTGACAAGGACGGCGCCGCTGAACTCCTTTGCCAGCCATGTGCTGCAGGGTGCAGCCGATCTCTTCTGTGTTTGTTATCGCTTTCACTCAGTACGCGGAGCTTCCTGCCAAGCACTACACTTCGCAACGATCTAGCCGCTGTACTCTTCAGTCACCGGCTCTAGTAACTAGGCTCTCACAGTTCAATATGTTTGGCATACAAGCGGCTGAACCATGTCTTCCGGAGCAACAGAGCAAAGTCTTCCGGGTCAGCACCGTTCTTTTCTGGGCGGGACATATTTTTTAACCAATTGCAGTGCTTTCTGTAGAATACAGCTAGAAAGACCATCTAGCACCTCTCATTAGCCTTTTCATGCAGTTTCAAACCCGCTTTCTAATGACCTCTAATACTTTTCGAGTATTTGTTGAAGCTAGTTAGCATCGGAGTCGAAGGAACGGGTTTCGGATGTTTGAGTTCTTCTGTTTGCCGATTGGAGGTAAGGGCCCACCTTCGGGAGCCTCACGCCGGTTTCCGGAAGCGTCCCATAAATAGGAGAGGTCGTCACCGAACGAGCACAGGTGCCGGTACAAAAAACGCGTTACCACTCTGTGTTCTCTTCCTTGTAATTCTTTTACTTTCTCCACTCTTTCTCAACTCTTTTTCTTTCTCTGTGTACACATGTCCTCCTTACACCTCTTTTGGTGACTTCTCTCTTCCCTCCTCAGTATTCGTCTCACGCAACTCGCTGTGTGCTTGTATCTACTGCCCCCCTGTCAATCTGCGCTAAACCATCTCGATAAATCTTTCAGGTTCTCACATGATGGCGAGGCATCTACATAGCTGCCAAGTTTTCAGATTGCAATGTGTGACATTTTCATAATTTCAGTTCAATTATGAGTGACAATGCAACGACTATGAGTGACACTTTCTCACGAGCAAAATCAAGCAATGAAGACGAGGAAAACATATAAATATCAGAAATTACACCCATTTGAGCAACAAGACACTCTAGAAGATCTTAAAACATCTGCAAAGTACTAGAATTGGAAGGGCACTAAAGTAGTGCCCTTTTAATGGGTGTCGGTAAAGTGTTTTATACTTATTCACTGTGTCTCGACTTGGTCTGTTTTTTGTGTGCATTTTGGTACGATTAATAACAACAAACATTACAATGCAAAGAAAATTCCAAGCCTGGGTGAAACATTCATACCTGACAATGAACATATTGCAGTCTCTCGTGCATCTTTTCTCCCTCAACAGACATCCGATTAAGTAAGTATAGTTTATTGGAGGCAGCACAGCTTTTACGGATACCACTTAGCTCTAAAAACGAGCTGTTAATTCAAGCAGGAATAGCAAACGTTCATTGCAAACGACAATGACCACCGGGACTTGCACCTCTGTTGCATGCTGAAGTAGCTTGCTAAGTGAGGGTATGCATGCTGCAGAGTCAGAGGCCCTGTGTAATGACACAATAGGCAATATATCCAAATACAGCAGAAGCTTTAGCTTTCAACTGTTAATAGCATCGCACGGACAGTAAAGCGCTTAGGCATACTTACTTCATTTTGTAGGCTCGATGGGTGCAGTCCATCAACAGGAGTACCTCGAGAGGCCCACCTGACTGACCACCAGTGCCCCCTGGTCTACCCTCTCCGGGGGCCCAACCACGCGCCTCAATGCACCGAGCTGTCTGGCGTGGAAGATGCATCCAGGCTCAACCTCAGTCTTCCCCTCACTAAGGACGGGTGACCAAAGTCTAGTGGCTCCTCCCGCCATGACCCAATGGCCCCTCAAGAGCATTGTCTGGGTACATTAGCCTCCTTCTCACCGGCTGCCACACAATTACCCGGAAACTCCAACACAGCCTGACAGGTCTTCATGCGTTGCAACACCTCTCTAACAGTGGTTTCACAGCCCCAGGGCACTACTGGGGTGTGGAGCAATACTAAGCCGCGTCAGCCATCTTCAGCATCCAGACGATGCCCCTTATATCTTCTGTTTGTTTTATGTCACATAAACAATTAGAAATAAGCAAACACACTTCAAGTCACAGCAGAAATATTTATTACCCATTACTTATCACTGCGGAAGGCAGGCCCCGCCCCGGGTCTCGGTATTGGGCAGTGAGTGAGTGACTCTCAGTGTGACATCCGCACCGCTGGCGGGAATTTCAATGCAGACAGGCAGCAGCAAGATGTAACATTGTTGCAGCCAGCAGTGCAATATCATTTAACTGTTTACTGAGTCTGCTGTCAAGTCCGTGGAGCAGCAGTGCTGGCACACAGGTGTTACAGGCACACGCACTAGCAGCCTGGTGTAGCCAGTTTCATTGCTGGTACAGCACTTGACGACAGGCATTAAAATGCGTGACAGTGCATTTCAGTGCGTTAGAGGCACGTCTAATGCGTGATACTTGGCAGGCCTGCATCTAGTTTAACACCATGGAATTCTGCGGAGTTATAAAAATACCCTCAGTGAAATTCCAGCGAATTCCGTGAATGAGTGGAAATAGGAATAGCATTATGTGATTCAGCGCTGGAAGCTTGTTTCATGTCCGCTTGAAAGGCACCACACGGTGCACTAGAGGGTGCAGCTTTCGAGTAAATGTTGCTGCAGCTCTAGTAGATTTTCTTCTTGAGTGGCAGCTTTCTGACTGCGAACAGTTGCAACCTCCCATGATGGATAATTCATGCCGGGTGCCATCCTAACGACCAGAAATCGCTCTGGGGATGCAAATCTCACTCTCCAACTTACCATTCGTTAGCCGTGCACAAGAAAAAGCTCATCCAAACGACAGTTGCCGGAATTTGGCATGAGTGGCCAAAACTCATTCGGCGGAGTAGAATATATTGCCTACCCCTACATATGAGGACCCCTTGGTCCTACCCCCTAATGTACTAGGGAGAAATTTTACATTTTTTCTTCTCAGGAGGGCAGAAGCACGTGATGTGAAACTATAGGTTTCATTACAGTCAAAGGCAAAAAAAATCTTGTTGACAATATAGGTCATCAGTATAGACAATATTGAAGTTTTTCTAATATGCAAATTGGATGATAAATAATTTGTTCTCCAATATTGCTTATATTTAGATTTATTTTGAAATACAACTCTTTAACTTTTATTTGACCTAGAACGTAGTTATTGAGTGGTCCCAATCAGTATTGGATTTTAATCTGTTACATTTTTGGACTTGAAGTTATGGAGTTTGGTGATAGTTATCGCAAGATCAAGGGTGCTGAAGCTGAACCGCCAGAATAAAAGTTTGGGGTGTTCAAAATATAGGTGTTCCATTAATTATAACAAATGTTGCTAGCAGAGGATGGTTGCGTAAATGCACCTCCTCTTTAGTAGGGCTCACCTAAACACTTTTCTGTGATTTACATTTTTTTAATTCCTAGACCGAGGGAGAAAGGATTTTTTGATAATTTTGCCAAATTTTCTCACATTCAGTATTCCGGACAAGTGACCAACTGTGCATTCCTCAACAATTTGAAGTGTAAGTATTAATATGGAAAATTTATTTTGTGAGTGTGCATTGAAGTATGACATCATGAGGTGGATTTCTGTTGTGAGTTGTGTGGGTATAAGATGATTATGGGTTCAATTGGTAGATTGATTACAGTTGTGCTAATGTATTAGTAATATCTGTACACACTATTGTGGGCCTATTGATTTATCGATTGAATTGGTTTGGCTATTAGATTTGTTGAAATCCAAGACCTCGAGATATACTGGTTTCTGTAATTGTGGTGTGTAGAGGGAGGTGTTGCTTACACATTGTTAGGTTTTCTGAACTAACAAATGTATTTTCTAGGTGTGTGCTCAATTTGAGTTTGTGAACTTTGCTCTTGTTCACAGAGCAAACACACTAACTATTGCAGATTACCACTGGATGGATGTCTTGCTAAGTGTGGTTTGAAGTACGCTGTAGATTGTTTTTGATTTTTCACGTTTGATTTGAAGTCTTGCTCTTATTTTGAAGTTACATGGTTTACAAATTAATTGTTTTACCTAGTTTATCTATGTTTTTCTTCCTTTCTAGGGTGAACAGACCCTTATTTAGTTATTTGGGTTTAAAGAGGTTTTATGATTGGTTTCCTGTTCACGGTTAAGTCATGCTGTAATTGGTTACACAACCAAGGAGTCGTGCTGGAATTGATGAGGTATCATCACAAAGAAGTGCTCTGATTGGTTGGTTGCTGGCAAAGCCGAGCTGTTATAAGTTGACCTTTGACAGAGCAGTGCTGTAATTGACAGTCGTTCTCTAATTCACTTGTTGTGATTATGAGCTTGTTTGAGTTTATTTTGAATTTGTTTAGAGTGTAAACAATGGGGAGTTTATTAGTAAAGCCTAAGGTTACTGAGATACTTAGGGCGGGACACAAATTACTTGCGGAATGTCTGCCTATGAGATGATGTAGGAGATCGGGTAGTATACATGTGCTTGGGTTTTAGAATGGAAACAAATATACTGCACATTATTAGGTTTGACAATTTCAATTAGTTGTTACGCTTAATGCTAGTCAGTTAATTTCTTGAGACAAACCATGTATGAAATGAAGCCCACTCCCAGACCTAGACAGTTTGAGGCGCTTCGTAAATGGGATCACATGGTTAAGGAGAAAGAGAAAAAGAAAGCAGCAAAGGAGGTGAAGAGTTCATTTAGACATTGGCTTTAGAATAAGTAGAATCGGCAGGAGAAAAGCTGGAGGGTGAAAATAATTGAGTGTGTGAAAATATTCTGTGCATAGTCACTGAGAATGAGGAGCAAGATAATTCTAAAACAAAAAAGAAACATGAGCAAGCAGATTAGACTGATAAAGATAATCAATATGTAAGCTTTTGCATTCTAGACCTTCTTCATATAGAGACCGGGCAGTTGATACAACCTCTAATGCTGTAGGGACGGACACAGGTGCTGGGGGGGATTGTGTCGTGGTGCAAACTCCTACTGGAGTTGTACCAACTGCACCGACAGAGTTGGCCATGACAGCAGTAGTGCAGTGCCTAGTACAAGTAGAGATTTACCATCTCAGACTCGGGCTGTCACACCTGTGAGTACAGTGGTGGCAGAGGAGCCACGTAAAGAGATTAGCATTGGAATTCTAAAAATTGAATTCAGCAACATTTAACAGGGAAATGTAGTTTAAAATATACTTTTGATTTACAATGCTGATGAAATGAGATACTTGGTAAAGGAAGCAGCCAGATGTGGAAATGCGGCACATGATAAATTAGTGGAATTAGGTGATTTATTGGTTGACATCCACAAGATGAAAAATGCGAAACTAAATTATTAAATAGATTTGGCGCACAATGAAGATCTTACGCACCATGAAATTAAGGCGATAGGCTTGATTACTTTAAGAGCTCATTTAAATAACTCAAGATCGGACTGATTTGATGAAGTAATTAGAAAGATGGAAGATCAGGGACAGCAAATTAAAAGAGAAGGAAAGGGATTGAGAGTAAGGCAAGAGGTGTTGCAAGTGATTCTGAATTTGGAGCAGGTTAGGTTTTGGAGTGTCCTTTGAGATAGATTAATGGAGGGAATTTTGTGCATGTGCCATGGACACAAGCTGATTTGTATACATTTACACATAATTTTCCAAAGTTGCGAGAGAATTCAGCAAAGTGGGATGATGAAATACACAAGTTTGCCCACATTTGGCCGATGTTAGGAATGGATTTGAATTCACTATTTCAAATTGTGGTTCCAGGAGATTTATGGTTGGAGTGTACGTTTGTGGTAGTATGGCCAACGCAAGAACCAGCTACAGTTGGTCCTAATAATGCATCAGACACAGAAATAGCAGACAAATATGAGAAGGATATAAATTCAATTAAAATTTTGGGAACCTCACAAGTTCCGAAAATAATATGATGGTTCCAGATATGAAAAAATTCAGAACAGAATGTGCAAAGTCAGAATACATTTTGAATACCAACATCTCCAGTGATACAGCAAAATATGAGAAACAAAATGCTCTACAGCGCTGAGTACTAACAATATCCTTTGATTCTGAATGATGAGATGGAAGGGAGTTGTTCATAAGGATGATGCCTGAGGGGGATCAGGATTGCATGCTTGGAACAGTCCGAGAGATATACCAAAGTAGCTCATACTGTGATGCAGACGCCAACAGCCATCCTGTTTAATTTTTGATTGATACTGGGGATTTCCAATCTATAGTTTGTTCTGTGGAAGTCCAAAACCTACCCCTCTCAGGAAGAGAGGCAAAAGTTTTAAGGATCAGCTGTAACAAATTGTTAACTAGGTTACAGCACATGTTCTAGTTAAAATTGGCCCGATGTAGAATAAGCATCAATTTATTTTATATGATTCAAGTCCTGTTAATTTATTCTGAAGGGATTTACTTTGTAAGATGAATAGTGCAATTTATTGTATACCAGACAATGAATGTCTCATTTGAAATACAAGAGGGTTCCTATTTTACAGTTAGTTCAGAAAATTTGAGAGTTGAGTAGTTCCCAGTTTTGACAAACGAAGACCTGCCTCTGGATTTAAGACATGATGTCACAGATGTATGGGATTAGGAGTTATTGGGATGAGATATTCGGAGAGGAGTTGGCCTGATGGCTAGGTCGGTCGACCTCGAATCTGGGGAACTGGGTTTGTGTCTCAGCAATGACGCTGAACATCCTGTGATTCTGGGAAAAATCACTTAATCTCCCCGTGCCTAACAAAAATGAATGTGTCCTCATGTAACGTAACTTGTGCTATGTAAATCGCTCTGATACCCGATACTGGGTCAAGCTCGCGCTACACAAAACTCTGTTAAAAAAATACTGATTAAGAGATTTTACTGACTGAATAAGAAAAACCAGTCAAAATAAAGTTTGCATCAGATGCAATATTCACCAGAACAGGACAATATAGATTTACAAAAGAGGCAGAAGAAGGGATGAAACCAGTGATTGAAAAACAATTGAACATGGAATCCTTCAGGAGGTACTTGGTTGCCCTTGTAGTTCGCCTGTGATCAGAATTAAAAAGCAAAGTAGGAAATGGAGAATCGTACAAGATCTCTGCAGTATTAACAAGATTATTGTTCCCTGTTGTCCAGTGGTACTGAATCCAACAGTGAGTTTATTTAAAATTCAGTCAAAAGCAGAATGGTATACAGTCATTGACTTATGCCAAGTTTTCTGACTTTCTTCCCATGAGTAGTCGCAATTCCTTTTTGTGTTCCAATTTTTGAAGAAAGTTTTCATGTGGTGTAGAATCCCACAAGGGTATATTGAAAGCCCTTCAATTTCAAAATACTGAAGAAAGATTTTGAAAGTTTGAAATTACCATGTAACTCAGTCATGGCGCAATACATTGATGACCTACTGGTCGCATCTAAGACAAGGAGGACTGTAAGCTTGATACGATTTCCTTGCTGAATCATGTAGCTGAGAATGGGCATAACATCTTCTTAACTGAAATGCAGTATTGTAAACAAAACAAAAACATGTATCTCGTATACCATATTGGAGAGGGTGTAAGGAAAGTTTCTAAAGAATGTTTTTGCAATTCTGAGATTGAGCCAACCAACCACACAATGGAGTCTTGGATGTTTCTTGTTATTGTTGGATATTGTCATTAGAGGATTCAAAACTTTTCTTTGCTATCAAAGCCTTTTGTAAGATTTCAGTAAGGTTGGCATGCAATGATGTCCAAGATCCAATACCATTTGATGATGAATCCTTTGATTTATTAAAAAATTGAAGGAGAGTTCGTGTCATGCAGCTGCACTCTGGATGCCTGATTATAATTTGAAGTTTTTCTGTTGTCATGAGAGAGACAGATGAGATGTGCACTTTCGATTCTCACCCAAAAACCTAGAGTATAATTGCGTCCAGTACATACCTTTCTGCTGTACTGGGTCCAGGAGCTGCATGTTTTCCAGGTTATTTGAAATCAGTTGTAGCTTTTTGTATGGTAATTGACAAAGTGAAGGAATTTTGCTGAGTCATACTTTAATTGTTTATATCCTTCACTAGTTTGGGATCCTTTTAAAAAGGACAGGAAACCTGCATATAACAAATAGTAGACTGACTTGATATGAGCAGACCGTACTTGCAGCAGAGAACGTTTCAGTTAGAAGGTGCATTGTCTTAAATCCAGCAATACTGGTTCCTACTTCAGGCAAAAGCTTTGAAGGTAGTAATGATGATGAAATTGATGATGAATTGCATCATAACTGCCTAGAGGTGACTGAACAATGCACAAAACGAAGACCATATATTAACAAAGTACCTTTGGAGATAGCTGATATGACATTGTTTTTTTTTAAAAAAAAACATTATTTTCAGTTTTGCAAAATAACACAAGAAACAATCCCCCCCCAGCAAGACATCATATACGACTTTTGTACACAGGTCTACGGACTCACTATGGCACCTAATGGAGTAGAACAGCTTCTGAAAGCTCATCTGGTCTCGTGACAACGAGGATAGCCCTTTACATTTACATGGAATACTGTGAGGAAAGGTAACCCCCCCCCCTGTCCAACCCTACTACATGCACATGTCAAGGACCCATCAGTTGGCCCCTCCCCTTCCCCCATCTGAATCAGCCGCAGAGTACAACTCACCGCTCGTCCCTTCAGAGTCACTGGGTGACAAGCCCCCCTCCACTGCCAAGCCCGCCATACACATGGTTCGCCATGCTAGCAAGTCCTCCTCCAATTTTTCATCCCTCCTAGTCTGTTGCATGTGTGTTTCCTCCGCAGTGTCCATTCCCGCACATCCCTGAGCCATGCATCCACATCCGGAGCTCGCTGTCCCATCCATGTAATGGTGACCCTGCGCCTAGCCAGCACTAGCATCAATTGCAACAATTTATTGGACAACTTTCGTTTCCGAGGCCGCAGGACCAATGCCAACCAGCAATGCACTGGTGTTAGCTGGATCCGAAGGTTCGTGGTAGCCTTCATCCGGGCCACAACTAAGGACCAAAAATGTCCCACCAATGGGCACTCCCAGGCCAGGTGTAAGAACCCCTCCCCCCCTGCATTGCATCTGGGGCAAGTACCTCCGCCACTCCCTGAGAACCGGCTGATCGACTTCGGTGTAAGGTAGGCGCGATGCAAGAAATTAAAATGTATAAGCTTAAAGCGTGCATTACAGGAAACCCTTCACGTGAGGGCCCCTATACGCGTCCGCTGACTCTGATCCAGCAGCACCCCCAGATCCGTCTCCCAGGCCGCACACGCCGGCAGCACTAGAGGAACAGAATCCCGTCTCATAGCTGTATACAGCAAAGTTATCAACCTACGTCCTCTGCCACAGGACAGTATGATATGTAGGGTGTGTGTCATTGGGGGGATTTCCGGGCACCGAGGCCAGACCGATCGTACCACAGACCGCAGACCCTGATAATGTATATATTGACCACCGCTAAGGCCAAAGGACTCCACCGCTTGTTCGTATGACACAAAGCAATCCGAGGAAAATAGATCCGCCAAAACTTCACAGCCCCCAGCTCTCCACTCCCGGAAGGACATCTGAGTATCCAGCTCCACCATCAGGGCCAGGATCCAGAGCGGCAATTCTCTGTGGAAGGGGGCCGACCGTAGGACCCTTTCTATAATACGTTGCCAGACGCCCGCCGTGTGCCTGACTACATAGGGCAGCGCGGCAGCAGCTCCAGCCCCGAGCATAAGTGCCAAGCGAAGCTCTTGTACCATTGCCCTCCCATCGAGCAACCGCGTCTCCCATACATCCGCATCAGCGAACCATCGGGCCGCCGGAAGGAGCTGCGCCGCATAATAATAAAGATCGAAACGTGGGGCCTCCAGACCCCCCTCCTCAAAAGTGCACACCAGAGTACGGAGGGCCACTCTGCTCCGTCGCCCTGCCCAGAGTAGAGACGTAAGGAGCGAGTTGAGAGTCCTAAAGACCCTAGGCGGAAGTGGGCACAACGTGTTCTGCAGGACATATAGCGTCCTTGGCAGCATCACTATCTTAGATATGGCCAGCCTCCCCATCAAGGACAGCGGAAGAGTGTTCCAGAAGGACACAGAGTGTTTGAGCGTCATAATCACTCGGTCTATGTTGTGGGCTAGGGACTGCTCCACCGTGGAGGTCACGTGTACACCCAGATATCGAAAATTGTTCAGCTCCCAACGGAGCCCCAGCTGTGGCAACTCCTCCTGCGGGACCTCTCCAAACCCCGAGAGCGGAAAAATTAGGGACTTGCCCCGATTGAGCCGCAATCCAGACACAACGCCAAAGCGGTCCAGGTGCTGCAATAACTCCGGGAGTGCGTCTCTCGGAGACGACAGGTAAAATAAGGCGTCATCTGCATATAACGACAACACATTACAAGTGTCACCCACCTGAATGCCCCATCGTCCCATCTCCGTTCGCAGCGTGACGGCAAAGGGCTCGATCGCGATAGCAAAGGGGAGCGGCGAGAGCGGGCACCCCTGTCTCGTGCCCCTCTCCAGCCTCCATTCCTCTGATCGCGCAGCTCCCAGCCGCACCCGGGCACGAGGGGAGCTATAGAGGATGCGAATCCAGCGACTGAAATTGGGGCCCAGACCCACCTTCCGAAGCACCTCCTGCAGGTAACCCCAGACGACCGTGTTGAACGCCTTAGCCAGGTCTATAGAGACCAAGACCGTCTGCTCGTCCCTCCCGCTCACCTCATGTTGGAAATAGTTCAGCCGTCTCAAGTTCATAGCCGTGTTCCGCCCGGGGATAAAACCACATTGGTCCTGATGCACTAAGTGCTCCATGTGGGGCGCCAATCGAGATGCCAGCAGTTTGGTCAGGATTTTAATGTCGGAGTTTACCATGGTTATCGGCCGATACGACGGTCAAGCCTATCCCCCCTGGTTTCAGGATCATGCATATCTCCCCATGGGCCATACTAGACGGGAGCTCACCGGTATGAAAGGCCTCCTGGAAGATCTGAAGGAGAAGCGGGGCCAAGGAAACCTGGTATTTCTGGTAAAACTCTTGACGGTAATCCGTCACTCCCCGGCATCCTAGCTCGAGGCAAGCTGCCAAGGCCACACGGATCTCTGCCAACGTCAGATCCGCGGCAAGCTCCTCCCCATCCTATTCTGTGAGAGTCGGCATTTGTGTGTCCTGTAAGTAGGGGAGATAAAAAGACTCCAAGACGGTCGGATCCGCTGTATAGACATGCCGCGGGTGGGATTGGAGGACCCCTAGGATGGACTGCTCCGAATACACCACTTGGCCGGTCAGGTCCCCATGGCTACAACAAGCTCAGGGGTCTGCTCCCTCCGCAATATCCATGCCAAGATTCTCCCAGACTTGTCACCCTCCCTATGGAGGCGCTGCCTATATTGACCCAGAGTATATTTATCCAATCTATCCAACACATCCTCAAACTAGCACAGGCAGCTTGTTCCTCCTGCCGCTGCAGGGGAGTGGGTACCACCACAAGTTGGGCCTGCAGTAGGGTACCCTCCTCCTTTTGGAGGCCACTAAGGAGTTGTTTCCTGACTCCATAGGTCAGCCCCATACCGGCCCCTCTCACCACGGCTTTCAGGGCCTCCCATCCAGTGGCGGCAGTCAAGTTCACCTGCCCCCAGTTAAGATCTACATAGTCTCCAACGGCCTTCGCCACGTGTGCCTGTCCTACGGGATCTCTTAGTACGCCTTCCGGCAGTCCCCAAGTGCGGGGACGAGCAACCGGAGGCCCCCACTGAATCATGCAGGCCACCGGTGAGTGGTCCGACAAGAAACGAGCTTGGTGGGTAATCTCCACGGACATATCGAGTTCGGCATTGGCCACCAGGACCCTGTCCAGGTGGCTGTAGGTGTTGTGTGTAGGGGAGAAGCACGTGTAAATCCTCTGTGTAGGGTTGCGCTGGCGCCAAACATCCACTGCCCCTGTGTTTCTCAAGACCTCCCCGAGCTGGACCGTCATACGGGGCTTCGTGCCCTGCCTGGGTGGAGATCTATCCAGGACCGGGTCCAGGATGCAATTGAAGTCTCCAACCCAAACCGTCGGTGTTCTTAGGTCATGAGTCAAGACATCTTGCAAGGTTCTAAAAAAGGCCGGATCATCGGAGTTGGGAGCATAGGAATTTAAGATGACAATGTCCAGCTTAGCCCGGAGGAGCAGATACCTGCCATCTACGTCCGCCTCCATATACTTCAGAGCGAACGGTACCCCCGGGGCCACCCAGATCAGGACCCCCCTGGCATATGTGGAGTAGGACGCATGGTACAACTGTCCCCGCCATTTTTTGGCCTACTTCTGCGCCCCGTCATCCACCAGGTGAGTCTAATGCAGGCAAGCGATGGATACACCATGCCTGTGGAGGAACGAAAGGACTCTGTATCTCTTGGTGCAGGTGCCTAACCCCCTCACAGTCCAGCTCATGAGTTTATAACCCATAACTTTTAATCTACCCCACCCCATCACCACCGCCCAGCTCCATAGCAGTCCCCTCCAGTGCCCGACCCGTGATACAACTGATGTCAAAAACATACCCTCTGAACATTTCCCTCAAACAGAGCCCCCACCCCCCTCCCGCGAGCGATGTATAAGCAACAACTGAACATGCCAACATGCCCTTTCCCTGCCGGTGCCAGGACGTACACAGCCACCCCATCTGCCCAACGAGGCGAAGTACCCTGCACACACCAAAAAACAAGTAACCCCCCCCCCCCATACCGACTCCACGCATGACCCAATGAAAAGCATTTACTCCGGGTTCATACATTCCAAATCCAGTCAGGGTACACTGCCAAGTCCCCCTAACCTTATCTCCCCCCCCACCCCCCCCACACCGACACATCACACACAAAGGATTACCCCCACCCCCTCTCACTTTCGGCGAAGAACACCCCAGAACGTCCTACCATCAACACCCAAGAGATGATGTCCTCATCACATGTTATACAGTTCAGAACTCCAACTACTTATCCAATTCAAGAAGGATCCACCGTCTCAGGAGCCCCGGTCACTGCGGTCTCAGGAACCGCCGTAGCAGGCAACATGTCTACTACCGGGGCCGGTAACGTGTCAGGGACCAAAACCTCATTGTTGTGGAATTCAAGGGCTCCGCATCGTTCTCTCCTCCAGCAAGATCCAGAAGCAAGGCTCCATCCGCTCCCACCAACACCCTGGGCTGGTCTCCACTGGCGGCGGACTCGGATCTCCGTCGTCTCCTGTTCAGACGTCTCCTTGGTGCTCGTGTTCCCCACATGTTTCTATTCCCGCCCCGTTCACCAGGCGGTGGGTCATCTCCTCGGATCTCCAACCCTTTCCAGACTTCCTCCGGGCATTCGAAGAAATGTGCTTTCCCGTGCCAGCACCTTCAGTTTAGCCGGGTATAACAACATATATTGTAAACTCATCTCTCGGAGTTTCCGTCTGACGCCCAGAAAAGATTTTCTCTGCTCCTGGACTTGCTGGGTGTAGTCCGGGTAGATGGAGATCCTACTATTGTCAATCATGAGGTTCGCCGTTTTCCTCGCCGCCTTAAGGATGCAGTCCCTGTCCTTGTAGTTGAGGATTTTTGCAATCAGGGCTCGCAGAGGGCCCCCCGGCCTCGGCGACGGGGCTAGGGCTCGATGGGCGCGCTCTATCACAAAGACCTCCGAGAGGCCCCTCGGACACAACCGGTTACGAATCTAGTCCTCCAGAAACCGTTCCGCGTTTCCAGCCTCCGCCCGTTCCGGCACGCCCAAGACCCTGATGTTGTTGCGGCGCGCCAGCCCTTCAGCGTCCTCCGCTCTTCTTTCCAGGTCACCAGTCTTCGCCTTAAGTTGCGCAACGGTTTGTTTAAGGGACGTCACCTCTCCCAGTAGCTCTGCGATATTGCCCTCAGCATCAGAGACTTTGTCAGCCACCTTTCGCAAGTCCGTGCCAACAGGTTGACGTCTGTTGAGACTGTCTCTATTTGGCGCTCCAGCGCCGAGTGCGATCCCTGGATTGCCTTCAGGAGCTCTGCCCGTGAGGGTTCCCCAGTCCCCTCCGCAACCTCCTCTGAGCCTGACTGTCGCGCAATCTTCTGGTACGGCAATCTTTGAGTGGTGTATTGTGTGATGGTGTTGGGCTGCGTGGATCGCGACATTCTGTCTTTGCGCATCGTTGGGGACTCGCCGGACCTGTGCAGATTCCAATGAGGCTGGTCGGGCGTCCAAGGGCCTCGTCCTCCCCGCGGTAGTCACCATGGTCCAGGAGACCACCACTCGGTCTCACTCCCGACAGGCACCCCGAGACCCGCAGGGGTCAGATCCTATCTGTGCTCCTTTGCGTTATCCCTGGGAACTCTTCCCCGTCCCCCATCACCACGTCAGGGGTGCTACAATCCTGCCTCGCCGCTGTTCCACTCACCATGCTTCACCACAGTAGCAGGGAATGGGCCCCCGAGGGCTCGCCGCAGGTCTGACCCCTTACAGACTTCACAGCTTATCCCCCGCACTCCGGAGTCCTCCAGGCCAGAGAGTCCTCCTGCCGGAAAAGATGTCTGCACCACGATTTCTCACGGCAGGGCGATCTATGTCCAGGGGCCCCCGTGCCTCAAACGCACCAACTGCCCCCCCAACGGGGTCGTCGCAACCTTCAGTGCAGTGTCCCACGCGATCTGGATCCTTTGGTCCCCTATACCGTGCCCCCCAGCAGATCACTCGGATCCAACACCGCTGAGGGCCAATGCCAGCCGCCCGGGACCTCTCCAACCTTAAGTTACCGCCGCAGGCGGGCTGCGCCTCAGGTGTGTCCACTCCCTTCAGGCCGAGTCCAACGATATGCAGGGAACCCCAGGAGCGGCTCAAACGGGGTTAAAGGGGCCACTCACCGCTGCTCACCGCCGTCACACATGCCAGGTTCACACCCCATAGGGCCCAAGGTGACAACAGGGTCCTCGGCAGACTGCTGTCCCGTCTGCAAACACCAGGCTCAGAAGGCCTCACTCTTTGATGGCCGGGGCTCCTCCCCGCCGCAGGCCGCCTCCGCAAGCCCGCTGACGAGCCCGCCGGGAGACCCCCGCAAGTTCCACAGTCCCCGGTCTCTCCAACAAGCGGCCAGGACGTCACAACAGCGGCCCCCAGGGAACGCAGGAGCAGGGCCGGAGCGCCCACCGCTCTCCTGAGCCTCACAGCCGCACGGCTCCCACGTCCGGGAATCCCAGGTGACAAAAGAGGTCCCCCACGGCCGTCCTCTCCACAGCGTCCTGCCCGCAAGCACCGGGCACGGGAGGCTCCGCGTATCCCCTCGTCCAGGCGCGCAGGCCAACTCTCAGGGCTCCTCCCCTCCGCAGGCCGCCTCCGCCGGTCACCCGACAAGCCCGCCGGAGACCCACGCAAACTCCTCGGGCAACAGTCGCCCCGGCAGGCGGTCGGACCCCCGCAGCAGCCCTTCACGGCAGCCCAGGGGCGGAGCCGAGGCACTCAGTTTGTCCTGGGCGCTCCACAACCACCACGCGCCAGCACCTCGATCCCAGCAGGAGAGGCCAGGACAGCGCGGACCGGAGCTCCGCTTCAGCTCCCGATGCAGCAGTGTCTCAGGTCAGGATTCTGTGAGTTAGCTCTGCGCATCCAGTCCCCAGGGCACGGGACACCGCCGGGCCTCCCACAGCAGGCAAGTTCCCCCACGCCCTCCAGGCCACGATCCCCGGGCTCGCGTACTTTGCGGCCCAGGTCTCCACGTCGCAACTGCGTTACTCGTAACCACCGGTCACAGGACCCACAAACTGGGTCCCGCAGGGTCTCCCAGACATCAGGTGGTCACGATACCCTCCATTTCACTTTGTACGAACCCGTACAGGATCTCTTTGCAAGATTATGAGGTCAATATGCCGGGAGCCAGAGGAGCTCACGTCCTGTCGACCATGCTGCTTGGCCATGCGCTGATATGACATTGTTAATAGTTATTGTTTGAGAGACCAACATGGAATATTGGAAGCTGCCGATGTGCTATGTTCTATTTCAGAGACGTTGAAGGCATCTCTTTTGCCAAATGTTATATCAGCGCAAGTGGCAGAAATAGTTGCCTTAACGAGAGGGTGCTGCTTATAAGAGAAATTGAATATGACTATTAACACAGTTAGCCAGTATGGTTTTGTTGCTGTTCATGACTATGGACTGCTATGGTCACAGCGAGGATTTATGATATCCTCAGCAGCTCCCATTAAAAATAGTGTGTATATATTGGATTTGTGCGAGCCATACAAAAACCAAGGGAGATTGCAATGGCTAAGTGCACTGCCGACAAGGCTGGCAAGGCTCTGATTAGTCTTGGGAACCCATGTGCGGATCAAATGGCAAGGTACCGTGCATTACTGGAAGAGTCCGTTGTACAGAGAAGTCAAATCGAGAAACTGGAAACTGATGTAGTAAAAATGCAGATAATGTGAATTGTTTCTTTATGTATTTAATGCAGACTTCTTTGAGTGAGTTGGGGGGTTTATAGGAAGATGTTACTGAGAATGAGAAACGAAAATGGGAGAAACTAGGCTACAGCAAGAATTACCAGGATTTGTATGTCAATGCAGGACATAAGTATAGATTGCCAGATTCTATGTTACATCCCATGTGCGTATATATGCACATACACATGCAGGGAGATAGCTTATTAAGAATTTCCCAAAAAGTAATGGGAAAATACAGGATTTCGAAATGTTGCTGAAGATGTTTGTAGCCGATGCTCAGCGTCATTTAAATATCCAAGACAAGAAAATAGTCACAATCATGACTCATACTGGCGAATCAGAAGGCCCATTTACAAGACTCCAAGCTGAGTTTTTTGTGATGCCAAGCTGAAATGGTTTTAAATATGTTTTAGTGGTTACCTGCTTGTTTCCTAAAAGGGTTGAAGGACTTCCAGCAAGGAAGGCAGATCGTTTTACAGTTGCCAAGTTGTTGAGTGAGTTAATTCCATGATTTGGCCTTCCAACTTCTATTGAGACTGATCGTGGCACACACGTCACGAACGAGATTTTGCAGATAATCTGTGCCGCATTTAATATCAACCAAAGATTCCATTGTGGTTATCGACCACAGTGCTCAGGCCTTGTGGAATGAGCAAATGCCATGCTCAAGAATTAACTGGCATAATTATGTGCTTCAGCTGGTTAAATTGGCTTCTGCCTCTTGTTTTGATGAACATGAGAAGTTCTCCTGACAGGAAAACGGGTTTATCACCCCATGAGCTCACCATGGGTAGGATAATGAGGCTTGCATATACACCTTCAGCTGCACTAGTATCAATAACTGTTGGCATGGTGCTAGATTATTGCAAGGGTCTGGATGATATGGTGAAACCAGTTTTTCATAGGGTGAATGTGACAACAAAAGATTATCTTTAATGAAGTCCAGATGAAAGTATTTTAATCCTTGAGCATGTCCACAAGAGGTGTCTGAATGAGCAATGGAAAGGGCCCTATGAGGTGATCTTGACAACCAATACTGCTCTCGAGTGCATAAGTGTGCTGCAGTGATCCATGCTGCTCACACACAGAGAGTAAGAATAGCTGAATCCGTGGATGGGTCGAGTGGCCGAGGTAAACAGCTCGAACAACACCACGTACAAACCCACCTTCTAGTTTGCAGCTTGAATCCGGAACCGGGGGTGGGGTGGGGGGGATGAAGGGGAGGATACAAGTTTTTGGAAACTGGTGAAGGCAAAGTGGAGAAGCAAACAGAAGGTATGAAGTTTCAGGTTAGTGAAAGTTCTGATGAAGAACCTGAAACTCCTGACATTCAGTTTCAGAACAATGATCAGAGTGAAGAGGTGTTACACAGTAAAAGACAGAAGCATGAGTGAAAGTAGGAAGCCTCTAATGCAAGTAGTGAAAAGTTGCAGTTGAAGATCAAAGTTACCAAGACCCCCAACGGAAAGAAGAATTTACCAAGACCCCCAACGGAAAGAATTTCAAGTCAACAGAGCAGACAGTGACAAAGTGGGTGAAAGTTTAATTTTGACCTCAGCTCTGAGCTCAAGTCAAAGTTCGTTGGAGAACAAAGAAACAAAGACTGTTGATGAAAATAAAAAAGCAGGGGAAGGTATTCCAAGGAAGAGAATGTGTAAGTTAAAGCACTGTGAGCCAGAAAGAAACCTGAGACAGAACCAGAAATTTGTGGGAGAGCAGCACCATACCCATAGGGGTATTGGTTTTTCATCCCGTTCCCTGCTTGTCTCAATGTATACAGACAACATTATGCTTTATGCCCGTCATCCCCAAGAGAACCTTAGCCCCCTTGTTCGCGAGATCATTCGATTTGGTGGGTTATCGGGCATCCTTGTGAACTGGAGCAAGACGGTTCTTTTTCCATTGACTGACTCCACTGTGCCATTCTTATCTGACTTTCCATTTGTGTGGGCTTCTGGCCACACACGTTAACTGGGCATCTGGCTCAGTAGTGATCTGGATGAATTGTGGAGATCAAACTTTGGTTGTGTGGTAAACTGGCTGGAAACCAGGATTCCATCGTGGAGCCGGCTTCCGCTATCTCTGGCGGGCCGTATCGCAATTGCTAAGATGGTTGTTCTTCCAAAATTCCTCTACTTGTTTCTAAATATCCCCACCCCCCCTCACTTTTTTCATAAATTACGCTCCTTAATTATCACATTGGTCTGGGCGGGTAAACAGCCAAAAGTAGCTTACGATATCCTTACTCTACCCATGTCCGCTGGCGGAATGGGTGCTCCTGACTTTAGGCTTTATGCCCTGTGTGCCCAGGCAAGTTTCCTGCATTTTTGGATTCACCCCTCCCCCTACCAGCCTCACGTCGCTGTTGAGAAGGACATGGCTTCTCCTTGGGCTGTCGACAGCTTTGTTTGCGCCCGCAGGGCGCATTTGGGCGAGGTTGACATGGTTGCTATGCTTCGATGGGCCTGGTCTGGCTTGCGTTGGCTGTCTGACGTCCCCCTGCAAACTCCATGCCCATAGTTAATCACCTGGACTTTCCCTCACTTCAGACCTCCAGCATGTCCAGGAATGCGCCCCGCCTGGGCCTGACGAAGGTGGAGGACCTCTAGCCGGCGAACACCTTATATACGCTCCCTGATGCCTCGGGGCTACAGGACACGCTCCTAATTTGCCAGCTGCGTGCCACGTGCCGGAAGCTGCATCCCACTTTTCCTCAACCACCCACCTAACATGCCGGCTCTGGATTTTATCTATACCTCCTCGTCATCGCACAAATTAGTCACTAAGTTATACGCCCTCACCCTGGTGTCCGTCCCCATGTCCTATGATCGTGCTAGGGAGGCATGGGGTGCTGATCTCAGCATTGACATCTCGCCGGCGGACTAGCTCTATTGCTGTAATCAGACGAAGAAGTTATCCCCAAATGACCGGCTTCGTTTAATTCATTTTAAGTACTTGCATAGGCTTTACCGCACCCTGGTGCAGCTCCATAGGCTCAGGCTCACTCCCGGAAATAATTGTGTGCACTGTGCAGCTCCTGCGGCGGACTTCGCTCATCTTTCTTGGCTCTGTCCCCGGGTCTCGGAGTTCTGGCAGGCTGTCTGTTCGGCCATTTCCGACATCACCGGCGCTGCCGTGCGTCCTGATCCACCTCTGTGCCTTCTTGATTTTGTCAAGTTCTGCCCTGACACTTCGCGCCGCTTGATTTTGATGCTGCTGGTTCTTGCTAGGCGTAGGGTGGCTATGTGTTGGGGTCGGCCGGCTCCCAAGGTTGAGAGTTGGCTTGAGGATGCTTCCCGGTGCCAGACTCTCCTGTTCTGGGATTTAATGCCTGCTAGGTCCCGTCCTGTTGACATCTGGGGCCCTTTGATTACCTACCTTCTTTCCCGTTCTCACCCCAGTGGCGCTGCCTCTTCCGCACTCCCCGCCCGCCTTGGGTCTGCGGCGGCCGCCGGTGCTGGTCAGGGACTGCCTCTTCCCCCTGCAGCTGGCGCTCCCTCCCCTTATTCCTCAGCCCTTCATTGCCTACAATGCACTGTCTGTTTTTTCCCGGGAGGGGGGGACCTTGATGTGATGGAGTTGTGACACTCTTCTCATGATTATTGACTATGCTGTTTACTGACGCCTATGTGTAATGGAACGTTTGACCTGCATTCACTTTTTTTGTATATTGCACTGCGATGTTGCATGATGTGCTGTGTCTGACTTGATTTCTCTAAAGAAAGGTTTAAAAAAAAAATTGGTGGGAGTGAGTCACTAGTAGCCAAAAGATCAACAAGAAAGAAAGTTTCAAATCAAAACTATGCTTCCCCTGAAAGGGTGTATTTAGTCACAGTATGTGAAGAAGAAGAACAGGCTTAGAAAAATCCACTCGCAATTGCGTGTGAGATTTTATGGGGTCGAGCTATTTTTAACACTTACTCGTCCGTGTTGGTGAGTAACTTAAGCTGGAAGAAACAGGTGTTCTGTTCATTCAGAAAGTGAATGAGCAATTAAGGCGCCTTTAAATCTTGTTTTTATTTTGATACATTTGCCACTGCTCAAGAACAGAGGTCAAATGCCAGTTTGTCTTTTTTCTAATTGTTGCTTATGTGTTCCTAGAAAATGGTTTTTACTTTTCTTTCTCTTATTACAGTTAATGCTTTTTGCCAATTGATCGGACAAGAATAGTGAAACAAAAAAACGTAAAATGGCAGTTTTTTCCTCTTACACAACATTTAAACAGCTTGTAAATGAATGGTACAAGTATTTCAAAATATATCCGGAATTATGAAAGAATCTTTTTTTGTAATTAAGAAGTGTGATGCAAACAAAGATTTAAATAGGAACAAAACAAATCAGAACACTTTACTTGGTGATGTGCAAATGACAAATATTTGCAGAAACTTTATTTCCAAACATTGTACACTATATAGTTTTAAACTCTCATGTCAGTGAACAATTCTGTGGTGATTTCAATGAAAAATCTGCTGATTGCAAATGACAGTGTGCTTCTACTTTATCCTTTAGTTATGTATTTATTAAAAGTGATACTTTTTAAACATGATTTGAGAAACATTCCTGCCCCTGCCCTGATGACAATGCAGTTAATGAACAAAGAGGCAAGTCAGCGGTCATCTGCATTCTGTATGGGGCTAGATATGTATTCTATATGGAGCTAATATTTAGTTTATTAAATAAAAAAAAAGTTTTCTGTACATGCGGAACTCGTGTATTTGAAGGTGTTCTCATATGTGATAAAGAAGAAAATGCTGTCTCAGTGAATTAAAATACTTGCTCATGATCACATAATTTGAAACCAGTTTATGGGTGAAGACCATTATAATTAGGTAGCGTAGATTATTTAAGTCACTAGATCTGCAGGTCTAGTAACAGTTTTAGGATTTTTCGAGGCCTGAAGAAGATGAAATTAAGGATGACTATTTTTTGGTGAATAGATACCAGTAAACGTTTGAGAGTGAATCAGAGACAGTTTGAAACAGAAAAAGAGCCACCTTCAATGAGGAATAGAGACTCTTGAATAAAAGTGGTTCCCAAAATCCGATGACAGAGATGTTAAGATCATTTCTTTTAAAAAGCCTTGACCAATTTGAAGAGTTCTGCTGATAAGAGACTATAGGATGTATGGAGTTTTTTTCATTTTTTGACCAAGCTAAAAATCATCATTGATGTAAAGTCTAAACCTGATGAACTTTGAGAAAAAGTTTTGAAAATAACATATGATTTTTTTTTTAAAAAGAACTGGGAAACATTTTTGATTTTAATTATTGCTTTAATGAAATAAGACAAAAATATTGTTTCAAAAAACACTTTTATAGATTTTACATTTTTACCACAATAAGAATTTTTGTCTCAATAGAAGATGGAGTACAGCAGATGCTATAAAATTGTTGGTCTAATGCTACTAATTATAATATTAATCGTTTTAGTGGGACTATTCTTGTGCTTACTGATTTCCGTGGGATATGTTTTAGATTGTGTTAATACTTATGTTGAGATCACACCTAAAGAAAATGAATTGAAACATAATGTACCAGTACTGAGAGAAAATTTAATTAGTGGTTTTAAAGATAATGCATAAATTAAAATGATTAGAGTACATATAGACATAATTAAGTTTATTGGCTGTTATATTTCTGCCTATCTTCCTATGTGTGCTGGATAAGGATCAACTAACGTTCAATTACCAATTTCATATTCCTTGTCTTGTAGTGTTTTTGGCACAATCTTTAACCCGGATGCATTTTTATCCCCTTATTTGACTGACTTTAATGTGTCTTTAGGGAAGCTGCTTACTAGGGAAGATAATCATGAAATTAAATATGGTAACTATCAAGAGCAAGCGCACAAAACGGGTATGATATTAACCTGGTTAAAATTGTATGTTTTTTAAGTAGAGAGGAGTGTGAGTTCATTAGAGAATATAACAAGATGAGTGAAAGTGATGAGAAACTGAGAAGAACAGAAAATTGCATTGGAAGAAGAGGAATTTAGATTTTTTTTTTGTAAAACTTTTTATTTGATTGTAAAAGCAAAATGGTACATTAATATATGCATGACATAGATACAGATCAGAAACAACCCATATCAAATTATTCACAACTGTAGCTGTGGGGAACCTTTTCCTTTGCATCTGAAAACCAGGAATTCTCCCAATCCATAGCACGGTAGTCCGGTCTCCTGAAATAAAAGGCATTTATATAAATTTCTTTATTCGGCTTTTCACATGGGAAAACCATAAAAGGAACATTTAAAATACATTTACACATTATTTACACAGACATACAAATTACAATTCATTGTTCCAAAGAAATTCATACACAAACATTTATAATGATCATTTCAATTGGTTGAGTTAAAACTAATCCCAAGTGATTTTTTAAAGATTTCTTCTATGTTTCCTAATACATTTCAGGAAATTTAAAACGATGTAACAGACAGATTCAGAATCAAGCATTTGAAGGCGGAGCATTGCGGGCGGTATTGCCTAAGACCTCATCGCCTCAAAGTTGGTAAAATCCAAGTTCTCCTGTGTGGGTGATGGAATTTACAAAACATAATAACATGTATGTTAGATTGTTTCGATTCCCCATCACAAGGACATAAAGGCATTTATTCGCTCTCATCTGAATCGCTGTTCTCCGGAGGTGGTGGGTCGCATATGTCTCCCCTATATGAGTTCCATTTACCCCAAACTCTTTCCGGGACATCTCCTGTATACAAAAACAGATTTCTCCGCCACCATTGCCTGGTTCATATCTGCACACCATATCTGCACACCACTGGGCCATTGTCGGGCAGGCCCCGGATCCCCATTTCTGCGCAATATTCCACTTGGCCACTGTGACCCCCATGGTTACCCACCCTTGCATAGTCACGTTCATCTGTTGGTTCCCAGATATTTAACAGGCAATATTTTGGCTCTGGCAACATCGTGACTTCTGTTACTTGGGAGATTGTTCTCAATACTGCTATCCAGTACCTCCCCATCACTGGGCAGGCCCACACTGTGTTAAAGAAGGTCCCTAGTTCCCCACACCCTCTCAAGCACTGTGGAGTATCTGCGCTTCCGATTTTGTGTAAGAGAACCCTCGTGTAATATGTGCGATGTAATATTTTGAGCTGCACTAGACGCAGTCTGGACGGGATTGCAGACTCTATTGGGAAGGTGAGCGCATCCCTCCAATCCGCCTCGTCAATGTCTCCTACATTCAGAAAGCATTTCCAGGTTGTCTTCATTTACTTCGAGCCCTTGTGAGAACAGTGATCAGCATGCCATGGGGGAGGAGGTCAGGAAGTGTGCTGGAAGGATCAAAAAGGTTGCTAAAATCAAAATACATTTATGTATTTTTAACAACTGGCTGTTTTTATTATGATGCATAAACATCAATAATTTTCAAAGCACCTGATGCCACGTTCCTTGCCCCAGCAATTTTCAAAGTATCAATAAAAATGCCAGGATAACTCCAGTGATTAATGTTCTTTCTGGGGAGAGACCGGAGCTTTGTCTGGAAGTGGAAGTTTCTTTTGACTCATCATAGCACAGAAGGTTAATATGCCTGCTGCACAGAACATGTCTGATTCAGATCACAAAGTACATACACTATAAATAGGTCAATGGGTTATGGTTTTTCTCAGAGAGATCTTTTTGTTACTTGCAGTTTAAAAGTTAAAATACTAATATATAGCAGAGTGTTATTAACTGTCACCAAAGAGCTGCATACAAACTACAAGGAATATATTAAAGCTACATATTTTTTTGTCCAGTTTTTCCTTATCCTAGTATTGCAAAAAGGGTTCATTTGGGTAGAAATCAAGTCTTCTTATTAAAAAACCACTCACAATGGTGTTACATTTTAAATTCAGAATTTGTGCTTTTCCAGACGAAGGACTCTTAAACTATACTGCCTACCAGTATGCATGACACGTGACTCCTACAACTTGTAGACCGCTGTCTTATGTAACATTTCCCATATACGGATTAACACTTGTATGATTGTCTCCGTGCAACGTATGTGTGATGTAACGTGTTCTGACACCTTAAACTGGTATGAGTGGCGCTATAAAACTAAATTAATCTAAAAGACAGTGGTAATGGAGACTTGGGGGGCATTGTCAAATGGTGGTAGTGAGGGAATCCGTGGCGAGGTGGTCATTGGGGGGGGGAGAGGGGGCGTCATCAAAAATTGTCGCACAGGGTGCCACCAGGACTAAGGCCGGACCTTTATTACAGAAATTTCCTTAGTCCCGAATCTTGTGGTAGCAGTTTTTTTCTGCTTGAAACATGATTATAAGAAATGTGGCAATTATAGAACAACAGTGTTGGTAAATTCCATTATTTCCTATCACACCACACAAGGAGGGACTTGCAGGGCACTGGGTGGATTGGTAGGTACTGCCCTCTTCACCCCGGGAGATTTGGGAGTGGTAAATGCTTCACAGCACTCAATTCACAACCAAGCAGTTACTCTAGGGAAGCACTGACCCTACCAGCCAACTCTGGTACAGGGACAATAGCTTCAGCAGCAGGCTGAGCACTGGGAAAGAGCTGCAGTCAGAGAAAGAGGTATTAGTTATAGATGTCAAGCTCATCAAAAGGCACTAAGGACGAGTTTAGAGGTAACTGGGAAATGAGCAACGGAAAGTAAGAGGAGAATGGTGGAATGAAAGGAAGGCAGGCTTGGTTTAGGGGCAGATAGGCTGATTTGGTGCAAAGAAATATTGGAGTCAGGAGAAAAGGCAAAAGGGTTCTTTTTTTATTTGTACCTGAGCTCAAACGGCCTTATGACAACAGCAACAAGGTGTACGTGGTGATCCAATCCCAAAGTATGTTTGGGAGATCAAATGGACGCTGAATCCACGCTCAACATATTTAAAAAACATGGCAGAAGACCACAAATTGTGCAGCAAAATAAACCGCAACATACATAGAACTAGGTTCACTTAAAAACACAAGTGTGCAACAAAATGTATTTGTCTTCCTATACTGCACAATAAAGCAGAACTATTGAAAAGACATAAATCTGTCCTCTAGAATAGAATGTTTGTAAGTACTAGTTTACAGTACTGAAGACTTGGATATGCAGTACTATGCAGCAGATGATGGATTATGTAGCAAATGCGGTAATATAAGTGGCCTTTTTTTTCTTTAAAAAAGGCCATTCATTAGTGAAGCAGGTACTGCTGCCAGGTGTGTAAGTGGCCACTGCTGATTATCAATAATTAAGCAGATGCAGAAGGACTGGGGTCTATGGGTTTGAGGGGCCCACTGCATCACAGTTATCACTGTCTACCTTTAAAAAAGAGGCATGGGAGCTTATTTTCCTTTTTAGCATTAGGACTGAGGGCACCTTTGCAAAAAAAAGGGAGACATAGTGTGGGAGCTTTATGTTTTTTCTGAAAGGAACAGAGAACTTCATTCAAAATCGGAGCAGTGGGCAGGCATGGTGGGGAAGAGGTGAAAGATGTAGAGGAGATAGCATGCTACTCAAGACTGCTGTTATCAATAGTACAGCAGGTGTAGTTGCATTTGGGTCCAAGAGTGTGAGGGACTACAACAAGCCAATAATGGGGAGCAGTATTTTTGGGACCACCCATGTTTTTGTTTGATGCATTTGCTGTTTTATAAGTATCATACTTGGTGTGGTTAAGGAGCTGTAGAAAAAGTATTCCTGAAATCATCTCATAAGCCTGTCCCTTGCACACAGCCATGTCCCTCCCGCTCTACCAATCATTGCCTTAAAGTTTTGTAGGGGGGCCTGACCTCAAAACATTTTGCTTAGGGAGAGCTCGGAGCAAAAAAGTTTGAAGACCTCTGCCCTAGAGCTCTTTTTGGAGAGGTCAGCCTTTAGCAGAGACACCTCCGTGGAGATGGAGCCAATGGATGTTTGCATCTGTAGTAACGTTGCCATCACGTCTTGCAATGTGACCTCTTTCTGGGGCCCGTCCGCCTTGGCGCCCTTGGGCGGAGATCCCGATTGTGGCTCTGCCTGCTGAGTCTTCGTCAGCGTGTATTTATCAATGCGATTTTGTTGCACCTGACGCGCCCCCCTGGAGCTCATCTTGCCTCTCTCCAGGTATCCTGCGTTAATTAACCCCAGGGGGGGGGGGTGTCGCTCCTCAATTGTAATTGGCTGCCTCCACACTGTCACTGGCCCTCACCGGATCTAATCACAGGCCTCAGAGGCCGTATCTGTTTATATCACCCCCGTTTCACCGTTTGGGCCACACCAGCACTGAAGGCGTCGCATCGCCTCGGGCGTCCCTCTGTCACCTGCACTGTAGCTTAACCCCCCGGGTGTTCCTCCGGCTCCCTCGCTGTGCTCCGTCCAGACACTCTGCTCTGATGTCGCACTATTTATCTTGGCCAGGGGGGTCCGCTTCGAGTCACCGCAATTGTGCCAGCTGTAAAAAATATTTGCTACCGGCAACACTCCAGCCCGGCTCCTTGAAACAGGAGCCGGTCGCCGCCCAACCGCCGTGCGTGCTCCGACGTGTGGCCCTGGCCTTCACTGTGGGTCCCGGCTTCTTTTATGGATGTTAGGCCTCAGCGGCGCCCCTTCTCCTTTCCCGGTTCTGGGGGCACTGCGCTCCTTACCGGATCACGTTTTCAGGTAGCGGGAGACACACTGCCGCTGTTCCAGCGCTCTGGGCACTTCAGGACACAGGATTAATACCGGATTTGTGGGTCAAGGCTGTCAGGTATCGGTAGCCTCTCTAGGTTGCAGCCATCTTTTTTTTTTTTTTAAATTTTTGAAAACCTTTATTGTGCATGAAAGGAGGACAAATACGGGCCTACAACCATCCGGCCGGCCACAACACGTTTAAAGCACCAGTGCAAGCATTACGGCGACACAGTAGTACCCCATCTTCGTAGTCAAGCAGTAAAGAGTTACACATTAATTACTGTAGTACCGTGTCCCAGAACCAGTGAAGGTTAATTTTCAAAGTTTTTTACGCAATCATTAAATCAGATCGTACTGTCCTGAATCGTAAGAGAAGAAGAAATAAAAGGAAGGATCCATGCGGGAGGAGCATGACATTTACTAAAATTCACTCCACAGGATATCGGCCCAACATTCAAGTCCCTCCCAGGCAGCATGGCAGCAATATTAGAGCCAACTTGGTGACCCTTCAAAACGTCCCACCCATCGCCCGTCACCACCCAACCTCTAGTAATCTAGGCATGGACCCAGACAAAGGAGAAATCAATAATAGGAATAAAATAAGGCACCATAGAAATAATAACTAGAAACTAACTACTAACCCCCCACCCTACACGCATGCAGAGGCTACGGCCTGTCCCCCCCCAGCAGTGTGTCTGTCGCCCAATAAACCCGAAATATAGTGAGAAAGAAAGAAAGGAAAGAGAAAAGAAAAAGGTATAACATCTAATATAGAGAGTGAGAAAAGGACACCCCATTCACCTACTCTCAAAGACAAATAGAACAGGAGGAGGATCAATTCTAGGCAATCCCGGTCCCCACCAGTCACATATACATCTCCCACCCCAAGGTCAGGAGAGCCGGCAAGTAATAAGGCAGATATAGGGGTGAGACATCAACTAGCAGCGTTCGATTAAACTGGACATAAAAATAATCCCTAACCCGGGTCAACCCGCCCAGAAGCAAATAATAAGGAAATCAGCCTAGCCCTGGCCCGAACGTGGATGCACCCCCAGACGTGCTCGCCGGGAGAGGCCCGCCCACAATAAAACAAAGAAGCAACATGGCGAGAGAAAGAACGAAAGTAGTGTGGGAACACAAAATGGCCGTCGAAAGTCACCAGGAATTCCGTCAACTGTAGCAAGGAGATCCACCGAAACATCAGGATAGTATGAGTTTTCAGGCAGCAAAGTCAAAAAAGACAACACAGGAGCCATCGATGGAACCAGCAATGCCGTAGATAGGTCCCAAGACGCCCTCGATATTAAGTCCAACAACAATGTAGCACTCTCCATGAAAGGGGGAAACAAAGTATCCCGGGCGGATTTGTCAGGCGGGTGGACTTGAGCGCCAACAAAATCGGAAGCGGGCACAGGCGACCAGCAGGCAGGAGGAAGCGCTGTATCCTCGTGGATTGTGGGTGGAGAAGAGTGACAGCTCTGCGGGATCAGCGCGGTACACTCCCGCCGTAGCGCGGACGCCATGTCGTCCAGCTTGCCTCCCAATCTTCCGTAGCTATGGCACATATCTGCACGGAGGTCAAACAGGACGGATAGAACGATGTCAAGGGAAAGTGTGGGTTGCAGCCCCTGCCTCTCGATTCCCTGGGGAGTCACTGGTAACTCGGACCCCATCTCAGGCGGGGCAACACAGGCTACTGGCAGGATCGAGCACTCTCCCCCACCACACAAAGCACCAAGCAAAGCCATTATGGCGAGACTCCGGGGTAATCACAGGATAGACAAAGTACCAGCGTTTGCCCATTCAATACTGGGGGAGCACTGTACACCGCTCCAATGAGGCACACATTACAGGATAGGCGCCCTGTGGCAGATCCGGGTGGAGAGGCATGGGGGCAGGCAATCCTGGTTCAACAAATATGGCCGAGCAAGCCTTTCTCCGTATCGTCTGCCGCAAACAAAGGAATTGGTCCGGAGGGATGTTGCAGCGTTTCAAGTGCTCCCTTCTCCCCGCCCGCTTCGAGTCGCTTCAGGTAGCTTATAGCAGGGAGCGCATCGCGGGGATCTCACCGGTGGTCCAGCAGCCGGCGCTGATCAAGCACTCCGGCCGTCAGCAGTTCACCAGGGCTCGGCAGGAAGGGACCGTGCAAACGGGGTCCAGGGCTGCAGGCTGTTCCGCGGCTATCTCCGGCCGCCGGGCAGGTCGAGAGTCCGAGGAAGCATCGCCGCGATCAGTGCAGCGCCGCACACAATCTGCCCCCAATGCACACCAGGATCTGTGTCAGGATGTCGGTGCGGCGCTGAAAGGCTGGCGGAGCCGGGAGCCTACAGGTCTGCTCCGGTCGCCATCTTGGCTCCTCCCAGGTTGCAGCCATCTTGAGTCTGTCGCAAGCCACTGGAATTTAGATTGTTGGGTCTATATCCTAGATTTAGAATGGAGCAGAAAGGAAAAGTGAATTGTGTATGGTAAGGTGTAGTTCCACAAATGGGAATAATGTAGAAAATGTAGGAGAGAGTTTGTGATATATTATATAATGTTAGTGGAGATTATTTGCTTGGTGAAGATTCTATTATGAGGGAAATTTATTATATTTGTAGAAGGATTACTTAGTTCAGTTTGCCGAGAAATTAGGTTTGCTTGTGTTATTTGACTTTAGTGTTCCCTAGAGTTCACTATATGGATGTACTGAGTGATGAACATGGTCTGAGGAGAGTGAGATGAAGTTTTGAGCAAATAGTCTTAGAATTATTAGGTGTTATTATTCCCTATATGGGAGTGACGATGAATGTTGTGAAAATTAAGCGATTGTCTACAGTAGTAGATATGCTTGCTGTAGACACAGCTGGTTCCTTAAAGCTACTAAATTTAGAGATTGTAGCAATTAAGGTTATGATCATGCAAGATCATCATGCTTTTATCTATTCTTTTGGCACAAGAAGAAGGGGTCTGTGAGGTGATTCTGTACATATATACAAGTAATATATAGAGGAGGTATTGATTTTTTAAATTATTAATATGACTATTTTAACTCCTGAGATGAGCTCTTTGAAGGAATCCGACTGATGGAAACCTGTAGGCTTGTGATTTACTGAATTAGGGAAGAATTGTGGAAAAGTCGTGTGGTTAAGTGCATGTGCGTACTATTGTTTTTTATGATGAATATACTTGTAAGTAATAATCGACAAGAACTAGCTACTTGGAAAAGGTTATCCCGCCTTGAGCTCCGTCGGAGCTCAAGGTGGGATGCTACAGGTGAAGCAGCAGATCCAGTGATTGCACCAAGGTCCTGAAAAAAGGCAGTTTTTAAACCAAGGCCTGGCTGAAACAAGTCGACCAACGGGACGTGGGAGACCATAAGCCTCTCCAACCACGTCCTAAAGCCTTGTTTTTAATTCTGCCTAGGGCCCATTAATTACATTTACTGACTGGGACCTTTAGGACAGCTTTTTTAACCCCACACAAATCACTTCACTGCACACTCACTTGACAAAACCAGCTCCGCTGTAATCAGGCTTCATAGCACACCTGAGGTACACTCGGTGCCTCAGGTGGGGCCCGATGATGAAGCATGCCACCAACTAGTGGGTGTGAGGGATTTCTTAAAAAACATTTTTTTTTCTTCTCTCTCAAACATAATTGTTTTTGACCCAACAGACACAAAGCCTTTTCCAAGTAGCTAGCTCTTGTTGATTAATACATATCTCCTGGGGAAACAAACTAGCTACTCTAGTTCCTCACTCTCTATTTTGATTACAAGCGAATATAGTTGTAACCCATTAATCAATTATGTGGCACTTTGAAAGTATTTGAGTGTAATGCTTAGAAGTGTGATTATTATTGTAGTATAGTTATGCCACATTTTAGTTAGAGACACCATTTATTAAAATGAGTACAGTTTCTGATGTTCTGCTCATCTTGCTCCTGCTCATTCCCCCTCCCAATCAATGTCCCCTTGTGAGTCTTCTCTCCCAGGATTTCTGCAGAGCATAGCAGACTGTGACACAATTGCGTTTTTAAGGGAGCATGTATTGTGAATGAAACTTTCCATGTTGATCCTAATTTATCTTTCTGACGGACACTTCAGCTGGAAGTTCTGATGAGGCTTGCTAGCACATTAATGTATGATCCTGTGTTTGGGAATGTTTCATATTGTATTCTATGTCCCCGGACTACTATTGCTGTGGAAACGAACAGCAGGAGTCGTCTACCTTTAGAAATAGGTTAGTGTTATAAAACCTTGCAATTTCGATCTTGTTGCTGGTTTTTCCAATATGTTTTAGCAACAGTCATCCAATGCAGAATCTGCAGTTTCCTAGTTTAGTATACGTAAAATGTGTGTGAAACCCCATGGTTTTGGGGGTTCGGGAGATGAATTTCCTTTTTCCTCCTGAAACTCTGTCCGATTTTCTTGAGATTTTCTTTCTCCCTTACATTGCTGCCAGCACACTTTATGAGCTTGACACTTCGATTTTTGAGAGACTTTACTGCTTAATTAGGACTTATAAGATTTCAGATTTTGTACTCTGTATCTGAGCCTTCATGGCATTTACTGCATTTCTCTGTATAGATATATTGAGATATTATTTTGGTAATAAAACTAGCTTTTATTTGATCTAAACTCAGTTATTGAGTGGTCCCATTTACTATTGGATTTTACTCTGATAAATAGTTTGAATTGATGTTTTGGTGGGTGGTGACTCTCATCTCAAGATCGGTGGTGCTCGAGCCGAAAGTTCCACAGGTACAATTTGGGGTGTTAAAAATATTGGGGTTCTGTGAAATATTGGGGTTCGGGCTCCCGCAGCTGCACATTGCTTAAGGGAGTTACTTCAGTGGAAAGCAAGGAAAACATTGGCTCTGCTTGACCGACTGTTGAAATCGGGAGAGCCAGCACTAGCATGTTAGTGATGCACTGGCTATGACAACACTTTATCTCCCTTTCTGTGACCCTCTACCATCAACCCATGACTGTAATGAGACTTTCAGGGAGTCTGGTGTAACAGTCAGGATGGCTGGGCAGTTGTGCAGCAATTTAGGTCCTGTTGTACAGGGTTACATATTTGGAGCTTCTACCAGTTTTTGAATGTTGATAAGAATGCCCAGGAAGGTATTGCACTAAAGGGCTTCACATCTTCATAAACATTAATCAGCTTCACCTGCCCTTCAGTTTAATATGACTTTGAAAGAATTCTGGGTGAAAAATGCTACTTTAGTGCATTTAGAAGCTTCATCTTTGCTATGAAATGGCACAGCTTATGATTTACCTAAAGCAAACTACTGATCAAGAGACTTAAGACATACCACTGAAGTTGGCAACCTACACATCAAGAGTGATGTGCATAAGTGTCCGTTTCAGGGTAGCGGCATACACACGTTGTAGACCTTGATTTTAGAAGGTTGAGTGTGATGCTACTTGGCAGATTGGTTAACTGGGTCTTGTATAAGTAGGCCTCAGTGTCAACTAAAGTCTTGGGCCATAACGCCACATACATCTATGAGGAGCAAAAGCACAGAGATTCCATTATCACATTATTTCGGACTACTGACATTTCTCAGGATTATACTTTCAGGTTGTAGTGGTGAGCCTCAGCAAGGCCTAACAGTGCTAGGGGTTATCCCTTCTCTGCACAGAGTCCTCAGACCAATAGAAAGAAGTTGGCACAGAAAACTGGAATAGAATTGACAGAGTTTATTAAACCTCATGATGTGGAACTACAGTCACACAACACCCTTCGGCAATGTATGAAGTAGCACACTGACTGGAAGGAGCTTAGTCCTTTTATACCCACACAGGGGCTCAAATAAAGGCGATACAAGTACAGACTGCTGGTTGTAAGTACATATAAGGTCATACAGAAAGTGTACAAGCAACAGGTGGGAGGAGCTAACAGTTAGCTAATTCTGGTAGACACATCCTGACAGTTACAAGTAGAGGACAGCTGTAAGCTCAACTTAGCATGTGCGAAGCAAAAGAGGCGAAATATATCTCGTCTCTAGGCAGATTTCAAGAGTCGTTAACAGGAAGGTAGGACAGAGCACATGGTGAGCATATGGCAAACAAAATGGCTGCCAGAAATACAAAATGGATTCCACACAACAGACAAGATAGTCTCTAAATACAAGATGTCTTCTGCTAATGCTTAACCTAATCGCTGCTAAATTACAACAAGGTGACATTAAAGAGTAACGCATAATTTTCTTCTCGGCTTTGACTTCAGTGGCTTTTTGCCTTGATTTGATGTCGCATCGTTTTGAGTGCTTCAGGAGGTAGTAACAGTTGGAAGGACTTTGCTTGAGCAAGGGCCTGAACTTGCACACACTACTGAAGTGACTCATCACTCCATATTCACTACATTCAGTTTCAAGTGCACCCTAGTCTCTTGTGTGAGGACTTTGCTGCCCATTTAGTGCAATCTCTCACTGTTAACTGTGACAACAGATGGGTACCCCTCATTTGTCATACCACTTAATGCAAGATCTGAAATGCATGTGGTGACTTATTTCCCCTGACTGGACATCTGCACAGGATAATATGTAGCATGTGCTGTGACATGAGTGTCACAGAGTTGGCTGGCCGTCTTTAACTACTTCATCCTGAAAATTGAGGGGTCACGGCTAACCAGAAGCTGCAACTTGAGGTCTTCTTCCAAATTGTACTTGTCACAATCATAGTCTTTACCATCATCTTTGATGATCATGCAAGGAGTGAATCATTCCAAATTCAGGCTTTTTCGGGGTCGAAAATACACAATGCTGTTTTTGAGGCTTTTGTGTCACTGTCACATTCTGAGAATCCATATGAAATCTCTCATGTGCCATAACATGTACATTAAATAAAAAGAACCCCTCACATTTTAGTCCTGATATTTCTGGTTGAGCACTTTACATGACCACAACAAAGGCAGCAAATTGGACAGGTCGATTGTTATTTGCCACTGGGTCAACAGATTCCAATATGAATGTGTTCCTTTAACCCCTTCCATGCTGGTGACGAACCCCAGCCGTCATGCACTACGGTGCTCGTGTGCTGATGACGGCTGGGGTTCGTCATGGCCCGCCCGTGTTCCGCCGGCGGCCGCACACGGGGAAAATCGCGGCCGCACAGAAGGGGTTAATAAGTAATAAATATAATTAATATTGTTATTATTATTATTATTATTATTATTATTATTATTATGTTCCACATTCCTAGCCCTCTAATTAGTAGTTTAATGCAAAATCCTGTACTGCCCAGGTACCTCCCCCACCACTCACATTATGTTGGTATGCTATGTTTAAAATTTTTGCTTTTGTGTTTATTTGTTTTAGGGAAAAATGAAGGTCTTCTCGGAGGCTCACAAAACAGTGTTTGTTGTAGATCACTGTCCTTATATGGCAGAATCCTGCAGGCAACATGTTGAGTTTGATATGCTCACGAAAAACCGGACACAGGGAATCATACCTCTTGCTCCCATCTCTAAATCACTATGGACCTGTGCCGTTGAATCATCCATGGAGTACTGTAGAATAATGTATGATATATTTCCCTTTAAAAAACAGGTATGTATTCAATACTTATTTGCATGCTTACAGCTCTGCCTTATAATGTAGGTTGACAGACATGACTTGCAGTGCAAATTAGAGTCCCATGTCAGTTGTTTTAATTGTTTAAAAAAAACCTTTATTTATCATTTTTCGAAAAAAAAGGTGCAGTGATGCATCATGAGTTATATATCATAACAGATAGACAATATCATAGGTGGAGTGGAACAACATATAGCACGTAATATAAACCATATCTGTCGTTCGGGCATTAAGAATGCCCTGGCTTTACTTAACAAATTAATTATGACAATGTATAATACACCATGAGAGGCAGGGAATATCACAGGCATTTGAAACAGGAAGCAATACGGGTATCCAGATTCACCCTCACTTATGTTTTGGCTAATCAGCTGGTGAAATCAGGGGAACAACAAAAAAGGACCTTAAGTAAAATTAAACCCACTGCATATTTACATCCATATATGATCCCTCAACCCACCACTTCTAGGACTATTTGGCTCTCAGACTGAGACTGCTGTTTCTCATTATCTTTTCAATATAGGAGCGGTATGGACCCCAAATATCAACAGGGTGGGACGGCACGTGACCTGCGTAGAGTATTCCACACTATTAACATTGCAGAACGCCATGCTTTGAAGCCAGGATCGTAATCTCGGAGACCGCTTAGCACACCAATATATCGCAACCGCTCTCTTTGCTAGCAGAAATCCCAGTGTTGCGAGCTTATGAGGTGTAAAGTTAGAAACATAGCCAAGCAGCGCTATTTCGGAGGTAGGGATCAAGTCAAGACCCAACATGTCGCCGAAGGTGCTGTGTACCTGAGCCCAATAATCATGTAGAAGCGGACAGGTCCAAGAAAGGTGGGCGAAGTCGGCGTGGGGAGCCTTGCATTTGGGGCAACAGTGGGGTCGACTAGGGTCTATCCTGTGCAAAAGAACTGGAGTGTGATAAAGCCTGCGGAGAAATTTGAAATGGATGAGTTTGTGTCTACTGTTGAGAGACACCTCCTTCGTAGCCCTGCAGCACTGTGCCCATTGGTCGTCCGATATTGGTTTGCCCAAATCCCCCTCCCACGCAGTGCGCACCCTAGAGCCCAGAGAGGGAAGTGAGGCGCAATACAACTTGGAGACCAGGTGTGTACCCAGTTGGTGCTGAACAATGAATGTGAGCGGAGGAGTATCTTCGGGGGGTACTGGAAATGTGGGAAATTCAGCTCGCATCATGGACCGAAGTCTAGTCAAAACGAAAGAATCCATGAATGAGCGGTCAGAAAAGCGTTGGTCCGCTGACATCGAAAAAGCATGTCCCTCGGGGAAGAGGTCGCCAAAGGTGTGGATGTGATATTTGGATAATGTGTGTTGGACCACAGTTTCCCCCGTAATAGGGAACCAATGAGCATTGGGCAGAGGGAGGGCTGGAGAATACAATTGGTCTAGGCAAATCAATCTGCGCACTTTATCCCAAGCCCAAAGGTGGACGAGACCGTCTGTATATCTTGCGGGTCCCTTGGGATACCCCTGGGGAGAACAGTGGAAAGAGGTACAGGCAGGGCCAGGTTCGCCTCAGGTTTCAAATACAAAATACGGGCATTTGGATGAAACCAAGAGTGTGCATATGAACATTGCACAACTGAAAAATAAAGATAAAAATCAGGAACACCAAAACCGCCCTTTTCGTACGGGAGGGTCAAAACACGCCAGGACACACGCAGGTTTTTGACACCCCAAACCAACCTCAACAGTAGAGAGTGCAATTGGGAGAAAAAAATCTTAGTGAGGGGGATCGGGATATTATTAAAAAGATATAGAAAGTGAGGAAGTACAACCATTGTAACTATTGCGATCCTTCCAGCCATGGATAGAGGGAGGCGGATCCACCTCTCAATCTGATTTTCCAAAAAATCCAGAGCGCTACCATAATTCAGTCTGATAATAGACACTGTGTCCAGATGAACATGAACCCCTAGATATTTGACTGAATCGTGGCTCCATTCAAGGGGAAAAGCACAATTCCACAGCGAGGTGCTTTGGGTGAGCGGAAAAATGACTGATTTGTGCCGGTTGATGCAGAGGCCAGAATATTTTCCAAAGCGAATTATTTCTAGAATAAGAGGCTCCAGGTTAATATGAGGCATTCTAACATATAAGATCGTGTCGTCAGCATATAGAGATATTAAAAGAGGGCCCGTGCGGAACTGGAGACCCCGGTGAAGGTGTTTCTCCTGAAAGTGACGGACCAAAGGGTCCATCGCCAGAATAAACAGCAACGGAGAAAGGGGACATCCTTGACGTGTGCCGCGTGACAAAGAGAATTGCTCGGTAATAGTGCCATTCAGACGCAACCTGGCCACAGGCGAAGTGTATAACAATGCAACTGTAGAGACAAAAACCTCCGGCATCCCCATGAGCTTCATGATGGACAAAAAAATGGGCCACTCCAAAGAGTCAAACGCCTTCTCAGCATCAAGAAGAATTGCAACGGCTGGAGTGGAAGGTTCTATTCTATGCAATACTGAGAACAGGGTCCTCAAGTTTAAGGAGGTGGAGCGATGCGGGACAAATCCCGACTGCGCAGGGGAAATGATAGACTCCATCAATAATTAGAGCCGGATGGCAATAACTTTGGCCAAAATCTTTTAGTCGAGGTTTAATAAGGAAAGCGGTCTGTATGAGCTACATAATGTGTGTTCCCTGCCCGGTTTTGGAAGAAGAATAATGATCGCTTCGCGGAAAGTGGGCGACAGGCTACCCGTCTCCAATGCTTCCGCGTATACCTCCACCAGTCTCGGGACCAGTTCCTCCTTATAGGCTTTGTAGAAATCAGCAGAAAAGCCATCTAGGCCTGCCGCCGAGGAGCCCCTCAACGCGTCAATGTCTTCCACTATGCTATCATGAGTGATGGGTGTGGCCAGGAATTCCTGCATGTACTTTTCAAGATAAACCATGGCAATCTCATTTAAATAGGGCCCCGGTCCAACCCGCTCCACAGATAACGTGGATGTGTATAGATTCTTGTAATAGGACAGAAAGGCGCCACAGATTTCTGGGGTGGAATGAAGCAGCTCCCCCCGCAGATCCACAATCTCTGTGATGTATGAAGCATGATGTGGTGGTCGGAGCATCTGTGCCAATAATCTACCAGGTCTATCACCTTCTCCGTACTGTCGCACCGTGCACTGCCTGACCAAAAACCTAATCTCTCTGTCTGCCTCCTCTCTAAATTCTATCATTAACTCTAGGCGTCTGGCTTCCCTGGCATCTGATGGGTTTTCTGATAGCTCCCTATCTATTGCAGCAATATCCTGCTCAATGCGAGTCAAAGAGGAACGAATGTCCCTTAAAGCAGCTACGTGTTTGTCGATACATACACCATGAATAGTAGCCTTGAACCCCTCCCAGAGTATCGCCCAAGACCCCACAGACCCTGTGTTGAGATCAAAATATTCTTCAATGGCTTGTCGGACTTCCTCGGTGAAAACAGGGTCAGTCAAAGCCCTCCAGGGAAACCGCCACTGTCTCTCATACCCCCCTAGCCTGGGTATCTTTAATGTAAGGACAATTGGAGAGTGGTCTGACAGCGTGCGCGGGAGAGTAAGAAGGTTTTCGACCCAACCTGCGACCCCGGGGGAAAGGAGCCAATAATCAATTCTGGTCCAGGTATTGTAATATCCAGAATGGTGTGTATAGTCAGGCAGCTGCGGGTGAAGTCGTGCTTCAATGTCAATAAGGGAAAAGTGTGTGCATATATCCAACAACACAGGGCGGGAACGGGCTTTAGTGTCAGGGGAAGAGGAGGTGCTGTCTCTAGCGGGATTCATCAACAAATTAAAGTCCTCGCCAATAACCAACAAGCCAATATCAAGCGTGAGGAGCTTCACCTGTAGGTCCTGGAAAAAAGGAGCTTCAATATTGAGGAAATAGATCCCCACCAGTGTGATCTTATATCCCATAAGTGTACCCGTCACAATCAAATAGCGTCCCTCTTTGTCAATAATACTGCTGTATAACACAAAGGGCACACACTTATGTATAAATATGGCAACCCCTCTCGAATATCTGCTATAATTAGAAAAGATCCGATGGGCCCCCAGCTTTTGGTGACTTGAACAGAGTCTGAAGTAGCCAAATGCGTTTCTTGTAAAAAGGTGATGTCAATCCTGTCGCGAGAGATATAATTAAAAACCTGTCTGCGCTTTCTAGTGTTATTCAGTCCCCGAACGTTCCAGGACATCAGGGATAGCCCGATGGCCCGGGCTGAAGGCCTACCTTGGCCATATGGCAAATGACATCAGAGACAAACTGGATTGCGTATTACTCCATTTCAAGTCAGTGACACAATAAACGATGTATCAATCAGGAATGCAAACAAACAAAACAAACCCCGCCCCCCACCCACCACCCAACCTCTTAGCAACCCCAAAGAGGCATACCCAATGCGATCGTACAATAAAGCTTAATGGTAACCATGACATTGACCAATTAAACAGACGATGATCAGTTGAAAAAAAACCCCAAAAGAGTAAGGTCACAAAGGCATTCGCAATGGGTGGCAGCAACGCCACGCCGGGCAGGCACCCCGAGTGTCAAACGCAGAATAGTACACAAAAAAATACATAATCCTGCAACACAAAGATCAGAACAAAAGGATATGCTGTGATGAGACCTTAACCAGGCCCCGGATCTGTGAAGAGATCTACACTGTTTTGCGATCCGCCATGTGTCGGGGACTGTGTCCCAGAAGTAGAAGCCGTGCTCGACCCCTGCCCCAGGGATCTATGGGCTCGTTCCACCACAAACCCCTGCGTGAACACCTCTCTGCCGAACAGGTCGAAGAGTAGTTGCTCCACGAAAGTGTCCATTCGTCCGGTTGACGTCGTCTCCGCCACACCGAGGATGCGGACGTTGTTGCGACGGCTACGCGCCTCAAGATCCTCATTCTTGATGGCTACTTCCTTGAGAAATCTTTTGGCAAGCTCCAGTCTTTTCAATGATTTTGACGCGTTGTCCTCAATGTCCGAGACCCTGGACTCCACCACGTCTAATCGGCGGTCGTGTGCCTGGACCTTGGATTCCATATCTGCCAGTTTTTGTTAAAGACTGTCTAATCGGCTGTCCAATGACTTAAAGCCTGCCCTCATTTCGCTCCTCATGGCAGTGACCAAGGAAGTCGTATCTTCCCGCTCTGTAGATTCCAAAGCCCCCGTAGAGGAGCCTGGTGGAGCGGCAGATGTAAGGAGGGAGGCTTTATCAAAGCTGAGTTTGCGTTGGTTAGGATCTCTTTTCCCCATGATGTGAGCAAAAAGGCAGTAAGTAGCGTACAAACAGCAACGCAATCGAATCAATGGCTCAGGGGATCCAGGAGGGGATTGACCACCAGGTGCAGAGCGCCCACTATCCCACACGGGTGTGCGGCAATGGCCAAGGTAAGAGCGCTGCCAACAGCGTCATTAACGTGGGGAGCCGTTCTAAAAGAGAAGGGAGGCCAACCAACTGGAAAATAGCTCATCCGGGAGGCATTCCAACAGAAGCAATAAGGCAGCAGCAAGATGTCCGCAGCAGGCGTCAGCAGGCTTCCCACAAATCAGCCCAGGTTGAATAATGAGGCCTCCCGAATATAGGGCACTACATGAATGATGTCGCTTCAATAGTTTTATGGCTGGGAGACTCACAAGCTAGGCCGCGGCATGCAAACCAGAAAGTACCAGGGCGCGACAGTCTCCCATCCGCAAGGGGGCCGCTGTTCAATGCGGTTGGGGCAGAGGCGGCGTGCTGTTCCGGCGGGCCGCCTCAAAGCCGGTGGGGGGCGCCAACACCCGCAGCGCCCAACGCAGTCCCCACGCACCCCCGCGGCCCACGAACCGCCCAGCCCACAGCCCGACCGGTCAGTCCGCAACTCAAGGCCCCGGCTCAGGGACACACCCAAGGGCCGCGAGCGCGTCCCCGGAGCCCGGAGCAGCGCGGCTCAAACCAGCGAGGCGACAGGGGGAGAGAGACAGGCAATCCGAGCACCACGAGCACCCGCGGAGCAAAGCGGTGGCACGCCAAGCGCGGCTCTAACCTCACGGCCGGGCACAGACAGGGATTTCACCGGCGAGGGCAGGAAGGCCCTCGATCCCCTCCGCCTTACGCTCTTCACGCGCCGTCCCCAGAGACTGCAAGGGCGCCGGAATGTGCCAGGTCGGATCGTCTTTAGGATGGAAGTGTGTTGCAGTCACAATAATGACGAATTACATGTTAATCCATGAAATCGGGAGCCTGGTCGGCGGAGCTTCACGTAGAGGCAACCATCTTGGTTGTCTCCGTGGCCACTCCCCCTTGTTTTAATTGTTACTATGCATACCATCATTGTTCCTAGTTTAATGTCTTTTATGGTGTCCCATCTCTACTACTACTGTATCCTTGTGCTTATTTGGTATTTGCCTATTTCATTACTATTTTAAAGTGTCAATTGTCTAGTTAGGCATATCTCGTTTGAAGTGCAGTGTGATTGATAGCGAGTCTATGTCAATATAATAGCAGTATTAGGTCATGCTAGATTCATTCAGCAGAAATCTGTGGCTTGCTGTATTTATTTATGTATTTAATCAGTTATAAAGTTTTAACTAACACCCACAGTATCTTATCTAGGAATTCAAATCCGAGGAAAACAAACAGAGCTCAAAGATGTAAAAAGGCTAAGACGTAACAAAACTGAAAAAACAGAAGCCAGAAATCTCAGATTTAGACAATTGGTCCACATGCTAAGAAACCTTAAGATCCCAGAACAAATGAACCGTCCCTAACAAAACAGAAATTGTTTAACCCCTTCCATGCGGCCGCGATTCCGCTGGTGTGCTGTAAACAACACGAACAAGGGCGGGCCGTGACGAACCCCAGCCGTCATCAGCACACGAGCACCGTAGTGCATGACGGCTGGGGTTCGTCATCAGCATGGAAGGGGTTACGTTTTTCTCTGACCAGTAGATATTCAGTAGTAGTCTTTACATAATATGTGAGAGAATTTCAACATTTAGGACGCACAACTCTTAATGCTCTACCTCCACTTCTCTATTTATGGAGTCTTGGTATTCTGAAATATTTAGACTTCATATATCTTAATGTTCTATTGAGGATATAATTAAAAAGAACCTTGCTAAAGGAGACTTTTCTAGACCATAAAAAGTAATGTCCATTATGCACAGCAATTTAAATAGCATCCTCTGGTTCATGGGAAGTCGGTGAAGAGTTTTTCTAGGTTCATAAGCTTTCAGTCCTCTTTATGCCTAATGCAATCCTCGTTGCATGATTCTGTATAGATTGGAACAGCTGTGTGATAGCTTCAGTCATCCGAGCATATAGTGCCTGTCTTTGGTTAGCAGTAAGTCATACCTTGTGAATTTTAGCTTGCTTAAAGGCTTGTTAGGTGTATCTACCAATGTGTCATGTAATGGTGTAATTTACATTGGTTATCTTTAAATCTTTTTTAAAGTTTGCAATTCTTTCACATGCATCATAATGAAAGCAATGTATGTTTCAAACTCCTAATTATAGCCCAAACCAGTATATTATATATCCAATGTCATTTTTGTATGCCACTTCAAAGGGTTTGACTTACTTGTCCTCATTTGATGTGATAGGGTAGTATAGAGGAAATACAGGACAGTGAATCCAATAAGCTCAAAACCATAAGACATTACCAATTTCTTTTGTTTAATGAGGATATCCTGTAAATATACAGAACCCTTTCATTGTCTGAGGCACATGATAATATTTGTGGGAGTGGGGTCTAAATTAATTTTTATTTTTCTAGATTTTCACCCCTGGCCTTATCCTGACAAGTTTCCACACCTTTAATTTATCTGTATGAAATTACTCTTCGATTGAAAGTTTGGGGACTTCCGAAAAGAAGTTCCGAGAATGATCTCTGGCAGAGCATTCTTTACCAGCTACAGTTATAATTTTTGTTTCAAAGCAGAGATTGGTGGACAGGAGCAAATTTTTCTTTCTGATAAAATTCCCTTGCAAAGTGCAGTTGTTTTCATGAGTTGGTCATTATTTCAAATATTCTGTTGGCACAGTGATGTAAATTTGGAAGAATATCCTGCCCCTTTTCCTTGTTTGAAGACTTTTGCCTTTTTAAGCAACTTGTCCAGCTTGTGCTGCTACATTTGTATTTATTGTTAAAAAGTACTTCAGATTTCATCCATCCAGTGTTAATTGCTGTAAGGCCCAAAACACTCATGTTAGCTGCAATCCAGAAGTTCACCATTTGTTCAGTTTTGTTTACCTTTATATTTAAAGATGTAAATATGCTCTGTTGAAAGCAAGTTAGGCCTCCATTACTAGTGTCCTCTTTCCAGAGTTGCCATATAATGATGTTGTCTGTACTCTGCTGTTTGTGTTCAGCTTCAGCTCAACAGGAGAGTCTTGAGGTCAATACTCAAAGTTTCTCCTAAATGTTTGATAGTTTCCTCACTCTTATCCAATTTCTGAAGCATAGGTTCCACTAATGCCATCATTAACTCCTCATATTTTTTTAGATCTATCATTTCTGAGCTGAAACAGTACCCCGTCCTGCCTGAATGTCTAGGGTGTTTTTTTAAAATAGGCTGCCGGCCCCTCTAATTTTAGTTCTTCTGCTTCATTGGTGAGCTGCTCAAGGTCCTCTTTGGACTCCTGTGCCTTCAGCCTGTGGGTCCTCTTGAGGGTTTCTTTTGGCTTCAGTGGTCTCCCCTGCTTGCTTGGAGCCTGCTCTAACTCTCCTGTACTCGGTGAGTCCCATGGACTTTGCTGGTCCCAACACTGCACCTTCGTTAACCACGTCTGTTGCTGCTGCCAAGGCTTGTTGCGCCTCCCGTCGGACACCCACCCGTTGGTCCTAGACTTCCGACGTGGGTAAGCTCTTGAACGGCTCCTGTTCTTCTGCAGCATCGCCTGGTCCGCACAGCTGCAGCGACAAGCGCACCGTCATTGCTCCTGCATCTTCAGTGGTCATTGGTCTTCCATGCCTCCTGGTCACTTCCGATTGGCATAGACTCTGTCCCATCTCCTTACAGGTACTTCTCTTCAAGAATCCATCTTCGGATTCTACTGGACACTTATACTTTCTTCGCCAGCGGCATCTTTTCTGAAGTCCTCTATTGTGGTCTACAGCAGTTTCCGAGGTCACTTCGCACCTGTGCACCCACTTCCCTGGTGTAGGTATCCTGGTTCCTGGGGTATCCACGGGTGGGGTGGTTCCCCAACCTTCTGTCTTCCACTGCGTTTCTTCAGGGTCTACTAAGAAGGGTCCTTCTTAAAAACTGCAACTGCGACTTTCCCACTGACTTGCATTGAATACGCGGCTGTGTTACCACTCTGTACACAGCCTCACTGTGGTTCCTGGGCACTTACCTAGGCTAGTTCCTTGTGACCCCAGTTCTTTGGAGTCCCGACTTAGGTCACAGTTCGCATTCCACTTTAGTATATGGTTTGGTCTCCCCCTGGAGACCATTGTGTATTTGTGCTTACTTACCTATTTTACATTTGAAATATTGTGTGTAGAGTGTTGGTATCTCCGGTTAGGAGATACATCAATGTGTTAGTGAGTGTGTATAATAAATATAACTATTTTTTATAACTACTGTGTGTGGTTCTTTTTTGTCTAACCCACACTATTTGATTAGTTCTGGTAAAAAAACAAGCTGCTTAACAATCCTTCTGGACAAAGTCTGAAGGCTGCTCTCCACACCTACTACTTGGATAGCTTTCTATGGTTGTCTAAGACCACTGAAATCACCATAAGGGTTGCCTGGATTAGTGCAAGGTGCTTCACTTAAATAAGTGTTCACCGTATACTAAGCCAGCCTCCTACACTATAGCAACAATATGTGCTATAGCCTTTGTGTTACTGTAGGTTTGGAGAATGATATAATGGAATTTGCTAATGAATATTGTTACAATGCTGGCTCCCAAATAATCTTCTGATGTGGTAGCTTTTTGAACTTTGATTGTTACCCATGTTTTGAACCCCACCACAGTATAAAATCGATTGGGCCAGTGACCCATTTTTCAACCTGGACCACCTCAAAAGTTTTTGTGTTTGACGAGGAACCCTAACCCCGCTTGTTGATTTCGAGGTGTATGTAGTTTCTCGCTCTGTACCACCGTTGTCTCCTGGGGATCCTTCCAGCTCTTCCCTACCTTCTACTGAATATCACAAAAGCATTCTTCTTCTGACGGTTTTACTGGAACGCCCAAACATGGATTTAAGTCTTCAGTGAAAGTTGAGTCTTTGCATACAAACGCCCTCTTTTTTTAAAAACTGGTAAAAAAGTAAAAGGCAACTTTACAGGTGCGACCAATTTTAAAGATATATGTGATCCTTTTTTTATTGGTTGAACTAAATTTGACCTTAGTTTTCCACTTGTTTTACCACATATTATCAGAAAGTAAGCTAATAATTTTAAAATTCCTTGTTAATACTGTTATCTGGGAAACTGCAGCCATCAACTGTGATGCTCTATCTCTCTTCAGGGGGGATTGTTATCTGTTACTGAGTGATCAGTTTTGAAAATGCTTTAATCGATCTGTACATAGTATTCTTTGTAAATGGATTATGTGAAACTACTTCTTACTGGTGATTTTCTTGGGGATTTCATATTTTTTGTTTGTAGCTGATCTACCAATTTATTTTTAATTTTCTTTTAGGAAAATCTTGAAAAACAATAAAGGTTGTTTCTGATTCTTTAGTTGTAGAAGAAGATTAAACTGCTGCTAAGCAGCACCTACTTCTCAGAACCTATGAAAGGGCCGAATGGCTGTCTTCTTTAAAGAGGTTGAGGGATAATGAGTTCCTTCTGTGTGTGATGCACTATGGAGTTAAGCACTTCTTATTCTTCTTGCTCCTCATGTAACATTGCAGATTTAGGGCCAGATTCCGATGCAAGGATCGGTAACTTGTCTTTCCGACCGAATCGGAAAGGTTTCCGACCGCATGATTACGATGCAAGTTAGGCGTTAGGAATATCCTAATCCAAACCCAACAACATTCGGAATGACCGTGCTGTACGGAGCAGACTCGTACGTCTCTACGGGCATCGTTGCCGAACGACTGATTACGATGCTGGGTTCGGACAGCATTTCCAAATCGGCAGTCGGAATCCGACTTTGGGGGCCCGTAGCAGTGCTCCTGGAACCGGAGCCTTCCCAATTGGGCTCGTGGTATGGGTCCCCTCTTACCAGCCATGCTCAGTGTGGCAGGCACCAGGGGGTGCCCGCCAGATGGTGCTCGAGTTTTCCAAGCCACTCCTTTCCTCAATAGGAGCCTATGCATTTGGTCAGAACATAGGCTCCCATTGAAGCCAATGGGAGTCCGACCGAATCGTATCTGAAAGCATCCGGATGCAACCTAATCAGTCGGTTGGACTCTCCTTATCCGAGTTGATCGTAAACCATTCCCAAACCGATTTGGTGGGAATGCTATCCTAACCGCATCGTAATCAGGCGCTTAGTACTCTTTGGTGCATTGTAGTCTTTTTTTTATCACAGATGTGCCTATGGAATTAGTTGCATGTTTACTTTTTTTTACTTCTTCTCTCTGTCCCTGTATCTTCCGACTTCCTCCTGATGTTTTTATCGCATCTTGGTAAGTCATTGACCGCTTCTTGATAAATCATTGGCTTTTATTGGCATTATTATTGCCGACAGATCGTAGCGCTAGACTGCTTTGCCTTGGATTTCCATTTTCATTAATATATTACTGTTTGCGCTAGACGGCTTCGCATTGTTCCACATTAGCATATCACTGCTGATAAATTACCCGTAGCGCTTGTCTGCCAAGGTGCGCTTCAATTGTAACATATTTCTCTGCTGCCTGTAAATTCGTGCCTGATTGTGCCAGCGCCATTACCGTCAGCGTAGCGCTATTCACGTGCATTCAGCCCCAACCCTGAGACTAGAATCCTTGCAGCCATTTTAATTGTATCTGTTGTTGTTGTTTTGCCTCCCTGACCTGAGCCCCACCCCGCTCCCGCCTCCCAGCTGACCCCCCCCTCCCACGGATACTGCTCTCCTCTCTCCACCGTCCTAACGCTGTGACCGCCCTGCTCTTCGCAGAAGAGGTCGCTCCAAACGCTGCTCCCTGCTGCTCCCTGCACCGCCAGACTGATAAGTGCATTACCTGTCTTGCTCGCTTCAACCGGATTAATTGTTATTATTGCCGACAGATCGTAGCGCTAGACTGCTTTGCCTTGGATTTCCATTTTCATTAATATATTACTGTTTGCGCTAGACGGCTTCGCATTGTTCCACATTAGCATATCACTGCTGATAAATTACCCGTAGCGCTTGTCTGTCAAGGTGCGCTTCAATTGTAACATATTTCTCTGCTGCCTGTAAATTCGTGCCTGATTGTGCCTGCGCCATTACCGTCAGCGTAGCGCTATTCACGTGCATTCAGCCCCAACCCTGAGACTAGAATCCTTGCAGCCATTTTAATTGTATCTGTTGTTGTTTTGCCTCCCTGACCTGAGCCCCACCCCGCTCCCACCTCCCAGCTGACCCCCCCTCGCCCCTCCCACTTTCCACTTATGACTGATGCCTTTTCGTGCAGCGTTCACGCGCAGCGGTCGCGCCCCAATCGCACCGAAGGTGCGCCAAAGGTAAGCCCGTCTGCGCCCGTCCACGCCTGGACCGCGCCCAGCGCCAGACCCCCTGGTCCCCGCCACTCCCAACCCACTAGAACCACCTATGATGCCGCTTCCCTCCTCGCCCTCAACCCCGGACGCTCACCACTATGCTGCGAAGCTACCCCAGGACGTACCCACGGCCCATTCGCCTGCCTCTCCTGCAAGTTCAACTGCTTCAGGACCCTCACCAAACCCACTTCCTCCTCACACATCTCCGAACCCAATCGCCTGAAATGCATCCTACTGAACACCCGCTCGGTCCACAGACATGCAACAGAACTCTGGGACTTAATCGACACTGCGTCACCTGACATCGCCTTCCTTACTGAAACATGGATGAACGCATCCTCTGCTCCCGACATCGCCATAGCCATACCGGACACTTACAAGATTATTCGAAAAGATCGCACCAATCAAACTGGAGGAGGCATCGCCATCGTCCACAGAAACACCATCAAAATTACAGCCAGCCCCGATGACAATCTTGCAACCGCCGAACATCTCCACTTTCAGATCCACACCGACCCCAGGACCACCCTTAGAGGCACCCTCATTTACAGACCTCCAGGCACCCGCGCTCAATTCAGCGACGACATCACAGACTTCGTCCCCCCGCACGCCCTCGCCTCCGAGAACTACATTCTTCTAGGAGACCTCAACTACCACCTTGAAAACTCACTCGACAGCAACACCACCACCCTTCTGGACAACCTGGCCAATCTCAGACTCAAACAACTTGTTGACACCCCCACTCACACGGCCGGACACACGCTCGACCCTATCTTCACCTCCAGCAAGTACATCTCCTTCGATCGCACTACAGCCCTCCACTGGACGGATCACAGCTGTGTTCACTTCAGCTACATAACCACCTTGACCCACAACCGCCCACAACCCATTCCCCGGAGAAACCGGAACAAAATCACCGCCGACCAACTCCTCACATCACTCAACCATAACCCTCCCACCCTCTCAATGGACCCAGACCAAGCAGCCACCAACCTCAGGCAATGGATTACCCACAGTGCGGAAGAATTGGCACCCCTGAAAAAGCACCAGCTGAAATCAGCCAGCAAAAGGCTCCCTAGTTCAATGATGAACTTAAAAAATCCAAGAAGCTATGCCGCACCATGGAGAAGAATTGGAGAAAAAACCCAACCTCAGACAACATGGCCTCCCTTAAGACACACCACCAACTGATCCGATCCGCCAAGAAATCAGCATTCAAGGACCGTCTCGACAACAATTCTCATAACAGCAAGGAACTCTTCAATATCGTCAAAGAATTCACTAACCCCACCGCAGCATCCAACGACATCACTCCCTCCCAAGACCTCTGCGACGCGCTATCCTCCTTCTTCTACAACAAAATTGCCGACATCCACAACAGCTTCAAGAATACTCCCAGTGATCAACCCGCCCAACCCCCTTCAGATCCCACTCCTCCAACCAACAACCTCAGTGCCTGGAACCCAATCACCACTGAAGACACCATTCGCCTCATGAACTCAATCCACTCTGGCTCGCCTTCTGACCCCTGTCCCCACCACATCTTCAACAAAGCTGACTCCATCATTGCACCCCAACTCCGCGACGTCATCAACTGCTCTTTCAACTCTGCCACCTTCCCAGAAATCTGGAAACACGCCAAACTCAGCGCCCTTCTGAAAAAACCTACAGCAGACCCCTCAGAACTGAAAAACTACCGACCAATATCCCTCCTTCCTTTCCCGGCCAAAGTCATCGAGAAAGCCGTCAACAGCCAGCTCGCCGCCTTCCTTGAATCCAACAACTCCCTTGATTCTTCTCAATCCGGATTTCGAGCCAAACTCAGCACCGAAACCGCCCTCATTGCAGCGACCGACGACATCCGAGCACTCCTGGACAACGGAGAAACAGTGGCCCTCATCCTACTCGACCTCTCCGCCGCTTTCGACACAGTCTGCCACAGCACCCTTATACAACGCCTCAGCAACATCGGCATACAAGGAAAAGCCTTGGACTGGATCATCTCGTTCCTAGCTGGAAGAACCCAGAGAGTCCGACTTCCCCCATTCTACTCAAAGGCCACCGAAGTCATCTGCGGCGTACCACAAGGATCCTCACTCAGTCCCACTCTATTCGACGTCTACATGAGTCCTCTCGCCTCTATCGCGCGTCAACACAACCTCAACATCATCTCTTACGCCGACGACACCCAGCTAATCCTTTCCCTCACCAAAGACCCCACCACTGCCAAAACCAATCTTCACGAAGTCATGAAAGAAGTAGCCGAATGGATGAAACCGAGCCGCCTAAAACTCAACTCAGACAAAACGGAGGTGCTCATCCTAGGATCCTCCCCCTCAGCTTGGGACGACTCTTGGTGGCCTTCCGCTCTGGGCACAGCACCCACACCCACAGACCATGCACGTAACCTTGGCTTCATTCTAGACTCCACCCTCTCAATGTCCAGACAAGTCAACGCCGTCTCATCCTCCTGCTTCAACGTCCTTCGCATTCTCAAAAAGATCTTCCGCTGGATCCCCCTCGAGACAAGAAAGACTGTTACCCATGCACTGGTCACGAGTCGTCTGGATTATGGCAACACACTTTACGCCGGAATTACAACAAAATTACAGAAAAAACTCCAGCGCATCCAAAATGCGTCAGCGAGACTCATATTAGACATCCCGCGCTAAGATCACATCACCGGACACCTAAAAGACCTCCACTGGCTTCCCGTCAACAAAAGAATCACTTTCCGCCTCCTAACCCACGCACACAAGGCCCTTCATAATCTTGGACCCGAATGCCATAACAATCGATTGTACTTCTACAAACCCACCCGCCAACTAAGATCATCCAATCTAGCCCTCGCCGCAGTCCCGCGCATCCGAAAATCCACCATGGGCGGCAGATCGTTCTCCTTCCTGGCTGCCAAGACCTGGAACACACTCCCCACCCACCTCCGCCTTACACAGAACCACACCTACTTCAGAAAAGAACTGAAAACATGGCTATTCGACAATTAATGAACCCCTCCCTCTAGCGCCTTGAGACCCTCTGGGTGAGCAGTGCGCTATACAAATACCTGAACTTGAACTTGTCTCATGACTGTCGATTTAAATAATTATGGTAGTTAGTTTAGTCTAATAACTCTTTTGTTCTTAAATCAAAGGAAATCATTTTCTTTAACTGTAGCATAGCAGGTGATAGTGACTTTGCATGATTCCTTGGAGCACAGTAGAAGTCTCCCATTTGTGTGCACCTTTAGTTACTTTACACAGGGATTTAGCTTTATTAATATAGCTTAATAGGTAATTTGACTATGGGGTTTACTAGTTGCATATTGCATTCATGAGTTATTTTTTACTTTTTTACTTTTAGTTTGTTGCCAACGATAGACTAGAATATTTTTGTTTTGTTGTTGAAAAACAAGTAAATACAGTGTCACTCTTGGTAATTACAGCATGTCTGTTAGTCATACGTGAGACAAAATATCTCCTCATTATGTCACGTGGCATTTTTCGGCACTGATGGACTTTTCAGTACTTTCTTTAAACAGGACCACAACACAGGGCAACGGTCCAGTATAGTGAGAAGGGAGCAATTACATTTTGCAGTTGGCAGACAGCGTATTAAGGACGTAAATCAGTGGTCTCCTTTTACCTTTTAAATTGACATGCTTTTTATGGAGCCATCATTTTCCAAGACAAGATGATGTGCATTTGATTTAACACTTGGTATGTTTTGAAGGAAAACCGAATGAGAAACTGAACAAGATACACATCCACTAAATATTTGAAGGTTGAGAAGAGACCGGTCCATAATCCTGTATAGTTATATAGGGTGTTGTTTTGAACTTGCTTTACCTTGAAACTCCCTAATGTTTTGGTAGTGCAACTGCAGTCTTTGTATAATGAGCAAATGCAACTTAGACTTTTTCTCCAGCATCATTGGTTTTTGTGTGGTGTTTCTTTCCAATTAGTTTAGAACTGCTATCTTAATTGGATTTCTTCTATTATAATATTCCACAAGTTTTATGGTTAGTTTTTGTTAAAAACATTATGGCAGAGTTGTTAAAAATGGAGATGGTGGATTCTGGAGTTTATTTATCATGCAGGTGACTTCATACTCCATGAGGTGAGTTCATAGGGTTCCTTAGGATGATTGCTGAGAAGAAGAAAGGAACTAGAAAAGAGCTGCTGTGGCTGAGACACCATGCAGAATAAATAGTATTATTGACCTGATTTCTTCTGAGTATGAGAGCACCCATCCCCACATATGTACAGAATGAAGTGTAGTTTGAGAAAAACAAATCCAGCTATGTTTAAAGTATCAGTAAATACAATGTAAGGACCTTGAAGTTTGTAGTTATATTTCAAGTTGTGTCGGTCTTCCTAACTGACAATTTCATTTGTAATTTTTTAGGTGAATTTCATTGTCAGTGATTCTGGCTCTCATATTTTGAATTCCTGGGTACAAGAGGAGCAGAGTTTACAGGAGGTATGATTAACATTACAGTATTAGAATGAATTTCAATGTTTGCAAAAATCTGTCATTTTGTAAAAATAGCTTAGAATATGTGCTAATGCATAGAGTTCCAAGACTAGCATACAACATCTACTGTACTTACTACAGTTATGACTGGAGTGTCTTCTAAGATTGCTGATGTCAAAAGTGTCCTCAAGTGGTACAATGGTGGGATCAAACGCTTAAAGTTATAAAAAGCAAGTTTGTTTTTAATGGATCCATGCAAAAATACTATTGTCCATATGCTTGAAATGTGTAGAGGTATTGGGTATGCGTTTTTGCAGGCTAGTTTTCTTATTCTCCAAAGAGTGATGACCTCACCAGTTTCTAACGGTGTTGTCACAGAAGTGAAAACGTCCAAGCAGAGAGTTTTGATAATTTATGCTCCAAGTTTGACAAAGCTATGGAAGTTTGTCCTTTGATAACCTTCTTAAACCACCTGGCTTATTGTTGTACATTGGGGAATGAAGATGCTTGCCACCATCTGTATCCCTGTATTACATATTGAACAATGACCCCTGTGGTTCCTATACTTGGGGATTGCAGGTGAAGTATTACATCTTCCATAGCTTTGTTACTTCCTTCAGCAGAGAGTTTCTATGACTGGGCCTTTTCACTTGTGATTGCTGTTTGGAGAAACTCCAGGTGGGTTTATTTTACTAAATAGAATACCACTACATTAAGGTACCACTGTATAGAAATATGTATCAACATTATCCTAACCCGTAACATTCTCATAAACCTCAACCTAAGTATAATTCTTAACATATTCATGATCCATACCTTAACTTTAGCTGTAATCGTACTGCATCCATGCCCAATCTCTTACATTCATAATTGTCTTTTTTGATGTTGTAGTATGTATCAATGTGGCAACTTCTGTGTAAATGTACATCAATGTAATGGATTGTCAGTAGTGGTATCGCTCGGATTCTCTTGTGTAGAAAAGTCTTGAAAGATGGGTTGATACCGTTAAGGATACCTTCAAGGAGAGGGCCTTTTTCCTGAATGTCCTTTTGATTCCCTTGATTAGAATGTTCCTCGTAGAGGGGCTGTAGTAAAATACCCTTGTGATTCTCTGGAGTAGTGAAAGTGAAGCAAGGAACTGTTACACTGTCGAGTACCAATAGAAACTAGATTTTGGAAACTGGCCACTAGTTAATAAAAGGCAACACCATCTATTTGTGTGGATTGTTCAGACAGAAAATGTAATCTGTTATCCTGTGAACCCTTATCAGTGTGTTGTCTGCTTCATCTCCCATCTGTTGGCTTTCTCCCCACAGCCTCCTTCTAAACATTTTTATGCAGAGGTCAGTCTCCTCCATCTGGGTTATTTTTGAAAAGACATTCCTGTTGTATGCTGGTTAGTTTTTTATATAATTTGTCTGGAAAATAGCTAATATTTTATATTAAAGCAGCAAGCTGTATAAAGAACTGCCTGTAGGTGAGCTGTTAACATATTCAAAACATTGGACTATATTCAAAAAGTATTTATACATGTCAGGCTGACCCGCACATAAAATGACGTGCTTCAAGACCGCGGCATATTCACAAATGGTGGCCTTGCAATCTTATCCTTATCCTAAAAATGGGTTTTGGTTCTGAGTAAGTAAGTATTTTCAACCTCTTGTCCGATTCCCGTCCCAAAAATGGATATAGTCGGAGCTTAGTTGTTTAGTGTTTAGTACAGGACCAAATGACTTTCCACTGTCAGAAAAGGAAGGCGAAAAGCTCCACAATTTGTGTAGCTATAGTATATTAGGTTTCTCTATGGAGAAATACTTTTTTCCTGTGGAGGAATTTTCTAGGATTATGTTTTGAACACTTCCACTGGTGCGAGTTTCCAGATTTATCATGAAATCATTTTGTAAATCTCGGATATATGTAGGAATACACCCATGAGAAGTTATAGACTTGTGATACACTTTTAAAACATTTGAAAAAATTGGGTTCTGTCTTTTCTTGGTGATTTTAAATGCTCTTGAGTTGATCCTTTTTTGCTCAGACACATTGTTATTCTTTGTTTGTGTATTGATGGAAATATCCTCATCCTTGTGATCTGCTGACTGAAGTAATTGAGTGCACCTTTTTTGTGTGAAAGTTCGGAACATCTAGACAGAGTTCTTCATTGAGATTGTATTCTTGGTAGCAAATGGCACGCTACAATCTCTGTAATGTATTTGTTCATAGTTTAGAACCTGGGATAAAACAGTATTGGGTATCTTTGAGTTGCAACTATTTCTTCTGAGAAGACAGTTTACATTGTTTACTGTTCTTGAAGATTACAGAAATATGCACTTCTGTGCAGTTCAGAAAATCATAGTGGTTCCCAGCATGTGTGATGGGGCCATTATTTAGTTTGCCTCTCTTCTTTCAGTTTGCTTTTGCCATTGCTACTGATGTCCCAGGAAAGTTAATTGTTGGTGCTTTGTCAGCATCCCCTGGTTTTCTTTGAAGCGAATCTGCACTCCAATTCTGTTTGTTCTTTGAGGATGAGTTACTTGATGGAGAAACGTCTTAGAAAGTCCCGTTTCAGTGACGTTTCGATTTTACTTGTGAGCAAAGTATTTTTTTTATCCACAGTGGCTGCTGCTGAACTAGATTTTTCAGATGGTTTACAAAAGGTGTGTGTTTTTCAATGCAAGCTCACCCCTTCTTTTAAATACCAAAGATTGTCTCCCCTTTTGATCTCTTACCGTATTTTCACATTGAAATATATGGGCATATATTGTCACTAAGAAAAGCAGTTCAGTTCTTCTAATTTCTCTCCATTTGCCTTGGTGAGTCCCTCCTCAGAATTTGAAGTTTGATGCTTACGCTGGTCGGCTAGAGCAGGGGGTTGTTTGATGTGGATCTCTGTCTGCAACTTTGGGATGACTGTTGCAGCTTCTGAAGATTAGAATGAGTCTCCTTTATGAACATTTCATCAGTCAACTGTATTTTACAGCTTAGTGGGAATCATAACTTTGGAAATATCTGAAGTGGACCTACTGTACAGAATAGATCAAATAGTATAGGGTGAAGATGAGAACCAGGCTGGAAGTCTGAATAAAGAACACGTTATGAAGCAAGTTATGATGTTGCATTCTTCATTTTATTGACACTATAACTACTTGATTGGTATGACAGGAACATATATCACAATATTGAGTACTTTATATTGACTTACATTGTAGTTATGCTATCCTCTATGTGCATATTGTGTTGAGACATTAACCTCTGAACACAATCGTTTTCCTTTTTGATTGTTTAACATTGATTTGCTCCGCCCTACAGTTAATGGCTGCCTTAGCTGCTGTTGGACCTCCCAATCCACGTGCTGATCCAGAATGCTGCAGTATACTGCATGGCCTTGTGGCAGCTGTCGAGTCTCTTTGCAAAATTACAGACTACCAGCATGAAGCACGTACTATGCTAATGGAAAATGCTGACCGTGTTGGGAATAGAGGACGTATAATCTGTCTCACAAATGCTAAAAGGTGCTTTGTTTTTACTTGCCACCATTTGTACTTACTGATTTACATCTTGAATCATTTTGTGTCCAATGTAATGATCCCCACAATTGTTTTGTTTGTTCTCATCATATGTGCATATTGTAGAAATGTCGACATTATAAAGAAAATGAAAATGATTGACGTTACTATAATTGTAAAGGAAGAAATGTAGGTATCCAATATGTAGGATGGATTTTTGTCTGTCCATAACACAAAATTTAGACACGTTCACTTCCACACATAGGCTATAAATTGCAGGGAAACAACCTTTACCATGCAGTCATTACTACGCAGTGCCTTCACCACGCTTTGCTGATACTTTGCAAGTCTTTACCATGCATAGGCCGCACCACCCACCACCCCGGGCCGATTTTGATCCCGGGGGCCCATCATCTGGGGCCTGGCCTCAAACAAATAGGGGAGTTGGCTGCACAGCTCCCTCCCTGGGCCGATTTCGGGGCCCAACCCTAAAATTATAGATTTTTTTAATGTTGTAGGGGACTTGCGCAGCCCCCCACTCCTTGGCATTCCAGCTCCGGGGACACCATCCACCGGGAGCAGGCCATGCCCCCTGGGTCCTGGGCACCCAGTTTGCAGTTCAGGGATTACGCAGGCGTAGCCTCGAGGTCCCAGTCGGCTACCTGCCTCTTGCGATAGCCGGCATAGCTGATGCGTGGAGGGAGCTACTAGCAAAACACACAAGATGATGGACGGAATGTTGCACAATGGCAAAAGATTCACCCCCAGTCACAGATCTGGGTTTAATCCATCGTTATTTTGCTCACCAAGCCACCCAGTTCAGACATGGCCATATGCAAATCAGTCTTGACCCTATGCCTCATGGGAACAGTTCAGCCCGAACTGCCAAGCCATGTCTTTCCTGGACCGGAATCAAGCATCCTAGGACCGGTTTCTGGCTATCAGCTGTCTTCAGCAAGGATAGCTTGACTCCAGTGGCGTAGTGAGCACAGACCCACGTCTGGGCATACCCTTCCCACATAGGGTGAACAGCAAAACACACAAGATGATGGACGGAATGTTGAACAATAGCAAAACATTCACCCCCAGTCACAGATCTGGGTTTAATCCATCATTATTTTGCTCACCAAGCCACCCCAGTTCAGACATGGCCATATGCAAATAAGTCTGGTCCCTGTGCCTCGTGGGAACAGTTCAGCCCGAACTGCCAAGCCATGTTTTCCCTGGACCGGAATCAAGCATCCTAGGACCGGTTTCTGGCTATCAGCCGTCTTCAGCCAGGATAGCTAGCTTGACTCCAGTGGTGTAGTGAGCACGGGACACATGTCAATTGGCTGAAATCTTGCTTGTGTCCCCTCCGACCAATCTATCACTCTGTGCAAGATTTATCTCCTCCTCTATTACTTCAACGACCACCTGCTGTACCCTCTGAAGAAATTATTTTGGGAACTGGACATTTTCTTCCTGAACCTTATTTAGTGCAATGGTTGTCTCATGGTGGTATTAGCCAAGCTGTGACTCCTTCTAGATAAGGGGGGCCTGGCTGGAGGGATGAATAGGGGGGAAGCCAACGTTGAGCACTAGCTGCCCTGTTGCAGTGGGTGAGATGTTGGATCTCTGGCCCTTACTGGAAAACACTTGCTCAGGACAGGGCTGCTGTGACCCGAGCACTTGCTCAGCCTTTTTCTTCCATGAGCATTCTCAGTTACATGTCACCAAGAATTGTTTTCAAAAAGCTAACTCTTCACTACACACATACACCTGCTTATCCCTCTTTTGATATCAAAACATCAGGCCCGCTTCTCTGTAAGCAAGCTAAGACACTTGAGTGTCCTTGACATTACACCATTGGGCGATCTGTTTCAAGATAGTTAAGACCTCACTGGAGGGACTGTGCGAGGAGTGGCAAATGGATATACGAAGGATATTAAATGACAGGGAATGGAACAGAGTACTCTCGTATCAACACAAAGTCTTGTGCAACGTCTGATTCAAATATATTCTGCATAATGTCCTACATAGAGCCTACCTCTCCCTTGACAAAATCATTAAATGTTTGCAGAAACCAAAGTCTTATGCCTTCAATGAAACACCTCCGGAGTGGACTTGAAACATATGCTGTGGAGTTGGGTTTCCTTAGCAAACTCCTTGCTCACAGTCACTGACATCACTGGCGCCCCCAACATCAGAAACTGTGACGTTTGCACTCTAAATGTACTAAAAAGAATAAGCTGGCTGTCCGCTGTCCTGACCTGGCCTATTGGTAGGCAAGTGAACCATAACATTGAAGTGGGGAGCAGATGTTCCTCCAATGTTATAGCCTGGTGGCGCACCACACTAAAATGAGCCGAAGATGGCAGCAAAGTCCTAAGAAGGGAAGAGATTAAAGGCCTCAGTTAGCACCCTATAACCATTTGATGGGATAGCCTGATCCTTAACTTTAAAACTACTGCAAAAAACTATACTATCCCACCATAGCACCTAAGAGAATTATTGGAAACCCCATCATAAGGGACTTCTCATGGGGTGGCTTGACTGTCTTTTTTTGCCAGCAATCATGGTGGAGCACCTAGTTTGCATTTTAGCGTTTATCCTTGTGCAATTTAGGCCATTCCCTTACTCACTTTAATAGTGCATAGTTATCATCACTAGCAGTTTAAAGATTAAACCACAGTCTGATATGATTTAAAAGGCAAAATTATTTAAATAAAAAAAAGATAGAACCTTGGAAAATACCACAGGAACAGAGTCTGGTTGATGGGATGAATGGTAGTATGAAGATTTGGCAAAATATCAGACAGCCAAGATAGGGCTAGAGATAGAGCTATTTCTCTAATACCCTAGTCAGTAAATCAGTAAATGTGGTCAGTAAGATAGAGGGACTCTCCGTGCCAAGTAAGAGATCAAGTGGTATCAAGGGGGCTTAGTTATTTTGACCTATGGATTGTCGAGAGCAGAAAAGACCGTTTTGTTCAGTACTGTTGCAGAACAAAATCCCATCTGGATGGGATATTATAGTCGGTTAGTCTCCACAAATTTAGACTGCCTTCTCCAGTATTTTGGCCAAGTATGCTAACTAGGAAGTGAGACGATTTTGTTAAATTAGGCAGATACAAGAGGTTGTTTGAACAGAGGAGTGACGTGCGCAAATGTAAGGGGTTCAGGAACAATGCTGGGCTTTATGGGTACTTTGATTATAGCTCTTGGCCAATGCGAATCCAGCAACATATAGTCTTTCCTAGAGCTAACCAATGTAGCAAAGTTTGCATTTTCTTAGGCACCGGAATAATTAAAAGTTAACAAACTTCAAAAGGAGCGGAAAGGGAGATTTAGGCAGCCCGCAAGGAAGCCTGAATGTTTGAAATCTTATTCTTAAAAAAATCTATAGTTTGGTTGCATGTGCCCGTTGAAGTCACACAGACTGCTTTTTTTGGAAGGTCATGCAGGTCTTTGATAACAGTAAACCTTTCAGAGGAAAGATTGGGGGTGTTAAAAAAAATAATAATTAAAATGAAACCTTAGCTTGGCCTTTCATTTATAGGTTTGATTGAGTTTCTGCCACCTCGGTTTGCCAGCTGGATTGTAGTTATTATGCCTGTATCGTTCAGCGACTCGCTGTGAGCACTTAAGGAGTATCCTGAGAAAAACACTTACACAGTGAACAAGACTTTTTGCTTGATTTGCTTGATTAAAGGAATTACAGCAATAGAGTTAAATAAAGTATTCATTCAATTGCACATAGCCCCTAGTGCATTTAGAGATTTTTAAAGGCTAGGATTTCAGCATAAACAGCGTTCTACCTCCTAAACATGGTCATGGGGAAAAGAGATTGATTTTAATGGTATTTACTAAAATCACCAGCGAAGGAGAGACAAAAACGCTCTGACAGGGTTCAAATATGAGCTGATAGGGTTGGTATTGCTGGGAGTTAGAACAAACAATTTCTTAGGCCTGCCCTTTAACATGAGTAAGAAGCAAAATATTGGTTTTCAAATCTGTCTACAAATTAGGAGCCAAAGACACAGTGGAGACATCAAAATGTCTTTTGGTGCCCGGATCGTGTCGTATGCCGACGACACTCAGCTCCTCTTCTCATGTGAGAGGGGGGCTGACTTTGACGGGGAGAGTATCCAGAATTGCCTTGGGGCTGTGTTCGCATGGTTCCAACTGCACAGCCTCAAGTGCAATTCCGATAAATCGGAGGTTCTCTTCTTCGGGTGCGATTCGGAGCCCAGCTGGCAGGCCTGGTGGCCCATCGACATGTTCCCTCCGTCCGGCTCTTCTCCCTTGGCTAAAAACCTGGGGGTTAAGATGGACAAGGGGCTGACGATGAAAGCCCAGATTCTGGGGGTAACTGGCACTTGTTTTGGCTTGCTAAAAATGTTGCGGAAGTTTCTGCCTCTCTTGTCCGAGGATCACAAGAGGCTGACGGTGCAGGCCCTGATAGGCTCCAGGCTGGATTATGCCAACAGTCTGTACCTGGGCCTACCAGAGTATTTGCTGCAGAGGCTTCAAGTGGCACAGAACGCGGCGGCCAGGGCCATTTTTGGCCTAAGCAGACGCACCAGCGCCTCTGGGTTGTTGGTGAAGCTACACTGGCTACCCATCCGCAAACGGATTGCCTTTAAGGCGCTGACCCTGGCCTATAAAGCTCTCCATGCGGTGGGAGCCAAACATCTTCGAAAGAGACTCACTTTCTACCACCCTACTCGCGCGTTGAGATCGGAATCTTTACTTCTTGCGGCTGTTCCGCGTGTGAAGAGGGCTCGCCTAGGTGGCCGCTCCTTCAGTCTTCTGGCCCCACAGATGTGGAATTCTTTACCGCTCCCTTTGCGGGGGGCGACCAGTCTTCTTGAATTTAGGAAAGGCCTCAAAACCTGGCTGTTCTCTCAATAGGTTTGCCTGTAGCCCTGTTTCTTTTGTGGACTTTTAATCTGTTTTTATCTGTGTTGTGTTATTCTGAAACCAGTTTCACCTTACCTAAAGCGCCGGGATTCTCTTTTTGAGTAACCGTTGCGCTATACTAAATAAAAAATAACATAACAATGTATGTTCAAATTCTAAATAAGATCTGAATGTCAATATGAGTGTCCATAGAGCACCACCATTGCCATTTAATTTATTAGTAAGCATTTCTAATGCTGGATCAGAGGTAGAATGAAGTTTTGTCTATTTAAAAGACTTCTTAATCAAGAAAGTCTAAACGTCACCACTCTTAATAGGTCGATATGTTCCTATTTAATTATAATAGTTAAGAACCTGTGTAGAGTGGTTGGTAGACCATGTTTCATTGATGGCCATTAAATCCAAGTTGTAATCTATAGTAAAATCTTCAATTATTTATTGCAGAATGCGCCTTGATTAAAAATCATGATGGTATCTGGTCTAGAGTAAGGGATTGAAGCCAAAAGTTGTTTCACATAGATGCCACAACTTGTATAATTCTTCTGAGCTCATTGTTCAAAATGTGAGTTGAGGAATAGAGGTTCAAAGGAGTTGTACAGTCGGAAGTAAGAATACATTGATCACTTAATGGTATGGAAAGCTGGCTGCACAGTTGGCCACTGCACCGGGTGCAGACTGACTTGCCTAGGCACACTTCCAGAGCACCCTCTACAGACTACATTAAGTAACTGCGTTTCCAAAATGGGAGAACCTATCAGAAAGCACAGCTACCAAATTGCTGCTGTTAGTGGTAAACTCGGACTGGAGTGAAAATGGAAGTGTAACTGTTCCAGGAACTACTTGAACCAACTTGCTAAATCCAGATAATCAGACACTACGTCTACACAAAAGACTACTCCCAAAGCGAATTCATGTGATAAAGACCCAATGATTAAAACAACCTCACTGCAGGGCACAATGCGGGCAGAAATTTGGTTTGCTGTCAACAGGTTAAAAAGATGAGAACAAAACTAGACAGTAAAATATTTTGCAAATAGAAGTACATATTCCAATATGGGATATCAGCTGCCACAAACCATTAATGGAGAAAACATTTTCTTAACGTATTAAAGAACTGCATCAGTCATTCGTGCATATGTCATAATTGTGGCCTAAAATCCTTTATTGTTGCTATTTTTCAGTGACAGCCATGTGCGTATGTTGGAAGATTGCGTTAATGAAACAATCCATGAGCATAATAAGCTTGCTGCTGGTTCTGATCAGTAAGTGCGGTTTGTAAATTACAGAATGTATTTTTTGTCTTTTCAAACACTTATTGTTAATTTATCCATGTTCCGTTAGCTGTTTACCAAAGCTTTCTGTAACATCCTCTGCATGTATTTTAAGAATCTTTCATTCGATACAGAATACCAGTGAGTCCTAAACTTGAGAATATCTTGATGACAATTCATCCCTGTGTGCCTGTCCTCATATCCTTATATACCGCCATTGAGCTTTGTTGATGCTCTATTATTGCTATATTTTAGAACTCATACGTTGTGTTATTAGTGGAAATTGCTTGGTTTCTGTGCTTTTCTCCTTAGGTTTCCATGCTCAAGTGTATTAAGCTTTGTCTTGATTACCATGACCATGACCATGAAAAAGGAAAGCCCAAGATTAGAAAGTTGTAACATCAATGTCCTCCAAATAATTATAAAGATTTAAAAAAGGGAGCAGATGCCTGATTGCTTCACCTGTCTGTTTTTCACTCATGCATCGTCTTTTCACTGAGGAAGCACCTACTATCCCCTAATTTCTCCAGGAATGAAGGTGCTATTTCCTATTGCCTAGCAGAGGAAAATGCCCCTGATTCTAGCTCCACGTCAGCTATCTCTGTTAAGCATTTTTCAGAAAGCGGATGATGATGGACACAAAATCTTTGATGGCCGATAGCTTACAGTCAAATCAAGAACATTTTCTTAGATGCAAGAAGGAAATGAATGGTTGGCTTTAACTGTACCCCTTACAATATAGCCTGTGCCCATACTGATCAGAATGTGGTTTCTTTGAATCTGGTATTTGTTATCTAAAAGAAGTTATGTGAAGTGGAAAGGAAAACGGATCCCGTGAAGGTTATGGATCATTTCAGATAATGTGATACCTCTTGATGCAACATCCTGTCATTTGTTGCTCAGCTGTGCCAGTACAAGTGAGGATCATTTGTTAAAAGTATACATTTGACCACAGGAGAATTTATAGAGATGGAGCCACTATTAACTGTTTTGCCCTGGTTTCTTACAAAACTTCAGGAAAATTACCGAATCAGACTGAAAATTCTACTTCTCTACATATAATGTATTTCATTTTGCAGGAGATTGGGTCATTAAGGCAGATGGGCCTATATCTATTTTGATTGATTAATGCACATGCAGGTAAACATACTCTGGTCTGGAAAATGTACTACAACATTTTTATTGTCAGTGCCACAGGGGTTTGAATGAATTTCGCCTTGTCTGACAGATTTTCATTATTTGGATTCTGTTGCTTACATCTTGTCGACTACACCATCTAACGACTGTTAACAAACAAACTGAATGTTATTATTAGTATTAATTTGATTTTATATGGCGCACAGCTACCCGGAGGTTTCCCAGCGCCATCGGACCTACGCAAGCAGAGAGAGGAAAACATTATTGGTTAAATAACCACGTTTTGAGACTTTTTTTTAAAGGTTCTTATGGTTGGTTTCATGCCGAAGTGGCGTGGGGAGGGAATTCCATAGTAAGGGGGCCAGATAGGAACAACACCAGGCACCCATGCGTGACCGTCTGATCCTAGGGACTGAAAATTTGGCCTGAGTGGAGGATCGAAGATGACGTGTTGGTAGGTAGGGATGGACTAGGGTACTCGGGTACTGTGGTGCTGTGCCCATTTTAATTTTATGCATATAACACAGGGCCTTGAATTTAATGCAGTTCTCCATCCTCAGCCAGTGAAGGTCGAGGAGGGAGCCTGATATAGAGACTTTTCTAGGCACCTGGCAAAGCAGTCTTGCCACCGAGTTCTGTACTACCTGAAGCTTTCGAACCACCTCCTTGTTGGCTCCAAAATACAGGACGTTGCCATAGTCCAGCCTTGACATGATCAGGGGCTGGACCACAGTTTTTTGTGTGGGACTAGGCAACATCCAGAGTATTTTTATTAGCCATTTTAGGACGGTGAAGCAGGTTGAGGCGACCCTGACTGCTTGCTGCCTCATTGACAGCTGGTCGTCAATGATAATGCCTAGATTGCAGACCATTTGTAGCGGCTGGGGGAGATCACCCATTTGAGAGTGCCAATGCCGTGGGCCCCAAAGATCTTTGTTTTTACTGAGGATTAGGACTTCTGTTTTTCCACCATTTAGCTTTAACATGTTGGCGTGCATCCAACCGGCTATGTTTTGCAGTCCTATCTGAAGAGAGGATGCATTATTTGTGGCGAGCGAGAAGATTAGCTGGGTATTATCAACATACATAACATAACATGTACCTTTGTAAAGCGTACGTATCACCCGAAGGTCTCACGGCGCTGTATAACAGATGTATATTGTTACCCAACTCAATGGTACTCATTTTATCGACCTCAGATGGATGAAAGGCTGAGTGGACCTGCTGGGATTAGAACCTGTGACCATGAGGTCGAACACAGGCCCCTACAGTGGATGCATTAGTCCACTGCGCCACCAGACCCGGCTGCGAATATATACATAGCCCAGCCTCTTCCGCTATTGTTGCCAGGGGTCTGACATAGATATTAAATAATATTGGACTAAGGATAGAATCCTGTGGTACTCCATAAGGCGAAGCGTGGGACTTGGAGCATGCCGACGATGAGAAGACCTGAAAAGTTCGGTCGATCAGAAAGTCGGCGAGCCATTTGAGTGCTTTTTCAGCAATGCCCACAGATTGAAGATCTTTGAGTAGGGCAGTATGTGACACAATGTCAAAATCGGCACTCAGATCAAGCAGTATGAGTGCCACAGTTTCACCTAAATCAAGGCGTTCACGCAGAATTTCTGTCACACCTAAAAGCGTGATTTCAGTAGAGAACCCAGCTCTAAAACCTGATTGTAATGTATATAAAATTTCTTGGGAGTCGACAAATTGTATCAGTTGTTGGTTTATATGTTTTTCTAAAATTTTTGAGAAAGCTTGTAGTAATGAGATCAGGCGGAAATTAGATAAGTCCGCTGGATCAGCATTAACTTTTTTCAAGAGTGTACAAACCATGGCACGCTTCCATGCCGATGGAACGGTTGCTTCTAACAAAGACGCATTAAGCAGCTCCATAATAATTTTAAGTGATGATGTTTCCAATTTTTGAAAAATGGGAATGGGGAGAGGATCTCTAGGCAAGCGGTTTTCAGGCTATTTAAGATGTGTCTGAGGGAGGGGGTATCCAAAAGCTGCCAGTTTTCTAGTCTATTTGTAAGCATGGTGATCTCATTTGCTAGTGGTGCAGCGCAGCTTGATGTAGGGAGAGAGCTCCTTATTTGATGCCCCTCATTAGTTGTTACAACATTCAGTTCTGCGTACATTGTCTCCAATTTGCCAATAAAGAACTTGGCTATGTCCTCACATTGAGCTTCATTGAGCACAGGGGGAGGTGGGTTGGCAAGCTGCTCCCGAAAGATGTTTGCCTACTTTAAACAAGGCCTTGGGGCTGTTATGTGCCGATGTAATGGTGTTGTTTACATATTCTGCTCGGGCAGCTTAGCAAAGGGAGTGATAGTCCCGTTTAGCCAGTTTGTATATGTGTCTGGATTCAGGTGTGTAATCCTTCCTCCAACGTCTTTCCAATACTTTATATTTGCGTTTCTCTATTTTCAACCTTTCCGAGAACCAGGGGGCAGAAGGACGATGATTGTCCACTTTTTTATTAGACATTGGAAGGCACCCAACAGTGGATGGATGATACGATCCAGGTATGGATGGTGTCAGAGTCCGCTAACTTAATAGAAGTGATGGCAGGAATATTATTTGTGAGATGTTGATTAAAAGCGTCAATGTCTAAGTTCTTCCAATTTCTAGACCCCGGTAAAATAGAGGGTTTCTCCTGCTGCAGGTCTAGCCTCACCTTAAAATCGACCAAAAAATTACTTAAAATCGACCAAAAAATGATTGGACTATAGTATAGGGATGGCTGCCTGGCATGAGATGCTAGATAGATTGGAAAAAATGGGGTCTAGCAAGTGGCTTGCTCTATGGATAGGACCCGAATTGCTATTTATTTATACCCGGAATGCTACTAGAGTTTATGACCAGAATAGAGTTTCTTCACTCTACTTTTTCTGTTTTTCAACAGGATATTTACAAGAAACAAGTTCAATGTAAACATTGTAAAAGGAAAAACATAGCACTCAGGCTAGATAGCCTATAAAGTCTAGCTTGCATTCATCTGATGCAAAATAGCCAGCAAACAATCAAAAATATTACTAGACAATTGTTGTTTGAACAGACCAAAGCATTACCCATGATCAGTTGGAGCATATCATGCTTAAACATTTGTATACACATTTTTAGGTTTCGCCTGCCGAAGGCTGCGCTCTGCGCAGCTTTTCAGCGCAGGCGAAATCTATTGTTTACTATATGGGCTTCAGGAACGTCCCCTGGCTCTCATTGGCTAGCTCCATAAATGGAGGCTAGCCATTGGGAGCCGGATCTGTCCGTCAAGGCCGGACCAGATTCGGGGGCGTACCCGCGATTTTTTTCCCTCTCCACCCACTTCTGATCGTCATCGCGGCGGTGGGTGGGTGTTATTTTTTTTTCTTCGAGTCGGCCTGTTTTCTTCCTTTTACAAGTGTCTGTTGTTGGAGTTGGCTGCAAGATTCGAGTTCCCACGAGGCGATCAGGTAAGGAGCATTTTGTTTATAAATGTGTTTTCACTTTGTAAGTTTACGTATTTTGTCCTGTGCCCGTTCCCGGACCCCCCCCTCCCGCTGTCCGTGCGCCGTTCCCGCCCCCCCCTCCTGCTGTCCGTGCGCCGTTCCCGCCCCCCCCTCCCGCTGTCCTGTGCCTGTTCCCTCCCCCTCCCGCTGTCCGTGTGCTTGTGGTGCTTGTGCTTGTTCTATATGTGAATGCTTCAGCGAGCTCCGCGACTCCAAGGAGTACACTGCCTCTCAACAAATGAAGCCGAAGGCATTGCGGAAGCGGCGGATGAGGCTCCTGACAACGTGGCGGTCAATCCTCTGAATCTCGCCGATCTCAGTCTCCTCCCGATCAGTGGTCCCTACACAGAGCCATTCCAGGAGCTGTTCCCATAGACTTTCCTCTCCATTGATGTTACACAGTAAATTCCTTTGCAAACGGTCGAAGTCACAAAATCTCCCGGCTTAGTCTCCTTATGATGTGGTGTCCTATGGCTCGTCGCGCTTTCAAGCTGAGGACCCTGTGCACGAGTCTCTCCCGTGCCTTTACTGGAGCCGTGGCAACTTTAACCAAATGAGATATTATTATTGTGCTCGCTACGCCATCTTTGGGTTTTCACCTTCTCCTGGCCCAGCCTTTGGGCCCTAAGGAGGTGACTGGTGCTTTGACTGTACCCAATGCCGGGGGGTTTGCCCTAAGCTGCAGTTAGGCCCTTATACACATCGAAGATGTTCACACCTGCGGCGCTGATTGACTGTCTCGGTGCACGACCCTCCAGGGCTCACTCCTGTGACGTCTGCGTCCCCTTATTCTGTCCACAGTGCCATCGGCACGGTCAGAGGACCTTCCACTGTCTTCTCTCCACATTAGTATGATGCCTGATCGGCATCGATCGATGTCGAGTGCAGCGCCAATGCATCTGGGTTCAGTGAAACAATTTTAGGAAGAAAATGAGGAAGGGGTTGGGCTTGTGCAGCCAATGACTTCGGATCCTCCTTTGGTGGATAGTTAGATTGCTGATTTGTGTGAAGCAAGCGGGTTAGACTCTTCCCCTGCTTCTGGCCTTCTTTATCCTCCCGGACTGGTCACGGAAGACAGCTCTTTTTTGGCGGACATTTTGGAAAGGGGGGCTGTAGTTTTATATTTGGCTCTTCCTTCGGTGGCAAAGTTTACAGACCCCCTTATTAAAGTTCTTCACCCTCAGCCAATCAGTTGTTAAGCCGTTATTGCCCTTTAGTGAGGCGCTGCCTGATGTTTTGTTAGGGGCCTGGTCTAAGCCAAATACTGGTGCTCCTGTGGACTGTTTTATTGCCCACAAGCACTGCCCTCCCTCCACCAACCCGGATTGTCGCCTGCCAACCGACACGCCGCAGTTTCGTGCTGCAGGTCGCTACGGTTTCTCATGATCTGAATTGACTGCCTCATACTCTGCTTGACGGAGAATCCTGGACACAGGACTCTTGTGGAAAGCATATTTTCTCTTCCACCGGTGCTGCTATACGTTCCATTAACACATCTCGTGTCCTCAGGCATTTTTCTCATGCCTTATGGGATTCGTTGGCACAGCTTTTGCTATCGCTCCCAGATGCTAATTGGAACTATCTGGTCTAGCTGATCTTGGATGGGCAGCAGGCTGCTTAGTTAATCATTCAGTGTGTGATGGACACCACCGATTCGGTTCACCATGCCATAGCTTCTTCTGTGGTGTTGTGCCAGCAGGCTTGGCTTCGTACCACTCGGTTTTCGGAGGCAGTCCAATCCACTTTAGTTGACATGCCTTTTGATGGCCTCCAATGTATTTGCGCCCATGCTGACGCTGCTCTGCGCCGTTTTCGAGACAGTCACGGTAATGCAGACACATAGCTCAGTTTCCCTTCTCTCAACCTTCATTGTTATTCTACAGCTGAGTTATTCATCTTGTTATTCTGTGAGTTCTGTGAGGTTTTTGAAGGGCCCTGACGTGCATGTGCTCCTTATAGCATGTCACCCAGAGGGGTCGTCCCTCTTCTGCAGGTCTTATTCTTCTTTGTATTTACTCTGTCAACGACAGGTTGTCTTTCTTTGTGACCTATGTGAGTCTACTATCTATTGAATATGTTTTTCTGTTATCTCTGCTGAAGGGTTCCGTGCTCAGATCTTTTTTCAATGCTATTTCCTTTTCGATCAAGATTGTTTATCTCTGTTACCTGCTCTTATGGGCATTTGCGGTGGGCATATTGCCATTGTTTGTACTAATATGCTATCCTTTATGTGATCCTGTGGCTTGCTTTCTCCTTGGGGAAGGTTGTGTACAGTTTGTAGTGATGCCATTACCGGTGCATCGTTGGTCTCTCCTGATTTTCTCAGGGAGCACCCTTTAGGTTAAAGGATGTTTCACTGGAGCAGTGGAACATCTGGTGGGGTCTCTACTCTGCAATCCACGTTCTGGGCCTGACAAGTGATTTCCGTTAGGACATCTTTTTCTCTAGTATCTCCATTTGTTTTCACTGACCTTTCTCGCCTTTCTAAAGCAGGTTACTGAGTGGTATTTCCTCTATTATGTTTTCGTCCTGCTGACCTCCTTTATTGGTGGTCTATTCCACATTCTTTGTGTGTGGTCATGCATTAGAGTCTGTTTCTCTATCTTTCTTTTTACAACCACCCTTGTGTTCTTTTTCCGACTCTGTCAGGTACTTAGTACTATTGTTGCATATATGCATCATCGTTTTCTTGCTGCCTCAATTTTACATAGCATCAAGGTGTTTACCATTCTCTTCTCTCGCCGTAATGGGTACCGGCTTCATACATCTGCATATGGGTTTTCTGCTACTGGTTGCTAACCAACGGTTTTGTCTTTGGGCTTCCTTTTCTGTAAGGTTGATTGTTCTTTAACAGATGGTTCCCTTCAGTTGTGCTATACGGTGTTGTTTAGCCTTGTCTTCAGGAAACTGTTATTTTCACCGGTGTCACTTTTGGATTTCCTTTCTTCATTAGGTATTTTTCGCTTCTTTTTACTTCAGTTGTGTTAATTCTTTGGATACACTGCGATTGGCAGATCATGCACAGGACTTGCTCGTGGCACTTGTTTTTTCTTTTAATCAGGGCCAACAAGTGTTTGCCCATCTCTTTCCTTCAATTTTGATTCCTGCTTTTTGTGGATCTTCTGTTCCTCTAGTGAATATGTTTTTTTTATTTCACTTGCCTCTCCATTCGATTGTTTTTTTCATTGTTGGTTCAATAGTTTAGACCTTATGCTTTATGCAGCTTACCTGTGGGACTATGTTTTTTGCTTTTTCATTGGCTTTGTCTGACAGCTTTCACCGGTCTGACAGTCTCTGCCAGTGGCGTCACTAGGGGGGTGCGGACCGCACCGGGTGAAACCCTCACATGGGGTGACACCATCCATCTGGTTACGCTGTGTGTATGTAACACAGCTCAGTCACGCAGCAACGACGGTACATACGCGCACGTCCACGGCAGACGTGAGGGTTCATGGCAGTAATATCTCGAGCCGAGGGAAGGTAGCGGACAGCTCTGCTGTTACAGACAGAAAAGGTAAACACAGTTTAGGTCTTCTAGGGTTACAGCGAGAGTGACCCGTAAGGGGCTGAACAAACCAGACCAGGTGAGTGTTGTTTTAAAGATTCATGACACGCCTGCCCTTTGTTCGGTGGCACAAAATAGAAGCCTTAGCTTGGTAACTTTGGCAGCGTGGCACACATTTTCTATAGCTGTCACGAGCCTTGCTTTCTTTTCTGTGGCAGCACAGCATGCTTTAACTATAGCGGCTGTGCGTCTTTCATTTCCTCAGAACTTGCCCTGTGCACGCACCTTGGTATATGTGGGTCACAAAATGGCTTAGTAGGTTGAACACTTGCTGCTGAGATTTGTGTAATCTTTGAGTTTCAAAACGTAACTCCCAAACTTCACATGGCGGAGGGCGCGGGACTGTTTCTGGCTAACCCTCGACCCTTCCTTCCATTCCATGCCCCACACAGACTGGGCACCATTTATTAGGTTTTGCCTGGGGCCGGAGCTCCTAGCTCCGCCCAGGAGAAATCTTATGTCCCTACAGTGTGGGGCTTAGTCCCGCCTCTGCTTCCATTGGCTAGCTCCATAAATGGAGGCTAGCCATTGGAACAGAGATCTGTCCGTCATGGCCGGACCAGATTCGTGGGCGTTCCCGAGATTTTTTCCCTCTGCGATGTCGTCATCGCGGCCGTGGGCGGGGTAAATTTTTTTTGCTCGTGGAGGTTTGTTTTGGCCATTCCGCGGCCGACCGAAGTCCAGGTGAGTTGCTTTCAGCCTCCATTCCCGTAACGTAATGCACTGCATAAAATCGGGTCGGCTCGGTTAAGATTATTTGAGTTTACATTTGAATTGATTCGTATATGTTTTCCCCGTGTTTCATTTGCATTTTATTAAAGAATTTGTGCCCACCATTCATCTGTAATTCTACATGGAGTTAATTTGTGTTACGGGTGAATACTGTTAACAGACGTAACCTGTTTGATACCCTTTAATTATTAACCCGTTGTAGGCTCGTGTACCTAGTCCTCTTTTGAGAGAAACAAGGAGTGGAGAGTGGAGAGTGGAGAGTGGAGAGTGGAGAGTGGAGAGTGGAGAGTGGAGAGTGGAGAGTGCAGAGATTACGCTAATGGCAATTTAAATGACAATGCCATTTATTTATCTGTTTTCAAAACCAGCACATAAATACAAATTTTGTCATTTACAATGCCAATAACTCTAACTTTTCCAAAGGCGAAACCATTGCATTGTAAATGCTTGTTCTCGATGTGATTGAATAGTAGTGTGAGTATAAGATAAAACAAGAACTTGAAGATAACGATTAATGAGCATGGACCAGGATTTTCTCGTGGAAAGGAATGTGAGAAGTCCATGACAATGTGAAACAAATAATACTAACAGGAGCTGACTACAATAGCCTCTAAAATCATAGCTTCATTTTAAAAACCACAGAACTAGGCTACACTTTACTAACAGCTCACTTGTTGCACATCGTACAACATGGATTACCTGGCCATGGTATATTGAAAATGCGTGAAAAAATGCTGTATATTTAGACTTTCGTAGTCTTCAAGCTGATACACCTCCAGTCCCAGTCTATTCTCTTTACCTGCATAGAGACTTTGGATGAACACCGTTTTTTCACTGTCAATGACCTTGGCCATAGTCTTACTTCTTATCCTGTTGTCTAATTATTCTTATTGCAAATGCAAGTTGACCAGTCCTAGAGCATCAAGAGCACCAAGTGTTTAGGGGACCCAGTAATTCATCACATGGTTAGTTCCAGGTTAGATTCTCCCTCGCCAACGCTCCCAGGTATGATCCCATGCTAGCTGAGGTCACCAAGAGAATGAATGAGTATGAGTTTTATAAAGCGCATAGCTACTCCTGTGAGAAGGGTCCTGTTGGACTTGGCCTTTTTCCCCCAAAATTTTTCGCTTTTGACCCCCTTACCTAGGATGTCTCCCCCATGGGATTAAACCTGTATAGGCCATGAGTGGTGTGAGACACCTTGTTGAAAATGTAAAATTACATGATGTTAAATGGTGTACAGAAAATATCCCCCATTTTAAAAATGTACCTGACTGAAATGTAATGTGATTTTAAAATGGATGCCATGGCCCTGGGTAGTGCCACCTGACTGCGCTAGGTTGGCGGTCTAGTCATTAATACCCAGCAACCCCTAACTTTTGGAGGGAAAGCCTGGCACCCAGGGTGCTCACCCCCTCCCCTAGAACCAGTTTAGGCTAGATGTGCCAACATTCTAGAAGGTCCTGGCACTGCCTGGGAGGAGGATATAAATAGGGGGAAGTGTCACCAGAGGGTCAGTCAGCGATGGGACAGGACAGAGAGGGGACCTGCTGCGAGGTGTTACCGCCACATGAACCTGTGAGCTGGGCCCTGTACCCCTAAAACCCCCCCTATCTGCTGTCCCCTGGGCCCCTGAATTATGAGGGCCCACCCAGGACCCTGTCACTATAAGGGACTGTGAATCACCCCAGCACAGCGCGAAAGGAGCACCCAGGAGGTGAGGAAGGGGCCCCTGAGGGTCTGTACTGGGACTGTCCGCCCTTGGGAAATTGTGGCCCCTGTGGAAGCGCTGGACTGGGAGGAGCTGCCCGGGGAGGATTGTACCCCCGAGGAACTGTGTCCAGCTGACCTGCCTCAGTCAACCTGCCCCTGGACTGTGTGCCAAGCGCTGTGGGGAGAGAAGCGCAGAGGCTGGTGTGGCTCCTGAAGTGCTGTTGGCCCTGAGAGCTGTGGGCAAAGGGAGGAGCAGTGCGCTGCGAATAGCGCCGTGTGGCCTGAGGGAACTGTGTCTAGCGCACAGCGTTAGAGGAGCCTACCCTCGTTTTGGCGCGCTTGCCGCTGAAGGATAATTAAACAGAAGGGAGCCTACCCCTTATTGCGCCGTCCTCACCGCCGCAGCCCGAGGAGTGGTCGCGCGGCCTTGCGCCGGTGGGTTATCGCCGGAAGTCACCGCCGCAGCCCGGCGCTGCCATTATTGAACTCCCGCCGTGTTTGGCATCGTCGCGGCGGCCCCCGGTGCCAGGAGAGGGCCGCCGATGTGAAGTGAGGGCCGCGCTGGGCCCTGAAGCCGTCCGGGGGCGCCCGGCCGCGTCATTGGCCGCGCCCCCGTCCTTGCCGCGCACGGATAGCTGCCCAGTCAGGCAGCAGGAAGAAGCCCGCGGAAGCTGCCGAAGAAGCCCCGGGTTCCCGTGAGGCTGAGGGAACCCGGGCGAAGCCAACGGAGGTGTTCCGGGACTCCCGTGGTGAAGTGGGAGTCCCGATTGAAACGGCAACTAGAGAAGGGGCCCGGCTTTTGTGAGGAGGAGGCGGGGACCTCGAGGCACAGGATCAGTGCCTGGCCCGCCTCCTCAACTGCCAGCGCGAAGACCGGAGCGGGAGGCCACCCCGCCGGTGAGTGCCCCGGGCCAGAGGGAGGGGCCCGGTAGGAAGGAGGAAGAGCGCCGGTGTCGGCGGGGCTCTCGTGAAGAGAGGAGCCCCGCGCGAAGAGCGACAGCTGCCCGCTATGGTGAAGGAGCTGCGAGGGAGCCTCCCTCGCACTAGGCCCCCGCCCCCAAAGGAGCTGGCAGCCCCAGGAAGGCCGCGTTAGGCCTGAGAGGCCCCGAGAAGAGCGCCAGAGCTGCGCAGGCCTCTCCTGACCAGCCCCCTTTGAAAAGGGCCAGCTTTGAAATAAAGAGACCGGGGGTGGTGTGGCGAAGCCCCGGAGGGAAGTCCCGCTGTGCCCACCCATAATGGAGCGAGAGGGAGGGGGCGTCGAGGTGCGAGTCGGTGCTTGCCCCTCCCCTCATCTTGCTTAATGGTCCGAGCTTACCGGAGAAGAGCACAAAGAGTCTCCTGACCGGCCTCCTTGAGAAAGGAGCCAGCAGCGGGAGGAGAGCCCACAGGACATCCCCGGGAGCAGTCGGTGAGTGGGGCATCTGAAGAGGGTGGAGAGGGCAACTGGGCACAGGGTCGGTGCTCGCCCCACCCCTCTTCTGTTGGAAACTGGGTAACACCCCCCCCCCCCGAGGACCCGGAGGGACTCCCCGCTGTGAGTAGTCGGCCGAGACTAATTGTCCCTACAGTGGACTTGTCTATTTGGGAAGTTGGGTTGTGCTTCTACCCCTGCTGAACCGCCCCCTTTGTTTACATCGCAGGTGATGGTGCCCTATGGCAATGCAGCTTTGGTAATGTGTCCCCTGCTGGTATGATAAGACCCATGCATTTATGGTGATGGGGGACCAATGATAATGTGCTGTGATGACATGCCCAGTGTTACGCCTAAGCTAGGGGATTGATGCCCAAGTGCAGTGGGATTCAAGCCTGGTTCAAATGTTATTAATGCCAATGCACTACCTGATGTTTGTGTTGCAGGTTGGGGGCTAAGGAGTCATGTTCCCCAGGTCTTTTCCCTAAGGCTATAGCACTGGGGTTCTGTATGCCCGGTAGAGCTTGCGAAGGTGGCTTAATAGTCCTATGGTTATACCCGCCTGCTAGTGGATGCTGGTATGCCATGATGTCTTTCCTTACAGGGGTTATGCAGGATGCTGCCTGTTGTAATTACAGCCGCTACTGAGGATGAAGGCCTGAGTTGGCCCTGCCTGACGCATAATTCCCTAGGTGGAGGGGGGAAGAAACCTAATGTTTATTATAGGTGTTCCGGCCTAATGTTAATGACCAGGTGATTCCTATTCTTTTTGCAGGAGTCGCCAATGCCAGCTATTTTGGGTTCTTACCCCTAATGTTTGATTGCAGGTTTAATGGGCGAACACGCCAAGGGAATTTGTCCCTTACATAGATGTCATTGATGTTATGTACTAAATGCTAACCTTTTGATATTTCAGCTATGGACTACGGACTCAACCCTTTTCGTCCCATGTAAATAATCCCCCACTGTAGTACTTGGTTTGGGTGCCAGTTGGCGCCTTGATGTGATTACCAGTGTATTTTTCCTTTTTACCTTACAGGTTGGAGATATCACTAAACATCTTCTTTTCCAACCAAAGGTGGAGTTGCGTCTCTTTTGTAGTGTGCCTGGTGTGTTGTCTGTGGATACTGCGTGAATGCTTCACATGTCCTTGGAGTTTGGCCTGCCCGCTTGATGCCATGCTACCCCCTTGAAGATTTGGGTAACCCCCATTTCCTACATTGGTGGCAAGCGGTGGGATAGGACTTGTGTTTGCGCAGTACCACAGCGGCCACGGGTTACACTGCAAATAGAGCTTGGAGGTAATCACAGCCTTTTTGTGGGGATTATTGTTGTTTGCTAAATTGCTTCCTCCTGAAAGTGTTTGACAACTGTGTCCCCTTGTTCCACTGAGAGGGTGTGTCCCGGGTGTACCTCGCCACGATGGGGTTGATCTACCAGGAAGTGGAACTGATGGAGTACACCGAACAGGAGGTGATAGACTTCCTCCTGGAGAGAGGGATACCCCCAGTAGGGAACATTAGGAGGAACCTGTTTTTCTATGAGGCCCTCAAGAGGGGAGAGCCCTTAGAGATTGATGGGGACTTGTCTGACTACCCCCCGAGGTTTTAAAGGGTCAGTGGGTTAGAGACCAGAGAGAGGGCTCCCCATCCAGAACCCTGGGAGGTAGTTATTCCGATGAGGAGGAGGAAGAGTTTGAGAGGGCGGAGATGCCAGTAGCTGTGGAGGACACCAAAGATAGGGAGTCTCGCACTGGGTCCAGTCCCGGGGGCACTGCCCCATCCCTTTCCCTGTCCCCAGAAGAGTGGGTAGATAGGAGAGAAGAGAGGGAGTATCAGCTGGCGCTGGCAAAGCTCAGGCATGCCGAGGGCTTAGCGCAGCTGAAGGTAGAAGAGCAGCGACTAGAGACTGAAAAAGTCCTAGCGCAGGAGAGGATGGCGGAGGCGGAGAGGGCCTTCGCCAGAGAGAGATCAGCTCAGGTGGGTAGGTTGTCCCCTGAGAGTGGTTTTAGGAGTCTGGATTCACCGAGGAGGGTGGGATCCAGTGGTGGCAGCGAGTGTAGGTCCAGTGCAAGGAGTCCCACTCCCGAAGCCCAGGAGACCGTGCCTGATTCCCCGGAAGAGGAGGACGGGTTAGTGTTCAGGGGCAGGGGAAAGCTGTCCCATCAGTCCTGGGGAGAGTTTGAGGAGGAGTGTTGGACTGTACTGGAGGATTGGGTGGTGAGGAGAGCAGTGGAGGATTGGGAAGGGCTGTGCCATGCCGTTATCCGGGAGCACATGCTGAGGAGTTGTTTCCCAAGACTGCGTCACCATCTGTTGCAGTGCGGGTTCTCAGACCCCAGGGAACTTGCACGGGAGGCCGACCTCTGGGTAAATGCCAGAGCGTCTGGGAAGGCTGAGGGGAGTGATCCTGAAGGGAGTGAGACGGGGAGGTGTCCCAAGGTGCCCCAGCTGCGGCCACCGGGCCTGGAGTGTTCTTTAAGAGAACCCCAGCTTGGGAGGCTAGGCTGCCCCGATGTGTCATCCAGAGGGAGGGATCCCCTTATGTCAGGAGAACCCGGAGCATCAATAATCAGAGCTCCAGTGGTTCGGGGGTCTGACCAGTCACAGGGTCTAGATCTGGACTGGGGTTCCAGGTTCAGGGGTTGCCTGACCTGGAAGGTGGGGTACCCGTAATTCGGGGCCCTACCAAATTGACTCCCAGGGGTACCACTCCCAGTGGGAGGGTGCGGAACTCTGGGAGGGGGTGCAGAGGGAGGAAGGTCTCTTCTCTGTCACCAGCTCAGCCACAGGGCGCAGATCCCGGGTTGGGTGGCCAGGGACAGGAGTTGCCTGCCCTGGTGGGAGGGACATCTGTAACCAGAGTCCCCACGGAAGTGACTCCCAGGGGTACTTCTCCGGGTAGGAGGGTGCGGAACTCTGGGAGGGGGTGCAGGGAGAGGGAGGACTCGCCCCTGTCACCGGTTCAGCCTGTGGGTTTCGACTCCAGGTTGGGGAGAGAGTGGTTGTGTGAGGGTGTCCCCAGGCGTAGGAGATGGAGGAACCCTAGGAGGAGAAGTAGGGGGAGGAGAGCCTCGCCCCTAAGGGCTGGTCAGTCTGAGGGTGTAGACCCCAGGTGGGTGGACCAGTGGAAATTTGGAGAGAGGAGAGTGGTTCAAGAGAATTCCAAGCCTGAGGCTAGAGCCTCCCATTCTAGGAAGGAGAAACATCCCACTAGGGAACACCAGTGGGGTGGTTCTGTTGGTGAAGGGAGGGTTGCGAAAGAGAACCATTGGGTTCCAGAGTGGAGGAGAGACTGCAGGTACTCCTGTAGTTGCAGGCCTGCGTCCACCTTTTTCCGCCCCAAGCAGGGAAGCCCATCAAGGCATTGATCGGTCTACCCTGGCTTTTGGCTGGGGGGGAGCCGTGTTGGACTTGGCCTTTTTCCCCCAAAATGTTTCGCTTTTGACCCCCTTACCTAGGATGTCTCCCCCATGGGATTAAACCTGTATAGGCCATGAGTGGTGTGAGACACCTTGTTGAAAATGTAAAATTACATGATGTTAAATGGTGTACAGAAAATATCCCCCATTTTAAAAATGTACCTGACTGAAATGTAATGTGATTTTAAAATGGATGCCATGGCCCTGGGTAGTGCCACCTGACTGCGCTAGGTTGGCGGTCTAGTCATTAATACCCAGCAACCCCTAACTTTTGGAGGGAAAGCCTGGCACCCAGGGTGCTCACCCCCTCCCCTAGAACCAGTTTAGGCTAGATGTGCCAACATTCTAGAAGGTCCTGGCACTGCCTGGGAGGAGGATATAAATAGGGGGAAGTGTCACCAGAGGGTCAGTCAGCGCTGGGACAGGACAGAGAGGGGACCTGCTGCGAGGTGTTACCGCCACATGAACCTGTGAGCTGGGCCCTGTACCCCTAAAAACCCCCCTATCTGCTGTCCCCTGGGCCCCTGAATTATGAGGGCCCACCCAGGACCCTGTCACTATAAGGGACTGTGAATCACCCCAGCACAGCGCGAAAGGAGCACCCAGGAGGTGAGGAAGGGGCCCCTGAGGGTCTGTACTGGTACTGTCCCCCCTTGGGAAATTGTGGCCCCTGTGGAAGCGCTGGACTGGGAGGAGCTGCCCGGGGAGGATTGTACCCCCGAGGAACTGTGTCCCGCTGACCTGCCTCAGTTAACCTGCCCCTGGACTGTGTGCCAAGCGCTGTGGGGAGAGAAGCGCAGAGGCTGGTGTGGCTCCTGAAGTGCTGTTGGCCCTGAGAGCTGTGGGCAAAGGGAGGAGCAGTGCGCTGCGAATAGCGCCGTGTGGCCTGAGGGAACTGTGTCTAGCGCACAGCGTTAGAGGAGCCTACCCTTGTTTTGGCGCGCTTGCCGCTGAAGGAATAATTAAACAGAAGGGAGCCTTCCCCTTATTGCGCCGTCCTCACCGCCGCAGCCCGAGGAGTGGTCGCGCGGCCTTGCGCCGGTGGGTTATCGCCGGAAGTCACCGCCGCAGCCCGGCGCTGCCATTATTGAACTCCCGCCGTGTTTGGCATCGTCGCGGCGGCCCCCGGTGCCAGGAGAGGGCCGCCGATGTGAAGTGAGGGCCGCGCTGGGCCCTGAAGCCGTCCGGGGGCGCCCGGCCGCGTCATTGGCTGCGCCCCCGTCCTTGCCGCGCACGGATTGGTTGCCCAGTCAGGCAGCAGGAAGAAGCCCGCGGAAGCTGCCGAAGAAGCCCCGGGTTCCCGTGAGGCTGAGGGAACCCGGGCGAAGCCAACGGAGGTGTTCCGGGACTCCCGTGGTGAAGTGGGAGTCCTGATTAAAACGGCAACTAGAGAAGGGGCCCGGCTTTTGTGAGGAGGAGGCGGGGACCTCGAGGCACAGGATCGGTGCCTGGCCCGCCTTCTCGACTGCCAGCGCGAAGACCGGAGCGGGAGGCCACCCCGCCGGTGAGTGCCCCGGGCCAGAGGGAGGGGCCCGGGAGGAAGGAGGAAGAGCGCCGGTGTCGGCGGGGCTCTCGTGAAGAGAGGAGCCCCGCGCGAAGAGCGACAGCTGCCCGCTATGGTGAAGGAGTTGCGAGGGAGCCTCCCTCGCACTAGGCCCCCGCCCCCAAAGGAGCCGGCAGCCCCAGGAAGGCCGCGTTAGGCCTGAGAGGCCCCGAGAAGAGCGCCAGAGCTGCGCAGGCCTCTCCTGACCAGCCCCCTTTGAAAAGGGCCAGCTTTGAAATAAAGAGACCGGGGGTGGTGTGGCGAAGCCCCGGAGGGAAGTCCCGCTGTGCCCACCCATAATGGAGCGAGAGGGAGGGGGCGTCGAGGTGCGAGTCGGTGCCTGCCCCTCCCCTCATCTTGCTTAATGGTCCGAGCTTACCGGAGAAGAGCACAAAGAGTCTCCTGACCTGCCTCCTTGAGAAAGGAGCCAGCAGCGGGAGGAGAGCCCACAGCCCACAGGACATCCCCGGGAGCAGCCGGTGAGTGGGGCATCTGAAGAGGGTGGAGAGGGCAACGGGGCACAGGGTCGGTGCTCGCCCCACCCCTCTTCTGTTGGAAACTGGGTAACACCCCCCCCCCCGAGGACCCGGAGGGACTCCCCGCTGTGAGTAGTCGGCCGAGACTAATTGTCCCTACAGTGGACTTGTCTATTTGGGAAGTTGGGTTGTGCTTCTACCCCTGCTGAACCGCCCCCTTTGTTTACATCGCAGGTGATGGTGCCCTATGGCAATGCAGCTTTGGTAATGTGTCCCCTGCTGGTATGATAAGACCCATGCATTTATGGTGATGGGGGACCAATGATAATGTGCTGTGATGACATGCCCAGTGTTACGCCTAAGCTAGGGGATTGATGCCCAAGTGCAGTGGGATTCAAGCCTGGTTCAAATGTTATTAATGCCAATGCACTACCTGATGTTTGTGTTGCAGGTTGGGGGCTAAGGAGTCATGTTCCCCAGGTCTTTTCCCTAAGGCTATAGCACTGGGGTTCTGTATGCCCGGTAGAGCTTGCGAAGGTGGCTTAATAGTCCTATGGTTATACCCGCCTGCTAGTGGATGCTGGTATGCCATGATGTCTTTCCTTACAGGGGTTATGCAGGATGCTGCCTGTTGTAATTACAGCCGCTACCGAGGATGAAGGCCTGAGTTGGCCCTGCCTGACGCATAATTCCCTAGGTGGAGGGGGGAAGAAACCTAATGTTTATTATAGGTGTTCCGGCCTAATGTTAATGCCAGGTGATTCCTATTCTTTTTGCAGGAGTCTCCAATGCCAGCTATTTTGGGTTCTTACCCCTAATGTTTGATTGCAGTTTTAATGGGCGAACACGCCAAGGGAATTTGTCCCTTACATAGATGTCATTGATGTTATGTACTAAATGCTAACCTTTTGATATTTCAGCTATGGACTATGGACTCAACCCTTTTCGTCCCATGTAAATAATCCCCCACTGTAGTACTTGGTTTGGGTGCCAGTTGGCGCCTTGATGTGATTACCAGTGTATTTTTCCTTTTTACCTTACAGGTTGGAGATATCACTAAACATCTTCTTTTCCAACCAAAGGTGGAGTTGCGTCTCTTTTGTAGTGTGCCTGGTGTGTTGTCTGTGGATACTGCGTGAATGCTTCACATGTCCTTGGAGTTTGGCCTGCCCGCTTGATGCCATGCTACCCCCTTGAAGATTTGGGTAACCCCCATTTCCTACAGGTCCCACTGCCAAAAAACGAGCTGAATGCTTATATTCACTCGCACAAGCGCAGGCTGAGACATCTCTTCCAGATGCTGCACATTGCCTTAACCTTGATGCTCACAGGAGCTGTGCTGCCATGTCTGGTGACCTCTGATGGACACCTTTAAATGAGCACACACAGGAGAGGCGCATCGTCATTTCTGTTGACGTGCGCTGGGCACCTTTAAGCCAGCTCTCACAGGACAGCCAGCTGGCTTATCTGATGTACTTCCATAGTGTGTAATGCCATGAGCATCTTCTCTGAAATGGACAAAGCTAGCACTGGCAGTCTTTCAAAAAAGAATTGCTCCTTCATGTAAACTGACATCGCCTTTGTTGGGATTTTAGTGCACAATTCAACTTAAATAAATAGCTCTGAAGGCCAGCACTGCCAAACCTCATTTGATACAGATACATGAGCAACAGACACTCCTCCAGTTCTGTACCGTCTTTTTCTCTTTTCCATCTGACGGTGATACAGCACTTTTATTACTCCTGTTCTTTAGCTTTTGCTGACGTACTATTGTAAGGCGCACTTCTTTTCTCCTCAATAAGTGCCTGTAGGAAAGTGGAGCATTATGTGGTATGAGGGTTAGACTTCACCATGTAATACTATCACACTGCCGAAAGAAATGGTCCTTGGATTCACACTAATAAATTCTTAGCTCAATCCTGCTAGCGTGCCATAGAGCAGTCAGGCTGTACGGAGCATTTGTTAAGCATTTCAGAGTACCAACATGTACTCTAAGTAATTGACCCAACTTGAAAGAGATCTGTCACCAATTTATAAAAATAGAGTGTATTTTTATCTTAATTTAAAACCGAAATTAACGGAATAGCATACATATAATGAAGTTATAGATTTTTGAAGCAATATTGAATCAGTGCAGAATAGTACATAAAAAAAGTAACCTGCGGTCAATGGGAAAAATCACTAGTGACAATCTGTCACATGCAGTCGTGTTATGTGGAACCCTTACAGGGTTACGGTCATGTGGGCTCCTGGACCAGTCCACGAGGTGGAGTCCGGGTGCAAGGTTGTCCTGGCTGTCCTTGGTGGAGAACGGGAGCCACCGTGGTGCTGATTTTACCAGCTTACATGGTGCTGCAAGAAACAGAATGCAAAAACGCAAGAGATACACAGCTGCTGATGTCAGATGATGGTTGCACAGTGTTTCCTATAGATGGAGAGTCTAGTGTGGGAGTTGGTTACCAGATTGGTGCCCAACATGCCTTGGGAGCCGTAAGCACTTGGAACTTCACTGCGATGTCCAGCGTTTTTTTTGGGATCCAGCAAGCATTTTTACCTTCAGTTTGCAGGGGCTAGTTCTGCTAGTCTAGGGTAGTCTGAGGGTGCTTTTAGCCTCCCCAGGGTTCCCTCTCATCGGGAGTGCCAAATTTTAGCCAAGGACGAGGGTCGTTCACTCAGTTCCAAGTCTGTTACCACAGGGACTAAGTATCCCTCTTTTGCTTTGGTGATGTGGACAAAGTCCTGTTGTTGGTGACATGGGTTTCCTGGCCCTTCTTTGATGCAAGTTGTTCAGATCTGAGGTTATGGTGTCAAAGGGGTCCCTTAAATCCTAGATTTAGGGGAGTTAGGAGTGTGGGAGCTAATAGCCAGTGGGCAACTAGTCCCTCAGCTAGTCCGCCCTTGAGGTGACCACATCTGGGGGTGTAGATCAACTTTTCTACCCAGGACCCTCATTTTTGCCACTCCTAAAGATTGCAGAAATCAAATTGCGGTTTACAGACCAATCTGCTCACCCTGGATGTGTGGCAAGCCTTCTGGAGGGTGTACACCTTCCTGCATAGCTAATTTCCCACCTGCCCGTGTGCAATTGCGCCTTGGGCAGGATGAGGGCTGTTTCCGCCACTGGGAGCCATCCCTAATGGATATCAAAGGCAATGCAGGCTTTTAAGCTCCTCGACTTGATGTGCCGCTTCATTAGTTTTCTACGGAGAAGGGAAGTGTGACCTCCTTCCTGCCCAAGCCATTGTTTCTCACTTCTGGGAGTGATCACACTGCCTGACAGAAGGTCAGATTTGTGTCTGGGTGGCAGCAGGCGTGGGAAAGAGCTTTCTGGTCAGCCAGAACAGAGTGATGCTGGGGCAAGCAGGTGGGCAACCGCTAAGGCCGCCACGTCACCCAGGAGATGGGATTCATGTCAGGGGTGAGAAGGCGCATAGTTTGATACCAACCGCTAACACTTATAGTAGTTTCCAATAGGGAACACCACTATAGAGACATATAGGCTCACCTTTGATATACTGCATTCTACCTCCTGTGCTGAGGAGGCCTACCTTAGGCGTGCCTGACATATATTACAGGCAGTCCATTTGACTGTGCCGCACATGGTGAAGGCACAGTTGAATTTGAGCAGTTTGCACTGCTCCTGCAGTCTGTAAAGCAGGCCTGCTGTCCGTAGTTTGTTTGGAATGCCCAAGGTGGCACAAAACCATGCTGCATCCCTAGCTACCCGCATAATCGTATCGGAGAGAGCACATGCACGTTGGTCTGGGCAGTGCACTATTAGAGTCATAACCATCAGCATTTGGAGCAAAAAGTGGAGGTGACCATACAAAAATGGGCACTTTCCGACAGTGCCAGGAGCTCTGTCCATTGCCTTATGTTCTAGACTCATTACTCTGTTCATCTGGCTTCTTTCCCTTGCCCTCCCTCCTCACTAGGCTCCAGCTGTTGGGCAGCCAACATTGGTTCAACTTGCCGGTTGAATTGAGAGTGATGGCCCCCAACTGCTCCTCTATGGCCACAAGGCCTCTTTCCATTTTAGATAAGCCTCCTCCTCTGCCATGGTGAGCTCCCAACTGACGTTAGATTCCTGCATCTCCACACAGGTCCTTTCTAACAATTCATTGCCAAAATCATGTATTTGAAGCACATGGCCTTTATACAAGAGACTGGAGCCAAACAGGTAGGAAGTAAGTGCTTCATTTAATGTTCAAACCTTATTTTACAGCCACAACCTGATAGCTCCTTGTAGGGCCCCATCGCCCCTCGCTGCAATCAATTTCCAGACTTCACCCAGCACAAAAAGACCAAACATTCCATGCATCCGCACTCCACATTCTACAGCATGCCCACTCAACCTGTGCATTCACAGACACAACATATCACTACACAACCATAATGGAAGTCTAAATTGTAGACAAACTGTCATTACAAGAGTCATATGTCTGGAACAATGGTCAGTAAAGAAGACTGTTAATAGCATTGGCGGTGAGTTGTTGGAGCAACCTTAAGATAGGCAAGAGCAGCAGCGTACGTGCCTGTTGGGCTCAGTGTGTAAAGCAGCTGTGAAAAATGCGTCACTGGTTGCACAGAAGTTAGATTGGGCACTGGATGGTGAGCAGAAGCACACATGCATATAGAATGAGCCATTATTGAAACATATGTCACCCAGGTTTAAAAAAACTGACCATCAGACTGAAACTTAACTGTGACACACTGTATTATATGAAAAAATGTACAAACATGTAATTGAAAATCTATATTCTTCATGAATGTTTTACAACTGTACGGTATGCATAACTGTTTAAAAGCTGACATCCTATACTAAATGAACATTTTGTTTCTTAGTCTCATGCAGATTCAGAAATGTGAACTCATCCTAATCCATACTTACCCAGTTGGCGAGGATAGCCTTGTGTCGGATCGTCCAAAGAAAGAGGTTGGAAACACTCATAAATATTTATGTGCTCTTTATTTGGGACATACTGAGGTTCCAGAGTTCATTGATGCACAAAGTAACACAGAAGGCAGGAGTTTTGTGATTTAATTATGTCGCAAGTTTCCTTTAATTAAAAAAAAGATTTTTTTAACATAATCATAGCCTTTATCATTCTTTGAACCAGGCCTGCAAGCATCCTAGGCTTGTGTGGTTGCTTTTCTCTTATACGTTCTCAATATTTTGATTGAGTCCAGCAAAGTTAGCGCGTTTAGTATATGTTATCAGGTTTAGCAGTGTACTAACACATGTAACGTCTGTGGCTGTATTTTCCTGGGTCTTCGTAACCATTTGAAAGGGTTGTCTAAACTGAAGTAGATTTAAATAGCATAGATTCTGAGCGAGTGTTATTAAGAAGCAAGTTTCACAGAGATGTCACTCTCAGGCTGCAAGATCTGAATCCAAGTGTTTATTATGTATTACAAATACGTAGATCAGTTCGGTCTCCACACGCACCAGGTTTGACACTTTTGCTTAAAGTATAAAGCAGGATTAAAAAGCCTGAGGTTATCACCCTTTTTTATAGGGCAATCAATTTATTGTTAGCCACCAAATGCAAAAATTTAATGTGAATGTCCGCTATGCCCTCACAATATTTGGAAGAACGAATTGGGAAGAAGTAAAAGAATACAAGGCATTACTTTAGGAGGCTTCAAACTACTGATATATTTTCATAGTTGTGCTTTTCTTTCAACTCTTCTGTGTTTATGAGCCTACTGAATGTTTAAAAATCATTTGATATAACTTGTGGTGTTCCTTCCTAGGGGTCTGTGTGATATTGATGATAATTTAATAATTACTTAGATCTGCCAATTTTTGTGCTTTTGCCATATTCCTTTGTAAAAGTATTTTTTTCAATTGGCTATTATTGTTGTTTGTAAAAGATTGTACTGAGACACAAAGAAATAATGGGGCAACATACTGCTGCAAATAAATAGATGCCTATCCATCAGTGCATAGATAGCAGTCACTTTACACACTGTAGCAGTGTGTATATATATATAACCATACAACCATATTGTAAAAGTACTTTATTTTGTCACCTGCGCTTTGTAATTGATACTTCTAATTGAAGGCTGCTCACCTTTAGAATATCCTCAGGTACCAGACTGTATCCAGACGATTTAATACCAGACTGTATCCAGAAGATTTAAACAGCTGTATAGTGCTCCTGCATGCCAGCAGATAGCACCATACAGCTATGAATAGACTTTGGTCCTCCCCAGAAGTGACAATGAACCCACATATAAATGCCAGTCACGCGCATCGATGCCGGGTCCTTTCTTTACATGCCTCCGTACACAAATCTGTAGGTTGCTTCAAACTTTTTCCTCATCAGTTGACTAGTTTTTTCTTAACATTCTGCAGTTTTTATCAGTGTACAGGGAAACTGTCCCATCCTAAAACTGTAGGCTGTAGCAACTGCCACAAAAAGATACCTGCTACAGACCCTCACAAGGCATGCTTCTGGTGTTTGGGTTCAGGGCATAAAACCCAACTATTGCCAGGAAAATGCCCTTTTTAATTCCTGGGCAAACCAGGAGTGTGAAGCCAAACTCTGAAAGAAGTCACAGAAGTACCACTGGAAGTCAAACGTGTGGAACCTTTCCGATTTCCAGGCCATTCCAGCATCGCCTACTTTAATTTACCTATTCTGCAGCCCCACAGATTCTTCTAAAGCTTCAAGGTAGGCCAGGGGGATGTTCAGTTTGCTGTGCTTCTCTTCGGCCTTACTAGGGTGCCCCTTGGGTGTTCATAAAAGTGAAGGTTGTTGTCACAGCCCACCTTCGGAGGTTGAGGATTCCAGTTTTCTCCTGCTTCAACAACTGACTGTTTAAGGCAAGCTCTCCACAGTCAGTAATAAACTGATTTGAGATGAAAGTAAACATCCTGACTTCATTGAGGTTCACTGTCAACATGCCATTGTCACATCTGACTCCTTCCCAAAGGCTACCTTTTATTAGAAACATTCTGGATATGGTGCGGTTCTATGTCTTTCCTCAAGCACAACTAGTCCAGGACATTAGGGCTATAATCCCAGTGTTTTGAACTTGGTCTTATGTGTCAGTGTGAGTGAGTATCAGACTCCTTAGCCTCCTTCATACTGCTCCTCTACTATGCCAGATGGCATATCTGTTGTGGAATCTGGTCTCAGTAAACCTAGCACATGTGGAACCTGTCTGATTCCAGCCAGGTTTTGGAGGAGACTTCAACAATAGTGGTGACTGCTTAACTGCAGTTGGATCAGAGGCAGACCCCGGAGACTGCCCCACTCAGCAGCATAGCATGGTCTTGCACCTAAACCCGCACAGTCAGCTCATTGATCTATGTAGAGTGAGCGGTAGTATTTGATTGTGTTTGATCCTCCTCTTGAAGTTGTGTTTGTCAGTCATCCTTGCTGCCAGACATCCCACTGCCACATCTGTCTATCCTGGGTGCTGGGACAGGTTTGTAGCCTTGCAATATGGACCAATCATTACAAGAAGAAATGTCGGCTGTCTTGTTTATTTTATCTCTGGCCCAGAAAGGACTTCCATTGACCACTATTAAAGGTAACTTGCCAACTCTTTCAGTCTTTTTACATTTGTCAGATCAGCTGCCCCTGTTGAAATCACCTGTTGTAATGAGGTTCTAAAATGTTTGACTCTATTTTAACCCAAGCCCTTTGTCATGCCAAAGTGGGATCTAAGTTTGATCTTCACTTTTACTCCCTTCAAAATAATGCAGACCTGTTCACTACATCTCCTGACTCTGAAGACAGTGTTCTCGATTGCAGTAACATTGAATCGTCACATGAGTAAACTCCAAGTTCTCTCTGTGTAGCTGTCTTACACCACCTTTTCTCAGAAAAAACTAGTGTTGAGGACCAGGTCGGCCTTTTTGCTAAAAGCCATGACTGCTGTCCAAGTTGACCAATCAGTCACTCTCCCAGTGTTCTTTGCTCCCCCTTGAAAGAAGAAGTGAGACTCCAGCTGCTGCACTCCAAAGGAGCTTTGAACTGCCAAGGAACCTTTTCCTCTAGTCACTCGTGCATACGCAGAAAGGTACACAAGAACTACACAAAGGGGCATTTCAATATTTATTGAACCACTGTGATTCTTAAAATATATGTGCTGCAATGATTAATAGATAGAAGCAGATAAAAGTGATTAGCAGTATAAGAACAGTGAAAAGGATAAATGATTCCACCATTGTGCTAAGACAGCGTATATATGCTGGCATATAAGCACTGGGTATAATGTACTCCTACTATCGGCTCCTTAACTAGTATTTTGCCAAGAATCCCCTACTGGATGATCTATCTCCCCATTACCTGAAGATAAGTGAATGCAGGTCCCCGTCTTGGTCACAAGTTGGACATCCGTCCTCGCCAAGTGTAAACCGGATCAGCTGGGCTGAGACTCTGACACAGTGACTGCGCAATGACAGCGACCTATCAATGACTGTCCCCACCCACCCCACCAAAAATACAATGTTCCTCTAAAATACAGTTTCTGAAACAGAGGAGCACTCTGCTACTATTGCAAGGCCGCTGTGTCGGAGCAATCATGGCCCTATACAGGTGGGAAACCACCAAAATCCTGCAGTGTCCTAAACATGTCAGAGGAAGTCGGGCTTCCTGGTACGTGACAACCAGTGTGCTGCATGTTGCAACAGGGATGCTAAATATAGGGCAGTGCAAGCCCACCCTACTCCGTAGGTAATTGAAGAATTTTTCAGGACACTCTGCTCCTGCCTCCAGCCTACACCATAGTCGTTAGTAAGGAATGTAGGTGCTCGAACACTATCCTTGGGAGCGTGTCTAAAGAGTGCTTTAGGGCTTATAGGCTAGGTGGCAAGAACACCATCCTCAGTTCTGGCACTCGTTCCATAATGGACAGGGGGAGTGTGTTCCAGATTTACACAGATCTAGTTAGGCCCTCTGTTATACAGTCAATATTATATTGTTTCAATTTTTGAACGTGTGCGCAACCACTATTCCTAAATAGCAGAATTGGTCAGTTTCTCAAAACCTTGTTTCTTTGAGCTGGATCACCTAACTTTTAGCAAAATTGGCACAAGTTAACTGAGTGTTTTTTTGTAAGCTGCGATATCAAACTTACACCAGTATTGGAACTTTCATAGATTCCCATAGCTTGTATCATTCCCCGTCGTCGGAATGGGAGTCCCATGTAAATAAAAAATACCATAGCAGGAGGTGCAAAAAAAGAACAAGGCCTAGGCCTCATCCCATTCTGTAGCATATCCACCTCTTTTTGTTAAAGAGACCAAAAACACTGAACAGCCAATCAGAACAGCCTCACCCCACAGAACCTTCCTGAGAGTGCCTCAGAGCCTCATATTTTCTACCGCACATTGTGCAAGGGAGTCTCCACTGAGCTCTGCTCAGTTTTTCTTTATTCTTCAACTACTTTGTCATCTCAACTCTTCAAATCTAGATTATGTCTGATAAGGAAAAGAAGGTTCTGTTCAAGGCTTGTGCCACCTGCTCCAAAAAGAGGCTTTATGTGGAGGACAAACATAAAGATTGTATTTATTGTTTGTATCCGTACCACAAGGCTACTGACTGCATGATTTGTAGGACCTTCTCTACAAAAACCTTGCAGGACCGTGAGGGACGTCTGCTCACCTGGCTACAAAAATTGAAGTCACGGAAAGATCCTGTTTCAAGTGACAGTGATGATGCCTCCTCTACGACATCTTCGAGGAGATCATAGAAAAGGGGTAGGTCTTCACCTTCAACTTCTTCAGACCCCTCTGCCAAAGCCTTACAAAAGACCTCTGATAGGTCTGACAGGCATAGTCCCATCAAATCTCCTCACCGAGGTGTAAAGGAGAGGGGAGGACTGGTTACTGAGGTGGCATCGGGTAAGAAGACGAGCCATGGGTCTTCTGTTTCTTATCCACCCTCTGATAAACAGAAAACAAAAAAAAAAACAGCTTCTGTCCCACCTGAGGGGAAAGCTGACAGGAAAATTTGTTCGACGATGACATCAGCTCCGTCTACGACTGCTTCGAAAATTCAAGCTGCATTGACTTCGGCTCTGTCGACGAGAGTTTCATTGTCTCCATTGAGTTCGTCGATGATGACTTAGACGACGACGCCACAGACTGAGTTACCCTTTGTTATGCCGTCGACGTCTACTATGACTACATCCTCGTCGACGAGGATGACGACGATAATAGTGTCGACAGCGACGATGTCGACAGCTTCCAAACTAATACTGACGACGGTCTCGACGACGGTCCCGTCGACGGAGGCCCTTTCATCGTCGACGGTTTAATCTTCGTCGCCGGTGGCTCCGTCTACGACCTCGTCGGCGATTCAAAATATGGCAATTTCAATAAGGAGGCGTTGCATTACCCCGGAAATGACTTCCCTAAGGAAAGTAACACCCCTGCCTCCTGCACTCCTTTTGATAGAGGAGTTTTCAGAGGATGATGACAGACCTTATGGTGATGCAGATAGCCCATCTCAACGGCATGTGAAGTATCAGGACTCGGACTCTGAGGACTATTATATGGAGCAACAACAATATGTGCTGCAATCTAGGTCCCAGGATCAGTATCAGCAGGACATGGTCTGCATGCCATCCTCACTCATTACAGACCTCCAATTCATGCTGTTGGACCACAGGATTAGATTTCCGTCTCAGTCCTCCGGCCAAGAGACTGGGCAAATGCCTCCAACTCAACCTCCTTATCCGGTTGCACCTCAGCGCCCTCAAACTCCGGTACAGGAGCTAACCGAACTGCAACAGAATGTGGTCACTGTCCAGGACGACTCATCGGATGATGACCAGGGCACTATAATAATCTCAGACCCGGATAGGGAATGGGATGATTACATTATTCCGTATCCCGCCTCTCCAGCTCCTGATCCAGCAGATTCTCCTCCAGCTGATATCAGAGGGTTTCACAATTTAATGGAGAGAGCTTCTAAACGTTTTGATCTGCCCATTTCATCTGTACAATCGGAATGTTTTCTATATGACTTCAAAGAACCTTATAGGAAGTCTTTTCGCTCTATCCCAATAGTGGGCCATGTCTGGGATGAGGGGTTAAAGGTCATGAAGTCGCCGGCAACGGTCATGCCTGTGCTTCCACGTCTAGAAAAGAAATACAAAGTTCCAGAGGATAGCCCCGCTTGTCTGGTCAGCCAGCCGAAACCGGACTCTGTAATTTCACAAGCAGCCCAAAGAAAATCTAAAAATCCGGAGGCACCTCTTACCACACCACCTGATAAAGAGGGAAGACGGCTAGATAATGTTGGAAAGAGGTTTTCTTCCATGTCCAGCCTCCTGGTCAGAGCGGCCATTGCCTTGGCTTTTCTTGGACGGTATGATCGCCAGATGTGGTGTGATCTATCCCCGTATTTAGACCAGCTACCCAAGGAAGCAAAGGCTGAAGTCAAGAAGATCTTGCGCCCTCCTGTTCAGTCTGCTCGTCGGGTCCTTGCGCCGGCCCCGGATGCTCGAGATGAGTTGCGCCCAGGGCCTGGGGAGCCGTGCGGGAGCGGAGCGCCGCCTCCGCCGGCCGTTGCCCATGGAGCTGATCTTGCTGGCGGGCGCCGTGCCGTCCTTGTTTACAGGTAGGGCGGGTGAAAGAAATGCTGTTTGTTTTGATGACTCCCGTAAAGCGGCTGTGTATCGTTTTAACATGCTTCTGTGCCTAACGTAGCGCCTGCTGCTACAAGTGCACGGTAGCTAGATCTACCGAAACCCCTTTCGGACTCTCTAGGGTCTAACAGGTGGTGGGAACAGGCAGTGTTTGGTTGTCTTCTCGTGCTGGAGGGCGGGGCAGAGAGGATCCCGGGTGGAGGTGCGGGACGAGGAGCCTTGGCAGGCGGAGGGGCTGGCAGAGTGGCGGAGAGGAAGGCGCTGTGTGTCCGGCCATGCTGCAGAGCCCCGGGGAGCTCCTCTGCTCTATCCAATCTGCCGGGGACTGCCAACTGCCCTGCCTTAGGACCTACACGAGACCCCGTACTTCTTGGGATTGAACAACCGACGGATATTGTGAGACCAGCGAGAAGCACCCTATTGCTAACAGTTGGAGGTGCCGAGAGGCAGAGGGCCTGCTCACCTGCTGTGGTAGCAGCCGGGACCGCCTGCCTGCCCTATGCTGCCCGTGGAGCCCAGGGCTGCACGTCGGGGAGGCTCCATAGCCACTTCAGTGGAGCTGGGTTGCGCTGTACACCGGCAGCATGTCTGGGCCGTGCTGCATGGGACAGGTAAGGAGAGACCGTGCTGCTAATGTGTTTGTAAACACCACGCGTGGGCAGCTTGGAGTGGCTGAGCAGACGCTGTTAGCATTGCCTAATGCTAGAACTCTGTGCGCGATATAAATCTTGTTGATTAAGCACTCCATTAGAGTGTTTGTGTTTAAAAGCGGTCTTGCTCACGTACTTCTCCTCCCCCTCCCTCGGCCTTACTCCATGTTGCTTCCACTCGCCGATGTGCTTCTCCCCCATGCGTGCTGCACTCAACCTTGTGACTTCTCCCCCTCATTGCTTTTTTCATTGTTTCATTGTGTGCTTGAGTGCTGCTTATCCCCACCCACCTTCCCGGTCTCCTCCTGTGACTGCTGATCTTTCCCACCCTTCCGCTCCCAATCTGCTCCCACCTTGCTGTCTCTTCCGCTCCTCTTTGCAGGACCCTCCCCCTTTCTGCCCCCTACCGCTCCCCTTGCTGCCCCTTCCCCCTGCTGCCCCTCCCATCTTTCCGCTCCCGCTTGCTCCACCCTCCCACTCCCGCTCCTCCTTGCTGCCCCTACCAGCCTTGCTCTCCTCCCACCCTCCCTCTTCCCCTTGCTGCCCCTCCCTCCCAACCTTGCTACCCTTTCCCACCCTCCTGCTCCTTCCTTGCTGCCCCCTTCCGCTCCTTCCTTGCTGCTCCCTCCCGCTCCTTCCTTGCTGCCCCGTCAATCAATCAATCAATCAGTACATTTATAGAGCGTGCTACTCACCCACGAGGGTCTCAAGGCGCTGAGGGAGAGGGGGGGGGGGCGCTACTGCTCCAATAGCCAGGTCTTGAGGTGTTTTCTGAAGGTGAGATGGTCCTGGGTCCTGGGGGAGGGAGTTCCATGTCTTGGCGGCTAGGTAGGAGAATGATCGTCCTCCGGCAGTGGCTCTGCGGATCCGTGGGACGGTTGCGAGGGCGAGGCTGCCGGAGCGGAGTTGGCAGGTGGGAGAGTAGAACTGTAGTGTAGTTCCTAGTTTCCCACTAGGCCCTGCGCATTGGAATAACATAAACAGTAGTATCGACGTGGAACTGCTTATATTCCAGGCCTCCACTGACTATGCTAAACTTAATTGGGTTGTGTTACCAACTAGCTCAGAGGTCACTGGAAACTTTCTTCTCTGCATAGGGAGTGATCAGCTTCCTTGGCACAGACAAGAAGGGATTCAGTTTTCCAACAACCGTGCAACATGACAACTTTGCTCCTCAGATCAAGAGTCGATCTCTAGGGTCGTGTGAAACAATAGACACAGATTTCACTCAGTCAGTCTAGTGCAGTTTACTTTCACAGTATGTAGAGAATAGAGAGACGGGCGTTTATCAATAAAGGGTTAACATTTATTGAACAGTCTTTCTTCTCATACAAGAGACATGTATTGCCACAATTGCAATAACTGTTATTATGAAAAGTACGTACAGTAAGATAAGTATTGCGAAATAGAACTGTAAAAGCATTGATATGGTTTCTTAGCCATACAATGGTTTAAAAGTAATAAAACATATATACAGTCATATATACATTAGGCTAACATACTCAACTGGTGCTTCTAACTAAGCCTACCCCAGTGTGCCTGACCTAAGCCTAACACGTGAGAAGGGGGAGTAAGTAAGTAGCTTAAGTTAAGTTGGTTTTGCCAAGGTTTGTTTCAAGAATTCTCATCTAAGGGTTTAGTCAACACCATACCTCTGAATAGAATGATGGAGGATTGGTATCTCCTTCAGGGGTCTCTCTCGATATCCCAGTCACCCGCGAGGGTAAACCGGAAGCGCCGGGACTGGATTTCTCTGCACGAGAAATGCAGCGGCTTCTCTCAGCGCGTCGAGGAAGGAGGGGTGACAGCGTCCGCGGGCAGCTGGGCTGGATGTCTTCGCAGAGGACGGCTGCACGGCTCCTCAAGCGTACTGCACCATAGGTCGCGCTGTAGCGGCGATAATGGTAATCAGCAGCTTCACCACCACAGGATAGCAGGCTGCAGCGACAGAGTGCTAGTTTTTACCAACACAGGGTCATGCAGGCAGCTGGCATCAGCAACAGTAGCTCACAGCTAACAGCTCACAGCTTCGCATTGCTTAAGGCAACGTTGGTAATATTTATACCTGACAGGTGCCGGGTTTGACGCAAGTTTGCTGGACATAAGACGTCAATTAAAGATGTCACTAGGAAGTGACAGTTATCAGTTGCTCATTAGAGTTCTATTACTAATCAAAACATAGCAAGCGGGGATTTCCAGGTTTGCTAAGTTTTTATCTTGTTGAAGAACTCGGAGTGTTATCTAGGAATATCAGATAGTGACTGCTGCTCTGTCATTGCACTAATTGGTCGCAAAGGAAGTAGCAGAGAGTCATGCTGGAATGTGGCTCTGTTCGTGTGAGGCCAGAGATGACTTTTCAGAAAATCGCACTTGAACGGTTATGCCAATATAGGGAATAAATGGATTTATAGCCGAATAGGGGCATAAGGTCACAGTATCGATCAGGAACCTAGATAAGCACGCAACACCCACTCCACGTATACATGTCCATCAAAATTACTAAAACTAAAGCAATTAGATGCATGTGTAACATTGCCCACCCCAAAATACATAAATGCATTCGAAATAGGCGTACTTGTAATACATGGAATTTAGGTACTGTACGTTTTTCAAAGCATAGTAATCATTCAAAAGGTATTGCATATGAAATCAATGAACGATTATGCATAAAGAATTACACATGAAGTATCTCTGACAGAAGAAATGCGAGATAAAACATCACATAAAAATGCATTGTAATAACATGTGTGCTAGAGGCTGGTGTTATGTTGTTATGTCTCTAGATGTGTTTAGAAATAGAAGTGTGAAGCTTCTGTTCTCTAAGAATAGTTTTTACGTTAAGCAAAGAATTATTCGTGCCAAAAAGAGAGGGTCAATATTTTTTAAAAATTGTCCAATTAAAAAAAAAAAAATAGATTTCCAAAGCTCTTGGCAGTTTTTGTTGATCAAAACTGAAGGCCGAAGTCAGAGTTCATGGGAACGCTGTGTGTCGGAAAGCTTCTCAAAAGTTATTGTTTCTCTATGGGTGAGAACATCGTATCAGACAGGCTCTCAAAGAATTGGTCTACAAAATCAGGTGATAGTTCAACCAAATTAGATAGCGCTGTAACTTGGCAGGTGTGAGAATGATTGCTGTCATCGAAGGCAGGACCAGCAATGCTCACAGAACGTTGTACCTGGATGATGTTGCTTTTGTCACTCGCTCCACTGTTACCACTTGGCTGTAGTACAGGAGTCTCCACGAATGCCGTCATCAGGATTGGTAGCCGCTGGGGACAACACAATGCGTGAGCCGTTATTGGACTGAGCAAAGTATCGACGTCCATTGGTACTGCTGATGGAAGTGAAAGACAGATGTCCAACACGCATTCCTCGCCGCAAAGCATACACCGTAGCACAGGTAAAATGCAATTTTGCCATATTGGTCTGAATGAATGGAACCAGGTCATGTTTAGATCTCTCAGCCTGGCCAATCCGAGGACGTTAGTTATCCTGTCCCTGTAGCGCATTGCTAGGATCGTCTCTTCCATTCCCATGGGAGCTATGTCTGAGCCGAGGCTTGCCATAACGTAGCAGGATGGTCAAAAATAGAATCCCTGCGATGAGTCCCAAAAATAGTGGAATGCCGCCAAAGATGGAGTGCACAAAATTAGGAAAGATTCCCAAAATTGCCTGGAAGGGTGTCAGCAGTCCTGTAAAGACTGTCTTAAATATGCCTGGGATGCTTGTTGCACTAGACATGTTAAGGAGTTGGCTAAACATTTCTACGAAATGCACGGGGCAATTTGTTGATAAAAGGTCATGAACCTCAGTAGCCGTCCTTGCGACTAGAAGATCATACGTCTCTTTAGATGACGTTATAGGCACTGTTGTCTGTAAAAGCACAGATTTCATTTTGCTTAATGTATCAATTCGTATAGAATAGAGATTCAGACGAGGCCAGAGGGGAGTCACTATGTCTGGAGGCCCGCTCGGAAACAATGCTTGCATGCAACATTTGACCATGGACGTTACTTGTACTAGATAACTTTTCCCTGGCGCGAGGCCACAGCACCTGTGATCCGTTCTAAGAATGTAACTCCCGTTTGCGAGTTGCATAAAGAAGGGCTCTATCTGAGTTGCAGGTGTGACTAGCTGGTGGCATGAAAGGTTGTTTGAATTTCCATCACATGCTCCGTGTAAATTAATACCCTGACACAAAAGTATACCGCTTAGTGAGTGTTTACAGTTGTCACCACTAAGAAATACATTTTTGTCGCTGTCACTATAGCAAGAATGAGTGTATGGTAATTTCCATTCGGATTTAACATATCCCTTACCCAATTGTTCATATTGGCCAGCAGGTATGTACTCAAGGCATTTATGAAATCGGAAAGTTGTTATCGGAATTGTGATAATTCCGTGTATTATCCATTCAATGACAGGGCTCTCTGACATTGTCAATGGTAATCTCTCAAGTTTCTCGATGCTCAAGATTGTATAGTCTGCTCCTTTCTGTGCCAAACTGATCTGTTTATCAGTAAGGTTAAAAATGGAAAATAATGACGTTGTGTTGATTAAACGCCAAGGCACATAGCCTGAACGAAGATTTTGCAGCGTCCAGCCTAGTTCTATAATAGAGCGTAATTGAGACTGGCCATGTTGTAACATTAGCAAATCTCTGTCTATCACATCAAAGGCAGAGGATACAATATTGTCCAAAGAATATATTCTGGAAGACAGAGTCATTAACCCATTGTCTACTACAGAAAGCGATTTCTCCAAATTAATACGATCAATTTCTCGTATTTTTTCAGCAGTTTCAATTTGCTTTACTTTCCAAGCCTCGTTGTAAGCTGCATAGATACTGGTCGCTATGAAACGCTTTTGACGCTGTTTGCGTGGTCCAAGAATGAAATCGCGCAAATCAGCACCATCTTTTAATAAAGACAAGTGTTGCTTAATTTCAGCCAGTGTGGATGTAGTTAGCCATTCTAGGCAGAGTTTCCCTACACTGTATGTGGTTATAATCCCTGGATGTTGTCTCTGGGAGTATCTTGAGTCTAATCTGGTCATTTTCATACCTTGTGTTTTATTCAGGAACCTATCTTGACAGCTATTTGTGTCTGTAGGCCAGATTAACCACTTTTTCCAATCAGGATGTGTTCTGTTGAAATGTAAAATGTGTGACACGTCTAATTCAATATCAGCTGTTGCATTTTCAGGTATTGGCTTTGGAATAGACGGTGTTTTCATTTCTTTGTTCTTGGCTAGGCCAAGACAAGATGTTTGGTGTACAGTGTCATTTAAAAATAACATTTGTTCAGGTATCATGCAGGTTCTAAATAGTGCTTCTATGCCTTGCACCTGCCAATCTTTTGTACCCCAAATTGTTTTCGTTTCAATATTATTTTTCCAATAATCAAAACCAAATGTCATCATTTTGTCATAAAATGCTTCTGAATATATCAATTTAGAATTTGTCAGCATTGTTTTCATTCCTGTTTTATCTAACAGTTTGTAATAAAACGTTTCTGCATCACTGGTGTTAAACCCTGAGAAGTATTTGAATTTCTCAAAAAATGCTTTAGAACTGCTTTTAGGTGGTGTAGCACAATGTTCCCATTGATTATACATAAAAACATTTCTAGGCTGTGCAGATTTATGCAAGTAATGATCCCCATAATGGGTATAACAGAATAACTGCTCATAACTAGATGAACCTTGTAAATAATCATGATCTGTGAATCTAGCTGACATTACTAAATCAGACATCATGTCATTAATACTGTTAAAGTCCCAATCATCAGAGAATGTACTTGGTGTCACAAAGTCACTTAAGGAAACCTTTAGTTGATGAGGATACTTCAGGATTTCGACCGGACCATAGATCTCATAGTCTGTTTTCTCCCATACTACCCCACCAGGTATTGGAATTGCTGTGACATTTACTGTTGACAGTTCTCTTTTCTTCACGTGGGATGATCTGTGTGGTTTCAGGACTAAGTTGATGTTCTGACTTGCTGTGTCCATTCAATTGTAATGAACTTTCCTAAAATTAAAACTAAAATTAGGCATAGTAGGAGTATGAATACCCCTGAGATGATCCAATGCTCAATCAACGGTGAATCCAGATATAGTTCTTTGATTTGTTGAAGGAGTCCTGTTGTATTTTCTTTAGAATACTTTTTTGTTTCTAGCATCACTTCGGGATCGTTTTGATCTTCAGAGAAGTTGTCGAAGTTGATGAAATAACCAGAGGCAGTTCTGTCAATTGATGGGATTGTTCTTTCAATCTGTCTCTCGGTAGCACTTTCTGATGCCACATCATTGTAGACTGGTGTTGTTTCTCGACGAACTGTTTCAATCTGTGTTTCAAGAGGCACGAGTTCCATGGCATTATTGCATAGTCCTTCATTGTGCACTGCAGGCTGATCGAATGTGATGAGTCCTGCAGTTTGAACCTCTTGCATTGTTGCAAGTTTGGGTATTCTGTTGTTTCTTGGGAGTCCACTGGGCCTACTGTTGATTATAGGCCACATGCTTGTGGTTTTACCAGATCGATGGACACGATTCTGTTCTCCTTTTTACCAGCAAGGGGCGGTAGCACAACTGATCTTGTTCCGGTGACTGCTAAGACAGGTACTGCTTTTCTGTAAGAAGGCCCAAATTCCTTCTTCACCGCGATCTTTTCTCTGACTAGATCCCCAATCTTTGGAATCCAGACGGGCCTTGCTGGGGCTGTTGCGGGTGGTGCCTCGTCAGTGGTACTTGGCTGTTGCTTTAACTTTATGTTGCTTAATGATTTTCTTGTTTCATTCAGTTCCTGTAAAACAGCCAAACGGTCTTTTACTTCAAACTGCTTTGTTTCTTCTTGTACCACTGATATCTGACTATCGAGGTCCTGAACGTTCATTCTAATTCCGAACAATAGTTCGTATGGGCTGAAACCTTTTAGAGAATTTCTTGGCATGTTGTTAAGACTAGTCTGGACACTTATTAAATGTTTGACCCACCCAGCGCCTGAACCTAATACCTTCGCTGTTATAGATTGCTTTATGTCCCGGTTTTTTCTTTCTACCACACTTGTGCGACGGACAAGAATACCGCAACCCAATTCCCATGCTAGCCATGGCCTCCTTATAGGCTCGAGAGCTGAAAGCAGGACCCTGGTCAGAATGGAACGTGGTACTTGCGTATGTGCCGATATGGACTCGCAAATCTTTTATAACCGTTCTAGCGTCAGCCGAGCGCTGGGGCCTCATTTTTAAAGTGCTTTTCGTCTTAACTATTAATAGGACGCAGGGTGGGGTGTAGGCAGCGTTACGCTCTTTCTGATTGGTAGCCGGTAGCAAGGTTCCTTACTGCGATCCCTATTACAGTTTTCACAGTTGTTTGCATATATTTGGTGTTCTACACTCATTCCCGGCCACCAGAATACTGATTGTAATTCAGTCAGTGATTCCTTGATCTCTCTGTGCCTTAGACCCAAACCCATGTGTGCGTCTGCTATTAAAAATATTCTCCTGTTCGTGTTTGGAATTACTCTATCCCCCACTCCAGGGATTCGAGCAAAAGGAACGGAGTTTGCATCGATTATGTATGCATAATTGAGTGGATAGTTTACGGGTAGTGCTGCACAGTCGCCTTTTACGGTCGTTTTTACTGCCAGCATGGTTTCCCCGTCTATGTACTTATCTGTACGCTTTTTTGTGGCTACGGAAGCCGGGTTAGTTGCTTCCGCTGTGGCTGTATTAGCCAATGAATTCCCTGCAACGTGAACGCCATCACGTTGAAGACTCTGTGCGTGAATCACGTGAGTCTTTTGTAGTTCTTTACTTAAAAGAGCTACCTCGTTCCAGAGCAATTTATGCTTTATTGTGGCACCTGTGTCATCTTTGTAGTCGTTTTCGATCCAACTCTGCAGTTTGTTATTGTAAGAGTTGACGCAAAAATGAGAATCGCACACTATAAGTGTGGGGAATTCGCGTTCTGCATTTTCGAGCGCCATCTTTAAAGATCTGATTTCAGTTCTCTGAACCGAACAGTTTCTTACAGATTCAGTTTTTCTAACTTTCGGTCTGAATTTACCGCACAGCCAACGACCTTTAATGATCGCACATGCTGCATTGTAGGATTTACTCTCTACATTAAAATGCTGTACAAAGCTATCTGTATATATTATACAGGCGTATTGTGGCAGAGGCAGGATTTCGATTGGCAGAGGATATTCTTCTTCATATTCTAAATCATTCAGTTCTTCAAATTGCGGAGCAAAATAGTATTTCACGTCTTCCGCTCCTAGAGAATCTATGCACTGTATCCACTTCGGACCCAGTGACACTGTAGGCAGGTTTACCGGGCTGAATAGAGCCTCGAAGGCGGATTCCGCTATAAGGATATTAATCCGTTTGCCGTGTGCTAGTTCTCGTTCATTTGCTAATGCGATTTGCACTGCGTTCACAGTTCTTTCTGTGTGACTGAATGTTTTTTCTGCTTGTGTGTACAAGTGAGATTTAATTGAAATTGGTACCTTTTCTCCCTCATTAGAGGTTAGGTACGTGAATCCGCATCTTCCTGGGATGACTCGGATTACAAGATCGATCGTGTTGTCACGTGTATCTAATTTTGTTTTTGCTAACATGTCTGTTTGCAGTGATCTCAAAATTTCTGTGTGTTTTTGAGTCCAATTGATTTGTTTTAAATCAGGTTTAATTAGTTCGTAGAGAGGTTTAACCCTCTCTGCGTAATTTAGTATGTAAGTTCTTCCGAAATTCAGAAAACCTAGTATTGATTGTAAATTCTTCAGCGTTTTTGGAGCTTGGAGTACAGCGCACTTCTCTAAGAAGTTGTCCGCTAGGCTTTTCCCTTCACTTGATAATTCGTACCCTAAAAATAGTACTGTCAGATGGGCAATTCGGGACTTTTTAAAGTTGAATTTGTAACCCTCTGCTGCGAACCCAAGTATAATGGTGTTCACTCTTTTCAAGTGAGTATCCAAGTCGTCGTCTGTGAGATAAATATCATCTACGTAAGATAATGCTTCATCATCATAGATTTGTAGTAACTCTGTTACCCTAGCTGAGAATAGTCCTGGGCTGTTCTTGAACCCCTGTGGGAGTCGACAGAATTTTTTCTGTGACCCAAATGCGGAGAAAGCGGTCAAGTATCTGCTTTCTGGTGCAATGTTTTGACAAAAGAAACCATTAGAAATGTCTAATGTCGTTTTATATTTTTTCCTAACTATGTTATTCATTAGGGCTGCACTATGCGAGTTTTGTACTGCAAAGGTTTTGCAACATGTATTAAGATGTCTGTAGTCCAAAACTAGACGATATGAATTGTCTGGCTTGGAGACAGGAAACAAAGGATTGTTCATTTGAGAGGTGCATGTTTCAATCACCCCCTGGTACTCAAGTTGATCTAAGATCTCCCTGACCTGTTTTTTAGCTTCTTGCTTTATGGGATACTGCCGTTGGGCAGTTGGTTCACTTTTTAGTTGGATTTTGTGAGGCGTAGAATCCTCATCCCATCCTACATGATTTTTATACAATGCAGGTGCCTGGGCTACTGCCCATTTCCTTGCATATGTGTATTTTTTGTGAATCGGAATGTGATTCGAGAAGGCAGGCATAATCACTTCTTCGCCACGAGGGCACTCCCTGACAAACTCCGGGGGCCAATCTTTTTCAGCTAACAGAATATCATAGCCTTTTGAGAGCTTATCCCAAAATAGACCCTTAATTTTCCTAGTCTTATCACCCTCCATACGCAATGTTATTTCGTATATTTTATGGGGCTCGCTAAGTCTGGCGTCGGCAGTTTCAACCTGAATGTATTCATTCGTGTCCACTGTCTCCAGATGACTCATCAAGTTCTTGCGCGCTATACTGATCTCTGCTGCACTGTCCAACATTGTCAATGCCCACTCCCCGTTTTTCAACTGTGTCCTCAGTATTCTCGGCATTGTTGATTACTCTAATACTGGCTACCTTCTTTTTCTGAAATTGAGATTTCTTATTTTGAGCAGGTTCCTTGTCTTTGGACTTGGTGTGCTCTCCTGGGTCTGAACGTCCTCTTCTTTCCGAATTCTGTGGAAAAGATCGAGAGGGACGTGTATCAATACTTTGATATCTATCAGGTTTTTTTAGATTATCCCTATTTCTAAGGTTATATCTTTTCTCAGAGGGCTCCCGTTGGGGAGACTGGCGTTCTCGAGTCGGAGTTCTTTCCCTCCGTCGAGGAGACCTTCCTCTGGACTGGAAAACTTTTTCCTTGGGAGTGGATTGTTTATTTCCATCCCAGCTCTTTTTAGGAGTGTTTGAATTATTTTTAATAAATAATTTTTCAGGATTTTCGAGCAGTTGGGGCTTAACTGGTTTTCCACCCAAGCTGTCTCTACCTAATTCTTCATAGCATTTTTCTATGATTTTTGCAAGCTCAACAGGATCTTTTATATCTGTTTCCCTCAACTTCTGGCGAATCGCCACAGATGCTGCTTCTCCCTTTATGTTGGCTAATAATATAGCCGTGACCTGCTTGAAGTCTTTCAGTAATTTCATACCTAGATTTAAAGCGGGTTCTGGACCGAATTCATTTTGAATCTGTTTTAGCACTTCTGGTATTACCGCCATGGACGGAACACCGTGTGTTTTTGTGTAAATGGAAGCAAAGACTGTACCCCAAGTGTCACAGTCCTCCACGTGTGGTGCGATTCCCATAGGAAGGCAGATGGTCAAGATTCTGTGTTTCTCAATAGGGGTAGTATCAGGAAATACTGCCTCTATTTGAGTGATTTTCTGGGCTAACCAGAAAGGAATTTGTTCCTGTTTTACAGGTGTTTTACCAAGACATGACTGTATGTTCTGTGGTGTAATTTTATTTGTGTTCCCCTGATGAGGGGTCAGCTGTGGTGAATTAACAGCTGGTTGGACTGTTGCAGTCCGCATTACATATTGGACTAATTGCCTATGTATTTTTATTAATGTGTTAAGCTGTGCTAACAGCTCTTCTCTAGACATTTTTGCAATGTCAGGATGTGGTGTGTAGCTGGCTAGAACCGGCCACGTGGCTCCTGGTCTACCTAGTGGACCGAGCCTAGTAATGTGATCATTATGTTTTAGGGCGCCATTAAACCAGAGCAGGTGCTCTTGAAATTTAAGAGGAATTTCAATCTCCTCGAAAGGAGCGTACTCTTCCGGAGGTTTCTCTATTTTGTAATAGTGAAACTCTTGTGTTATAGCGTTTACCGCTGGAAAGTTTATCCATGAATAGAATACCTCTGTCTGCCGATACTCGTGAGCCTCTATCACGAAAATTACTGTACCACCTTGAGGTGTCAGTCCGTTTTCTATAAGTTTTAAAGTTATAGATCTTCTTAACTGGACCGGGATGATAATAGCACCTGGGTCTGTGTATTCGGGACCTTGCTGAGTCGCATCTGCTGCGGCCCCAGAGGTGCCGTTGTTTTCTACTGACATTGTATAAATGCAGTTTTTGCAGAGTAGGTCTCCAAGGAGACAAAGATTAGATGCACAATATTTTGGAACACTGTATCCTTCAACGTTGAATAAACCAGAGCTTTACATAGGAATCTCTTCCTACTAAGGTCGGGCGGATTTTAACCTTTCACCCACTCCAGACGTCTATTGGAGTATTTACGGGAGAAAGGGTGTGAAATATGCACGACTGAGTTACTCTACAAGTCTTGCGTTAGTTTATCGCCTTACCAAACGTTAGGGCGCCATGTAGTGTAGTTCCTAGTTTCCCACTAGGCCCTGCGCATTGGAATAACATAAACAGTAGTATCGACGTGGAACTGCTTATATTCCAGGCCTCCACTGACTATGCTAAACTTAATTGGGTTGTGTTACCAACTAGCTCAGAGGTCACTGGAAACTTTCTTCTCTGCATAGGGAGTGATCAGCTTCCTTGGCACAGACAAGAAGGGATTCAGTTTTCCAACAACCGTGCAACATGACAACTTTGCTCCTCAGATCAAGAGTCGATCTCTAGGGTCGTGTGAAACAATAGACACAGATTTCACTCAGTCAGTCTAGTGCAGTTTACTTTCACAGTATGTAGAGAATAGAGAGACGGGCGTTTATCAATAAAGGGTTAACATTTATTGAACAGTCTTTCTTCTCATACAAGAGACATGTATTGCCACAATTGCAATAACTGTTATTATGAAAAGTACGTACAGTAAGATAAGTATTGCGAAATAGAACTGTAAAAGCATTGATATGGTTTCTTAGCCATACAATGGTTTAAAAGTAATAAAACATATATACAGTCATATATACATTAGGCTAACATACTCAACTGGTGCTTCTAACTAAGCCTACCCCAGTGTGCCTGACCTAAGCCTAACACGTGAGAAGGGGGAGTAAGTAAGTAGCTTAAGTTAAGTTGGTTTTGCCAAGGTTTGTTTCAAGAATTCTCATCTAAGGGTTTAGTCAACACCATACCTCTGAATAGAATGATGGAGGATTGGTATCTCCTTCAGGGGTCTCTCTCGATATCCCAGTCACCCGCGAGGGTAAACCGGAAGCGCCGGGACTGGATTTCTCTGCACGAGAAATGCAGCGGCTTCTCTCAGCGCGTCGAGGAAGGAGGGGTGACAGCGTCCGCGGGCAGCTGGGCTGGATGTCTTCGCAGAGGACGGCTGCACGGCTCCTCAAGCGTACTGCACCATAGGTCGCGCTGTAGCGGCGATAATGGTAATCAGCAGCTTCACCACCACAGGATAGCAGGCTGCAGCGACAGAGTGCTAGTTTTTACCAACACAGGGTCATGCAGGCAGCTGGCATCAGCAACAGTAGCTCACAGCTAACAGCTCACAGCTTCGCATTGCTTAAGGCAACGTTGGTAATATTTATACCTGACAGGTGCCGGGTTTGACGCAAGTTTGCTGGACATAAGACGTCAATTAAAGATGTCACTAGGAAGTGACAGTTATCAGTTGCTCATTAGAGTTCTATTACTAATCAAAACATAGCAAGCGGGGATTTCCAGGTTTGCTAAGTTTTTATCTTGTTGAAGAACTCGGAGTGTTATCTAGGAATATCAGATAGTGACTGCTGCTCTGTCATTGCACTAATTGGTCGCAAAGGAAGTAGCAGAGAGTCATGCTGGAATGTGGCTCTGTTCGTGTGAGGCCAGAGATGACTTTTCAGAAAATCGCACTTGAACGGTTATGCCAATATAGGGAATAAATGGATTTATAGCCGAATAGGGGCATAAGGTCACAGTATCGATCAGGAACCTAGATAAGCACGCAACAGAACGAGAGGCGGTTGTTGAGGTATTTGGGGCCCATGTCATGGAGTGCTTTGTGTGCGTGAGTGAGGAACCTGAACGTGATCCTCTTGCTAACGGGGAGCCAGTGCAGGTTTTTCAGGTGGGCCGATATGTGGCTGTGGCGAGGGACGTCTAGGATGAGTCGTGCGGAGGCGTTCTTTATCCGCTCTCCTGCTTGTTCCTAGCTGCCCCCTCCCACCCTTCCGCTCTCCCCTTGCTGCCCCCTCACATATCTTCTATCTTGGTTGTGGCTGATGTATGAAGACATTTGCATTGGAGTTGTGCAGAGATGCACTGCCTGTGTTGAAGCAGGTGTGCTTAGGTTGGCACCCAGCACTTAATTGCTAACATTCTTATCCCATATGTTCATATTCAGCACATTGATGTTGAAGGTGAAGCTGTTGTTTCTAGTGGTGAACTGGTGCTTTCCAACCATGCATGGAAGCTACAAAGGGCGCAATAGGGCGTAGGCCTCACATGTGAAGACTGGCTGTCGTGGGTCAAATTTGCCACAGTGCTTCATGAGAGTCTGGGGAAAAATAATTGAAGGACTCTAAGATGGTGTATACCCACTTGTGACAGTATCACTGCCCCTGATCATAAGGAAGGGGCAGTGTGACCTTAAATACACCTTCCTCTATTGTGAAACAAAGTATTAGAACAGGCATGGAGCAGACTCAAAGATAGGTTCTTCCTTACCAGGCATCTGTGTTTGCCTTCGTCTCCACTAAATAATTTGGGAGGCCACTGATTTAAACCCCAGATCTCCACCACCCACTTATATTGGTCGCCACGTGTGAACTAGATTGAGAAGGCTCCTGGAGGTCAGATTGAATACCCTGCCCAGGAGTTCCTCTGGGAAAGCAGCTTCTCCCCAGTTCTCTTTACTAGGAATAAGGGCCAGCAGGGTCTTTGAGCTGGTCCTTGCTCCAGAGTTCCCTGCACTGCAACGAGGATTCCAGAACATGAAGCTATGGTTCATCGTTAGCTTTTCATTTAGATGAATTCGACTGGATGAGCATTTTGGTAGGCCAAATTTGGATACCAGACATTTGTTTTTGCCAAAAATCAGAGTAAATTTGGTGCCTTACTTGCAAAAGTGAGCAGGAGGTACCTTGAACGAACACATCAGTACCATCCCACAAGCATAGTTGCTGGAAGTAGAGGCAGTGGGGTGCTGCAGCACCCCCTCAATAACCATGCGGCATTTCCGAGGTTAAAGTTTGTTTTTATCTTGTCACATTTTCTGTGCGTTGAAAGACAGGTGAGATATGAGGCCATCTCTTGTGACAAATTGATGCATGGATCTTTTACATGGAGATTGGGGTTTGCTTTCCTTCTACAACTGCACGGGGAGCGAAATTTGTAAAGTGAAGTTATGTGACCATCTTACTGGAGGGAAAGTAAAGGCTGATGGCTGTTAGATTTATCTAACTGCACAACATTTACACTCATAAAAATAAACTACACACATTTTAGAATATATCAGCACTTGGGAAAGTAAAATTAAAGAATTTTGTTAATTTGGAAGTGTGATGGAAACATAGATTTTAATAGGATCAAAACAATTAAAGAGACTTTACTTGGAGTTGGGCAAATGACAAATATTTTATGAAACCCAATTTCCACAGCATATTGTTTGTGCACTGTGTAGTTTTATCACTAAAACTTTGTCTGTGCACAATTAGTGGCCATTTTAGTGAAAATGTGCTCTCAGTAAATGTCAGTGTGATACCACACCGTTCTTCAATAATGTATTTGTAACAGTGTGATCCAAAATGCACAACCAGCGACATTCTTTTCCCTTACCACTCTCTTGCCGAATGGGAGAGGCTCTTTTGCTGCACTTTTCTTTGTGTGACGCTTGAATCTTTCACAGTCCCCGTGAGTTCAGTGACGTAACATTGATGGCAGCACCCCCACTTTGAAAATTGTTCCAGCACCACTGACCACACCCTGAATATGCAAGTTGTAATCAGTAAAGTGTGGGGATAGTTGAGAGTAGAACAACAGTGTTTTGGTCAGTATTTTTGTGCACTTTCCTCCATTCGAGCTTATTTAAGTTGTTTGCTATTGTCGCGGTATTCGAGATTAATTGGGAAACATTTTTTTCCCTCCTGAGGGGCTCTCTTTCTAAGTTTTTGAACATCATTACTATTGTTGGTTTGGAGGTGGGCACTCAGTAACTGCATGATGCTCAGGGCTCTTGCATAATTTTGAAGAAGGTTCCTTTTGCCACTGTAACCGTAGTATGGCACTTGTCAGTTGAAGCAACACTTCTCAGAAAATACCTTAGGGTTTTGTATTCATTAGAGCTTTATATTTTCTGTTTTCCTTCGCAGGTTTCAGGATCACATGTCAGGGATACTTGCATTGGTACTTTGTTATTAGAGAGAGTGGCCAAACACAAAAGCGAACTTAAAGGGGACGAGTGCCATTTTTAGGTTCTCGTACCTGACTACGCAGCTGTCTGGTTGAGAAAGACTTATTGTCAATCAATTAATTAATCAGTATTTGCATAGCGCAGCACCGTCACCTGTAGGGATATTTGGGTGCTGAGGGAGCTTCTTTCTAAGGTCTGCCAGGGAGGTGCTGCTCAAAGATGGAGGGGTAGGTCACTCCAGGTCTTGGTGGTGATGTAGAAGGAGCAAGGGGTGCACACGGGCAAGAGAGGAGGAGCGCAGGTGTGAATTTACAGTTGGCTTAGAGCCTGCCCATTGGGTGACTTTATAGTCCCTCTCATTTGCTTGGTTCCTATTCAGTGGCTTGCTTTCCTGTTTTTGTGTTTGTCCCACTGGAGCACATCCTCTTTGCGATTGTTTTGATTGTCTGACTTCTAGCCTTCCCCTGCTTCTTTTTAGGGAACTACTTTTATCTTTTTCATTCAGCACGCCATGATAGTGCATGCATTTTCAAGCTATCTCCCTCTTGTGCCATCCTCACTCAAATTCTACCCCACTCCAACGCTCCCCTCCCAGCTACAGCGATGTGGCCGAATAGCAGAATTTAAGGGTTATTTTTGCTTTTTCTTCTGTATTCCACATTTTGCATGAAGGCACAAGGTTTGGCGCACAAAAACTGTTATGGTGCCGGGGAAGGGCTATATTCAGCACGTACTGTTGGCCTTTGAGGGAGAAGGTTCACTTAGCATGAAACCTCTCCAGAAGAGACCCAAATATATTCAAGGACTACTGCAGAAGGCCAAATGTCTGAGTCCTGTGGAAAGTAAGTTAGTCCTTGGCAAGTGTTTCTCTTTAAATTCTGACACTACCTCATTTTTAAATTCCTTTCAGTTTCCTGAGTGAAAAGTATTTGAAAGGTAAACCATGCTATTTATAAATGCTTGCTTAATATATTTGTGTTAAGGGAGTTTTCAGTTCTGGAATGAGTCTGTATGGATGCATTATTTTATTTTTGATAAAACATTTTTAGTTTACAAAGATGCACGAGGCTCTGTGCAATCAAAGAATATAATAGATAAACATTTTAGAAATAATCGAAATGTAATATATATATATATACTAGCAGCCCGTACCGACGTTGTCCGGGAGCAAAAGGCTGCTTCAGGGCCCCCGCCCGCCCCACAGAAGAGTTGTCTGTGCAAGTCCTGGCCCTGTTCAACTGATTTGGCCCACTTGTGTTATTTTTTTAATTCGTATGTATTGTTTTCCGCGTTTTATGTTGTCCGCAAGATGTGAGGAAAGTGTTGTGTCACCTGTTTAATGTTTTTTTTTCTTTCGAAGGCTCTTTCCGTGTGTTCGTTTTTGTATCCCTTTCAAAGAAGTTTCCCTTTCGTTTTGTCAATTGTGTGGTGAAGTCCTGGCAGTGCTCGAGTGATTATGGGCAGTTGTGTTATTTTTGTTATTCGTATGTCTTATTGTAAGCGTTTTATCTCGTCCGCAAGTCGAACTTTTCTCCCGCCAAGGCTTGTGCCGCTCTCCACCTACCTGCCACCAGCAAGACCCACAGTTAGCCCCACTCCCCCACGCCATCGACCCAGTGTAGCAGGAACCATGCACTCTGGGAGTTGAAGTCCAGAAACTAGGACGGACTCCAGCGCGATGTGCCGACTGCATCAGGGGGAGGAGCGTCAGACGCTGGACATTTACAGAGGCAGGAGGGAACATTTGGGATCGTCATTTGCTGCAATGCTGGGCGCTGAGGAAGGCTGAAACCAGCCGAAATGCATTCGCCGCCATTGTTGGGGAGGAAAATAAACGTGTTTGCTGACCTGTCAATCCCCTTGGCTCTCCGCGTTCTTCTTTGGAGGGATGGTGTTGGAATATATATATATATATATATATATATATATATATATATATATATATATATATATATATATATATATATATACGCAAACAGAAGTCTTTCACCACAGAACCACCAGGCAGGCAGCAACGAGGAAAAACCACGCAAGTCCCAGTCTTCTTTCGGCAAGTTTATTTAAAAAGGCAAGTTCACCAAATCTGACGCGTTTCGGGCGTCCGCCCTTGGTCACAGATCGTCAGGCAAATGAAAGAACATCCCTTTTAAAGGGTACATTGCACGAATTTAATTAGTGATTTTTTTCTTTTTGCAACACCATGTGATTAGAAACTGAAAACTGAGGACACACTACATATAGCTAACATGGATAGTCTGTTTTCTAAATCACAATTTGATATATACAAATCGAATAGCGGGAGGTATAATTACAATATTTACATTTTGTTGCCCAAATTTGTGTTAACATTCCATTGTGAGTTGCCATGTTACATATTTTGTAAATTTTATATCAGACAATTATTGTCAGTGTGCATTGAAAATGGCACATGATATCCGCATAAATGCGCTTATATAGTAGATTGCAAAAAAAGACACAGTGTTACTGGTGGTCATTTGTCATGAAAAAGTGCAATGCGCGTAGATAAAGTGCAAATGCAATTGTGCAAATAATGCAAAATATTCTGTGCAAGCATAGCATATAAATAAATATAAATATTTATAAATAATTTCATATTAAAATCATCTAAGCTTCTCAATTCATGAAACCTGATGCTAGGCATATGACCATATAAAAATATCAACTATGTTTTACTCTTTTGCAATCTCTCAATTAACTGCATGAATGCAATAGACATGTAACGACAATATGGAACGTAATGATTTACAATCCATTCCTTTATATATATTTAGATAAAGCAACAGATATCGACCACCTTCCAAAAAAATGTTACTCTATACGTGATTCAAAAGGAGGAAACAAACTAGAAAATCTATCTTAATGTCTGTGTCCCAAAACTTAAATGGGAAAAGTAATGTGAATCCATTGAACCAGTGAAAAAAATCAATTGTGCATGTGATACTAAAAAAAAGGGATGATATACAGTATGTGTATTAGAATTCATAATGAAATTAACAGGGTAAAGGCAGAGAAAGCAGATAATGGTCCAAAATAAATCATTGAACAGGGATTGGTTATAAAAAAACATGTAAGTCTTCCGTTGTGTTCAATCCATTGGGGAATCTGCTGTCTAACTCAATAATAAATTGTGACTCAAGTCTTCTGAGCATTTTTTCCCTATCGCCACCCCGTCTAGATTTAGGGACCGAGGCAATGACATAATATTCCAAGCATTGTAGGTTGTTGTTATGTCTTGCCTTGAAATGTCTGGCAACAGGATAAGTGCCATCGTTATTAACGATGGCACGTAAATGCTGGAGTATTCTGGCATGCACCTGTAGCTTAGTGCTGCCCACATATATGAGGCCACAGGTGCATGTCAGAATGTAGACAGCAAAATCAGTTTTGCAATTAAATGTGCCCTTGATGTTTTTGGCAATAGGACTGAACGGTGTCAAGTATTGGGAAGTGTTTTTTCCAAATTTACAAGCTCTGCAAGTTGAGCAACGCTTGAATCCCGGCCGGGATTTCAACCAATCCTCTTGTTTTGCTAGCTCAGGGAATTCGTGACTGATCTGGGTTTTAAAGGAGGGTCCCCTCCGATAAGTAACCACAGGGTTGTCTGGAAGCCTGGGGGCCAGAACCAAATCTGTTTTTAAAACAGGCCAGCGCTGTTTTATGATGGATTTAATTTGTCTGGCCTGTTTGCTATACCCGGTGATAAGCCTGGGAGTTTGTTCCTCCCTTGAATCAGTTGATGCAATTGATTCACTGTTAATAAACAGAGACTCACGGGTTCTAGCACTGGTTTTCTGGATGGCAGTTTTTACAAAGATGCACGAGGCTCTGTGCAATCAAAGAATATAATAGATAAACATTTTAGAAATAATCGAAATGTTATATATATATATATATATATATATATATATATATATATATATATATATATATATACATACATACTAGCAGCCCGTACCGACGTTGTCCGGGAGCAAAAGGCTGCTTCAGGGCCCCCACTGATTTGGCCCACTTGTGTTATTTTTTTAATTCGTATGTATTGTTTTCCGCGTTTTATGTTGTCCGCAAGATGTGAGGAAAGTGTTGTGTCACCTGTTTAATGTTTTTTTTTCTTTCGAAGGCTCTTTCCGTGTGTTCGTTTTTGTATCCCTTTCAAAGAAGTTTCCCTTTCGTTTTGTCAATTGTGTGGTGAAGTCCTGGCAATGCTCGAGTGATTATGGGCAGTTGTGTTATTTTTGTTATTCGTATGTCTTATTGTAAGCGTTTTATCTCGTCCGCAAGATGTGAGGAAAGTCTCGTGAATGCGCAGTCGATTGCGTTTCATCGTTAAGAAATGTCGGCTTTTTTTGTTCGTGTTTACCCCCCTGTGACGTCGTTGGTCAATTGCCAATGGTTAAAGACTTTTTTTTTGGTGAGCCGAAGTCGTGTGTGTGTTTTCTTTAGTGCGTTGTGATTGGTGTAGTATGCGATTAATCCTGCCCCCTGTGTGGCGTCATTTGACACTCCTCGTCGATGGAAGGACCGCCCGGTTTTTAATGCGAAGGCATCAATGTTGTCTGGGTCACTGCAACAAATGTGTGTATATTTCTTATAGCGCACACCTCTGCTGTTTTTGTATATTGGTGTTACCGCGCTGTATGTGTGAATTTAAATTTATTGAAAGCGCATTTCCGCTGTATGTGTTGGGATTTGCAAATGTTTGTTAGAAATTCATTGAAAGCGCATTTCCGCTCTGTCTGCATATGTAAGTGTGTTGTGAAGTCGCTTGGCCTATGTTTGTTATTTGCACTTGGCAAAGCCCTGTAAACGCCCACATTTGTTGTTTGAGACGCCCACGACCATGCCCCCAAGGGACTACTTTACCACTTTTGGCGTTTTTGCTTTTTTAATGTATATGGTGTACATATTTATAGCCTATGTCCTTCTGCCACATCTCCCCTTTCAAATGGTGTATTGGGTGTAGTGATTGGTGCATTACTTTTGTAGTTTACCTGGCTCCAAGCTTTGTGTTCTCTCTTTATAATAGTAGTATATATATATATATATATATATATATATATATATGAATAAAAATGCCATTGAAAGAAAAAATCAGATTAAAGAAAAGACTCGGTGGATGTGTCTAATTCGGATGCTTTCAGGTAAAATATTGCTTGACCAAAAAATCCTGAAAGACCAGTTGAAAAATTCAGATTTTTAAAACTAAGGGTTTCCATTGACAAACAACTACTTCTGAAGAATCAGTATCAGAATACCTAATAAAACTACATCTGGCAATCTATAATCAATGTTTACAGGGAGTTTTACTGCCTTTCCTGTAGAATCAGAGTAATCTGGACTTGCCAGTTTAAGCACATTAAAGCTAATACAACCCATCTTGGAAATGATAGTGCCTTTAGAGGCCATTTCAAAAGAAACAGAGGAGTAATTTGGGCAAATGTTTTTACACCCTCCACCAACGGCTTGAAATGCAGACCGGGGTATGTAGATAGGAACAGGTAATTTCACGCTAAAAGCGTTACTGTCGCTCAGCCTGGAGATCACCAAAGCTATGGAAATGGAATAGAGAGAAGTGATTTGATCTGAAAGCTACTGAAAATGATGACACTGAGATAGTTTGGGAAAATGAGCCTTAATGCTCAAAGCGGTATTAAGAGTAAAAAAAAAAAAAAAGGAATGTGAAAGTAAACTAAAGTTGGAGTGATATCAAAAGGAGGTAGAGCACAGAGCCGCTAATGAGCCGGAATAACAACATTGGAAAAAGAATAGAAGCCTTCAGGGTGTGATCTTAGTTAAAGGGCGTATAGTTTTCAGAGGCATCCTTCACCAAAGGACATCTGCTGTTGATGCTACTTTACAAGTTAACTGAGTATCTTCAGCACGCTCCTGGATAAAGATTCCGTAACTGAGATCCACGGCTTCCAGAGGCTCCATGTAGATGTTAAGTATGGAGCCTGTGAGGAAAGGCTTGCCTTTCATGGAGGGGATCAACCTGGGTAGATCCATCTGAACTACCGGTGATCTACCGGCCCATAAAAGTAGTAGTAAACCACTTCAGGGCAAATATCTATGTGCAGTGCTGAGACTGGCACCAAGATCTCTTAGGGTCATGGCTAATATTGCCATATGTCTCTGTCAAATATAATACCACCACCTGTTCCCCCTGACCAAATACAGTTATGGCATCATCCAGCACCATAGAAGTAGCTGTCAGTGCCACAGCCAAACCAGAAAGCGGATGAGATAATGATCATGTAAATAAGTTAGGAAAAGAAAATACCTATTTTTCTACACTTTCAGGGGAAATCCAGGACAGTATTGGAGCAGATGTTTCCTATATTTTCCAGAGACAATAAAGTATTACTTTATGTATTCCAAAATGCAATTCATAAATCTCCGATGGAGATCACTGCCTCTCCTATCTTTTTTTGTATTTATTTATAAGGTTTTATATAAAGCAAACATGACCCTAGAGCAGAGGTCTTCAAACTTTGTGATGCAGAGACCCCCCCTGTCAAAATAATGTTGGCGTAAAGACCGGGGCTCTTTATCGGAGATTTTTTGTTCCGGCCATATGGTGCATGCGTGTGAGAGGGCGGGGAAGTGTAGTCGTGGCGTGAAAGTTGAGTTAAAAAAGGTGGGTCAGTCCACAATGTAATTTATTTGCGTGGTTGACTCCCTTGATTAAAAGGGTGGGAGGGGAGATACATGCCCTGAATTTATCCGAGCATATTAACTACTACCCTCTGGTCAGGTCGACATGTTTCTTGCCAAAGTGGCAATTCCTCAGGACCTCGGTGAACAGTACTACACAAAAGAAAGAAAAATTATTATCCAGTGTGGTATACAACCTTCTTTAGTAGGTTTTGCCGGTGCGCAGGCCGATTGGTCCTGCTGAAGTTTTGCGACCCTAGAGATTTCCCTAAGGTGCCCTGCAGACTGCTCCCGTGGGACCGGCTGTCAAGGTATGGTACCTCCGGCGGCGCGCGGTCCTGGCCGTTGGAACCTACCCCCACGTACAGCGTCCGGACAGGGACAGGTTGGCAGTCTCGTTTACTGCCAGCCTTGCTCAACGTAAGCAAGGACTATACATTCAAAGTGCGTGTTTATGCACCGATTGCAGGTTTAAAAAATAAATGAATCAGAGGCATTGTCATTTACAATGCCAATAGCTCAAACTTTAATAATGCGAGACCTATTGCATTGCAAATGCTTGTTTTATCATGGCCTTGTAAGTTGTCTACTTTATGGCCCTTTTTATTTCCTGATGATGTGGAGTCACTACCGAGACTCCTCTTCACAGCTCTCATGTCATCAGAAAATATCCACTGGTACCTTGGCAGACTCGCTCTACAAAGTTCAGTTTTGGACTGTCATACTGGGTGACTGAGCCCATGTGAATATGTACCAAATCTAAATTCAAATGGGACTCTACTGTTTTTTCTGTCTACTGACAGAATGAGGGTATGAAATCCTGAACTCAGCCTTTGCAAGCCCTCTTGTGATGTTGGATCAGTGGACCCCACAGTCTTTGCTCAGGACCACGTCCTCTCAACTAGTACAGCTAAGGCTTGGATGGACATACTAATTCTACTCAGCCACCGCTGACTCTGCTCATAGTTTCATCCTTAAGCACAACATCTCCATCCTTCCTTTAAGAGTGCCAGTCTCCTCCCCCTTTCCACACAAAACAAACAGTTTTTTTGAAGCTCTATGTCGACCAGCTAAATGCTGTTCGGGAGCTGCACAAACCCTGCTCTGTAATAATTGGAATTTTGTTACCCCAGACTACTGATTGAACCTAGCTGTCTGCCCTTGCTGCCCTTTTGTGTGCAATTCAGTAATACGATGTAATCATTAGCACTTAAGGTGTAGTGCCTGGCCACTTTATTTGCAAAAACAACAATTGATGGACAGAATGCAGAACAATGTCATACATTCATCCCAGTACAGAGAAATAGGCCTAAATCCATCGTTTTTTGCTCCCCATGCCATTCCAGTTTGGGCCCAGCCATATGCAAATAAGTCTTGACCCTGCGCCCAATGGGAACAGTCCAGCTCGAACTGCAAGGCCAGGTCCTCCCTGGACTGGAAACAAGCATCCTAGGACCGGTTTCGGGCTTTCAGCCCTCATCAGCCAGGATAGCTTGACTCCAGTGGCATGGAGAGCACAGGATCCACGTCTGGGCATACCTGCCCCACTCGGGATGACAAATGCAAAAACAATAATTGATGGACAGAATGCAGAACAAAGTCATACATTCACCCCAGTAGAGAGATCCCGGCCTAAATCTATATTTTGTTTGCTCCCCGTGCCATTCCAGTTTGGACCCAGCCATATGCAAATCAGTCTTGACCCAGCGCCCAATGGGAACAGTCCAGTCCGAACTGCCAGACCAGGTCCTCAAGGTGAAACCCCAAAATCGGATTTTTTTTTTGCCCTTCAAATAATCTTTGAAACCTTCCCACTACTTCTGCAGTGGCTTAGCAGGTCCAACTGGTATTTTTATGAAATCTTGGAAGAGACACTGTATGATTGAAACCTTTTCCAACACACCCCAAAGTTGCTGGAAGTATTATATTGTTTGAAAATGCCTTAGACCGTGTGGAAGATGGGAGACCCAATGTTACCCAAACAACTGTAACACAATGAAAATGATCCTTAACCTTTACTAGAAACCAACTCCTCGCTGATCTGGAAATCTACAGGAGAGTTAGAGTTCCTGCTGCCTATAAGCCAACTGATACTAGCCAACTAAAATTAGAGGTCACCAGCATTCTCTGTAATACATGCAACTTTATGAATTGAGCGTACAATAAAAGAAAAAAATGCTGCATTTTCCAGCATTAAGTCTTGGAGTACTGAATGGAATATATGGGCAGACCCTTGATAATCAACTACTGTAGCGGGAATTCCGTTCTCCTACAGAACTGTGCATAGAGACCTGGAACCTGGGTGAATTAGGATGGCCCAAAACTCACCTCAGTACCCAAAATCCCCTTACCGAGCTAGCTACAGTGTCTCATTGGTCATAACAAACTCCCAATGCTTAGACAGACCAGAACATGACCTTAGAGTACCTCAGGAATCGTGGAACACATGAACACTCTTTCGTTATGCAATCATCACAAACCAGAACGTGGAGTAAAAGAGGACACATGCATGTTTGAAATATTTCTTAACTAATGCAAGGTTCTCAAACGCAGTATCTTGTATAATACTAGGAAACATATTATAAGCAACAAAGTTATCAGCATAGTTATTAGTCCATAAAAGGCGAATGGAGACAGCATACTAAGATGCTGGAATGAATAGAAATTAACAATGTCTAATTCACAACCTCCCTATTTAGCATAGTATTTTTGTCAGGGGGTCCCTGCCTGCCTCGAGTCGGGTACCAACATTGATCCCTGTTCCTTTCCACCCCGGCGTGCACAGGACGGCTACGCTCCCTTTAAGGCAGCCTGGGCTTGCCCGGAGGAGGGAGTTCCTCAGATGACGTCATCCCCGTTCCACCTATCAGGACCAGCGGAGACGTTGATAACGCAACACCCGGAAAGGAACTGCGCGACCGGACGAGGAGAGGAGGAAGCGTCCAACGAGCCTCGGGAGGACTTCAGCGCCCAGCAGGAGAACACGGGAGCCACGCCGCCACAGAAGAGGAGAGAGGACACTGAAGCCGCGTCGCCACAAGAAGAGAAAAAGCCGGGAGGCCAACCCGGTTACGGTCCCTGGTGATCCCCTTCACTCCCCGGCCCCCTCCTGTTCTACCCGGAGTATCGGACATACCAGTAACCTTGTTTTTTTTTAATTTTCTTTTTCTCGAGCACCTTGAAAGCCTTGAAAGCCTGAAGCCTTTCTTTTGAAGTACCCCGGGGGAAATTACTGTGAAGAATCAACGGTTGTCCGGTTACAAGGGCCTCCAGAACTTACCAGACTGTTTGCCATTCCGGGACTCTTGTTATGTTCCTAGCCCTTGAGCGGCAACTCTATAAATAAACGTTTATCTCACCTGACATATCTCTCGGTTACCCTCATTTTACTCTCTGGGCTACACCCCCCCTCGAGTGCATGCGTGACAAGTGGCGAGCCAGCCAGGAGAAAAAGCCCTCCTCTGATACAAGATGGAAGCCCTCATTCAACAAATGAAGCAGGGCCAAGATAAGCTCGAGTGGGCCATCGGACAGACTACCACTCAGGCTGTAGCGGACCGTACGTCATTTGCCAGTGCCATACAGGCACAGTCGGGCAGTCTTTTGAAGTTAGCTGAAGGCCAAAACCAACTCATGACCGTATTGGGACAAGGGAGAACGAACGCCCCCCCCACAGGAACGGTAGTCCCTCTACAAAAGTTCACGCCAGGGGATGATCCTTTGGCCTTGTTTTTGAATTTCGAGAGGGCCGCTAGGGCCAGTGCCTGGCCTGGTGATCGGTGGCCTTTTTACCTCGCTCCTCTTTTAACAGGGGAGGCCCAAGCTGCCTATCAGATGATCAATAAGGACGGCACCTCTGTGTATGCTGTAGTTAAGCAGTACATCCTCGACCGTCTCGGCGTAGACGAAGAGACACATAGACTTAAGTTCCGACAGGAGCTGGGAACCCCAGGGGACCTTCCTAAAACCCTTTTCTATAAATTAAAAGCTGCTGCTGATCTTTGGCTTAAGCCACAAGAAGGGAATATGGATGAGGTGATGAATAAGATCAATCTCGAACAATTCTTGGAGGCATTACCCTATGGCACACAACGGTGGCTGAAGCAGCATGCAGGCCTGACACTGGAACATGCTACTTCCTATGCCCGCGCCCAAGGACGCCCCCCTGTGAGAGAACCTGAAAAGTCCAGTAAACCTTTACCAGGAAAGATTAAGAAGAAATACCCTAAGCCACCGCTAGAACCTCCACGCCCACGTTTACCCAAACCAGACTTTACCCACTCAGCCGAAGTGCCGCCACTTGGGGTTGGAGTACCGCAGGGCTCCGTGTTGAGCCCGATACTTTTTAATATCTTTCTGACCCCTCTGGCGGTGCTGGCTGAGTCTTTTGGGGCCAAGATAATATCATACGCCGACGATACTCAGCTCCTTTTCACGTGTGCAAAGGGGGCTGAGTTTGATGGAGACAGTATCTGTGGCTGCCTAGGAGCTGTATTTGAATGGTTTCAGGGTCATAGTCTTAAGTGTAACCCTGGAAAATCTGAGGTGCTCTTTTTCGGGTGCCAATCCGACCCGAGCTGGCAGGATTGGTGGCCGCATGACATGTTTCCACCGGCATCTTCCTCCACCGTGGCGAAAAATCTGGGGGTTAAAATTGATAATGGCCTGACCATGAAAGCCCAAGTTCTTGGCCTTGTGGGCGTCTGCTTTGGCTTGCTCAGGATGTTGCGGAGGTTTCTCCCTCTGCTCTCTTTTGACCATCGTAAGATTACCGTCCATGCCCTCATAGGATCGAGGCTGGACTATTCCAATGTTCTTTACCTTGGTCTGCCTGACTACCTGATGCAGCGTCTTCAGGTAGTCCAGAATTCGGCCGCCCGCGCCATTTATGGTCTCCCCCGTCGGGCCAGTGCCTCTGATCTTTTATCCACCTTGCACTGGCTCCCTGTCAGAAAGCGAATTGCTTTCAAGGCCCTCACTTTGGCCCACAAGGCGCTATATTCTACTGGAGCGACTTATATTCAGAAAAGGCTAGCCTTCTATAAACCCACCAGGGTTCTGAGATCAGAAACTCTCTCTCTTGCGGTGGTTCCAGTGGTGAAGAAGGCTCGGACTGGTGGACGCTCCTTCAAACGTCTTGCTCCCCAGCTCTGGAACACTCTCCCCCTGTCACTCCGCAGCACCGCCAATCTGCTTGCCTTTAGGAAGGGACTTAAAACCTGGTTGTTTGGTCTTTAGTCTGGTGTTTCTACTCTTCCTACTGCTCCTTTTTTCTTTGTTGTGTTATGTGTTAGCTGCTGACCTGTTGGTCTGAAAGCGCCGGGACACTCCGTTGGAGTATCTGAGCGCTATACAAAACCCCCCCATAACATAACATAACTTTCAGCCCAACCCTGGTCCTCAATGTTATGACAGTGGTGAGTGGGGCCATATAGCAAGATATTGCAGAAAAAAACAAAAGGAAAAAGAAGAGCCTATGGACGTTAATTATGCCCCACATTCTCTTCTATACGCCCAGGAGACAGGACCAGTGTTTTATGTGAGTGTGAACATTTATGGGAAGGTGGTTAATGCTTTACTTGATTCTGGATGTAGGCATTCAGTAGTAAGACAAGAATTGGTTCCGTCGACATGTCTCATGCCAGGGAAGAGCGTTCACATAAGGTGCGTCCATGGGTATGTTAGGGAGAACCTATTAGCCACCATAAGCCTCTGTACCGCTGCAGGAACGAGAACAGAAGTAGTGGTTGGAGTCTTAGCTTCCCTTCCAGAACCAGTCATAATAGGCACTGATAATCCCAGCTTCATCACCCTTATGTCTGATGCCTTGCAGAGCACTCCAGGTAACAGTCTGCTTGTTTCAGAACCGTGGGCTAGAGATAACCATTTCAGGACTGCACAGTTGAACAATGCCTCTCTCACCAACGCTTGGCACATAGCCCGTTCCGCTCAGGACCCTGTACATAGAACCTATCCCACTTTCATTGAGAAAAACGGGTTGTTGTATAGGCTGGCTAAACCCGGTGCCGACCCCCAGTTGTTAGTGCCTGTTGCCTTTAGGGATCAAATACTCTTTTTTGCACACGCACACTTGCTGGCAGGGCATTCAGGTGCGGAAAAGACAGGGCAGGCCATCTTACAACACTTCTTCTGGCCAGGGGTGTATGCACAAATACAACGCTATTGTCAGGAGTGCCAGATCTGTCAGCGGCGCAATCCTTATATTCCCCCTGCGGTTCCTCTGAATCCGTTACCCATCATAGGGAAACCGTTTGATAGATTGGGAATGGACCTTATAGGCCCGTTGCCTAAATCTGCGAGAGGTCATCTATACGCCTTGGTTTTAGTTGACTACGCCACTCGCTACCCCGAGGCATATCCCCTCCAGACTGCTACTTCTTCAGCCATTGCTCAAAAGCTCGTTGAGGTGTTCTCTAGAATGGGATTTCCTCGCGAAATCGTTACAGACCAAGGAACGCCTTTTGTTTCGCGGTTGATGGCCCAGGTTTGTAAACAACTAAGGATCACACACATTAGGACGTCTGTCTACCATCCCCAGAAGATGGTCTGGTTGAGCGTTATAATGGTAGCCTAAAACTCACCTTGAAGAAACTATTGTCGGGGGATGGCAAGAACTGGGATCAGTTGTTACCGTAGGCTCTTTTTGTCCTACGGAGCCAAAAACAAGCCAGCCTAGGCGCCTCTCCTTTTGAGTTGCTGTTTGGTCGGACACCAAGAACCCTTCTAGAAATCACCAAAGACAGTTAGGAAAAGGAAGGAGCACACGAGGCAGAGGCCTTATTAGACTACACACGACAGCTCCAGACGAGGCTTCATAAGCTTAGGACTTTGGCCCAAGATTATCTGGCCATAGCCCAGAACAAACAAAAGACATTTTATGACAAAGGAAAAAAATGGAGGGAACTTGATGTTGGTGACTGGGCTTTGGTGTTGTTACCTTCCTCCACGCATAAGCTTAGAAAGGAATGGCAAGGACCTTTCGAGGTTCTCCGGAAAATTGGTAAAACCACCTATATCTTGCGAGTTAAGGGGAATAAGACACAGATGTATCATATTAATCTGCTAAAAAAATGGCTCGGGAAACCCCCTCAAGTGGTTCATACCCTCATGACTGCCCCTCACACTGTTCATGACACTCCTATAAATCCAGATATAACCGAGGGACAGAGAGAAGAAGTTGTATCCCTTCTCCGGTACTCAGACATCTTCTCAGACCAACCAGGCAGAACAAACATAGCGATGCATTCCATACCTACTCCTCCCGGGACCGTAGTTAAACAAAAGCCCTATCGTATCCCTGAAGCTAGAAGACGTGCCTTCCAGGACGAGATCAACCAGATGTTGCTCTCCGGGGTGATTGTACCCTCACACAGCAACTAGTGTTCTCCAGTAGTACTCGTTCCCAAACCGGACGGCAGTATTCGTTTTTGTATAGACTTCAGAGCAGTAAACAGGGTCTCCAAACAAGACGCTTATCCACTACCTCGCGTGGACGAACTGCTAGAACGCCTTGGTGAGGCTCGTTATATAACCACCATAGACCTCACCAAGGGATATTGGCAGATTCCGCTAAACCCGGCAGACCAGGAGAAAACAGCCTTCTCTACCCCCCCAGGCCACTATCATTTCACCGTTCTTCCATTTGGTCTGCACGGCGCTCCGGCGACCTTCCAAAGGGCAATGGACACAGTCTTGTCTTCCCATCAACAATACTCCTCTGCTTACTTGGACGACATTGTCGTCTACAGTAAAAAATGGGAAGACCACACAAAACATCTTGAAAAGATCCTCGCTAGTCTAAGGGAAACAGGGTTTCATATCAATGCCACAAAGACCAGAGTGGCCTTCAGAAAGGTAAAATATCTGGGGTATGTCCTAGGCAACGGAATGATAGAGCCACAATCCGAGAAAGTGAAGGCTATCCTAGAAGTCCCCTATCCCAAGACCAAAAGAGATCTGAGAGCATTCCTAGGTCTGGTGGGATATTATAGGAGGTTTATTCCACAGTTCGCGGACATGGCAGGTCCTCTTACAGACCTATTAAAGAAAACCCAATCATCTTCTAGGTTACCAGCTCCCACTCCCAAAGAAACCAATGCTTTCTAAACACTACAATCTGTCCTTACCACGTCCCCTGTCTTAATGTCTCCGGACTTCACAAAACCCTTCATCCTCCAGACTGATGCCTCTGGGGTTGGTATTGGGGCAGTCCTTTCTCAGAAGGACTCAGACAGGTTGGAAAGACCGATTCTTTTTATCAGCCGTAAATTGTTCCCCAGAGAGCTGGCCTACTCTACCATAGAGAAGGAGTGTTTGGCGGTCCGCTGGAGTGTGGACAAACTCAGATACTATCTGGAGGGAAGGCCCTTTGTTTTATATACGGACCATGCCCCACTGACATGGCTTCAACGGAACCGTGGTCACAACGACCGTATCCTTAGGTGGTTTCTGGCTCTGCAACCCTTCCACATTGAGGTCCGTCATCGCAAGGGTTTGGAATAGGGGAATGCTGACTTTCTGTCCCGATTTCCTCTTTCTCCCGATCGGGGAAATCCTGGTGGGGAGATATGTCAGGGGGTCCCTGCCTGCCACGAGTCGGGTACCGACATTGAACCCTGTTCCTTTCCACCCCGGCGTGCACAGGACGGCTACGCTCCCTTTAAGGCAGCCTGGGCTTGCCAGGAGGAGGGAGTTCCTCAGATGACGTCATCCCCGTTCCACCTATCAGGACCAGCGGAGGCGTTGATAACGCAACACCCGGAAAGAAACTGCGCGACCGGACGAGGAGAGGAGGAAGCGTCCAACGGGCCTCGGGAGGACTTCAGCGCCCAGCAGGAGAACGCGGGAGCCACGTCGCCCCAGAAGAGGAGAGAGGACACCGAAGCCACGTCGCCACAAGAAGAGAAAAAGCCGGGAGGCCAACTGGACCACGCACCACCCCGCCACACTTCAGGAGGAGAAGTGTGGCTTCACAAGGTACGGGCGAAGCTAAGGGGAATATTCGTGACACCGGGAGGGACCGGATAGGCGTTGCTGGGGTGGTCACGGGACGTGTGTGTCTGGGCCTTACCACGTTCACATGTAAACGCTGCAGTGCACAACCGGTTACGGTCCCTGGTGATCCCCTTCACTCCCCGGCCCCCTTCTGTTCTACCCAGAGTATCGGACATACTAGTAACCTTGGTTTTTTTTTATTTTCTTTTTCTCGAGCACCTTGAAAGCCTTGAAAGCCTGAAGCCTTTCTTTTGAAGTACCCCGGGGGAAATTACCGTGAAGAATCAACGGTTGTCCGGATACAAGGGCCTCCAGAACTTACCAGACTGTTTGCCATTCCGGGACTCTTGTTATGTTCCTAGCCCTTGAGCGGCAACTCTATAAATAAACGTTTGTCTCACCTGACATATCTCTCGGTTACCCTCATTTTACTCTCTGGGCTACACCCCCCCTCGAGTGCATGCGTGACAATTTTATATATATGAAGGTCTCATTTGGGTTTTAGCAGGGCGGGCCCATACCTTAAAATCTCAGTGGCAGGACGATCACATCACCTTCCACCAGCTCTCTGCATGCGAAGCGTATCCAGTGTGTTTTTGTGCGTTCAGCACAACAATATAAAACTCGCCTAGAGCCAGATTTTGGCAGCAGCATGTGTGTTATTTCTATGGTGGTGCGAAGATCAGACCTTACAACAACACTGGGTTAAGTTATCAGTGTAGCCTTCAGCACTCGCTGTACAGACAGAGTGTAGAACAAAACTGATATCAAAGCAATAACATATTATTTCTCTAATAAATCACGAAGCTCTTCTAGGTTGAAAGCTAAAACAACAATTATGTGTCGTGTGCAAAAGTGAAGCAAGAATGAAAACGGCGTGCAAACCTTTAATAAACTCGTGCTAACTTAACGCAGTATGTAAAAAAGAAGTAGCTATATGACACTACTGGTTGATAACAAGGATGTAAGGGATGATGGGTATGTTAGTTCAAGTTCAAGTTCAGGAATTTGTATAGCGCGCTACTCACCCGGAGGGTCTCAAGGCGCTGGAGGGATGGTGGGGGCATTATTTATCGAAAAGCCAGGTTTTAAGCTGCTTTCTGAAGGAGGGGTGGTTCTGTGTAAGGCGGAGGTGAGTGGGGAGAGAATTCCAGGTTTTGGCTGCTAAGTAGGAGAAGGATCTAACTCCCATGTTGGATCTGTGGATGCGCGGAATTGCGGCGAGGGCTTGATTGGATGATCGTAGTTGGCGGGTGGGTTTGTAGAAGGACAGTTGTGTGTTGAGACGGAACGTTATTCTCTTGTTTGACGTCGAGCCAGTGGAGTTCCTTCAGGTGACAGGAAATGTGAGCTTGACGGGGGATGTCCAGTATGAGTCTGGCTGAGGCGTTTTGGATGCGTTGGAGTTTTTTCTGTAGTTTGGCTGTGGTTCCGGCGTAAAGGGTATTTCCATAATCCAGTCGGCTGGTGACCAGTGCGTGGGTGACTGTCTTTCTTGATTCGGTGGGGATCCAACGGAAGATTTTTTTGAGCATGCGTAGGATGTTGAAGCAAGAAGATGAGACAGCATTGACTTGTCTGGTCATCGAGAGGGAGGAGTCAAGGATGAAGCCCAGGTTACGTGCGTGATCTGTAGGTATGGGTGCTGTCCCCAGGGCCGGTGGCCACCATGAGTCGTCCCAGGCAGAGGGGGATGATCCTAAGATGAGGACTTCCGTTTTGTCAGAGTTTAGTTTTAAACGGCTGATCTTCATCCATTCGGCTACTTCTTTCATTCCTTCGTGTACATTGGTTTTGGCGGTGTTTGGGTCTTTGGTGAGGGAGAAGATCAGCTGGGTGTCGTCTGCGTAGGAGATGATGTTGAGGTTGTGTTGTCGCGTGATGGATGCGAGGGGACTCATGTAAACGTTGAAGAGGGTGGGACTGAGAGATGATCCTTGTGGTACGCCGCAGATGGCTTCGGTGGCCTCTGATTTGAATGGGGGGAGGCGGACTCTCTGCGTTCTTCCGGCGAGGAACGAGACGATCCAGTCCAAAGCTTTTCCTTTTATTCCGATGTTGCTGAGGCGTTGTATGAGGGTGCTATGACAGACTGTGTCGAAGGTGGCGGAGAGGTCCAGTAGGATGAGGGCAACTGTTTCTCCGTGGTCCAGTAGCGTTCGAATGTCGTCTGTAACGGCGATGAGGGCGGTTTCGGTGCTGTGTTTGGCTCGGAAGCCGGACTGTGAGGGGTCGAGGGAGTTGTTGGATTCGAGGAAGGCGGCGAGCTGATTGTTGACGGCTTTCTCAATGACTTTGGCGGGGAATGGGAGGAGTGAGATGGGGCGGTAGTTCTTAAGTTCATAGGGGTCTGCTGTGGGTTTTTTCAAGAGTGCGCTGAGTTCGGCATGTTTCCAGCTTTCCGGGAAGGTAGCGGAGTTGAGGGAGCAGTTGATGACATCGCGGAGATGGGGTGCGATGATGGAGTCTGCTTTGTTGAAGATGTGGTGGGGACATGGGTCGGTTGGAGAACCTGAGTGGATGGAGTTCATCAGGTGGATGGTGTCTTCAGTAGTGATTGGGTTCCAGGCGCAAAGGTTGTGAGAGTGCTGTTTTGGTTCGGATGTGGGTGGAGTGGACTGTTCTTCGGACTGGTTTTTAAAGCAGTTATGTATGTCGGCGATTTTGTTGTGGAAGAAAGAGGATAAAGAGTCGCAGAGGTCTTGGGAGTGGGTAATGTCGTTGGTGCCAGCGGTGGGGTTGGTAAATTCTTTGACGATGTTGAATAGTTCTTTGCTGTTGTGGGGGTTGTTGTCGAGTCGATCCTTGAATGCTGATTTCTTGGTGGAACGGATCAATTGGTGGTGTTTGCGGGTGGCGTCCTTGAAGGAGGTCATGTTGTCAGTGGTTGGGTTTTTTCTCCAGGTTTCCTCGAGGGTGCGACATAACTTCTTGGATTTCTTAAGGTCATTGTTGAACCAAGGGGCTCTTTTGCTACTTTATTTGATCTGGTAGTATTTCAAGGGTGCTAATTCGTCAGCGCTGTGGGTGATCCATTGTGTGAGTTTGGTGGCGGCTTGGTTTGGGTCTGATGAAATGGCAGGAGGGTTTCGGTTGAGAGATGTGGTGAGTTGGTCGGTGGTGATTTTGTTCCAGTTTCTTCGGGGAATAGGCTGTGGGGGGGTTGTGAGTTGTGGTCTTTTTGTAGCTGAAGTGGACGCAGCTGTGGTCCGTCCAATGGAGAGCTGAGGTGTGATCGAAGGAGATGTGTTTGCTGGAGGTGAAGATAGGGTCGAGCGTGTGTCCAGCTAAGTGGGTGGGGGAGTCAACAAGTTGTTTGAGTCCAAGATTTGCCAGGTTGTCCAGAAGGGTGGTGGTGTTGCTGTCGTTGTTCTTTTCCAGGTGGAAGTTGAGGTCTCCCAGTAGGATCTAGTTCTCGGAAGTGAGGGCATGTGGGCTGATGAAGTCAGTAATGTCTTTGTTGAATTGTGTGCGGGTTCTTGGTGGTCTGTAGATGAGGGTGCCTCTAAGTGTGGTCCTGGGGTCGGTGTGGATCTGGAAGTGAAGGTGTTCGGCGGTCGCGAGGTTGTCATCGGAGCTGGTCGTAATTCGGATGGTGTTCTTATGGACGATGGCGATTCCTCCTCCTGTTTGAATGGTGCGATCTTTTCGGATGATCTTGGAATAGTCCAGGATGGCTATGGCGATGTCGGGTGCTGATGAGGCGTTCATCCATGTTTCAGTAAGGAAGGCGACGTCCGGCGATGTAGTGTCGAGTAGATCCCAGAGTTCAGTGTCGTGTCTGTGCACCGAGTGGGTGTTCAGCAGAATGCACTTCAGGTGCTCAGCAAGGCAGGCATTCAGGCAATCTAGCGAAGCTATAATCTGGGCAAGCAGATAGCAGTCTAGCGTTGAAGCGCTACGATACCAGGTGGCAGATAGCAGTGTAGCGTTGAAGCGCTAAGAAACCAGGCGTCCTGTAGGGCAGGGAGCTGCGTGAGAAGCGGCCGCCGCTGATGGAGTCAGGGCGGTCACAGCGCAACAAGCAGCAGAGCGGCCGACAGGATCAGTGGGAGGGAGGGTCAGCTGGGAGGCGGGAGCGGGGCGGAGATCCGGGCAGGGAGGCACAATAACAACAACAAAATGGCCGCAAGCCGTGAAACGAAACCGGATTGGGGTATAAACAATGCAATGTCAATGGAAGTGGCACCGGTACAGTCGAGCACAATGGTTTCTACAGGCAGCACAGAGCAGTACAAACTATTATAAAAGCGCACTTTGGTAATCTAGCGCTACGGTATAGTTATGCTCAGCAAGGCAGGCAATCAGGCAATCTAGCGATGCTATAATCTGGGCAAGCAGATAGCAGTCTAGCGTTGAAGCGCTACGATACCAGGTGGCAGATAGCAGTGTAGCGTTGAAGCGCTAAGAAACCAGGCGTCCTGTAGGGCAGGGAGCTGCGTGAGGAGCGCTCATGAGAGATAACCAGAGAACATGTGTGAATTTTGTTGGCAGTTATGCAAGCTTGATGTGTCTCACACACAGGACCCAACTTGACGTTTCATCCTGCTCTGGGAATTGCTGTGACCCATCTGAAACTTCTGCACACCATCAGAGTTTCCCTTGCTGCTCAGCTAGTTATACCTTTGGTGTGTACGTACAAGTTGGGTGTGGCTAGATTGATACCTGTCTCCACCACCCTCACAGTAGAACCAAATGACTACTTTGGGGTAACCTCACTTGCAGATATAGATGGACTTAGCACACAAGAATAAGCTTCCTACAAATCATTCACACATGTACCCCCAGAGGGTGTGTGTAGAAGTAACTTATTTTAATGGATCCTTACACCGATAGCATCACGTACATTCGAGATTTCTGATGGTGCATAAGTGACCTAATTGATTAAGTGTTTTTAGTAGAAACTCACTGTCCCCTTCCAGCAAAGTCCACCAGATGTTCTGCCTGGAAGAGAGAAGACCCCTTCTTCCCACAATACCAGCTAAAGATTTTCCTCCAGGACAATCTGTAATAGAGGGTTCTGATTTCACACAAGGAATAGTAGTCCTAGATCTTATGTAAACTAGCACAGGGGCAGTGCCTCCACCAGCTTTTCAAAAAAACAAATCTGGATGCCGTAAGGAAATAGAGCCCAGAGTGCCGCAACTCCTCCTTGTGTTGTCCTTTAGGCCTTCACGGAGTGCCCTTTCATTTTTTGCTGAAAGTTCTGTAACACAATAAGCTAATTAACATTAGGATTATCAAAGATGTATTATAAGGGGATGAGTGGGGTGACAGTTGTTTTGCTTCTAACACTTATAACTCAGTTGTTCAAAAATTCGTCTTAATTTTGCTTACGTAGCAACCAGAACAAAAACAAAAGCCAAATTAATCCTGAAAATTATTCCTGTTTTCTTAGTCTGAGTTTCTATTATCTTCGTTGCCAGATGTATTTCATTTAGAAAAAAAATATTATGTGCAGGAAGTGTTATGAGCACATTCCACTACACAACGGCAGACTTGGCCTCATTATTTAACTAGAACTCCTGATTTCTCATGATTGAAATTATTAGGTACTTGTATACCTACATTTACAAAAAGCACAATGCCTTTGTTAATCTGCTACTATAGTGGATCTAAAGACTGGGATCCTGCATGTGGCACAATGTAATGGGAACGTTGACTTCTTTATCTGTAGCTTCTGACTTCATTGCATTTTGCTGTAGGTCATTAGAAAGCTCCCTTGAGATGTACGAGGTGGGTTCTTGGATGTTGTAGAAGATTAGAAACAATAATCCACTTACAGTACTTCTACCTCCTTCTTATGGACAACTAAATCCTGCTTGCATTTTGCAGCACAAGCTTTTAAATGTTACAAGTTTCATATTAGGAATGCATGCTTTCTGTAGACACCGCTCTGTTTACGTAGCCTTTACCATCATGTTTGTGCTGCTTCCAAAATGTCATTTTGCTTTTCTGACTAAGTCATTTTGCCCAGTTCATATGTGTAGAATTTGGAGGAGCTAAAACAATGACTGCGCATTTTACTTTGAACATAATGCCCAAACCCAGATTCATTCACTCTGCTCTACTATGTTAAGATTTTGCTTATCTTTTGTCAGTTGAGATGTGAAAATATAAATGTTTTCCGTTCATGTTGGATTCCCTGTTTAAATTTTTTTTACATTATTTTCAGCTTTCTTCAGTTTTGATCAGTGAAGTACATAGTGTCCGAGCAGGACGTCATCTTGCTACCAAACTAAATATCTTAGTACAGCACCACTTTGACTTGGCTTCAACCACCATCACTAACATCCCCATGAAGGTACTCTGACTTCCTCTACTGATTTAATGTTCAGACTGTTGCATCTCTCGCTAATATAGTTTGTTTTTAACATTTATTTTAATTCTTAGTTTTGTTTTGCATTGTTTTCTCTTCATAATCATATTTTCTGTTTTGCTAGCCCACGTTCAATGTCTGTGACCAGGTCAGTACATTTTATGAAAAGGAAAAATACTAATGAAAAAAAGGCCCGAGAGCAAGCTGCTGTATTGTACTGTGCCCCGTTTAGATGTAGCACCCAGGAACTATTGCAGTCTCATAAGTTTGCCTCCATGTTTTGTGTCTGTCATTATTTTCCTGTAGTTTGCCAACTAGTTAATTCTTACCCTGTGTATTTTAATAGTACAGTAGAATGTTGCTTCTTCAGTATCATGATCATTCAATATAATGTGTCTAAAAAAGCACACTGTTTTGCCTTTCAGTTATCAGAAGTAGTGAAATGGAATTCTCTTAAACATTATTGACATTTTGACAGATATATTAGTTACTTTTTTTTACTACATTTTGTCTGTTTTCTTATTTGCAAAGTTAGTTAGAAGAAGCGTCACGTGACCATTGTTGCTGATTCTCAGAAGACACTGTTTCAGTATCTTATATATCCCTTTCACTTTTCCATTCTTGGAAGATTATAAATTAAGGGAATTGGGTTGATGTGGTTCACACTACATGTAAATAATCTTGATTATTTTTATTTATTTGACACTGATCAATCTATGATCAGCTATGAGAAATACAAATGGGTATGATGTTGTTAAAGGACATCTAGGAAATCTTTAATTAAAGAGCATATCGTTTCTTTGAGTGCTTTTCAAGCACGTTTATTCGTTTTAGAAGGATATGCAATACATAAATATTTGTTTTACTTGAGGTAGATGTACCAGTTATCTATTCTGCATTTAGAAAAGGAAGAGGAAATGTTCTTGCCGTGAATCTTAATAAGACTTGGGTTTTTGGTTGACTGGGGTATAAGGCCTGCTCAGGCAGCAACCACAATCTCTGTCAGGGTAAGGCACAAGCACCTCAAATTAACCTGTGCTCATACCTTTGGCAGCTTGACATAGAGCAGTCAGGATTAATTTAGAGGTATTGTGTAAAGTATTTGTGCAACACTTCAAACAGGGAACAGTGAACACACCACAAAAGGAGACCACAACAGACTTACAAAAATAGAATATTTTTTAATAAATAAAACAAGATTAAAACAATAAAAATCCAATTAGTAGAACTGGAGATATTGTTTTTTAAAGTCTATTGTAAAAATAGCACAAAGCGCTGTTGGGTGTAACTGCTTGCGCCGGACCGGAACAAAGTCATAAGTTCAGGTCAACCACAATGAAGCACAAGCCAGTTACATGGACCCAGTTAAGCCCTCTGAATCGAATACCTAGTTGCGTAGCGTTGAGCGGATCCATGTCGAAGATGAGTTGTGCAGCTGAAACAATACATCTGGTCCAAGTTGAGACAAGACTGCGGTGCAAGATCCTGTTACATTGTTGTTAAGGATCCCATCAATGATGTTTGTGATGCGAAAGTCCTACGTCAAGGATGCGGCGCTCAACTGGCGATGCATCGGTCCTGAAGTTACAAGGCTGCAATGTGGAGTCCAGCGTCTTCGGCAAGGCTGGCGTTGACGAGAGGTGTGATGATGTGGGCTTTGGATGCAACGCGCTGCCGGCCAATGGGTCAATTCTGAGGACTGCAGAGGGCATTGCGGGACTTTGTGACGGGTCCAATTCATGTAGTAATAGCGATGCGACAGTTCTGCTAGTGGATGCACCACTCAGCTGACGAGGTTTACTTTATTTATTTATTTAAGAACTTTAAAATAGCGCTGGCCTGACCCGAGGTATCGGAGCGCTTTACAGCAGATCTATTGCAGAGAATCACAAAAAACATTAACAGTGCAGGTCGATGGTGGGATCTTATTTGAAGCCTTGGGGACAAGGAGTTGAAGCAGTGCGAGGTGTCTGCTTCCCGCTCCGACAGCTCCTATCGGATCCCTAGGGAGCAGTCGAGGAACAGGATTTTGAGTTGGCTTTTTAATTTTACAAAAGAGGGAATAGTTCTAATGTTAGGGGGAATAGAGTTCCAGATTTTAGGGCGCTCCCGGCGAAGGATCGTGCCGCAGTTTTTGAGTTTTCAGCGTCGGTTCCGCTGACAAGGACCTTAAGCCCCCTTCCAAGGGTCCAGGACTGAGGTGATCTAGCTGGCAGGGTAGACTCAGATGGCAGAGTCTGGGTGCAAGTGGTTGGAAGCCTGTTATGTCCCTGAGGCTTTAGATCAGGAGGCGAGCCAACTAGCCCTTGCAGTCACTCTGGGTTCAAGAGATGCAGGTCTAATCCTTATCACTCAGGCATCAGATCAGCACAGCAAAGCAGGAGTCCAACAGTGTGCAGTGCAGCAGAGTGGCAGTCCTTCAGCAGCCTAGCATTACTTCTTCCTGGAAGAGTATCCACAGGTCTAGAAGTGTTTCGAAGTGGTGGTGTCTGAGAACATTTTTGGTTTTTAATACATAGCTGCACTTTTTAATTTGGTAGAACCTTTGAGAGGCATGCCTTTGAAGTGCACAGATGCCCGGACTTCCCTGCCCTGCCTCAAGACTAACTATAGGGGGTATGCAACTCTTTGTGTGGGAACAGGACACAGCCAATGCAGGTATAAGTGAAGCTGGGTCCAGCTCCTCCCTCCCATCCTGCCAGTGATGGCCCATTCAGTCACACCTGAGCTCCCATTGTGTTTGTCTGTTTCGGAGGAATATACAAAGCCCAGCTGTCGACTACACTCAGTCAGGTGAGCACAGACAGGCTACTGGCACCAAGTGGTTAAGGCAAGAAAATGCACATTTTTTAAAAGTAGCATTTTCAGAATTGCATATTTAAAATCTGACTTATATTATCTTACCTTGCATTCGAGACCACTCACAAAGACCACCACAGCATCTCTAATTGCTCCCTCTCCAATTGCACCATCTAAGCCTAACCTCAAAAACAACGCAGTCAGGTCTTCCTTCACCACCTACTCCGAAGAAACCATATGCAAAATACTAGGTTCCCTAAATCCTGCTAATCACTTCACTGATCCTCTCCCCGCAAATGCTGTCAAAGTCCTAACTCCGCTCCTACCTCTCTGGTCCAAGATTATAAACAGCTCACTTCAATAAAGTTGCATCCCAGACACCCTCAAAGTTGGTCAGGTAACACCCATTCTAAAGAAGCTCACGGCCGACACTACGGACCTAAATAACTATCGCCCTATTTCCAATATTCTGACCTTGGCCAAACATCTGGAAAAATGTGTTCACCTATAACGAACGAGGCATATTGATCACTCTGACCTCCTTAACAAATATCAATCAGGCTTCCGTGCAGGTCATAGCACTGAATCAGCCATGACCCACATAATTGACGACGCGCTGCAAATACTGGATCAAAATGGATCCTGCTTACTCATCCTGCTAGACCTCTCATCAGCCTTTGATACGGTCAAACATGAGAACTTCAAAGACCTCTTGGAACACAGAATGGTTTTATCAGGAGCAGTACTAAACTGGTTTACCTAATTGCTTCAAAATCGGACACAAGTCAACAGCTCCCTGTCCAAGCCTGTCCCAGTTACCTTGGGAGTCCAGCAAGGGTCATCACTATCCCTGACATTGTTTAATCTGTTTATGGAACCACTCACCGAAATTCTACACGCATCTAACGTGCAATATCACATGTACGCCGACGATACACAACTATACCTTAAGATTCACACCTTAGACAACATCAAATTGCTTAATGCAACGCTTAGGAATACCCAAACTTGGCTGGCAGAAAATCATCTCAAACTGAATGCCCTAAAAACCGAAATCCTGCTAATAGCTCCACCCGCCCAAGTCCCCAAAATGCAAGAATGGATCAAACACCTTACAGCATTCAACATTCAACGTTCAACCTACCATCGTGGACTCAGCGAAATCACTAGGAATAAGTCTGGACAGTAACCTCAATATGCAAAAACGCATCAGCAATGCCACAAAGGGAGCAAACTTCCAGATAAACACACTGAGGAAACTGAAACCCTTCCTACCACATAATGACTTCAAGCAGGCAGTACAAGCTCTAGTTATACCGAGAGTGGAATACAGATGTGTCTCTCTTTGCGGCCTACCCAAAGCATCAGCGGCACCATTAAGAGCCTCAATCAATGCAGCAGCGAGACTCATCACTGGTTCTAAAAAAGCGCACACATCTCCCTGGACCTACAATCCTTGAATTGTCTACCTCTGGAAGCCAGAATTCATCTGAAAATAGCATGTATGACGCACAAAGCCATGCATCACAATGCACTGACAATCTCTGGTGGGATCAGATCCTCAAGAAGTGCAGATAACCTACTTCTGAAACCACAAAAATTCAAAAAGAAGAAAACATATAACCGAACTTTCTCTGGGATGGCACCCAGGATATGGAATGCCTTACCCCCAGAAACCAGATCTAACCCCTCCACTGCTTCTTTCAAAAAAGAAGTAAAATCGATCCTTGTGGCCAAATTCACCTGAAATTAGGTCTATTGAAATCTCGAGACCAACCGCATACCTGATTTTGATAAAGAACCATCTAAACAACCTATACATTTCATTTTTCTCCTGTCACACCCTACGAGATAAATTTGGTGTTGCACCAGACTATTTTTGCTTTTTACAAAATGTGTTGTATACGTGCCTTGATTTACACTGATGTGTTGTATAAGTAACTTCTACTGAGCCTGGACATGGTTTTTATCCTTTCTGGAGAACAGATCCTTCAGGGTCTTTGAGGGTGAGTCCGTCTCCTCTAGCAGACCTCTAAAGTGCGGAGTTCCTCAGGGCTCCTCTCTGAGCCCCGCACTCTTCAGCCTGCATATGAGGCCACTGGCTGATGTTGTCCGCCCATTCGGAGTTAAGATCATCTCCTATGCGGGCGACATGCAGATGGTGGTCTCACTGGCGCAGGAGACTACCGGGCCTGCGTCAGATGGGCTTAGAGATTGCCTAGAGGAGGTGAAGACCTGGATGTCTTCATCATCCCTCAAGTTGAATGGGGATAAAACAGAGCTGATGCTCTTTGGCCCCCCAGATCTTGGCCTCCCCCCCTCCTTGTGGCCTCCTTGTCTGGGCCCCCCCAGCCCCCAAGAACAATATTAAGAGCCTCGGAGTGTGGCTAGACAGATCTGTCATTCAACGCTCAAGCCACAAAACTATCAGCCACCTGTTTTGGCATCATGAGGATGCTAAATAAAATCTTCCCCCTCCTCCCCCTGGAAGCCAAACAGGTGGCCATACAAGGCCTCATACACTCACGCCTCGATTTCAACAATGTGCTCTATCTAGGCGCCCCAGATTACACTTTGCGCAGACTGCAGATAGTGCAGAACTGCGCAGCGCGCTTACTGCTCAAGATCCCTCGGACACAATCAGTGAGGGCCGGTCTGGTCAGCCTTCACTGGCTACCGATTCGGCAGAGAGTCCTTTTTAAAGCTATGTGCATAGCCCACCAAGGATTCTGGGACACAGGCCCCAGCATTTCACGTGACCTAGTTACTCACTACATTCCCAACCGAAGCCTTCGCTCCAGCCAGACCTTTTTAGCAGTGGCGCCAAGAATAAAAAGATCCAGGTCAGGCGGAAGGACGTTCGCCTACAATGCGTCCAGAACCTGGAACACTCTGCCACTACATCTCAGAGCCAATCCCAACCTCACTGTGTTTCGTAAACAATTAAAGACTTTCCTGTTTAATTCCCCCCACTAATCCCTAGCTTCCTCCTCATCTTCTCTTCTGTAGGTTCTGGTTACCCTAGCGCTTGGACGCCTCCGGGCAGCAATCGCACTCTACAAGTCTACAGGTTTACTGACTGTACAGCGCTCTGATATCCGCCAGGATCTTGTTCGCGCTCTATAAAACTTTCTAAATAAATAAATAAAATAAAATAAATAAGATATTCCCAATGTTATCCTATGGGAGATATAGGCCCTGAAGCAGTGAATAACAAATCTGAGAGTCTTTCACTACCAGGACATATAAAACTTTAACGTACATGTCCTGCTTTTTTTAATGCATTGTATCCTGCCCTGTGGGCTGCCCATCGCCTACTTATGGGGGTTGTATGTATTAAAAAGGAAGGTTTGGGCCTGGCAAAATGTTTATTTGGCCAGGCCCAAATTAAATTAAATAAAGTAAATTAAGTAAATTAAATATGCCAGTTGGGGCTAAGCCAATATTTTTATGTTTGCAGGAGACCGAACAAGCACTTTAGCACTTGTTAGTTGTGGTAAAGTATGCAGAGTCCTAATACCACCAAAAATGAGGTCAGAAAAAAAGAAAGAAAGAAGGCATAAAGTCGGGGGGAAGACCACTCTAAAGCTGACAGGCCTAACAAAACCAATTTAGCATTACTGGCTCACAGATTCCAATGTGGAAACTAGATTAAAAAAAATCATGAGTATCTTGCTTTTTAAAACTTTTCAGACTTATCTTCCTCGTATTGATTTCTCAGCGTCAGAAAGTTTAAGGCACAGTTAAGCCAAGGCATGTTTATATGTATCTGTCAAAATATATAGTGTGTTTTCGTATATTTCGTATATTTAAAACTAATATAGGAAGGAAGGGGGCGGAGCCGAGCCGGGCGGTCGTGATCCATCTCGGCTCCCGGCTCCGGAGCTGCTCGGGAGCTTGGTTTGGCGGTTCCCCAGTGGCCCGGGGGCTGTTTTCGGCACCCATAGGAAGCGGAAACTGCAGGGCACCGGCGGGGCTGCTCCGATCGCCCCTGGTGCCGCTGTAGCGGCTGGATCTGTGAGGAGACGCGAGGAGAGGACGGCCGCGGGCAAAATGGCGGCCGGAGCCCTGATGAGAGCGCCGATGACCTCAACTCTCTGTGGGAGGTACGCTTGACGGGCGAAATCTGAGGGACGCAGGGGCTGCCTCTAGTTGAGGATAGTCTCCGGGGGCTTCTGTAGCGGCAAGACACCGGGGGCGGCCCAGGTTACAATCTGCCTTCCCACGCCTGCCTGACCTTAAAATGGCGGCCGGGTGTGACTTGCAACTATCGGTCGGCGCCTCTACTTGACCATCTGGCCCCAGCGCTTACTGCCTCTCCCATAGGCGACCCCGCAAGCTCTCTCTGTGTCTCATACCTGCGGGGGTGAGCCCTCTTCAAGGATCCCTGGCAGTGTCCCTCGCCTGCATCTACCTCTACGATCTACCGGACATTTGCAGTGCCTTATTGTGAGGTGCCCACCCGACGACAACAACCCGGGAGGGAGGGTGGCTGGCTGCTCGCTGATTCCCAGCGGAGTCTCCCGCTAACATATCTGGGCAGGGGGTGCACAACTGGCCCCTAGTGCTGCGGCGGCTCCCCCTCGCACCACCCTCCTTGCAACTCGCCTGGACCGAAGATGGCGGCCGCCAGTGACCGCAGAGCAAAGATAGCCGCCACGCGGGGCCTGCTCTTAACATGCCTGATTTACAAAAGGGGGTGGTGATGAACAGAGTGTCTGAGTTAAACAGACCACTCTTACCCAGTCCAAAGATCAGGGCTTGATCCATCACCGTTATTTATCTCACTGCCCCATCCCAGCTCAGAACCTGGCTATATGCAAATCAGTCTGTCCCTGGCCCAGTGCATCATGGGAACAGGGCAGACTAAACTACCAAGCCAATTCTTCACCAGAAAGGAGACAAGCTACCGGGGACCGGTTTCTGGCATTTCAGCCTTCTTCGGCCCGGCTTGCTTGAATCCTGATGGAGCAGTGAGAAAGGGACTCATGTCTGAGTATACCCTGCCACACCTATAGTGGCCAAAAACGATTTACAAAAGGGGGTGGTGATGAACAGAGTGTCTGAGTTAAACAGACCACTCTTACCCAGTCCAAAGATCAGGGCTTGATCCATCACCGTTATTTATCTCACTGCCCCACCCCAGCTCAGAACCTGGCTATATGCAAATCAGTCTGTCCCTGGCCCAGTGCATCATGGGAACAGGGCAGACTAAACTACCAAGCCAATTCTTCACCAGAAAGGAGACAAGCTACCAGGGACCGGTTTCTGGCATTTCAGCCTTCTTCGGCCCGGCTTGCTTGAATCCTGATGGAGCAGTGAGAAAGGGACTCATGTCTGAGTATACCCTGCCACACCTATAGTGGCCAAAAACGATTTACAAAAGGGGGTGGTGATGAACAGAGTGTCTGAGTTAAACAGACCACTCTTACCCAGTCCAAAGATCAGGGCTTGATCCATCACCGTTATTTATCTCACTGCCCCATCCCAGCTCAGAACCTGGCTATATGCAAATCAGTCTGTCCCTGGCCCAGTGCATCATGGGAACAGGGCAGACTAAACTACCAAGCCAATTCTTCACCAGAAAGGAGACAAGCTACCGGGGACCGGTTTCTGGCATTTCAGCCTTCTTCGGCCCGGCTTGCTTGAATCCTGATGGAGCAGTGAGAAAGGGACTCATGTCTGAGTATACCCTGCCACACCTATAGTGGCCAAAAACGATTTACAAAAGGGGGTGGTGATGAACAGAGTGTCTGAGTTAAACAGACCACTCTTACCCAGTCCAAAGATCAGGGCTTGATCCATCACCGTTATTTATCTCACTGCCCCATCCCAGCTCAGAAACCTGGCTACATGCAAATCAGTCTGTCCCTGGCCCAGTGCATCATGGGAACAGGGCAGACTAAACTACCAAGCCAATTCTTCACCAGAAAGGAGATAAGCTACCGGGGACCGGTTTCTGGCATTTCAGCCTTCTTCGGCCCGGCTTGCTTGAATCCTGATGGAGCAGTGAGAAAGGGACTCATGTCTGAGTATACCCTGCCACACCTATAGTGGCCAAAAACGATTTACAAAAGGGGGTGGTGATGAACAGAGTGTCTGAGTTAAACAGACCACTCTTACCCAGTCCAAAGATCAGGGCTTGATCCATCACCGTTATTTATCTCACTGCCCCATCCCTGCTCAGAACCTGGCTATATGCAAATCAGTCTGTCCCTGGCCCAGTGCATCATGGGAACAGGGCAGACTAAACTACCAAGCCAATTCTTCACCAGAAAGGAGACAAGCTACCGGGGACCGGTTTCTGGCATTTCAGCCTTCTTCGGCCCGGCTTGCTTGAATCCTGATGGAGCAGTGAGAAAGGGACTCATGTCTGAGTATACCCTGCCACACCTATAGTGGCCAAAAACGATTTACAAAAGGGGGTGGTGATGAACAGAGTGTCTGAGTTAATCAGACCACTCTTACCCAGTCCAAAGATGAGGGCTTGATCCATCACCGTTATTTATCTCACTGCCCCATCCCAGCTCAGAACCTGGCTATATGCAAATCAGTCTGTCCCTGGCCCAGTGCATCATGGGAACAGGGCAGACTAAACTACCAAGCCAATTCTTCACCAGAAAGGAGACAAGCTACCGGGGACCGGTTTCTGGCATTTCAGCCTTCTTCGGCCCGGCTTGCTTGAATCCTGATGGAGCAGTGAGAAAGGGACTCATGTCTGAGTATACCCTGCCACACCTATAGTGGCCAAAAACGATTTACAAAAGGGGGTGGTGATGAACAGAGTGTCTGAGTTAAACAGACCACTCTTACCCAGTCCAAAGATCAGGGCTTGATCCATCACCGTTATTTATCTCACTGCCCCATCCCAGCTCAGAACCTGGCTATATGCAAATCAGTCTGTCCCTGGCCCAGTGCATCATGGGAACAGGGCAGACTAAACTACCAAGCCAATTCTTCACCAGAAAGGAGACAAGCTACCGGGGACCGGTTTCTGGCATTTCAGCCTTCTTCGGCCCGGCTTGCTTGAATCCTGATGGAGCAGTGAGAAAGGGACTCATGTCTGAGTATACCCTGCCACACCTATAGTGGCCAAAAACGATTTACAAAAGGGGGTGGTGATGAACAGAGTGTCTGAGTTAAACAGACCACTCTTACCCAGTCCAAAGATCAGGGCTTGATCCATCACCGTTATTTATCTCACTGCCCCATCCCAGCTCAGAACCTGGCTATATGCAAATCAGTCTGTCCCTGGCCCAGTGCATCATGGGAACAGGGCAGACTAAACTACCAAGCCAATTGGCTTTTGTAGTTTGGTTTGCCCTGTTCCCATCATGCACTGGGACAGGAACAGACTAATTTGCATACAGCCAGGTTCTGAAACTGGGATGGTGCAGTGAGCTAAAAAACGGTGTTGGATCTAGCCCTGATCTCTTGACTGGGTGAGAGTATTCTGCTTAATTCAGAGACTCTGTCCCTCACCACCCCTTGTTGTAAATATTTTTGTCCACCCTAAGCGTGGAAGGGTATACTCAGATGTGAGTCCCTTGCTCATTGCACCATCAGGATTCAAGCAAGCCGGGCCGAAGACGGCTGAAATGCCAGAAACCGGTCCCCGGTAGCTTGTTTCCTTCCCAGTGTAAGAATTGGCTTTTGTAGTTTGGTTTGCCCTGTTCCCATCATGCACTGGGACAGGAACAGACTAATTTGCATACAGCCAGGTTCTGAAACTGGGATGGTGCAGTGAGCTAAAAAACGGTGTTGGATCTAGCCCTGATCTCTTGACTGGGTGAGAGTATTCTGCTTAATTCAGAGACTCTGTCCCTCACCACCCCTTGTTGTAAATATTTTTGTCCACCCTAAGCGTGGAAGGGTATACTCAGATGTGAGTCCCTTGCTCATTGCACCATCAGGATTCAAGCAAGCCGGGCCGAAGACGGCTGAAATGCCAGAAACCGGTCCCCGGTAGCTTGTTTCCTTCCCAGTGTAAGAATTGGCTTTTGTAGTTTAGTTTGCCCTGTTCCCATCATGCACTGGGACAGGAACAGACTAATTTGCATACAGCCAGGTTCTGAAACTGGGATGGTGCAGTGAGCTAAAAAACGGTGTTGGATCTAGCCCTGATCTCTTGACTGGGTGAGAGTATTCTGCTTAATTCAGAGACTCTGTCCCTCACCACCCCTTGTTGTAAATATTTTTGTCCACCCTAAGCGTGGAAGGGTATACTCAGATGTGAGTCCCTTGCTCATTGCACCATCAGGATTCAAGCAAGCCGGGCCGAAGACGGCTGAAATGCCAGAAACCGGTCCCCGGTAGCTTGTTTCCTTCCCAGTGTAAGAATTGGCTTTTGTAGTTTGGTTTGCCCTGTTCCCATCATGCACTGGGACAGGAACAGACTAATTTGCATACAGCCAGGTTCTGAAACTGGGATGGTGCAGTGAGCTAAAAAACGGTGTTGGATCTAGCCCTGATCTCTTGACTGGGTGAGAGTATTCTGCTTAATTCAGAGACTCTGTCCCTCACCACCCCTTGTTGTAAATATTTTTGTCCACCCTAAGCGTGGAAGGGTATACTCAGATGTGAGTCCCTTGCTCATTGCACCATCAGGATTCAAGCAAGCCGGGCCGAAGACGGCTGAAATGCCAGAAACCGGTCCCCGGTAGCTTGTTTCCTTCCCAGTGTAAGAATTGGCTTTTGTAGTTTGGTTTGCCCTGTTCCCATCATGCACTGGGACAGGAACAGACTAATTTGCATACAGCCAGGTTCTGAAACTGGGATGGTGCAGTGAGCTAAAAAACGGTGTTGGATCTAGCCCTGATCTCTTGACTGGGTGAGAGTATTCTGCTTAATTCAGAGACTCTGTCCCTCACCACCCCTTGTTGTAAATATTTTTGTCCACCCTAAGCGTGGAAGGGTATACTCAGATGTGAGTCCCTTGCTCATTGCACCATCAGGATTCAAGCAAGCCGGGCCGAAGACGGCTGAAATGCCAGAAACCGGTCCCCGGTAGCTTGTTTCCTTCCCAGTGTAAGAATTGGCTTTTGTAGTTTGGTTTGCCCTGTTCCCATCATGCACTGGGACAGGAACAGACTAATTTGCATACAGCCAGGTTCTGAAACTGGGATGGTGCAGTGAGCTAAAAAACGGTGTTGGATCTAGCCCTGATCTCTTGACTGGGTGAGAGTATTCTGCTTAATTCAGAGACTCTGTCCCTCACCACCCCTTGTTGTAAATATTTTTGTCCACCCTAAGCGTGGAAGGGTATACTCAGATGTGAGTCCCTTGCTCATTGCACCATCAGGATTCAAGCAAGCCGGGCCGAAGACGGCTGAAATGCCAGAAACCGGTCCCCGGTAGCTTGTTTCCTTCCCAGTGTAAGAATTGGCTTTTGTAGTTTGGTTTGCCCTGTTCCCATCATGCACTGGGACAGGAACAGACTAATTTGCATACAGCCAGGTTCTGAAACTGGGATGGTGCAGTGAGCTAAAAAACGGTGTTGGATCTAGCCCTGATCTCTTGACTGGGTGAGAGTATTCTGCTTAATTCAGAGACTCTGTCCCTCACCACCCCTTGTTGTAAATACTTAACATGCCTGGGCAGCGCCCCATGGCCAACACGGGACCGCACCAACACCTCCACCACCTTGCGCACTCTCACGCCCACCGAGCCGGATGACCGCAGGCTCTCCAAGATGGCGACGCACCTGCGGCTGGCCTCCAACTTCATCTCCCCCCTGGGCTTCCACCTTCTCTCCTGGACTTCTTGTCTTCTGTTCTGTCCTGAACGACACCCTGCTGCTGTTGTCGGACAGTTTCTCTGGACTCTAGCCCTCCTCCCACTCCCTCATCCTTAACCCTTTTCCCCGTGGATGATCCTCAAATGTTTCTTCCCTTTGCTTCATCTCCCACCTGGGCTCCCACCTTCTCTCCTGGACTTCTGGACTTTTGTTCTGTCCTGACCGACACTCTGCTGCTGTTTTCGGACAGTTCCCACCCTCCCTTTGTGCTGTGACTGCATCCACACTTATGGAGCTCTGCTCTTTGACTTATTGTAATAACTCTAATTAACGGTATTTGCTTTAGACCTCACACCATATACCATTCCTATGTGACTCTTAGAGCTTATCCAGTCATATCCCCTCCCTATGTATATAGAGATAACTCTAATCACTAGTGTATGCAGTAGACCTTTGACCGATTGCAATAATGCTAAGCTTTAGTATTCGCTGAAGTCCTTACACCATATACCACCCCTATGCGTCTCCTAGAGTTTAACCAGTCATATCCCTTCCTATGTATATGTAGTTGACTCTTATCACTAGTGTTTGCAGTGGACCTTTGTACTCTCTACCACCCCTATGTGACCCTCAGAGTGTTTCCAGTCATATCCCTCCTGTGTTGATAGAAGATAACTCTAATGACTAGTATCCTATGTGATTCTTAGATTGTATCCATGTGTATCCCCTCCCTGTGTTTAGAGTTATAGCTGTAACGACTAGTCGCCTGTGTGACTGTTGGAATATAGCCAGGTGTATCCCTTCCCCCGTGTGAAGAGATAACCCTACTCACTAGAACAAAAAGAAACGTGCTCCTGAAATGTGTAACGTAACTGATTCTATGTAAAGTGCTTTGATAACATGTAACGGAACTGGTGCTATGTAAAGCGCTTTGATAACCTAATCGGTTCAAGTTCCTGAAATGTGTAACGTAACTGATTCTATGTAACTGCTGTGATAACATGTAACTGAACTGGTGCTATGTAAAGCGCTCTGATAACCTAATCGGTTCAAGTTCGCGCTATAGAAAACTCTAAAAATAAATAAATACAAACAACAGTGTTTGTTTCTACAACATGTACTTATGCAGTCCCAATACAATCCTCATTTCCTAGCAAGCTCTATCTCACTTGATATTAAATCTGGGGACAGGTCAGAGATGTTAATGATGGCACGACAGTGTTAATAATTATTAGAACATTGGAATGTTGGGAGCTCCATTGAAAACAATGGAGTGCTCTGGGCTTATAATGGCTGGTATAAGCCTGGAGCTCCAACATTCCAATGTTACTTTGTTCACAGCTCTGGCTGTGAACAAAGGCTTTAGGGAGCCTGAGGGGATTCCAATCCCCTCACGATTCCAAAAGGCTTTGTTTTTTTGTTAGAACATTCTGTCTTCTAGTGACAGAATGTTCTAATAGCCTTATAGCCCTTCGCAGATGGGCTATAGCGCTATTAAAGTCCCTCTATCTTGTTAAAGGCCCTCGCCTTCGGCTCAGGGCCTTTAACGCTGGAGAGGGCCTTTAATAGCCGGTATAGCCCTCCACGGCGGGCTATAAGGCTATGGTAATGGCCATCTACTTCAGCAAACGTGATATAAAAGGTCAATGTGAAATGCATTTCAAATGATGCAACACAGTAAATCTGGGTTCTGATTAATAGTTTATAGAGCAGTGGATCCTGTGTGGAATTCTGCTACTCATAATTATAAGTTGTGCAGTGTTTCCCCACTAGGATTTCTCTGGTGCGGAACATTCAACTGAGCACATTTCACCAGCCAGAAAACTTGGCCAGTAAAATTATATGTGGAGATTTTGTGTGTAAGAAAATACCTGACAATCTGAATCCCTGCACATACTTCATATTCGCACGTAATTGGGCTCTTAATGGAATACATATCTTGAACTGCATAATTTCACACTCAAACGCATAGGTGGGTTCTAAGCCTTACTTACATAAGGAAGCTTTCACATGGGCGTATTTTTGGGTATTCATAGGAGAATTTGTGGACTACCTCAGGCGAGTCTGCTGATTAATGCCACATTAGAAGTTAAAGCTTATCCTGGGTAAAGGATACTTGGAAATATTCAATAATCCGGGAATAAACCTGTCACTATACATGAGGAACTGAAGTCCAGCAGGAACTGCAAATTGTACTGCTGAAAACTAAATGTGTTAAGTTGATTTTGGTGCTCATATTGACACCCTTTCAGAATAAATATGGGGATGTCTGTCTGTCTAGTCGCCAAAGAGCATATCCATCTTCAGTAGATGATTTTATACTCACCACTTGCTGCAGATAAATGCCCTTTTTTCTAGAGATGCATGTTTTCAGAAATACAGCATGACAAATCTTGGTATCGTACCTTAGACACATGTTAGATTATGTTTCACATTTTAATCAAATACTTCCTATCTAGAATAGGAGTTGAAAATAAACATTGAGAAAAAGTGAAGGGTCGCATTTGTTTTTTTGAAGTTGCAGATGATCCTGCACTTTTCTCAAAGCTGTTTAACAAGTATACTGTCATCCTTTTGTCGCTAAGTTTCTTTGATTACCAGTGGATAATTTGAGCCAGTGGTTGCTGGAGGGGTACACTGCACTAATTTTTCGGCAACAGCCCTTATTTTTCTGCAGCAGACTTTGACTGACAGCAAGAGAGGGAAACAAGAAGCAGAAACCTGTAGAATTGAGATAAAGGGACAGGGAGTGTCTGGTAGACAGTTGTAATGTCACTAGTATTTCACTTAGATCTTTGACACGGTTGAGAATTTCAATTGTGGTTTTTATTTTACCAATCTCCATATACTTCACATTGGAATGATTTGCTATTATATAACTGTTAGGCAGTAGCCACGAGTACAACATATTATTTGCAAAATGTGGCCGACTGCATATTTTATTTAATCACTGAGCAGCTGGCAATCTCTGGTAGTAAAATGGTAATTTGAGTTGATATTTTGTGTTCAAAATATGTTGTTTTGTTTTATCTAAAGGAAGAGCAGCATGCCAACACATCTGCAAATTATGACGTGGAGCTTCTTCACCACAAAGAGGCACATGCAGACTTTACAAAAAGTGGTGAGTGAAAGATGGGAGAAGAAGGCGAATGGTGGGCTGCCCTTTAGGGGGGAGGGTCTTCTATTCGAAAATAACACAGCTTGTCTCTTGTAAGGTGTATTCTTGTAATATAATGATTATGTCTGACAGCGACAGGCCTGTTCCCATTGTCTGATTTAATCTCATCAATGACCTCTTAACAGTGCAATGTACTTAAGCAGCCTCTTATTGTCCTCCTTCTTTAGCCTAGATATAAACATAAAGTAAGTACAGATTGCTTTTTCATCACCGAATTACACTTCAGGCAAAGCCAACATTTTTATTACATTTTTATTACCTTCGTCTTACTGGTCTATTTTGCTTGAAAGTTTCCCTGTTGTGTCTAGCAATATTATCAACTGACAAGAAGGAAAGCCCACTTTCCTGTGCTACCAGAAAGTAGTAACACCCACCATTCCACATTATATTTGAAAATGTAATTTAGCATTTCAGCTTGTCCATGCATTTTACTTGCAGTAAGAGCAATTAGCCTTTATGTTTTTTCTTTAAATTATGATGATCAGTCCCTAGTTGGGTTTTTTCCCACGATTGCTGGCCAGCTGGAGAAGTTTACGTTGCAGTTTAGTAATGACGTTTATTTTAGTAGATTGGGTGCCAATTAAAAAACACATTCAAATCATCATATATTAAACTCCCATGGTACAGCTTCCAAATTCTTAGACAAAGTAAGAAAATACTTACCTTTGAGAAATCCTAGATCCTACAAGAAGGCCGGCCTTTTAGTTCTTCTCTTCAAGTATTCAAAACGGGATGCCAGAGCATTTGTGATATAAGGGACCAAGTTGTGGAACACAATCAAATCCTTGTCTGCTAAAGGGATTGAACCATTTACCATTACACTCCCTTGGCTACCCTTTTCAGTAAAGCTTTCGTATTGTTACTTTGTAAAGCTGGTGGTTTTTGATCACAATGTGGTGATGTGGCAGGACCATTGTGCAATCAAGCACAAGAGGAGACATCACTAGTTGCATGATTGCTTGTTTAGTTATAAAGATAGGCATTTGAGCCTTATTTGTTTGTAACACACTGTTAGCAATTTCGTCTGTCTTTGTCAGTCAAGTTGACGTTCTGGTCTGATACTCTGGCACTGGTTTGAAGACGAAGAGCGTAGGGATATATTCACTATATAAGTATATGTGAGTGTGATTCAAAGCTAATTCTCTGGACTTTGCCTGCCGGAGAGCATGTCTTGTCTCGCCTAGCTCTGAGGGGGTGCCACAGCAGATGTGCCTGTGTAGGGAGTGACTTTGTCATTGCTGATTGACAGGAAGATTCTGTGATGTGCTTGGGCAGAGCTTGGTGTGATTCCGAGCACTGTAGAGGACTGCTTCTCTCTGCACCAGTAGGGTGATGATTGAACATCCTAAATGTGTGTGTGTGTGTGTGAGCCTCTCCCTGTCCAGGACTTCAGAACCTGCACCAATAGAATTGGTGTAGAGGTATCAGTTGATATTCCTTTTGAGAGCCTAAGCCTACGATGATTTTTATGTTGATGGGACATGAATATTGCAGTCCCAAAAACTGGATGGAACATCATTATGATTTCTGGGCTACCGGCAGGAAGAGTACTTGGTGACTCCTTGGTCTTGCACCATCTCTGCAGCAAGAACATGGCTGGTGATGATGAGAAGCTATTGAAGCCTGTATTCCTTGACCTCTAATAAAGCAGCAACTGGGCAATGTATCACTACATCAACAACTAATTGAGGTGAGCTTAAAACAAAACAAAAAGCATGTGGGGCTCCACTTTGCCCATGGGGACTTGCCTTTGGCGCACTGCTTGAAACTGGCCAAACCTCTTAGAATGGGAACATAGGCTGGCCTGTATATGGGTGGACGAGTGAAGTTAATAGGAGCTAATTTCTCACACTGACTAACCAGTCACTTTTTGCTCTTGTTTTTTATCTCCCTGCTCTCGGACGATGGTGAAAGTGCACCCTTGTCCTCAGAGGGAGGCTAAATGTGTACCAGTGCATTGTGAAGCAGATTAAACATTGCTCAAGACCCTTATTCCAACCAGCCATATCGCCACTAGGCAAGACTGACGTGGAGATGTTTTAGATCCCAGTGAAACTTGAATATAGTTTCCGAAAAAACAGGTTATATTTATGGCTGCAGTTATGTTTATTAAATACTTCGGCAGGGAGATGGTCTGGACTTGACAACCTGTGTTTTTTTCTACGTGTAATACATACAAGAGCATGGCACAGAGGCAAACTTGAGTATCTCTCAAGCTGTGTCTAGGTCATGGACGTCATTAAGGGGTCACCAAAGGTCACAGCTGCGACCCCCTGCTTTGCCCCTTGAGACCCTTGGCTTTAGCATTGCGACCCCAAGCCTCAGTGGTGGCAAACTCAGTGCCTAGAACACAGGGGCAGCTGTGATTCTTTATTTCTTCCCATTTGTCTTTGTACTAATAGTGAATAATATTGTGGTCATGGGTGAAGTGTCAGCGCTTTTCTTCTCAGAAATGGTTGATCCACAGTATCAGTAGGAGGCAAAGTGGATTAAAAACTATGCCAAAAATGATTTACCCCAAAGACCCCACTTGGTCTTTTTATCTTTGTTTTATACTTACAGTAGAAATGTAGCCAGCAAAATAGACAAGAAATAAGACATAATCAAATAACCAAGTAATTAAGAATATTTAACAAAATAATCTGCTGTGTAGTTCCTAGAGGTTCCCCAGGACCTGCTCGTTTTGGATGACCTAAACTGAGGGCTTGGTGTCCAAACCGACTCTGGATACCCCCACAGGATATGTCAGCCGTTAGTCCAGCCGGCTCTACAGTGCCACTTGCACCCCCCTGTATTCTACAGTGGTGTAGGTAGTTTCTGGCAACCACTGAACATGACAATCCTGAATACCTCATTGATCGTGGAAAACAGTACAGTACTTTTCGCTCAGACACTTGTGCGTGATTTCTCAGAAAACATACAGTATGGCGATTAGGAAGTCTCAATAAGTATTTATTGATCCAGCGACAGCCTTGTGTGAAACATATCTGCTCAGGAGACTGAAGCTTACAAAAGAGATTGCTAGTCCCAATATAGTAAAGAGTAGATACTTTTCTACCATAGTACTAATAAGATGAACATAAGCAGTGCAGATAAAAAAAATAGCACTTGCATATTCCTAAAATGTGCACCTCAAGTACTTTCCCTGAATATACCTAGCCTAGATCTGTTTGTGTATCATGGATATGTGCATATTTGTATGTAGCCAAGAAACCCCTAGGGAAGCTCCAACCCCCTCACCTGATGGTTGAAAATGACGGACCCCGTCTCAGCTTAGAGGATGACACCCCGCAAGGGATGTCAGACCACTTAGTGTCAAAGATTCAGCATGCAGGACCCTCTCTCAGCTTGGAAGGTACTCTCCTCTAAATTGTGGAGGAGAGTGAGGGTCTTGTATACTAAAGTGGTCAATCCAGGGTATTTTCTAGATGCGATCTGTTTAAAAAACAAACATAAATGTTTTGGAATTTTTCCAAACAAATGTGATCATGCACGTCTGGCTGTTTAGACAAGGATGAAAAAAGTGGTGACCCTTCTAAAGAATAATTCTGCCATGCCTGAGGACATCTTTATGTACGTCAGGTACAGGAATTATGATAGAATACCTAGAGTATGATAGAATACCTAGAGCATGATAGAATACCTAGAGCCTGGTGTCGAAGAGATAGGAGCAAGCTACTACGTAAAAGGTCACCTGTTTGTAATCGTTATTGTCGTGTGGATTGGACAATGCATGTAAAAAGGGGTATACATGACAAGACTAGGCTACAGGTCATGACAATCTGAACGAGAAAAAAATATGCTCAGAGAGAGAATTGTGAACATTTAGTAATTCCTCTGGAATTTGGACCAGGAATCAACCACAACAGGGCAAGAAGAATGCCAGGACCATTCAAGTACAAAGACACCCACACCTGATCAGGAAGCTCAGCTATTCAGCCCAGAATACGTCTAGCTCTGCTTCTGATCCGAAAATGTACAACCAAAACAAAGAGGGGTAACCTCTGCTATTCATCACAGAAGAATAACTCACAGGGAGAGGACAAACATGGCAATTTCATACATTATAATATAACGTGAATTGGTGGGATAGTCTTTGCTGCAGTCTCCTTAATAGAACTGAAAATTCTTGATGTGAATGCTTAAAAAGGAGGCTCAGATAATGCTTGTTCAAAGCTACAGTTATTCAGAGGCAACATTCACAATAGGTTTATAATAAAATTGTTTAAACATGGAATCTGAAGCCCAATCTGCTGTTCTCAGGATGTTCTTTAGACAAGAGCCTAATACAAAATACTTTGAAGCTATACCTCCCCCCCCTAGCAAAGTGGGCTTCAAACAAGGCCAACATGGCAAAGACCACAGTACTGAAGTGTTTCTTCAATGCAATCAACAAGTGCCCCAAAGAGCCGCGGCTGAGTCACTAACTCATAGGCTTTAAGGCATTGAACACATAGCTGTGAATTGCTGGTAAACTGCGATACAAAGACTTTTTCTACATGTGTTTCTGATGTCTGGTAATCTGAAAAGAAACTTCTTCTGGAGTAAAAACTCTACCTGCAACGTTGAGAGCATTCACATTCGAGACTCTGCGGCAAGAGTTAAGGCAAAGAAGAAGATTTTGCATGGCTGACAACTGTTTCCCTAACAGAAGGTAATTCTCTGACCAGTTCTGGAAAAAAATTAACACTATAGCCACATCCCACAATTGGGAAGATTGAGGGGCCGGAGGATTAGAGATGAGGATATCCCACATAACCTTGCAAATCAGCATGTGTTCAGCAGGTTTTCTATCTAGGGGCAGATGGCTAGCGGATATGACTGAACAAAAGTTGTTAACTAAACGATAAGCCACTGCATCTGCTGCCAAAGAGTAAACATAGTTTACTACATGAGATAAGTCTGTCCACACGGGATCGATACGCCATGGACTGCACCAACCAATGTGGGTGTTGGAAGGCCAGGATTGGGAGATGAAGCACTCAGTCTGCTGCAAATGTCACCTGAAAGATCCCATTAAATGTAAACACCCCTGTAACACAAGAGGGCGAGGTTGTCACAAGGGATCATTCAAGAGGTCCCAAAAGGGAGAAAGACTAATAGGAAAGTTGCACAACAGTTCTATCAGAGTGGGAAAGCAAGACTGAGCTCTCCAAATTGGTGTCACCAGAAACAAATTTGCACTCTGAAGTCTCACCTAAGCCGCCACCCAAGGAATCATCAGAAATGGAGGGAAGGCACATATTAAGCTCAGACGACTCCAGTCTTGAGAAATAGTATCTGTCTCTAAGGCCGGAGTGTCCAGCCTCTAACTGAAAAATTATGGAAGTTGAGGCGTGATGCGAACAGGTAACCCTGACAAGGGCCCCACAGACACTTAAGCCCCTGAAGAGTATGAAGCTTCCAGTTGCTCAGATCCCTCTGGAACCTGGAGTTTCAGACTGCGTTGAAGCAGCCTCCCTGACTGCTGAGATCTTTAGTTGAAGGTTAAAATGGTAACAGTATTTGGCAACCCTCTACCAACATGGGAGATCTAGTACCCCTTGCCCCTTGACATACCAAACAGCAGACACATTGTCCATCTGGAGAAGGATGTAACCCGAGAACGTCTGCGAAGATAGAGCCCAGATGGCACAGAAATCTGTCAATAGTTTTAGGCGGTTGATATCTCTGGGTCTCTTGAGTCAGGGAATCCAATTCAGAATATGACAAACCGCTCTGAATATGGTGAATCTGGAGGCTCTGGAGAGTCCGGTAATGAAGGGGTCCTGGGAAGATGGCTTGAATGGAGGAAGCAAGAAGTCCCTCCATTCGAGCAATCTGCCACAATGATATCTGGCTCTTGGACGGAACAGATCTCAACTCTCGCTTGACGTCCCTGACTTTCTGAGTGGGTAACAATAACTGAGCAATCGGTGTATCGATCTGGAAACTTAGGAACCTCAACTAACGTGACTGCCTCAACATAGATTCTTCACATTCAAGAGAAACCCCAACTGTTGAAGTAGAGAAATGCTCATATTGAGGTGAGATAGAAGGAGATCCCTCTCTTGGATCAGGATCAGAAGATCGTCCAGGTATATTATGAAATGCTTGCTCCACGCTCGTAGGAAGCCTATGATGGGTTTCATCAACTTGGGTAAACACCAGGGGGCGGAAGAAAATCCACAGGGAAGAGCTGAATACTCGAACCACCAATACGGTAACTGGATGAATCGTTGGTGAAGGGCATTGATCGGGGCTGTAAGATAAGAGTCCTTCAGTTCAAGCCGGACCGTCCAGTTGGCCTTGCAAAGGAGGTTTCTGAGAAGTAAGTAAGTAAGTATAGTATTTGTAGAGCGCACAAATGCTGAGTCGTCTTGGTGCTGAAAGGACGTGTCGTGTGTTGTCCTGGCCCAGTAACAGAGATTATTTGGGAGGAAATAGCCAAGTCTTGACCATGTTCCTAAACTGAAGCCTATTCGGCTGTAGCCTAATGGTAATCGGCAGCCTGTTCCAGAGTTTGGCTGACCTGTGGGATAGGCTTTTCCCTCCCCATCTAGCTTTTTGGATTCTGGGAACCTGAACTAGCCCGGTGTTGGCTATCTAAGATTCTGTCGCGGGAATACCAGAGAAATAGTTTCTGCATGTCCCTTGCTACCCCACCATACAGCTCCCTATGTTCCAAACAGAGCTTTAAATTCAACATGTTGCTGAATTGGGAGCCAATGGAGCTCCCTAATACTAGGGGAAATGGAGTGATATTTAGGAATATGAAGTAATACTTGTGCTGCGGCATTCTGTAATGACTGCAATTTAGCAGTCTGATACTTGTCAATGCCCAAGAATGATGCTTTGCTCTAGTCTATTTTTGAGAGAATTAATGCACCTATTACCGTTTTCCTGAGGAATAAAAGGCAAAATCTTACATAGTCTTCAATTGAAAGAAGCATGAGGAATTCAGGCGATTGATATGTCCTGCAAAGTTGAACTGGTTGTCGAACATCACTCCAAGGTTTCTCGCCTTTGTAGATGGAAGGGGGCAATTTACCTTCCTCAGTTGGCGACCATGCTTGATTCCATATAGATGGAGCATTCCCAAACTCCATGACCTCTGTTTTATCTGTATTAAGCTTGAGAAAATTTAGATTCATCCCGCCCATGATGCACTTCCGGCAGTTGTGGAAACTGACATCTGTGACTCCAACCCTCCGCGAGATAGATATGACTATTTGGTTGTCGTCAGCGTATGAGATCAGTTCTCTTATTAGCTTGTCCAGAGGGGTAACATGGATGTTACACAAAGTCAGTGATAAAGCTGAGCCTTGTGGTACCCCACATGGGAGGCAGAATTTCTCCGATTTAAGATTGTCCCAACACACCCTCTGTTCCTTAGATGGCAAGAAGGAGGAGAGTAGGGTTAGAGCCGTCTCTTTAATACCTATTGCCTTCCGCCGCCGCATTATCACTGCATGGTTGACCGTGTCAAATGCTGCTGATGGTTCAAGTAGGATAAGGATGGCTCTATGGTTTTATCATTATTTTCAGTAGAATTGAGTGCTTTTCTTAAAAGTTAATTGTAGTCTGATAGTACTCTGGTTTGAGAAAGTTAGCAGTCTTATCACAGAAGTTTTGATCTGGCATGAACTGATTATCCTGCTGCCGCTTAGACAGGATAGTAACTGTCTCCTTAGAGGAGTTCTTAGCTGTATGTATTCTAGTTGTGAAATAGTCAAATTTGTCTTTTTTGATTGCTTCCTTGTATTCCTCTAGGATTAGATTATAGACTGTTTTGTGTTCCTTGCTGTAGTCGACCCTCTAATCGTCTGCAATTGGACTTAATATTTTTAAGATCTGAGTTGTACCAGGGTGCTGACGCCTGGCTTCTTCTCAGTTTCTATATTTTTTCTGGGGTCAACTGGTCTAATGATGACCTGATCCAGTCATCAAATGTGTTGGCTGCCAGATTGTTATCTGAGACATGCGTAGGGGGGTTCCTATCAAGAGCCTTTTCTAACTCTTTTTTGTTTTTGTTTTTTGTATTAACAAAAAGTCTATTTAAGTGGGGTCGGTTTCTCTCCGGGATTAGTACCTTAAGATAGATGGCTTTATGATCTGTCCATTGTAGGGAAGGTGGATACCCTCCATTTTGAAGTGCCAGTAACACGTCCAATTCTCTCTGAGGTTCAGTACCAATCTGTTACCCCCCACCTTGCTTGGGGACAAGGAAAATGGTACTGCAGATCCCATTCGGATGTTGGATGGTCAGGGATATGGCCTCTTTGCTCAACAGATCGCTAATTTTCTTGTTGATGACCGCCTGATCTGGAAGGGAAAAAGAAAGAGGACTGCGTCCCATAGAATTCTATTTGATAGCCCTGTACCGTCTAGAGAATCCAGGAATCCGGGGTGATGTGAGCCCAGTGATGAAGAAAGAAATATGTCCCCCCACTCTCCCTCCCAAAGAAATCTTTGACGCCAAAAGCAGTCTCACCTATAATTGAGAGTTGTGATCGGCTGTACGCTCCGGCTCAGAAGCTCAGAAGCCACCACTGCCGTGCCTGGCCCTGCAGAGGCAGGAGCGGGTGGGGTAGAAGGAGGAACTGCTGCCAGAGTCTTGCCAGGTCGAAGTGTGGCCATCATCATACCCCTGTTGGAGGCCTCGTAGGAAGGCAGGGCCGAGCGAGCGACTTCAATAACGCCTGGGTCCCTGGCAGAAAGACCAGAGTGGAATACTCGTTTTAAGGAGCTCTCAGCTTTGTCGAGGGCAGTGAACGTATGAACAGATTTGCTCAGATCTTTAATAAAAGGATCACTGGAGAGGAGGCCATTGGCATAGGGACCGGCCTCCGCTGAGGATAGCTCTGAAAGCTTCGGGTGTATACACATCAGAATGGTTTTCCTGTATTCAGTAGATATGGTGCAATTAGCATTGTCGATATGGATAATGGCACGCTGAGCCCAACCAGCGAGGACCTCAGGATAATAGGGACACCAGACTCTTTGGCAGGAACCTCTAAGTCCAGGATCTTTGCCAGGTACCCAGTGACATCCTGTAAGCGGTCCTGGCATGACCTCCAAGCCCTAGCAATGCCCTTTTTCATGACCTTAGAACATTTCTCGAGGAAAGATGTCATGTTTGTGTCGCCCTCAGTGGTGTCAGCCACCTTGTTATCCAGTGTAGGACGTGGGCATTTAGAATGGAACCTTGCCTGCACCTCTTTGTCAAACCCTCTGCAGAGGTGGTAATACATGTATGAAGCCACTTTGTGGTCAGGGGTCCAGTCAGTAGATCTGGGATGGACAATATCATCCGGGTTGAAGCCAAGGATATCCACCTGAGGAGAGTCCTGGGGCAGGACAGGCATTTCGTTGGGTCAACTCTTAGGAGGAACAGGGTTGGCATTCTGGGATATTGGCGGGGTAGAAGAGGAGGTCTCCTCCTCCTCCTCCTGCTGAGCTCTAGGGTCAGAAGCAGGAGGGGAGTTGGACTCAGTGAAAGTGCTGTGGATGTGGTCCATCATGAAGGATTGAGGGAGGCAGGCATAGGCATCGGAATCGTGCAGTTTGTCCTGAAGTGCAATAGAGGGTGCATTAGAGGGGTCCGGTGTGGGTTTGAGAAGATGAGCTGGGATTGAAGGAGTAGGATTAGGACGCACTCTGCAGTAAGGCGCAGCTCTCGTGTGAAGGATTGAAGGGCAACTGCCAGGGCTTTGTTCAGAGTGCTGGACAGAAGAATCTAAGGTCTCAGCTAGTTCTTCCCCCCAGCCTGTATTTCCGTTCCATCAAGTTTTATTTGCGTAGTTAATTAAAACCATTGCAATACATTTTGTCAGTTTCTATGAATACAATGTTTTGCATTTGTAAAAAAAGAAAAATTCATCCTACATTTTTCTTAAAACGACCATAAATGTCTATATACAAATTATCAGAGTTTTAAAAGCATAACATATACAAGTGTGATGAAGCACACTAATAATTATGTCAAAAAATGCATAGTGAACTCGGAAGTCTTCAAAATGATCTCACTGTAGTAGTCCAAGAGCTTCCCAGTGTCTATAGCCTTGATCTTTTTCTCCACTCTCCCGGGGAACTTAACTAGGGCACAGTTGATTGTGAGGTCCATTGGATTAAAGCACACAATCACTGCTTTTCTGCATGTTCTTATCTGTCTTCTGATGAACTCTTCTCGAAGTATTATCGGTCGGTCACGCAAGGTAGTTTAGCAGAGGCATATTACATGAATGATATCTTCAGTAGCTTCGCCGCACAGTCTGCATTGATCTCTGTATTCTCTTTGCCATGGCGGGTAATGCTCCATTATTTGCTTAACTCTTAGCCTAATTTTAAGAATGTTTTCCTTTGTCTGAATGGTGCAGGGTTGTTGTTAAATATCGTTGAGGGGATAGTTTTTTGTAATTGAGTAATGTTAACCAGTCATGTCTCCTTTATGCCAGAGCCTTCTTGTCCTCTGTTAGAGATAAAACGTTGGTGTTTATATTTATAATTTTTTTCAGCCCATCTTGGCTCAGATTCTGGTCCCAGATGACTGTAAGAGTCAAGATCTCGAGGTATGTTTGTAAATATGCCCTCATGGGTGATCTTTCGCTTCCCTGTATTTACAACCATAGGTGATGACCTGGGGAGTCCTCTTTTGCATGTCTGAAGCTTTGGCAGCAGTTCACAAATGCCGCATGTCTGCCCAGAGTTTATTTGACCAAGCCAAAATCTAATCTGATTTGTGCTGGGGACACTTATTTCGGAAAATGGAAGTATGCTATATATACTCTTGAGACTATGTGATCTAGTGACTTGCTGTCTTGGCCTCTGCAAGCCTCACTTCGATAAATTAATGTAGCAAGAATTCTGGCTTGGGCCACTTGCAATATTGGACTGAAGGACAAACCTTTTATTTTCTTATGGGCTATCCTAGGCCAGCTCCGAGCACGTGCCCTTTCCTCTTAATTTCTTCGATTTGAGCTCTGAAGCTCCCGTTTGGGGACAACGGTGCTCCCAGTTACTTATATAAGTCTGTTTTATTCATGTTTTCCGCTTCCAATAGCCACCAATGTATTCCCAGTTTTTTCCTGTGGAACGTGAGGCTTTTATTTTGTTCAGATTTATGGTTAATCTGTTTTTGTTTGCGTATTCCACAGTTACTTCCAAGAGTTGCTGCAATCCCACTGTTGTCATACTTATCAGAACTAAGTCATCTGCATAGAGAAGATTTGTTGTCGTAAAGCCCCCTAGTTTTGAGGCGTGATGGTTCACTGTGTTTAGAAGGGGTGGGTGGTCCGCGAGAAATAATTTGAAGAGTGTTGGGACAACGACACATCATTATTTTAAGCCATCTGCTGTTCTTATTCGCCTGGACAGTCGAGATTCATTTCCAAGATTTATCCTTATCCACATGTCATTGTGCAGCATTTACAGGGCTTTCAGAAGACCATCTGGAATTTTCCAGCCTTAAGTATTTGCCAGGGAATGTTTCGACTCACCTTGTCGATTGCTGATTGATAATCTATGAAGCATAGATGTACATGTACACACATTTTATTGCATAATCAGTTAATAAAGTAAGAGCCATGATGTTTGTTATAGACCCTGTTTCTTTGGTAAGACCTGTCTGATTCGGTGGTATTATATGGTAGTCCTCTGCCCAGAGCTGCAGTTCTTCTAAAACTAGACCAGCAAAATATTTCACTTTGTTGTCAATGCATGCTACGAGGCGGTAATTTTCAGGTTTGTTTTTGTCACCCCCCATCCCGCCCTTTTAAAATGGGCAAAATCATGTAGCCGTTCCAAGATGTGAGAACTCTGCTGCTGAATAGGATGGAGTTGAAAAGTGACTCTAGCTTTTCTGTATGTTTTTCTTCTTTGAAGAGTGCAGGTGCTATCCCATCGGGGCCCGGAGCTTCCCCTCGTCGGCCTTTTGAAATCTGCCTCTTGATGTTCTGTATATTAATTACAAATGGAGGTTCAGCTCGCCTTCCTGAATTTTGATTAGTGTCTTCAGTCATTTCATGTGATGTGTGCTGGGGAAGTTGGTTTGGAATTTGCTCCTGTTGTCTTGGTAATATGGACTCCTTTCTGTTTATGTGCTTTGTAACCTGTTTATGTGCGTTGAAGACAGGTAGTTAAGTAGCTGGCCTGAGATGTTTGAGCCCGGTGCTGATGGCAGTGGTTTGTTGATACTGCTTATTATTTGCAAAAAATTGCTAACTTTTTTTCTTTTGGCATCGTATAGTAGTTTAGTCCAAAAGGATTCTTTTTTAGTTTTCAGGATCTCCCATTTCTGCTTTTTAAAAAAAGTTTTTTGCTTCCTTTAATTCACACCAGAGGGGGAAGTCGCTTGGGGCTTTCCTCAGTGCTTTCCACAGAGGATTTATCTGTCTTATTTTTGCCCTAATGAGGTGGTTTCTCTTCAGGTGTCCCTGTGAGTTAGTGGTGACTCCTGGGCCTTTTTGATGGTTAGCTACAGTAGTTGCGAAGAGGGCAGCATATTCTACTGTAAATGCCTCCTATCTAGTTACTAGACTCTTCATCTCATCTTTAGTGTGAAGTAATTCCTTTGCACTCTGAACGAGAGCTGGCAGAGAATTTGTTGCCAATTTTATTCTCTTGTTTTGAATTGTGTATGTGTATATGGATGCCTCCTAGTCTTTTGACGGCTTGTGCTCTAGTGGTGTGATTAATAAGGCTATTTCCTGTGGACCATGGTCGCTGTCGATCGGTGTACTAACATTTTTGTTCCATCAAAGTATAGTTGGTAAAGGATGCTCCAGTTTTTCAGGTGTGAGAGTCCAGACGGGTGGTCTCCAGCAAAGTGGGCATTTAGCACCCGGAGCCCAGGATGTTCAAGGTTGCCTATTAGCAGCTGACCTTTTTTGTCGATTCAGTGGCAAAGGAAACAAAAGGAGATAATGGACGAAGTGCTGAAACTTTTCAGACACTTACCACCAGTTACAGATCTGGGTTGAATCCATCATCGTTCTTTAGCTCACTTCGCCACCCCAGTTCAGACACCGCTATATGCAAATCAGTATTGACCCTGTGCCTCATGGGAACAGTCAAGCCCAAACCGCCAAGCCATGACTTCCATGGACAGGAAACCAGCATCCTGGGGCTGGTTACAGGCTAACAGCCCTCATCAGCCAGGCTAGCTTGAATCCAGTGGCAAAGTGATCAAGGGACCCACGTCTGGGCATACACTGCCAACTTAGGAAAAACACAAAAGAAAGCGGAGGAGTATAGAGAGAACAAAGCACAAAACATTATGCACCCCCAGGGTAGTGTGCATGTTGTCATACTGAAAAAGGTTCCCAAAAGACAAACGTGCACATTCAGTGTGAAATTGTGGAACCTAAAACACATCATGCTGAAGTGTTCCTAGCCTAGAAAAGGGAACATGCATGCACAAGAGTGTAGTATGTCTGATCTGATGGAAATACAGGCATATAGGAATGAGAGCATGTGACACATGCAAGAAAAAACACGCATGTCTTGGGTCTTGATTTGCACAAAAAGGATGTCCGTGCCTCCTACAAATCATTAACCATGAGGACACCAGTGCCCTTTTGGTAGTACAGCACCAAGCTGTTCTTGTTCAACTTCAATCTAGGACTGCAGGGGTGTTTGGAGAAAACAGACTGGCGTGCCCGTGCCTGTACACAAGACAACCAGTAAATGTACAAAAAATATATCTAGGGCTACGATTTACTAGGGACATACAAAGTGCTGAAGACCTTGCCAACTGGATTACAATTGAGCACTTGTGAAGATTTTAGGGAATGGGCACTGGTGCTGTGGTCTGGTTAGCAGGGAAGCAGTACACTTCCAATCAAAAGCATCAATATCGGTGAGAAAAAAGTGGGGGTGACTGTGTCAAAAAGAGGTACTTTCCTACACTGGATTCTTCCAAAACTAAAGCATAACAAGAATTGAGTAACTAGAGCTCATCAACCTTCCTCCTCTCTTGCCTAGGTAATTAACTCTAACTCCATTAATATACACACTCTGATGCCAATATGCTTTTGTTATATTTTGTCTCTTGCATAACTGAAAAGAAATGTGCTGTTGTATTTTGTAATACCTGTAATTAGCAATGCATGTATAACTTGCTCAATATCACTTCTACCTTAACACATATTCATATATACATTTTCTTAGTAATCTTTGTCTTGATGCAAGATTCTTCTTGTTATTTAACGGAAGAATACAAATACAAGCAATTTGGGGGCGTGGCACACAGCTTGGCGAAACAGCAGCTTTGAACATGAGCTGCACGAGCCTACATGCTAATCCCTTACTGAGCCGGTCCTCCTGGCTCCATCCACTGCACTAATCAGCTGCCAGATTGGTGCAGTAACTCTTGATACTGGATGAGTGGCTCCTCCAACATCCTTTGTCCGAAGTGATTCCGTCTGCTCACTTCGGACTGAACCTGCGGCTGGACCCCTTCAGACGACTGCTGGGCATGTGTCGTGTGGGGTCCTTCCCTGCTGCTCGGTGCCGTAAAGCAGGTAACACGACCCACCTGACTGCGGGAACTGGCAAGTGAGGGCAGGCCTGAGCGATACAGAGGGAGATAAACTCCAGAACCCAGAGAGGAGACCGATTCCCAGAGACGAAGAGGGACGGCTGGGCCGAGGCTTGCTTCCAGTGTTCCGGGTCGCTCTGGAGTGCAGTGGAGATCCCGAGTGGTTGGGACCCCTGAGGGCCCAGTGGACTCCTCCCGGCCCAGGGTCTGGAGGAACGACCGACCCCCTGGAGAATGGGGAGTGTTAGCTGGGTCAAGATAGGCATTAAGTAATCTGTGCCACCTTGGGAGCAGCGAGGGTGCTAAGCTTCCGAAGCCCTCCCACACCCGCCCCACACACCTCCCTGCCTGACGATCCAGCAGACATCTTCCTGCCTGGAAAGACCGGTGTGAAGTGCTGATGTTGATGAAAGGTGAGAGGGGGTCCGCGGCGAAGACCCAAATGTCTGCAAAGACTATTACCGTGTGCGTTGCCGCAAAATATTTAAAGGACGAGTTGGCCTGAGGTGGGCATAGGCCATCCAGGAGCGGCTGGACCCACGGAGACAACAGCAGAGAACTGACACTGCACAACATCACTGCAGACCTTCAGGTGAGCCAATACAAAGAGGGACCTGCAGTATCAGCACAAGCAGACATTGAGGGGGCTGTAGACACGTGTGGCCCCAAGGGAGAAAGGGGAGGCCAGGAGCTTTGCACCGTCTGGCACAACAGATTTCTCCACACCGTCTGTGGTGTGAGCCCTCCCTCTGTTGCTTCCGCCCTGCTGTCCCATGGATACCGCCCCACAAAATAATGGCCTGACACCACCCTCTCTCCGACAGGAAATAACCTGAGGAACCAAGATGGACCCCACAAAGTCCAGTGACCTCCATATCTGTGAGAAAAGCGCGAGACGGAAGGATTCGAGGGATCACCATCAAGGCACTTAGAGATGACCCAGCAGCCCCTGGAACACTGCGCTATACGAACCTGCAACCATGACCAGGGACAAAAAACTAAAACCGCAAAGGCAGGGTAAATTCATGAAAATGATTGCCCCACTGGCAGAGCAAGATACCAGGCCTCCCCAAACTCCTGACAATGCAATTATCCTGCAAGCTATCCACACAGCCAGAGACACTCTGGTAGGGAAAATAGGGAAATTCTGCAAAGCGGGCACACTCCAGCGCCAAGAACTGCGGCAAGTATCGGAGAGGGTGACACAGGCAGAAAATAGAATTTCAGAGGTAGAAGACTCGACCCATAACATGCGGAAGGAAGACTCCAGAACTCAGCGCCATGATGAAGGAGATTGTGTGGAGAGTAGACGATCCTGAAAATTGCGGAGGAGGAACAATCTACTCTTTGTGGGATTCTCTGAGGGAGTTGAAGGCTCAGACACCAGAGAGTTCTAGAAAAATTGACTACAGAACACCTTCCTAGAGGCTGGCTTCTCATCATGCTTTGTGATAGAAAGAGCACTCAGGGCAAATCCTCCCACAGGTGCCCCATCCCACCCTCTAATTGCTAGGTTTGTGCATTTTCAAGATAGAGACTTGATCATGAAAGAAGCGAGGAAACTGGATCCCGAAAGAAGCGAGGAAACTGGGAGAACTCCGACATAGGCATGCTTAAATAATGGTTTTTCCCTACTAATCGAGAAAGGTACAATCCCAAAGGCGCACATTTGACACGGTAAAGACCAAACTCGGAGCGATGAACATTCAAAATATGCTCCTATTCCCAGCTAAACTTAAGGTCCTATTCAGCCTTTTTGTGAGAGGATGTGGTCTGACTGCTAGGGCAGTCAACCTCAAATCTGGGGAACCGGGTTCGAGTCTCAACATCCTGTAATTTTGGGCAAATCACTCAATCTCCCCGTGCCTAACAAAAATAAATGTGTCCTTGTGTAATGCAACTGATGCTAATGTAAAGTGCTCTGATACCTGACACTGTCGGGTCAAGTTCGCGCTATATAAAACTCTGGGGAAAAAAACCCACAGAAAACTCTATTTTTCCACACCCCAGACGAAGCATGGGCCTGGATAGAGGAAAAGCACCCGGTCCGATCGGGAAAGGACAATAGAAGATCCTCCGTTGCCGACTGGCAGCAGGAATCTGGACCCAAATAACAGGCAGATGGAAAAGCTTTGCAGGAGATCTCAAGTGCTCCAAAACAATGGAAATCCACACCGCTACTGGAGAAATGTACCTCAAGATCCAGAATGTCTGCAGATACAAGATCTGCTCACAGCAAAGGCCCCAAAGTAACTAAGTCTGGTGACGATGAAGGAAATGAAACCGGTGACTCAAACTCTGGCCCCTCAACAGCTTTGGAGCTAGAACATCCACTTATGACCACTATTATGAACATGGAAAATCCACCTTCTGCACCATCAGATCAAAATGATAAGTCTGACGTTGCAGATGGAGGATACTAATACTTAGTCACTGTAGGATGGGAAAAGACAAGTAAGACACTACAACCTTATCAGTATTCCAGATCTGAAAGAGCAAGAGACTGCGACCCCCAATTTATTACTCATTTGTTGTTGTTGTTATGTAGAATTGTTTTTGTTCCCCTCTGTATTTTCCCCCCTGCCTTTACCTTTCATTGGGCGAACTTCAAGGGAGACCAAAAGTGAGACCATGGGAAAGTTAAGAGGGTTGTCATGTTGATGTATGGGGAAAAGTGCGTGGGAGCATATCCCTCCCTAGCATTAGAGCCTATTACTGGGCCGCTCACATCGCTGTCATCAATGACTGGGAACACTGCCAAGTGACCACCTCACATATGCATTGGAGCAAACTCAGTTTGGCTACTACTCTCATATTAACTACCTCTTTGGGGGGAAGGGCATAAAAAGACTACTCCTGACAACGTAAGTGGTGATAGATGCATGGAAAAAAGCAGAAATGGGAATGCACTGGGATAACCGTGTGACACAGAAGACTCCATTATGGGCTGGAACACGGTTAAAGGAATTGGCAAAGCTTCAAGGTTTCAAGCACTGGGAAATGCTGGGGATTTCAAAAGTGGGAGATGTACTGAAGGGAGGGGCTCTCTCTTCATTCGACTTTCTACTGGAAGAGTTCGTACTAACTTCCACACAATGCTATAAATACCTACAGGTTGCTCATGCCTGGAAAACACAGCAGATTGAAACAAAGGCAATGCCTGAATATGCACCGTTGAATGGAAGACTACTTATGGGGGAAATTGAAGAAAAGGCGATCTCCTTGACCTATAAGACCCTAATCAATAATCAACTTGACACTTTAGTAAACCTATTGTCTAAATGGGAGGGAGAACTAGGGCCTTTTGAAAACCTAGACTGGAAGGTGGCACAGATGCATCCCAGGGAAGTGGCGATAAAAGCCTGTCTCTGCCTGATACAATTCAAGATCATACATAGGACATATTATGATAGCACCCAGTTACATAACTTTGGAAGAGCAGCAACACCTCAGTGCCTCCGATGCCACATTGACAGGAGGACATAGCTCCACACACTATGGCAATGCAAGGTAATCGCCGCTTACTTGACCGCCCTCACCAGAGAACTTGGCTGCATACTAGATGCACCAATACCAATGTGAATACCCACAGAGAGAGATCTGCCCAGAGCCAAGTTACTCTTTACAAATCTGTGAATAATGGTAGGGAAGAGAGACTTCGCAAAACACTGGGGGGCATCAACTCCACACACGTTACATAAATGGAAAATGGTGATGGACTTCTATATGAGGGCGGAAAGGTGACGTACACGGTACAAGGATGTCTGAGGAAATTTGACAGAATATGGAACCCATGGCTGGGGTATTACGGAATTATAAATGCGGTGAAACCCGCAGTTTCAAAATAACACAACTATGACAACACCGGAGGTGTGCATGACACCCACTAACAGATGGACCGCCTATCTTAATGAATATACTTGATATGCCTGCACCAAATCTGTAATTAGATTATATATATAGATAATGGTGCTTTTGAACACTGCACCTCCTGCTATTTTTTGTGTGTAAATTGACCGTTGTATAAGAGAAAACCAATAAAAATATATTTTTTAAAAACATATACAAGCAATTTCGAAAGTGTCTAACCACACTAAGTCAAATGGTCAAAATAGCTCAATGGTTTGTTGGCAAAGATGTAATAGTTTTCGAAATACTCTTTGGTAATCATAAACTATTCACCAGTAAACTCTCAAGAATAAATTATTAACCCCATTTGCAAAGTCCATGCTATAGCAACATTTTACCATGCTTACTTAGTTAGGGTGCTGTGAGACAAGACAAATGTTATACCTGATGATCTAAAATGGCTGTCATTAGTCCCAAACTATGTTAGAACTCAAGGACTAATGGACATATGGTTCATTGTTGGTGCAGCATTGCATAGTGCATTCTTCACCAATGTGTAGCCTCACTCAAGGCGGTGCCGACACTCATCGGACACCACTGGCCTTTCCTTCCTTGAAATGAACTTTGTTGGAGAGAGCATTTTGAGTATTGGGCCAAGCCCCACAACACCCGCTGAGCTGTAGAGGTAAGCCATTCCTCTGAACTGTTGCAGCAGAGTTCAAAGGTTTCCTCGCTCCCAGTCTAGTATTTGGGGATTATTTGCCAGCAGCAGATCTACTAATAGTAGGGAAAAAGCTGTTCTCCTATATGCAAAATTATTCTAGTCTATAGTTCCTCCTAAAAGAAGAATATTTTTCAGTTCTATTAGATTTGGCTGATGAATAGATTCCTTGCAGGGTCAGACTTCTGTGTTCTAGGTCTAGCAATAGACAGGTTTATTTGTTTGAAAAATACATGACAACAGTTTTTTTTTTTTAAAGATACTATATGCATTACAAAGTGTGTGCGCTTTCGTTCAGGCTCCCTTTATCGTTTGCTTTCATGTGTTTTAATTGCATGGTTGGTTACATTGACCTGTTTATGTTCCCATTAGGTTTTTGCGAAGGGGCATCGAGTAGTCTGCAGTAGCGATTTCATGATATGTAGCTTGTAAATCAGAGCTACTGTGTTTACTATTTTTTATTTTTTTATTTATTGTACTAAAAATGCTTAATTCTGATTGCTGTTCTATGGATTTGTTGTTTAGTGAGCGTATGCTACTAAATGTAGTTACATTTTCCAATCACCCTTGTCTGTTTTTTTGTTTTAGTTTGTCATGAACACATGTCGCTTCCATTGTTCTGCTGCTTTATTGTTTATAGTACAGCCTTTGATAAAGTAGATCGCTTAAGGTTATGGTGGAAATTCGATAGCTAGGGAATCCCACCCAAATTATTAAATGCAATAATATCGCTTTATGAGGACACCTCGGTGTGGGTCAAAACAAGCGCAATGACCTCAGAAATGTGTGCGGGTCAATCAGGGCTGCGTGCTGGTGCCCCTCCTGTTCAATCTATTTACTGCAGACCTGGGATCCGCCTTGCAAGGCTCTAGCTTAGGAGCCCCAAGGCTGGGAAGTGCGAAGCTGGCGGTTCTGCAACCTGTAGATGACGCAGTAATAATGGACCCGACTAGAGTGAGCCTTGAAAGAGCCCTGCAAGAGCTAAATCGCTTTAACAAGGCCAACTATTTGACGGTTAACCAAGGAAAGTCCAAGGCAGTTGTGTTCGGGAAACATCAACTGAAAAGGCAAGCTAAATGGTCCCTGGGTGATCTGAGAATTGGCACAGGAACATCTTACAAATACCTTGGGTCTGGCTCGCAGAAAGGGCCAATGTAAACATCCATCGAAAACATCTGAACTCTAAGGCCAACAACATCATCCACCTGCTAAGACAATTGAATAAACATTTGCTAAGCCCATCAGCCGCGCCGATACTGACCGTTTTAAAAGCAACGTTTCTACCAGCCATAAGATACGGACAGCTGCCTTTCCCTGGATTGCTAGATGAGCTCTTAAACACAATTCAAGCTAAAGTATACAAATTAGTGCTGCTCATCTTGCGTTCAGCCAGGAAAACAAGACTGAGACTGGAGCTCGGCCTTGGAAGGCCGCACCTGATATGCCAGGGGGCTCTGATGAAGCTATGCCTCAGGATCTTGAGGGCTCCAGTGGATTTAATCAGATACCAGCTGAGGTCTGTCTTTGAGGAGGTAGGGACAGCCTGGCAGGCCTGCTTTAGCCACGCCATTAACACACTGAAGATTGAGGCAGCGCGCTTCCGACTATGGGGAATTCTATTTTCCACCTGGAAGAAAGGAGTAAACACGCAAATCTTGGAAACTTATTTTGCTCAAGATACTATACTCCTCCGCTCAAGCACTATTTTAGAGGCACTGAGCAAAACATATATTTCGGGAAAATCTCAACATTATTTTAATGAGGCCCTAACATCACAAGTCCGCAGGAATAATCTCATCTTGACTTATCACGTTACACATTACTGTCTTTAATCCAGCTTGGGCATGCCAGGGAGTGAACATTGAGGTCAGAGCATCTTCCTTCCATAAAGAATCTTGGCTGCACCTCCTGTGCTTCTGCCCTAAACTGAATAATGTACGTCGGCGCATTCTACGCCCAATATTTATTACTAGTGGGGCAAAGCCCTTTAGAGAAGCCTCGGCCTTATGCTTAACGAAACAAAAGACAATGAACCTAGCAAGACTGGAGAAATTTACGTATCTGATCAGGATTGCTTTAAACGAGGCATCAGAAGACATTCCGCGCCTGTGACAATACGCCACATTTGATAATACGCTGAAGGAGGCAGAGTGGCCCCCGACAGGCATCAAGGGGTTCTTCCCTACTTACCTAAAAGCTCCAGTATATATTTGTTTTATTCCAAAATTAAAACATAAGTAACTCCGTGGACTATTACAAATGAGCCAAAGGTCGACGGACATTTATAAAGTCAAAGGTTATCAAAGGGGAGTGAAGGATGAGGGGCTAAGGGGAACTGTCGTTTAGCTGCTTTTTAATAATGCTCTTGCTTTTTATTGTAATGATTTTAATTAATCGAACAGTTAATACATTCATTCAATACATATTGCTTATATCATTTACAACTTGTTTGTTTTAAAAGTAAAGACATGCTCACATGAAAGGCTTTCTTAAAGATGCAACAAAAATGTTAATACTGGGTCAAAAGTGCACTATGCAATAACTTGCTGGGTATGCCTTTCTAGTTCAGCATTTAAAACATAAGCTTCATCTTCTGACCCTTTTCTTAGCACTCCGTTTGAAATGTACAGATTTAATCTGCTCGTCAGAACGGTCCTCTTCCTAGCTTCAACACTGTAGCCGAAAATTTTGCATTTTTTAATGGGATTTTCTTTCTAAAACAGCTTGGGGGCACCACACACAAAGTTGCATTGCCATTGCCAACCATGTAACCTAACAAATGCTAGACCTTTTGTCAACACTTATTTTTCAAATGTTAATTTCCAGGTGAATAGCATTTTTTATAGGAAATAAATGTTATTGTTTTTCAGCATTGTTTTTTTTTAATGATGAAACTGATGAAAAATTGTATTATACGTTTTTTCCAGGTAGCTTGAGGGCAGTCATAAAATATTTCTGTACGTTGATTTGTATTTGAGCACGTTCTGCTTTTTATTATAGCTGGAGATCATATTGGAAACAGTAATGTCAGAGAAGGTGGATTGAAGGAAACTGTAACATTAAAATGGTGCACCCCTAGGACTAATAGTGTGGGTGAGTAGATTGAAGCCATCATGAGTGTTTTTGGTCTGGGGGGGGGGAACATTCTACTTGTTTCTGTGGCATTCATTTCGTGTTTGTTTGTCAAGTATTCTTATTCTATCACAAAATCATTCACAGAAGGGGCGTGGCCTGGACGCTGAGCAAGATGGTCACTAGTCAGTTATGGGATTGTGTGTGTCAACCAAATTGCCCTAAATGTCCTTCTTTAGCCTTCTAAGGACAACATCGCTGGCTTCCACTAGCCTTTGCACCAATTCCAAACTGATGGGGTAATTTCTCAGCCTGCTTTGTTCAGTGGTTGGGGATCCATACTAACTCGTGAGAGGTGAACCCTCTCTCTTGCTCGGTGCATTGGGCAGAATGTGATTGAGATGGCACTGTGGAGAGGATCTGGCACTGCTGGGACATCCCTCTGATCCATTTCTCTTGCTCGGGTAAGCATGTGTTTGAGGATATGAAGTGCGTAGGGACATTAGTTTGGAGCTTGGAGCTGAGGCCCACTTGCTTTGGTGGTTTGGTTACTGGGTGAAGCACGCTTTTCCCGAATGGGGCTGTGTTTGTTCCCCTGGTATGGCCTGGATACGGGGTTCTGGCTTTGCCTGCACTGATGTCGCCACCATGGTACTGCGCTGGAGACTATCTATGCCTTTTGGGACACTAGGTAGCATTGATGGGGCCACTGTGGAACAACATCTAATGCCAGCCTCCAGGCTGAACCTGAGCAAAAGTTGCTGAAAGCTTTCGATATGAGAGAGGGCATGGTAATTGCTGACTGACACTACTTGTGGTAGCTTGGATGTGATTGAGGAACCCGGGGAACAATAACACCGGTTACAAATACTGCTGGCCTTCTTACCAGTTAAGCTGATGCAACAGAAAAAAATGATCTGTGAGACCATTCACTGAGGATGTAAATCCCTTCTCAAAGAGAAGAGTAATATTGTGGGAGGAGTGGGGGAGTGACAAGAAGCTTGGAGCTTACTTGCCTACCAACGAAGGGCTCTATTCGGCTGCTGTGAGTGAGAGTTCACACCTATGTTGTTGGCAAAGTCCTCTTCAGCGGCACTATGGCTCGCTGTATTTCATACAGCTACTTCAGTTTCTGAAGTGTACTCTGGTCCCCCTCTATGCCTCTTGCTGCCTGGAGAGATCATGGTCTGTAATTGGAAGTGATTGTGGCACAGCTGAATGGACAATGTGCAGCTGATTGTATGCTTGAAAGTGGTGGACATGCCTGCTGGTTAGTCTGTGGTGCTCCACAGCTCACACTCAGGGGGCAGGGGTGTTTGGGGGGTGTTTTTGTATATCTATGTAATAACTCCATGGAGTGGGTGGAAAGTCTAGATGGCTAAATAATGGCAGATGTTTACCATGGATCAGTTCCAGAGTAACTAGACATTATTTCCTTGTGCCAAGTTGTAGCTAGTACCCAGTTAAAATTCTAGGTTTGCCACCTCTTTCAAATCACCTTTAAAGTTCAGTCAGTTTACATGTTGTCATTTTAGATCTCAAAGATACCTCTACGCCCATTTGTACTCAATGCCCAAAACAAAGATGGACATTAAGCAATGAAGGCCAAATGTTTAGAAATTAAATCAAGTGTAACAGTGTTAGTGCTGTCCAGAGTACTTCATACATATTTATATGTCTGGAATAATCCATATTAGTGGTCTAGCGCAGAAATGTTTTCATATATATCTTTTGGAGATATTTCTTTATTGGTTTTCAACAAAACTGCTCAACATATCCAGGTGAGCAACGCTCCACTTTGGACATGGCTAATGCAACCAGAATAAATATACCCCCGTTCTATTGCAACAGTTAATCATTTGTTCTCAGAAAACATTAATGAAATGTGTAATATATTAATTTTTTTAAGTGTATGTCCCTGTTTAATGCTTTACTGACACATGAATATTAAACATGTTAGTTTTTATAATGGGTATTCTATTTGTTGATGCTAAGTGCATTTTATAAAGTATGTTTTTTCCATTTGTTTTTTAGAATTACACTATTGCACAGGAGCGTTCAGAATTTCACCAGTAGATGTAAATAGCAGACCATCATCCTGTCTTACAAACTTTCTTTTAAATGGTAAAGTGAAACATTATGTAATCTTTTACATCTAAAATCCCATGTTGCATTCTTCTGTTTAGCAGTTGGTGTGTTGCACCTTTATTGTTTTAAAGGCAGCACTTGGTGCACTGCAACGTTTTCAGTGTCCTTGTGGTGTGATGTTAAGACCTGTTCTTGACTAATATCTGCTGGGAGAGAATTAACAGTGTTCTAGGTTGTCTATTGGGTATTCCTTAGCTTTGAATTGTTGATGAAGGAATTACATTTGCTTGGATGGAATAGTGCCCATAATTAATAAATTAAAGTGTGTCAGGCTTCCTGAGATTCTCTCACTACTTCCCAGTGTCCTTAACATGCAACTTTTGTTAAGGAAACATCTAGAAAAGTTGTAGCTCTACTGATACAGCTCTTCTTGCAATGCACGTTTTTTAGGTTGAGCCTAGGGAGCGCTTGCGCTGATGCTTAGCGACCTGTGGTAATTGCTTTGTGGCGTACCAACTCCACCCAATGCTTGCTTTTGTTTATCATTTGTCTATGCCAGTGTCCTTCAAAAATCCTTGCATGCCAGTGGTCAGTCCTGCCTCATTGTCCCTCCTTTTTTTCTTCCGTTCCTCTCTTGTAGTAGGGACTAAGTAATGTCTCATCACGCTACAGTTCTTTATCTGTTCTTTAAGGGACTACTTTTTTCTTGGTTTCCTGCTCTGTTTGTGTTTGCCTGTGTGTAGTTTCGGCACAGAATTACTTGTGTAAATTGTTTTTTAAATCACTCACTTGTCGGAATTTAGCTGCTGGAAACAGCGGAGCCAGCGCTGACACAGCACGCAAACCGTCAAACACTCCTCGTGCCACGAGCAGAGGCCACGCCCCCTTTTTTAGACCACGCCCCCACGGTCCTCAATCACTGGCACAGTATAAATCATGTGCTTCTTCCGGTCGCGCAGCGGGCGAGCGCAGCGGGCGCGGCGTTTGCGCGCCGAAGGCGCGCCTAAGGCAAGCCCGTCTGCGCCCGTCCGCGACCGACCGGGACCAGGGGCCACCCCCCCTGGCCAACCATTAATCCAGACCTATCTCCCGCAATCCATTCGGCAACTAAACCAAACAGTTGGGCTATCCTGCCTACATACATGGGACCCCTCTACCCAACACTCTTCCTGCAATCAGTGCGGTTTTCGTTTCTCTCATGGTATAAAGAATCCCACATCATTCTCCATGTTGCTGCTTAACTGCCGTTCGCTTCCCAAACACTCTGCGGAAATCTCTCTATTGTTAGAAGAGAGAAGCCCAGACGTCTTTTTCGCCATAGAGACCTGGTTACAGGAACACTCAGAACCCGACCTGGTGCAAGCACTTCCACCGGGCTATCAAATACTCCGCCTCGATCGAAAAAAGGGCATCGGCGGCGGTCTAGCTATAATCTACAAATCAGATTATATTGTCACCAGCACCCCTGTAGACTTCCCAGACTGCGAATGCCTTCCTTTTTTCATAAAATTAAGTGCTACACATACCTTCTCGGGTATGCTTATATATCGTCCTCCTGGACCACAAAGGCAGTTTCTAACAGACCTCACCTCGATCGCGGCAAGTCTTGCAGTTAGCGCTGCCAATTTCACAATTCTGGGTGACCTTAACATCCACCTGGATGACCCAAATGACTCCATAGCAAGGGAACTATCCTTAGGCTTAAACGCCCTTGAACTACACCAGCATGTCTCTGGGCCCACCCATCTAAAGGGTCATCTCCTGGACCCTGTCTTCAGCAACTGTAATAACCTTCACATCGGAAATTCTTCTCCCCTTCCCTGGTCCGATCACTTTCTCATCCCGCTCACCTGGACCCTGCCCCCTCACCCTCCCCCCCCCCAAACCCCAGATGATACAACGATCTCGCAACTGGTCTCAACTCCACCTACCCGAGTGGGAGGACCTCCTACAAAGTACCAAACCCACCAATACATCTACTCCCACCCAAGACAATGATACCTACAACCTATGGATCACCAGCTCCCTTGATACAGTTTTACCACTAAAAAACTCCCACCCCAAGCGGGGCAATCCTACAGCCCCGTGGTACACAAATGAACTACGAGAGGCCAAACGTGTATGTAAACGACTGGAGAGGAAATGGTGCCTCAGCTACCTCCCATCTGACAAAACTAGTTACAGAACAGCAATTAAAAATTACAAAACGGAAATTCATCTAGCGCAATCTAAATACTTTGAACTCAAGATTGAGAACGCAGCTTCCAAACCCAAAGAGATCTATCGAATAGCCATAACCCTCCTGCAACTTCCAGAACCTGCAAAGCACCATAACAACACTCAGATCTACTGTGAAGAAATAGCTGACTTCTTTCACCAGAAAATAGAAACCATCAATTCTTCTTTCCCCACCCCGTCACTCTACCCACAGATTTCGTCAACACAGGGTGTACGATAGTCCCTTCTCACGATCTCAACAGCTTTCCTCCTTTAGATCTTACCAAGCTGGAGAAACTTATGGGACAGGTTAAATCTGGATCACCTACCGACCCAGCACCTCCCAGTACCCTCACCCAGATTACTCTTCTGATCTCGCCCACCATCCTAGACCTGCTCAATTCCTCACTCCATACTGGTATTGTCCCTCCTCTATGGAAGAGAGCAATGGTCAGAGCTCTATTAAAAAAACCTAATCTTGACCAATCTAACCCCGCCAATTACCGTCCCATCTCCCTCTTACCATGGCTCAGTAAACTCCTCGAGTAGCATGTCAACTCCGTTCTCACCGACTTCTTAGAAGCCAATAACATCCTAGATCTCTCCCAGACCGGCTTCAGGCCCCGTCACGGAACGGAGACGGCACTGATTGCAGTTACGGAGGAGGCACGAAGGATCTTGGACGATGGCGGATCAACGGCCATCATCTTACTTGACCTAAGTGCCGCCTTCGACACTGTCAATCATAATATCCTACTCCAGCGTCTTGAGGGAATAGGACTGTCGGGGACTGCTCTCAGCTGGATGAGATCTTTCCTGACTGACAGATCCTTCAGGGTTTTTGAGAAGGACTTCTCCTCTGCCAGTAGACCTCTTAATTGTGGAGTTCCCCAGGGCTCCTCCCTGAGCCCCACCCTTTTTAATGTCTATCTGCGCCCCCTAGCTGATGTTGTCCGCCCATTTGGTGTGAAAATCGTCTAACGCGGACGACACGCAGCTAGTGGTATCATTGGACCCCCCCTAAACTCTCATCACAGCCTACACAAATGCCTGGAAGCAGTCGCCACCTGGATGTCCGGCTCTTGTCTCAAACTTAACGGGGACAAAACAGAGATAATGCTCCTTGGAAATAACATCGCAAAAACCATTGATTCCATCTGGCCTCTCTGTTTAGGTAATCCCCCGCAACCCAAGGAGCAGATCAAGAGCCTGGGCATCTGGCTGAACAACACCCTCTCTTTCAACCATCAGGCTACCAAGCTAGCTGCTCTTGCTTTGGGTTGATGAGACTGCTTCGCACAATTCTCCCTCTCCTTCCATTCCATTCGAGACAAATTATGGTTCAAGAACTGATCCTCTCCCGCCTCGATTGTGGAAATGCCCTATACCTCGGAGCACCCCAATCCACACTCAACCGACTCCAGGTTATTCAAAACTGTGCAGCAAGAATCCTCCTGAACATTCCTCGCCGAACCTCAGTAAGAGCCAGACTGAGAGACCTTCACTGGCTCCCGGTGAGAGCCAGAATCGAATTTAAGAGCATGTGCATTGCACATCGCTCTTACTGGGGAACAGGCCCCCCTCATCAATTCCCCCCTGGTGAAAGCCTATCAGCCCACCCGTTCTCTCAGATCTGCGACCTCCCACCTCGCCTCAGTACCACGCATCAGGAAGGCCAGATGTGGTGGTCGAGCGCTCTCCTACAATCTAGCCAGGATCTGGAACTCCCTCCCTCTCCACATCAGATCCAAACCTAACCTCCTCACTTTCCGGAAAACTCTCAAAACCTGGCTATTCAGCAAAACTTCGGCTTAAAACCTCACTCCGCCTCTCCCCTCCCACCTCTCTGAACCAGTTCAAGCTCTCTACAGCGCTGGGACGCCCCTGGGTAGCCAACGCGCTCTACAAATCCTCATTCCATTCCATTCCATTCCACCATAGCTGATTACATCTAAATACAGTTATCCTCCCTCCTCTTAATTCAACAGTTGTTTTGGGGGTATGTCTTGCGCCATACCTCCAGCTTCGTTGGTTATATTTTTAGACTTTCAGCAATTTACGATGTCGACCGTCATTTGGGTGTTTTGTTCAGTAGGATACTATTTAGGTTTTGGGCTTTGTTTTTAGGCAGATTGAGCTTGTTAGTTTGGTGATCACAACACCTACATTCTCATTTACAAAAGGCCTGATTAGGTGCTTTAATAGGAGATTCCGTAATTGCATTACCAACACCGACAATACTGGCATTCCCGCAAATTTAGCGTCAACCTGGGAATAGCACGAGCGCAGTTTTCTACATTTGAAATCGCAGAGTTAGCTCATCTTTTTGCAGGTTCTGGCTGTGAAATTGATTCCGGATGATTGCTAAACCTTTAAAGGAGACATATGTTCCTGGAAGAGTTTGTTGGCAGGGCTTTAACCTTGTCCTGTCTTTTATTGAGTAAATTATGTATCAGGGCTGGTTTTTCATCACCCGCACAAACTTCAATTTGCTCTCGCTATGGTGTGATATATCTTGTGGTAATACCACATAAGTTTAAACCGCAAGGCTGTGTAATTGTGCTGAATTCTTTGTGGAGCAGCCGTTGCTAGCGCTACATGAGCATACACACACAGTTACAGGATCGGAATGGCAGCCAGATGAACTCGTGTCAGCACCCTCTGGCATCTCCTCGACTCCTGTGACACATTCATGTCCAAGGAAGTCTCTCATCTCGACTCTTTCGCGCTCCCTAATTCCAGTGACAGATTGATGCCGCGAGCCCGGGGAGAGATGTATTGTGTCAATCAGTGACAAGTGCACCCCGAGGAACACAAAGCACACAAGTCTTGCTGTGCTTGTGCTGTGCAGTAATGGCTTACCTGCTGCTGGTGACTGCACACTGTATATTTTATGGAAGTCATCGGTGTGAATATTACCCATTTTATTTTCATATCAATTAATACTTTAACTGGAATTTTTTCAAACGTGTTGGCTCACATGGCGAGACTTTGTTGAAGAGCATTGAGGTTCTGCATGCACAGATATACATTGTAATCCATACTAATATTATAAAGAGAGAGCCCAAACCTTTGAGGCGGGTAATCTCAGTAACCACAGCACCAATCACAACACCCAATACAGCGTTGTAAAGGGCAGTTGCAGCAAAAGGACATAGGCTATGCAGACCACCACCATATTTTTATTTTTTTTGACCGGAACTGAATCAGGTATCGGAGCGCTTTACATAGCACCAGTTACGTTACATGAGGACACACATTAATTTTTGTTAGGCACGGGGAGATTAAGTGATTTGCCCAGAATCACAGGATGTTTGGCGTCGTTACCAAGACTCGAACCCAGATCCCCAAGTCCGAGGTCGAGCGTCTTAGCCGTTAGGCCAACTCCTCTATACATTTAAAAGATAAAAGAACCGTGCCAGCAAAGTAGTCCCTTGTGGGCGTGTCTGCGTTGTGCTGTGGGCGTGGGCTGGGGGTGTGACTAACGCTGGCGGCGTGTGTTACGGCCATCACATCGTGGGCTGCGGGCGTGACAAACGCTGGGGGCTTGACAAACGCTGGGGGCGTGTGTCCGCCCTTCATGCCATGTGAGTCGTACATACAAGTGCCTATTACATTGCTGCGCAGCATCAAGGGGCTCGTTGGGGGCATGACTCGCTGGGGGCGTGAGAAACACAGGGGGCGTGTGTCCGGCCTTCATGCCATGTGAACACAATTGCGCCGCATCAACGGGCACGCTGGGGGCGTGAGAAACGCTGGCGGCGGGTGCTACGTTCCGCCCTTCATGCCATGTGGGTAGTACATTAATCAGAAGATCGTCTGCTGTGGCCGTGACAAACGCGTTCACCTGGAGGCCTTGTAAGTAACGTTACTGCAGCCTCTCCTGCGCGCTGTTACTGAACTTTCTCATGCAACGAAATTACACGCGCCTGCTACCATCAACGAGGGCTCTTGCCGGGCTCAGGCGGCGGATCAGTACACTAATTACAAGCGCCTGATAACTTCAACAAGGGCTGCAGCTGGGCCTCAAGCGGGGGAACACGCGCCTGCTAACATCAAACAGGCCTGCATCTGGGCCTGAAGCGGGGGAACGCGCTAATGAGCGTGTCTGCGGGGACAATTACTGCAGCCTCTCCTACTCGCTGTCACTCAACTCTCTCATTAAACGGATTTACCCGGGGCTGATAACTCTCTCTTTGAACAACATTACACGCGCCTGCTAACATCAACCAGGGCTGTAGCCGGGCTCAGGCGGCGGATCACTACACCAATTACACACGCCTTCTAACATCAACAAGGGCTGCAGCTGGGCCTTCTCCGTCCTTATTCTAATGAAACAAAAAATGTTGTTTACCGCGAGATTTTAAAATAAATTGCCCTTGCCAAATACACACATTACACACATTCTATTTCATACCTGGACAAAGTCGGGACGGGCTGCTAGTTGTATTTATATAACGCTTACTACCTCTGAAGAGGCATTGAAGCGCTCAAACTACGGTGCATACTTTGAACGGTGAGCTTTTCCACCCATTCCCCTGATTTCGGCGGTGCTCATCAAGCTGGCCCACTCCAGGGCGCGGATGATCCTGATCGCCCCAGAATGGCCCAGGCAGTGGTGGTTCACGGACCTGCTTCACCGGTCTCTCCTTCCTCACATACAGCTGCCGTGCCGGCCGGACGAAGTTCGGGGGGCAGATGTTGCACCCCAACCTCTCGTCCTTGAGTTTGGCGGCATGGCTCCTGAGATAGTGCAATATGGCCATTTGAATCTACCAGAATATTGTATAGACATATTGAAGGAGGCTAAGCGACCTTCCACTAGGACTTCCCATGCTTACAAGTGGGAGCGATTCTGCATCTGGTGCACGTCTAAGAACTATGATCCAACAACATCTAAGGAAGATGTCATCCTTCCGTATCTTCTACATTTGGCGCAGTCTGGCCTTAATTTCTATTCCATTAAGGTTCATCTCGCTGCGCTGACTGCCTACAGGAAATGCCCTTCACAGACTTCCTTCTTCCAGATCCCTGTGATCAAGGATTTTTTGGAAGGCTTGAAGAAAGTGTTCCCTCCTGTCCGGCTTCCTTCGCCTTCATGGGAATTGAATGTGGTGCTGTCCAGATTGATGAAGGAGCCTTTTGAACCTATTCATAAGGCTTCGTTGCAGCACCTGTCCTGGAAGGCGGCGTTCCTCGTGGCCATCACATCGGCCCGTAGGGTGAATGAAATTCAGGCGTTGTGTTGCCAAGAAACCTATACTGTATTTCATGTTGCTAAGGTCGTTATGCGTACTCACCCTAAATTTCTTCCAAAGGCTATCTCTGATTTCCATGTTAACCAGACCATAACTTTACCTACGTTTTTTCAGAATCCTTCGTCTCTAGCAGAAAGGTCTCTGCATTCCCTGGATGTTAGGAGGGTGTTGAAATTTTATCTGGATAAAACCAAAGATATTCGTGGGTCAGACCAATTGTTTATCAACTATGGATCAGTCAGGACCGGTCTTGCTACCTCAAAACAGTCCATCTCTAGGTGGATTGTGTCCTGTATACAATTGTGTTACTAGAAGGCTAATAAGACCTTAGGGGGTAAACCTAAGGCTCATTCCACCAGGGGCAAAGCTGCTATGACTGCTTTGCTACGCAATGTTCCGATTGCAGAGATCTGCAAGGCGGCCACTTGGAAGTCGGTCCATACCTTTGCTAAGCATTACTGTCTGGACACTGATGACAGGACAGACGCTCAGGTTGGGCAGACTTCGCTGCGAAATCTGTTCGCACAGTTGTGGTGTTATTTTTTCTTCTCTCCACCGCCGCTTTGGTGTGGGGATGGGCTTGCCATTCTATTCACTAGATTATGACTATACACAGAGATCCCCTACTACAGAAGGAGTTGTTTCTGTCCTGTAACTCCAGTTCTGTATTAGGGGTATCTCTGTTATAGTCATAAGCGCCCGCCCTCCTCCCCGGTGGAGAAAGATATTCATGTAAGGAATGCTACAGGTCTGGCGTGTTACGGCTTCAAAAAGAGCTGAAAGTAAAAGGGACCTGCTGTGCATTCTGGGATACTGAGAGAGTTCTGGAAGGTTCTCTTAAAGGCACAGTATCCTGTTCTGAGCCACATAATGGCAGCCTATGGGGCTTGTCTGTCCACCACTTTCTCTATCATTCCAGAGGCTTCTGCTGGTAAGGGAAGGATTTTCTCTGTGGAAAACACTGGACAGGCTGTGCTGTGGGTTTTTGGTGGAATTTCTAGTTGAAGTACTGGACAGTGTAGCCTGTGGATATAGGCTGCATTATCTGTCTTTAAATTCTCTCTTAAGTGTCTGTGCAGGTCTGCAATGTTTGACGACTTAAGAGATTATTTTTGATTGATCCGGGGTCCACGCACATGGGCGGGACTATTCATCAGATTATGACTATAGCAGAGATACCCCTACTAAAGAACTGGAGTTACAGGACATAAACTACTCCTTCCATGTCATGATTTATTATGTTTGAATAAAATGAATTGAAAGCAAGAAAGAAGGATGAAAATTAATGGTGAAATAATGGAAAAAGTAGATTTAAACATGAATTTTTTGATTCATTGGATTCAGGCAGCAATGTGGCTGTGCAGCTTGGTAGAACCTATGAAAGTTCCTTTGTTGTTTTGTAATTTTGTTTACAGTAGCCACCAGACCGGGGAGGAAAACAAAACTGCCGACAGTAGGCTCCCTCCATTCGCCCTCATTCCAATAAACAATACAGCATATACTAATGTACCCAGGTGTGACGAGAGCGGGGCCAATTTTAGCCATCAACTTTGTGCAGCATCAAACTGCACTACAGGTTTGAATTTGATTTCAATATTTATAAAGTGCACAGAAGGGCCTATCACCATAAAGCCACTAAGAGTACAAATAGAATGAGTTTGTCAGTAATATATCAGTGTTGTGTCTCGTTGTGCCTGACTTATCACTGGCCCGATCCCATTTCCACTGGCTTGCCATGGTGGCATTTCTTCTGCTCAGAGTGTGTAATAGGCCAGTTCACTCCTGGAGATAGGGAGGGAGACTGGAGACTGGGTGATAGCTGAGGGGGAGAGGTTAGAAGTGGTGTCATAAGATTAAACGAGGGGCGGAACAAGAAGAAAGTGAAGAGGTGAGTGGCAGAAAAGTGGACTTTTCCTTTCTGTCTGGACAACATTATGAGTAGAAACCTTTAAAAGTGGCGTTTACTTCTATGTATTTGTTGTATGAATGTGGTGTACTTGAGGAATAAAAAAAAATAGAAACTTGTATGTTTTTTACCTATTCATTAAGAGTTTTTCATTGCAACACTTGGCAATTAGTTGGATCTAAGGAAATTGGAAAAGGTACTATAACCCACTGAACCGGAAATAGAATACAAGAAAAAATCACTTCACTTTAAAATCTTTATTTCGGCAAATTGCCATAAAAGAGTACAATAGATTAAAACAGAATTCAAGGATGGTAATTCAATTCATTACTAGAAGCACAATAACTATTTAAAATAAATCGTAGCACTAGGATAATACATGATTTCAATGAGACAATCCATATCAACAAGAATATCAATGTCATTCATTAGCAATCGTAAGCCTACGCTTATGCCGATGGCTGCCAAAAATTGAGAAACAACAAATACTATGTGCCTGGTCGTATCAGTTTTTAGAACTCTGAAGGCATGCATACACTGTACAAAACCCAGATTTTTACATAACGGTACGAGCCAATACTTCCTTGATTTACTGTAGGCTGGACCAAAGAAGAGAACGTGAAGTTCATTTTCAATGTCACAGCTGCTCCCAGGGCAGTTCTTGTAAGCGGAAACTGACCATTTACTAGTAAAGGCTCTTAAGGGTAGAGTACTGTATCTCCATTGTAGATAGAGTTTCCTGGCTACAATAGGATAAATATCATCCAAGAATTCCTCAAATAGATAAGAATCTTTAATTGTTAAAAAATAATTGATTAAGGTGCCGGCATGAGGATCAGACAGGGCAGAAGCAAGTTGGTTGTCCACGATAAAAAATCACACTCTGTGCGATGAAGAATGAACAAGGCATCAATATGTCGGACTTTGAGAGCTGAGCAGGTAGGTTAAAAAAAGGGAATGTGGCTGCTGTCCCTTGGGCAGTTGTAGGCTGACAGGTGTCCCCAGTTCACCTTGGTCACGGTTTGCCAGCAGGCTACTTTTAGGAGAAGCATCAGCAGTTTAGGTGCCGAGATACCACTCCAAAGGATATTCTTCTGCTCACAGAGGTATATGGACCCTTATGGTTGCCTGAGGAGGCTTATCCAAAGGAGACCACTATAGGGTGTTCAGCGAGCAGCATAAAGCTGAGGTGGTGCAATAGCAGTGTGTTCAATGAGGGGCATGACCGAGGAGCCATTATGACAGCATGGCGATTGATCGATATAAGGCTGTGGGAGATGGAATGTGTTGCACATGAGTAGTGGAATGTACAGGACAGAGTCTAGAAATTAGAGAACTGTAGTAATAAGTATCCATTATATAGAGCAAGGTTTGAGGCATGTGGGCTGCTGAATTCATATCTGTGCATAGATCGCCGCCTAGTGTTGGGTCCGGATGATTGCACATTGTTGTCCTGGAAGAGTCTTCGAAGTATCACGAGATAGGTGGCTCCTCCCCTGGACTACAGTGCGCATGGGCATCGACTCCATCCTCAGATTGTTTTTTTCCGCCATTGGGTTCGGATGTCTTCAATTCCCTCTTGTCGGAATCGATAAAAACAAAACTTTCTTAAGACCAAAAGGTCTTTAGTCTATACGTCGATATTGTCTTGCGTTCGGCTTTTCTTCTTCGAGCTCGGCTCCGAGCCGGTTCCTGTACTTCCGCGTGCTCTCGGCGCGGAAGGCCTAGTCGACGCTCCTGACCTATCGACCATCCATCATGGACCGAAGTCCATTCAAGAGATGTCCGGTCTGTAACTCGAAGTACCCACACATCGACGTCCACCCGATGTGCAACAAGTGTCTGTCACCGGACCATGATGAGGCAAAGTGTATGGCCTGTTCTCGATTCAGGTCCAAGAAGACACTCAAGCTCCGATGAGCTGCGCGCCTGGAGGCCCAGCAATCTGCTCCGGCGCCTACGGACATTTTCGATGCTGGGGATGTCGAGGAAGAATATATCCAGGACGTTTCAGAATCGAACCCCGCGTCGGACGTCGAAGAAGACTACGACGCTGATGCTGAGGTTTTCGAAAGCGAAGAAGTCGTCGAGGAGGTAGGAGACGACGACGGTGCCCTCGGGCCATGGAGGATAGCTCGGATGATGACCTCCCTCAAACTGACTCTGGAGCCATGCCTATCTATAAGGCCCAGGTCGAGGGATCGCCTTCGGGCCTTACCCAAGACCTCGATATGAGTTCCACGGCCCGCCTTCGGGCCCGGCCATGGACATTGTTACGGAGCCTCTCCCGGCAAAAACGAAACTGAAAGTGAAAACTACGGTCTCGACGCCAGATACTGCGCAGGTGCCGGTATCGAAACCGAAAGTGCGCATCGCACTAGTCGGATCGAGGACTTCTGAGGCTTCGGCGCCGAAGAAGCCGAAGATGGTGGCCGAGCCGAAAGGCCAAATCAAAGGCGTCGAGTCGAAGTCCACCACGCCGAAGACTAAGGTGAAGGCGGTCGATACTGGCGCGTCGACACCGAGACCGGTTGACGCCGGCAAAGGCCTTGTCGACCCGAAGAAAGCTGTCGACGACCCGAAGAAAACTCTCGGTGAGCCGAAGAAGCGACTCGACGACCCAAAGGTCCTCTCTGTCCCGCGTCCACTCGACAAGGCCAGAGGCGCTGCGCCCCGTGAGTCGACTCCGAAAGTGACCTCGAAGGACTCGACTCCGAAAGTGGCCTCGAAGGACTCCGTTGAACAGGCGCGTCCATCCGCCGCGTTCACAAAGAAGGTCACAGAGTCCCTGCAGCGCATCAGGGACAGCGCCGCGGCGGTCGAACCGAAGGACCCTCCGCCTGCTAAGCCTGTGGAGAAACCAGTTAAGGCGCCCACGCCGATCCTCTACCTTGCTGCCTAAAACGGCGCCGAAGGCTTTCGCTCCTAAGGCGGTGGCCGGCGTGCCCGAAAAGGTCTCCTCGGCGCCGAAGGCGTCACCGGTGGTCCACGGCCCGCGGCCTCGACAACCTGCGGAGGATGAGCGTCCGGAGCACTACATCGATGCCGAAACAGGCAGGCTTTCCCTTCTGAAGCGGAAAATCACACCTGAACCACAACTGGAGTCTTACAAGATCCCTCTCAAAAGGAAGATGGTCCCTGCTTCCTCACCTGTCTTGGTGGAACCCCTTTCACCACAAACTCATGATGTGTCCCCCACTTACTCCGATGTGGATGCTGGTGAGGGTGATTAAGAGAATGAATACAGTTATCCGGTCTATACAGACCCAGAGGATACAAATGAGCCCTGGGCAGCTGGTGGTGACCCTGGGGATCCTCATTCAGGACAAGACCCTCAGCTTTTTTCAGCAAAAACTTCACCCACTGAAGACTCTGCTGCTTTCAATGCCCTCATTGAACGGGCTGCAAACAATCACAACGTCCAGCTGCATGCTGACCCTGTGGATGTGGATTTCCTTTTTGACACTTTTTCAGTATCGGAAAAGACTGTAAAAACTCTGCCTATGCTAAAAGGTGTTCTTAAGCATGCTGCTGAGATCTTTAAAGAACCTACCAGAGCGAGGGTGATAAACCCTAGGATTGACAAGAAATACAAGGCAGCACCTACTGATCCTACATACATTAAAGGACAGTTGCCTCTGGACTCCCTTGTCGTCTCGAATGCCCGGAAGAGGGCCAATTCTCAGACTACGAGTGATGCTCCTCCCCCAGACAAAGAATCCAAGGTCTTTGAGGCTTCGGGGAAGAGGGTAGCAGCACATGCAGCCAACATATGGCGCATCTCTAACACACAGGCGCTTCTAGCGCGCTATGACAGGGCGCACTACGATACACTAGAGACCCTGTTGCAACACCTGCCTGATCAATATAAAGAAGGGGCTGAGATGCTGATTCAAGAGGGGAAGCTAATCTCCAACGCTTCCATTAAGTGCGCTCTGGACGCAGCCGATACCGCTGCCAGAGCCATAAACACCAGTGTTATGCTTCGGAGACATGCCTGGCTGAGAATCTCTGGGTTTAAGCCAGACATCCAAACCACCATCCTGAACCAAACTGTCGTAATTGGCCCGCTTGGATTAGCGACTAGCTGAACCTACACGTTGTCCTCCTTAACTTGGCTATATACGATAAACGCCATTTTTGAATGTTGCAGCGGCCATCTTAGACCATGAGCGGCCTCGTGGCCGACGTGCCCTTTAGTCCTTTGTCCGTTCCACTGACCACTCTCATCTGCCCAGCAACAGGCTATTTTTAGTACTGGTCAAGCCACACATGCGCAGTTCTTACTGACCCGTAAACCCTCAGGAATGTGCCGCTAACTGACCAACGGGTTTGAAACCCACCAATGAGCTGGCAGTGTTCCAAAACATGACCATATATGTCTCTAAAACTGTGTCTTAACTTATGCCGCCTATCTTTTATTGCCCCAAAATTGTATAAAAACGGGGTCACACCGGTGTTCGGGGTGATACCTCTTGCATTACCGAAGGGTGCTGTTTGAGTGTACCACCACCCCATGGGGTCTTAATAAACTTGTTCTTTGCATTTTACAGTTTCCGTGCCAACAGTTCTTGTGTGTAAGTGGGTAATCTCTGGAGCGTGTAGGCCTTGGGAACCCCGTAATACTTCAATTGGCGACCACGAAGGGACTCATCGGCGACTCGGATGCCCGAAGGAGAGGTCGTGACGAAGGCTTGGAAATCCGCCATGGGCGCGCGCTGCCACGAGTGACCCGAGTCTTGGCTGCCACGGTGTTTTTTCCTTTCCTTCCGATCTGACCTTCCAGGTGGCGCCGGTCTCCGACTGAGTTTTCGAAGTGTCCGCATCACTGAGAGAGTGCCGTTTGGCTGATTTGGCTTACAAGACCTTGGCAGTTGGAACCTGGACAGTTGAGTATTTGGTAAGCTCTGTGTTCGGTAAGGTAGTCTTCGGACGCTTACTGAAGTCCTACGAATTGTGTTCGGTAAGGTAGTCTTCGGACGCTTACTGAAAATCTGTGCTTTGTGATCGGTGAGGACGCTTGCCGAATTCTATGAACTTTGATTTGAGTTAGCTAACATTTTGAATTTGTGATCTTTGAACTTATATGTGTAGTGCACTTCACATAGGCAGGCATGTAGAGATGTTTCTCTAACTTTGTTTTTTTCCTTTGAGCGGCACAATCGTGAGAAGAACTGTAAGTGCCATTTGGTCCGGTGTCACGCTTTCGTGATACTCTTTGAACATGCCTGTTTTTAGCACACTCCGGGGAATGTGTTGTTTAGGAGATGGTACCTCAATTAGGTTAGCGGAATCACAGCCGGCTCCCCCAGAGGGAACACCAAATAGGGAGATGTATATTAAGTTTGGCCTCCCCCCTATTATGTACGGTAAATTATGGCATAAGTACACTAAGGCCGATCCCGAATTGCAATGGCCCCTACACGGGTCGTACGATTTGAGTAAAATCCAATTTGTAGAGCAATGTATGTTTCAACGCAGGTCTAGACAAAACATGTTTGATTGTGTGCGAATGTGGGAGAAAGCGGCGCGTGAACGAATGAAGCGTGAGGTTGCCTTGGCGGACAAAGAGCAGCGCAAGGCTGCTCGGGATAAGGCTTTACAGCTGGAGGAGAAGGAGGCTCAGGAGAAGAAAGAAAGGGAGGAACGGGAGCGTAAATTGCTAACGACTGGTCAATTTCCTATTCGCCGACCACTTTATCCTGTCCTTAATAATGAAATTGATGATTTCTCTTTGTTAGATCGGTCACCGCCTCCGTACGTTACGCCGACGGCTCCAGCTGTGGATTCTGATGATGACGGACGGGATAAGTTGGGCAAGAAGGGTGTATCGGCTCTCAGGTTTACCGCGGAGAGGTCCGCTCATTTACGTAGTTGGGCTCGCAAAGTGAATAAGCATAGTGTTACTCAGGATCAATTGATATCAGAGAAAACGGGGTGGTCGGATCTTGAATTAATGTATTTTTTGTCCAGCCTAGCGGATGAAGTTGTAAGCGCATATCGTGAGTTTTCTGATACGTTAGAGCCTAAAGTTTTGTCGGTGTATCGTGAGAATTTAGCTAAAGGTGATTTTGATCTTACAGATGTTGATGACCTGTTCAAGCATTTGATCGCGCTGCGGGATGAGACAACCCATTTGCGACAGGAACGGAAACGGAGGCAAAAGGAGTCTGAGCCGGGAAATGATGAGGCGGTTAAGGAGTGTTCTCTTCGTGGTTCAGATAAGAGCTCTGCGTTGCATGTTATGCCTATGCGTGAAGCGGCGCCTTTGTATGTTCCACCAAAAGGGGAAGGTACGGATGATGATAAGTTGTCGAAGGATGCGAAAGGGTATTTTGTGTACAATTGGGTATATACGCCATGGAATAGGGCAGATGTTATGGCACTGAAAAACTCTTTACCTGATCTCCGAAAGAACCCAGCGGCATTCTATGAGGGGGTAGAGGGGGCTATATCGTCTTGTGTGATGACTCTTGTAGATATAGATTTGTTTTTTGGGCTAATTTTACCACCTGATATGTGGAGGCAAATTCGTAAAACTAATGACGAAACGATTTTGGGGGGGACCTGGAAAGAGATAAATGCTGCAGATTTAGATAGAGAACCAGCATGTAAGCCTTGTCAGCTAATTCTAGATCTTCCGGCAGCTATTTTGCATAAATTGAAAACGCTCGTTCCTGCCAAAAAGATAGATTGGACCATGTTAACGTCGTGCAAGCAGAAACCAGATGAAACAGTCTCAGATTTCTTTACACGCTTCGAGGAGGCATTTCATGATTACAGTGGTCAATCTTTAACTGACGATACGGGTCGGCATTTGTTTGTAGATAAGTATGTGGCTAATCTCCTACCAGAGATTGCTAAGCGATTGAAATTGAGTGAAAGTTCCTGGGCCACGGCGACCCCTGCGTCCTTGTTAACTATGGCTCAGTATTATGAGCGGCAGGAGGTGGAGGCTAAAGAAAGTGTAGAGAAAAAGACGAAGGAATTGAAAACGAAGGTGATGTTGGCGCAGGTTCGGGGAACACAGGGTAGAGGGAATGAGAGAGGTAGACGAGGTGGAGGTAACGCATCGTATGGTCGTACGGACATTGCGGAGGATCAGTGTGCTTATTGTAAGGAGTTTGGGCATTGGGCCGACGATTGTCCGGTACTTCGTGAACAGCGTAGCCAGCGTGGGCGAGGTAGTGGAAGGTCAAGAGGAGGTTATACTGGAATGAGAGGTGGAGGAGGTGATCGTAGACAGGTTGAGGAGAGGGGCCGTGGCCAGGACGAACGAAATACGTTTGATAGACGGAATCAATATCAGATTTTGGAAGGAGAGAATGTGGAACATCAGGATTATGTGCATGCATAGGATTGCGTAGGATGGGGTAAGGAATCAGTTGAAGTGCCAGTAGATCAGCAAGGTCCATATGTAACAGCGGGTATTTTGGGTTCTACTGATCAGTTTCTAGTCGACACAGGAGCTACTCGTAGCGCTCTGTCGAAAAACTTGGTTCCGAGGGCTCCCCTGTCTGGCGAAATGATTACGTGTGTAGGGTTTGATGGCACACCCTCCCCCAGCCCATTGTCCAAGCCCCTTGCACTATGCATTGACAAGTACTTTAGTTTTGGCCAATTTTTGTTATCGCCCCATACCCCAGATAATATCTTGGGCATTGACTTGCTTAAATATTTTCGAGCAACAATACGCTGCGCTCCAGAGGGAGTGCGGGTTATTCTGAATGATAACTACCCTGACCCTGATGATTGCCCTGAACGTGACAGATTTTGTGTCATTTTAGATGTTCCCGCTTTGGCCTCTCTGCCGCACACGTTGTGGGCGACATCAGATACGGATGTGGGAGGGATGCGTATTCCACCAATACACATTACCGTTAAGGAGGGGGCCCCCCTACCACGAGTGCCACAGTATAAGATCTCGAAGGAAGGCGAAATTGCACTAACACACATTGTCCAGGATTTGATTTCTGCAGGGGTAGTGGAGGAGGTCCCTTATAATGTCTGTAACAGCCCTATTCTACCAATTCTTAAGAGAGACTCAGATGGCAAGATCTATCGATTTATTATTGATTTGCGTGAAATAAATAAAATTGTCATTCCCCAATACCCAGTGGTGTCCGATATTACGACCTTGCTTACATTGGTTCCTCCGACGGCCACCATTTTCACTGTTATCGACCTAAAGAATGCGTTCTTTTCTATCCCTGTCCATCCAGATAGTAGATATCTGTTTGGTTTTACGCTCAATAATAAATCATATAGATTTTGTCGAGTTCCCCAAGGATATACTGAGAGCCCTAGCATCTACAGCCAGGCTTTGAAACGACAACTAGATTCCTTCGAATTGCAGTCTGGCGTTGCGCTCATCCAGTACGTGGATGACCTTCTGCTTGCCGCCGACTCCTATGCACAATGTGAACAGAGTACGCTTGCGTTGCTTTCCTTTTTGGCACAAAACAATCACAAGGTCTCCAAGAAAAAGCTTCAATACTGTAGACCCCAGGTGACCTACCTCGGTCATCTGTTGTCTAAGGAGGGGAGGGCATTAACATCTGATCGAATTCAAGCAATTTTAGACACACCAGTCCCCCGCACGCAGAGAGATGTGCGTGCTTTTATAGGGTTGACATCTTTTTGTAGACAATGGATTATGGGTTTCTCACATATCATAAAACCTCTGCTAGCATTATTGTCCAAAACTACACCGATGCCTCTTGAGTGGACAGACGAATGTCAGAAAGCCTTTGAACAGTTGAGACAGGCCCTTTGTTCTGCACCCGTGTTAGGAACACCAGACTACACGAAACTTTTCACATTGTACGTGCATGAGAATGATGGGTGCGCGTTGTCAGTGTTAGTGCAGTTACACGGGGATAAGCAGAGACCATGTGCATACTTCTCTGCCATTTTGGATCCTGTAGCACGAGGGTTGCCTGGGTGTTTTCGAGCGGTAGCGGCAACAGCAGTAGCCATACGACAGAGTGAGGGCATAGTGTTATCACACAAACTGTTGGTGTTAGTTCCTCACGCAGTAGATGCCCTGTTAAACCAAACAAAGACCCAATACCTCACGAGTGCACGACTTACAGGATATGAGCTGACACTTTTAGCGCCACACATAACATTGAAAAGATGCGCTACTTTGAACCCCGCGACTTTATTGCCCTATCCGGCCGAGGAGGGTCAGGAAGAAAAACATCATGATTGTGTTTTCCTGACTGAGGAACAGACAAAGGGTCGTGTTGACTTACAGGATGTGCCACTTCCAGATGTGGATGGGGAACTGTGGGTTGATGGATCGTGTTTGAGGCTGCCAGATGGTACGACTTCCGCAGCATATGCGATCACGACTCTTAAGACGGTGGTTGAAACAGCTAGAATACCACAAAAATCGGCTCAGGCAGCAGAGCTGATAGCTTTAACAAGAGCCTGCGAATTGAGTGCTGGCCTATGTGTGAACATATACACAGACAGCCGGTATGCCTTTGGAGTGGCCCATGACTTCGGACTTCTCTGGAGGGAACGTGGGTTTCTGACATCACACGGAGAGCACATTATGCACGGAGAGTTAGTGCGTGATCTCCTAAATGCGTTGCTCTGCCCCAAGAAAGTAGCGATAGTGAAGTGCAGTGCCCATAAAAAGATCACGGATAAAGTGGGTCAAGGAAATGCCTTTGCAGACAGCATAGCAAGGCAGACGGCTATGTCCCGAACTAGCTCCCCTATGTACGTGGTACAATCACAGGCCGAGAGATGGAGTGATGCTAGAGCAGAGATACGGGATATTCAAAAATCAGCTACAGAATCTGAGCTTGCGGCTTGGGCAGCAGAGGGGGTGCTAGATGATGAAGGTTGTTGGAGAAGCAAAGACATGGAGAAGTGGAAATTGCCTGCGCTTATTTACAGGCGATGGTCCAGATGACTCATGGACTGGCCCATGTCGGAGCTCTTGCAATCACCCGGCTTTTAACACGAGTTTGGGAACATTCTGAGATTGCGAATACTGCAAAGAGAGTAGTGCAGACCTGCCTGGTATGCTTGCAACACAATCCTGGGAAGGGGACCCATACTCCGAAAGGAGGGTTCGTTCCACCTTCAGCACCGTTTGAAGTGCTTCAAATGGATTACATCCAACTCGAGCGCTGCAACAACCTGAAGTACGTCCTAGTGGTGGTGTGTGCTTTTAGCAAATGGGTTGAGGCCTACCCCACGAAAGACAATACAGCTTTGACAACAGCTAAGGTGTTGCTTAAGGAGTTCTTTCCTCGCTTTGGAGTTTGCAAATTTCTGTGGAGCGATAATGGGCCCCATTTTGTTGGAAAGATTGTGGAATATGTACTGAAGGGGTTAGGGATTCAGCAAAAGTTCCACGCTGTATTCCACCCTCAGTCAGCAGGTTTGGTCGAGCGGTACAATGCCACCTTGAAGCTTAAGCTGGCCAAAATCGTGGCGTCTACATCGTTGAAGTGGCCAGATGCATTGCCGCTAGCACTGCTCTCTCTTAGATCAGTACCCCACTCACGAACTGGCCTTACGCCCTATGAGGTGGTGTTTGGCCGCCCCATGAATATCTGGGGGGTGCCCAAGCCGCGATTAATACATGATGTGCCTTGTGTTATGATGAATGATTATTTGGCACGATTAACAAATGATTTGCTCTCTATTCACCAACAGGTTCGAGAAGCGCTCCCTGACAACTCTGCTGGAGAGGGCCACGATCTTCGTCCTGGGGATCATGTGATGATCCGTTCGTTTGAAAGAGCAAGCAGTCTGGAGCCCAGGTGGAAGGGCCCCGAGCAGGTCCTTCTGGCGACCCGCACCGCCGTACGAGTGACCAACAGGAAGCGGTGGGTGCATTCGACACATTGTCGCCGAGTCTCTCCGGATCTGGTGACTCCTGTTGTGCTGACTGATTATAAGGAGATCTTGGAGAAAGAAAAGAGCCCAGCTGTGACGTCGGCCGAAGTGGAGGGAGCCTTCCCGGACCAATCTGCTACCGGAAGAGAGCGCTACAATCTACGTCCGCGATAAGAAGTTTTTTTTTGTCCTTTTTTTTATGACTGGTTGGTAACCGCTCCAGGTTTGTGAAACGGAAACCGGGAATTCCAAGGGGGGGGGATCAGTTCTGCCAGAGTAGCGACACCCGTCTTGGCCCGGAGAAGAAAACAACGGCTACCTCGGAGTTCAGCACCGCATTTTTCTTTTTTAGGTATACACGTATGTGTATCTGAGACTATTTGTGAAAACTTGTGAACAATTTGTGTCACTTGAGACTTTGCACAGACTTTCTTGAACTATGGCATCAACGGCATCTCGTGACAAGAAACTGTTGGGTGCCTTTCTTTTTCTTCTAACCATTGTGGTGATAGCTGTTATAGCCTGGGTAGTCGAACTTGTGGTGCCTGTACGTGAACATTTGCTGCCGACTACCCCGGCACCGTCTGAACATTTCCATTTTACATTGCCCTTCCATGAAGAACGCCATCGCCAAACGTATTTAAATAACAGTTTCATTCAGATTCTTCACCACACGCATAACATGACCAATACCTCTAACTGCTGGGTGTGTGGAATGTTGCCTGGGCACCAGAAGAGAGGGGGCACCCCACTTATTCCACTCCCGTTTTCGCACAATGGGTCTTGCAATGCCTGGTACACTCTCCTCTTTACTTTGAGATGGCCAACAAAAGGGGGGGTGCTTTTTCGCCTAAATAAAGAATGTCCCCATGACAAGGATGGGTTTCCACGGGCAGAGGGTACACGTTTTGAATGGGAAGAATACAGGCCTGATAATGTGTCTGCCCCACGAATATATAGCAATCAGCGAAACGTGAATGTATCCAGTGCTCATGTTATAAATGTCATTGCCACCAAAGCCGATTTATGCATCAGAAACAAGGGCACGATTGCAGTGGGGAAAAGTGAATGTAATATTACTCTCACGTTTGATAGCCCGAATGGCATTTCATTTGTTGCATCTCGAAACACCTACTTCATCTGTGGAACGAAGGGGTACCATCAGCTTCCGGTGGGGTGGTTGGGCACATGCTATGTATCGTTTGTGCTACCTCCTGTATTCATTGCCCCTCCGATGTATCATAACGACTATACTCTGTACCACGATTTTGTTTTGAACAGAGTTAAGCGAACTGTTGCTTTAGAGGACATTGATCAAACGGACACTGCATTACAACAGTATGTGGATTTCAATCTGGGACTATTCTCCTTTGTGGGGGCTGCATTGAACAGCCGGAAAATCAGACGGCTGACTCGCGTTGTCGAGGCTGTTGCGAATGACACTGCTATTGCCCTGGGGAATATTACCGAAGAACTGCAGATTTCCAGAATTGTCACCCTCCAAAACAGGATGGTGCTGGATGTTGTTTTGGCTGATCGTGGGGGGGCATGTAGAATCATCGGAAGCAGCTGTTGTGTTTACGTGCCTGATAATTCTCCATCTGTGTATGATGCGATTTCCAAGCTGCATAAGATAGCTGCCGAAATACACCCGGACAATGGAACTTGGACACTTTCTGGATGGTTCTGGTCCATGATTGCAACTTGGGGCTGGAAACTGTTGACAATTCTCTGCATACTTGTGGGAGCAATGTTCTTTATATGCTTGTGTATCCAATGTGGCCCTACCTTATGTTCAATGTGTCTATCAGCTTGCTTACCATCGAGGCGAGCTCTTGCCCAAGACAAAATAATGCTACACAAAGAGGTGACACAAATTATGTTAATAGACATCGAGGACGAACATCCAGAGTATGTTCATTATGAGGTAGATTCAGCTAAACGCTAAAAGGGTCGTCTGTCGTAATTGGCCCGCTTGGATTAGCGACTAGCTGAACCTACACGTTGTCCTCCTTAACTTGGCTATATACGATAAACGCCATTTTTGAATGTTGCAGCGGCCATCTTAGACCATGAGCGGCCTCGTGGCCGACGTGCCCTTTAGTCCTTTGTCCGTTCCACTGACCACTCTCATCTGCCCAGCAACAGGCTATTTTTAGTACTGGTCAAGCCACACATGCGCAGTTCTTACTGACCCGTAAACCCTCAGGAATGTGCCGCTAACTGACCAACGGGTTTGAAACCCACCAATGAGCTGGCAGTGTTCCAAAACATGACCATATATGTCTCTAAAACTGTGTCTTAACTTATGCCGCCTATCTTTTATTGCCCCAAAATTGTATAAAAACGGGGTCACACCGGTGTTCGGGGTGATACCTCTTGCATTACCGAAGGGTGCTGTTTGAGTGTACCACCACCCCATGGGGTCTTAATAAACTTGTTCTTTGCATTTTACAGTTTCCGTGCCAACAGTTCTTGTGTGTAAGTGGGTAATCTCTGGAGCGTGTAGGCCTTGGGAACCCCGTAATACTTCAATACGGTTAACCCAGATCACCTGTTTGGCCCAGACGTTTACACCACCCTAGAAAAAATGAAAAAGGACACTGACACTGCAAAATCCATGGGTGCCTTGCAGTCCCAGCAGTTTCGGGGTGGGTCCTTTCGTCGCTCCAACACTAGAGGCGTCTCAAGGGGTCAGCTTTCCCAATCCACGACACACTACAAGGGCAACACCCAGACGACTTATGCCAACAAGAGTCGAGGTGGTTATTGCGGCAACAGCGCCAAGGGCAGAGGACATGGCAACAACAGCTCCAGGTCCTCTGCCACCAGCAAACAGTGACGTCTTTTCACTGCCCCCCGACCACACAACACCGGTCGGGGGGAGACTCCAGCAGTTCCTGCCCGTCTGGAAGTCCATCACCACGGACAGGTGGGTCAGAACACTTATCCAATACGGTTATTGTCTGGAGTTAACATCCACTCCACCCAACATGCCCCCAAAACACCGTCCTATGTCAGACGAGCACTTGCACTTATTGCAGCAGGAGGTCATCGTCATGCTTCAAAAAGGAGCAATAGAGCTTGTGCCACTGCAGGAGAGAGGCACGGGGGTATACTCCCTGTACTTCCTCATACCAAAGAAGGACGGGTCCCTCAGACCCATTCTGGACCTCAGGCCACTCAACTTCTACATCCTGTCGGAGCACTTCCACGTGCTAACCCTGCATGCAGCAAGTGCTCCCATTGCTCAGGCAAGGGGACTTTCTCGCAACTTTAGACCTAAAGGATGCGTACTTCCACATTCCACTGCACCCTTCACACAGGAAATACCTCAGGTTCACCATCCAAAACCAGCACTACCAATTCAAGGTTTTGCCATTCGGTGTCACCACGGCACCCAGGGTGTTCACAAAGTGCCTGGCGACGGTGGCGGCACATCTCAGGAGACAAAACATCCACGTCTACCCCTATCTGGACGACTGGCTCATCCAAGCGAAGTCAGCCCAGCAGTGTGCCGCCCACATGTCCCACACCATTCAGCTCCTGCACGATCTGGGATTCTCACTGAATTACCCCAAATCCCACCTCCAGCCCGCCCACATACGGCAGTATCTGGGTGCGACCATAAATACTCTGGCAGCCACAGCACAGCCGAATTCAGTGAGAGTCAGCAGCATTCAATCGCTGATCCAAAAGTTCAGACCTCAACACTCGCTTCCAGCGAGAGTGTTCATGCAGTTGATATGCATGATGGCCTCCTGCATCTCCATAGTCCCCCACGCGAGACTACATATGCGTCCGCTTCAGGAGTGCTTAGCACGTCAGTGGACTCAGGCTCACGGGCAGTTAAAAGACCTAGTGTTGGTGAGCGGTCGGGCATACAACTCTCTGCATTGGTGGACTCCACGAAACCTTTGCAAGGGCCGACCGTTCCAAGAGCCTGTGCCACAGATCATCCTGACGATGGACCCTTCTCTCCAGGGATGGGCAGCTCATGTACTCCATTACACTGTGCAGGGACTTTGGACGCAACAGCAGAGGAAGATGCACATCAATGTTCTGGAACTGATGGCAATCTTCATGGCACTAAAAGCATTCAAAGTACATCTGTGCAACAAGGTCGTGTTGATCCGGACGGACAACATGACGACAATGTACTACATCCAGAAGCAGGGAGGAACACACTCTCCGCAGCTGTCTCATCTGGCTCAGAGCATGTGGAAGTGGGCCATTCAGAGAAACATCTTCCTCATGGCAGAACACCTCCCGGGCAAGGACAATCAGATGGCGGACCTGCTCAGCAGGCACAGCCACCAAATGCACGAGTGGGAGATACATCCATCAGTACTCCAGCCGTACTTCCAGCAATGGGGTCATCCAGAGATCGACCTCTTCGCCACAAGGGAGAACGCAAAATGCCAAAGCTTCGCCGCCAGGTTCCCACACCCACAGTCGCAGGGCAATGCGATATAGATGAACTGGTCAGGCAAATTTGCGTACGCTTTTCCCCCAGCACCTCTGATACCGCTGGTGGCACGCAAGCTCAGGCAGCACTCGATGACTCTCATCCTGGTTGCTCCAACGTGGGCTCGCCAACCATGGTACACCACGTTTCTAGAACTGTCCGTGGTACCGCATCAAAGGCTACGTCTCACACCCAGCCTTCTGACGCAGAGCCATGGCGACATTCAGCATCCAGATCCGCAACAGCTCAACCTGGCGATCTGGCTCCTGAAGTCCTAGAGTTTGGCTACCTGCACTTACATTCTGACTGTATGGACATCATTCAGGAGGCAAGGAAGCCCACCACCAGAGCATGCTATGCGGCAAAATGGAAGAGGTTTGTCATTTATTGTGCAGACCACAACATTAACCCGCTGGATGCTTCTATTCAGAATATCATCTGTTACCTTTTCCATCTGTACTAATGTAATCTGGCCTATGCTTCCATTCGCATTCATCTATCTGCAATGGCCGCTTATCTCCAGAATAGGCAGCACCTCTCCCTCTTCAGGGTGCCTGCCATTAAGGCTTTTCTCGAAGGACTCAAACGAGTCATTCCTCCGCGGACTCCACCAGCTCCGGAGTGGAACCTCAATGTGGTCCTACAGGCTGATGGGTCCTCCCTTTGAACCACTGCATTCCTGCGAGATTCAGTTCTTGACGTGGAAAGTGGCTTTCCTCATAGCAATTACATCGCTACGGAGGGTTAGTGAATTACAAGCCCTAACTATCCAAGAGCCATTTATTCAAATTCATTCCAACAGGGTAGTGCTTCGCACGAACCCTAAATTTCTTCTCAAGGTTGTGTCTCAATTCCATATCAACCAAACTATTGAATTACCTGTTTTCTTTCAAAATCCCGAGTCATTGGCGGAGCGGATGCTCCACACCCTTGACGTCAAAAGGGCCCTAATGTATTACATCGATAGGACCAAGGATTTTAGGAAAACTAAGCAACTCTTTGTCGCCTTTGCACCACACCACAAAGGTAACCCTATGTTCGAGGCATATGGGCTGCAGATGGTACATTATGAATAGATCGCCATCTGGTGTTGGGCTCGGATGATTGCACTTGTTTTTTTCTTGGAGAGTCTTTTGTGTCTTGGTGACTCCTCCTTTGGTTGCTAGTGCGCATGGGCATCAGCTCCATCCTTAGATTGTTTTTTTCCGCCATCGGGTTCGGATGAGGATTGAAGCGCTCCAGATCGACTTCGGAAAGAAGTGACTTTTCGGCCCGTATTCCCTTTCCAATTCGACGGTATTGTTATCAAACGCGATTTCATTTCCATTCCGACGCGTTTCGACTCCAACATCGAAGAAAAACTTTGATTTACCTCGACGAACAGGAGGCCTTTCTCGACGTGGTCAAGCCCGGAGTCCATGGAAAGGACTCCATTTAAGAAATGTCCAACGTGTGGTGCTAAGTTCCCACACAAGGACCTACACGAGGTGTGCAACCTCTGCCTATCGCCTGAGCATGAATCCAGGGACTGCGAAGCCTGCGCAGCATTCTCCTCCAAGTCGACGATTAGAAACCGTCGAGCTCGAGGACACGAGGTTTCCAGAATGCAGTCGGAGGCGATCCCGGAGCTGTTCGAAGACCAGCACCTCGATGAAGAAGAGGATCATGAAGAACAGCCGGGGCCAGAAGGGGACGAGTCGGATGTCGAGGAACTCGACGTGCAACAAACCGTGAGTGACGATGTCCCCTTACCAAAAACCGACCCCGTGTGGTAACGACCCCGCCTTCGAGCCCCGTCAAACCGCAGAAGAAAGTTTCCGACGCCCCGCCTTCGGGCCCTGCAACGAAACCGAAACTAAAACCGAAACTCTCGGTCTCCCACCATGTCGGATCCGAGAAGCGGTCGACATCGACTTCAATACCGAAGCTTCATGCGAGGGAAAGCTCGGCATCGAAACATTCCATGTCGAAACCGAAACATGCTTCGCCGTCGAAGACTCACTCGACACCGAAAAAATCGGAATCGAGCAAATCCTCGGTGCCGAAAACACTGAACATTGATGATCGGAAGCAAAGGCACCTTTCGGAACCAAAAGCTTCGGTACCGACACAGGAGCAGCAAACAGATCCGAAACAAAAGATTTTGTTTATCGATCCACAAACTGGCAAAGTAGTGACGAAGAAGAGGAAGAATGAACAGCTAGAAGACAAACCTCTTCCTTCTACAAAGAGAACAATGGGGACAAATACAACTCCTCCTACTTCTCCTCGACCTAGAGTCACACCCTCTTCTCCTATTCCTCACACTATGCCAACTATTCCTCCACCTTCTACACCAAGACCATCTACACCTCAGTCAGATGTAGACAGTGATACAGGGGAGAACCTCATGGGGTTGATGACACTATCCCAGATGAGGATGACCCATGGGAACATTATGACGCAGGGTCAGATGATGACAACGACCCAGAGTTATATCCCTCAAAGCCTTCACCACCTGATGATAACACAGGGTTTGTACAGCTCATTAATAGGGCAGCAAAATATCATAAGGTAGATTTACATACAGAACCTCAAGTAGAGGATTTCCTATTAGAGACACTACCTACTGCACAAAGAACATCAGGTACTCTACCTATGCTGAAGGGTCTTCTCAGTCACACAGCAGACATATTCAAAGACCCAGTGAGGGCTAGGGTGTTAAACCCAAGAATTGATAAAAAATATAAGGCAGCTCCTAAGGACCCAATATTTATCAAGGGGCAGGTACCTCTGGACTCGCTTGTAGTTTCAAACGCTCGCAAAAGAGCGAACTCATCATCTACAGGAGAAGCCCCTCCACCTGATAAGGAGTCAAAATTAATAGATGCATCAGGCAAAAGAGTAGCATCACAAGCGGCAAATAGCTGGCGCATAGCCAATACACAAGCGCTACTTGCACGCTATGACAGGGCACATTATGATGAGTTAGAAAAACTCATCACACATCTCCCTAAGGAACATCAGAAGAGAGCAGATCAGCTAATACAGGAAGGAAAGATAATAACTAACACTTCCATTAAGTGCGCCCTGGACGCGGCAGACACTGCAGCAAGATCCATCAACACCAGTATCCTGTTAAGGAGACATGCATGGCTTAGAGTCTCAGGGTTCAAACAAGAAGTACAAACATCTTTATTGAACCAACCCTTTGATCAGAAGACACTTTTCGGCTCAAGCACAGATGAGACTTTAGAAAAGATGAAAAAGGACACAGAAACGACTAAGTCAATGGGAGCATTACAACAGCCAACACAAAGGGGTTCCTTTCGTAGATCCACCTATAGAGGGGGCTCAAAAAGTACAGGAACAAGTCAGCAATCCACCTCTTTCACACCAACGTCACCCAGAGGTAATTCAACAGGCAGTTACAGAGGTAACAACAAGAAGGGTAGATGTCGCGGAAATAATAACAACCGCAACTCCCCAACCCCAAAACAGTGACTTAATACAACTTCCCCCAGACCACTTAACACCGGTCGGGGGACGTCTAGCACAGTTCCTACCTGTCTGGGAAAACATCACATCAGACAAGTGGGTGAGACAAATTATCCAACATGGTTATTGCCTAGAACTCACTGCTACCCCACCAAACATCCCCCCCCAGACAGCGTCCAATGAGTCAAGACCATCTGACATTGTTAAAAGAAGAAGTACTATCACTGCTACAAAAGCATGCCATAGAGAAGGTTCCAAAACATCAACAAGGGACAGGAGTATACTCTCTATACTTCCTAATCCCCAAAAAAGACAGGTCTCTAAGACCAATCTTGGACCTCAGACGTCTCAATGCATACATAAATTCGGAACATGTCCACATGGTCACGCTCCAACAAGTACTTCCTTTACTGAAGAAAGGGGACTTTCTTTCTACACTGGATCTAAAAGACGCTTACTTTCACATCCCAATTCACAAAGCCCACAGAAAATACCTAAGGTTTGTAGTGGAAGGACAACATTATCAATTCAAAGTCCTTCCGTTCGGGGTCACAACAGCACCAAGAGTGTCACAAAATGCCTAGCTGTGGTGGCAGCACACCTAAGAAGACAACAAATACATGTCATCCCTTACTTGGACAATTGGTTAATAAAGGCCAAGTCACAAGAAGAATGCCTTCACAACACACAGAAGACCATTCAATTGCTGCACCACCTAGGGTTTACGGTGAACTACAAAAAATCCCACCTACAACCAAACAAAATTCAACAATACCTGGGGGCTACTATAGACACAGAAAGAGTCAAAGCATACCCCAATCCAATCAGGATACAGACAATGGTCAAGTTAATACAAAGATTTCAACCACAACACTCACTACCAGCACGAGTGTTTATGCAGCTGTTAGGCATGATGTCCTCCTGCATACTACTAATACCACATGCCAGACTACAAATGCGCCCACTACAGGAGTGTCTAGCGACACAGTGGAATCAGGCTCAAGGTCAGATTACAGATCTGGTGTTGGTAGACGACCGTACGCATCGCTTTCTGAAGTGGTGGAACACAACAAACATTTCCAAGGGACGGTTGTTCCTAGAACCGATTCCACAAGCGATACTGACAGCGGACGCACCGCTCTCCGGATGGGGAGCGCACATGGACAAATACACAGTGCAGGGGAAATGGAGTGTGCAGCAAAAGAAACTGCACATCAACTACTTGGAACTACTAACAGTATTTCTAGCACTAAAAGCTTTCCAAATGCAAATAACCAACAAGGCAGGCCTGATCAGAACAGACAACATGACTGCAATGTATTATATTCAAAAACAGGGGGGGACACACTCTCTCCAACTATCCAGACTAGCACAGGACATTTGGAGATGGGCCATTCCTCAAAAGATCTATCTGTTAGCAAAACACCTACCAGGAGTTCAAAATCAGATAGCAGACATCCTAAGCAGAGAGTCAGAACAAGTACACGAATGGGAGCTGCACAACCAGATACTGCAGCCATTCTTCCAAAGATGGGGGCAACCAGAGATAGATCTGTTTGTCAATCATCAGAACGCAAAATGCCGAAACTTCGCATCCAGGTACCCACACCACCGGTCCCAGGGCAATGCACTATGGATAAATTGGTCCAACAAATTTGCTTACGCTTTTCCCCCTCTCCCACTAATTCCATTAGTGGTTCGGAAACTGCAACAGCACTCAATGACAATGATACTAATAGCACCCATGTGGGCAAGACAGCCGTGGTTCACCACGCTACTACAACTCTCACAGGTGCCACATCAAAAGCTAAGATTATTACCCATGCACCTTACACAGAACCATGGAGAAATAATGCACCCAGATCCCAAACAATTGAACCTAGCGATCTGGCTCCTGAGGTCATAGAGTTTGGATATTTAGATTTACCTCCAGAATGTATGGAAATCATTAAACAAGCAAGACGTCCTACCACCAGAGCATGCTATGCAGCAAAATGGAAAAGGTTTGCTGTACACTGTAACAGTAATCACATCAACCCTCTGGACGCATCTACTAAACAGATTATTTGCTATATACTACACTTGCAGCAATGTAACTTAGCATATACCTCTATCAGAGTTCATCTCGCAGCTATTGCAGCGTACCTACAAAACAGGCAACATCTTTCCCTGTTTAAAGTACCAGCAATTAAAGCTTTCATGGAAGGACTCAAAAGAGTCATTCCACCAAGACTGCCACCTTCCCCAGTCTGGAATCTCAACATAGTACTTACCAGACTAATGGGACCACCCTTTGAACCTATGCATAGGTGTGAAATACAATTCCTCACATGGAAGGTGGCCTTCCTCATAGCTATCACTTCACTCAGAAGAGTAAGTGAGTTACAAGTGTTTACAATTCAAGAACCATTCATGCAGTTACACCAAAACAAGGTGGTTCTTAGAACAAACCCAAAATTCTTGCCTAAAGTAATTTCAGGATTCCACATCAATCAGTCAGTGGAACTACCGGTCTTCTTTCCGAAACCACAGACGGTAGCGGAAAGGGCCCTACATACATTAGATGTCAGAAGGGCAATATTGTATTATATAGAAAGAACACAAGCTTTCAGAAAGACAAAACAGCTATTTGTAGCGTTTTCTCCTACACATAAGGGCAATCCCATCTCTAAAGCAGGCATTGCCAGATGGATTGTAAAATGTATACAAATATGCTACTTAAAGGCAAAGATTGACTGTAACACCTTTCAAGGATACTTTCTTGAAAAAGTAGCGACTATCCTGTCAGATATCAAGAAAGACAGCTCAACTATACTTACCACGTCATCGCTCCCTCAAAACCCCTCGACCCCTATTATTACTAGATTTCCTAATATTGACTCCACTACCCTCAGACTACTAGCTATATCAACCAAGTCAGGCTCCCCTGCTGACCCCTGCCCTCCCGAAGTTTTTCGGCTAGCAATTCCCAATCTGGAGGACCAGATCCTAGACCTCCTAAATAACTCATTAGCTACAGGATCATTACCAACTACCTTTAAAGAGGCACGTGTTAGACCCCTGATAAAAAAACCTGGGGCGGATCCAACTAGCCTGAAGAACTACATGCCAATCTCCCAGCTGCCGTTTCTGTCAAAAATTCTAGAACAGCATGTATTAAAATCATTGTCACCCCTCCTGGAATCACATCACCTACTCCAGGAGCGGCAAGCTGGTTTTCGTGCCCACCATAGCACGGAACTAGTAATGCTGTCGGTACTGGAGGAGCTCAGATGCATGGCTGACAGTAAAAAACCAAGCGCCCTGATACTATTAGATCTTTCAGCGGCGTTTGATACTGTCAGCCATGCACTGCTCCTGGACAGACAAGCCATGTCCGGGATAAAAGAACAAGCTCTCCAATGGCTAACGGCCTTTCTGCTAGGGAGGACGCAGAGGATCCAGCTGGCAGATCAGGTATCTCACGTTGGCGCCTTGGTATGTGGAGTCCCGCAAGGGTCCGCACTCTCACCACTTCTATTTAATTTTGATCTGCAGCCACTGATAGACTCTTTGGCAAACATGGGCTGTAAAGTTTTTAACTACGCCGATGATACTCAGCTGCTGCTGAGTATTGAAAACACAACATCGGCTCAGTCCATGGCCCAAAAGATATTACGGTTTACAGTAAACTGGATGACGTCCAACCTATTAAAAATTCATCCAGACAAAACGGAGGTCCTTGTAGTTTCAACCTCTGCCTCCCCCTGGAACGATCTGTTCTGGCCCCAAGAACTCGGACCTACCCCAAAGCCATGTCCTAGTGTAAAGAGTCTTGGTATGAAACTCGATCAGGAGCTCTCGATGACCAACCAAGTATCCGCTGTGGTTGGATCATGTACCAACCTGATTAGGCAGTTGCGAAAGCTTGTCCCTCTGTTCTCAACGAACATGCCTCGAAGCATTGTTTCAGCCACAATAGTTTCCACAATCGATTACGGGAACGCATTATACCTAGATCTTCCAAAAAATGCAATAAATCGTCTACAAGTCATCTTGAACGACGCAGCACGGCTAATCTTCGGATTACCCAGACGGACCCATGCCTCCCCTCTACTTTATAGGTTGCACTGGCTCCCTATAAAGCAACGGGTTGAATTCAAGAGCCTGTGCATTTGCCATAAAGCAATTTATGGGCAGGCGCCGACCTATATAAAAGAGAGGCTTGAAGTGTATGAACCCAAGCGAGTTCTGCGATCCTCCAATTCCCTTCTGCTATCTTGCCCACGTTTTAAAATGGCAACCAAAGGTGGCAGATCCTTTTCAGTCCAAGCCCCCACCATTTGGAATAAGCTACCGGAGGTGCTTCGTAGAGAATCCAATCTTCTCCGCTTTAGGAAATCCCTGAAGACTCTGCTCTTCAGGGACGCGTTTACATCCCCGTAATATAGGTCGGCATTCCACATCCCTTCTACCTTCCTCTTGTTGCTGTACTTGGTCAGAAGCGCTTTGAGACCTGTCGGTGATTTGGCGCGATATAAAACCCAGATACAAATACAAATACAAATTAACTGTTCCTCCTAGAGCTCACTCTACACGTAAACTAGGAGCATCTATGGCATTCTTGGGAAACATTCCACTAGATGACATATGCAAAGCAGCTACCTGGGTTACACCGCATACCTTCACAAAGCACTATTGTGTAGATGTGCACACAACACAACAAGCTAGAGTGGGACAAGCTGTACTAAAGACTTTATTTCAGACTGTTGCAACAGACACAGGCGACTACCGCTAGGGAGAGAACTCCTGTATAGTCTATTCATAATGTACCATCTGCAGCCCATATGCCTCGAACGGAATATGCTACTTACCAGTATGCATCTGTTCTTGGCATAGAGGGCTGCAGAGTGGTACATGCCCTCCCAGCCTCCCCGGAAACCTGTGTCTGTTCCAACAATATCTTATTTAGATACACTTACATGGGCATTTCAATCTGTATTCTATCATACTACTCCATCTAACCCTACTATGGCAAAACAATCTAAGGATGGAGCCGATGCCCATGCGCACTAGCAACCAAAGGAGGAGTCACCAAGATACAAAATGCCTCTCCAAGAGAAAAACAAGTGCAATCATCCGAGCCCAACACCAGATGGCGATCTATTCATAATGTACCACTCTGCAGCCCTCTATGCCAAGAACAGATGCCTACTGGTAAGTAGCATATTCCTTCCAAGGCTGGCATTGCTAGGTGGATCGTTAAATGCATCCAGATCTGCTATCTGAAAGCAAAACGTACCTTTACCATTCCACCAAGAGCCCACTCCACCAGAAAGTTGGGGGCCTCTATGGCATTCCTTGGAAACATTCCTTTAGAAGACATATGTAGAGCAGCCACATGGTCTACCACACACACATTTACAAAGCATTACTGTGTTGATGTGCACTCCAAACAGCAGGCAGCTGTAGGGCAGGCTGTTCTCAAAACACTTTTCCAAACTGCTGCAGCTGGCACAAGCGGACGCCGCTAATGGGGGGACTGCTATGTATTCTATGCACAGATATGAATTCAGCAGCCCACATGCCTCGAACCGAATATGCTACTTACCAGTATGCATCTGTTCTTGGCATGTAGGGCTGCTGACATTCATATCGCCCGCCCTCCTCCCCGGCGCCTGTAGCAGCTGCAGAATTCACATATACTTATAGCATGGTCATCATTCACTGAGTTTCACTCCATCTTAGCCGCAATGGCTAAAAACAATCTGAGGATGGAGTCGATGCCCATGCGCACTGTAGTCCAGGAGAGGAGCCACCTATCTCGTGATACTTCGAAGACTCTTCCAGGACAACAATGTGCAATCATCAGGACCCAACACTAGGCGGCGATCTATGCACAGATATGAATGTCAGCAGCCCTACTTGCCAAGAACAGATGCATACTGGTAAGTAGCATATTCGGTCCTGTGCATAGAGGACCTATGTGAGCAATGGCGAGATGTTGCTAAAATGCTGCTATATTTAATATGGTGTATCCTCTACCGATCTGCCTGAAGGCATTAGTGCTCTTAGGTAGTTACATCATCACATAGTGAGGGAGGGGACAGCTGCAACGGTGCTGTTAGGAACAGTTAATCTAAACCATAGGTTGTAGCTTTGGAAAGATACATCTAGGTTCTATCTTTGGTTTTGGGATTTGTTGCTTAAATGGGTCATATTATTTTGAGCGGTGGTTGGGAGCATTTCTGTGGTGTGACTGTTTCTTTATTATCAGTATTACTGCAACGTTTGATCTGCTGTGCGTAAGGACTAGTATCTTTAGGTGTGTACATCTCCCGATATGTGTTTGGCCATTCAGGACAAGAAAGTGCCTGTGATCCCTGTTACACTTGTCAGGGCATTATTTCTGGTTTGGAGGAGTTTCAGTAGCATTCCTTTTCTGAAGTACCTGGCTTCAACGATTACCGTGAAGAGCTGCCATCCCTTGTTGTGGGGCTAACTCCTGCAATCTGTCGAGGTGAAATTTCAGAAAATGTCACAGAAATTCTGTGGCTTGTGTTTGTGTTCGTGTTCTGTGAGATAAAGAGTGGTTTGATGTGATTATGGAATGCTTGCTATGCTAGAGCATTTCAGTGCAGAATGAGAATTAGCCTCGTTAATTGATACTTCTGGAAGTTGTGTTGTACGTATTTTGAGTCGGTCTGGTTTGTTGTCTAGGAAAGGGATATTTTTATGTTTTGTGTGTGCATTTTCCTGTGTTACATGCATGCTTGTTTTCTTTCAGTAAGTGTTGTCTGAGATGAAAAGATCAGTAGCTCCCGATAAGGGGTCCTTATATGCACCTGTACCTCTGTGATAGTTAAGTATGCATTGTTGCTGCTACACATTGACCGCTTTCACTGTAGATTATCTTGCTGTATTATCATTATAGTTTTCCAGGGTACTTTTATCACGCCCTCTTTAGTCTATCTAAGCAGTGCAGCTGTCGGTTGACCTATTGTTACCAATTTTTTAACAGCGTGGGCTTTGGCTCTGCCCCACAGTATTATCCCTCTCGCCTCATGCCATTGACTGTTTGGTTTTATCATTACCATTTTCATTATAATGCATAAATTACTATTTTACATCTCAAAAGTAAATTAAATTATTATTTAAAGTAGTTTAACTCAGAAATGCAGTATATACAGATCAAAATGTTTTTTGGGGGGTTTTTTCACTGCAGCGCCCTTTAAAAAAATATTGTAGTTTACTCAAAATGCAAACCAATACAATTTTCTTTGCCAATGCCTGTTTATCCATTACACCACTCATATTTAACACTTATCCTATCTCATAATGCGTTTCCCGCCTCCCAGGTGCATTCTTTTGCACTCCTAAAGTTGTACTGACTTTTTGCTTTATTTCACTGCATATATACTGATTGCCTTACTGTTAATGCATCACTAGTTTTCAATTGTGGGATGAATGCTAGGGTGAAACTCTGAGTGCACAAGGCAGTTCAGCTTCGTAGTTTAATTAACATGTTTGCAGCTTTTACTCGATTACTCTCAAGTCTGAATAATGAAGATTTCTTATATTCAGTGGAGAAAGTTTGAACCTGTTGAGGATGTGCTCTGGAACTGAATGAATTTGTAAAGGTTTATAATTCTTGCAAATATGCATCTTTCGTGTTTGGAAGCAACTTATACATTATTTTAATTTTTTAACAGGTCGTTCTGTTTTATTGGAACAGCCCCGTAAATCTGGGTCCAAAGTAATAAGCCATATGTTAAGTAGTCATGGAGGAGAAATTTTCCTGCATGTTTTGAGTACCTCGCGTTCTATTCTGGAAGAGCCTCCATCTATCAGTGAAGGTTGTGGAGGGAGAGTCACGGACTACAGGATCACAGTAAGAGTCAAACTTTTCGAATTCCAAATGTTTGTTTCTATTAGTTATTAGCCCTTTATAAGTACTATACAGTGCATTCAGGAGGAGAGTACATTTATAATCGGTTTTGTGCCCTATCCTTCACAGTCTAAACTCCCCAGATTTGGATAGAATGTAGACATTTGGAAATGCTCACATATGTCCCATCTCAAGATTATTGTTATTTCATTCATGTCACTGTTTCAGCTAGCCTTCACCATTTTGAGTCTTTTTCATGAATAAATATTCGAGATTGCACACATTTCTAAACACATATCTTTCGAGAGACCAAAGGGTCACATCACAGCCAACCATTAAAGTCTACTTTGAACACATCTAATTTGCCAGGCTGACTTGTTGTCTTGGGTTTTGTTCCCTAAATTTAACTTTTTAAGCGGCATCCAATACAAATTTTCCATTAACCACTGACAGACATTTACCATGTTAGGCAAATTACTTTCTAGGCCCATTTCTACATTATAATCATACGCTGTATTTAGTGCTTCCTGACTGTAATTTTGCTGCAACTGTTGTTCTGCCTAATCTGTTGACTTTGGGGTGTGGGCGGTCTTTGTTTCTTTTTTTCTAAGAGTGGTTCTGCTTGCACCGTCTCCTACTATGAAGAACGGTGCAATTTTTTCTAATTTCAGTCTCAGGCCTTACTATACTTATTGAAATCGTTACCTAAAGACTTGAATTTGAATGGGGGTTTTCTGAGCTGCTTATTTTTACTTTTTATGGACTCTGTTTTCTGAAGAATTCCACCCAGCATAAGAAAATACTGTCCGCTGCTAAGCCTGCCTAAACAGAAATTTCAGTGCTTTTAATATTGTGTTCGAGGCATATGGGCTGCAGATGGTACATTATGAATAGATCGCCATCTGGTGTTGGGCTCGGATGATTGCACTTTGTTTTTCTCTTGGAGAGTCTTTTGTATCTTGGTGACTCCTCCCTTAGTTGGTAGTGCGCATGGGCATCGGCTCCATCCTTAGATTGTTTTTTTCCGCCATCGGGTTTCGGATGAGGATCGAGACGCTCCAGAGCAACTTCAGAAAAAAGTGATTTATCGGCGCGTATTCCCTTTCCAATTCGACGGTATTGTTATCGAACGCGTTTCATTTCCATTCCGACGCGTTGTAAATTCAAAATCGAAGAGAAAAACTTGGATCTACGTCGAAGAACAGGAGGCCTTTCTCGACGCAGTCAAGCCCGGAGTCCATGGAAAGGACTCCATTCAAAAAATGTCCATCGTGTGGTGCTAAGTTCCCACACAAGGACCTACACGAGGTGTGCAACCTCTGTCTATCGCCTGAACACGAATCCAGGGACTGCGAAGCCTGTGCAGCATTCTCCTCCAAGCTAACGATTAGAAATCGTCGAGCTCGAACACACGAGGTTTCCAGAATGCAGGCGGAAGCGATCCTGGAGCTGTTCGGAGACGAGCAAATCGAGGAAGAAGAGGACCAGTCGGGGTCGGAAGGGGACCAGTCGGAGGTTGAAGAACTCATCGAGCAACAAACCGTGAGTGACGACGTCCCCTTACCGAAAAACCGACCCAGTGCGGTAACGACCCCGCCCTCGGGCCCGGTCAAACCGCAGAAAAAAGTTTCCGACGCCCCGCCCTCGGGCCCGGCAACGAAACTGAAAGTGAAACCGAAACACTCGGACCCCCACCATGTCGGATCCGAGAAAAGGGCGACATCGACTTCGGCACCGAGGCTACATACAAGGGAAAGCTCGGTATCGAAACATTCCATGCCGAAACATAAATATGATTTATCGTCCAAGATACACTCGATACCCAGAAAGTCCGAATCGAGCAGACATTCGGTGTCGAAAACAACAAGATCTGACGATCGAAAACAAAAGCACCTCTCGGAACCAGGATCTTCGGTACCGATTCAGGAGCAACAGACAGATCCCAAACAAAAGATCTTGTTTATTGATCCACAAACTGGGAAAGTGGTCACGAAGAAGAGAAAGAGTGAACAGTCAGAAGATAAACCTCTTCCTTCAAAAAAGAGAACAATGGAGACAAATATAACTCCTCCTGCTTCTCCTCGACATAAAGTCACAACCTCTTCTCCTATTCCTCACAATAGGCCAAATATTCCTACACCTTCCACACCAAGTCCAGCTACACCTCAGTCAGATGTAGACAGTGATCTAGGGGAGGGAGAACCTCAAGGGGATGACGAAACTATCCCAGATGAGGAGGACCCATGGGAAAATTATGATGTAGGGTCAGATGAGGACAACGACCCAGAGCTATATCCCTCAAAGCCTTCACCACCTGATGATAACACAGGTTTTGTGCAGCTCATTAATAGGGCAGCGAAATATCACAAACTAGATATGCATACAGAACCTCAAATAGAGGATTTCTTGTTAGAGACTCTACCTAATGCACAGAGAACATCAGGTACTCTTCCTATGTTGAAGGGTCTTCTTAGTCACACAGAGGAAATATTCGAAAACCCAGTGAGAGCCAGGGTGTTAAACCCAAGAATTGATAAAAAATATAAAGCGGCTCCAAAGGACCCAATATTTATTAAAGGGCATGTACCTCTAGACTCGCTGGTGGTCTCAAACGCTCGTAAAAGAGCAAACTCATTATCTACAGGAGAGGCTCCTCCACCAGATAAAGAGTCAAAGTTAATAGATGCATCAGGCAAAAGAGTAGCATCACCGGCAGCGAATAGCTGGCGTATAGCCAATACACAAGCACTACTCGCACGTTATGACAGGGCACATTATGATGAGTTAGAGAAACTTATCACACATCTCCCAAAAGAACATCAGAAAAAGGCAGATCAATTAATACAGGAAGGTAAAATAATAACCAATACTTCCATTAAGTGCGCATTAGACGCAGCAGACACTGCAGCAAGATCTATTAACACCAGTGTCATGCTAAGAAGGCACGCATGGCTTAGAATCTCAGGATTCAAACAAGAAGTACAAACAGCCCTACTGAACAAACCTTTTGATCAGAAGACACTGTTTGGTTCAAGCACAGACGAGACCTTAGAAAAAATGAAGAAAGATACAGAAACGGCTAAGTCAATGGGAGCATTGCAACAGCCAACACACAGAGGTTCCTTTCGTAGATCCACCTATAGAGGGGGCTCAAAGAATACAGGAACGAATCAGCAATCCACCTCTTTCACACCAACATCACCCAGAGGTAATTCAAGAGGCACTTACAGAGGTAACAACAACAAGGGTAGAGGCCGCGGAAATAATAACAACCGCAACGCCTCAACACCAAAACAGTGACTTCATAGAACTCCCCCCAGACCACATAACACCGGTCGGGGGACGTCTATCACAGTTCCTACCTGTCTGGGAAAACATCACATCAGACAAGTGGGTGAGACAAATTATCGAACATGGTTATTGCCTAGAACTCACAGCTACCCCACCAAACATCCCCCCCAAACAGCGTCCAATGAGTCACGATCATCTGACATTGTTAAGAGAAGAAGTTCTAGCACTTCTACAAAAGCATGCAATAGAGAAGGTCCCAAAAGATCAACAAGGAACAGGAGTATACTCTCTATACTTCCTGATCCCCAAAAAGGACGGGTCCCTAAGACCCATATTAGACCTCAGACCTCTCAATGCTTACATAAATTCGGAGCATTTCCACATGGTCACGCTCCAACAAGTACTCCCTTTACTGAAGAAAGGGGACTTTCTTTCTACACTGGATCTAAAAGACGCTTACTTTCATATCCCAATTCACAAAGCCCACAGAAAATACCTAAGGTTTGTGTTGGAAGGACAACACTATCAGTTCAAAGTCCTTCCGTTCGGTGTCACAACAGCACCAAGAGTTTTCACAAAATGTCTAGCTGTGGTGGCAGCACACCTAAGAAGACAACAAATACATGTCTTCCCATACTTGGACGATTGGCTAATAAAGGCCAAGTCAAAAGAAGAATGTCTTCACAACACACAGAAGACAATTCAATTGCTGCACCACCTAGGGTTCACAGTGAACTACAAAAAATCGCACCTGCAACCAAACCAGATTCAGCCATACCTGGGGGCTACAGTAGACACAGAAAAGGCAATAGCATACCCCAACCCAGTCAGGATACAAACAATGGTCGGGTTAATACAAAGATTTCAACCACAACACTCACTACCAGCACGAGTGTTTATGCAACTATTAGGCATGATGTCCTCATGCATACTGCTAATACCACATGCCAGACTTCAAATGCGTCCACTACAGGAGTGTCTAGCGACACAGTGGAATCAGGCTCAAGGTCAGATTACAGATCTGGTGTTGGTAAACGACCGGACGTACCGCTCTCTGAAGTGGTGGAACACAGAAAACATTTCCAAGGGACGGTCGTTCCTAGAGCCAATTCCACAAGTAATAATAACAGCGGACGCATCGCTCTCAGGATGGGGAGCGCATATGGACAAATACACAGTGCAGGGGAAGTGGAGTGTGCAGCAAAAGAAACTGCACATCAACTACCTGGAACTATTAGCAGTGTTTCTAGCACTAAAAGCTTTCCAAATGCAAATAACAGGCAAGGCAGTCCTGATCAGAACAGACAACATGACTGCAATGTATTATATTCAAAAACAGGGGGGGACACACTCTCTCCAACTATCCAAACTAGCACAGGACATTTGGAGATGGGCCATTCCTCAAAAGATCTATCTGTTAGCAGAACACCTACCAGGAGTTCAAAATCAGATAGCAGACATCCTAAGCAGACAGTCTAAGCAAGTGCACGAATGGGAGCTGCACGACCAAATACTGCAGCCATTCTTCCAAAAATGGGGGCAACCAGAGATAGATCTGTTTGCCAATCATCAAAACGCAAAATGCAAAAACTTCGCATCCAGGTACCCACACCAACGGTCCCAGGGCAATGCACTATGGATAAATTGGTCCAACAAATTTGCTTACGCGTTCCCTCCTCTACCACTAATTCCGTTACTGGTTCGGAAGCTGCAGCAACACTCAATGACAATGATACTAGTGGCACCCACGTGGGCAAGACAGCCGTGGTTCACCACACTGCTACAACTCTCACAAGTACCACATCAAAAGCTAAGATTATTACCCATGCATCTTACACAGAACCATGGAGAAATAATGCACCCAGATCCCAAACAACTGAACCTAGCGATCTGGCTCCTGAGGTCATAGAGTTTGGATATTTAGATCTACCACCAGAATGTATGGAAATCATTAAGCAAGCAAGACGTCCTACCACCAGAGCATGCTACGCAGCAAAATGGAAAAGGTTTGCTATACACTGTAACAGTAAGCAAATCAACCCTCTGGACGCATCCACTAAACAAATCATTTGCTATTTACTACACTTACAGCAATGTAACTTAGCATATACCTCTATAAGAGTTCACCTTGCAGCTATAGCAGCGTACCTACAAAACAGGCAACATCTTTCCCTGTTTAAAGTACCAGCAATTAAAGCTTTCATGGAAGGACTCAAAAGAGTCATTCCACCAAGAAGACCACCTTCCCCAGTCTGGAATCTCAACATAGTACTTACCAGACTAATGGGGCCACCCTTTGAACCTGTGCATAGGTGTGAAATACAATTCCTCACATGGAAGGTGGCCTTCCTCATAGCTATCACGTCACTCAGAAGAGTAAGTGAGCTGCAGGCTTTTACAATTCAAGAACCATTTATGCAGTTACACCAAAATAAAGTGGTTCTTAGAACAAACCCAAAATTCTTACCAAAAGTCATTTCAGCATTCCACATCAATCAGTCAGTGGAATTACCGGTTTTCTTTCCAAAACCACAAACAGTAGCAGAAAGAGCCTTACATACATTAGATGTTAGAAGGGCCATATTGTACTATATAGAAAGAACACAAACTTTCAGAAAGACAAAACAGCTATTTGTTGCGTTTTCTCCAACACACAAAGGCAATCCCATCTCTAAGGCGGACATGGGTGGCATGAAGTTACTCTTAGGTTTAAATCGTCTGTCCGCTTCTGTTTCATCTGTTGTTGGGTTTAGGACTGTGAAGAAGTACCGTAGCCTAAGAATTCTCATAAATTTGAAAAGTGCTACCTCCGTTTCCAGGGCATTCGTGTGATACGTGGTGACAAATGATGTGCCTTTGTTGAGTATCTTTTTTTCAAAGTCGGAAAGGGTATAGTGTGAAATATTTATTATGAGATCTTGGTCTGGCTTCTCAATCCTGTCTTCTTCAGTAACTCTCTGTCTTTCTCTCGTTGTTTTTCTCTTTCCTTTTCCTCTTCTCGATTTTTTTCTCCAGTAGTTGTGATGGGAATCTCCGGGGGTTTGCTTGGCGGTGGGTCCGTGGCTAAAAAAGGAGTCGGTGGTGATTCAGTGGCAATATTGTTGGAATCGGAGGATTGCGCTGTGGGTCTTTGTGCTTGTGTAGTTTTTATTGGTTGCCTCCTTGCACTTACTTCGCTATCTGACACTACGCTCTCATCCGAAGAGGTTGGTTGTTGTCTCGTATTGCTGTTGAATCGCCGTTTAGCGTACACCTCTGCCCATGTGTAGGCCTCATTTAATTTATAGTCAATGGTGTCGCGTTTGAATTTGCGTAACTTGACTTCTTCTAGTTCTTTGCCATATCTATCCAATCGTATGTTGATGTCAGATGAAACAGAAGCGGACAGACGATTTAAACCTAAGAGTAACTTCATGCCACCCATGTCACACAAAACTCTCGACACATTCGAAACTCTAGTGAAAGCGGATATAAATAACATCCAATTTAAAAGGAAAAACAGGAACCTCACCAGAGCGGAATACAGTGCTCTTCAAAGACTAGCCAATAATAAAGATTTGACATTCCAAAGAGCTGATAAAGGGGGTGCACTAGTCCTAATGGACTCCACCTTCTACATACAAAAAGGTGACGAACACGTACATGACATCAAAACGTACATCAATTTGGAACAAGATCCAACCATGAACATGGCCAAAAGCCTCGACAATATTCTGGATAAAGCGGAGGAACACAATTGGATCGACAACTCGACTAAACGCTACCTTCAACAACCTCATCCACGAAGACCTAAAATATACTTTTTACCGAAAGTTCATAAGAATCTAGAAAATCCTCCCTTCAGGCCGATTGTCTCAGGCTGTTCTTCGATCTTTGAAAATCCAGGAATTTTTATAGACGCACACATGCAACCATTTATGCAAAAATGGACCACCTACATAGAAGACACATCGGACTTCCTGAGGAGTCTAACAAGCATACAAAAGGTTGACAATGAAGACTGGACACTGTGTTCTATTGACGTCACCTCGCTTTACACATCCATTCCCCATAAACAAGGGATAGAAGCGATGGAATGGGCTCTACTGAGATCAGAAATTCCTGAGGAATTAAAATACCTTATATTGCAACTGCTTGAATTCTGCCTTTTGAACAACTACTTTGTTTGGAAAGAAAACTTTTACATTCAGCAAACGGGCACGGCCATGGGATTTCCAGGAGCCTGCGTCTACGCCAACATCTTTATGGCGAAATTCGAGCTAGACTACATTTTAGAAGACTCCACATGGCAAGCAGGGATAGTCTACTATAAGCGTTACATTGACGATATATTTATCATTTGGAGACGCTCGACCGCAGAACTACTACAGAATATCGCGAGTCTGAACCTAGCTAATCCACGCATACAATTCACTCACAATATCAGTGACACAGCACTTTCGTTTCTGGACGTTCTTGTGGAACTTCAAAATGGGTCAATTCAAACGAAATTATTCAAAAAAGAAACAGATAGAAACACAGCACTACTTTATGAGAGCTTTCATCCTATTCATCTCATAAATAACCTTCCAATTTCTCAATTTATGAGAATCAAAAAAATATCATCCAACGAAACTGATTGCATGAGAAGCTTGGAACAACAAAGACAAAGATATCTAGATAGGGGCTACCCTGATCAATTGCTTGAGACTCATCTTGAAAAAGTGAAAAGGATACCAAGGCAAAACTTGCTACAAAAGAAGATGAAATCCGATAACAAAAGAATGGTATTCGTGTCAAAGTACTCATCTGTTTCTAAAGACATCCAAAGGATTATCTACAAAAGATGGGAAATTATAGCAGCCGAAAAAGACTTTGAAACACTTTTCCAAGACAAACCGCTGTTCGCATACAAAAGGTCGCAGAATCTTAAAGAACTACTGAACAAACCCAAAATTGACGACACAACATCAAACAAGACTCACAAAGGAACCCAAAAATGCTATAACTGCAAAAACTGTAACAACGTCATCCCAGGAGATATCCTACTACACCCGCGCACGGGTGAAAAAATACAGTTAAGGCACACAACAAATTGTAACTCGGAACATGTGGTTTACTCCATAAAATGTCCTTGCGGATTATTATATGTCGGCAAAACAGATCGAAAATTAAAACTCAGACTGACAGAACATAAAAGTCGCATCCGCAACAAGAATTTGACCGCACCTCTTGCAAAACACTGGATCGAAGCAGGGCATTCCATTGCCCAATTGAGATTTCAAATCATCGAAATTGTTCCTCAAAGGCTGGGCATAGACAATGCTAAAATTCTAATTCAAAGGGAAACTTTTTGGATTCGAAGACTGCAAACTCTTACCCGAAGGGTTTGAATGATAAATTGGATCTGTTATGTTTCCTATAGGTACCTCAATCGTATATACCGCAAATTACCACATCCTCAAGCAATACTCCAGAACATACATCTCTAATATAGCAACACTTTCAACAAGGTCCCTTTCTTAACCACCTACCATTCACTTTTTCTGTTCCCACAACACCATCTCTTCACTCAACATAGGAAGACAGTCGTCCTAGATGAAATATGATTTCTTGTGTTAGAATGTAAATAGGCAGGAGATAATGATTGTATACCACCCACATGAAATAGTATCTATTGTCAACCTTTTCCCTCTCCTTTCCTCAGCTACACACTAGTCACTGTCGCTTTTGATCCCATTTATGCTTCCATAACACTTTCCTCTTCATACCACAAAGAAACAATATATTTAGACGAAGCATAATTCTTTATTTTAGAATGCAAATAGGCAGGTGACATTGGTTACACACTATCTTTTATTAATAGTAGTTACCATGAACCAAGGTATAAAAGATAACGACATGCTTAAATAGGAAGCATCGATCAATTGGAATCTTCATATTCGCTCCTTTTATTCATGTTCTCTGTATTTGATGCATAACATTCCCTACGCTCAAATAGATATCGCTTCCTTCTATTTTTTAACAAGATTACGAGCCTCTAAACTGTTGACGATGTCTTACAAGACACCACTCCAAGATGGCGTTGCATGCAAGCGCAATGGCTATTAATATACATACGCTGCATACGTTATCTGATGGAATTCACTGTCAAAAGGTTTTTTATCATCTAGCCGTTAGTTTCCTGGCACGCATTTATTACACATATGCCCACATCATAGCCCACATCGCATCGTAAACAATTTACTCTCGATCGCTCGTCTTTCCGTGATAGAGTCCATCATCTATTTTTATGCAGCCCTACTTCCTATTAAAAGAAGGACTATTCGTTCTATTGCACACGTTAGTGAAGACGCCGAGACGGGATTCTCCTACACTCTATTTCGGTAAGGCTCGGATTCAAACTTTGGGCTCAGCTCGTCATTTACAATGCGATCCTATCAGTTTATACGCTGGCCTGGATCTTAACATATACTTTCGACGTCTCTCTTGGCAGGTCTCTTCACTATGTTGAGCACCCGTTGAGTCTGAAGCGCCACTCTTAGGACTCACAGGTAAACTCCGACGAAATTTGGAGTTTTCGTATTTTTGCCTTCACTTTTTTTGATACATGTGCCGACCTTGGAATATTATTTTATTTTCACTTAGGCTCCTTATGTTCAAGTCAGCATACATAAGGTAAGGCCGTTCATGCAACCATTAATCTTATGACCAATTCTATTCCGTGTTATTGTTATGTGTAAAGCCCGTTTTTTTCACTCCTAACCCCGCTTTTCACTATTTTCGCAGACTCTTTTAAACCAAGTATACAGGTAATTTCAACCCCCTATTCTCTGCTCAAAACGCATCAAATTGTATATAATACATCACCACATTCATACGCAATTCTCCCTCATCCACAGATTTTTCTTGGTCTTCATCCAGAAATGTATCTTGCATTTCTTTTCCATCTAGTTTGCGGTAAGAAACATATGCTACTTAATCACTTATTCTCATTGATGTTAGTGCATCACTAGTAACAAGATTCCTTTATTTTTCTTTTCTTTTCTCTTCTACATTCACAGACCCCTGACGAAGGGGCTCATGCCCCGAAATGCATTGGGTGGAATTAAATGTATTGTCATTGTGATGTATAAATGTTCAGTAAATGTCATTCATGTATATGCTGACTAATTCATAGCACTTTAATCAAATGTAACATGGATATTAATGTTATGTTGATTTAAGCTAACTCATTGATGAAATCTGCAATAAATGTATTAACGATCAAATCATAAATCGAGTAGTGCGTGCTGGTGTCCTGGTTCTCAACCAGGCCTAACATACCAACATTTCCTTGGCCATAGCAGCAGCAACCAACCAACATGCAGTGAATCCGAGTGAAGGAAGATCCAGTTGGACTTAGCAAGGTGCGACTGCACAAGCACATGGGCAGGGCAGAAATCTAAAATGTTTTGCGGATTAGCTGACTGACCAGGGCTAGGCTGAGATTTATAAAGTGTATGCACACAGGGCAACACACTAAATGAGTGAAAAAATGTTGCAAAAGGAGAATACAAATAGACATCTGATTCCCCGACTGTAGTTGGGTTTATAGCTGTAGAATTCCCTGGTCTGTACTGTATGATGTATGTATGGCGAGCGGATGCACTGCACCCTTCTTTGTTATAGTATTCTGATCTATGTGCCATGCTGGGGAGGGGACAAGCAGGGTAGGGAGGGGTATTTGTTTTGTTTTATTTACATCTGTGGTGCAGGTGCCTTTCTTATGATACTTCTTAATTCTGGTTTGCTATTATTGTGTCTGACTCACAACCACACTGGGGCTGCTATGGAGATCTGCTGTGGTGAAATGCTGTGTAGTTTAATGTAGTCCACAAATCTCTTGCCTGTTTATGGGAGTGGTCGGAACATATTGTTCTCGGATGGGCACCTGCAGAAAATGTGTAATCTGAAAATGTCAATTATTTTTTTTTTTAAACCAATAAAAAAAATGTTAAAACAAATATTAATCTGACATAAAATCACAATAATGTAAGTGGGTGAAAGAATGGCTAGTAGCATAGCAAAAAGACATTGGCATTTTAAATGACAATGCCATTAATTTATATTTTAAAAACAAAAATAAAAGGCAGTGTTATTTGCAATATCAATAGCTCAAAATCTCGTAAATGCGAGACCTATTGCATTGCAAATGCTTATTAAAGGTTAAACTCAGGAACTTTAAGGAGGCAGTGAAAACCTTCTTGACTGGGTAGATCCTCAGATGGCTGGTATTTTTTTTTACAAGAGTTCCCTTTTTCCTGTTGTAAGTGACAGAACAAACTACCCTCGTAGTCTTTCTGTCAGGTCGTATTTTACGATAGCCTATAAGTATAATCAAGTTAGGGTCCCATACCACAAAGTGACAAATTTACAAATAGTATCTTCAATATAGATAATTTCCTTTCCCTACTTCAAAATTCGTAATTGTAAAAACTGCATCAATAATAAACAAAGGATAATAATCAGGTAAAGAGAGGTTTTACAATTTATATGAAAGATTTATTATCGCAAAAAAACAGTTTTTTTTACATTCAATAGTATTTCATAAAAACAATTAATCACATATACTTTATTAAAAACATGATGTTACATTTCTTTTTGTTAAAAAAAGGTTATTTCAAGAAAAAGCACAAAAAACTGTTGACGCGGCGTTTCGTTGAATAGGCGGATCACCCTCTTCAGGACAATGCTTTTTAAAGTTAAAAACAATCTATACAAAGAAAGATAAATAAAATGTTATTATTTATACTAAACATTCCTCTCTAACAACCTCTAAATCCTATTGCTCCATATTTTCATTCTAGTTCTAGCATTCCTCATTCGGTTTACTATACGTTATTCCATACTATTGAATGTAAAAAAACAGTTTTTTGCTATAATAAACCTTTTATATAAATTGTAAAACCTCTCTTTACCTGATTATTATCCGGTAAGTAGGGAAAGGAAATTATCTATATTGAAGATACTATTTGTAAATTTGTTACTTTGTGGTATGGGACCCTAACTCGATTATACTCATAGGCTATCGTAAAATACGACCTGACAGAAAGACTACGAGGGTAGTTTGTTCTGTCACTTACAACTGGAAAAAGGGAACTCTTGTATTTTTGATGTTCACAAACGTATTCCCTTTTTCTTTACAAAGGGTGACTCCTTCTATATTTTTACTGGTATTTTTTTTTAACCATTTGAAAACGTTTAATTATGATGAAAGAAAATGTTGGCTAAAAACGAATAATGAGGGATCTTAGTACCAACTATATTATTTATTAAGTTATTCACATTGATTAATGATATTACTCGTTTTATATTGAAATGATTTAAAATATTTGCGCAATAAATATATACTTACTTACAACCCACCTAGGTTCACTCAAAATGGGATCTAGTTGTTGCTGTTATCACTGACTTACTTTGCTTTAAAATGTTTATCTCTTTTGGAAAATAACTTTAATTCTACTTTGCCTCTCTCGATCTTGTACCTGAACAACGCTGGTGTTATCGCACTAAAGAGTATAACAGCTGCGCTTGGCAATGGCCCATTTAAAAAGATAGCAAGCAGTCCTGCTGAGAAGTACTAAGCACAATCGTACTCTAAGCAAAACAATCACGGTAACAAGGCAGTGGCTTTCACTTACACCACAGTGAATGACATATATAAGATAAGGATGATAAATAACCACACGGCCATTCAATCCCAGGAGAGACTTTCTCAGCTGACACTGACAGCAAGAGCAGGTACGTTCTTCATAGACAACACAGCTTCATACTCGGATTACAAATACATTTCTGTAAGATAACCAAACCGGAGTTAAAGGCTGAGGGCTGGTTCTTCGTGCCCACTTATATTCCAGTATCTACATGACAAACCTCTCGAATCAGCCAGTATGGTTCCCGATAAGGGCCATACCTGCCGTTCCCTACAGAAGATTCCAAATATCCTTTTGCCGCAATCATCTATAGTTAATACGTGAAATCGAAGGAAAGGTTTAAAATTGTTTTGACAAGCAAAAGAGAAATAAAACCATACAGGCATTTGAGGCTGTACTTCACATAGAGTCCGGTGATAGTTAGCTACATTGGCCCGCCTCGAAATGGATGGCCAATCCATCCACTAAGAAGTCTTGTTGCACCAGAAGAGGCTGCCCCTGACAGTGCAACGGAAGTAACCTCTTCGCTACTCTAGAAGATAAGAAGTAACCCACATGTGAGCAGTTCACGCAGCCGGTTGTGAAGGAGGGGCGCGCAAGTGGATTGTTGCTATAGCGAAAGCTGAGAGCAAGCACACTCCGTAGCAGAGGTGGTTCGGTGTTGGGGAGTGGGCTTCGCATTCTTAGGGTGGAAACAGAGAGCACACCGAGAACAGGTCCGCCCTCCAACGATGCGATGATTATAACGTAGGTAGGGGAGTACCATGGGAAGGGGACCCTGCATGGAGTCTGCTGCTTTGTTAGGCGTGACTTTAACCTAGAAGTGCTCACATCATTGAATTGCAATTAAGGTGACCAGATTTTTAAAATGACAAGCAGTGGCTGTGTGGCCGTGAAAGTGACGTGGCCGCGAAAGTAAAAGAAAACAAGCACACAAGAGGTGCGTGCATTTAATGCTACAATGCCATAAGGGCTTTCAAGGATGGAGGGCGGGAAGAGGGGCAAGTCAGATAAGCTACAGCCTGAAAAAAGAACAAAAAGCAAGCAAACAACAAGCAGTGGCCGCGCGGCCGCGAAAGTAAAAGAAAACAAGCACGCGAGTGGTGCGTGCGAGCGCGTGTGCCCATAACGAGAGAGGAAAGCCAGATGGCACCTCTGCTCGTAACTGTGCGCGTAACCGCACGCTCAATGCCACACAGAAAGCATGTGGTCGGATTTTTCAATGCCCACTCACTAAATGTCTCTCCAGAGCAGCGCATGCGCTGGCACAGGCAAGACCTAAAAAAAGCATCAAGGGAAAGAAGAAAAGTGATAGTAGCATGTTTTGTTTGAAAGCGGATGTCACTTGGATGCAAACCGCAGGATTATGCACTCTCCACATAGACTGGCTCCATATTTCCAATAGGAGATATTCTACACCATAGTGAGACACTGTCATATTAGGTTCATCTTGCAGGAAACAATGTTCTTTTCTACTTGTTGCCTTTATGCACTCCTATGCAGAGCCAGGAATCCTTTAATAGTTGTTATTGGACAGGGTTGTTAATGTTTCTTCACATGTACAACCTTTATGGATTTCTACTTTCCTTTGTATGTATTTGAATATGTGTAAAGGTCATAACTAGCATGAGATCAGCAGAGAGCTGAACATGGGCTAGAGCTGTCACAAAAGCCTGACTATGGAGAACCATTGTGAACTACAGGCCTCCTCTTTCAGCCTGTGACTACTCCTAATGGCATATAATATGAACAGCCCAAGATGACCAGTAGAAAAAGTAAGTAGAAGGAACAGAATGTCTCTACCTGGATTGGTTGATGGCAGGACACCTCATAATGACAGGACAAGAAAGATTGCTGGAGTCAAGATGACACATGGAAGTATAAGATAAGCCATCATATAATACAGGAGTGAGTGACGTCAAATTGTATACAATAACCAGGACTTATCTGTTTTCCTTCTAATAATGCTGTGAGGAATTTGAGAGAAAAGCCTTCACCACAATCCATGAGGAATCAGGAGTCACCAAGCTCGGGAGGTGAAGTTTTGCTAAAAACAAATTGGAACAAATATGGGAAGACCGAAGGCTAAAAGCCTGTCTAATAGTCCAGAATGAGGAACCATATCAGGGAAAGCAGAATAACAGCACATGAATGGAGGAAGTTCAGTGTAAACTATGGCATCAATAAGTAGTGTTAGAAAATAGAAAACAGTTGCCAGGTGAGGAGAAACTCACTTAATATGCCCATCTACTATTGCTGCTGCTGACCTGCCCTCAATTTGACCAGCAATACCCCACAAGTGACCAACTTGGATTGTGTCTTAAGCTGCCTTGATCCTATGTGCCAAAAATGTCACACTGCCCTTTACTTGATTCCTGAACCTCTGTCCTGGATCCTGCCTCTGGATTCCTATCCTGTCTTTCCCCTCTGCATCCCATCCCCTCTGGGTAAATATGTGCTGCAAGCTGCAGGAGTTTCCTCATTTGAGTGTAGATATAGTTCAAGTTCAAGTTCAAGTTTGGCATTTGTATAGCGCCCTATATACCCAGAGGGTCTCAAGGCGCTTGGGGAAGGGGAAGTTTATTTGTCGAATATCCAAGTTTTTAGTTCTTTTCTGAAGGTGAGGTGGTTCTGGGTAAGGCGGAGATGGGTGGGGAGAGAGTTCCAGGTTTTGGCCGCTAAGTAGGAGAAGGATCTTCCACCCATGGTGGATTTAGGGATGCGTGGGATTGCGGCGAGGGCATGTGTGGATGATCGTAGTTGGCGGGGGGGGGGGTGTAAAAGGACAGGCGTGTTTTGAGGCAGTCGGGTCCTAGGTCGTAGAGAGCTTTGTGTGCGTGGGTAAGGAGGCGGAACGTTATTCTCTTGTTGACGGGAAGCCAGTGGAGGTCTTTTAGGTGCTCGGAGATGTGAGCTCGGCGGGGGAGGTCCAGTATAAGTCTGGCTGAGGCGTTTTGGATGCGTTGGAGTTTTTTCTGGAGTTTGGCGGTGGTTCCGGCGTAGAGTGTGTTTCCGTAGTCCAGTCGGCTGGTCACCAGTGCGTGGGTGACCGTTTTTCTTGTTTCAGTGGGGATCCAGCGGAAGATTTTTTTAAGCATGCGTAGGATGTTGAAGCAAGATGAGGTGACGGCGTTGACTTGTCTGGTCATTGAGAGGGAGGAGTCTAGGATGAAGCCTAGGTTGCGTGCGTGGTCAGCAGGTGTGGGTGCATTTCCCAGGGCCGGTGGCCACCAAGAATCGTCCCAGGCGGAGGGGGATGAGCCTAAGATGAGGACTTCAGTTTTGTCCGAGTTTAGTTTTAGGCGGCTGTCTTTCATCCATTCGGCTACTTCTTTCATTCCTTCGTGTAGGTTGGTTTTGGCGGAGCTGGGATCGTTGGTGAGGGAGAGGATGAGCTGTGTGTCATCTGCGTAGGAGATGATGTTGAGGTTGTGTTTGCGTGCGATGGATCCGAGGGGACTCATGTATACGTTGAAGAGGGTGGGGCTGAGTGAGGATCCTTGTGGTACACCACAGATAACTTCGGTGGCCTCTGATCTGAAAGGGGGAAGGCGGACTCTCTGAGTTCTTCCGGCGAGGAACGAGATTATCCAGTCTAGTGCTTTACCTTGTATCCCGACGTTGCTAAGGCGTTTGATAAGGGTGGTATGGCAGACTGTGTCGAATGCTGCGGAGAAGTCAAGTAGGATGAGTGCGGTTGTTTCTCCATTGTCCAGTAGTGTTCGAATGTCGTCCGTTGCTGCGATGAGGGCGGTCTCCGTGCTTTGTTTGGCTCGGAAGCCGGATTGTGAAGGGTCGAGGGATTTATTGGATTCGAGGAAGGCGGCGAGCTGATTATTGATGGCTTTCTCGATGACTTTGGCAGGGAAAGGAAGGAGTGAGATGGGTCGGTAATTCTTGAGTTCGGTGGGGTCTGCTGTGGGTTTCTTCAGGAGGGCGCTGAGTTCGGCGTGTTTCCAGCTTTCTGGGAAGGTGGCAGCGTTTAGGGAGCAGTTGATGACATCTCGGAGATGGGGTGCGATAACGGAGTCTGCTTTGTTGAAAATGTGGTGGGGACATGGGTCGGTTGGTGATCCTGAGTGGATGGAGTTCATCAGATGGATGGTTTCTTCAGTGGTGATTGGGTTCCAGGCGCAGAGGTTGTTAGAGGGGTATTTAGGTTCAGGTGAGGGTGGTGGGGCTTGGATTCCGGTCTCATTTGCGAAGCTGTTATGTATGTCTGCGATTTGTTGTGGAAGAATGAGGCTAAGGAGTCGCAGAGGTCTTGGGAGGGGGTGATGTCGTTCGTGCCGGCGGGGGGGTTGGTGAATTCTTTGACAATGTTGAATAGTTCCTTGCTGTTTTGGGCGTTGTTGTCGAGTTGGTCTTTGAGTGCTGATTTCTTGGTGGATCGGATCAGTTGGTGGTGTTTGCGGATGGCGTTCTTGAAGGCTGCTTGGTTGTCTGAGGTTCGGTCTTTTTCCAGGCTTTCTCGAGGGTGCGGCAGTTCTTCTTTGAGTTTTTGAGGTCCTCATTAAACCAAGGGGCTTTATTGTTGATTTGTTTGGATTGCTGTTTTTTCAAGGGTGCTAATTCATCCGCGCTATGGATGATCCATTGAGTGAGGTTGGTTGCTGCAAGGTTTGGGTCCGATGATTTTGCAGGGAGGTTTTGTTGCAGTGATGTGAAGAGTTGGTCGGTTGTAATTTTGTTCCAGTTTCTGCGTGGAATTGGTTGAGGGAGGTTGTGGGTTGTAGTCTTTTTGTAGCTGAAGTGTACGCAGCTGTGGTCCGTCCATTGGTGGTCTGTGGTGTGGTCGAAGGAGATATGCTTGCTGGAGGCGAAGATTGGGTCGAGCGTGTGCCCTGCGTTGTGAGTGGGGGTGTTGACAAGTTGTTTGAGTCCGAGATTGGCGAGGTTGTCCAGGAGGGTGGTGGTGTTGCTGTCATTGTTCTTTTCTAGGTGGAAGTTGATGTCTCCTAGCAGGATGTAGTCCTCAGAGGGGAGGGCGTGAGGGGTGATGAATTCAGTGATGTCTTAGCAGAATTGTGCGCGGGGTCCTGGTGGTCTGTAGATGAGGGTTCCTCTGAGTGTGGACTTCGGGTCGGTGTGGATCTGGAAGTGGAGGTGTTCGGCGGTAGCGAGGTTATCGTCGGAGCTGGTAGAGATGCGAATGGTGTTCTTGTGGACGATGGCGATGCCTCCTCCTGTTTGTTTGGTGGTGCGATTTTTTCGGATGATCTTGTAGCCGTCCGGAATGGCAATGGCGATGTAGCCGTCCGGAATGGCAATGGCGATCCTACAGTATAGGATCATTTACAAGCAGCACAATATTTGTGGGACCTTGGCACAGAGCCCACAAAAGTACACATTGTGCATATTTCTTCAATACAGCTTTTGTATATGCCCTGTAAATTCTATACTCATGCTGTTCTCTAAATGGTTTGTGACCACCAACCTATCCCCTCCAAGTTGCGTTGTTGTCTGATATACAGTGGCAGTGTATTTGATTGAGATATTTGAGGCAAGAAAAGGTAGGCCGATTTATCATATGTGCAAACCCAGGGCTCTTCTAGGCCTACTTTGTTTCTAAACCCACGCAAGGCAATCTTTATCAGTACGCTGATGTGTGTGAAGCACGCATACAGTTAGGATATAATGCGTAACATCTCTAGAGTGTAGAACAGTATACTCTTTACTTTCTGAGGAGCAATTAGGTTTGGGGAGTGACTGGTTGTAGTTTTCAATTACAGTTCCTGAGTACACCTAGTTTTCCTATGTAAGTAAATGCATCAGATTGACCACCAGGTACATCTGACAACAATTGCTTCCATGCTACACAGCCAAGACGAGGTGGTCTAAAAAAATGGTAGCAATACATATAGTGCTGTCAGAACAAAATAAAAAAATTAATGAGTAACATGAATGATGGGAGATCTTCAGGTAGCATTTCTTTCAGCCACAAAGCTGTTATTTTAGGACATGCTGTGCATGTGGGGAGAGATTTTCGCAATTCAGCCAAGTATTTGCAATGCTCTCAGAAGATTTCTGGATACTGTTGTCCTTCCAATATACTTTCTGAGTTCTTCTAGAGTGGTACAGAGGACAGGGGCACAAAGCTTACCTCGTTACTGGTCTGTTATCACTTGTAATCGATGTGGTGGACGTGTGTTAGGGAAGGTGGTATTCCAGCATACAAGTTTCCTCCCTGACCCAACACAACCCTTAGGTGCAGGGGTTTGGGTTGCAGAAAGGATATGATTTTGAATAGGAACATGTATGTTGTGGGGCTGGAAGGAAAGTGGCATGTTGAGATGGGGCACAGATATTGGAGGTGGGGTATTAATGAAGGTATAGGAATGTTGTACTTTATGAAGGTATGAGGATGGGGCATAACAATGTTGTATTTTAGGAGGTAAGATTTTGATTGCGTACAAATGTTTTTTGGTTAGTGAGAAAGATGGAATGCTTACGATGGAGTACAGGTACTTTATTAGTTAGGAAGGAAGCGTAGGAAATATCTTTTTTGGAATGGTGAATTAACTTATTTTGTTCGTATTTCACATTAAAAGCCTATCAAAATGTGTCACAAATATTTTAATGTTGAAGAGTTCTCTGAAGTGATGGTGTGCTGCTACAGTCATCACGAAAGGCATATTCCTGACTTATGTATTCTTGCCTGGATTTATTTATAGTCTAGTGCAGGGGTCTAACCTTTTCTGTAGTGAGAGCTACTTCTGATCAGTGAAAATAATTGATTTACTGAAGACAGAGCAACTCATGCATTGCTACCAGGCACCCCTCAACCAGCATTTTGACTTTAAGCCTAATGTCCATAGAGCCAGGTACTATGGGTTAAACAAAATACGTGGACTAGGGGGCGCTGTGACAGGGTTAGCATGTGCTTCAGTGAGAGTGTGGTCTTTGAGATGTATGAACATGTGTGCGTATGAATGAGATAAATGTATAAGATGGGTAGGGACTTGTTTCATATGTACTTGTGGCACAGGGCATACCTTTCACCATATGTGGCACTTTAACATGTATAGAACAAACACAGCCATTTTTTAAATGGGAGAAATTTAAAGTGCAGATAAAAGTTCTGCAAAACGTTCATAATATGGAACATTTATTCTGCACTTTTACATTTCTCCCACTTCAAATAATGGTAGTATTTTTCAGTTATAAATATGGCACTGTGTCTAACAGCCACTGGAAGCAAGATACCTGCTGCGTGTAAAGGCAACACTTTGTGTAAAAGATTTCATAAAACTCGTAATTTATATTTTCTCTCATTTCCAAGTGTTACATTTACAAACACCAGGCTTCTTACTCCCAGTGGTCTGTAGCCATATTTATAACAGAAAAAATATAGCCATTTCTTTAAATGGAAGGAATTTAAAGTAAAGAAACAAATTTCATTAAACATTACGACACAACTGGCTTAATTGAAAGTGGAGAATGACTTTACGACTTAATGTTTATTAGAAATATTTTTCTTCACTTAAAATGTTTCCCATTTAAAAAATAAAATTACTGTATTTTTCAGTTATAAGTATGGTGCAATGTCTGCTGGCCACTGGGAGCAACTTTGAAATGGAAGAAAATTAAAAAGAAGAGTTAACTTACTCATTGAGCTAACTTTTCATTTTAATTTTCTTCCATTTAAAAGTATCCAGAAACATCATTTTGTTCTCAGCTCCAATACTGAGTTGACAAGGACTCTTATTCAAGGCAGGGGTCTTCAAACTGGGGGGCGGCCCCCCCCCAGGGGGTCTCGGGTGATTCCAGGGGGGCTCCAAGCTCTGGCCAAAAGAATAATTATGCTCTGTAATGTGCCATCACTAACATCTTTTGTCATTTATACTCTAGCTGGGAGTATTTGTCAAAGGGGAAGGGACTCCAAATATTCCTTAAACCTCCAAGCCACACACTGTGGTAAATTTTAATAGATACAATTTAATAGACTAATAGTGGAAAATTCTGAGGGGGGCCATGATTTTTTTTTTGATTGAGCATTGCTCATTATCAGGTAATAATGTAACATAAACACAGGCTTCCCTTAACTTTAGAAGGACCATGTGACCCTGTGCTTATTTAAAAAGGAACTGGGGGCTGTGAACTACTCTGAAGGTGTCTGTGAGCTACTCGTAGCTCGTGATTGACTGGTTTGAGGCACCTGGTCTAGTTTGATGGAAATGTGTGTAGGAGTGGACATTTGCTATGGTAAACACCGCTTACCACGAAGTTTTAACAACGCAGTACCTTTAGCATGCATCCCTTACGCTGGAGGGCGCTAAAGGTTTAAAAATAGTTAATTTACTATCCCAACACCTTCCCTAGGGTCCACGGGGACTGGTGTTAGAATAGTAAATTATACTATTCGAAATCCGCACCCCCAACGCAAGTCGTGGTAACGACTTGCGTTGTAAGGGATGCGTGCTAAAGGGATGCGTTGTGACGGTACGCGTTGTACCGTCATACATCCCCTATGTACCCTGCATACACTGCATTCACCATGGAGGCCGTCTTACAACTACTAAACTCGTAAAAAGAATTTCAGAAAGCATACTTTACGCTTACGTTACCCCAGTTCCCTGTGCTCTTGAAGCACCTCTGAAAATGAGAAACCAAATGCAGAGCCTAGTTTAAAAATGAATTCCTCTGAATACATCCTTCTTCTACTTGATTCTAGAAGTCTAGTGCCTGACATGTATCCATGACGTGACATTGTGTTTAATTTGATAAAAGAATGCTAAAATCCCATAACTTTTTTTGTTCTAGTTTTTTTTAATAACCTTTATTTTTGTTTTGTTTTTTAATAACAACACTGTGCAAAATCCCATAACTTAACAGACCTTCTCTGTACTACCTCTGGTTTGCCTACTCCTGAAGCCTGGGCATAAATGTTCTCACACTACAGATATTGGCCTTTCAATTGATCTAGCTGACCCTGTATTTGCCCCATTTCCAGCTGACTCAGTATGTGCTTCCCTGTCACAGGCTCTTCTCAACTGCTACAGACCCATGTCCTATTTCCACCGTGAATAGAGTGTAACTATTATTCCTTCACCAGTCTGTCCAAAGACTTACGAATTATGACTGCTGACATTCTAGCGAAGACGGGCATGTATGATTGGTCAGCTGGCGTATTTAACATAGCACAAATTTGTAGTTTCCTGCACAGAGTAATGTCTTCTGGGATTGTTGTCTTTTTAGTCACTGGAATTCTCTCTCTGGAACCGAGTGCATGCTGGAGTGCACCTCCTGTTTTTAAACCTATGTTCTACTTCTGGGGGCCCACCTTTTGTGCACTAGTTGTTAGTCAGAGGAGCCTGGCTCCGTTTGTATCCTACCAGCACTATCTTTAAAGGAGAATATTGGCCGTTTTAATCTGTTTATATTTTCTTTTTCTCACGTTTGTTTTAATCTGAATTTAAATTCCATGCAGGCTTGCTTCATAGGGGATCCTCTGAATGCAAGCAGGAGTAGCTGGACTCCAGTTTTGATTTTTAATTTCTCCACTTCCTTTTCACCTCATGTGTCATGGCCTAGCCTTGTCTCCTTTTTCGTCGTAGGCTTCTTAAATTTCCTGGCAGCGTGTCCATCCCGCGTGGCAGGCGTGCATAGTGGGCGCACCAAAGGCAAGCCCGTCTGCACCCGTCTGTGTCTGGACTGCACCTTGCTCCAAAACCCCTCCTTCTTTCGGGCCAAGAGAGGACCCTCACATTTATTATATGCGAGAGGATCTATTAAGCTATAGGGTAAGTTCCTCTGGTTACTTATGTACCCAGTTGTTCCCAGTTTAAGCTAGGGGTGGGCGGAATTTGCATAGTTGCGCAAAACGGTAAAAAATCTCCACGAGCACGCAAATGTTCAGTCGAGTTGCTTGTTCCGCCCGTTCGAGATGCTTTTTTCCTGTTTGCGAACGCTGTTTGTGTGTTTGTGGGAAAAATATCTTGCGAACACGCATTTTGAAAGCGCGAACAAGCAAAAAATTCTGCGAAGCCGCGGATTGCAGAATTTTTGGCAATTCCGCGTTCTCCACGGAACGCGAAATTACCCAAATTCCGCGTTCAGGACGGAATTTACCACCCAGGCCTAGTTTAAGCCAGAGGCTCTGGTAACAAACAGTGAAGTTTGTTCACTTTTCAGCTAGTTAAATAGGTGCACCTCCTCCGGTTCTTGAGTTACTTGAATCCCCAATGGACACATTTATTAATAAATTGTTGAGCACCTGAATGCGCGCTCGCTCATTAAGAACAAAAAATGAATTTTCGGATTTTATTTAGTACAACAATCCTAACTGCATTTTCGTAACTGATACCTGGGCTTAAGATGATTCAGTCTTAGACATTGCAGAAGCAATACCAGGTGGGTAAAGTATTCTACATCAGGATTGTAGACACAAGTAGGGTGGAGGACTGGCAATTATTTTTGATAGCAGGGATCCCTGGCGGTGGCGCAGTGGTCTGAGGGCTGCAATATGCTGGCTGTGCCACTGTGGCACTGCCAAGCATATTATGAGTTTCCCAACATCCACTCTTTTCAGGGCGGTGAGCCCGCCTTGAAAAAGGTGGCATTGGAGAAACTTAAGGGCCCCTTGCAGGAGGACACATGGTGTGCACCCATGTCTGCATGAATCCCCTTACCCTGAGGGCATGTAGTTTAAAGTCCATGCCCTGCAGGAACGGCCTGCAGTGCCTTTTTAATAAGCACCACCAGGGGGGGACGCCAAAGGACTGCTGACCAGACCACAAGATAACTCGTAATCTGGCGGGTGGGTGGCGGCGGTAAAATTTGGCTGTGTGGGAGCTGGGCGGTGGAGACAGACATTTTGTAGACAAGAATGCAAATAGCGTCCAGCATATGACCCTCAGGGAAAAATAACTTCTAGGTCTTTATTTCATGACTATAAGCAGGCCATTTTTGAAGGAAAATGTAAGTTTTGCACCTCTAAAATAGTATACGCCACAAATCCTACCAAAAATGTGTTTAAAGTAGTTAATTTGCTCTTTGACTTTAAATATCGGAAAGTCACAGACTTACCACAATCTTTTTGTGACGAGCTGGTGATACTTATTCATGACAAGGTCGGTAACATCTGTTCTGGATTTTCTAACTCTCAGGAATGTATCCAATTGGAATGCATCGCTAATGTTTTAGAAGTGGCTAACAGGAATATCCCTTCTTCATTTTTATCTTTGCCTTCACTACAGCCAACAGTCAATAGTGCTACTCCTTATCCCTGTGAGCTAACTGATGCAGTTTTACTGTTGTCCTTCTCCTCGCTGTCCATCTCTCAAGCAGAGACTCTTTTGTTGAAAATTAAGGTGGGATCTCCTCTGGACCTGCTACTTAATGCTGTGATCACCACTGGCTGCTTTCATGAAGCTTGGAACCAAGCAATGGCAATTCCTTTGCTAAAAAAGGCTAATCTTGATGTTGAAAACTTAAAGAACGGGCACAGCCCAGACTCTTCGCTGGTGGCAGCGGTCAACAGTATCAGAACCATTGTAGATGGCGGAAGGGTGCAGTACTCATTATGCTAGATTTGTCCAGTCTTTGACACAGTGTCAAAATATCAGTGTTCTGTTTTTTTCTACTCAGTGAGGATCGAGGGCAGAGCTTTGAATCTACTCATCTACTTTCTACCTAAAAGGAAACATGCAGTCAGATTTGGAAAGTTTACTTCCAAACCCTTTTCGCTGCCTTTAGGGGTGTTGCAGGGCTCATCCCATAGTCCAACCTTTTTTAATTTGTATGTTTCACCACTCACCAAGCTCATCCTGTCTTTTGGCCTTAGTGTATCATCCTACACAGATGGTATCCAGATCATTGTTACAGTCACTGATTACATTTTTTCTGTGGCTCAAAATGTTAACAACAGTATGGTAGCTATCATTAATTGGATGAAGGATAATTCCCTAAGGCGTATGCTGATAAAACTGAGGTTCTTATTTTTGGTTATCATCCATCCGTTTGGTCCCACAATTAGTAGCCTTCTGTGTTACGCTCTCCTCCTGTTCCTGTAAAGGTAGCTAAACCTTTGGAGTGATGTTTGATGAACATCTTGCTTTTGACACTCATGTCACTCATGCAGCTTCTTCATGCTTTAACATCATCTACTCCCTTTAAAAAATCTTTCATTTTATTCTGGAGTCGGCTCGGAAAATGGTACTGTCATGTTAATCTCTTCTAGGTTGGATTATTCCAATGCCTTATTTCTCAGCATTAGGCAGGGCTCTAACCTAATCACAAACAGTACAGAATGCTGCTGCTCGCCTCATTCTTGACATCCCTAAATTTAGATCAGTATCCAAGGAGCTGAAAAATCTACAATGGCTCCCAGTTAAGCAAAGAATTTATTTTAAAGTTCTCTGTAGTCGCACTATCAGATTCGGAATGTCGGAGCGATTCCACGATCTCCAGCTCCGGCACTGGGCTCTCCATCCGCTCGTAAGACCACACGCACAGCGTCTCCTTACACTATATGAAAAGTGGCTGCTCATCTGCCAAAAAACTCACTTCAGACCTGTATAAGATGCTGCTAGAGTGACATGCACATGCTTATAATGCAGGGTGAATGCGATGGGAACGACATCTGGGTCACGCCCTCAGCCACAAAGAACGGGAAGGGATATATTCTAGAACACGACACTCAGCGCGAAGTATAGGACTGACGGAACCCTGACTATGGTCACCACTTTCTGGTACTACACACCTGACCGCCTCCACTCGATGGTCCCCTGACAAAGCGCTGACTGCTGGCGGGGTTGTGGGCAACGGGGCACACTGGTGCATCTTCTGTGGCACTGTGAGCAGTTGCATGCCTACTGGGCACAGGTCATTGATGAAATAGATAAACACTTCGATACTCGGGTCCCAAGCACCCCAAGCTATATCCTCTTTAGACCTCCCCAACCCTCTCGTATATCCTCTTTGCTCACAGTGAGGTCACCAGATGGCGGTTGCGCTGGGCTCGGCCACGCAAAACATTTTGCTTCACTGGCAGACTACGTGCACTCCCACATTCACTGGTTGGCTGCAACGTCTCTGGCAGATCCAGGGGATGGAAAAGATCACTCTTGCATTGGCTGGGAAGGGCTCCACTTTGTGGATCCCTGGCAGCCATTTCTCGCCCTCCTTGGCTCTGTGTTTAGGGAGCTCACCTGCCCGAGATATCTCGGCTGCATTTTTCAGCACCGCCTGAAGGGGAATCACAGGGAGCCTCAATTGCTGAGGAGCAGTAAACCTATCTTAATTTGGCATCTTAGTTGGTGGACAGGGGTCGGAGAGGGAGGTTGGAGATAGGTGGGTGTAGAGGGTAGGGCACGTTTCCATTTTTGGCCATTTGCAGAAGTAAAACTGCTGGTTTTCTCCATAAACTGCAATTCACTGCTGCCTGACTTGACTTGTGGTGGTAAACATTTGTGAAACTTACTGTTGGCCTTTGTTAAGAAATGCAAATAAAAATATTTAAACCGTAAAGTTTTCTGTATTGCTTACTGTGCCCTGCATGATCAGGGACCCCACTTCCTACTTTTTTCGGTCAGAATTTGAGTAATATCTTCCGGCTCAACACTGCGCCCGGCCCATAGGAAACAGCTGATAATATCTAGATCTGGCAGATCAAGATGAGGTGACAGGTCCTTTGTCTTTACGACAGCTAAACATTTGTGATTCTCTCCCTCCTCGCATCTTAGAACTAGATGACCGTCTATGATTCAGGAAAAACCTGAAGACTTGGCTCTTTTCTCATTAGGTTTGTTTTGTAGGATTCTTTGACAGACATGCTTTTGTTCCTCAAATAGGTTATGTTTTTTGGCACCTTTGTGCCTTAAGGTATTGGAACGCTTTATGAAGTTTATTTCATTTAATTTCATTGCTGTATTCCTCACGTGATGTTCACCTTTGTCTGAAGTATTCACTTGGTCCAGAGCCCTGCCTTAACACACAAGACTGATCAAAACAGTGTTCACTGTGTAGGTAGATCCACTTTCACATCTGACTGGAGCTAGATTACTCCTGATCACAGTTTTTACTTGGGCCAGGGCTAATTTACAATCTATGGCTGTCATGTCCTTTAGGCTAGTCCTGTCATGTATACCACTTTTTACAGGCATTGTCCTATCCACATGACAATAATGATTCCAAACATGTGACCTTTTACCTAGTAGCTTGCTCCTGTCTCTTCGATGACAGGCTCTTAGTTTTCTATCATAATCCCTGTACCTGACATACATAACCATGTCCCCAGGCACAGCAGGATTATTCTGTACAAAGCTCACCACTTTTTTCATCCTTGGCCAACAGCCAGCTGTGCCTGATCACATTTATTTGGAAAAACATCGGTGATTGTTTTAAAAACATTTATGATTGTTTTAAAAACGTATCGCTTCTTTAAAAAACAACTGGAATGACCACTTTAGTATAAAATACCCTCACTCCCCCTACAAATTAAAGCAGAATTCCTTCCAAGCTGAGACGAGGTCCTGCATGCTGATTTTTTGACACACAGCTGTCTGACATCCCTTGCGGGGTGTCATCCTCGAAGCAGAGATGGGGGTCCTGAGTTCTCTACCATCAGGTGAGGGGGTCGGATCTTCTCTAGGGGATTCTTGGCTACATACACATATGCACATGCCCAGGTTACTGAGGGCTCAGCTTCTGAACGGGGAATGGGCTCTGACGATGCTAGACAGCGCGATAGCAGTAACAATAGCTCGCCAGAACCTTAAGGATTTTCTGGTGACAGTAGAATGAACATATCACGGTGGAAGAACCTAATACCAGAGTGAGTGCCCTGCATAGATTATACTAAATTATACTCCAGATAGAGGTGGAAATCTCCAAAAAAATTAAGGGTCTCTTTTGAGAGAATTTGACATTTGGATATGACATCCTGCTTGCAGAAAAAGATTGTCCGCCTGAATTTGTGATGGATTTCCCTAAAGGGGAAATAGTAATTTTTGCCTGCTTTCACCGACCTTGTTCTAGTATCTTTAAAACACTCATATGCGCAGGAGTGGGGGCGGCGTTAGCTCCAGCATTATAAAGTAACCATGTAGGGTGGGAAGTAGAGTCTACTCACCACAACATCCCTTTGCCCAGGGCTATTCTCGGAAAGAGTGTCAGAATTATTACAAACAAATGACGAGGCGGCCGTGTCCTATGTAGATGACATCTATCTGACTGGCGATGATTTACTTGCACATTTTTGCAAGGTGAACAACATAATTGTGGGTATTGCCGACTTGGGCTACAAATTTAATTTTAAAAAAATCTAAAATTGCCCATCTCAATGTCCTATTTTTGGGATAAGAGCTGTCAAGTGAAGGGAAGAGCCTGGCAGCCAAATTTTTTATTAAATTGTGAGTTGCTCCAACCTCCAAAGAATCTCAAAGGTTTGCAATCCATTTTAGGATTTCTGAATTTTGGCAGAACATACATTCTAAATTACGCAGAAAGAGTCAAATCTTTCTACAACTTAATCTCTTCAACTCACATCAGTGGACACAACAACACACAGATACACTCCGTTCAGTTCAGGCTGATACAATTGCATCAAAACATTTCACGTATGTTTGAATTCTACCAACTTGGTGGTCCTGGGTTTATCAGGCTAGACCTACATCACTTTCAAAGAAGGTGAGACAGTCCCAATTGCATACAAATCACATTTATACACAAATGGTGAAATGCAATTTGCAGCAACAGAATAAACACTGACAGCAGTACAGACTGCTGTAGTGAGAGAAAGAGCACTAGCACAGGGGAAACGCACTATCGTCGTAACCCCGGTACTTACTTTAGAAGCGGTTACCAAAGCGAGCATTCCAAATGCAAAATCGCTGCAGTCACGATGGCTACAATGAGCTAATTCTCTCACTGCGACAGATGTAGATTATAAATTTCTTCTTGTATTTATTCACTGGGCAACATTGTGTCCTCAGCAATTGACATAATAGAACAAGATTTGTCTATACTACATCTTGGGCAATCTTAATTGCGCTCCATTATGCTTTTGAGCTGGACACTACAATCATTTCGTTCTGGCTATATGCCATGATGATACATTAACAGCACAAATCTGTTCTCAGCTTACAGTCTGACCAACAGTCAGTTGACTATGGCATACAGAGATGCAAACTACACTATGCTGCTCATTGAAAAAGTAGAGAAGTTACCTTTCACAGGCTGAGTCAACATCTACTGAATGGATAATTTATGGCTAGATCACACTGCCAATCACAACATTTCAGTTCCAATTCTGCCTTAGATACATCCAAGCAGGCAGGTATGAAGTGTTGGTGAAGGGTACATACAGGTAACTTGGGAGTTACCATATAGATAAAGGTGTAAAAATAAGGACACTGAAGTTTTCTTTAGTGGAACTGACTGTGGGAAGGCTTTAAGTGTGTCTTTAGTGTGCAAAGAAGTGTTGCTTCCTGGAACTTGTAACGCATCAAAAGCAAACTTATCTTGCTACTTGAAAGCTCTCCAGCTGCAGTGATTCATCTGTTTTTTTTTTAAATAAATCTTTTTATTACTATTAACGCAATAACAAAAAAGGAAAAACATCAAGTGACTTCAGCAGTTATCACAAATGTCAACAATACATTCCCATACTTACAGAATATTAAATACAAAATAAACATAATGGATCACGGAGACTCCTGCGCTTCTGTTTCTGCAAGACGTATCGGGGGTGTACAGATATCTGCAGGGTGATAGTCCCAGGCCTCCCATACCTTCCCCCACTTCTCAGGGCAACCCCTGGCGACATAGACTGACCTCTCCCCGAACATACACCAGTCCAAGTCTTCCGCCCACTTTGTGACCAGGGGTGGCTGACTGGCTCCCCACAGCTGAGCTATATTCCGTTTCGCTATCATACATGCCGATGCTACCCATTGTTTCCGGTACACATTCAGATCGGTGGGTTCCCAAACATTCAATATGCACCTACGGGCCTTCGGTAAAATCTCCACCCCAAGGACATCTTGCAGAGCCTCATGGATCTTCACCCAGTAACCCTGCACCACCGTGCAGTGCCACAAGATAGGCATAAAGGTGCCAAGCTCCTCACAGCCCCTCCGACACTCCCCACACTCCACTTGGCCCATGCGAACCAGACATGGCCCCGTAACATATGACCTGTGTAAAATCTTTAATTGCATTAATCTGAAACTCGTCTGTATCTCTACCACCCTCGGAGATGAGATTGCGTCTCTCTCCAAACCTCGTCGTCCAGCTCCAACCCATAGTCACTGCAGTGTGACCTGATGGATACCAGCTGGTCCTCCATATTATTTATAAGCTTTATATATATTAAGGAGATGGTCTTCTCTGGGAGGTGCCCGTCCAACACACGATCTTCAAGAGGGGACGCGTCGGGAAGCGTTGTGTCCCTCAGGATATGTGTAAGTAGAGCATGTCTCATCTGGAGGTAACAGTAGTGCTCACCATGGTGAAGGCTGTAATGCGGCTTGAGACAAGGAAATGTGTGTACTGTGTCTTTTCCCCATACGCCTTTAATCTGTGTATTCCCAATGAAATCCCATTTGTAAAAGCCCTTGGACTTCCACAAGCTTCCAAGCTTCCCCGAGTTTCATAAGGGGGTGGACAGCGTGAGCTTCCCCTTCCAACCGAGATGCCTGTTGGCCACATGCCACACATGCACGGCATGCCCCGTTGGTCCCGCCAGGGGAAACCGTCAAGGTCTGGCATACAGCGCCCTGGTAAAGTCCCTCCCTGGCACCTGCCAGCGGGCCATAGCATATCTAGGGTCCCCGGGGGGGCCCCATAAACCATGTGATTAACTGTCGCCAGTTGGGAGGCCCAATAGTATTTCTGTAGGTACGGCAATCCAACCCCTCCGTCATACCAGGGGAGAGTGAGTTTCGGAAATGCTATTCGGGGCCTACCATCCCAAAGAAGCCGTCTCTGGAGGGCCTCTATTTCCCTGAAGTAGGATGTCAGTGCCGGGTCCATTGTGTTCTGGAGTGCGTACAAGAATCAGAGAAGGGCCATCATCTTGAAAAGCACCGCTCTGCCCAAGAGGGAGAGCGGAAGAGCCTTCCATTGCTCCACATCCCTCTGAAACCGAGTCAAAGGGTGGCCCAAATTGTTGGCATATCTTGACTTCGCATCAAGCGTGACATAGATACCGAGGTACCTAAACCCCGTTGGCTCAATTTGTATTGGGCAGGCTTGCGGTATTACCGGCAGATCGCCCCTAAGGACGAAAAGCACGGATTTCGTCCAGTTTATTGCGAAACCGGAATACCTCCCGAATATGGCTACCACATCCATAAAACAGATTAGGGATCCCGTAGGGTTGGTAAGGTAAGCAGGATATCGTTCACATATAACAACATTTTATCTTCCCAATCCAACGTCCACCGCAGGCCTCGTATCGAACGGTCCCATTGAACCCACGCCGCCAAGGGCTCCGGGGCGAGGACAAACCGAAGCGGGGACAAGGGGCAACCCTGCCTCGTGCCTCTACCAAGGGGAAAGTCAGCGGACTTGCGATTATTTACAACTACTCTGGCCAAGGGATTGGCGTAGAGTAAACGTACCCAGCTAACAAATTCCGGTCCGAAGCCTATCTTCCCCAGTGCTGCAAATAGGTAGGGCCACTCGACTCTATTGAACGCCATGGTGGCGTCTAAGGAGACCAACACTGCAGGCTCCTGAATCGTTGGGGCCCTGCCCAATATCCCGTGTAGCCTGCGCAGATTGAGGGCTGTGTTACGACGGGGCATGAAACCGAATTGATCCAGGTGTATCAAAGTGGAGATTACCTTGACAAGTCCTGTCGCTAGCAACTTTGCAAGTATTTTAGGCTCTGCATTGAGCAGCTAGATTGGTCTGTATGAAGAGCAGAGCATCTTGGGTTTACCTGCTTTGTGGATAACCACAATATTGGCCACCCGCTGGTCATACGGGAGCAGGCTCTTCTCTCTACTCTCATTAAACATGGTCCGGAGGAACGGGTCAATTTTGTTGGCACTTAGTTTATATAGTTCTATGGGGATTCCGTTCGGGCCGGTAGCCTTCCCAGAGCGCACCCCTCTGATGGCTTGCGCCACCTCGTCATCCGTGAGAGAAGAGACTAGATATTCCCGGTGTTCATCCGAAAGCGTAGGTATCTGGATGTCCCTAAGAATTGCACTATTATGGTCCTCTGTGTACCCTCCAACTGAGGTATACACCCAGCCATAGTACTCGGAGAACTCATCCGCAGCTGCTTGCGGGTCAGTGACCACCTCGGAGTCCATTCCCTCCATTTCTGGCACCAGCCTCGATGCCCACTCTCCCTTCTCTAGCCACGCTATCAATTTACCGGCCTTGTCTCCATGCTCATATATTCTACTTTGAATATTGTCGTTCTGAGCTATGGCCTCGTCTCTAGCGAGGCCTCTCTAATCATCTTGTCGCAATTTTAGAAGATGCATGTTCTCCGGAGTTGCTGCCCTGGCTACTTCTTCTTCCAGTTTTATCATTTCCGCCTCCGCCCTTACCATCTCGCCCAACGCTTATTTTTCTTCCCCGCTACCAATGACCGTACCTCCCCCTGAATTAAATGCTTCCCATAGGGTCTGTGACGAGTCTACTGAGTCCCTATTTTCTAAGAAACACCTATTGGTTATCTTAACAATCTCTTTCTTGGTGCCTGGATCCTTCAAGTGCCAAGTGCTGATAGGAGCCACCCTGCCCACTTCAAACTGGGCAATTTCCAGCTGGAGACAAACAGGAGAGTGGTCGGAAATCCCCCTCGCCAAGTGTCGCGCCTATCTAACCGTGGCCGCCTGGGCCGCAGGCACCAATACATAGTAAATTCTGGAGAGGCTGTGATGCGCCATGGACACGTGGGTATAATGTAGCCCCGTTGGATTACGTATTCTCCAACCGTCCACAAGCCCTGTCATTTCTAGGAAGTCAGGAAGCCACTTCTGGGCCGGTCTCAGCACTCTGGCTGGGTGTCTATCTACCTCTCTGTCCACCACCGCATTAACGTCTCCCCCTAATACTAGGAGGCCCAAGGGCAAAGTCAGGAAGATGGCGCCCAGGTATTCGAAAGTATCGGATTGAAGGCTGGGTGGGACATACACTGACTGACTGAATTATTTTTTTAAAGCGCTCTTATGCCGAGGTGTCTTGGCGCTGTGAGACAGAAGCAGGTAGAGAGGAAGGTTTAAGGCATCGTAACGAGCCAGGTCTTCAGAGCCCTTCTAAAACTCGCTCTGTTGTTTTCCGAGCGCAGTGTGATGGGCATGCTGTTCCATAGCTTAGGGGCTAGGAAGGAAAAGGACAGGATTTTCCTCCCCACCGGGCTCTCTTTAATCTTGGTGTTTGGAGTAGATGTTGGCTGCAGGATCATTAAGGCGCGTGAGGGCACATAGCGGGGGAGGAGGTTAGTAAGCTCCTCAGATGAATTCCCATACAATGATTTATGAACCAGACACAGGGCCTTAAATTGGATCCTGCGCCTTACAGGGAGCCAGTGCAGTTCCCGTATGGCTTTGGAGGTGGGATGTCTTTTTGGGAGGTTGAGTAACACTCTTGCCGCAGTGTTTTGAATGGACTGGAGCCTTGCAAGCTGTTTTGCACCTGCTCCCAGGTAGAGAGCGTTGCAATAATCTACTCTAGACATAACTAAGGCTCCCACCACAGTTTTCCTAAGGAGGAGCGGAATGTAGGGTAGGATTTTCCTAAGTACCTTCATTAAATAAAAGCATGCCGAGGTGACCTGACTGATGTGGGCTGAGCAGGTGAGATCTTTGTCTATTATAAAACATAGTTTTTTGACCTTTTTTGTTGGAACCGGACAGCTGCCCGCTTCTGGAGGCCACCATTGGTGACTCCATATAGAAGGTTGTTGGCCAAATTCGATCACTTCAGTCTTATCGGTGTTAAGTTTTAAAAAATGATCGTTCATCCAGTTCTTTACGTCCGACAGACAGCTTCTAGCGACTGAAATAATGACACCTCTAATTGAGTTTGCAAAAACAACAGGTGATGGACCGAATGAGGATCAATGTCACACATTCAACCCAGTCAAAAGATCTGGGCCCTAATCCATCGTTTTTTTGCACTCCACACCACCCTGGGTTAGACAATGGCGATATGCAAATCAGCTCTGACCCTGTGCCCCATGGGAACAGTCCAGTCCGAACTACAAAAGCCATGTCCTTCCCAGAACGGAATCAAGCATCCGAGGACCGGACCGGTTTCGAGGTAACACCTCTCATCAGCCCGGCTAGCTTGACTCCAGTGGTGTGGAGTGCCTGGGACCCACGTCTGGGCATCCCCAGTACACTTATAGCGAGTTTGCAAAAACAACAGGTGATGGACCGAATGAGGATCAATGTCACACATTCAACCCAGTCAAAAGATCTGGGCCCTAATCCATCGTTTTTTTGCACTCCACACCACCCTGGGTTAGACAATGGCGATATGCAAATCAGCTCTGACCCTGTGCCCCATGGGAACAGTCCAGTCCGAACTACAAAAGCCATGTCCTTCCCAGAACGGAATCAAGCATCCGAGGACCGGACCGGTTTCGAGGTAACACCTCTCATCAGCCCGGCTAGCTTGACTCCAGTGGTGTGGAGTGCCTGGGACCCACGTCTGGGCATCCCCAGTACACTTATAGCGAGTTTGCAAAAACAACAGGTGATGGACCGAATGAGGATCAATGTCACACATTCAACCCAGTCAAAAGATCTGGGCCCTAATCCATCGTTTTTTTGCACTCCACACCACCCTGGGTTAGACAATGGCGATATGCAAATCAGCTCTGACCCTGTGCCCCATGGGAACAGTCCAGTCCGAACTACAAAAGCCATGTCCTTCCCAGAACGGAATCAAGCATCCGAGGACCGGACCGGTTTCGAGGTAACACCTCTCATCAGCCCGGCTAGCTTGACTCCAGTGGTGTGGAGTGCCTGGGACCCACGTCTGGGCATCCCCAGTACACTTATAGCGAGTTTGCAAAAACAACAGGTGATGGACCGAATGAGGATCAATGTCACACATTCAACCCAGTCAAAAGATCTGGGCCCTAATCCATCGTTTTTTTGCACTCCACACCACCCTGGGTTAGACAATGGCGATATGCAAATCAGCTCTGACCCTGTGCCCCATGGGAACAGTCCAGTCCGAACTACAAAAGCCATGTCCTTCCCAGAACGGAATCAAGCATCCGAGGACCGGACCGGTTTCGAGGTAACACCTCTCATCAGCCCGGCTAGCTTGACTCCAGTGGTGTGGAGTGCCTGGGACCCACGTCTGGGCATCCCCAGTACACTTATAGCGAGTGCAAAAAAACGATGGATTTGGGCCCAGATCTTTTGACTGGGGGAGTGTGTGACATTGATCCACATTCAGTCCATCACTTGTTGTTTTTGCAATTGCCACCTCTAATTGAGTGTCATCGGCGTAAGAAACTAAACGCAAGCCATGGGATTTTATTAGTGAAGCCAGGGGAGTGACGTATAGATTAAATAAGGTCGGTGATAGAGCCGAACCCTGCGGAACGCCACATGGAAGATGGAATTCTGCTGACTGGAGGCCTCCCCAGTGGATCAGATGTACACTGGACTCAAGGAAGGACTCAAAAAGCGCTAAGGCGGTGTCCCTAATGCCCAGCGCCCTGAGTCTATTAAGTAGGACCCCATGTTTAATGGTGTCAAATGCCGCTGTTAGATCAAGTAAGATCAAAGCGGCTCTACCCCCGTCATCCATGGTCCTGCGAATGTCCTCTGTGGCTATGATCAGAGCGGACTCAGTAGAGTGGCAGGCCCTAAAGCCATGTTGAGTTTCGTCTAGAAGGTGATTGTTTTCTATGTGATTGGTTAGCTCCTGATTCATTGCTCTCTCCAGCATTTTGGCCGGAAGGGGGAGACAGGATATTGGTCGATAGTGCTTGGATTCTGTTGGATCCAATGTCTCCTTTTTAAGAATAGGCCTGATACATGCTATTTTCCAACTTCCGGGGAAACAGCTGGAACTTAGGACGGTGTTCAGAAGCGGGGTGAGAACAGGACTGATGGTTTCTGGGACCTGCTGCAATATAAAGGGACAGGGGTCCAATGGTGATCCAGAATTGGTCTGCAAAAGCAGAGTGGCCACCTGAGAGTCACTTAATGGTGCAAATTGCGTAAAGTTGGAAATATAAGGTGCCAAGTCAGCTGTATGTGAGTTAACCGCTCTAGCTTGTGAGGAGCGAAGACCGTCATAGACTGCCTGAACCTTTTGCTGGAAAAAGTGAGCTATATTTTCCACAAACTCCTGATCGGGTACGAAGACAGTGTCCCTGGGAGTTTTGGCTAGGTGCGTAACTGTCTTAAACAGTTCTTTGGAAGAATTTGATGATTCTAGGATTTTTTTAGAATAAAATGCCGTCTTCGCTTGGACTATCGCTATCTTGTTTTCCTGTAGTACAGCTGTGTACTCTTTCCTGGTATGCAGGCTGTAGTCAGCACGCCAAACTCTTTCCTGGCGCCGGCATTTCAATTTGATTAACTTCACCTCTGGGGTATACCATTGTGAGGTGGCCGAGCGTTGCCTAGGCTTCTTAGTCTCCTCCGGGACTAGCTCATTCACCGCATGGCTAATCCATAGGTTAAAAATGTCAGCTCCTTTATTACTGTCACAGTTCTCAACTAAAGGAAGATCTCTTAGTAAAGTGTTGGTAAGTTGGGTGGCTATGAGCTTTTTCCATGGGCGGATATTTGTAGGAAGGGAGAAGTCTCTCCGCCTAATGTTTGCAAGGGTTATTTTAAGATTGAAATTAATAACTGCGTGATCGGACCATGGAACTGGGGTAACTGAGGTGACCTTTAGGTGTTTGTTATTGGTAACAACCGCGTCGAGCGTGTGGCCTGCTATATGAGTGGGCTCCACGACCACTTGGTTCAGCCCAAAACTAGAAAAAGTTTCTATTAAAGTGGATGTTTCCACCGAGTTATTCTCCTCGAGGTGGAAATTGAAATCGCCAAGTGCCGTGAATGTAGATTGGTCTAGGGTAGATTCCAGATATGTTAATAGGGCTTTCGTAAAGGGACCTCTAGGCCCAGGGGATCTATATAAGAGAACACCAGTGAATATTGTTTGGTTCTTTAGCTTGACAGTAAAAGAAAAGGACTACACCTCTAGTCCAACTTGCGGGAGAATGCTAATTTTAAAATGCGAACGATGAATAATAGCTATTCCCCCGCCCGTGGAACCAGATCTATCCGCATGTACCACAGAATAATCCGCAGGTGCAGAGGAGTTCCAGTCAGGCCCAGACACTTCGGAGGCCCAGGTTTCCGTTAGGAAAGCTAAATCTGCCTTATTATTAGTTACTAGTGCTTCTATTTCGTGTTTATGTTTGGGCATGGATCTTACATTTATAAGGATGTGACACGAAAGTGACTGTCTTCCCTCCCACTGCCCGACACTACATTGTAGCGGCCACTCTGGTCCGACCATGTAGCTTGGATGCTTAGGGGAAAGGAGTTCATCAACAGGACCCCGACCCCGCGGTGAACCCAGCATGTGCCACTAACTTGTAACCCCCCCCCTGTGAAGGGCCATGCATCGATTTCCAATCAGATGGGTCTCCTGCAATAGCACTAAGTCCGGGGAGTGTCTTCTAATCAATTGGGTGACCATCCCTCTTTTGATCCTATCCCCCAGGCCGTTCACATTCCAACTTAGCACTTTTATCCCCGATCCCCCACTAACATTTGACATTTATCTGGTATGGGTACGATACAAACTTAGCGTTGTCACCTGATGCACAAAGGAAGAAAAAAGAAAAAAACAACATTGTGAAAATCTCAAAACCTAATATCTCAGTCACCCCCCCTCCAACACCCCGCCCTGCACCCCTGCATATGGCAAACGCCCATCCCCAACTCGCAGTGTGCCTGTCGCCCAAAACCACCCAACTAACTAAAGTTAGTTACGAGGAGAGGAGGTCCGGACCCTGCCAACTCCCCCATCCCACCCCCCCACCACTATGAAAAAGCGAACCCATTCTGTGTCCGTTTCTACCCTGAGTCCTGGGAGCAAGATCAAATCAGTACATGTGGGTTGAACCCACTACCTGACTCTTTAAAAGTCACGGACAATCCGCGGTCTCCTTCATTCCTTTTCCTGCAGTTCGCCCCCTCCATAACGGTCCTGTCTCTCCGGTTAGCTCAGGGGACGTTCCAACCAATCAGAAGCCACCTCTGGGACGTCAAAAAACCAGAACCTCCCGTCAGCCTCTACCCTCAACCAGGCTGAGAACATCATTGCGTATTTCAGTCCTGCATCTCTGAGTTTCTTCTTAACTCCCGAGGAAACTTTGGCGCTGTTTCTGCACATTCTGGGTAAAATCCGTGAAAAAGATTATGAAAAAACAGTAGCATTTTCATATCGTAGGGGACCCCGGAATGGAGAAGCCTGCAGGATAGCGTCTCCGTCCCTAAAATTTAGCACCCTCGCAATCATTGGGCAAGGGGGGGCTCCCGGGTTGGGTCTCCCCCCTCCCCCCCCGCACTCTGTGCGCACGTTCAATCGTGATGAAGTAGCCCATCCCCTTGGGCTTTAGATGGTTAAGCGTGATATCCTCGACAGAGGTCCAGGGCCGGCCCCTCGGCTCTCTCGGGGACACCAATAATGCGGACATTATTGCGCCTAGCTCTCACCTCATATTCGTCCAGTTTCCAATTGGTCAAGGCGCCGGAGGCCTTAAGATATCGCACTTCCTGCTGGAGCTGTGCAACGTCATTTGTTAAGCTGGCGGTCTTAATATCCAGAGACTTAACTTTCTCACTCTCCTTAGTGAGGTCAGCACGTATGAGATTGACCTCAATAGTGACCGCATCCAACTTCTTGTCCAGTGGCTCCATTTTAGAACCCAGGGAGGTCTTCACACCAGCTATCGCCGCCATCATGTCAATTAGGGTCTGCTCTGCCGGCGGGCCTCCGATTGATTGAATACGCCTCGAATCCGGTGGTGACCACCGAGGCATCGTGTACCGGTCAAGTTTGTTAGTCTGGACCTGTTGCGACCCTTTAGAAGTTCTTGACTGCTGTCTGTCACCCTCTGATTTGGACGCCATCTCGAGTGCCTTCTCTGTGGACCCAAGGCCACTTCACTCTGCGTCGATGCAACAACAGCGCACAAATCACTCAGCCGGGAGGAGTGGGCAGTCAAGTGATGTTACCAGTCAATGTGGCCCCAAAACAGGTAAGTCAACCTGCCCAGCTGCAATGCCATAGACCCAAAAAGCTATCCAGGCCTCAACAAAACAGATCCACGATCCCGGGGGAGGCACAGGGCGAGGGCTGCACCGTCCAGCCCACCTCAGATCGCCACGTCCAGGACCACTCCGGGCGAGCCAGCCCGCACGGCCACAGAAGGATGTTCAGGGGTCCCCACAGCCACTGCGTTTAGCCACCCGGGACCTGATGACCTCGGTGTCTGGCCTGTTCAGTGATCAGTAGAGATGTGGGTCCCAGTCTCAGGGGCCCTGGTCGATCACCAACATCACTCAGCCAGGACGGGCCCCGGGCGCAGCTTCGCCTTCTCTCCCGGGCCCGGCATCCCCCAGCACCACCTCATCTAGCGCTGCTGCCCGGGGGCATCTCAATTAGGTTGCAGGGGGGGGGGGCCCTCCTACCCTATATATTGACACCCAAGACTGCTGTATAGGAGCCTGTTATTCTCGAGCACCGTGGGTGCTCAATATCTTCCTCCGTCGCACCCTCTGAGCCACCGCTCCACGTCCACTTTCACTCTGCGAACATAAGAACTCTCTGCCGCCCCCTCCGCATCTCCTCACTTCGTAAACGTGCTGCCGAGCGGGGGTCAACACCACTGTTTACCGTGCCGCCGCCACTCTCCGTCAGGCGCTGGGTGCCGCAGATCCGTACCAGGGCCCGACCGACGACTTCCGGTCTGCGGCCCCGGTGTTATTCAACTGGCGACCGGCTCTCACATCCAGGCGATCTCCCGGATCTGTGGTTCTGAGTGCATGTTGGACTTGTGTTTGACACTTCCATTGGTTGTGCCACCAGACATAGACATGCTCCTAGATCCCTTGCAGGCCCATGTGTACAGTTGTCCACAGCATATTCCCATGTTGGTGACGGCATTTTTAGAGCCTACAAGGGATGCTTCAACATCTATTGGAAGGGAAATCGGCTCGGCTCCTGACGTACAGGCATCGGTTCCAGGCATTAATTCTTCCTCTGTGGGAACTAGAGATGACCAACTTTGCTCACTCGACATCATACTGGAAGTGCTGGAGGGATTGTCATCTGCGGATGCAAAGTTCAGCGATGTTGAGTCTTCAGCACAGGATTCATAAACAATCTGGCCTTTCCTGTGCTGTTAACTATTCAGCTTTTTTTTAACATTTTCCAAATTGAAGGTCGAACAATGACTTTGTTTTATTTTTCCTTTTCTGCTCTCACTGAGCACTATGGCTTTCAAGGTGCTCAGTGTAACTATAAGCACATATACCAGTCTAGAGGGCCTTTTGAACGTTTTTTAGGATAGAGGATTATTTCGACTTTGAATTTGTTTCTTTTACAGACATTTTAACAGGCTTTTAAAGTGCTTTTAGTGTACTAATTACACATGATTTTATGGTATTCCTGCTTTAGCTTTATCATTATCTAGCTGATCCTGCTGGCCTTTTGATGAGGAGTGGGTGTCATGTCCTTTACGCTGGTCCTGTCATGTATACCACTTTTTACATGCATGGTCCTGTCCACATGACAATAACGATTCCAAACAGGTGACCATTTATCTAGTAGCTTGCTCCTGTGTCCTTGGCACCAGGCTCTTAGTATACGGCAGAATTATTCTGTAAAAAAGGTCAACACGCTTTTCATCCTTGGCCGACAGGCAGCTGTGCATGATCACATTTGTTTGGAAAAACGTTGGTGATTGTTTTCAAAACCTTTATGATTGTTTTAAAAACATTGCTCCTAGAAAAACCCTGTAGAGACCTCTTTAGTATAAAATACCCTCACTCCCCCCTGCAAATTAGAAGAGAATTCCTTCCAACCTGAGACGGGGTCATGCATGCTGAATTTTGGACACGCAGCGGTCTGACATCCCTTGCGGGGTGTCCTCCTCGAAGCAGAGACTGTGTCCTTCTTTCTCTACCATCATGTGAGGGGTTTGGAGCTTCCCGAGGGGATTCTTGGCTACATACACATATGCACATATCCATGCTTCGCATACAGATTTAGGCTAGGTACATTTAGCCAACTTACTTAGGGCACACATTTTTGGAATGTGCAAGTGCTACTGTTTTTTTATCTGAACTGCTTATGTTCATCTTCTTAGCAATCTTTTTTGTATGCTTCTGTCTCCTGATTGTCACAGCACATATGTTTTACACAAGACTGTTGCTCGACCATTAACTACTTATTGAAAACGTCCCAATTGCCATTTTGTGTATTTCCTGAGAATAAGTGAGCACGAGTGACTGAGTGAAAAGTACTGTACTGTTTTCCATGATTCCTGATGAATCATGGTTGTCCTGTTCAGTGGTTGCCAGAAACTGCCTACACCACTGTAGAATACAGGGGAGTGGCAATGGCACTGTAGAACTAGCTGGTCTAACGGCTGACTATCCTGTGGGGGTGTCCAGAGTCGGTTTGGACACCAATCCCTCAGTTTAGGTCATCCAAAACTCGCAAGGTCCTGGGGGACTCCTAGGAGCGACACAATGACCTTCCTCCCTTATGCTCTATCTAAGGACTCTCTAGAAACAACAAAGACACAGTCTTCAGGCTGTCAGCATGATCTTCCAGAGAAGCTAAATTTCATGAAATTAGGTGCCTGCTGTTTAAATGTAGATGTGGAAAAAATGTGGGTGTAACAGTTTCCTCATTCAAATTAGGAACAAACCTATAACTTGTTCACCAGATCACCTTGTCACGATGGAAGTCTGAGTATGGTTTTGAAGAGCACACAGCTTTCAGCTTGTTTATAGACTTAGCTAATCTAGCACCCTCCAAAAAATAATATTTTTAGGAGACTAGTTTCATGTTATAAGATGCTGTTGAATGTAAAACCTTATTCTTCAGTCTAGTTAGAGTCTGGTCGAGGACCTATGTGCACCAGGTAGATTCAGCTGGTCACACATATGTCAAAAAATGTATAGACCGCGTCCACTGAAGAATTTAATAGTCCAGTACACTGCACTACACCAACAAACTTTTTGTGAGCTTTGAAGTCGATAATGCTGGCCATTTGAATGCTGACGCCACTTGTGTCAGATAGATTACCTTTTCTTTAATTAGCTTTTGATATCCCGTATTTGGCTGAACCTCCATTTATTTGGCAAGCGCACTCCCCCAGAGCTAAGGTAGCTTTGATTACATTAACTAGGCCTGCTTATATCCAAGACTTGACAAGAAGATTCCGGTCTTCTTCACATGGGCATTCTACAGACATTGCGTCCTTGAATCTTCTTTCTGGGGCAATGCTAAATGTGGTCAAGAAGCTCTTTTCAAAGTGTTTGCCTAGGGCCTTTGCCTCCTCAATCCTGTGGGATCTTTCTGCCCTCATGATGAGGCTGGTAAAGAGTTAGAGTACAGCCGTGTTATCAAAATACATTTATGATGACCCTGTAATGGCCCTGTCCTATTACCGCACCCTACCACCAACCCGTGCGACATCGTCCAAAACCACAAATTGACTTCATACTTTTTTTTAAAAAAGGGTTGAGGTTGGTTATTCTTGAATAAAAGCCAGAATGTGCAGTGCGCCAGAAAGGATGACTGCACAGCACCAGTGCACAAAGTTTACAATGTTTTAAGCAGTCATGGGCCTTGCCTCTAATTAGTAGGCTATTATCCTGTTGATAATGGCCAAGAGCCTAAAGACTAGGAGTAACCTTGTTACCATAACGGTACGATTAGTTAGTGTGCTTGTTATTGCTTATTCATATTATGATGCTAGTGACTTAATTGTGAATGTATTTGTATTGGACATGGTCTGTAGGATGAATGAACCTTTAACTATGCTAAATGAAGACACCAGTAGCTTAAAAATGATTAGTAACTATGTGTACTGAACTAGCCCAACCGGGATAAACTTGACTGCACATTACATGATTTTTTTCATCAATTTGATTTCAACAAGAAAGTGAAATATGATCGAAATTTATAATTTTAGAAAACTGTAGATACACATAGCTGTTTAATGCAAGTGCCACTAAGTCAACAACAGCATTAATCTGACAAGTTTAATTACATGTCAGAGTCCTAACCTCCAGTTTTTTATATTTCTTAATCAATAGGATTTTGGCGAGTTCATGAGAGAAAACAGATTAGCGCCTTTTTTGGATGCTCGGTACAAGATTGATGGAAGTTTGGAAATTCCGTTGGATAGAGCGAAAGATCAGTTGGAAAAATATACTCGTTATTGGCCTATGATTATTTCACAGACGACTATCTTCAACATGCAAGCAGTAAGCTTATAGTTTCCAATAAACCATGGTTGTTTCACTTAAATTAGCGATACTGTACATGCTAATGTTGCACAAAGTGTAGAAATTAATCTAAAAATGTGTACATCTTCTTGTTTGCCTTGTCTAGTAACTGTCAGCAATGTGTGATTTGTATATTTAACGTTGTTTATGGCAGTATTATTTGTATACTCTGCTAGGGTCTGAAGAATCACCACTTTCAGAGACCGGCACTGCCGGTTTATTGGTAAAGCTTGTGTCACAGTGTAGTAACAAGTGGAGGAAAACACCGTACTCCAAGGTCATTACAATGCTCCCTTACCTCCACAACCTCAAGGTATGCTCTGCAAATGGACAACTCTATCCTTCATTACTGCTTAATCTTTTAATTTCATTCCCTGTCTTAAAACACATTCGTCAATTTTGCAATATTCCTTATGAAATTGGTGATTGCTTAAACCACATTTTACATATTTCATGAACACATTTCGAGGTGCTGAGTTGTCTTTATTAGGGGGTCATGAAAACAAGTGAGCCTTAAGCTTTTTTAAGCGATCACTCGCAATATTCTTTGTGGCATACTCAGTCCCTCCACTATTCATGGAATACGCTCCGTTGAAGGACTGGGTTGTTCATTTGTTGAGAGTTTACGAGGTGCGCAATATTATCAGTGATGTGGAGAATTCAAAAACTGAAAGGGCTGGTTTGCTGCAAACGGCACCTGAGAATAAGCAAATTCTTGTGCAAAATGACACCCTGAGGAGATCATTATTGCCACACAAAACCCAATACTGAGTATTTGCCAGAAAGTTTGTGTAATGCTCGAGTCTTGTTGCCTCAGGAGTGTCGTGATCCCAGAAGCTAAGCCCTCAACTTCACCCTGTCATCAACACATGCCAGATTCAGATACTGATACATGTGAGGGTGACAAGGGGGAAAGAGGGAAACAAAACAAGGGTCGGAAGGGAAATACAAGAATTCCTCAATCTTCACTATAATCGAATGTCAGATTCTTCCTCAGTGTTGTAGGTACTGTTGTAAACTTCTCCCTCAGTGTTTAGGTGCTGTAAATATGGAATCTCTTTTTCTGTTTTATGTCTCCTAACTAAGGTATATACCAGAGTCTTCAGATTAATGTGAATTTGAAAATTCATAATTCGTTAATATGTGAGGCTTAGAAGATAGGGTTCAAAGAACATGTTACTAATGTGGAAACACGCAAAGGTGGTATTCCTAAATCATATGGATCAGACTATGTTTCTCAATAAAGTCTGTTATCCTGTCACAGACTCTTCAATAATTCTCAGAGGAAAGCTTTCACTTCAGCGTTCCCTAAAGTAATCTTTAAATAAACAAAAACTCCAGGAGGACTTCACATCGGGGATCAAGCCTAAATGCGCAACCAGGAGCGCCAATCGAACAAACATACTGCAATATTACCAAACGATAGCGCTGCTAAAGGCTGGTGGCCGGAATCAAGACCAAATACTACTGAAACGTAGGATGAGGATATACGCGGGCGTAATAGCAGTAACTAAACCCGTGAAATACTCTCGCGCGTGGTGTCTACTCACGATACAAGCCGCCGCAGACCAACGAGCTTCACGCAAATTTCTTATCTCCTCGGACGCCGACAAATGACCCGGAACGGAATCAGGAACCTGGCTAATCAACGCGAAGCAAGTCCGTAAGCATTGGTCGGGCTTAAATTTCTCTTTCTTCAGTACTGCGCATGCTTTGATCTAGCGCATGCGCAGTGGTAGGAGATCTGTGTTTTTGCCAACCATCGTCCGAGCTCAAATGCCAACCACGTCTGCAGTCATGACAGTTCGTTGTTAATTTGGAAGGTGGTTAACCCTGCAGGTTTAATAAACACAATCTTGGTATGGAGCAACACATTTCTATAACAGATTCTCTGCTCAGCTCTTGGTAACTAGGGCGCAGGCAGCAGGCAGTTTCATAAGAAATGTATTAAGGTCAAGTAGCACCAAACAATTTTAAAGTTGCAAATACATCACAATACATATCCAGTATCTTAAGATGAAGCAAAAGTTAATCAGCAAAAAGACACAAACGAGTTAGAAGTGTTGTCTGTACCAAGAACAACACTTGCCTATATATGTCATTCAGAATTGGGATTCACAGATCTGACTGACATCATTAAACTTGAGCCAATTTTATTGTGGCATCGTGTATGAACTAAAGAAGAACCCACATTAAATAGGGATGTTTTAAAGGATATTTTAAAATTGAAAAAAGTTTTAAGGATTCCCTGGATTCATTACGTTTCTAATTGTATGCATAATCTGGGTCATCCTGAGTATTTTACTGACCCTGAATCGTTGCACTCAGTAAGCAGGAAGGTACTGAAAAAAGAAGGTATTGCTATGCTGGAAATGATAAGGCTGACAACGGAAAGTCTTAAACCCTCGGTAGTAGTAACCAAATGACTAAGTGTTTTTAAAATGCAGCTCTATGTAGCCATAGTTCCAGCAGGGTCCGATAGGTTCTTACTAACAAGATTTCGACTCTGTATATTTCACAGACTCACTAGCTTTCCTAATATGAATAATTGAAGTCGCACTCTAATAGCTTGTCCTTGCGACGATTGCTCATATCAATCCACCATCCAGGTTATCTTTTTTTGGGGTTTTTACTCTGAAATTAGAAAAGTGTGGATTCAACCAATGTTAAAAATGATGGGACTTAGGACTTGTCGACCTGCGTATATTGCACTGCAAACCCTGGAAAATGCTGATATGATCTGGAAAGTTGTGATGTTTTTGAAAAGGATGGTCGCCTATATGAAGAGCTTAGTGTTTTAATTGAATGTGGATCTCAAGTCTGTTATCCCCGACTATATTTATGTCTTTTTAACTTTGATATATGATTGATACCAATGGAGTTACATTTTTTATATTGTCATTTTGATTATATAGATGTATGTACTGCTTTTATGATTGCACAATTTTACAATCGAATAAAGCTTCTTTTGATTTGAGTTAGAATTGGATAAGAGGAACTGAAGATTTATATTTTCAAAACATGAAAGCATAATTATGAAGGAATGAGCAGAGAAACAATAGTGATCTACATGTCACTATTAGTCTATCTGTATTACCCAAAAATGACCACAAGAAAAGAAAACAAGTATATTTCCTAGCAAATACATATTTCTGCTTTACAGAGGCTGGGAGCTCAGAGGGACACTCAGTAATCTTTCATGCTGCTGCTCTCCGCTTTCTGGGTCCTTTTCTAGGGGCTCAGTCACAGTACCGGGTGTGGGACATGACACCCTGCCCCAGTTTCATTCTACAATGAAAAGTCTAAAATGTGTCTTGGTTATGGGTAAGTCACTGCTACAGTATGTGGTCTCCTATAACCTACCGGGCAGACTTCTGGGCTCCAGGTCTCTCTCAAGAAAGAGCTCATTCATGCTTGAGTCATACGTGATCATCTAGGTCTTTTTAAGAGCAGGGAGCTCTTCTGCCTTTTGTGTCATGGTAGCAACAACAAGAGGCTAACCTGTTGAGATTAGGAGAGCTGTTCCAATTCCTGGGTGCTACCAGACGTCTTATTCCTCAAGCAGTCAGATCGAATGATCTTTTCTTTCAGAGATTTCTTCCCAGGATGAAGAAAATTCTGAGGAGCAGGTAGTTAGATGTCTATCCTATTCCATTCCCTACTCACAACTGTAGGAAGCTGGCACTGTATAGACTATACCAAAGTAAGGTATAGTGTGTACAGCGTCCAATGGATCCCCAAAGGCAGGCAGAGATAAAAGTAGATAACACCTTATTTTATATTTGTGATAGTGTGGGCGAGCAGTAAGGCTTTATCAGAGGGCAGTGCTAAGCATTTATTGTATATACTCAGCCAAGAAATGATGTCACACACTCAAAGACTTAGTTCAAACCAATTTATTCGTATAAAAATATTATTTAGGGTAATTTTATTAGAACCAAATCATAAGGAGAATCCTACTCTCAACGGCAAGGTATCATGAATATGCATCTAACATTATCTTGGCTTCTGTTACAGGTTTGTAAACTTTGGCAATAAGCAGCCAAAATTACTTTATAGTTAATTTTCTTACTCAGCGATGTATCCCTAGATAAATTTCCTAAGAGGAGGGAAAGAATTTAATGCATTTTATAATACAATTACAGTTTTACTAATGAGACCCGCTTAGTCCTGAAAGAACAAAAATGGGGTTACGGTCCGTGAGTAGAGCTCAGTCAGCTGGACACTTGGTTCCCACCACCAGCGGCAGAGAGGCGGCCGGGTAGAGAGTGTGGGAACCACACGTTAGCCAAAGGGCTAAGCAAGGTCATTGGTTTGGGGACTGCGGACGAGCAGGCCACAAGGTTGATAGAACAAAAAGCTCCTGGTGTCGAGGTTAGCATTGAAGGATCCAATGGCCAGCACAAAATCTACACTGCCAAGGGGCCGGTTGTAGGTTGTGGTCGTCTGAATTCAGCGGAGACCTTTGGTCTTGGTCCAAGCGACAGATTCGGACGGGGTTCCTGGGAGGCAGTCATCGACTGGGTCGGCGAATGGGGTCTTTGGGATTGTGAACGCAAGTGCTCGTAGACAGAGTCGGTCGGGCGGTTGCCGATTGGGCTCCTTGGCCCGCTTCGGTCAGAGAGATGGTCGAAGTGTCGCCTTTGTTCGCGGTTGGAGGGGACCTACAAGATAATGTCTGCAGGCTTGGGTTAGAAACTTGTGGGGATTCAGGGGTCACGTACCCGGCCAGGATCACCGGGGGACCTCCTTAGGGTGTTGGGCCTCTCGTGTTTGGGCTCAGGGCACCGGGTGCTAAGTGGTGGGGCACTCACAGAGTCGGAGACGGTTGGGCTTGAGCAAGTCCGATGCTCACAGGAGACAAAGTCTTTGGATTGCAAAAGCAGAGTAGGACCTCCTGGTTTTTGGGGGCTGCTGGCTGCAGGACATACCGAGGTGTTGCTGGAGGAGTACGAAGTCGGGACAGGCCGATAGGGCCGGGGCCAAGTCCGTTGGTGTCCTCCTCTTCGTCTCTCAGCGTGGCTGTTCGGTCCTTCTTCTTCTTGTTTCTTCTTGTTGACTCTAGTATAAGGAAGCAAGGTTCAGGGTTGCCCTTAAATACTAAATTTAGGGGTGTTACATGCAGGTACCAGTCGGGACCAATAGGTCCCTTCCTTGGGGTGGGTACACCCCCTATCATGCTACCCTCCAGTGTGAGGAGGCATAAGCCTCCCTCTGGTTGGCTGGGTCTCCCCATCCGCAAGATGGCAGGAACTGAGTGTTGTGCTTCACCTCGACTCCCCCACCTGAGGGGTGGGGTTGGCAAAGGTGGGCACACCTCTCCTAACTTTTTTTCCAGACGATTCTCCCACCCAAGGTGGGGGTCAGAACCAGTGGGGGCCAGTTGCTGGGAGCAGCAAAAGGCCGGGGTAGCTCATAAAGGCAGCAAGCCTTTGAAGCTTCTCCTTCGTGTACCCTGTCCATCCTGGTGGAGGAGGCTTGGCACCTCATGTGTATGTGGGGATACTTATAGAGCGCACTGCAGATCCAAGGAGTGTCCTGGCTCTAAAGCTAAGTGGTAGCAGTGTCGAAGAGGGTTAGGGCAAAGAGAGTTTTCAGTTTTTTTTTTTTTAAACGGGTGTGAGTCCAATGTTTCTCAGATGGAGGGGCATTTTGTTCCAGTGGAAGGGTTCAAGGTAGGAGAGAGCCTTACCTCTTGACCTAGTCTTTGTAAAACAGGAGATATTGGCTAGTAGCAGATTAGAGGAGCGAAGATTTCTATGTGGGGTTTAGAAAGAAATCTTATGTTTAGGGCTTTCTGTGTAACAAGCAGAGTCTTAAAGAATATTCTTTCCTTACAGGGACCCACTGAAGACTCCTCAAAAGGTGGGACACATGCGCATTTCGTGGGAGCTCCAAGATGGTACGGGCTGTTGCATTCTGGACAAGCTGAAGCTTGTCCAGGAAATAGCTAGGCATGCCAAGATAGAGCCTGTTCCTGTAGTCCAGCCTGGATATGATCAGAGCTTGAATCGCCTGTTATCAGAGCTTGAATCACCTGTAAAGACAAACTCCCAGGCCATATACTCTTTATGGTATTACTACACTTACAATGTCTAAGGATGGACTTAGACACTGCAGGGGTACAGGGCTCATGCACCAGTACCCTCACCACTGGAATAGGTCACCCAGCTAGAGGGTGACTTACCCATGCCAGAGGAGTGGTTTGTAGGCATGGCACACAGGAATGTGTGCCATGTCGACTCTAAACTTTGCCTTGCACCAAAACACACCGCCTGCCATGGCAGTGTGTGTGTGTAAAGGTACAGGGCCTCTAATGGTGGCACAATAAGTGTTGCAGCCCTTAGAGGCCTTCCCTGGTCACAGTGCCATTGGTACCTATGGTACCTTTTACAAGCGACTTACATGTGACCAGAGAGTTGCCAATTGGGTTTTGCAACAGTACAGTTTAGGGAAAGAACATAGGCCCTGGGTACCTGGTTGTTAGAAACCCAGGGCACAGTCAGTCACAGTACATCAACATTAGGAATTATTTGGGAGGCAACCGTGCAAAAAGGGGCACTTTGCTACATCTACTTATTCTGTGCACGAGGCAGTGATTGAAGAATTCATTAACCCAATCTCACAGATCTCTTGCCTCCTTTTGCACCACTTTCTAACTCAGCTACTGCAAGCCTTGCCAGGACGAGGGGATAGAATCAGTGATGAGGCAGTTTATAAATAATTCTTCTATCAGCAGGGACAAGGACTCAGCATCTTGCTTATAGACTGAGGCAGGGATACGTTTGGACCAGGGGCACCACTAGCTCTGCTTTTCTGGATCAAAGCTGCTGTTCTTTTGGTCGTAATGGTTTACACTTATTGATTAATTTGCACTTCTGTCGCCTCTGACTTTTCATATGAAAAACTGGAGTTACTGTGGCTAAGTTGCAGGTTGATGCTTTCTGGCTTAGTTTTATAAAGGGTGCTGATGTCTGTGGCCAATTTTCAGAGGTAACATTATGTTCGAGGCATATGGGCTGCAGATGGTACATTATGAATAGATCGCCATCTGGTGTTGGGCTCGGATGATTGCACTTTGTTTTTCTCTTGGAGAGTCTTTTGTATCTTGGTGACTCCTCCCTTGGTTGGTAGTGCGCATGGGCATCGGCTCCATCCTTAGATTGTTTTTTTCCGCCATCGGGTTCGGATGAAGATCGAGACGCTCCAGATCAACTTCAGAAGAAAGTGATTTTCGGCGCGTATTCCCTTTCCAATTCGACGGTATTGTTATCGAACGCGTTCATTTCCATTCCGACGCGTTACAAATTCAAAATGGAAGAGAAAAACTTGGATCTACGTCGAAGAACAGGAGGCCTTTCTCGACGCAGTCAAGCCCGGAGTCCATGGAAAGGACTCCATTCAAAAAATGTCCAACGTGTGGTGCTAAGTTCCCACACAAGGACCTACACGAGGTGTGCAACCTCTGTCTATCGCCTGAACACGAATCCAGGGACTGCGAAGCCTGCGCAGCATTCTCCTCCAAGCTAACGATTAGAAATCGTCGAGCTCGAAGACACGAGGTTTCCAGAATGCAGGCGGAAGCGATCCCGATGCTGTTCGGAGACGAACAAATCGAGGAAGAAGAGGACCAGTCGGGGTCGGAAGGGGACCAGTCGGAGGTTGAAGAACTCATCGAGCAACAAACCGTGAGTGACGACGTCCCCTTACCGAAAAACCGACCCCGTGCGGTAACGACCCCGCCCTCGGGCCCGGTCAAACCGCTGAAAAAAGTTTCCGACGCCCCGCCCTCGGGCCCGGCAACGAAACCGAAACTGAAACCGAAACACTCGGACTCCCACCATGTCGGATCCGAGAAAAGGGCGACATCGACTTCGGCACCGAGGCTACATACAAAGGAGAGCTCGGTATCGAAACATTCCATGTCGAAACATAAATATGACTTATCGCCCAAGATACACTCGATACCAAGAAAGTCGGAATCGAGCAGACATTCGGTGTCGAAAACAACAAGATCTGACGATCGAAAACAAAAGCACCTCTCGGAACCAGGACCCTCGGTACCGATTCAGGAGCAACAGACAGATCCCAAACAAAAGATCTTGTTTATTGATCCACAAACTGGGAAAGTGGTCACGAAGAAGAGAAAGAGTGAACAGTCAGAAGATAAACCTCTTCCTTCAAAAAAGAGAACAATGGGGACGAATATAACTCCTCCTGCTTCTCCTCGTCCTAGAGTAACACCCTCTTCTCCTATTCCTCACAATAGGCCAAATATTCCTACACCTTCCACACCAAGACCAGCTACACCTCAGTCAGATGTAGACAGTGATCTAGGGGAGGGAGAACCTCAAGGGGATGACGAAACTATCCCAGATGAGGAGGATCCATGGGAAAATTATGATGTAGGGTCAGATGAGGACAACGACCCAGAGCTATATCCCTCAAAGCCTTCACCACCTGATGATAACACAGGTTTTGTGCAGCTCATTAATAGGGCAGCAAAATATCACAAACTAGATATGCATACAGAACCTCAAATAGAGGATTTCTTGTTAGAGACTCTACCTAATGCACAGAGAACATCAGGTACTCTTCCTATGTTGAAGGGTCTTCTTACTCACACAGAGGAAATATTCGAAACCCCAGTGAGAGCCAGGGTGTTAAACCCAAGAATCGATAAAAAATACAAAGCGGCTCCAAAGGACCCAATATTTATTAGAGGGCATGTACCTCTAGACTCGCTGGTGGTCTCAAACGCTCGTAAAAGAGCAAACTCATTATCTACAGGAGAGGCCCCTCCACCAGATAAAGAGTCGAAGTTAATAGATGCATCAGGCAAAAGAGTAGCATCACAGGCAGCGACTAGCTGGCGTATAGCCAATACACAAGCACTACTCGCACGTTACGACAGGGCACATTACGATGAGTTAGAAAAACTTCTCACACATCTCCCAAAAGAACATCAGAAGAAGGCAGACCAATTAATACAGGAAGGTAAAATAATAACCAATACTTCCATTAAGTGTGCATTAGACGCAGCAGACACTGCAGCAAGGTCGATTAACACTAGTGTCATGCTAAGAAGGCACGCATGGCTTAGAATCTCAGGATTCAAACAAGAAGTACAAACAGCCCTACTGAACAAACCATTTGGTCAGAAGACATTGTTTGGTTCAAGCACAGACGAGACATTAGAAAAAATGAAGAAAGATACGGAAACGGCTAAGTCAATGGGAGCATTGCAACAGCCAACACACAGAGGTTCCTTTCGTAGATCCACCTATAGAGGGGGCTCAAAGAACACAGGAAAGAATCAGCAATCCACATCTTTCACACCAACATCACCCAGAGGTAATTCAAGAGGCAGTTACAGAGGTAACAACAATAAGGGAAGAGGCCGCGGAAATAATAACAACCGCAACGCCTCAACACCAAAACAGTGACTTCATAGAACTCCCCCCAGACCACATAACACCGGTCGGGGGACGTCTATCACAGTTCCTACCTGTCTGGGAAAACATCACGTCAGACAAGTGGGTGAGACAAATTATCCAACATGGTTATTGCCTAGAACTCACAGCTACCCCACCAAACATCCCCCCCAAACAGCGTCCAATGAGTCAAGATCATCTGACATTGTTAAGAGAAGAAGTGCTAGCACTTCTACAAAAGCATGCAATAGAGAAGGTCCCAAAAGATCAACAAGGAACAGGAGTATACTCTCTATACTTCCTGATCCCCAAAAAGGACGGGTCCCTAAGACCAATATTAGACCTCAGACCTCTCAATGCTTACATAAATTCGGAGCACTTCCACATGGTCACGCTCCAACAAGTACTCCCTTTACTGAAGAAAGGGGACTTTCTTTCTACACTGGATCTAAAAGACGCTTACTTTCATATCCCAATTCACAAAGCCCACAGAAAATACCTAAGGTTTGTGTTAGAAGGACAACACTATCAGTTCAAAGTCCTTCCGTTCGGTGTCACAACAGCACCGAGAGTTTTCACAAAATGCCTAGCTTTGGTGGCAGCACACCTAAGAAGACAACAAATACATGTCTTCCCATACTTGGACGATTGGCTAATAAAGGCCAAGTCAAAGGAAGAATGTCTTCACAACACACAGAAGACAATTCAATTGCTGCACCACCTAGGGTTCACGGTGAACTACAAAAAATCGCACCTGCAACCAAACCAGATTCAGCAATACCTGGGGGCTACAGTAGACACAGAAAAGGCAATAGCATACCCCAACCCAGTCAGGATACAAAAAATGGTCGGGTTAATACAAAGATTTCAACCACAACACTCACTACCAGCACGAGTGTTTATGCAACTATTAGGCATGATGTCCTCATGCATACTGCTAATACCACATGCCAGACTTCAAATGCGTCCACTACAGGAGTGTCTAGCGACACAGTGGAATCAGGCTCAAGGTCAGATTACAGATCTGGTGTTGGTAAACGACCGGACGTACCGCTCTCTGAAGTGGTGGAACACAGAAAACATTTCCAAGGGACGGTCGTTCCTAGAGCCAATTCCACAAATAATAATAACAGCGGACGCATCGCTCTCAGGATGGGGAGCGCATATGGACAAATACACAGTGCAGGGGAAGTGGAGTGTGCAGCAAAAGAAACTGCACATCAACTACCTGGAACTATTAGCAGTGTTTCTAGCACTAAAAGCTTTCCAAATGCAAATAACAGGCAAGGCAGTCCTGATCAGAACAGACAACATGACTGCAATGTATTATATTCAAAAACAGGGGGGGACACACTCTCTCCAACTATCCAAACTAGCACAGGACATTTGGAGATGGGCCATTCCTCAAAAGATCTATCTGTTAGCAGAACACCTACCAGGAGTTCAAAATCAGATAGCAGACATCCTAAGCAGACAGTCAGAGCAAGTGCACGAATGGGAGCTGCACGACCAAATACTGCAGCCATTCTTCCAAAAATGGGGGCAACCAGAGATAGATCTGTTTGCCAATCATCAGAACGCAAAATGCAAAGAATTCGCATCCAGGTACCCACACCAAAGGTCCCAGGGCAATGCACTGTGGATAAATTGGTCCAACAAATTTGCTTACGCGTTCCCTCCTCTACCACTAATTCCATTACTGGTTCGGAAACTGCAGCAACACTCAATGACAATGATACTAGTGGCACCCACGTGGGCAAGACAGCCGTGGTTCACCACGCTGCTACAACTCTCACAAGTACCACATCAAAAGCTAAGGTTATTACCCATGCATCTTACACAGAACCATGGAGAAATAATGCACCCAGATCCCAAACAACTGAACCTAGCGATCTGGCTCCTGAGGTCATAGAGTTTGGGTATTTAGATTTACCACCAGAATGCATGGAAATCATTAAACAAGCAAGACGTCCTACCACCAGAGCATGCTATGCAGCAAAATGGAAGAGGTTTGCTATACACTGTAACAGTAAGCACATCAACCCTCTGGACGCATCCACTAAACAAATCATTTGCTATTTATTACACTTACAGCAATGTAACCTAGCATATACCTCTATCAGAGTTCATCTTGCAGCCATAGCGGCGTACCTACAAAACAGGCAACATCTGTCACTGTTTAAAGTACCAGCAATTAAAGCTTTCATGGAAGGACTCAAAAGAGTCATTCCACCAAGAAGACCACCTTCCCCAGTCTGGAATCTCAACATAGTGCTTACCAGACTAATGGGGCCACCATTTGAACCTATGCATAGGTGTGAAATACAATTCCTCACATGGAAGGTAGCCTTCCTCATAGCTATCACGTCACTTAGAAGAGTAAGTGAACTGCAGGCTTTTACGATTCAAGAACCATTTATGCAGCTACACCAAAATAAAGTGGTTCTTAGAACAAACCCAAAATTCTTACCGAAGGTTATTTCAGCATTCCACATCAATCAGTCAGTGGAATTACCGGTTTTCTTTCCAAAACCACAAACAGTAGCTGAAAGAGCCCTACATACACTGGATGTTAGAAGGGCCATATTGTACTATATAGAAAGGACACAAACTTTCAGAAAGACAAAACAGCTATTTGTTGCGTTTTCTCCCACACATAAAGGCAATCCCATCTCCAAAGCGGGCATTGCCAGATGGATTGTAAAATGCATTCAAATATGCTACTTAAAGGCAAAGAGAACATTAACTGTTCCTCCTAGAGCTCACTCTACACGTAAACTAGGAGCATCTATGGCATTTCTGGGAAACATTCCACTAGATGACATATGCAAAGCGGCTACCTGGGTTACACCGCACACCTTCACAAAACACTATTGTGTAGATGTGCACACAACACAACAAGCTAGAGTGGGACAAGCAGTATTAAAAACATTGTTTCAGACAGTTGCAACAGACACGGGCGACCACCGCTAGGGAGAGAACTGCTGTATAGTCTATTCATAATGTACCATCTGCAGCCCATATGCCTCGAACGGAATATGCTACTTACCAGTATGCATCTGTTCTTGGCATAGAGGGCTGCAGAGTGGTACATGCCCTCCCAGCCTCCCCGGAAACCTGTGTCTGTTCCAACATTATCTTATTTAGATACACTTACATGGGCACTCTTATCTGTATTCTACTATACTACTCCATCTAACCCTACTATGGCAAAACAATCTAAGGATGGAGCCGATGCCCATACGCACTACCAACCAAGGGAGGAGTCACCAAGATACAAAAGACTCTCCAAGAGAAAAACAAAGTGCAATCATCCGAGCCCAACACCAGATGGCGATCTATTCATAATGTACCACTCTGCAGCCCTCTATGCCAAGAACAGATGCATACTGGTAAGTAGCATATTCCTCCTATTTAATTTGACAATTTCCGTATCTCTGCTAAGACGACTCATGATGAGCCAGAACTCCATTGAGTTTTTACATTAGCAGGCCAAAAAAAGCTCGATCTGTAGTGCTTTCTCGTATCTCTGTTTTGCTTGTCAGATTAGTTTTCTATATTTACTGCGTAAGATGTGTAGTTCCGCATGAAAGACAGTACTGGACCAAGTTTTTAGCAATCTTATTTGTATTTGTATTTTGTATTTAGTATTTGTAGGTGGCTGCTATCGCTCCGGAAGGAGCATCCTGGCGCTGAAGAACAATACAGAACATTGATGGAACTATAGGGCAGCCATTATGAAGGCCTCTGGTAGACTGAAGATCCAAGTTTTTAGTTGCTTTCTGAATGCAGGCTCTTGCTCCAAAAGTCTGAGATCCTTGGGCATTGCGTTTCAAGCCTTGGAGGCCAAGACAGTCAGAGTTTTTCCTCCCTTGGTTATGTAGTGGAATCTGGGTATGTCAACTAGGTTACCCCCTGATGACCTCAATTTTCTGGGTGGATTATAGCGAGTGAATCTCCTAGCAAGATACCTCTGCCCTGTATGATTTAGAGCTCTGAATGTCGTCACCAAAATTTTAAATAGGATCCTCTTGTGCACGGGTAACCAGTGCAAGTTCTTAAGAGCAGCCGAGGCCGAGGCTCTTCTCGGTAGTTTCAATACCAGTCTAGCAGCGGCATGTTGCACACTCTGGAGTTTCTTTAATGTTGTATAAACAAAGAGATTCTATCAAAGTGAAAAAGTGATAATTTTTATGTTTAATTTTCTGAGTGATATTAGGCTCTCTCTTAGGTTTAGAAAGATGAGAGCACAATGTGCTTGTTAAAATACCCCTCACACACTAAAAAGTCCTTTAGTGTCATGCTTCATCATAGGGGTCTTCCCGCCCCTATAACGGGACGGGGCGTGCTACGACCAAACGAACTACGCGGGAGCACTTAAGTTGTGACAGAGGATATGTGTGGGTGTAGGGGTGTCAGTGAAAGTGTAGGGACCTAACAAATTGAGGGTGAAAAATTACAAAAAAGTTGAAAATTCCCTGGCTTAGTAGAAAAAAATTATTTATTCACTTCTCTAGCTGGGAACATTAAGATAGGGATTGTGAGGTAGAGCAATAGCTTGCTACCTAGTCGACATGTTTCGTAAGCAGTCCCCTTCTGCTTACTCATCAGGACCGTATAATGATCCCTACTACTAATAACTCAGTTCTACAGAAGTATTCCTACTGTCCTACAAACAATACAGCAAAAATAAGCTGACTGTTTGGGCTTCAGGGCATGAGCTGGCCCCGGTGAAGCAAGGTAAATGCAATGAGTAACAAAAATATTGGCCTATTGTGGTCTTCTTTTTGATAGTTTTCAATGCCCCATGAGCTTGCAGGCGAGGGGTGTTCAGCGCGGTTAAATCACCGGCAGGAGAAAGAATCCTTATTCCTACCCCCGTGCTGCTCCGAGGAATCTTTGTTTATACAGTTCTGCTAGGAGGGTGATTCTATCAGTACCTCTACGCTTCCTCTTTTTGTTTTGGTTTCTTTTATGTTGCCTTTTTTACCCCGGCCATCAAGCCATTACAATAGTCTATCCGGGAGAGTATTAAGGCTACCAACACGGCCTTCCTTGAGTCCGTCGGAAGGAAGTCAAAGAACTTCTTTAATGATTTAATGATGCCAAAACAGCACCCTGCCATATTCCTCACATGCTGGTCAAAAGAAAGTGTGGAGTCAAATATGACTCCCAGGTTTCTGGCTAATCTTTTTGTTCAGAGATCTTTTCGACATTTTAAGCTCTTTTGAAAACCAACGTTGCGATGGAACGGGTCTGGAGGACCTTGAGGCCGGGAACCGGTGGCTGCTAGCAAGGGCAAAGAGACTGTGTTGCACAAAGGGTTGTCAGTCTTAAATAATATACCGCAAAGTTGGCCTGTGATGAAGAAAAGTTGTTTTCCAGGAAATGTAATTTGTTGCAATTTACAAGTTCTATTTTATTTGTTTCCAATTTTGGTAAGTGGCATTATAACTGACGGTCTGTAAAATGTGCTTGTTGCTGCAGTTTTTTCTAATTAGACCCTGTGGCATATGATCACTTTCACAGAGCACAGTGATAGAGAAAGACTTAATCGCATTGAACAGTGAAGTTGAACAGAAGGTGTAATCTAAAGCAGCTGGTCTTTTGGGGAGAATGAGTGAAATGAGATGGTTGATCTTTCGAAAAATGTCCGTAGGGACATCCCCTCTAAGGCAGCTATCAGAGTGTGTCCAATGAAGTCTGTTCTTTGTGAAATTGTTACCTGCAGTGGAATAAGCCATCGGAATTCCAGTAGTACATCAGAGGGGATGCGAAGAGGGTTGTAAAGCAGATTTAGGTCAAAATCTCTGGTTAGAAGTAGATGGGCTTTGGGCTGATTGAACCTGATAACTGATATCAAATGCTCCAGCTCCTTCACTATTTGTCTTTTGCCATGGCCTTTGGGGTGAATGTACACATTTAGCAAGAACCGATTGCTCTTTATGGAGTTGTGGCTACAATTTTTGACTTCCACACAACAACATTTGTGGTGTCAAGTGGTGTGCTGAGAGCTCACACAGTCCCAATGGGAGAGTGATGCACAGGCCAACCATTGTATGGCCCTTGGTGGACTGTCTAGCGGCAAGAGAGAAAAACTCGTAATAGCCTTCAAAGAGGGTTTCCACCTCACGCCACAATTTCTGGACACATATGGTATCATGAGATGTTAAAAAAAATGGCGTCAGAGTTCGTTAGGAAATTCTGTAGGCCAGCTATGTTCCAAGATATTAGAAACATAGATTTTTCCTCGTTCCTCAAGTTAAGAGTTAGGCTGGTGTGTCCTTTGAGTGAAAGTCAGTTTAATGGGGGTCTGGACAGGGTGGCACTGGACCATCCCCAATCCTCTAGAGGTTTTTCCGCTGGAGGAATAGCGAACTTGCAGTGTCTCCCTGCCTGATTGTGAGTTAAAATTATTAATGTTTGTCAGTTGGTAACAGCTTTTGGATGGAGCGAGCCAGTTGCATTTCTAAGAAAAGATGATGTTGTATGAGCTTTATCAACTCCATTGAGGCGTTGTTTTTTTTCCAGGTTACTCAAAATGGAGGGCTGACAACAGGCTTGCACCGTGTCCTTTTTAGTAGGAGCTGTTTGGTATTGGGCCTTTGTTGGAAGTGTTATTAATATTCCCTACTCTTCTAAAAATTAGCAATTTGCTCATATTGAATTGACTGCTGATTGAGTGGACCAAGTCACAGCAATTGCTTCCTTATGGGGGAGTATGTTTGAGGGAATGAACTGTAAAGCGGTAATATTATTAGAGTTTAAATGACAGAGGTTTGGGTAAGAGGCCAAGAGTTTAACAAGGTTTCCTTGATTCTAGATATCATTATTGCCTTGGAAGGTGTACTTAGGATGCCAGATTGTCATTAAAGTGGAGGCGTCTTGAGATATATTATTATGCTTTGAAGTTGTGCTGGGTGGATCAAAGGCATCAGCAGACTGTGCGATTGTTTATTGAGGGTCCTAATTCTTGATTGAGGGATGGAAGTGTATCCAGCTGCTCTATTGGTCAAGTAGCGGCCTGAGGTGACCACAGCTTTGGAATACAGCCTTGACTGTGCTTGCTGTGTGCAGTTTAGTTCTTTTGATATTAATGAGCCTGAGTTCCTGGTGGTGTCATGCCTACTTGGGGCTTGATAATGGCCTTTTTTCAAGAAGGGACGCAGGAACTGCCTCACATAGAGGTGAAACAGGTTTTTATTTTGCGTCCTGTGCAGCAGGTGGCTGTAGGCTAGTCGCGCCTGCATTTATGATCTCCAACCTTACAGAAGTTTGTGTTCTGTTTGTTTTTTGAGGACATGGGAAAACACTTGGGACTTGAGAGCGTGCTCCCCAGGGCTTGAAAAATCATAAAAAATGTACTAGGCCTGCAGGTCTAGTAACTTGAATACACTACTCGCCCGAACTGTAATGTTCTTGACCAGTGAACTAGTCTCATCCTGATTATTACACAGTTCATTTGACAAAATCCTCTAACTTCAGTCACAGAAAGAAAAGTTCATGTAGAAAGAGAATACTGACTTTTGACCTCTGTCTCTGAAAGCAGAGAAATGTGACAAGATAAGATTTCAAGGCAACTTTATTGCCCATTCACTTTGTGAGCAAGCAGAGCACCTGCTAGCAGCTCATCAGAATGGGCAAGTAGGCCCTCACAATAGCTTTTCCTGATCAAATTTACCTCGCTATTGCTCCGGTGTCCAGTGTCCAAATTCTGAGGATTCGAGATATAGTCTGACTCAGCTTCCTCACTAATCTCTTTTGTTGTGGGTTGTAAAACTTTTTGATTGTGGAAACCTGGTTTGCTGCTTTCATGATCTTATCCTGTTTTTTATTCAGTTTCCCGAGTTGCTTTCTCAACAGTTGAGGAGGGGCGGTGCTAGATGTGCAGAAAGTGGCATTCTCAAGATTTATTTGTGAACTGGTTGCAATAATGGGTAGCACAGTAGCATCTACTTTATTGGGAACAGAGTTGTTATTGTCTAGTATTTCGAGCTTTGTAGGAACGATATGTGTCTGCACACTGATTTCCATAACATTATTCAGGGTTGTGTTTGTGGTAGGGAGCTCCTCTGATGCCAGCATTGGTAGTTGTGCAGTAGTGCTTGGCAAGGTTGTTGAAGACAGACTGATTTGACAGTTGGTCATGAAGGCTGTGCTTTTTGTATCAGTTTTACTTCCTAGAGTCGGTCACCCACCATGGAGGATAAAGTGAGTAGCTTGTCATTCAAGTTCGAGCAGATTCACTCTTGTATGCCTGATACGGCGAGCGTTGGTGGACGTTTAATACTAAGCTGCTCACTGTGGCGTTGAGGCATTCAAAGCGAGAGTCCATGGATGACGTGAATTTGGCTAGTGTCTCTAACAATTAAATTTGCATGTCAAACTTGTTTGATTGATATTCCAATACCTGGGCAGTGATGTCAAGAGTTTGATTAGTTGTTGCCAAGTCCTTATATCAATAGGCAAATTTATGCTCCAGTTTAGAATTGGACTCAACTTGAAAGTCGCCGATAAATGTTGATTCATGTTAGGATGACATGTTAACAATGTCTTTGGCATGTAAAGGGGTATGTTGATATCCCCATCCAGATCCGTTGTTGGTTGTTATCGCAGGGCCGGACAGAGGCCGAACTATGATCTTCCCTTGGCCCAAGGTATGAAAATACATTGAAGTTACATGTTGCTGCAGATCATTGTGGCACTTTGTGACTGCCTGCCGGTATTAAAGTTACAATGACAAATTCCTTACTGGCAAGACTGTGCCAATTTTCTTCATTTTTACTTTCCTAAAATAAATACAAAAGTGTTGAATATGCCAATGTTTCCCTGAATTAACTTTAAATTATAGTTGGTAAAAAGAAGAAAGTGATGTCTTCATAGAGGCGCTGTTTACAAATATGTATTGGCAGAGGTCTGTATTTTTGGAAAACCTATACCAGAGTCCCACAAATAGGCAGCATGTTTAGGATTTTAATGAAGGTATTGTGATCACAACTATCGTCACATCATTTGCTCATGTACTGTCTACCAGTTTTGTTACATAAACATTTCTCTTAATTGCTTCCTCTCCATCTGGATACCTATATAGCTTCTGGCGTTTTAAGATTTGTTCCTGCTTTGCCGATCATTTTAATTGTTTTGAGCTGGTGTCTGTCAAAAACAGCCACACACAGGCCTCTATCAATTTTTCACTTTTGGATTCTTTTTTCCATGCAGGTTGTACCTCTGGCTAGTCTCATTGTGAAAGAAATTTTGACAGATGAGGATGTGCTGAGCTGTCAGAAAACAATATATAATCTCGTTGATATGGAGAGGAAAAATGATCCACTGCCTATTTCCACATTGGGTACAAGAGGAAAGGGCCCTAAAAGGTAAAACAATGACAAAATGGTGTGTGCTTCGTAAATGGCGTTGGGTGATGACAAGAAACTTTAAACTAGGCTTGTTCATGGAGATGTACTTTTCAAAAACAGCCAACCCTAGTAATGGAACATTTACCAGATATATTTCGTGTAACAGATAATGGCGCACCCTACAAGTGGCTTGAATCTTGTACTATGATATAATAGCTTATCCAGGAACTTTTTCTTCTTGATTCCTATATTAAACAAATGATTTACCTGTTTTAAAGATCTTATATGCCAGGGTTAGTTCCCAGGCCTTCCAGTAATAACTCTGTTCCACCTAAAAGGCACCTTCCACTTTTAAATCCCTCTAGATGTGAGAGTTACGTTTTGGGTACTTCTCAATAATTGCTCAGGGATACAGGCTGGTATTGTTATGAATTTTTGTATGATGACAGGAGATGATGTGCTTTCGTTTTACAAGTGACCACACTATTACATTGAATAACTAGATCTTCTGTAAGAATTCACTAAAGCCTTTCAAGTGCCTTATCCAGAGGCATCACAGTTGCAGTTCTCTCCTATACAACCTCTTGTCTCCTCGAATTGAGGGGCTTCAGAGCCCAGACTCCTATATTATGGAACAAGTAGTCTCTCAGCTTTAAAACACATTTTCCTATCTTCAAGAAGAAGCTGTAAGTGTTCCTATTAATAGGATGTACTGTGTTATATTTCACTGTTAGGTTCAATGACTAGGAGCCCTATTCAGCACCTAATGACGGTAGAGACTGGGTTTTCCTCTTTTTAGATGTTATTTTTCTTAATGTCTACCAAAGACTAATCTTGCTTGGGCGTCTGGAGGTGCCTTTAAGCAACCACTATGACTAATGGAAAAATATAAACCAGCTTGCTATTTGACAGAAACTTTGTCCAACTTCTTAATAAAATACGAAGTCTGTTCTACTTTTCTCTTTTTCTTTTTTCTAAAGAGATGAGCAATATCGAATCATGTGGAACGAGCTTGAGACCCTGGTAAGGGCGCATATCAACAATTCCGAAAGACACCAGCGTGTCTTGGAGTGTGTATTGGCTTGCAGAAGCAAACCACCAGAAGAGGAGGAACGCAAGAAACGAGGAAGGAAGAGGGAAGAAAAAGAGGACAAGGCTGATAAAACAGTAAAAGACTTGGAACCAGAAAAACTGTGGCAGGAATCTGAAAGGTACAGTTATTTCGATATTAAAAACGCATAATCAGTTATTTTTAAAACACAATTGTTTTTATTGATTTTTTCACAGCAATTATCCAGACATCGTAGAGCTAGACATGAACATACACGCACAATCAGTCATAGCCTTGAAAGATGCTGTATATTTACCTTTGACCCACACTTAAAATTTACATTTAATGTTTTTTTTTAATTTAAGGTTACTTTTTATTTGAAAAGCGCAGAAGTAAAATGATTTTCAAACATATGTTTTCTGTCAAAGGTAATATTTGTGATCTATGTAGAGAACTGAAATATCTAATATTTCAAAAAAGCTAATTAATTATTGAGGGTTTTACCATGGCATGCATCATTAATGCCATGTATTGTTGACAGAAATTATTCTCATCTGGGTCTTGCACAGGTTGGATTCTAAATTAACTGGCAATGTTTTCTAACAGATGGGATTCTAGGTCAGAACCTTTACCTTTGGATAGCTTTCATTACCACGCTGGGTAAAATATTTGTTTTACCACTGTCAGGGGAAGAACATTTATTGTTTTTACCTGTTTTGCTTTGTAGGTGAAGTCTAGGCCGTTTTATCTTTCCATTCTTTGTCATGTTTTAATGTGTGCTTCTTATTATAATTGAACTTAGAACTATTTTCCAAAAGGCTTTTTGTTATCTTTTGCTTGTAGATGGCTTTAGATGCATCTCCTAGGCATGAGTTGCAGTAAGATATTTGAAAGTCAGATGTGGACACAAGACTATGATTTGCATATATTTTTGGCATTCTTGGGATTCTCTAAATAAAATCTGCCCCACTCATGGAGATGTACGCAAATCCTTGATTCCCGTACTAGTAATCATGTGCTCTTACTATGATAATTGTCCATATCTCTGTAGTGGGCAAGTAATTGCTTCCCCTGCACCCTTAATTTACCACTCTGCAGAATCTATATTTATTTACAGAATGGGTAATATCTTCTAAAATGCTTGAGAATACCCACAAACATACACATTTGTGGATGCGCTGGACTAAGCGAACACCTACTTCCTGGCAGCTGGATATTTACTTTAGTAATATTTGGTTAAGAAACGTTGTCAATTTTAGATTATTTCATTTATTTATTAGTCCCTAGTAAAGAGGTACTTTGTATCCTAGGTCTGTAAATTGAATGCAACTCATGGGCATGCAGTGGCAGGGCCTGTGTAGTCGCTGGTGGGGAACTAGCGCTCTTAGCCTCATTTTCTTAGATCGAACAATCATTTCAGCAAGCGCCACATGACTGCTATGATTTGCGCTAAAATTACATTTTAAAAATTGGTTCTTTTTAATATCACGCATTGATTGTGTTTTACCTCACTGTCACTTGAAATACCGTGATTGTTATTTGCTCTGTACCTCGCTCCTACCACCGCGGCTGCATTGCCGTTTGAGTGGCGGGGAGGTGCCATCTTAGGACTGCTGGGACCGATTCGAGCGGTCTAGTCTCACAGAGGTAGGCAGGCTATAAATTGACACACTCCCTGGGACTCGCTGTGATTACTATGGCAGTGGCAGGGCCTGTGTAGTCGCTGGTGGGGAACTAGCGCTCTTAGCCTCATTTTCTTAGATCGAACAATCATTTCAGCAAGCGCCACATGACTGCTATGATTTGCGCTAAAATTACATTTTAAAAATTGGTTCTTTTTAATATCACGCATTGATTGTGTTTTACCTTACTGTCACTTGAAATACCGTGATTGTTATTTGCTCTGTACCTCTGGGACCGATTCGAGCGGTCTAGTCTCACAGAGGTAGGCAGGCTATAAATTGCAATGTGTATTAGGGAGTGCAGCGGACGAGCGCAGCGGGCGCGCCGATGGCGGGCCGAAGGCGCGCTTAAGGCAAGCTCGTCTGCGCTCGTCCGCGACCGTCCGGGCCCAGGGCCCCGTCATTCTGGCCATTTTTAGGTCGAAGGCCTAAAAGGCTGCGCTTGCGCAGTCTTAGGCATGAGATTTAATGATTCTTAGTAGCGCAGAAGGTCCCGCCTCCCTGCCCTCTCTCTCCTTCATTGGCTGGCTTCCTAAACGGAGGCCAGCCATTGGAGGAGAGATGCGTCACTTCAAACAAGCCCCGTCTTTTTCGGATTTGGGGGCGTGATTTTTTGCATTCTTTAGCCCTGTGACGTCGTCAGTCACTCAGGACAGCAAAACCACGCCCCCAAATCCTCAAAATCCGGAAGCTTGAGTCCGCCATTTTCTATCCTTCGCAGTGAAGGTAAGACCGTGTTTGTTTCCCTCCGTGCCTTCTTCCCCCTGTTTCCCGCCCCCCTCCCGCTCTCCGTGTATTTTCGCTGTCCGTGTGTGTGTTTCCCGCCCCCCTCCCGCTCTCCGTGTATTTTCGCTGTCCGTGTGTGTGTTTCCCGCCCCCCTCCCGCTCTCCGTGTATTTTCACTGTCCGTGTGTGTGTTGCCCGCCCCCTGTCTGTTTCCCGCCCCCCTCCCGCTCTCCGTGTATTTTCGCTGTCCGTGTGTGTGTTTCCCGCCCCCTGTCTGTTTCCCGCCCCCCCCGCTCTCCGTGTATTTTCGCTGTCCGTGTGTGTGTTTCCCGCCCCCCTCCCGCCATCTTGCCAGTATTCACGAGTGTGCCGTCAGCAGGGCCCTGAGACACAGCAACTCACGGATCTTCCAAATATCCCCTGCACACAATCTTGCACCCAGAATTTGTTGGAGATGGATTCCCTGCAGCGTGTCAAGAGCGAGAGAGAGGGAGAGATGACAGGTACCTGGGGACCACAGGGTACAGCAGAAGCCGCCCTCCTCACTCACAGCAGCCCCACAGAGGCCCACTCTCATCTTAAATGCGAGTGGGGGGCTGGGCTCTGCGTTTGTACAGTGCAAAGAAGTTGGAACGCAGGGGATGGTCCACGCTTTTATGTCCCCACAATCCAATCAGCAGGGGCAGCTCATCAGAGATTACAGGCCACTCGAAGAGCTCGGTCGCACAGGGAGATGGGAGTGCGCCGTGTAAGCCGATTAGCAGGACCAGGTGCCCATCAGGAACCACCGGCAGCAGCCTGTTTCATAGCTCCGCAGGAGGTGCGACCGATGCCAGGCACTCCCACACACCGGTCGGCAAATGTGGAGCTTCGCCAACCTTAACACCCCCTGGCCAGTGACAAGGTTTTCTTCGGTCTCGGTGCACACCATCGGTGTTAATAGGAGGCAGGGACTCGGGAGATAGTTACCACCCGCCGTCTTAGCAGAGCAATGCGTCCGCAGGCTGGCATGTCGAGTAGTTGTCTACACCGACCTCGGCTCCCCAGTGGGACGAGAGCCGGCTGGTCAGAGGTCTCTTCTCTCTAAGTTAGGACTGTGCCAGGATCGCGAAATTGCAGCTGACCTCATTGGCTGCTGTTGTAAGCATTGTTCGCCATCTTGGAAGGGTGGCGTGGCTGCCGGCCCATTTGGCCGGAGATTGCTGTCAGCTGGCTCATCCACTCAGTGGGACATTCTTTTGTACTTACATGGCCCACGGTGTTTGCACCGCAGGCCGGCTCCCAGATGACGTCAGGTGGATGTGATTACGGCTGGATTACATGGCGCAGGGCCTCGGCCTGGAGGAGAAGGTGGCGCCTCCCTTGGACGCGGTGTCCCTCAGCAGCAGCCTGGACAGCGGCATGCGGACCCCCCAGTGCCGGATCTGCTTCCAAGGTCCCGAGCAGGTGAGTGCGGGACCCCGTCCCACCTGCGGCGTCAGGCTGTGTGACCCTGCTCCCCGGAGGGAGCCCCCCGAAGGGTGTGTGCTCCTCCAGGGGGCACCGTATTTATTGTTTAGTGTCTTGGCGTGCCATCCTCATCTGCAAATGTGTCTGTGTGCCGTGGCCAAGTCTTTGTGATCAGGCCTGTGTGGGCCTGTGCCTGATGTATAGGGGGCCTCAGCTTGGGGACTGAGTCTGGCTGTGTGATCCTCTGGGCATATGATGTATTCGCTGCTATAAAACGCTCTGCTGTGTGGCCATGCCATTCAAAACGCTAGGTGACGAGGGCAGGTTGGTCGGGTATCACAACCAGAAGCAAGCATATGTTAGTGTGTAAACACGTACTTAAAATGTATCTGGGCCTGCACACTTCACACCTAACAGTGTCTTGTTGTAGACAACAAGAGCAAAAGCCCATGATTTGGTTCTCACCACAAACAGTTGTGTCTGTGTTCTCAATGCACACTTCAAAAAAAACTCAAGCGTTCCATCTGTGGGGTGAATGGTGTCTGGTTTTGTTATGTGTAGTGGGAAATGTGTGTGGGCGTGACCAGCAATGGCACGTGTATCTGGACGTGACTCCAGGGGTGTCTGGATGTGTTACCACCAGTGGCAAAGACAAAAGGCGCCTGGGCGTGCCATGCCCAGGAGCAAACAGGTGTATGTGGACCTGCCGGAATCAGAGACTTCCGGCAAAGATGAACCGCGCGCGAGACTCGCAGCGCCTCGCTGTGCTGGGCTTCAGAACGCCGGGCAGTTGTGTGCAGTATGTGTCCGAGGTGGGTGCTGCACGAGCACCCCCATCACCATCCAAAGCCATCTCTGTTCCCAATGCTGAATTGAAGCTGGAGGTTGTGTGAGTGTCGGTGCTGGCGTGTCTGGAGACAGGGCCTCCTCTATCACTACCACTAAAGCTGACTGATTCAGCCGGCCTATCAGAGGCACTAGTTCATTGAACAATCTCTCCATGTACCTAGATGCTGATCGAGCTGTGATGCAAGAGAGCCACCATTGAGTTTTTTTTAGGGTACCCTAACGGATATGGCAGTTATATTTCTGCATGCATGCATTATGTCCGTCTGTGGGGGGCATATGCTAGGAGGCCTTATAATGCTTGTTCGGAATTGCTTCCTGTCGCTGAATGAGAGAAATCTGCACTATCTTGGCAGCCTGCCTTCAGAGATCCGTCATTCCAACTTCTTGAAATCAAGGTTGATTCCCTGATCAACTAGGGTTGATGCTTTTAATGACAAGAGCATCTCCTGTTAACAGATAAACCCTATTGCCATGGAGCAGAGCTCACTCACTTATATCACAAAGATGGTTGCCTTGTATATTTTAAGTTGTCGTGTACAGTGCACTTAACGTGGGTGCGGCTGAAAGTAATCCATGTGTGTGTGCTTTCCTTGCTTTTGCTCTCTATTTTATCGATTAATTGGCACTTTAACACACAGCCTCACTCTCCTTCAAAAAGAAATACATCGAATTAAACACTTGAGATGAACTACTAGTTCAGCTCTCTTATTGCCTATAAGGAGTAGGGCTGTCCACTGATAGTACAATGTGCCCAGGTAAGATGTGCTGGGTTCAGTTTGTGTCAGTACAAAGTAATACAAATGTATGTACAAAACAAAAAACACAGGGCATACACCCGAAACTAGGAAATGGCAGCTTCTTCTGGGAACTGCAAATGATAGAAGTAACTCCTGCCACACCCCTCCTGACCAAAGCTGTCTATAAGCTTGTGATCACGGGCAGTCTTTCTTTTGTTTACTGGCAGGAAGATGTCAGCTTTCAGAAGCAGCTGCCACATCCTTTTTAGTAAAACAGGGCCACAATCTCGTTGTTTTAGGTGCGTTTCATTTTTTCTGTACGTTAGTTATTTTTAATGGAATGTCTTTCATACGTGTTAATATCAAAACAAATTAACATTTAGAGTTACCTTTAAAGATACAGAACTAAATGTCTTGTTCTAATGGGAGTAATTCACACTAACAGCGGTAACTTTTATCTTTAATCCAAACTCATGTTTGGGAGAAATTGGTGACAAGTGATTGAAATAAACACCGTAAAAAATGTGCATTCAACATATTTATTTAAAAAAAAAAATTTAAATTGCTTTCCAAAAAAAGGATCTATGTTTGGCTTAGTGGATTCATTGTCGGCTGGAGAGCCATCCCTCCAAAGAAGCCCCGTCTTTTTCGGATTTGGGGTGTGATTTTTTTGCATTCTTTAGCCCTGTGACGTCGTCCGTCACTCAGGACAGCAAAACCACACCCACAAATCCTCAAAATCCGGAAGCTTGTGTCCGCCATTTTCTATCCTTCGCAGTGAAGGTAAGCCCGTGTTTGTTTCCCTCCGTGCCTTCTTCCCCCTGTCTGTTTCCCGCCCCCTGTATGTTTTCCGCCCCCCTCCCGCTCTCCGTGTATTTTCGCTGTCCGTGTCTGTTTGTGCCTTCTTCCCCCCTGTCTGTTTCCCGCTCTCCGTGTATTTGAGCGCCTCGGCTGCTCCTCCTTATTTGTAAGATTTCATCTTCATACCCACAGGCATTACCCCCTTTTCGCTTCTTTAATGGCTTTTAGTGACCTCAATATCCTCAGTAGCTCCTCCAGCGCTGATAAATAATTGTTTTACATTCTTATAAGAGCCTTTTCATCCGGACTCCCTGGGAGCTCGGGTCATGCTTCATACGACAATCCTATCCCTCTGGGAATTGACCCCCTTCATATGATCACTTTCAAAGCGACGGGGGACCCCACCTGCTAAAACGAGAACGCTGTTTACGCGCTAATCAATAGGCGTTTAGAATCTCGGTTCCCGCGAACAGTGTTCCCTGGGTTATGTTTACCTTAAAGTGCAAACTCTTTTTTTAGCCACTGATACTCTACATCAACTGACCGTTAGCCCATGTATGCAGGTTGACTCTACTACTCCTCCCTATTTAATCGGCTGCCAACAGCTCATATAGGTGTGTAGCTTTAAAATAATAGAAATTGCACAGCTCGCAAAATATCTAAAAGGTCTGTACGTGCGTGTGACACAGACAAATGATCAGACATAATCGAGAGATTCGGGTGTTGACTGTACGATGAGAATATATCTAATTTTTAAGCTTCTGTGTAGACGTAAACGTTCGGTGCAACACGTGAACAGAAATTACGTAGTTTATTTTTGTCTCTAAACCGTTCTGAAATTCTTTTTGTGCGCACATTGAAATGTGTGTGGGGGTGTGTAAATCTACACCATTCATGCAAGTGTGTGCGTCAAATTATATTTAACTCCAAGTGGGTGCACTAAACATCCAACCTGGAAATGCAATTGCCCTTTGGCATAAGTCATATGCTGTGCTTCGATAAGAAAATTAACGCTAACAAACGTGTACCAAGCCACTGTTTACTCTTGGGTATTTTGTGCCCTCTCTATATGGTAGTATTCTTATATCCCGAGTCAGTTGCCAGCGCTAATAATCCTGGCATTTGTGGGCTGTGCTCTAGGAATGGTTGCACAGCAGACGCCACCCTCCCAATAGTACACTTCCGTGCTATGTCTCTTTATGAAGGAAGGCACTTCACATGCTGACAGGTCCTGCATCAGGCCCACAGTGTTGGTAGTGCAAGTCTGAGCACACTGCTTTCAGCGTAACAAGGAAGAGATGTTAGAATTGACATAAGAGAAGCTAGTGAAAACTATTTTCTTTTTAGAAGGTGACTGGCAGAAAAAAAATATGGCTATACCACGCCCATAAATAACACTGATAAGAGGCCGCTGTTCTATGTGTGTTTTTTTCTGTTCATGTTTTGCCTTTTGTGGCATTGTTTGAATTGTTGGCTTGATAGCACTTACCACTTAATATTTTATGCCATTTTAAAAGGGTTTTGGTTTTTCGATTTCCAAGAATTGCTCGCCAGCCTGCGTCCAGGAGGGTTGTGCATAATTTATATTGTCTGTGTTCCTGTTATATCTGAGGTAGTGGTGGATGTTACAGCTAGAATAAGGCATCTCCATGGCAATAAAGCCCTCGAAGGGAGGAGGAGAGAGGGCTCTCAAATTCACTACAACACTCTCTCACTACCTCACACTCTCTCTATATACTACCTCACTCTATTTCTATCTCACTATCTCTCTCTCTCACTATATCACAACACACTCTCTCTAAAGTTCACTACATCACTCTCTCACTACCCCACAACTTCACTCTTTCTCTAACTCACTACTTCACTCTCTCTATCTCACTACTGCACTCTCTCTCTCTCTCAAATACAATAACTCACTTTCACTCTCTCATACACTACCTCACTCTCTCTCTAGCTCACTACTTCACAACATCGCTCTGTTTCTATCTCAATACAGCACAACAACTCTCACCCTCACTACCTCATTCTTTCACTACCTTACTCTCTCTCTCTCTCTCTCTCTCACTACCTCACTCTATATCTACTTCACTCTCCCACAAAACAAAAATAACTACATCACTACTCGAATTATATCTATAAAACTATCTCACTCTCTCTCTCACTAACTCTCTCCATAACATCACTCTATTTCGATATCACTCTCAATACCTAACTATAACACAAGTCACTCACTCAAAAAACAACTACAACACTCTCTCGCTGACTCACTCTCTAGCTCACTAGCTCACAAGTTCACTCTCTCTCTCCAACTCACTACGTCACTCTCTATCTCACTAACTCTCTTTCTATCTCACTAAGTCACTTTCACTCTCTCTTACACTACCTCAATCCTTCTCTATCTCACTACGTCACAACATCACTCATTGTTTCTATCTCCCTACCACCAAAAATCACTCTCCATCCCTAACTCACTCTTTCACTACCTCACTCTATCTACCTCACAAACTCACTGTTTCTATCTCACTACCTCAGAACATCCCTCTACCTCACTCTTTCACTACCTCACTTTCTCTGTCTCTCACTACCTCACTCTCTATCGACCCATCTCTCACTATATAACTCTCTACCTCACTATTCCACTCTATCTCACTATCTCACAACTTCTCTCTCTCAAAACATCACTACCTCACTCTCTCACTACCTCACTCTCTACCACACAACCTCACGTCACTTTCTTTCTCTAACTCACTACCTCAATCACTCTATCTCACTAACTCACTTTCACTCTCTTTCACTACCTCTTTCTCCATCTCACTACATCACAACATCACTCTATGCTTATCTCACTACCTCACAACATCCCTCTACCTCACTCTTTACTACCTCACTCTCTATCTACCTCACTCTCTCTCACTACCTCACTCTCTCTATTTCAATACCTCACTCGCTCGCTCTATCTCACTACCTCACTCTCTCTCTGCTAATGCAATAGGTATCACATATGCAAAATACAAAGCTAATGCCAATACAAATGACAAGGCCATTTATTTAGGGATACAAAAAAGATAAAAAAATAATGAGCAATTCCAATAGCTCTACCTATAATATTGCCGAGACCATTGCATTGTAAATGCTTGTTATACATACTCCTCGGCTGATCTCGCGGCCCTCAGACCATTAGATCCACTACTTCCTCCTGTGTTGCCTCATGTTCTAAAGCGTATTAATCTCTATGGCATTCAGAAATCTGCACTCCTAGCCTGCGAGGACAAACTTGCACCTCGTACCTCCCTCAGCAAGGAACCTGATAGTGCACTGGCTGATAGGAAAGTCCATTGCCTTTACCTCAATACGAGATCAATGGTCAAACACCAAACGGACCTTTTCCTCCTATTATCATCCGAAAAACCTGATGTCCTTATGTTGACCGAGACATGGCTCTCGGAGGACTCATTACCAGACATCCTGGCTGTTCTACCGGCCGATTATTTTATACTTACTGGTAATCGGCCCCCAGGCAAGAAAGGCGGTGGTGTAGCGGCCATCATTCATAAATCTCACAATTGCATGGCTTTACCAACCTTGTCCTTGGGCGATTCAGACAACATCGTCTTTAAAATGCATACTACCAAGGGTGCCATTCTCTTCGTTCTTATCTATCGCCCCCCACACTCGATGCCCTCCTTCCCCACTTCTCTGGCCGAACAACTGGCACCGTTAGTGACCAACTATTCCAGGTGTATGTTGGCCGGTGACTTGAACTTCTGGTTTGACAAACCAGAGGCGGACCCTCAGGCAGCTGTATTGCAGGAGCTACTGGCCGACAACCTTAGGCAACACATAGATTCCCCCACTCATAAGAAAGGCCATAATCTAGACCAGCTTTGGTCCTACAACTTACAGCTCCCTGATTATTGAACCCTGCATATGGTCAGATCATTTTTTGATATGCTTCTCTTTTCTGATCCAAGGGTCTTTGAAACTGACAACTGGGAAAGGTGGGACGTTTCGCAAATGGAAGGGCATCGACATGCCAGCATTAATTGACACCCTGACCGCGACGCAACCCTCTTCATCACAAGATTTGGATTTGATGGAGAAATCCCTTTCGGACTGGCTTGTGAACGCGGCAGACACCCATGCTCCTTGGGTTAAAGTCTCTCATTCTCGCCCCAATAATGCCACAAATGGTTTAACTCCCAACTTAACTCTCAGAAACTGGAGGTCCGCCAGTTGGAGAGGAAATGGAGAGCTAGCTATTCTACTCCAAATAAAGTGGCCTACTGTGCAGCCCGTAAAAATTACCAGAAAGCCATTCTCAAACAAAAAACTGAGTATTTTTCTGGAATTATCCTTAACTCACACAACAAATCTAAAGACATATTTAGGATAGTGCATGAACTCAGCAGCTGTGACCGAACAACTCCCTCTGTTATCCCCACCCAAGAGCTGTGCAATTCTCTTAACAGCTTCTTTTTGGAAAAAATTGACACCATCAAAAAGAGTATCCTGGCCTGCCCCTCACCCACCCCTTTAAGTGATATCTCTCCTAACCCGTCGCTACTGCACTCATTTACTCCTATTATCTTAGAAACATTGACTACTCTTTTAGCCCGGGTCAAATCTGGCTCTCCATCCGACCCTTGCCCTCCACTCATTCTCAGAGATATCGGTCTGTCCCTCCCGCAGGGGATAATTACCCTGTTAAAGAACTCGCTTTCCAGTGGCACTGTGCCAAAAAACTTCAAACATGCTTCTGTTGTTCCACTTCTCAAGAAACCAGGCACTGACCCCCTCATCCCTACCAACTACAGACCTATCTCCCTACTCCCCTATTTCTCAAAAGTACTGGAAGCTCATGTAACAAACTGTTTGTCTAATTTCATCGAGACAACTCAGTATCTGGTGCCCAACCAGGCGGGATTCCGACCCGGCCACTCGACGGAGGCCGTCATCGTGGCTGTCTAGAACAAGCTCCGTTCGAACACTGACAAAGGCATCCATCAGGCGCTGATACTCCTCGATCTGTCGGCCGCGTTCGACACGGTTGACTATTCCATCCTGGTCAGCCGTGTCGAGCAGGCCGGCCTCAGGGGCTCGGCCCTGAATTGGATCACCTCCTTTGTCTCTGACCGATCACAATCTGTCACACTTGGTCCGTTTTCTGCTCCTAAATTGTTTTCATTTTGTGGGGTCCCACAGAGGTCCTCACTGTCACCTCTCTTATTTAATCTTTATCTTCGTCCTCTGCTTCACTCACTAAAGAATTATCAGGTCTCCATTTTTAATTATGCTGATGACCTACAACTTATATTCCCCCTCAATACACCAGATTCAGTTACTGAATTCCACAATGCTATGGATCACATCCATAGATGGATGAACCTCAACCACCTCAAACTTAACCCAGGCAAGACCGAACTGATCTTGCCTGGGAAAAGTGAGCTAAGTTGGGGTCCCCATTTCTGGCCAAGCATCATGGGCCAGCCCCCGTGCAAATCTTCATCTGTGAAAAGCTTGGGAGTCCTAATCAGTGCCGACCTCTCTCTTAAGGGTCAAATTGGAGCTGTTGTCTCCGGGGCTTTCTTTCAGCTCCGGAAAATAAAAAATTTCCCAATTCCTTACCCACTCAGCCCTGATCCAGGTGGTCATTGCTTTGGTTATGTCCAGATTGGACTTCTCTAATAGCATCTACCTGGGACTTCCGCTTGGCCAACTTAAGAGACTACAACTAGTTCAAAACCAAGCGGCCAGACTGATCCTCAAGCAGCCAAAGTGGCAATCTATCACCCCTGGCCTGGAACAACTGCACTGGCTCCCGGTGGCGCAGAGGGTCATGTTTAAGACGGGCTGCATGGTTTTCAAAGCTCTTCAACACACTGGCCCTAAGTTTATTGAAGGCTTGGTACTCAGGTACACCCCCTCGCTTAATCTCCGCTCTGCAAAGAAGGATCTCTTAATTGTTCCTTCCTATAACAAAAAACGTTCAGGTGGCTGCTGCTTTGACTTTTTAGCCGCCAGCCTTTGGAATACGCTTCCTCTGCCCCTCAGACAGAGCCCTGACATTCTCACTTTTAGACATCACTTTAAAACTTGGCTTTTTAGACAGGCCTTCAAATAATGTTTATTCCTAATTTGGCTGTCTATTTTTCCTTTCTTAGTTATGTTCCCGTACCTCAGCGCCATGAAGCCCAAGGGCGTACGTGCGCTTTATAAATATTATTTAACATAACATAACATAACATAACTTATTGTGCCACCCACATAAGTAGCTCTTTAAAACTGGCAAAATAAACCTTTTGTCAGGCCTAGACTTCTCTCTTTAATACATATGTCAACTCTAGGGTAGGCACGAAACATAGCTCTCCATATGACTGATTGTATAATATGAGCCATTAGAGTACTTTAAGCCTGCCTGATAATATTGCCCCAGTAATGCACAGCAGCGTCCTCAGGCTTTGCCATAGTGTTCATCTGACTAGCGATCTAGTTATTGGCACCCTAATGCGCAGCCGCAGCCTCAGCCTCACATCATGCCATGGTCTCCGTAAGGTCAGCGCACTAGTTTCTGGAACATATGAACTTCGCAGTTCCGCTCACGTGATGACGTGACCACTTCCTCCGTCTTCCTACTTCTAACAGGAAGACCTTCCGCAGACCGCGCAACGGCAGGATCCGGTCCACAACATAGGTTACAATGGTTTCTAACCCGAGACAAATGTGAGTACAAGCGCCTGCTAGCAATACGCAGGAGCCGTGATGCGAGTAAGTACATTACCGCAACCGCTGTCTCGCCTTTTTACTCTTTTGTAGGGTCAGAATTGGGTGTAGCATTGTATGATTGGACCCATGAGGTGTTTTTCAAACAAAGTCAAAGTGAGGCTGCATTCATGTTGTCAGTCAATATGTCCCGTCCGTCTTTCTGTGTTAAATGTGTTCTCTTGATATAAGTCACGCGCATCCACTAGATACTTAATTTTAAATACTCACCAAATGTGCCAGAATGCAAAACATTTGAAGTTTACAAATAGTCCACCATTGAGTAATACCCCACTACTCTTCGCATGGAGGAGCGCTAATAAGTAAGACGTGCATGAAATGCTTGAATGCAGATGAATGTCGCATTGTACTTGTTCTTTTTCCTTCACAGGCACTCCCCACAGAGGATCTGTAAGTAACAAGATCCCACCACACTCACAGCGCACTTTAGGGTGTGTGCTGATATTTACACCACCGGGGCCTTTTTCCTTTGGCCACACACTTAAATTTGGTCCTGATGAAAGCCTCTTGAACATATCTGAAGGCTGAAACTAGTAGACCTACACTTTCCCAGGGATATAGAGGTACATTTTAAAACCTCATGCATATCCAGATGAGGTTTTTACCTATGTCCTAGGACCCTTTCATTAAAACATTTATAAGGGTATTTCCTAGAGACATTTTTATCACGTAATTTCACTTCACATAGCACTTTCCACGTCTCACACAATAACCCGCTCCGCTGTAATTCAGGCATTGAAGCACAGCTGGATTGCACTCTGTAATCCAGTTGGGCCCGATGATGAAGCATGCCACCTACTAGGTAGGTGGGTGAGGGGTTTCCTAAAACAACCTTTTGTTTGCGCTCCTTTTCAAAGGTGTAGGTCAGGAACTACGACCTAAAACCTACTAAGGACTTGTCCACTTTGTTAATTTCCATATTACCCAGGGAAAAGGACAAGTAGCCTTACTATTTTTTCCCTACCCTGTAGTTGTTCCTTTGTATTATGACAGCCCACAGCTGTGAGAGTTGAGTCTCTTTCTCAATTTTTTGTATCTAATCCAAGCGCTATTCCTGAGAACCCACTGACAACATGGCTGAGAAATCTGGACTCACTTTCACTGACGAGGATGTCAGCAACATCCTAGCAATTAAACAACACAACTGCCAGTACTGGAAGTTACTTTCAAATAATGATGTAGACCTTTATGAGTAAAACATACCGGTCCGTTTTTTTACTTTCGTCACTAGTTTATTATTTCGTTTATTTCACTAGTCGAGCATTATTTTTTGATAAGCAAATCATGGATTTTTTTTGCATGTACACATATAAAACATTGCATCAAAAATAGCTATATACAATACAATTTGCAAATTCCCAACACAGCCAACTCGCACACTGGCCAATCCATTCATCCTTCACTCATACAAACATATACTTTGGTCCTAATGTCGCTATATTGTGGTTGACAAAAGGGACCAAAACCAGGTCGACCTGGTTTTGGTCCCTTTTGTCAACCACAATATAGCGAGATTTATCTTCCTAGCAGGGCTCTGCTTCTAAATATGTTTCTGACCAAATGAAACTATGAGATGAAAAATCGTTTATATGGACAGATAATCTATTATTGACATTAGGACCAAAGTATATGTTTGTATGAGTGAAGGATGAATGGATTGGCCAGTGTGCGAGTTGGATGTGTTGGGAATTTGTAATTCGGGAACCCCAACAACAGGTTTCCTTTTTTAGGATAAGGCTGGAGAGGACGAGAGAGACGACCCCGAAGAGGACAAGTACATTGGGAGGAAGACATGAACCTGAGTGCCAACACACGCAGCAAAACAAAGGAAACACAGGCGGGACCGAGTGCAAGCAGACACTAGTCACGAACCTGTCAGACCACATCCTCACAGATGCAGAGGAAGAAGTACTTAACAAAGGACTAGGTTTTTAACCAACTGCCAAACTTGATAAATGTAAACTTCATTGTGACCTTTCTGACTTCTATCGGAAGCTAAGACTAAAAGCCTTTTTTGAAAATCAATCACCGACAGAAACACAGAATGAGGATAAAGGCGACACTACCTTAAAACTCAAATCCAGCTTTAAACCACCACCACACACTACACCTGTGGAACTAATAGCCTTTGAACAAGCTATCTACAAAGGGATAGAAAATACCTCAGAAGACCATATTTTCAAAAATACAAGCGTGAAACAGTTTCCCGCCATAAAAGAGCTGAAAAATAATGATGACATCATCATAAAACCTGCGGACAAGGGAGGTGGTATAGTCCTACAAAACAGAAGTGCATACCACACTGAATGCTTATGCCTCCTAGATGACACTAAAAACTATCGCAAACTGGAACAAGATCAAAGTAACACCCTCAAAACCAAAATAGAAATACTGGTTCATGAGGCAGAATCAAATGGAGACATCAGCAAACAAAAAGCTGCATTCCTGACTCCAGGGGGCACCAAGATACCATACTTTTATACAATCCCAAAGATTCATAAGAACAAAACACCCCCGTCTGGCAGACCCACCGTGTCCGGCATAGGCTCACTTTTGGAACCGCTGTCTCGCTTTTGCGAGTTCTTTTTGCAACCAGAGGTACAGGTATCCCCTGCATATCTGAAAGATACAAAAGACCTACTAAGCCACATAAACAACCTTCAATTCAACCCCGCAACATCAATCCTAGTGAGCATGGATATTGAAAGCTTGTACACCAGCCTACCTCAAGATGATACACTTGCAGTCCTCCGCACCTCACTTGACAGTACGGAATGGAAGTATAGGAGACCCAAGTCATTTGTCCTGGAATGTGCTGAACTAGCTTTAAAAGACAACTTTTTCGAATATAAAGGCACTCTCTTTCTACAACAATACGGAACTTCAATGGGGAGCAGGTTTGGGCCGAGCGTGGCCGGACTATATGTGTCCAATTTTGAAGGACTACACATTCCGAACCCCCAGTCTACATTTGGCAAAGGATATAACATTCTGCAAGAGATACATAGATGACGTCTTCCTAATTTGGACAAATATCGAAAACAGACTGCTAGAATTCCTTGATTGGATCAACACCCTTGACCCCAACTTAAAACTCATACACGCTAAAAGTCAAGAGAGCATCACGTTCTGGGATCTGGATATAGAGGCACAGAAAGGCGGCTTCACCACCAAGCCTCATTTTAAATCCACTGCAAAAAACTCTCTTCTGCGCTTCAAAAGTTTACATCCTAGACCACTGAGGGAAAATTTACCATATGGGCAATATCTCAGATTAAGACGCAATTGCAGTGAAGTCATGGAGTTTAAATCACAGTCAGATGCACTGACAACAAAACTACTGAACAGGGGGTATCCTAACAATATCATCAAATAAGCCCAAAAAAGAGCAAGAAACCAGAATCGGGAAAGCCTATTAGAGAGTACAGAGCACACAGAATCTACCATCCCTTTAACTTGTGTGACCACGTACAATTCCATCTCAAACAAAGTCGCCAAAATGATTCAGAGTAATTGGAAAATTGTAACCAGGTAAACTGCAAAGGGAAAAAACACTATTCTCCTACAGAAGATCACAAAACTTACGAGATAGTTTGGAGTCCACAAGCCCTAAAAAACTAACTCCGACCAACAACACATGCTTAATGCATGTGGTCTACCAAATGTCACTGGCCACTTTCTCTGTAGCAATTGTAGTGTCTGTCATTTAACCAAAACTATAAAAACCCTAGACTTTGAACAGGGAAAAATATGGAATATCAGAAGACACACCAACTGTAATTCAGCTTAAGTGGTCTATCTAATCACATGCCCATGTCAACTGAGGAACGTGGGCATGACCAGCCGCAAAATAAAGACCAGAATATGCGAACATCGGAGCAACATCCGATGTAAGCTGAATACCACGAAAGTGACGACTATTTTCTAATTGCAGGACACACGACCAATGACATGACCTGGGTGGTCATTGAACAACTAGATGCACAAACTGGAAATGTACAAGACATGCTTTTGGAAAAAGAGCAACGTCGGGTGTATAGACTCTCAACTCACACCAAAGGTCTCAATGACAATGTGCCATGGAACATTATACAGAGAAAATAATCATATTGTATTATATGGTTCCAATGATGGAGATGCGTGGTACTAGGCAACAGGCCCACAGAGATCCCAGATATACACCATGTCGTAGTACTATACACTAATATATCTCATTATGAAACACGTCTGAGGTGAAGCCCAGACACCCATTACTCTTTAATCACCATCCGTTCCCACAAGGACCGTGCCTACATATAGAACTCTAGAGCTCTCCATATGACTGATTGTATAATATGAGCAATTAGAGTACTTTAAATCTACCTGATAATATTGCCCCAGTAATGCCCAGCTGCATCCTCAGGCTTTGCCATAGTGTTTATCTGACTAGCGCTCTAGTTATTGGCACCCTAATGCGCAGCCGCAGCCTCACATTATGCCACGGTCTCCGTAAGGTTAGCGCACTCGTTTCTGGAACATGCAAGCTTTGCAGTTTTGACCACGTGATGACGTGACCACTTCCTCCGTCTTCCTACTTCTAAGTGGAAGACCTTCTGCAGACCGCACAACAGCGGGATCCGGTCCACAACGTAGGTTACAATGATTTCTAGCCCCATACAAACGGGAGTACAAGCGCCCGCTAGCAATACGCAGGAGCTGCGAAGCGAGTAAGTACATTACCGCAACCGCTGTCTCAGCCTTTTTACTCTTTTGTAGGGTCAGAATTGGGTGTAGCATTGTATGATTGGATCCATGAGGCGTTTTTCAAACAGAGTCAAAGTGAGGCAGCATTCATGTTGTCAGTCAATATGTCCCGTCCGTCTTTCTGTGTTAAATGTGTTCTCTTGATATAAATCAGGCGCATCCACTAGATACTTAATTTGAAATACTCAACAAATGTGCCAGAACGCGAAACATTTGAAGCTTATAAATAGTCTACCATTGAGTAATACGCACAAATAGACTACGTGTGCCATGAGGCTGTTGCTAGCCATTGGTAGGAATGGGTAGGTATGTTTTGGACTTTCTGCTGCCTGCTTAGGCAAGAGAACCTCTGGTCTACCTGTTTACAACTATCTGCATGGCCCAGTCGAAACTGTACTGCAGTGGGATGCCTTACTTGGCATTTGCCCTAACAGGTGCATGGTAAACTGAGGTTGATTAGGTACCTCAGACCAAAAGCCTCAAAGAGGTCGAGGGGCCTCTGACTACATCTTAATTTCAGTGAATGAAACTACACCAAATTTGATAGGCCCATGCTGCTTGGTACCACCCAGTACCTTTTGTTGGTCTGGTGTGATGGAACTAAGTTCTGATGTGTTAATATGAATATATTGCAGTTGAAATTATAATGATATGTTGTATATAACTATGTTTTTCTGGCTTATGCCAAACTAGGCCTCAACTCCATCTTAAATTAGTATGGCTGCTGGCTCATTATTTCATTTCTCATTGACACAGCAGACAACACAATGTGCTCTGCTGTCTTTTGGTGACATGTTGCTGTGGAAGTACCCGGAGGTAGCCTTTAGATACCTGAAGGTGTTCCTGCTTGCTCACTGTAGGCCTTTCATCTAGGAGTCTTTTCATTATTAAGGTAATCAGATTTGTTCTGACACCTCTGATGACATCAGGTCAGAAATGGCATATTAATATTCATTCAGGTTGGTAGTACTAGGATGGTGGTATTATATACGGTTTCATAATGCTGAATTGTGATTTGACTAAGTATTGATACATTTGCTCATCTCATGCTGACTCCGCGACTTCGAAAGCTTTCTGTGTTGAAAATTGTTACAAATGCTCTCCGTTTGGGAGTGAGCCCCATCTTTAAGGTCCTCTTCTAGGGATGATGCCCATTCCTCTATCCATTTGCTGTTCATTCTTCACTTGGACTATTGTTCAGATTTTGCTTATTGCTGAATTTATATTAAGGCTCTTAGCACTTTATGGTTACTGATTTATTTGTCTTTTGTCTGGTTTATTGCGACTACTTATTTTTGCCTACTGTATTGCATCTTAATACTTTAATAAACCTTCCTGGTTCCCTACTCCTCTCATCTCAAACTCTGTTTTTAGGTCAGTCTTTATTTATTGTTGCACTTTGAAATGCTGTTTTTAATCTTATCTTTAGTGACACATTGCCTCATCTTTTGTTGAAGAAAACACTGCCCAAGACCCTTCAGTGGGTACCATGACTATCGTGCAGATTATAATGCATCAACAGGTGCATTTGTATTAATCCTTACCAGAATAATTTGAGAAAAGTTCACTGTCCAGTGAGTGTTATGTACATATGTGTTACATTAGCACAGTCATCGTAATTATTTGTTTCACATACATCACCTTGCAAGTAATTTTAATTTTATAGTTTTCACGGTCAGCAGGGCATTTTAACCGGTCACTACATGGATGCTTGTGACACATTACAGTATCTTTAATAATACTTTAACATCTTGTAGGCTCTTTCATAAGTGTGTGATTGGAAACATCCATTCAGCCTGGTACGTGCAATATTTTCTAATTAGAACATTGGAGTGTTGGGAGCTTTGATGGAGAACATGAAGTGGCTCAGGGCTAATAACGGCTGGTACAAACCCTCTGTTCCAGCATTCCAATATTGGTCTTTCTGCTTCTCCCTTTTTAATTTAGAATATTCTATCCTCTGTGGTTGGAATATCCTGATAGCCTTATAGCCCTTTTGCCTCAGGCTGTACTATCGCCTTATAGCCCGCAGTAGCAGGCTATATGGGCTATTAAAGGCCAGCTGAATCGTTAAAGGCCCGAGCAGAAGGCGAGGGACTTTAACGAGACAGCTGGGCTATAAGGCTATTAGAACATTCTGCCACTAGAGGGCAGAATGTTCTAACAAATTAAACAAAGGGTTCTCAAAGCTCGAGGGGATATAAATCCCCTCGAGCTACGAGAAGCCTTTGTAGAACATTGGAATGTTGCTCTGCGGGCCTTTACTGGCCCGTAGAAGCAGGGAGCACTCCTTTGTCTGCAATGGAGCTCCCAACATTCCAATATTCTAATAGTTATTAAAGGTCCTCTCCCTCTTTATAGGCTCTCGCCTGCTGCTTAGGCCTATAATTGTGGTTTAGGGCCTCTAACAACCGATGTAGACATTGGCAGCGGGCTATAATAATTTAACTTGATGACTATGTTAATTATAGCAATGTATTATGTTGAAGATCACAGTGTTTTAATGAGCCAAATAAATAAATATGATCAGAAAAGTATTGCCACCATAGTTTTTTTAAATAAAATATTTTATTGATTTTGTAATAAATATATCATACAGTGAAGCATTGATCATATGATTAAGCTTCCAAAATTTATAGCATGCCCCCCACAGATAAATATTGTAGTATTCATATATTGTCATCATATTCTTGACTGTCAGCCATCTGGCGGGGTCCTTGATATCTGCCTCTAGAGGTGGTCTTGAGCATATTTCTCCCAGTGAGTTTTACCTTGGAAAACATAATTTAGCTCCTATGAGAACACTCTTTGTTGAGTTTTTTGCTCCATAAAGTTTCATTGTTCCATGGGAAACGTGTTTCACCTACTCTAGTATTCTGGTCCCCTTTGTGCATTCCAGCCTCTGACACTTCTCTGAGTTTGAAAACAGTCAGTGGAGACTTGGCTCAGCTTATTCTGATAGCACCAGAATGGGCTTGGAAGGTCTGGTACTCACACCATCTGATCGTCTTTCTCCTCTCTACGCTTTCATCTGCCAATAACAGAGCTGGGTTCCCCAGCAAATAATCACAATATACACCTTCATGCATGGAAATTGAGAGCAACTAGCTGACTGGAATTAATGTGCCCAGTGAAGTAATGGATGTCATCTTGACTGCAAGCCGCCCATCTATAAAGTCAGTGTATTCTGGATGTTAGGTGAAGCTTGTGGCCTGGTGCAAGGACCATCGTATTGATCTGCAGGCTAAACTTTCAGATGTTCTCCTGCTTGTACTGTCTTTTGCCAGTCAAGGAGTTGCTGTCAGTAGTGCTCAAGGTGATTTATCGGCTCTTTCAGCCCTTCTACGTTTTCTGCATCATCGTATTTATTAAAGTCACGAGTTGGGAGTGTATTTTGAAAGGGCCTATAATTGTGTCAATGAATTACAGGCACTGTCAATGCGTCCACATATACCACCATCTTTCAGGACCTTAAAAAGTGGTGTTGTCGTTCCATGTGGAGCAATCCTTCACATTCCCTGCTTTCTTCTCTAGATCACATCCCTCTAAGGAGGAGGAGAGCCTTCACTGTTTGGACCCCAAGAAAAACTAGTTTTCCATTGATTGGAGTAAAGAGCTTGTGGTATCTCCCACCTTTTCTCCCCCCCGGCAGCTCCGCATGTAATGGAGCTGCTCGCGGTAACATCACTTAGAATGTCACCGCGACCAGCGTTCCAAGGCGAGCGCCGAGGGACAGTGTGAAGCTGCCACCCGCCGTAGCCATTGCTGTGGCTGGGGTCGCTGTATGCCCTTTGACTATTTGAACCTTGAATAAATGTCTAATTGGAACCGAAACTACCTGCATCTTGTCGTATGACTAATACCACACTGGCGACGAGGGTCATTCGGGGACAGCGACCTCAACACGCCCGTGATGTCAAGAAGCGCTTTGAAGCTGGGGAAGAACACTCGAAATGCAACTGAGGCAGACGGAAGTGCTGCGATCGATATATGGTGAGGAGCGGCAGCGAGTTGGCATCAGCGGGGAGAGCGAGGTGTGTTAGAAACCAGTTCCTACTCGAGACAAGGAAACTATCATACGCTGTAAGCTGTGCTGCCACCCACGCCTAAAGGGCGCGTGGAGTGTGAATTAGTGGCGGGGGTCACGGAAGAGAGTGGAGCGGCTGTGAAGCAAAGTGGAGGTTGCACATCCTCTCGGTTAAGGACCACCGGCTGTAATCATCGGGAAAGAGGTGCCGGACTGGATTGCCTGAAGTGTCGGCGGAGAGCTAGGCGCTACGTGGATTAAAGGCTGAAGGAGATGCTGGCGGCGTGTGGCGGTGAGAATTCCTACTGACAGGTTTCCGCGTTTTGCACCACCCTTTGTGACTGTCATTAGCCCTACCCCGTCAGCGCGTAGCGACGCGGGCCCTGTCCGGATCAAACTTTCTGACCGGTTTGGTTGAAATTGAGGTGACGAGTGGTGCGAGCGGCGTGCTACTCAGACGTACATCGTGGAGCTTGGAACTCATGCGAGCTTAAGTCATCACGATTTGGATATCACACGGCAATGAGATCCCCACTCCGTGTGTAACTTTAAAACTTACTTGTGTTTTTCCCCATTATCCTCCGTCATCTGCTCACAGGGGATTAGGCCTTGTTGAAATCACTGCTGTGGCAAAGAAGTTAAGCGTTGGGTTATCCTCCCCGTATGGTAATGTCCTGTGCATGACCAACAACAGGGCAGATTTCAAGCCTGTAATTCGCCTCCGTGTGAACAGACTCGCACGCCACAGTGCCACCCTGTGGTTTGAAATGGTTTTGTCTTTATCATCTGTAAGGATGCAGTATTAGTATTCTGTTCAGAAACTTCTTTGTGTTTAGTACATTTACATTGCTGTGTTTACTATTACCAGTCACCTCATTTTATTTTTAATACCCTGTATTACCCAGTACTAATCATTCTCTACTGAATCTTGGGAAGGCTTACAGTGACATTTTAAGCATGCAGAGTGTAACACCCCCACCCTTCTACCTGACTAACCCTGGGGAACCTACAATTCAGTGGAAAAAGTGGAAAAGTGTTCTTAAATTATGCTACTGTGTGTGGCCCAAATCTTGGGTTAGAAAGGAAGGTAGCATTATTGGCGTATTACTTAGGAGCAGAGGGGGAAGAGGTTCTAGATCACCTCCCAGATCTAGGTGCGCAAGAAGCGAGCGGTCTAAATGAGCTAGAAGTAAGCTTCAAGAAATTAGATTTGCACTATCTCCCTAAGACTAGCACCATAATGGAGAGATACCATTTTGGGAAAAGAGTACAGAAGGAAGGGGAATCCATTGAGGATTTTGTCTCTGATCTTAGAAAACTAGCTGCAACATGCAAGTTTGGTGGCGCAATTGAGGAAAGGATCAGGGACCAGTTTGTGTTAGCTTGCAGGATGGAGCGTGTACGTGAGGAATTGTGGCTTAAGGAGGACCCACCCCTAAGGGAGGTCTTAATAGTACCAAACCAGGTAGAACACATGTTAAGGTGCGTCAGTGAAAGCAGGACAGTGGTGAGAAAAGTAGCGAAGACAAACCCAAAGTAAGCGAGGTTGTGACTGAATGTGAGGCTGTGTCTGTGATCAAGGGCCAGAAAATAGTGAATAAAGAACAGAAAGAGAACAAACTGGGATGGTCATTCAAGGGTGCCTGTTATAGATGTGGTAAGCAAGGGCACATGGCCAATGACAGAGTGTCCTGCCCTCAAGTTCACATGCAACAAGTGCGGGAAGAAAGGTCATTTCAGGCAGTATTGCAAAAGTGGACAGGGATTCAGTAGACAGGGTAAGGACAGGACAAACACAGTATGTGATGAAATAGTTGTACGTGTGAGCGAAGGTCAGATCCGCAGTCTCAGAGACACGACATGTGAAGAAATAGTTGTGCAAGTTGGTGAAGGTCAGGTCTGCAGCCCTAAAGACACTATAAAAGTAAAAGGCACCGAGTTGGAAGCACTATTCGATTCCTGTTCAAGAATAACAATCATCAGTGCAAAAGAATTTTCACGGGTGTCCAAGGGGAGGATAATCTTGAGGAAAATGGATGTGAGGCCCGGGGGAGGCGGGTATGCGGGTCGACCTATCTAAATGAAAGGATACTTTTGGGACAAAATTGAATACAAAGACCGGACAACAGTGTCTAAGGTGTATGTGTCTACTGTTGGTGATAACATTTTGGGTTGGCAAGCACAGAAAGAGTTGGGGGTCTATCTTAATCCTAATAGCAATCCCCAAATCTTAATACAAGAGATACAAGAGCCAAAGGAAGATTTAGTGACAGAGTTCAAGGAGGTATTGGATGTTTGAAGAACTACTGCCACAAGAATAAATTGAAAGAAAACGCGAAGCCGGTAGTGGCCAAAGTCAGGAAGCTGCCCATTGCCATTCAAGAAGCGGTGAAGAAGGAACTCGGAAAACTGTGCAAAGCAGGAGTCATCGAACCAGTGAAAGCGACAGAATGGCTGGCACCCATCGTGGCTGCCCAGAAAAAGGATGGGTCGGTTCGGCTGTGCATAGATCTTAGGGCTTTGAACAAAGAGGTTGTGGTCGAGCGTTTCCCACTGCCCAACATCACCCAGATGATGAGCATGTTAGAGGGCGAAAGAGTATTCTCTACACTTGACCTTACTTCAGCTTATTTTCAAATCAAGCTGCATGAAGAGTCGCAAGAACTCACAGCGTTCGTGACGCCCATGGGCGCATACAAGTTCAAGAGGATGCCCTTCGGGTTGGTATCGGCGGCAGCGGTGTTTCAGAGGCTCATGGGAAATATCTTGAAAGAGATTCCTGGCGTCGTATGCTACCAGGACGATGTGCTAGTTTTTGCCAGAGACCATGAGGAGCATGATAAGAGACTGAGACAAGTGCTGACCAGGTTTAGGTCGCAAGGACTAACAGTGAGAAGAGAAAAGTGCGTCTTTGGGTGCGCGGAACTGGATTTCTTGGGACACAAAGTGACAGCGGAAGGAATCCGTCCCAAAGCGGAGCTCCAGAACATCATTGTAAGTTTGGTGCCACCGAAGAGCAAGGACGAAATCAAGTCCTTTATGGGGAAGCTGGAGTTCTACGGCAAATTCATACGGAACCTTGCAGGAAGAACGTATGCAATCAGGCTGTTGTTGAAGAAGGAGACGGTGTTCAACTGGAGTCAGGAGTGTCAGAGAGTTTGAGGACGTGAGGAACGCTCTTGCAGAAGCACCCAGCCTGAAGTCTTACATACCCAATCGTGCAACAATAGTCACCACTGACGCAAGCGCAAAAGGGCTAGGAGCAGTTCTCACATAAGTAAGCAAAGACGGAGAAAAAACGATAGCTTTCGCCTCAAGATCCCTTCAGAAGTCAGAAAACAACTACTCTGTCATCGAAAAGGAAGCCTTAGCAGTATTCTGGGCGTTGGGAAAATTTAGGGATTTCCTGTGGGGCACAAGGTTCATTCTTCGTACCGACCACAAGCCATTGGTGGAGGTTTTCAGTAAGAAGGGCCTGGATGCGATCTCTAGCAGGATCAGGCGTTGGGTTGTTGGTCTCCAGGAATACACTTTCGGTGTCGAGTACGTCCCTGGTACACGTAATTTCGCAGCAGACTGTTTGTCAAGGCTTGTGAAAGAAAATGATGGGAACGAAGCGCATGACGAAAGGGATGATGAATTTGAAGACCGCCAAACGGAAAATGTGTGCGCCATCCAGAGAGCGATAGGTGAGGAAACATGGAAATGTGCACTAAAGGATGACAAAGTCTTGGATGAGGTGAGCAGAAGAGTAAAAGACGGATGGAAACATGAAGATAAACGTGTTGAGGCTCTGCGGCCATTCTGGATTGTCAAAGATGAACTGTCCGTGGTTGATGAATGTCTGTTCAGGAGGACGAGATTGGTACCTCCCGTGTCTGTGAGAGAGAATCTGATAGACATGGCTCACGATGGCCACCTGGGCATCACCAAGACCAAACAAAGGTTGAGAGAAGATTATTGGTGGCCGAGCATGGACCTTGCAATTGAAAGAAAAGTAATGGACTGTATTCCGTGTAGCATCAGCGATAAAGTACTGAAACAACTGACACCTCCAATGGTGTGCAGGCCACCACCATCAGGACCCTGGGAAGAGTTGGCGTTGGACATCGTTGATCCATTGACGGGAGAGGTGCGCACGCCGTACATTCTGGTGCTCATGGATTTGTACTCCAGGTGGCCGGAAGTGAAGTTGGGGAGCGAAATCACAACTAAGATAGTCATTGAGTTCCTTCAAGGGTTGTTTGTTAGGGAAGGATTACCCAGCAGTCTACTCACGGACAATGGGGTGCAACTGTGTTCGAAAGAGATGGAAGACTTTCTTGAGGAGAGAGGAATCCCACACAAGCATTGTGCCCTGTATCACCCTGAGACCAATGGCATGGTTGAGCGCTTTAACAAGACCCTCAAGGAGAGTATCCAATTAGCCAAGGCCAGGGGCATGAATTGGAAAGAAGAAGTATGGAGGCGGATTGAAGCGTACAGGTTCACTCCGCACCAAACGACAGGAGTCACCCCGTTCGAGTTGCTCCGAGCAAGAATACCCAACACCAAACTGTCCCCAGGGTGGATGGGGTGGCATAAGGGATGGTCAGATCACTCCAAAGAAGCAAAAGGATTCGTGAGGCAGGAAGAAGCCATGGTTGGGAGGAAAGAAAGGTTTGACAGGCTCAACTATACACAGGAGGCCGTGTTCAAAGTAGGAGATGACATTAAGATCAGGACACCCACTGGCAGGGCAAGTTCGTCAGGATACAGTAGGCCCACCAAGATCATAAGTTGTTCAGGAATGCTGTAAAGACACAGGAAGGAAAGATCTGGAACCTGGGAAGAGTAGTGAGATTTCCCCCACCCGGTCAGGTTTCATGTAGAGGTAGTGAGGGTGAAGGCAACTCCGAGGGGAACATGGTCTTCCCTCCCAGGAACCAGTGGCCGGTCCCCCACCCGGGTGGGAGGACTAGCCGCAGAATGACCAGACCACCCAGGCATCTAGAACAGTATGTGATGATGTAATTTTTCTGTTATACTTTTGTTCTCATGTTGAATTCTGATGTTTCATTCCGCAGGGAAGGGGGATGTGTGGTATCTCCCACCTTCCCCCCCCAAAGCCCCCCCCCTCCCCCGGCAGCTCCGCATGTAATGGAGCTTCTCGCGGTGACATCACTTAGAATGTCACCGCGACCAGCGTTCCAAGGCGAGCGCCGGGGGACAGTGTGAAGCTGCCACCCGCCGTGGCCATTGCTGTGGCTGGGGTCGCTGTATGCCCTTTGACTATTGAACCTTGAATAAATGTCTAATTGGAACCGAAACTACCTGCGTCTTGTCGTATGACTAATACCACAGAGCCCTCAGTAGATGACCCGCTTTTTGTGGGGTTTTCTTGTGCTATGAAGACAAAAGATGTGAAAAACGTTACCTTCTCCATCTGGATCATACATTGCATAAAGATGTGGTGTATCTAGGCAATGAATGAGCCTGAGTGCCTCCAGGCAAATTTTACCAAAGCTAAGGCGTAGCCGTACAAGGACAAAAACATAAGACAAAATCTTCATCTGCAAGCCTTGGTCGGAATGGCAGATGCGCTGATTTAGTCGCAGTTCCAGCATTGAGTCTGGTTGTTTCTGAACTCATGGCTTGGGAAGATGTTGTTGATGAGTTTTCTTTGGGCGCATCCCTGTTTAACTAAGCTCAGCATGTGAATAATGTGCACAGCTTTGAGGTGTTATGTCATACGCCATGTTTTATCATGAAGAGGGCCACAAGAGTGAGGGGGTGGGTCTAAACTTAGTACCTAATGCAGAAATCCGAAATATCACTGCTCAGTGTAACATGCGCGTGGCGGTTCCCGGCTGCAGATGGAACCGGACATGACAATACATCTGTCTCTTTTCAATGTCTTCTCCTTAACACCAGGTCCGTTACTTGCCACTCTCTTAATATTTGGAATTTGCTGTATAACTCCAATATTACGTGCTTGTTTTTGACTGAGACCTGGTTAAGTGATTTTTCCGCACCGGACCTGGTCAATGCTATCCCTCCGGATTATACCATCTTTAGGAGGGATAGAACACTGGGTAGAGGAGGTGGAGTAGCTCTTATTGTGAAAAAGAGTTTTTCCTGTTCAACCTTTCCGGTGGAGAATATTCAGGGCTGTGAAGCACTTGGCTTCACCCTACATTTTTCCCCTCTCCAGGCTTGTACTGGGATACTTTTGTACAGAACCCCCGTATCAACGGGACCATTCTTTGACGAATTGCAAGTAGCTCTTTCAGTTCTCTGTCTTAGGTCTGATCATTGCATTCTTCTCGGAGATCTTAATGTCCATATGGACATTAGCTGTGACCCCGACGCTACTAAACTTATTGATATCACGGCTCCGTTAGGGTTATCTCCGTTTGTGAAAGGTCCTACACATAACAAAGGCCATACCTTAGATCAGGTATTCTCAACGAGACCTATCTCTGTCTGTGCTATACAGCCAGTACTCTGGTCGGACCATTTTTTAATCTCCTTCTCTCTGCCTGTCACTGCCCTTATTCGGGAGAGAGAGGTTGAGACTACGCTGGCTTCACGCCTGTTTCATCTGCTCTCCGGGGACATGCTATCTGAGGCTCTTATCACCTTTCCTTGTCCCCTTTTGGGAAGTTTGGAAGAGAATCTTGTCCTCCTCCAAAAATGGCTTTTAGCCAGATTTGAGACTTTAATCCCCGCTAAGACACCTAAACCAGGAGAGCGCAGAGCGTCGGCCCCATGGTTTTCTCCTCAGTTGAGGACACAACGACAGGAGTGTAAAAGGGCTGAGAGGACCTGGAGGCGGGCCTATGATCCAATTGAGAAAGTGAAATTTCGTGCAGCAATTAAAGCCTATCATCAGTCAATCTGGGATGAAAAAAAGGCCTATTTTGAACATCGTATTGATGAGGCTGATAATGTCTGCAAAGAAATTTTTAAAGTGGTTCAGGATTTTACTTCTCCTGCTGTCTGTACCCCTAAACACACTCACACGGACTCTTGGATACAACAACTAGCCATCTTTTTTGTTAGTAAGATCACCAATATCCAGACCTCTCTCTCCAGCGCTCAATCGGACTTGAGCCATCTAGTGCCACCATGCTCTGTGGAAGGTCACGGTCCTTTCCTCTCCGAATTCCCTAACATGGATCTTAGTACATCTTTGGAGCTTTTATCAGGCTTGAAATCCGGCTCTCCTTTAGATCCATGTCCGGCTAAATATTTGGGGAAAGTGGCATCCGCCATTAACATCTTGGTGAACCCCCTGCTGAATACATCTTTGTCGACAGGGGTGGTGCCGCAGGCATGGAAGCGTGCCATGATTCTACCTCTGCTCAAGAAACCCACCTTGGACTCCCTCATCCATGCCAATTACAGGCCAATCTCCCTTCTCCCTGCTCTGGTGAAAGTGGCCGAGCGACACGTGCACAGGACAATTTCCAGTTTCATCGAAGGAAACGACCTGTTGCACGCCTCGCAGTCCGGCTTCCGCGCTATTTTTAGCACGGAGTCGGCCCTGCTTGAGGTCACCGATGCCATCAGGGAAGTACTCGACTCTGGGGGAAAGGCTGTGTTAGTCATGCTTGACTTGTCGGCGGCTTTCGACACCGTTCCTCATGAGGTCCTCCTTGCAAGACTCTGGGAGTGTGGCCTTCGCGGAACGGTGTGGAATTGGCTAAAATCTTTTCTGGCCGACCGCCGACAAACGATCTGGGCGCCTCCCTTTTCCGCTGATATGGCTCCGCTAGAGGTGGGAGTCCCGCAGGGCTCCATTCTCAGCCCTATGCTGTTTAACATCTTTATGGCCCCTCTGGCGGAAGTCGCGGAATCATTTGGCGCCCAGATCGTGTCATATGCTGATGACACCCAACTCCTGTTCACATGTGATAGGGGTGGGTTTTTCAATGGCAGACAGATCAGGGACTGCCTTGGTGCAGTGTTTGAGTGGTTTAGATGTCATGGCTTAAACCAAGTCAGAGCTTCTCTTTTTCGGTTGCGCCCCTGAACCCGATTGGAAATCTTAGTGGCCACAAGATATGTTTCCTCCTGATAAGGTCTCTTTTAAGGCCAAGAATTTGGGAGTGATAGTAGATTGTGAACTATCCTTTAGACCTCACATCCTGTCTCTTGTTGGGAAATGCTTCTGCATTTTACGGATGTTGAGGAAATTTCTTCCTCTACTTTCACTTAACCACAGGAAAACAGTTGTTCAGGCATTGATCGGTTCACGACTGGACTACGCAAACGCTCTCTTTTTGGGTCTTCCGAAATATCTTATGACCCGTTTGCAAGTTGTCCAGAATTCGGCAGCCCGTACCATCTTTGGGCTCCCGAGGAGAGCTGGTGCCACTGCCTTATTGAACACTCTACATTGGCTACCCATCTCCAAGCGAATTACTTTCAAATGCCTGACTGTGGCCTTTAACCCCTTCCGTGCGGCCGCGATTTTCCCCGTGTGCGGCCGCCGGCAGAACACGGGCGGGCCATGACGAACCCCAGCCGTCATCAGCACACGAGCACTGTAGTGCATGACGGCTGGGGTTCGTCACCAGCATGGAAGGGGTTAAGGCCCTTCATGGTATTGGCCCCAAGTATATTGGGAAACGTCTTTCCCGGTATGCACCGAGCAGGACCCTCAGGTTATCTGGTCTGTCTATGATGACTGTTCCTGTAATTCGTCGCGCACGATTGGGAGGTCGGTCTTTCCGCTATTTAACACCTAAAGTTTGGAACAACCTACCACTGTCCTTGAGACAGGCTCCCTGTCTTCTTGCCTTTAGAAAGGACCTGAAAACATGGCTTTTTATGAAATAGACCCTTTTCATTCTCTGCTTTTTTCTGTTGTTGATTGCCGTTTTTATGCTGTTATTCTTTGCTAAAGCGCCGGGATGCTCCCCGGAGTAGCCGTGCGCTATAAAAGAAATAAAGTAACATAACATAACATAACATCAAAAATTGATCGACATCCATATTCTACATATTTATGTTATTGTTCACTTCACTGCACCTATGTCTTCTGCACCAATGTGAGGATTATAATAACTATTGGTTGAATAAATACAAGGAGTTATTGTTGGCATCGTGGGAGACTTTATGGTATTGTCTGATTATATCTTCATGGTTTTATATGAATGAGATGCATGGAACTCTTGTGTTGGTTTTAGGCAGCCGTGTGCTAAATGTCTGTCCGCATCTTCACTAGGCATTACTGCCTTGACTCTCAGGCCCTCATTGACCTGCAAGATTTTCTGGTGTGAAGCACACTCCGTAGACTCTGCGTCTTTTATGAGATACAGCTTTGATATTTATTCAAAAGGTAAAGAATCTTTGGTTAAAAGTATCTATCAGATGAACAAGCCACGTACCTTCGATAATGCTCTTTTTGGTGGATACTTTGACTAACCAGAGGTTCTGTTTCAAGACCGCAGGCTTACAGTATGCAGTAACTCCTTTACTGTACTTTAAAGAACATTACTAAATATATCAATCCTATATTGTAATGGGGGGCGTGGCTATCAGGCCATGTGAGCGGACGCATAGCGCTGAGGCTCCGGCGCTGAACGGGGCATAATCCTACAAAAATCACCCCGGGGGCCCCTGGGGTGCATGCCTGCTAGGGGGAACATAGCGCCTAGACACAACTGCCCCGTCGCTGGCTGAGGGGCGACTGAAGGCGTGGTGTAGCCGGGACTTCGGTGGTCCGGCCTGCAGGAGGAGTGTGCGGCCTGAGACCGGGGCCCACAGTAGCTGGTGAGGCCGTCCGGCCCGCGGCAGCGGGCGCCAGAAGTGCCCGGAGACTGAGAGCCGGGCCGGAGCTGTCTCCATCGCCGGATTTGGCATGTGCATAGTCCTCGCCGGAGTGCGCCCCGGACCACGAAGCGGCTGAGAGACCGCGGGAGGAGGTGCCGAGCCGCGGGACAAGTGGAGGCGTCCGACGGTGCTTGGAGCTTAAAATGCTGGCGCTCGAGGGGTGAGGCCCCCGAAGTCTAACGCGGACGCCGCCCTAGTAACGTGGGGACTTTCTCTGCCTGCCTGTTCTCCCCCCCTGTTCGGGACTGCCTTTCCTCTCCCTGCGCCTCCCCCCCCCCCGTCGAACCGGTCACTTATTGGCGGTGATACCGGTGGAGGGGCGCTATCTGGCCACTGCGTGGAGTCTGCCCTGGCCGCTCCCCCTCCGGCTGTCCCTTGTGCCCTACCCCGGCCAAGAGTGGAGGCCCCGTGTGGATTTGAGGAGTCCCGGAGCCACTAGCTGGAAGTTGCTGTGTTTATACGGCGGGGGCCCCAGTAGGAGCGGGCTGCGAACCCCCCACCGGGGGGTGAAGAACTCCTGCGCACGGGGCGGGAAGGGACGCTGCGGGCGTTCCTGTGCTTCCCCTTAACCCCCCATCCCATGGGGGGCCCCGCAGAGAGAGCTGCGACGCCTGGACATCTGGGTGACCTGCTGGGGCAGGTAGCGTGTCCCCCCGAGACGGCGGCCCGCCTACAGGACCTCTGGTGAGTTGTGCATGGGCAGAGAGAGACGCCGATAGCGCTCCTGCAACCCCACTTGCCTCCGCCCCCACAGAGGAGGGGAGCTGCTGTGCCCGGGCGACGGGGGCCCCATTTGCGCGGACCACGCTTTCCATCCGCGGGGAGGACTCCATAACAGAGATTTGGACTGGCTCGAGCTGAGCGGAGCAGGACACCGCGGGGACTCTCGAGACCCCCTCGTACTCTTACCCCCCCCCCCCCCCCCCCTTAAGGAGAACACGGGTCGGGGCTACTGACGGAGGTGCGCCCACATCACCACACGACGGGCCCTGTGGGGGGGTGCGGACGGGGTCTGGAGCCGCGCTGCGGACGCTTGGCTCTGTGGGCGGTTGGGCACGACTCCCGCAGCTTGATTCTGCCGGACGGGGTGCTGCCAAGCGGGACCCGCCTTGAGTGTCCAGTGCCGAGGGATCTGCCGGGTCGCGCGCCGAGGACCTGGAACATCGCCCAGAATGGTTCGGAAGGGTGTGAAGACGGTGGAGAGCTCTGGGGGTCCGGCAGCGATGCAGGAGATTCGGCCCACCGGTGGAGACGGGGCTCTGACGCTGCCCATTACGCAGCAACAAACGGAAGGGCCGCAGATCGATAAACTGGACATCATCCTGCAGGAAACTAGAGACTGTAGAGCGGTCCTGCAACAACAAATGGGCACCCTAACGACAAATTTATCCCTGTTGAAGGCGGACCACGGAAAGTTGGCGGACAGAGTGAAAGAGCAAGGCCTGACCATTAGCGAGATTAAGCCAACAGTGTCGGACCACGCTGCCTCTATTCAACAGCTCCAGGCTCAGGTCGCCTCACTTATGGACAGTGTGGAGGATGCGGAAGTTCGGAACCGCCGAAATAACATCCGCGTCATAGGCCTTCCGGAACGCTGTGAGGGGACTCGAGCCGCAGACTTTATGGAACAATGGTTCCAGGACCATGTGGCAGATGAGGGCTTGTCACCTCATTTCTGCGTGGAGAGAGCGCATAGAATCCCGACGGGTAAGCCTGCTGCCGGACGACCCCCACGCCCAGTTATAGTGAGATTCCTGAACTACCGGGACAGGGATGTACTGCTGCAAAAGGCGAGAGAGAAATCCCTCATCCAGTATGACAATCAGAAAGTCTCACTTTACCCGGACTACACCAACATGGTCCAAAAGCAGAGATCGTCCTACTTGGAGGTGAAACGGAAACTGCAAAAGGCCAACCTCAAGTACGCACTGTTGTTCCCGACCATCTCAAAATCATGCAAGATGGGAAAATCCACTTCTTCGGGAGCTCGACGGACGCAGAGGAGTGGCTGGAGGTGATGGGAATAGATGGGAGCCAGGGACCCTCACAGGGATTGAACACGGCGGAATCGAGCGATACCCAGAACGCGAAGGAGAAGAGGCCCCCCAGGTCGAGACGCAGCGAACGGAGGCGTGGACAATCACGAGAACAGCAGAAGGAGAAGCAGCTGGATGCTCTGGCGATAGCAGGGTCCTTTCGGGAGAACCCCAAGAAGATCACGACGGAAGCTGAGGACAGTACGGTTCACTCCGATTCGGACCATAGTGTTCTCCTATTCTCCACTGTAACGCCCCGCACAGCTGATGAGGTGATGGATAACTGCGAGAACGAAGACTTGACCGGAAATAGCTGAACGGACAGCAAACCGTATTGTATTGTATTTTTCTATTACTTGATTATGTACTGTACAGTGACTGCTGTAGGTTCTGGGGAGGGAGATAGACCTGGCAGTGGTGGCTGATACTGGTGCCCTCGACTGTATCCTGATGCTAGGCTTGGTCGAGATCAGATGTAATTCGTTAAGAAATGTAAGGCACGGGTGATCAGGGACTTATTTCCCCCGTTACACATTGGTAACATTGCCCCGAGAACAGTATGCCGTAGAGCTGGCGGAGCCCGCTGGGCTGCAAGTGAAGACTGACATGGTGCTCGGCCAACCCCACGATGGCGAACGCACTGACTCTTTGGTCCTTTCGAGACTTGTTCAATTGTTCGTTTTGGTTCTTTATTGTGTTACGGGTGGGGGGTGGGTGCTTTCCTGGCGGATGTTAAGTAGGGCTACGGCTGGTGGGCGGTGGAGGTTGTAGAGTAGGCACACCTTTGACTATGGCTGATACGAAGGGGAAGTATGGGATCACGACGTGGAATGTGAGAGGGCTGGGGGCGGTTCAGAAGAGACACAGAATACATGCCTTCCTGTTGAGACACCACACTCAGATAGCTTTCCTCCAGGAATCCCACCTTACTACATCAGCGGCCCTTAAATTGAGGAAAAAATGGAGGGGCACGATCTTATCTACGACCTATTCTGATTTCTCTAGAGGCGCAACCATCTGGATTCAACATGGCACTCCGTTCCTGGAAGTAGAAAGGAGGGTAAATGATCAGGGACGGTACATACTAGTGAGGGGTACGCTGGATGGCTCACCAGTGGTGTTGGGATGTATCTATGCCCCGAATTTTGATCAGGATAAATTTTTGCAGAGAGTGGGACTGGCGTTAGCTGACTGGACCACTACCCCCTGGATATTAGGTGGAGATTGGAATATGATCATGGATCTGGATCGTGACAGATCACATCCCCCCCTACAGGTGGCGGGAGTTTCTAGGTTGACGGAGCTCTTTCATACATGGGCAGCGGGATGGGGCTTGCGGGATGTTTGGCGCTCCCTCCACCCCGAAGACAGGGAATACTCTCACTACTCCCACATACACATGCTCCACACTAGGATTGACCGATTCCTTTGTTCCGGACAGCTGTTGTCCAGAATTGAAAATCCGGAATATTTGGCAAAAACCTTTTCAGATCATAGGTCCCTGACGTGCACCCTCCTCTGGGGGAGGGTCCCGACCCCGGTCCCCACGTGGCGCTTAGACCCGCTCCTACTTGAAGATGGCCCCTTCAGGGCGTCCCTGTCCGAGACACTGGGCAAATACTTTGTGGAAAACTGGGACACAGCTTCTACGAATTTGGTGGTCTGGGATGCCATGAAGGTGGTGGTACGTGGAGCGGCGATTGGGCAACTAGTGGGTGCTCGACGGGAAATACACCGGAAACTACAAGACATAGAGGACAGGCTTAAACGGTTGGAGCGGGAGGTGGGGGTCGATTCCACCAGGAGGGGGGAACTACAATTAGAAAACCTAGAACACGCGGACACTCTTGAAACACTACGAGTCATTGATCACAAGGAACACCTCCATAGACAACATGCTGAGGCGGACAGATTGGGTGCTTTGCTAGCCCGTTTGGTTAGGGAGCACCCAGACATCCCGGTGATAACCAGGATTAGGACGCGGGACGGACATCTAGTGGACACGCAAACTGAAATAAACAGGGCATTCCACGATCACCTGACTGCGTTATATGCGCAACCTACACGCGCCGACCCAGATCGAATATCTGCCTTTCTGTCAGAACTCCAATTTCCTGTACTGACCGCCGAGGCCCAAAAGGACCTCGAGGGTCCAATCACCCAACACGACATACGGGTGGGTATCAAATCCCTGAACCGCAAGAAGACGCCGGGCATGGATGGACTCCCAGTGGAGTTTTATGCGACCTATTCAGACATCTTGGTGCCGGTCCTGGAGGAAGTCTACCAAGCGGCACTGGTAGAAGGCTGATTGCCTGAATCCACGATGCAGGCGCTGGTCGTCTCGCTACCTAAACCCGGGAGGGATGCCCTGGAGATGACAAACTATAGGCCGCTATCGATGCTCTCCACGGAATATAAAATACTCAGCAAAATTATAGCTCTGAGATTGCAGACGCACCTTCCGGCCCTGATCCACAGAGATCAATGTGGGTTTCTTCCGGGTAGGAGCACCTCCATGAACACGCGACGGTTGCACGCACTCATGGCGTCCACTCCTCCGACCCTCCCTAGGGCGGGCTGTATAGCCTTAGACCTCCGACAAGCTTTTGACTCATTGGCCTGGTCGTATATGTTCACGGCTCTAGAGAGATTTGGGATCCCTGGCCCCCTCTTGGCGTGGATCAGATTGCTTTATACCGCGCCGTCAGCGAAGGCACGTACGGGGAGGCATATTTCTGACGCATACGCGATCCATCGTGGCACTAGACAAGGTTGCCCCTTGTCCCCACTGCTCTTTGTCCTGGCCCTGGAACCCCTGGCCGTGGCCCTGCGGACCAGGATGGAACGGAAGGGTTTCCCCAGCAGTGGAGTCCAACATTTGATATCGATTTACGCAGACGATATACTGTTGTTCCTCCGCGACCTGGAGACGGACCACACGGACATGTCTGAGATCTTTGAGCACTTCTCCGCGATCTCGGGCCTGGCCATTAACCCTGAGAAGTCCATTGGCTTCTACTTCCGGGTATACTCCGAATCCCGGCTCCATACCTTTTGGGACTCACCTTATCCCTGTGGCTCCTGCCACATTTAAATACCTGGGGATTCAGGTCTATAGGCGACAGGAGGACCAGATAGCTGGAAATATTAACAAAGCTGTCTCAAGTCTACGCGCCTCGGTGGGGTTTTGGACGACACTGCCACTTTCAATCATGGGAAGAATCGCGATTTCCAAAATGGTCATGCTCCCCCGCATGCTTTACTTCTTTGTTAATTTACCGGTTATTCTGCCACAGTCTATCTTTAACACCCTCGATTCGCTCCTGACCACTCTGATCTGGGGGCGGGGAGACGACGGATTGGCCTTCGTAAGCTACAGTTGGGCACCAGAGCCGGTGGGCTGGGGGCCCCTGACTTTAGAGGTTATTACTATGCTAGCCAACTGCAATGGCTATCTTACTGGACGGCGGGACGGAACCTGCATGAAATAGATTATACGACTGACAGACTGGGACGGGGAGAGTTGCATGCCCTGCTACTCCCGAAGAGCCGTATTCCTGCGGAGTGTCACCCACTCCTGCGCACAGCTTTGAGATGCTGGCGGAAAGCCTTAGCATACACGTCCTCGGCTGAGGATTATGCAGCTAACATTCTCCTGTTGGGTGTTCCGACGCCACAAGGTAGGCTTACGGACAGGGCGCTTCGGTCATGGAACGAGGCGGGCGTGGAAAGAGTAGGGGACTTTTTTGGAGACGACCACCTTCTTACTCATGAGGCCTTTTTACAGGCCACTGGTGCCCCCCCAGACTGTACCTACTACATGCCGCTGTCACTCATTACATACAGCACAGATGGGCACCACAACGCCTACGATCCCCACAACACAAATTAGTAAACTTGCTATACTACATGGGATCGGGAGGACACCTGGTGAGATGGTTGTACACGGGGGTTAGGGTGCATGCAGCAGTCTCACTCACCGCGCTTATGCGAACATGGGCGCACGACACGGGTCAGGAGCTGTCCGACAAAGACTGGCCACAATACTAGAACATCCCAGGCGGGTATCTCGTAATGTCCGGTTCAGATTTATACAAGCGATGGTGTTACACAGGGCATACCTGACCCCTATGAGGCTCCATAAGATGTTCCAGGGCTCTCCCCATAATTGTCCACGCTGTGGAGAGGACCTGGCTGGGTTCTTACATATGTTGTGGTTGTGCCCACGACTCCGGGAGTATTGGTTGGGGGTGTGCCGGACGCTGCGGACGGTCACGAACCTGTCGGTGCCGGAGGAGGCGCTGTACTGTCTGTTGGGTTTGCGCAGAAGACCTAGGGCGCTAAAGGCCAATTGAAACTACTGGACCTAGCATTGCTGTTGGCACTCAGGACGATTACAATGAGGTTTAAGTCCCCTTGACCCCCAGGGATACTCCTTTGGCAGGCAGAAGTACTTAAATGGGGAAGGGCAGAGGGAACAACACTTCGGACGGAGGAGACACGTGGCCTCCGGAAATTTCCAATTTCCCAAGAATGGGAGACTATGCTCATTACAATGGAGACCGAGGACCTCAGCCTGAGTGTAGGGAGTGGGCCCGAGACCTAGACAAGAAAAGTCACAGGGAATACAATGGGTGAGGGAGTGCCCCAGTCAGCCTTATTCTTAGTATTATTACCCGTAGAGCCCCACGAGGCAACATACACTACCGCCTACGACAGCCAGATACGCCCGAGCACACTTTGGACGAGTAAATTGAGCTACCGCCGGGAGATGGGAAGTTCATGTGCACAAGAGGGTGGGGGGAGGGCGTAGGGATGTTGAGCCACTACCTTTATATCATAATATGATGCTGCAATGAGACTGAATTGCATATTACTAAGGTTTTGGGTCCCCTGTCTAGTATCACTGTTGAGAAACGATAAGTTGGGGACATGCACGGGGTGAAAATAGGAAACACCGGCTGATATGTTGACAATATGTAATGTACTGCGGAAATATGTGATATTGCAGCTGTGAATAAAGTTTTTCAAAAATAAAATCAATCCTATATTGATGACAATATACTATATAAATTCCAGACGTTCCAGAATGCTCCACTTTGTTATGATGCTTCTCTGTTGATTATCTTCCATAAGAGTTTCTTGTGTATACACTAACCTCAGATTTCTTACCAACCTTCTTTCCAACCCATTATTTGGAGTGGCGTTCTAGGTGCAAATAATGCCCAAAGTTTTGCAGACTGTCGCTGTCCTCAACCTAGCAGTCAAGCTTCGTATCTGAGGGCAAAGAATGCCTGGTTTTATATTGACGTAAGCGTGCAGAGTTGATGCCTATCTGTGGCTCTACATTGTCACTTCCAGAGCCGTAGTGAGGTTGTTCCGGAGTCCAATTGCGCCACCAACTGGCACGCAGGAGCAATTGCTAGTAAAGTAACAAGATTGAGTCTATAGTAAGAGCGTTACTGAAGGTAAGTAACTTGTTCTTCTGAAAAGGTAGTCCTCTGCGTCTCATTTCGGAATGAGAGCCATGCTATATTACTTTGAATAGAACATATAAAGTTGCTTGATGAAACAAGGCTTACAATGCCCAAAAGATGTAAATTAAAAGGTGGTTCTTAACCATTTCTTAAAGGTCGGGAATGCGCTAAAGTAAACATTTGATTCTATGAGAATCTGGAAGCACTGGTAGAGTTAGCTCTTATTATCCAGCTTGTTGAGATTTAATTGCTCTGCGCTATCTTATTATTTACAGATGTTTTTGTCCTAATTATCTACATACAGTATGCATGTATTTGCAGGTGCTCTGTTGATCAAGCTTTACATTTACGTGCCTAGAAATACATGATGAACAAAAAATTTGGCTTGTGTACATTTCTCATCCAGTTTTTAAAACTAGATCTTAACCTGTGTCTTTGACTACTATGGTTTTAGCAGGAACAACTAGCCATATACTATTCTTCTATATTTTGACCACATCTGTACATATTTTGTGAACCAATATTGTATTTTTTAAGGTTAAAAGTATCTTTGGAACGTGAAAAAGAAGAATTAGCAGAAGCAGAAATAATTAAAGATTCCCCCGATTCCCCGGAGCCACCCAACAAAAAGCCTCTCATTACTATGGAAGATTCATCCCAAGTGGAAAAAGCTAAAGGTATATTAAATATGATTGTCAAACACTAAATTGAAAACATGGAAGGAATGTAAACTTTAAAAGACATGTATCCAATGCCTTGTGTTATCCTCATTGCAGAAGGGATTTGAATCCATAACCGAATGGCGACGAAAATTTCTATTTTACAGCTCTTGGTTGCTGATATATTTCGTGGACTAGTCACAACATAACTCTTGTAGGAGCAGTTTTCCACTACCAGTAACTCCAGTTTTATAATGCAAACAGAATTCTTTGTGAACCAAAAAATATTACATATAAAAGTATGTAGTCTTCACACAACAGGTGATTGACTAACATGAAAGTGGTTTAACTTCCCCAAGGGAGTTGTGAAAAACTCAACATAGACATTAGTCTGCAATCAAGTCTAGTTTAAGGCTGGTTTAATCTCAGCAATATCAGTGCCTTTATGTCCTGTTATTTTGCTGTTTAGGAATGCTCAGACATATAATCGGGTTGCATGGCTGTTGTCAGTCAAGAATCCTGAGCACTGCTTTAGTGAACATGCCACAGGATAAGTAACCTCATTATGCCAATTTGCTGAAAGTAATCTACTGTGCCAAAACTGAGTGGGAAACCAATTCCAGATAGAAGAAGAATTGACAGTGATCTTTTCCAGTTCAACTCTGAAAGCGGGGGAGGTCTTGAGAAGGTACTTAGGAGTCAGCAAAGCCACAAAAAAAGGAATATAATAAAGATTTGTATCTTAAAAACCTTAAAACTGAATCCATCACGCAAATGATGATCTATATAGGTCAGGAGAGACACAGGAGGGTTTGTTGCGGCCGTCATTTTAGGCAGGTGCAGGCAGTATTTACATAAGTAAGTAAGTAATATATTTATTTGTGTATGATTAATTAAAATCTTTACAAAAATATAAAACGCCATATGGCAATACAAATGATTTAAAATACAGCAATTGCTATTATCAATTCAAGGTTGTTATTAAGTCCCGATAAGTCTTTCAAGTGTGCTGGAGTCTTTCCTTCATTAAATCGAAGAACTTCACAACCTGACAATTCAATTTAATATCGCTGGAGGAAGAACACAGTTTAACTCCCTGCCTACAGGTCCGAACGGCATATAATCTAAAAAAAGGTAGCAACAACTTATGTCTCAGGTCCGCCAGCCTCGGGCAAATGCATATCACATGGATAATGTCCTCCTTGCCAGATTTACATAGCCGACATAAGGCCGACGTATGATTTCTCTCCCACGGCGGCAGGTGTGGTAATATCGGGATGGCTCCAAGGCGCAATTTTAGGAACTTTTCTTTGATTTTTATTTTCATCCCGAAATTAAGATATGCTTGTGGCCGCATTTTTCCGTAGTCTCCCACCGTTATCCAGCCATGCGCCCTATTGGCTAGGTCTTTCTTATCTTCTATTGCCGATATTATTCGGGCAGATTTTTTTGCCAATTTTTTGAAGGACTGGTGGTCTTTGGCGGTTTCCCAAATATCGGATAAGCCTAGCACATCAAGAGATCCAAATAGGTAGTCCCTAGGCAGTGAGGTGCGACATCTAAGTAGCTCTTCCCAGACCCTGGCATTTAAGGTGTCCGGGTCTGCATCGCGGATCTTCCGCCAATTAATTACATATGCGCTCCGTCTTTCTAGTGTTTGTTTGACCACCCCAAATTCTAGACATATTTGGGCCGGAGACGCATATTTGGGAAGATTGAAGATGACCCTGTAGCAATTGGCTAAGACTGTGTCTAATAGTGCAGCGTCCTTCCCATGCAACGATTCACTCCCATAGGTGAGCGTTGGTTGAAGTTTCGCTCGGAGGATTTCAAGGAAAGGTTTAAGGGTAAGATCGGGGAGTTTAGTCTTTAGAGATTTCAGTGCGAGGTGGGTCATTATTGCCTTCCCTCGGATGGACTGGAGCTGAGGCCTGGACGTGTTCCTAGAATCCAGCACAACACCAAGGTACTTATATGTGGCTACCAGTTCGAGCTTTACTCCGTTCAGGTACCAACAAGGGATCCTTTTCTTCCTGTAGTTCACCGTCATGACCTTGGATTTATTGAGGTTTATTTCTAGGGCATTCTTTACCGAAAAGGCATGGGTACAATTCAAAAGGTGCTGAAGGCCTATTGGCGATCGGCTTATCAGCACTAAATCGTCCGCATATAACAAACTAGGGAGGGTGACTTTTCCTAGTTTGGGCGCATGATTGCGGCATTTGTCAAGTTCTTCCAATAAGTCCGAAATAAACAGGGTGAATAAAATTGGCGCTAATAAGCACCCCTGCTTTAGACCTTTAGTTGTCTTGATCTGCTTCGAGAGGTGCTGGCCAGTTCCAAGTTTGATTTTAATCCAGGTGTTGGAGTGAAGCAGTATTAGGACATCTAGGAGATGTTTCGGAATGCCCCAATTGAATAATTTTTCCCAAAGTTTGTTTCGGTCCACATGGTCGAAGGCCGCCGTGTAATCAATAAATGAGAGGTATAGCGGTAGCTTGGTGGTTTTTGCTTCGCCCATCAATAGGGATAGGGCCATGATGTTAGTTGTTGTCCCTTGGCCTTTACGGAAACCTGTTTGATTAGGAGGGATGATGGCTATTTTGGACGCCCACTCCGATAGTTCTTCCAGAATAAGGCCACTGAAATATTTTGCTTCTATGTCAAGCAAAGCAATGAGGCGGTAGCTGTTCGGATTACTCTTGCTCCCATGTTTATATATCGGACTAATGACGGACCCATGCCAGGAGTCCGGAAGGGATAGGGTAAGTCTGGCCTTTACATAAGGATCAGAGTTACAGGCTACAAGTTACATTTGTTCCAAGAACAAAATAAACATGGGGAAAAAAGGAAGCAAAGTTACGGAAATTCGTCAGGGGAGGGATGTGAGAAAAACAGGGAGACGGGGAGAAACTGTGCCCAATGTCCGGCTGGGTAGGTGACTGCCGAGGGGATGAACCCTGGCCGGACTCCTCTATAGCTGAACCGAGCAGCTCCACCGGGCATCGGACATAGAGCTCGGACTCCGCTGTCAGGGTAATGATCAGGTGCAATCAGAGAATGTCATAATAAATGGAGTTGGAGAGATGAGATACTGCATCCCGAACAAAAACCAGATTAAATCTTGAGGTCAGGCACTGTCCTGATAGGGCTCTGTAAGGAAGCTTCTCAAAAAACATATGTTCTGTGGCTACAGGTGAATATGCTTTTCTAAGTGGTCGCATTTCAGTCCCAGGTAACTGCACTAATCTATGATAAATCTGAACTCAAGCATTTAAAACATGAAAGCTCTCTATATTTGTTAACGAGCAATTGATCGCATAGTTGGAAACAGGGTTCATATGAGACCCAAAGACATTTGTAGGACATAAAAGTATTAAAGATACTAGAAAAATATAATGTAGATGTATCAGTAGAGGAGAGGGATAAGTGGAAGTAGGAGAGACCCTGGTGACATTTACATATAGAGCAACGGAAACGTGAAAAGTAATGACAAGATTTAGTGGTAGGATGGAGGATACTTGGAAGGTAATTTAGAAGTTCAAAGGTAATCCCTTTAGAATGAAGAAAACATGAGATAATTGAAAGGGAGACATAAAATCTGAATGCACGTTACTGTTTGTAGCTGAAAAATTGATAGGGCATACATTTTAAGGATGTAGTGAAGGTCCGAGTGACCGCTTATGAACTATCTGAGAAATGCAGAGGAGCTAGAGATGGTAATAAAAGACAGCACTGATCTTGCATGGAAAGGAAAAGCCGCACATGTTTGAGTGTGCAAGAGCATTTTGAATGTGTTTTTTTATTTTTGAAGGTAGCCATCTGCCAGGCTTGATCTGGAAATGTTCTCGCCGAGGCGGGCCGCCGTAGGTGGCTGAGGAGCCGTCGCCATAACCCGGCGGTGAGCCCCCGGGGCAGCTAGGTGGGGGAAGGAGACGGCACAGGAGATGCCGATTTGATGTGAAAACGGGGTCGCCCCAGCAAGCAGGGGAAACCCCGAAAGGTGCCTGCCCCCCCCGTTCCCAGCGCGGCCAATGAGGGGGGGCAGGCGACATTCAAACCCCCCAATGAGGAGAAGCCTCGTAGCCCGAATACAACCTGGGGGGGGCATATAAGCGCCGCTCCCCTAGGTATGCTCCTATCTACAGGAGCAGGGGGAGCAGCACGGCGCATGAAGAAGCTTGTAACCTTGTGGACGACGACGGGACAGCGACGCGACACCGTGCAGCTCTACGTGGAGGACCGGCCACAGCGAGAGAGTGACCGGAGCCCACCCGGTGCCTACAGCTCCTGGACAAACGCGCCCGGCGGTAGCTTACTCCGCGGCGCACTAGAGGCAGGAAGTACGCGACCGGAGCCCACCCGGCGCGTCCGAACAGACAGGGAATAGAGGAGTAATATCTTGGTCAGCCGACGCCGCGGCACGACTGACTTGCACCCGAGAAGGCGACCGGAGCCCACCCGGTGCCTTGCTAACAGCCGGAAGCGCCCGGGCCACAGGAACGCGACCGGAGCCCACCTGGTGCATTCAGACCAAGAAAAGCCCGCTCGAACCAACCGGAGCGTGGCCAAGCATCAGGAAACGCGACCGGAGCCCACCCGGTGCTTCCTGTTGAAGGAGAGACCCGCCCGAACCAATCGCAGCTGGAGCCCACCCGGCGTGTGCAGGGGCGGAAGGAAGCTCGGGGAAGCAATCCCGAACTGGAGCAACACCTCAGTTTCCCCGCACCTACCTCGCTCCAAGGCGACTCGGAGAACGTGAGGAAGGCACCCGGCAGCACCAGCGGGCAGGAGCAGAGTGCCCCTCGGTATCCAGGGAGCACAAGTGAGCAGCAGCAGGCGCCCTCTAGTGGAGAAAGAAGGCAATAACACGCGGCAAAAAGAACAACAAGCATTGGCAGAGCAGGAAGGTTCCTGCTGGGGATTTTCTACCTCGGTGCATAAAACACAGCGGCTGCACCCCGCCACCACGCGCAACAGCGGACAAGTTTGGTGCAAGGTCATCAGAGGCAGCACTCCGCCCAACGCAACCCTCCCAGAAGGGATGGCCAGGAGAGGGGGCTAACGGCGGGCCAGGACGACCTGAGCGACCTGCTGAGGAGGATACGCGCGGCATCGGAGGTGCATGGCGACGGATGGTTGCACGAGCACATCGACCGCGACCTGGAGGAAGGGACGAGTGAGACGCAAAGTTACCCCCCCGCCCCCCCCCGTGTCCAAGAGGAGCAGGAAGGCGCCAGCAAAGCTCGCAGACGCGGCAAAGACCACGAAAGCACCAAGACGGACCCAGCTAACTGCAGCCAGCACGGCGGCGGCGGGACGGACAAGGGAACCAACAATGCACCAACGGGTGGTGAGCATATTAGCGAGATTATTCAAGAATGTTGTATTACAAGTTAGGGGTGCATAAAGCAGGGAGCACAGGGGCAGCAGGGGCGCAGACGAGCACGGGGCAGGGGCCAGTGCGACCGGAGGGAACGACAACCGCGCAGGAGGGGGATGCCACAGGGGCTCCTTGGTACTTAATCAACCCAGGCGCGGCACGGCAGCAACAGATAGGGGAACAGACCGCAGCCGCTCCGGAAAGGGAGGGGGGGTCACCCACAGCAGCATGGGGAAATGTCCAGCTACAGGGCGGACCCCCCACCAGAGTAGACATAACCGGGGCCTATGCGAGACCTTCACCGGGCCCCGCATCCATGACCACCAGAGCCACAGGCCTGGCTAGCCTCATTCCCTTGGCTGTAAAAGAAAGAATATGACGCCAGGAGTTCATAGATATATTCTTGTTATTGGAGATACAGCTAGAGGGGCTGGACTTGACAACTTGTGACAGGAAGGAGGAAGACCGGAGGGAAAGAAGAAGGGAGAGGAAGGAACGGACATTTGACAATTGGTTAGATGCGTTCCGGATAATGGCATGCATCATAGTTGAGAAATTCCCGCGCTGCGCAGCTGACCTATGGCTTTACGAGGCGAGTATACACAATGCGCAACGGCAGTTCCAGGGTGAGGCATGGCTAGAATACGACAAGGGTTTCAGGCTAAAAATGCAGACACACCCGGAAATGGAATGGAATGGAATGGAACGAGGAAGACGTCTCCGGTTTCATACATAAAATGATGGCGGCAAAGGACGCAAGGTCTTGGGGGGGAAAGGGCGAACACCCCTTTCGTGGGCCCTTTCAAAGAGGGAAAGGAAAGCACAAACACTTCAGCACAGGGAGGGGAACGCACGCAAGCGGTCCACCAGCAATATGCTGGAAGTTTGAGGCCAACGAATGCACGTATGGGGCAGCATGCAAATTCTTACACACATGTTCTGCATGCGGGGGAGGACACCCGGCGGGGAAGTGTAGGCGCAGGGATGAGCCAAAGCGCAACAAAAGGGAGAAGAAGCAGCAATGAGGCACGCAGTGGGGACAGCATGGGTGAAGCGCGACAGGGTACCCCCTCCCTTGCATGGTGCCCCATCAACACGCAACGACTACACGCACTGGCCAACAGATACCACAAGAAGTCGAACGCAGAAATACTAGTACAAGGATTTGAGAGAGGGTTCACCATACCATTCAGAGGCCCCCTCCCCCCCCAGTTGCGAAAGAAACTTGAAATCAGCAATGCAACACCCGGGTGTGGTAACAAGGTAGATAGAAAAGGAGAGGCATCTAGGCAGGATTGAGGGTCCCCTCCCAGCCACATCAGGGGGGGAGCTGGTCATCTCACCACTGGGGGTGGTGCCAAAGGAGGGAGGGCAATTTAGACTGATCCACCACTTGTCTTTCCCAGAGGGATTGTCAGTTAATGATGGGATTGAGTCGGAGGTGTGCTCGGTGAGCTACTCCACAATAGACGATGCCATAGACTTGATAAGGGCCACAGGCAGCGGCACGCTCATGGCAAAAGCGGACATCGAATCGGCGTTTCGCCTCCTACCAGTCCACCCCGACAGCTTCCACCTGTTAGGTTTCCAGTGGGAGGGTCAATACTACCATGACAAAGCAATGCCAATGGGCTGTTCAGTGTCATGTGCCTACTTCGAGCTATTTAGCACATTCGTGGAATGGGCGCTGCACGACCTCCACCCAGCGGGAGGGAAGCTCCACTACTTAGATGATTTCCTATTTAAGGGCCCAGCAAAGTCCCCAGAGTGCCGAGACACATTGGAGGCATTCATCAAGCTAGCAGGAGAACTAGGGATTCCCTTGTCCAAAGACAAAACCGAAGGGCCAACAACAAAGATCACGTTACTAGGGATAGAGCTTGATTCAGTCTCAGGCACGTCCAGTTTCACCCCCCCCCCCCCCCCCCTGAGAAAGTGGAGGACTTGAGGCGAGAGTTGAGAGGCCTGTGCGGGCGGGAGATTCAGCAACTCATTGGGAAGCTGAATTTCGCCACCAGGGTCATACCAGCAGGCAGAGTGTTCGCAAGGCGATTGACAAAACTCATGCGCGGCCTCACACACAAGCACCACCACGTCTGCTTGGGGTTGGAGGTCAAAAGGGACCTGGCGGTGTGGGATTCCTTCCTAGCAGATTGCAACGTAGTCCTGATCTGGAGGGAAGGCTGGCTCACCTGCAAGCAGGTCAACCGGTACACTGATGCGTCAGGGAGCACAGGATTTGGCGCAATCTTGAGGGACAAGTGGTGCGCAGGGCAGTGGCCCGACAGCTGACTCAGGCAAGGCGTAACAAGCAACATAACTTTCTTGGAGCTTTTTCCCATTGTAGTAGCTCTGGTTATCTGGAGGGAGGAACTGCAGAACATGAAATTGACCCTATGGTCCGATAACAAGGGTGTAGTTCAGGCAATTAACAGGGGATCGGCCAGGTGCCCAAACACACTGAGACTAATGCGACGTCTGGTTACCTTGCAGTTGGAAGGCAACATAGACCTGCGGGCAAGGCACGTGCCGGGGGTGGAGAACGAGATAGCGGACGCCTTATCCAGAGACAAGATGAGCAGGTTCAGGGAACTGGCTCCCAGGGCAGACGCAGAAATGACCCCCTTTCCGCACCAGCTGTGGAAACTGGCAGGGCAGTGCTCTCAGAACTGATCACACACGCGTTGACCCCCGGCGCAGCAAAAAGGTACAACAACTACGTAGCGACAGTGTTGAGAATAGGGGGGATACAATCACTGGGCAAAACAGGGGACACGCGCAAGGCGGCAGAGCGATTTATTGCCTGGGCATACAGGAACGAGAGGACCAGGTCCTGGGCGCAAGCCCACCTAGCAGCCATAGCACACCATTTAAAGTTAGAAGCAGGACACAACCCGGCTGCATCACACTACATAAAGACGGCAATGAAAGGCTGGAAGAGGAAGTAAAGAAAGAAAGCGGACACAAGGCGCCCAATAGATTTCGAAAGATTGGGGGCGCTGCTAAGAGCACTATAGGACGTGGCAGCAGGCGATTATGAGCGGCTGCTATTCAGGGTGGCATTCACCACGGCGTTCTTTGGGGCATTCCGCATCAGCGAACTAGTGGCCCCCGCAAGGGAGGGCCCGGCCGAGCGCTGCCTACAGGCCAGTGATGTAACTCCAAGAGCCAGGGGCATAGAGTTGGTGCTGCGGCGCTCAAAGACAGATCAGGCGGGTAGAGGGGCCACAGTGAGATTGCATTGCATTCAGGACCAGGAACTCTGCGCGGTATGCTGCCTGTTGGCCTTCATGGCTGTACGCCCAGCCGGAGGGGGCCCCCTACTCCAACATAGAGATGGGTCCAATCTGAGCAAATTCCAGTTTACAGAGGTAATGCGCCTCACACTTAGCAAGGCGGGTCTGCCACCAGGAGACTTTGGGTCCCACTCATTCCGGATAGGGGCAGCCACAACCGCGGCACAGCACGGGATGCCCGAAGCAGGCATACAGGCAGTGGGAAGGTGACGCTCGCACGCATACAAGACATATGTAAGGTCCCAGCTATTGTGACCAGGGGACACCCGGGGTAAGCAGGAGAGTGACCGGTCGCTTCCCATTTGCCTCGACAGGGAGCAGACCCCACCTAGTTTGGGTGGTCGGCCACTCATTCATCAGACGGATGGGTGCATGGTGGAAAAGCAGGGGATGCGCACTCGGGTCCAGACCATGACACACGTGCATCCGCTGGTTCGGCCGGTCAGGCATGCGTTGGGAGCAACTGCCGGCATCCCTCAGACGCCAGAGGGAAGAGGAGGGGTGCCACCCGAACGTGCTGATCATACACCTCGGGGGAACGACCTGGCCAGTTCGGGGCGGAGGGCCCTACTCATCGGAATACAGAACGACCTGGTGGAGATAGCCAGGGCATTCGGGCGCTCGACAATCATATGGTCCGAACTGATCAGTAGGCAGGAATGGCGAGGTGCAGAATCATACAAGGGGGTGGAGAACTCGAGGAAAAAGCTGAACTCACAGTGAGCAAATTTTGCAGGGCAAACTGCCTGGGATCAATCTGGCCTGGTTTGATACACACGGGGCGCCCAGAATATTACGCCACTGACGGGGTGCACCTCTCCGAGCACGGGATGGAGACTTTCTGGAGCAACCTGTGGGGCGCCATGAGGTTAGCAGGATGCCAGTAAATAAGGGGGCGTAAGGGGGGAGCCGCAGGAAGACGGCAGCCTCCCTGACGGCGTGCCGAAGGACTACGCTGAGAACGGTTGGTACGGAGGCACACCGGAGTGCGGTGCACCAGAATAGGTCCACTCACCTTCAGATGTCGCACGGCTGGGTGAGGTGGCCTAAGGACAGCGGCTCTGGGATGCCTCACGGCTGGGTGACATGGCTAGGAAGGGAAGGGGGAATATGCAGGGACGGCGCTCACAGCCCAGCCCCCACCGGATGGCAGGGCACAACAAAGTCGGGAAAGGTAGCGAGGCGGCCTTCAAACCCCACAATGAGGAGAAGCCTCGTAGCCCGAATACAATCTGGGGGGGCATATAAGCGTCGCTCCCCTAGGTATGCTCCTATCTACAGGAGCGGGGAGCAGCACGGCGCACGAAGAAGCTTGTCCCACCCACCCACACCTTAGGAACAGCGATGTCGCAGGGCTGAGATAGGGAAAGCTCGTGGCGAAGGACTACGCTCAGAACGGTTAGTACGGAGGCACACCGGAGTGCGGTGCGCCAGAATAGGTCCACTCACCTTCAGGTGCCGCAAGGCTGGGTGAGGTGGCCTAAGGACAGCAGCTCTGGGATGCCTCACGGCTGGGTGACATGGCTAGGAAGGGAAGGGGGAATATGCAGAGACGGCGCTCGCAGCCCAGCCCCCGCCGGATGGCAGGGCACAACAAAGTCGGGAAAGGTAGCGAGGCGGCCTAACTCTGGGACACAGGATATCCCCTTCCCGCGCAGAGGAAGTGCAAGCAAATCCAACCTACACAAGAACCGCACCCAGAAGGGCCAAAAAGACAATGGCAAGGAAATATATGATGACATAACATGCAAATGCAAGATATACCTGTTGTTTCCTTGTAACCCTAATAAACTGCGGCCAACAAATGACCACCACATAGATACGATGTGTAGTGGCTTTCTTGGCTGGAGGGGGAGGACAAGGGAAAGGTATTGGGAATCACTGTGGGAGTAGGGCGAGTGCGGGGGTTATTAGCAGTGCTCCGGTTTACCAGTAGATAAGGTCATAAAGCTCTGTATGGAGTCTGTTGCACAGAATTAAAGCAGCAGAGCCGCATAAAAGCACCACCCATGTGGGCAGATGTCAATTCCTTCCTTTCCATCCCTTCAGCTTTGTAGCTTCACCCCTAGCTATGTCAGTCTCCCAAAGATTTAGAAATTCTCCAACAGTGTGCCAGGGAATAATGTCCCCACAGACAGGTTTCATGCCCATGCCCATGCACAAAAGCATGTCTTTAGTGCTCAGGTTCCAGGCATAACTGCCGTCATGCAAGTAAAGGCTATCCAGGACCGGGAGGTGAAACATTACATCACTGAAAACTAAAAGAGGAGCCCACTTCTGTTCCAAGTCGCAGACAGGGTCTCACTCCCGTTCACGAGGACGTTCTCATGACCGATTTGCTTCATGCTCAAAGTCTTACTGCAAGTCTAATTGGATGTCCATGCCCAGGGATAAGAAGATGAAGCAGGGCTCAATCCCATCCCACTACTCAAAATCTCACTAGAAGGTTCGAGAGTGGCAAGCTAATATTTGCACCCCGATGGATTTTTCACCCTTCATTACACTGATGATGCAGTGCATGTAGACCTGCAAAATGTAACTCCTCGAACATACCTTGGCTCAGCACAAGGACCACCAGCTGTGGAAAGTACTTGTTTGCAGGGGTGGCTCCACAGTTGCCGACCATTGCGATGAAAACAACATTTCTGACTGATATTGTCCAGTCAGGGCCCACTTCATCGGATCCATCACTCCAATTTATTGAAACCTTTATGGTCACATGGTGCAAACCTTGTTCATGTCTGCCAGTTAGTGGACCTGTGGCTCAGCCATGTACACCTGCTCCTCATGCTGTGGACGTTCTTACTAAGCACACTGCCCCAGAGGGCGTGATTGTGCAGGCTTTCACAAGTGAAGTCAATCAATATTCCTTTCTGACCAAACTTCAGAGTAGAGAATCCAAAAGTGTTTATGCTTTCGGGAAAATGTTTTCATCAGCTAGCCTGGCATTTATATCCATCATTGTAGTTTGCTATCAGGCATGTACATACATACATTATGGATCATAGTCGGTGAAATATTGCCAGTGGTTACAGAGTACCTCGGGGTTCAATGCATGACGGCCAGCATATGGCAAAATACGTACTTCAGGACTTCCTGGACATTGCTGACTTCATTGGCAGAGCTGCTGACGCCAGTGGGTGCTCAGAAGGCATGGCTGGATAGGGTCCACCTGGTTTTCTGGTGATATGCAAGCATTCCTAACCGATATGCCTTATGTTGGGTTCAGGCTCTGTCAGAGGAAAAGCTTAATTCTGAACTGAAACAATTCAAAGATCGGGGCACAATTGAACATTCCTTGGATATTATTTACATCTTCAAAGTAATCACCACATCAGTTCAGGAAATGTAAGGGTTACTCCAGATGGTTAGCTTATAGGCAACAACAGCCCTCTCAACAGCTCTCACAGCACCCGTCCCAGTCCTTTCGGGTCCATAGACGTAGCACCAGTAGGAATTTTTATAGGCCAGCTTGGACTGTCAGGGCCCGCCTCGCAGGATTCAAACGATGAACAAAGGGGTCCACCTCCCGATGTTACCAACACCCTGAATATGCTCACAGGGGGTTCGAACCATCAGGCGAGGGATAATAACAGAGAAAGACCGGGGACAGGAAAGGGTCAGCAGGGACAAGGGATCTGAAATGACAAAGCATGATACATTATATACTTGGCACTTTAAACAAGGCTACTCTCAATTAATCTCGCTAGAACTATAATACCTTACAAGGCTGTACCTATTCCTCCAACCAATATAAGATAGATCTAGTCCTGTTTCCTGTAATCAAAAACACACAGGTTATTCACTTCATCGATCCACTTCATTCCTGTATATATCTCGAGCCCATAACATGCACACACCATATAATGAGAAAATGGACTTTGTCATTTTCCCTTAATATCAATGTCAGTTTCTTCACTTAATCCATTGAATAATTCAATCCCCGAATTCTTTCACCACCTTAAAAAAGAGTTAGAGATACATCTCTCTGTTGTCACTCTAATTCGGTGTAACTTGTTCCAATCTACAGATGCTCTTTATAGTACTCCACAACCTCGGTAGTCAATAAAGTTTGAAACCAATCCTAATAGAAAGAGAATATTCAAATGATAAATCGGCAACGTGTGGTTGCGACCACCACTACGCTCCGCTTATCTGTAGGACAAATAAACAATCCAATTAACCAGTAGCAGGTAGTTGAGACCACCACACTGTTCCGGTGTTCATTAAGGAGCCTAGCACACGGTAACGTGTAGATCCCCACAACGCTCCACTGCTCTGATTCCCACAAAGGCTCTATCAGTGAAGCAAACTATGCAACCACAAGCTGTGACCTGACGCTCAGTTCCGCGGGTCTTACCACCCCACACTCAGTAACAGTTACACATCAGCCGATGCCATCCTCTGATGGGGTCTTTAAAAAAGGAATATCAGGACAAAGACACGACTCGCGAGCAACGGCTCCCAGCGGGTCTCCTATAATCGAAAATACCTCTAGATTCCGCGAGTGGTTCAGCAGCGGAAGGAATACTTCCGCGTTAGCAGCGCGAGGCTTACAGCAACCAGCGCTTCTTCCAACGACACAAACGAAGGACTCCGTATTACGTGAAACTTCCTCTCCTGACTCGTCCTACCTTATACTTCCTGCAGTGAGGGCTCATGGACGATGTAGTCCGTTAAAGATTTGGTAGGCGCGGCTGGGCAAATCCTGACATGGACTGCTGTCTTCCAGTTCTACCTCACCTGCTGCATCAGCTACAAAACCGCTTTAGCCAGCCTTTTTGACTCATGCCAGGGCGGTAGAAGGCAGAGTCCAACATTTCCTCCCCGGCTGGAGATTCGTCACATCAGACAAATGAGTGTTACTGATTCTCATGCCAGACGAATTTCAGAGGAGCACTCTGCAATCCTAATTAAGGAGGTCAGTTCCTTTTACTCTCAACAGGTGCTATTGAATAGGTTTCGGGCTCGGAGAAAGCAGACTGGTGTTATTCACGCTTCTTTAGTATTCCAAAAGACAGGAGTCTCAGGCATAATCTGGAACTCTATCTGTTGAATGCTTTTCAAAGGACAAATGAAAAACCTCATGCTGGCTCAGATCGCTCTGCTTTGGACTCCGCAGACTGGTTGGTGTCCTTGGACTTGCAGGATGGGTATTTCCACATACCTGTCCTGCAGTCCCACAGGCATTACCTGTGGTTCAAGTTTGGACAAGATTGTTATTAGTTTGAAGTGCTCCCCTTCAGCCATGGGTGGTTACAAAAGTGATAGCATTGGTTGCTGTCCATCTTTGAAGGTCAGCAGTACATCTATTCCCGTACCTCGACCACTGGTCATAGAATACCCACAGCCGATGGCCGAGCTCCTAATACCTTTGGATTTCACGATCAACAAGCTGAAATTCCACCTGAGCCCCATGCACTGGCTTCCATTTATTGGGGCATTTCTCTACACTGACGTTCAAGACCATTCCTTTGCTACTGGGAACTTGGCACATTCAGGAAGTGAGGTGATGTTTTTGGGATCAATCCTGGGTTTTCATGACATGGCTCTAGGTTTTTTGGTTTACTGACCATGAGTATCCTCCTTTTCACGAATATCAGTTGGCACATGAGGGGCCTGCATTATACCCTCAGATACCAGTGGACCAGCATAGTCTGCTTCTCTGACTCCGTTCAGTCTCCAAAGGAGATAGAACAGGATCTTAAGTGAAGGCTGGTGGAACCCAACCTCTCCTGCAGCATGTCACTATCCCTCTCCCACCCAGAGTGGTGATGGATGTATCACTTCCGGGAAGGGGTTGGGGTTGTCATCTGAGAATGGTAGAGATCAGAGGTCTCTGATCTCCGGCATCTAGTGTGGCCTTCCTGCCATCCATTAAAGATAGGATGGTATAGGTCCTCAAGTACAACACTACCGCTGTGTGGAAGGTATTAAATCTACCAGGGTGGAGTGGGATCCTGAATCCTTTGCAAGGAGACCCTACACCTCTGGAGTGGGCTGGACAGCACAATATATTCAGGTGTAAAGTCAAAATAACGAGTTTTTAATATCAAGTAGCAATAATATCGAGTAAAAAATATAGAATAGACAATATCGAATAGACAGAATGTAGACTACCAAAATATCGAATAGAACAGTATTAATATCGAATAGAATAGCATTAATATCGAATTAAAAATATAGAATGGACAAAATATCGAATGGACCGAATATAGAATACAAAAATATCGAATGGACAGAATATAGACAACAAAAAATCGAATTTGAGGTAAGTAAGTTAATATTATTTTTAATATTTGCGTAATATAATTCTGTAGCGGGTTGTGGGTTTATAGGGGAATAGGGTGGGAAGTAATTGAATTATAATTAATTAAATGTTATTTTATTTATTGGTATTTATTTTGAATTATTGTTAGTTAATTATTAATTGGTAATTAATTAAAATACAATTGGTAATTATTTGTAATTGATTAATTGATAAATATGTTAATTTTAGTAATTTATTTTCTGTAGCGGGTTGTGGGTTTATAGGGGAATAAGGTGGGAAGTAATTTAATTATAATTAATTAAATATGTTAATTTATTTATTGGTATTTATTTTGAATTAATTGTTAATTAATTGGTAAGTAATTAAAATATAATTGGTAATTAATTTTAATTGATTAATTGATAAATATGTTAATTTTTATAATTTATTTTCTGTGGCGGGTTGTGGGTTTATAGGGGAATAGGGTGGGAAGTAATTTAATTATAATTAATTAAATATGTTAATTTATTAATTGGTATTTATTTTGAATTAATTGTTAATTATTTATTAATTGGTAATTAATTAAAATATAATTGGTAATTTATTTTAATTGATTATTTGATAAATATGTTAATTGTAGTCATTTATTTTCTGTAGCGGGTTGTGGGTTTAGAGGGGAATAGGGTGGGAAGTAATTTAATTATAATTAGTTAAATATTTTAATTTATTTATTGGTATTTATTTTGAATTGTTAAATATTAATTGGTAATTAATTAAAATATAATTGTTAATTATTTTTAAATAATTGATTAATTGATAATTATGTTACTTTCTTTCTTTTTTTTTTTTTTTTTTTTGTATCCTCATTTGCATACATAGCTCCAATCTATCAAAACAAAAACTGCCACAGAGCAGGAAATGCTCCAGCTGTTTCCAAAAGGCTCTCCTACCCTGGTTCCCACCCCTTGCCAGATCGAGTTTTGAGATCTGGAGGATTGAGGAACGCCATTCATAGAAGGTGGGCGGCAAGACGTCCTTCCAGTGTCTACAAATTTCCCTACGCGCCGCCAGAATGGAATAAAACACCAAGTTAGAGGCAGCGCTGCGGGACTTTCCGCTCCGACCGAAGATGACAAGGCCAAGATCAATGGGGATGTGAGAGTCCAATAACGAGGACAGTTTGCTACTTATGGAATCCCAGAATGAGGTAATTTGCGGACATTCATAAAACATGTGGATGTCAGACGCTGCCTCCAGTCCACATCTTGGGCAAGAGACCAGGCCTGTCGGGGAAAATTTTGACAACCTCTGCGGGGAGTAGTAGGCCCTATGCATTGTAAATAGATGGTTCCTTCGGAGCCAGGCTGGTTTGACCAAGTCCCACATCACCCTACATGAAGTTGACCAAAGTTCTTCCACGTCTTTACCTGGCATTGAGTCAGCCCACAGTAGCGTTGGGAGACAAATTTACCGTCTGCTTCCTCTAAGATCATGTTGTACCAAAGCGAGATCTCCTTCTTTGCAGAGGGATTATCCAGCAGACACGTCTCTAATTCACTTCCTCCCCCTATAAGTAAGCTGCTGTTCCGCGAAGGCTGTGTGCGGGATGCCTGAGCCCAGCTTGATATTTGTATATATTTGAATCTTGAGAGTCTAGGCCCAACTTTGTTGACCAAATAATCCCAAGGGAGTAAAGATCCATCCATAAACAGGTCGCCCCAGGATACAATTTCAGCCTCTTTAAGTGGTAGTGTTAATACATCTTCCGCCCAGGCTGGGGGCGCGGGTAAATCCCATATAGGAGCTCTACTTGAGTAATACCCTAGTTTGACCGTGTGCCTCACTTTATGCCACGTTTTGGCCATCCCCTGTAGTACCTTCAGCTTTATTTTTTTTTTTTAAATTTGGGGTCTCCAAATTTAAACAAGAAGCTGCCCTGTCCAACTCCCTCACAGTTCAACAAGGTGGAAAACATGTGACCTACGCCTGTTTCTGTTGGTGTTTTTAATAGCATTCGTGCATGTGATAGCTGAAATGCCCATGCGTAAACCTGGAGATCTGGGCCCGCCAACCCGCCCTTCTCCCTGCGACGCCTTATCTTTTTCCAAGAGATTCTTGGAATCTTGTTGTTCCAAATGAAAGAAGAAATCTCGCTCTGCAGCTTTGTAATTAATTTGGGATCAAAAAACAGCGGAATTGAATTAAATAGAAAAGAAACCTTTGGCAGAATAGACATTTTTACAAGATTTACCTTACCCAGAATGGTAAGCGGGAGGTGTGCCCAATCTCTCATCAGTTTTCGGCACTACGCAGTTACTTTACCAAAATTTGAAGAGGCTATCTGATTTATATCTTTGACTATATTAATCCCCAGGTACCACAGGTGAGCTCTTGATGTTTCTTTATGGGTAATTAAGTTGACATTCCATGACATTGACTCTGTTTTGGAGGCATTCACCTCATAACCTGAAACTTTTCCAAATTTCAGAGCTAAGTCTATGACCTCTGGGTACGCAGTGTTGATATCTGTTGAAAAAATCATAATGTCATCTGCGTAGAGTGCCACTTTTTTTTTCCAATCACCAAAAACAAAACGTTTTATCAGTGTGTTTTCTCTTAAGTTTTGCGCAAATGGCTCTATATATAAGTCGAATAGCAAAGGAGACAGGGGACACCCCTGTCTCGTTCCCTTCGTTCCCCTAAATGGCTCAGATAGGCCCCCATTGATCAAAATTGAGGCTGAAGGGCTTCCGTAAAGCAGGTTTATTGCTCTACGGAATTTGTTCCCGACGTTGAATATTTGCAGGGCCTCCGACAGGTATAGCCAGGTCACCCTGTCGAAGGCCTTGGTGGCGTCCAACGTGAGAACCAATAGGGGCAAAGCTTCCTTTATGGCCACGTCTATAGCGCCTAGTAAATCGTAAGTGAGCTCATATAGCTGCCTCCCCTTTACAAAACCTTTTTGGTTGGGATGCAATATGTTGGGGCTACCTGGCCAAGCCTTTTGGCCAATATGGTAGCAAAAATGTTATAGTCGGCATTTAGAATTGATATTGGCCGATACGAGCCGCAGTCAGATGGAGGCTTTCCTGGCTTTAAGATGAGTGTTATAGAGGCGTTATCCCAGGAGGTGGGGGGGGCCTCTCCTTCCCTCAATATCTGGTTGAATAAGGCCGCCAGAACAGGAGACACCTCTAATATCAGGTTTTTGTAAATTTCGTTCGGTAAGCCATCGGTTCCTGCAGCCTTACATCCCTTAGCTCCCCTTATGGCCTGCTCTACCTCAGCCTTGGTTATTTCCTTGTCCAGGAAACTACTCTGTTCAGATGACAAGGATGGTAGGGAAATATCCTCTAACCAGCTCGTAATGTCATCAGATGTAACACTAAGATCTTCCTGATATATTGATTGGAAGAAGTCTTTGAAAGTTTCCCTAATATCTGCGTCTCTTGTGAAGGTGCCTCTATCTGTTGTAACCGAGTCGATGTTATTTCGGACCCGGTCAGATTTAACTTTCCAGGCCAACAATCTTCCAGCCCCTTCCCCATATTTGAAAATGAGATAGTTTGCTCGCCTCCCATCTCTGCAAGACACGCTTGTCAAGAACCGATGACAATTTATTCTTCAATTCATCCAGTTCTGCAAGTTTCAAAGATAAGTCGTGGCTGTCGTCAGCCCTGCAGATATCGATATCTAACTGAGCTACTGTCATACTAGTTTCAATAGAAGACACCTCTTCCATATACTGCCTTCTTCTATATACAGTCCTGTTCTTAATTATTCCTCTTAATGAACACTTGAAAGCATCCCAGACTATGCCAATTGGTGCAGTGCCAGTATTGGTAATGAAGAACTCCCGTGCTTCTGATTGTATAAACTCTATATCTTCCATAGAGGTAAGGAGAGATCTATCAAAGGACCACATCCGGGTGGGAGGCTTATCCCCCCACTCAAGTTCCAGCTTCATAGCAGAGTGGTCGGAGAGGTGCGAAGGAATGTAGTCTACACTCTTGACAGTCAACCAGGGCTCGGCTAATTAGGATAAAATCTATCCTCAATCGATGTCGATATTTGAGGTTTCTGAACGAGAAGCCTTGCCTCTGCCCCTCTCTAACCCTCCAGATGTCGACGTAACCATATTGGTTCATACACCCTAGTAAGCAGTTTCTAGATTTAGAAAAAGCCTGCTGTCTACTTGTTGGGGACTTGTCCAATGAGGGATTCAGAACGATGTTAAAATCGCCGGTTATTATAACTGGCTCTGGAAATTTTAAGAGGTGTAAAAATAATGATTCTAGTGTATTAGGGTCATCGCAATTCGGCCCATAATAACCTGCTAATGTTAAAGCTGTGCCACCTATCTCGACTGCCACAATGGCCCATCTCCCTCCAGTGTCCGCCTTCTGCTGTAAGATTTTCATGTTAATGGTTTTTTTTAACAGGATAGACACACCCCTTACATTCAACGATTGAGAAGTAGAGACTGATGTATCTATCCACCTGTTCTTCTTAACTAGCTCAAGCATTTCACTCTCAATTAAATGTGTCTCCTGGAGTATAATGATTCCCGCATCAGCGTCCCGTAGATACTGCAGAATTTTATTTGCACGGGGTTTGGTGCGGAGACCATTAACATTCCAGGATAGAATCTTGAGACTACTCATAGCCCTGAGAGTTGATGTTAATAGAAAAAGCTGCCAGTTTGTACAATTCCACGTTTATCTGCCAAATAAAAATAAAAGAAAACTCCTAAATGTACTTTGATTGGAGCTCAATCGAGAATAGATATTTTTTTCCCTTTTTATTGCGTCCCTTCACCCCCCAGTGACACCCCAAACCTCCCCCCCTCCCATGAGAAACCCTTGTACTCACTATCCGGAAGTTCCGGAAGTAAGTGCCCCTACTCTTCCCAGCCCCCACCACAAGTGCCTCTCATTTTAATTTTATTGTGTTATGTGCGCCTTACACTTTTTTTTTTCCCCTTTTTTTTTTTTGCAAATGATTATTATTGTTATTATTTCATCCGAGGAGATTTGGTATAGTTCCTTACCGAGCCTTAGCTAGAAATTAGTCATCATTTTTTTTTTTTTTTCTATTTATGTGTTATTTTTTTTTTTCCTTTTGTTATGTGTTGACTCTACCATGGCCTCCTAGACCTAAACCTGTAGTAATAAAGGGTGCTGGAGGGAGAACTTATAAGACATTAAGATAGTGGATCATCCTGTTGTCCTAGTCAGCTGGCCCCTTCTCCTTCCTACTGCCTAGAGACAGTAGCAATTCATCTGCAGCCTGAACCGATCGTATATTGTGCATTTTGTTGTCATGCATTATTTTAAGAGATGCGGGGAAGCCCATCTGCACCGTAGCACCCAGCCTTCGAAAAGCATCCATTCTCCTGCCCAGCTCCCACTGTTTATCGAGAGTAAATCTAGACAGGTCCGAGCGAATTTGGAAATTGAATCCTTTGCCTGCTAAAGATTTTTGTTTTAATGCGAGGTTCAAAATTTGCTCTTTCAAAGTATACGTGTGAAAGTTCACAAGGATTTTCCTCGGCTTGGTTCTGAGAAACATGGCGGCAGTCGGCTGACTGCCGTAGTGCTCCGCTCCGACCCCGCTATGAGTGCCTCGGCGTTTCTTTCAAATTGTTCGTGACAGCTCGCTAATATGCCACCTAAAAGTAAAAACGAGGTGTAATTTTGGCAAAAAGATTGAAACTGATTCCTATCCGTGTTGCTTGCACATTTTGGACTACGAGGCTCTTATTCACCGCGGCTCCAGACCCGCCTCGATGTGCGTGGACTACGGTGTGGAGGCGGAGAGCTCCGAAGCCGACAGCAGGAGACGCCCAGCGAGAGAGCTGCGGGCACCAGAGCTGCTGCATTGGAGGCAGGCCGCCCTGGAGCTCCGGAAGAACAGGCGCATACGGAGTCTCCGTAAGGACTCCCACACGAGCCAAAGTAGGGAGAGTGCACTAGCTTCCAGCGCTAGCGCCAGTACTGTATTAAGCCTCCCAAGAGCGGGGTCTGACGCCAGACTACATGAAAGTGGACGGCTTGAAGAGGAAGACGAGGCTGACTGCACAACTGAGGTAAAGGGGAAGAAGGGAGGGAGTGAGTTGAAAGCCTCTGAATTTCCCCTCTCGCATATGAAAGCAGTAGAAACTATCAAAGGAAATCAAAGCAAAAGTTCAGTTAAGGGCCAGGGGAAGGTGAGGAGTCCCCGCAAAAGGAGGGGTAAAGGCGGGGAGTCATCTTCAGCAGAGAGGCTCTTAAGGGAAGCCCCAGAAGTCTCAGTGGGCCACCAAGTCTCCACCCTACTACCCTCTGATTCGAACCCAAAAAAAACATCTTCGTACCTTTCTGTTGAAGTGAAGGCAAAATGGGGAAGAAAATGCAGTAAGGCGGCCAAACCTCCCCCAGCTCCTACCTCAAAGATTACTCCTTCGCTGCGTTCGTACTTTAAGGTGATCCCACAGGTGTTAGAAATAGGTCAAGACCGTTTGTTGAGGGATAGTAAGTCTATTGAACCAATTACTGAGAACAGCGAAATGGCATCGATGGAGCAAGATCCAGAGCCAGTCCACTCTAGCGGCACCATGGCGCAGCCTATGGGAACCGACTCCGATGTTCTACTGCACCTCAGTGCTGGGGCAGGGGAAGGTCTATCAGTCCTATCAGTCCTAGACCTATTTAATAGTCAAAGGGAGTCTGCAGGATCAGTTTACGAAATTGCTGCATCAGGGGCTGTGGCAGCTCATGCCACAACCCCGTCTCCTGCACCCTCACCTTCCCATGAAGAAAACAGGGGTAAAGAACTTCAAACAACAATAGACCTGGGAAATACTGAAAATAGCCTGGAAGCTGATGTGCTGATACCTCCTGAGTCTCTTTTGGCTTTTAGTCCCGCTGACAGTGGTGTTTTTCTTAGCCTTGAGGAAAATGGAGCCTTGGATCCTAGTTCCATTCCTATTTCTGTCGCTTCATTGCAGCAGATGTTTGCAGCACTATCAGCCGAGATTAAGCGAGGCTTTGAGGAGTCTGCCTCAAATCAAAGAGAAATAAGAAGTTTTTGTGAGTCCCTAGACGAAAAGATTGTTGGTCTCTCAGCAAGAACTCAAGCCTTAGAAGAGACAGTGAGGCAAATCTCTATGCGTGCAGAAGGCGCTCAGGAAGATATACTGAAGCTAAAAAGAGAAGATATGGCCTTATCAGAGAGAATGGAGGTTGTGGAGAACAATGCCAGACGAAGCAATATCTGCATTTTAAATGTCCCGGAAGGCAGCGAAGGCACAGACATCAAGGGCTTTATTATCTCGCTGCTAAAAGAGTCTCTTAAATTGCAGCATCCCAATGAGAACCTAGCAATGGATATACAACGTATCCACAGGGATCCATTTAGGCGTAACCCGCGAGAACCAAGATAATTACGTTACTTTCATTAATTTATTTTCTGTAGTGGGTTGTGGGTTTATAGGGGAATAGGGTGGGATTTAATTGTAAGTAATTACATTTTTGAAATTTTTAATTTTGATCACATTTTTTATTAATTTTAAATTGTTAGCTTATTGTTGGTAAATAATTTGTATTAGTAGGTAATTATTAATAATTAATTGTTAATCAATTATAAAAACAAATAATTAATATATTATATACAATTAATTATTTAAATTAATTTGTAATTGGTATTAATATTTAGGTTATTTTTATTTATATATGAAGTATTTAGTTTCCCTACTGTTGCACTCACTGGAGTGGGAATAGTAATTTTTACCCTCCCACTATCCAATGATTTCCCTACTGTTGCACTTACTGGAGTGAGAATAGTAATTTTTACCCCTACGCTATCCAACAGTTTCCCTACTGTTGCACTCTTTGGAGTGGGAATAGTAATTTTTACCCCTACGCTATCCAGCGCTTTCCCTACTGTTGCACTCTCTGGAGTGGGAATAGCAATTTCTACCCCTACGCTATCCAACGCTTTCCCTACTGTTGCACTCAGTGGAGTGGGAATAGTAATTTTTACCCCTATGCTATCCAACGCTTTCCCTACTGTTGCGCACTCAGGAGTGGGAATAGTAATTTTTACCCTCCCGCTATCCAACGCTTTCCCTACTGTTGCACTCAGTGGAGTGGGAATAATAATTTTAACCCTCCCGCTATCCAACGCTTTCCCTACTGTTGCACTCACTGGAGTGGGAATAGTAATTTAAACCTCTACGCTATCCAACGCTTTCCCTACTGTTGCACTCACTGGAGTGGGAATAGTAATTTTTACACCTACGCTAGCCAAAGCTTTCCCTACTGTTGTACTCTCTGGAGTGGGAATAGTAATTTTTACCCCAACGCTATCCAACACTTTCCCTAATATTGCACTCTCTGCAGTGGAAATAGTAATTTTTACCCCGACGCTATCCAACACTTTCCCTACTGTTGCACTAACTGGAGTGTTTAAAAATATATATTTTTTTTAATTATTTTAATTATCTGTTAGCTTTGATGTTATTTAAGTATTTTAACAATTTTTAAGTTAGTTATATTTTATTAATTTTAAATCACTTTTAACTATTTAAAAAAGTCGTTATTTTGACTGTCTATATTTTTAACATCGATATTTTTGATTCGATATTTTTGTACTTACCTGTTTGGCATTCTATATTTTTTACTCGATATTTTGGTATCTCAATATTTTTGACATCGATATTGTTTCAGTGATCCATATATCCCTGTTACCAGGGTTCCTGAATGCCAGAATGGAATAACTAAGCAGGTGTCTTCTGGTAGATTTCGAGTGGGACCTCCACCGTGATGTGGTGCAGGGCTTCTTCAAACTGTGGGGAACACCCTGGCTTAAATCTGTTCACCACTTTTGAGAACGTTCAGTTTCGCAGGTAAAGTTTCCTCTAAAGCATTTGTTAGGCGATGAATTTCCATGCTGGAATGGAATGAGGGGTTTCTGTACGCATTCCCACCACTTTCTCTCCTACTTTGGCTTCTGAAGAGCAGGACAGGACCTGGCCCAAGTTATTCAAATTGACTTCGCGTGGGTCAGAATAGTATGATAACTAGAGTTCCTAAGCCTAATTTATTTATCCCCTGATGAGGCTATCTTTTGTTTCGGCATCATTGCACAGGGTTCTCAGTCCATAATCTACATCTCCATGCATGGAGATTGAACAGCCACACCTGAATGTGTTTCATTTGCCAACTTAGGTGGTGGTTGTCATGCTTGCGGGCAGATACCCTTCCACAAAATCCCACTTTATGGGCAGAAATTTGTTGCTTGTGTGGTGCCCGAAATACTTATTCCTTATAGGCCAAACTTTCTGATGTTCTTTTGTTTGTTCTTTCGTTAGCCCTGCAAATTCTTGCATTAAGTGCTGCTAAGGGTTGTCTTCTGACTGTCCTTGTTTAAGTCACTGGCTATAATGCATTTTATTAATGGTTACACCAAAACTGTTTGTGGTGTCTCAGTGAGACCTGAACCCGGTATTGTCATTTCTTATGTGCACACAAGTCAAGCCTCTTCACAAATGTAATTATCCCCCACCCAAAGTAATAATCACAACTCATGTCAGGATGACCACTAAAGTCACTAAATAAACCTGAACTCAACTCCCTAGTAGTTTTGGTTCAGAACAGTCAGGCTTAACTTAGAGGCAATGTATAAGGATTTAAGGGGCAAAATGAGCATACACGGACCCCAAAGGGCATTTTAGGAGGGTACACAGGACCCTGTAGTGATATCTTTAATAGATTGTAGATTGTATTTACAATGTTCTGTATTCTGTGTGTTCCACATTCTGCTTACGTGTATGTTCAGATTAGAATGTGTTCAGTTGCTGTGTAGCCGTTTCCTTGTGAGGATCTTGATATGATGCAGCCCAGAGGTTGTCAATAAACCTACTTTAGAAACTATACTTGTATCGATTCATCTCTACAACTTGACGACGAGGAGAGGCAACTTTTGAGAATCCACGCTGCAGTATTTTAATTGGATTATTTTGTCTTCAATTCAAAGTCTCCTTGGCTAGTGGAAGCTAAACATTGTTTGATCGTGAAAACCTGCTTATACGTGTTTCCAATGCTTTCAGGCTAGTGGATGTGTATGGATCGTAAAGGTACTGTTTAATTATTTTTCTAAAAAATAAAGTTACCTCATTTTCCACCATCCAAGCACTCATATTTACCGTCAGTTGAGCACTTGCGCGCCTTTTTTTTATTTCAAGCTGCGGAGTCTTGAGCTGGCATTCTGCTTCTTCTACGGTGTTCAGAGCAGTGATCTTGTGTCACTTGGGTACGTGACCCAGCGCTCATACATCATCGCGCTGGACGTGACCCCGACGTGACGCAAATTAGGATTACTTTCTTCTCAGCATCGGCACTTTAACTTCACCGAGAAGAATTCTTTGTTTATTTGAATATCCAGAATACATTTCAGAACCGTATTTTGCTCATTTTCTATCACTCTAGCCAGATCGTGAGTATTTTATTTATTTTTGCACATTTTATCCATTAACATTCGAAATGACCAACCCAGCAGAACCATCCCAAATAGAAGTAGCTCCACGTTCAGAATCTGCTTTGCATTTATCTACTCCCAGACAATTCTTATCTGCTCCTGGTGAACTTACTGTTCAATGGAGTGAATGGAAGTAATATTTTTTAAATTATATTGCCAACTTGGAGGATTGTAGTGGAGTTTACTCACCTCCAAGATAGGTTACGCTGAATTCAGCGAACTTTCACTTACTTATTTCACCTGTAAGACCCTTATCATCTAGAGCCGCAAAACATTCCTAAGGATTTCATCATGGTGCTTTTTTGACTTCCCCACAATTAATATATCGACCTGAAAAAATACGTTACAAATGTGACCGTAACGCACTGTCTCCGATTACGGAGGCTTTGTTTACTACCTATCTCCATGGCAACCGGACGCACGTATGACGATCACGTAACCTCGTGACGTCATCGCGCGCCGCCGGGCCAGCCACGCCCTCCGCGCCCACAATGGCGGCCGCCTTTAACTACGGCGCCGCATTTCTCTCCTTTACGGGTACACGGAGGGAGCGAAGTAGCCCTGAGCAGGTTTTAGTAGCTTGTGACTCTGAAGATACAAAGAAATGGGTATTGAAGGAATTTCCGAATGTCTTCAATAACAAAATAGGGAAATTAAAGGGTTTCTCACATAATATCAAATTGAAACAGAAAGCTGTTCCCAAAATTCACAAGACTAGGAACTTCCTTTTATTGTTCGTGATGAAGTCAAACAAGAATTGGATATGCTTTTCAATGCCCACATCATAGAACCTATAGAATCATCCGAATGGATATCTCCATTGGTCATCGCAAGACAAGCCAATGGCAAGGTTCGTTAATGTGTGGATCCAAGGGGACTAAATAATAACATTGTTGTGGATCAGTTTCCATTACCTTGTATTGAAGAGATGTTATCTTTCACTAGGGATGCAAAATGGTTCTAAACACTAGATTTGTCATCCGCATACCATCAAATCGCATTAGATCCTGATTGCAAACATTTAACAGCATTTTGCACCCCTTTTGGATGTTTCCAATTCCGCCAGATGCCTTTTGGATTGGCGTCGGCAGCAGCCGTTTTTCAGAGCCTCATGTCACAATTGTTAGGTCACATTTGTAACGTATTTTTTCAGGTCGATATATTAATTATAGGGAAGTCAAAAAAGCACCATGATGAAATCCTTAGGAATGTTTTGCGGTTCTAGATGATAAGGGTCTTACAGGTGAAATAAGTAAGTGAAAGTTCGCTGAATTCAGCGTAACCTATCTTGGTCATGTAATATGCCGTGATGGCATAAAACCGAAAGACAAACTTGTTGAAGCCATATCCAAGAGCTCCGTCACCGTCAAACAAAGATAAACTTCGCTCCTTTTTGGGTTTAGCAGAATATTATTCCAAATTTGTGGAGAAGTTTGCAGATAAAACTCATGAGATGCGTGCTTTAAGTAAGTGTAAATTTCAGTGGTCTGACGAATGTCAGTCTTCTTTTCTAAGTATTAAATCAGCCATAGTTAAAGCTCCTACATTAAAAGGATTCAATCCTTGTGCTCCCACCTTTATTACCACAGATGCCAGTGGAAAGGGCTTGGGGGCAGTACTAACACAAAGCAATGAAAAAGATTCTGAAGTTGCAATAGCTTTTGTCTCTAGATCCCTGTCTCCAACTGAGGAGAAATACTTGGTTATAGAAAGGGAAGCCCTGGCATGTGTTTGGGCTTTAGAGCACTTTAGAAAGTTTATTTGGCTTAAGGAATTCACTGTTGGAACAGATCATAAACCTTTGACAAAAGTGTTAACCACTGAAGGGTTATCGAGAGCTTCAGCAAGAATTTCCAGACTTTCTATGCGTTTACAAGATTTCATTTATAAAGTGGAGTACGTTCCTGGAAGAATGAATGTTACTGCAGATTTTTTAAGTAGGGTATCATTACCCCTTACAGAAATTGATTCCAGTCCTTGGAATGATGTTTGTGTTGCTGGCATTTTTGTAGATGAAAATAGTCAAGGTTTACAAGAAAAAGAATGGGTTGAAGCACAATTGAATGTTCCAATTCAAGAAAAAGTGAAGGTTTGTGTTGAACAAGGTTGGGAAGGATGTAATAAACATGATCTTCTGGGTGAATTAAAAGCTTACTGGGAAGTGAGAAATGAATTAGGCATCGAAGGAACATTTTTTTGTAAGAGGTGATAAAATTATTCCACCCTCTTTGCTGAGGAACAAGATAGTCACTCTTTGTCATGAAGGTCATCCAGGTATTACACGTACTAAAAAAAGCATTAAATCACTTTATTGGTGGCCTAAAATTGACATTGAAACGGAACGTTTTGTTAGATCATGTGGGGATTGTATTACAGCTGATAAATCTCAGAAAACATTGAATCCTCCCTTATGTCCATTAATGTGTCCGAGTTTACTGTGGGAAGATGTGGCCCTTGACATAATGGCACCTGTCTCATGGAATGATGGTACACAGAAATGTATAATTGTATTAATGGATTTATTCAGGAAATGGCCTGAAATGGAAATTGTTACTAAAGTAGATACTTGTTCCCTTATTCATTTTTTGGAAAATATATTCTTAAGGGAAGGTTTTCCGAAAACTTTACTCGCTGACAACGGGGTTCAGTTTAAATCTGTGGAGATGACTAGGTTCATGGATTATGCTGGTATCAAACAAAAGTTCACTGCTTTATATCACCAATGGGGAAATTCGGTTGTTGAGAGAATGAATAGGGTAATTAAAGGTATCATTCAGCTTGCCATGAATAAAAAAAAGATTTGAGAACTGAATTAATGAAAATGATGTGGAGTCATAGAACAACAGTGCATGATTCCATTTCCAATAGACCTGTTATTGTTATGAGAGGCAGAGTTCCCCATTCCAATGTAAATCCTGGTTGGATGAATAAAGTGGGAAAATGTGACTGGAACATTGATAACATTAAAGAGTGCATAACTAATTCTCAACTAAAAAACAAAATTTATTTTGACAACAAACATGGAGTCAACGATGCTAACATCCATGTTGGACAATGGATTAGAGTAAAATCCAGTAGAAAATTGTTAAAGGTGAAAACAGATTTAGTGAACCACAAAATGTTGTTGAAGTAAATAGAAGCACTGTTCAACTTGAGAATGGGTCTATATATCATATGAGCAAATTAGCTTTGGCAAAAAGTATATTCCTGAAAAAAAAGAAGTTAGTACAAAAAAAGTTTCTAACATTGACAAGTACTGGTGTATTACCATTGACAGAAATAACGAAAATAGTGTACCTGTTTCCACTGAAGAAATACTTATTCCTACTGATGTGGAATCAAATGGTATTTCTGATTCAAGGGAAGATAATATTATTTCTAATTTACCAAATAATCAAAATTGTGTTGATCAGTTTAGTGGTTTTGGTAGGAAGATCACCAAACCCAAGAAATGTGATGACTATGTTTGTACTACTTATATTAAAATTTTAATTTTTTATTTATTTATTTATTTTTTATTCTTTTATAGAGAGGATATGGGGGATGTGTAGTGATATCTTTAATAGATTGTCGATTTATTTACAATGTTCTGTATGTCCCATATTCTGCTTCCACATATGTTTAGATTAGAATGTGTTCAGTTGCTGTGTAGCCGCTTCCTTGTGAGGATCTTGATATGATGCAGTCCCGAGGTTGTCAATAAACCTACTTTGAAAACTATACTTGTATCGATTTGTCTCTACAGATCCCCAAACCCTCCCCTCCCCCCCATTTATTGGTTGGCACCATTTTGGCGACAATTTGAAGAGAACTTGAGAACGCTCTCTGTCGCACCATTGTCCTTGTCATCTGGACAGCCCAGGGAGAGTATATGTTCAGCCTGAATGTTTTGACTTTCTGGTGGAGCCAACCATCTGCACTCTGTCAGTTTCCAGGAGCGGTCAGCGGATTGTAAGGTGGACTTTACAGTTTGTATACGTCTGCGAGTAGAAGCTTGTAGCGTGCCAGAGGTGGAAGGATGCAATTTTATGAGGCTGAGTACTTTTGTAATTTACATCCTGTGGGGCGTAGCCGATTAAGGAACAAAAAGGGGACCAACATGGTTGGTTGTAGTGCGAGCTTTACCGTTTCTTGAGCACTTAATTTCAGTCACTAGAATTCTGGCGTTCTCTGTGCGCAAGAGCAGTCCTTCGCGTGAGAGGAGCTCTGCACGTGAGAGGAGTGCAGCACAAGAGGAGGTTTGTGCATCAAACTGTGACGACCCATTGTTCCTGATGACACATGTCCCAGAAGACAGCAGGCATCTTTTGCGATGCTTTGCAGTGTTCCTTTGCCTTTCAGGGTCCCACGCGGTAGGACAAATTGGAGGAAGATTGAAGCTCTATTATCGCAATGCCTTTCTTGTGGTGTTGGTGGAAGGTGAGGAGTGCAAGTTCGACGCTGCCTATGGAGGGGATCATCCAGCGATCTTGAGTGACTGCTGCCTTTCTACTGTCTTGATGGTGTCCTCTTGCGGTGAGGATAGAACACACTCCAAGGAAGTTAAGGTTACCACAGTTCATCGCTGGTCTTCATTTTGAACACTGATCTTGAAGGTAGTCTGTTAATGTTATCTTCGACTGTGTGTTTTGGAAATTACTTTTGGTAGTGGTGAGGAAACATGGAACTTATGTTCTACGTGCACACCATAATTTACGTTCGGAGGGCTTCTGTGAAGTTATGCTGCATAACTGTTTCTTACGCCTGTATGGTACAGAAACAGTGGTGTAATTCGGGTGAGAAGTCGCTCACCTTAGTTTATTTATTTTTTGTTTTATGTGCTTTGTAGCATTTGGTCTGCATGGTTTACTTTTCTTCCAAATGTTTTATGTTTGATTCAACTGCATGTGCTTATTCTTCTGCAGGTTTAAGTGTGGTCTAACAGTATGCTTACTTTATGTCACCTATTCCAGGGTGTGCGTTGGGATAGGCTATGGTCTGCTTAATTGTGAGGACTGAGTGAGGCTAAGTCGTCATATTAGTATTTTAGAGCACTAACCAAATTTTCAATGGTGAAAAGACCCCCTCGTTTTTATATATTTTTTAAAGGAAATGATTTAGGTATTACAGTTTTGATTACATCAAGATGACTTCAGGCGTGGCACACTTTTGTAATAAATATAGAATGTTCGCGATCTAGTTGTTCATTAGGGGAGGCAGAGGTCAGGGACATGGACTCGTACAATTAAGGGAAGGAATGAGGGGGGCAGAGGCAGCATGTTGACCACAATGGGCATGTGGGAGGGGCAGGGGCAGTACAACGGCCCGTGGAGGGCAGGGGATGAGGGGCAGGGGCAACAAACCAACCATGCAGGACAGGCAGGAGAGGCTGTGGCACTACAACAGACCATTGAGAGCAGAAGGAAGAGACAATTGCATTACAACCATACATCTCAATAAGAGAGAGGGGCCCTTTCGTACCAAAGAGGTAGGGCACCATTTAGACCAACCATACATACTAATAGATCCAATTCAGGCCGGAGACTACCAATATTTTTAAGCCCAAAAGGACTTTGTTTTAGCCGGCTCCCACCTAAAATCTCCTCTTTTTCAATGTAAGTGAATGGAGAAAACCCATTCCCCAAATGTTCTTCTCCAAAATCTCCCTCTTACCACGTTCATAATGTTGGCATGCATTGTAGATTTGACCACAGAGGGCAGGAGGAATGGGGTTCATGGATCTGGACCATAGTAGGCACGACAGAGGTGGGCAGGGGCACCAAACGGACCTTACAGGGCAGGCACCAAGGGTTGCAGCAGCACAATACACCACACAGCAAGTGGGAGGGCAGTGCAGGACAACGGACCATGGAAAGCAATAGGGAGGGAACAGGGCCATGCATTTGGACAACAGAGAGCAGCTGAGAAATAGGCGTGGGCAGCAATATGGGAGAGATAGGAGTGGCAGTTGCAGCACAAAATACCATGAAGGGGAGGGGGCAGGGGCAGGGGCTCGCCAATGGACCATGGAAGGCATCTCCGCGGCCAAATACAATTATAAAGGAAAATGGGTGTGCAGCTCCCCTCCCTGAGACTTAATAGTGCCCGGGGACTGCATCCTCCGGAGCCAAATTCAATAAGGGGGGCCCTACTCAGGCCTTCTTGGGCCCCTGGGGAACCCATTCGCTGGAGTCAAAATCATGCACACCACTTTCCTGAGCTTTATTAGACCATGGAGATCCCATTCCCCAGGGCAATACCAATAAAAAAAGGGGAGGTGCGCTGTGTGGTCCTGTCCCCATGCCTCATTAGGCCTTGGGTACTCCACCCCCTCGGAGATCCTCTGATGAGCCTTTTATTCCTTACTCCATGCTCCAAACAAAGCATGCACTACCTACGGCCCCCTGGGCCAGGAGCTGCCCGTGCAGGTAAGAGCGGTGGTGCGGGATGGGGGGGATTCGACAGATAACAACAAGGAAAAATCATTTATTTATTTAATAGTCCCTTGTAATCGTCGGTCGAATCCTCAATGCTTTTACCTGCACTGGCCGTTCCTGCCCTGGGCGTAAGCAGGGACACACTTCAGTGCCTTAGTCATTGTGTGCACTACACTGTACCCCAGGGCATAAGCAGGCATCCACTTCGGTACTTGTTTACTTAGCGACTCTGAGTTACACAAACTTCGGGCCTGGCGAGTCTGTAGAAGTTATATTTTCAGGCTCAAATAGCTTTTTGTGTCTACCCATTTGTCTTTGGGTTGTGTTTCAAGAATGTGCCCATCCCCCTTTAGATGCTTTTGGCGTTTTTCACATTTTGGCACGGAGTCATTAGCTCATCATTATCAGCCACTCCGAAGGGAATTGCGCACACAGACCAAAACTAACAATGCACGTGTTTATCTTGATCTCACAGGGGGGGAACCTATTATTTAAGGTGATACATATACTTTTTTCATGTACTGCATGTTTCATTCAGGAAGCGAGAATTTGCTCTTCACAGGCAGCAAGCACATTTGGAAACTTCTCGTATAAGCGCCCGCAAACAATATAATTACTGATATTGCTCCAGAGTTGCTAATTTGTTGAAAGCAACTTCAGTATTCCCACATTCTGGTTTACAAAACGCAATAGAGGAAGCGGAAGTCATACATTTTTATCTACAAAACTGGCCTCAAATTGAAATAAATGTTGAGAATTCTTTATTGATGCTCCTCATATCCATGCTGCAAGGAACATGTGTGTACAGGGATTGAGGGGCGAATCAGAGCTTCTGGCAATGTGATTAAGCAAAATGCTATAACTCGCACAGCTCCATAGCACTGTTAGGGAGCTTCTGGCCCCTTTCCATACAACAGAAAGAAAGAGAGAAAAATGTAATCATTTTTTATTTGTGGATAAAATAAAGAATTATATGCGCAATTCCAGTTGTTCCTGGCATGGAAGAGGCCTATGTTTTAGGATTGGCCTGCACAGCGCTTGCGCTGTGCTTATTAGTTTTCGACTGCAAAGCCCCTTATATTGCACAACTGCTCACAACTTAAAACGTACCATATATATGTATTATTAATCACATAGGCAAAACCTAATGCATTAACCGAAGCTTGTTTGAAAGGGGAGGAGGCCATGTCGCTTCCCTCTCCTAGTCTCGTTATGCCATTGGGGCCCCATCCCCTAGGGCCACATTTTTTTGAAGGAGAGTGGACCATGTGGCCACCCACTCCAAGCCACATTAGGCCCTGAGAACCCCACCCCCCAGGGTCTTGTTTGTTTAAAGGGTGGGGGGCTGCATGCCCCCTCCCGTTTCCAAGCCCCATTAGGCCCTTAGGACCCCATCCCCCTGGGCCATAAGTCTTATAAAGTGGGGGGCACGTGGTGGTCACCCTTCTCGAGCCTCATTAGGCCCTGAATACCCCATCCGCCAGTCCCGTTTTTTTAGGTCTCGCATAGAGCAGCTCTTGGACTGTTTCTTAGAGACCTGCTGTATTCAGTATATTTGCTTTAAGCTCTGACCATCTTTACAAATGATGGCTTTTGATTCGTCAATAGGCTTTGGTAGTCCCTCCTTAGTACCTCCTTGTCTCTCTTGGTAACCTACCATGAGGACTGGCCCTCTTACTGTGGTGTTACTCAGTATGTTTTATTTACTGTCTGGGGGCCCTATTCTCTTAAATAGCTTTCTCCTATTGCACACACAACATGCTTTCCTGCAATCTGCAACTGCTTGTTTACAATTTACTACAGACAGACGCTCCCTCCCTCTCCTCTGCTACATACTCCTCCCTGCTGCTACTTTAATCGATGCCGTCTGCTGCTAGTTTTACATTGACACCCCACCCAGCTTCAATTAGCGGCAACATCCCACCCTCCTGTTGCTTGTTTAAATTGCCCTGCAGAAATGTGAGTTTTAAACGGAGGGTTTAATAATGCATGCCGGCAGAAAAAGATTAAACTTGGAAAAAAAACTTGTTGGGGCAATTCCACATTAAATATAATTTTCCCCACAGTCACCTTTTCTTTAAAAAAAAAAGAGAGTTTTGGAGCCATTCAGATGTTAAGAACAACTTCCACAAAGGTGCAATGTTGCACTTTTCAAAGAACCATATTATTTATGCAGAGCCCTCTCCTCTGTCAGCAAAGACAGTTTAAAAGCACATTGTGTCCAAAATGCGCTGTCTCTGGGGACATAGGCGAAGGCAACATTCAGGGTGCTTTCTGAACACATGTTCACCAGGCAGGATTTGTTTTTCCAAACAAACTAACAGGAAGGATTGCTGTTTCGTTTTTGAAGTACAAATGAAAAAGCTTTGTAAAAATGCATTCCATAGCTTTTTCATTTGTTCTTAAAAAGTGAAACTGCCCAAACATTCCTGTTAGTTGTAAGATTATTTATGAAGTGCCCTCTCTCCTTCTATGTCCGAAGACAGTTTAGCAATACATTAAAGAGAAATTGTGTCCAAAACGTGTTGTCTCTGCGGACATGGGAGAATGGAGGGCGCTTTATAAGTAATCTTGTGCTTAATATATGTGCAGTAACAGCCCTATGCATTTTTCATTTACTGTCACTCAATGCAGTTTTTTGGCTTTATTGCAAAGGGAGTGTCCTTCTTTAACACACATTTCAGTTGCTAGAACAGAAAGCTTTAGAAAATGCAAATGTCACTGCTCTATGAAAGCCAGTCTTTTATAATTCCTAAGTAGAGTTTATTGCTAAGTGTTCACACTAAGCAAGCTTTTTAGGTCTCTCAGACCTGCGTTGCAGCGCATGCGCGTCTGCAAGCTCCGCGAGGCTTCTTTTGATCGATTTACTTTCAACCCGGAGTGCAAGCTCCGCCTCGGTTTCTATTTGGCTTGCGTCATCCTCCATGCTAAACGCTGCCTTCACATTTTAAGGGAAGCTTTTTAGACCCTACTGGTCATCACCCTGTCCAGTTTTAGCCCCGCCCACCCGGACTGGATCTTTTACTGGCGGTGTATCACTCTCTCCTTCATTACTCCATGTAGGCACTGTGTTTTTTTATTACGGAGAAATCGCGATGTCAACAAGCGCCTGCCGTTCCACAATGGCGAGGGCTTGTTTTACCCTCCCGTGCGGACTGCCGGCTCGCTCTGCATCCTCACCCCGAGACAACAGGGACAGGAAGAAGAGGCTGAATCTGGAGCTGAGGAATAGGAAGACCGGGGAGGTTAGGCAGCCGCCTGGGGTGTTTGGGGGAGAGGGCTTCCAAGGTCTCTCTAACTTCTGCTGTTCCTCACAGCGCCGAGAAACCCTTGTGGCTAGCTGTGCGCTGATATATAAATTTAAACAAATGAATAAATAAATAAGGTGCCTGAAAGGAGATGCGCCGGGCGAGGGAGGGGACCGTCGCCTTGTTCTGCATGCCTTGCAGCTAAACTAGAGCAGGTTGTCTTCAATGGCTTCCGCCAGCAACGGAACAAGCGCTTTCTCTTTTAATATTCAGCTGTGTTTCATCACAGCATGGCAGCTGCTTGCGAAGGACGTGTGCCTGTCTTTTTTTCCTGCATGGCGCCTGAAGATAAAACGGAGCAGGCTGCCTTAAATGCTTTTGCTCGCTTCCTGCAACAATCAAGCGATTTAAGGTTTAATTTACCAAGCTTCATAGTGGATGAGCTGGGTGCCGAGCAGAAGAAGCATCAGCTCACCTTGCTTTCTACTTCTGCTTGTAAATGTGGCCGCCCTATGCTACGGCACCATATCTAAAAGCAATAAGTAAGACGTTCTGGCCTGCGCTAATCACAATACAGTTATGCTCATTCCAATGCTGGTTATTAACATGGAGCACTTTTTAGAAGTGCCTGCGCCTTTAAATCCTGGCACGCCACCCACTTTCAATGCAAACCCTTTATTTTACAGCCAAAATGTCTGATTGGAGCTGCACGGAGCAGGGAAGATTATTGGAAGAGTGCCCTTGCTCCTCGTGTTGACTTTGACTGTGCTTGTTACTCCTTCCATCCCATCTGTATGATCATCTGCAGCCACATAGATGCAGGTCCCTTCCCGCCTCCTGTCTGCCATTCGTGCAGCCACCCTTCTTTCTGCCCCTTCCCTTTCTCTGTAGCAGAATTAGATGTTCCAGTGATATTTTTACGATGTGGACACGCACAGGTGAAGGGAACAAACCTCTTTAGTAACCACAGCATAATTCGCATTAAGTGTTTATTGTAGAGTCATTACTGTCGTTGATTTTCATGTTGGATTCATAGTACAGAGTTCACTTCCAGCCCACCCCAAGACGTAGTGGAAGCGACACAGAAGGTCGCACACAGTCATGCATAAAATAGTTCAAGCTCCACCTAAATTACAGTTCAGTTTCCCAAACGGGTGTCACAAGGCTTCTGTTGTCAAAGACTCAGCTCTGTTCTCAAAGAAGAGTAATTTACAAGATGAAGTTTGGCCAGCTAAAACCACTTTAAAAATATGCTTCGGTTCTGCGTGGAGGAGAAGCAGCGACGGAAACAGGTACGTTTATTTTTTATTATTTTTTCATCCCTCACCTCTCCCGTTGTGAGGCAGCCGTAACTGACCAGAAGCCTTGCTGTTTTGACCTTCTGATCTCTCCTATCTGAAAGAAACATGTTAGTATTAGATTCCTTACCTTAGAATATCCCCAGGCGTCAGACTGGACCCGAACACTTTTGTGTAGCAGTAACCTTGCGCGTCGGTAGGCGTCGTCTGCGGCTCCGCATCCGGCGTCGTTGGCGCCGGGATGATGTCACCGGAGTACTTAGACGCCGCCCTCACGCGCTGACGTCAGTTCTTCTTTTTTCTGCGCCAGCAAGCGCAGATCCGAAAAAGTGCTACCCTTAGCCAATTTTTGACTAACTTTTTCGATCCTTTTTGATAATTTTTCGAAGTCTATCGACTCCGACGGTACCGGTAGGGATGCCCGGGTTCAAACCCTACGTCGACTGCAACCGACTGATGTCGGTTACCGACCCCCATCGCCGGTGCCTTCATTGTCTGGGCCCCGACCACCACGACAAGTCCTGCTCCGACTGCCGGGCCCTGACGACCAAAGCTAGACGGGAGCGGTCCCGCAAGCGACTCTAGCTCCGGCAGTCCGCCCCGCGCCGCTCGAGGTCCCGGTCCGCGAGGAGGGCGAGGGATCTGTTGCGGGGTCAGAGTCATCATAGCTCCGGGAGTCGTCACCAGTCTTCGGGCTCGAAGTCCTCAGGTAAGAGGCACGAGAAGTCGAAGAGACGTCATCGCTCTTCTGACTTCCCCCGACGCTCGCGCGTCGCGGCGGGGGGTTCGGGCGACACCGCCCCGCGGCTCCATCGGAGCAGCAGGCGTCGCGGCCTGCGCCACACCCGCCGGTCCCTGGGCAGAACGCGACGCCGAGGAGATTGAGGCGTTCCTCACGGCCATGAGGTCACTCCCTCCTCCGCCGGGTTTCGCGGCGCTTTCGGGCCAAGCGGCCCGACTTGGTCCCCACGCGGGCCAGGTGCTTCAGCCCCGGCGTTGTCAGCGACTTCGGTCCCGACGGCGCAGGGCCCCGCCGGATCCGGCTTCGGATCCGAGTCGTTGCCGGTCGACCTCACGACCTCGTCTGCGCCGGCCCCCAGGGTGTCGCCTTCGGCGCCGTCCCAGGACGACGTCGTCCCTGGTCTTACCCTCGATTCGGGTGCGGCGTCGGAGCGGCGCCGCTCTCGACGCCGATGGGAGATTTCTATTTCTATGACCCGGCCCGAACCTTTGACCCTGAGTATCAGGAGATGGGTGGCGAGGGGGATTGGGAGGGGTCCGAGGACCCTCGGGCACATGAGTGCCAGTCTTCTCAGGACTGGACAGTTGAGCTTGGGGAGACCAGTGGTCTGGACACTTCCCCCAATACTGGTTTTGTCTCCTCTCTTACCGTGGCTAGGAAGGAGGGGGGGCTGCCTATAGTGTGGTGCTGACGCGGGCTGCCAAGGCCTTGGGCCTTGAGCTCCCCGTCGTGGCCTTGAGGACTAACCTCCTTACTGAGGTCCTTAAACTGCAGGCAAGCTCGGCAGAGCCTCTGCTGCCGTTTAACGAGGCCTTGTCAGACGTTCTTCTGGGCACTTGGTCCAAGCCCGCTACAGGTCCGCCTGTAGATAGGAAAGTGGCCAGGCGCCATCGCCTGGTTCTGGGCGACCTTTGCTTCCTGTCGACCCACCCCACCCCAGAGAGCCTGGTCATCCAGGCCTCTAACTCCCAGACCGCATTCCCGGCGGCTCCCCCCGATCGGGAATCCAAGAGGTACGAGCAATACGGGAAAAAGTTATTCTCCTTCCTGAGTTTGGGGTTGCGGTCAGTCAACACTGCGTGCCTCTTGGGCCGTTACACCCACTCTCTGTGGGACACGGTCGCGGACGTGCTGCCACAATGTCCAGAGGAGGTCCGGACTAAACTCACCCAAGCCCTTGCGGAGGGTCGAGATGCGGCACGGTATTTCATCCGGTGTGGGCTGGATACCACGGACTCACTGGGCAGAGCGATGTCAACGACGGTGGCGATTCGTCACCACGCCTGGTTGAGGTCCGCCAACTTTTCGACTGATGTCCAAAACACCCTTATGGACATGCCGTTTGATGGCCGTCTCCTCTTTGGCGACAAGGCAGACCATGCACTTGAGTGCTTTAAGGACTCCAGAGCTACGGCCAAGTCCTTGGGCCTCTCGCCCGCGTCAGCAAACGGCTGCCTTTCGCTCCTTTTCGTGGGCAAAGAAGGGGCCCCCCACACATCCTGCCAGCCACGGGCCGCAGACTACCATCCAGCTTGGTGGCGGACGTGGAAACCGCTGTGGCGGCGGTCGGGGACAACGGCGAGGCCAGTCCACACCTGCCCCTGCAGCATCCGCCTCAAAACCCTCCTAAGCGATACAAAAGGGGGTGATGGACGGAGCGTTTGAGAAAATCAAACACTCACCCCCAGTCAACTGATCTGGGTTTAATCCATCACCATTCTTTAGCTCACTCTGCCACCCCAGTTCAGACATGGCCATATGCAAATCAGTCTGACCCTGTGCCTCATGAGAACAGTCCAGCCCGAACTGCCAAGCCATGTCTTCCCTGGACCGGAAACCAGCATCCTGGGATCGGTTTCGGATTCATAATCCTCATCAGCCAGGCTATCTTGAATCCAGTGGCCAAGTGAGCAAGGGACTCACGTCTGAGCATACCCTGCCAACTTAGGGCGAAGAAAGCGATACGAGGGGCAGACATCGCGCGCTCTAGTCCGCTTTCTTCTTGCGAGGCGAGTATAAAGGCAGGCAAATCGTGCAGCTCACCCTACTCAGCTTTAGCGCACTATTCGCAGCAGCGCCTGTCATTTGCAGCTCTTGAATTTTAATTCCCGTTTTGCCATTTTAGTTGTGATTTCTTTTGGACACTTACCCCTGCTTTTAACGCCGGCCACGCATACCCCCACTGCTGTCATCTCACCCGCACTATAATCTGTGGAAAGCACCGCATTTCGCGGGTCCTTTGCCCCTGTCTCGTTGGCGGCCATATTGGGTGAGGGGCAGACATTGCGCGCTCTAGTCCGCTTTTTTCTTGCGAGGCGAGTATAAAGGCAGGCAAATCGTGCAGCTCGCCCTACTCAGCTTTAGCGCACTATTCGCAGCAGCGCCTGTCATTTGCAGCTCTTGAATTTTAATTCCCGTTTTGCCATTTTAGTTGTGATTTCTTTTGGACACTTACCCCTGCTTTTAACGCGGCCACGCATACCCCCACTGCTGTCATCTCACCCACACTATAATCTGTGGAAAGCACCGCATTTCGCGGGTCCATTGCCCCTGTCTCGTTGGCGGCCATATTGGGTAAGGGGCATACATTGCGCGCTCTAGTCCGCTTTCTTCTTGCGAGGCGAATATAAAGTCAGCCATGCCAGCGCGCAGCGGTAACGCGCAGCGGGGACGCCAGACTGACGCCGGAGTTACGCCTGAGTTCAGCCCGTCTGCGCCCGTCTGCGCCTGGACTCGGCTTTTACTCCATCTTCACTCTCTGAGGTAATTAGGCAATATTCCATGTCTGAAATCCTCTCTTTTAAACCAAGTTTTCGACCTTGTTTACATCGTTTCTCGCCTGAAGGGATACTGCACTCTTATAGTTGTAGGACATGTTCAGTTTCTTTTCAATTCTCATCTACTGACCCTATTAAATCCCTTCTTCCTCAAAAACAGCCTGTTACTTCCCTGAGATCTGGCTTTCTTATCAACGTGCGTTCACGATTTTGTGGATGAGCGACAGCCGGACTGGGTGTTCATTACGGAGACCTGGGCCTCTGACACCTCCGGTCACGATTTGCTTATGGCCATTCCTGATGGCTATTCCCTGCATAGGCAGGATAGACTGTTGCGCAGAGGAGGAGGAATCGCTATTCTTTCAAAATCCTCTCTTCCCTGCACGATCAAATCACTATCCATGCCTCAAGATCAGTTCGAAGCTCTTTATTTTTGTATCACGTGTGCCCCATCGGCCTCTTTCACAGGGATTTTGATCTATAGGCCGCCGGGTCCTAGATCTGGCTTCTCTTCGGACTTATTAAGAATTCTCGAACCCTACTTTGGTAAGCCCTGCCTCACCATCTTAGGTGATCTTAATTTTCATCTTGATGAGGCCAACTCAAAAGATACTTTATCATTGGTTGAGTCACTTGGAGCTTGTGACTTTCTTCAACTTGTGAATAGTTCCACTCATAAGGCTGGTCATATACTTGACGGGGTATTTTCTAATGACCTGAGACTTTCTACTGGCCCCCCTCTGCCGCTGGTCTGGACAGACCACTTTGCAGTACAGTTGGAATTTGCTCTTCCTGCCCCTTGTTCTGGCATCCAGGCTACCTCTTCACTTACTCTTAGGAGAAACTTCAGGAACATCACGGATGAGGCTCTTGCCTCTCTAGTCTCCTCTACTGAATCTCTCTCCCGGAAAGACGCAGCTGAGGCAGCTCAAGATCTGATGGATTCTATTTCCAATGCAGTGGAAAAGCTTGCCCCTGCATCTCTGCCTTATGTAGCCCGGCGGAAGCCCACGGCACCTTGTTTCTCTGACCAGCTGAGACTTCTGAGGCAGGGATGCAGGAGCAGTGAGAGAAGTTGGAGGAAATCTTGGGACCCTAATGATCGAGAGGCTCACAAGACTGCATTACGGGAGTATAAACAGAGAGAGGTAATGGAGAAGCAGGAGTACTTTTCCAATCTTACCAGCTCTCTCACATCTTCTAGGGAGCTTTTTAAAATCGCTGATTCGTTATGCTCCCTTCAACTCCCGGATCCTGTAGTTAGTTCGCAAGAACTATGCAATAATATCTCAGACTTTTTCCATAAGAAGATCCTGGATATTCATGTCTCTTTGGAAGCCCATTGCCACTCTTTGGATCAGAACATCCCTCCTGTCATATTAAATCTTGACTCTTTAGGTAAAGACCCTCCCAAACCACTTATGGAGTTTCCTCTCTTGTCTCTGGAGGGACCGAACCTTCTACTTGACAGGACTAAATCCGCTTCCCCCATGGATCCTCTTCCTCTTAAAAAACTTAAAGAGTGTAGAAGCAGTCTTCTTCCTCCCATGCTCGTGGCCATGAATAAAGCTATTGTCCAGGGCTCTTTTCCAACTGTATGGAAGAAGGCTATTGTGAAGCCTCTCCTTAAAAAACCGTCCCTCGATCCCGGCCTTCTTAAAAACTTCAGGCCTATCTCCCTTCTCCCTGCTCCAGCAAAAATATTGGAGGCGCATCTTAACCTCCACCTGTCCTCTTTTCTCGATGAGTCGGAATATTTAGACAACACGCAACACGGATTCCGAAAACACCACAGCACAGAGTCCGCTCTTACCCTTGTGGTCGACAACATCCGGCGCAAAGTGGACTCTGGCCAAACTACAGTTCTGGTCCTGCTGGATCTCACGGCCGCGTTCGATACCCTGTCTCCCGCCATTTTAACATCTCGGCTTAGGGAGGCAGGGGTTACTGGACCGGCCCTGAGTCTTTTGAACTCCTTTCTTCTTGAAAGGGAGCAGAGAGTAATGCTTGGGAACTACCTCTCCCCTGCCAAGTCTTTGCAATGTGGGGTGCCACAGGGGTCGGCATTGAGCCCGACCCTATTTAACATCTATGTGGCCCCCCTTGCTAGACTAGTAAGATCGCAGGGGATGGAGGTGGTGTCCTACGCCGATGACACCCAGATAATGGTGTCTCTAGCTCACTCCTCTGTCATGACATTCGCCTCCAGCTTTAGGGTATGCATGCAGTATGTGGCAGACTGGATGACTATTAATTCCCTTAAGCTTAACGGCGAAAAGGCAGAGGTACTGGTCTTTGGGAAGGACCAGGATGTTTGGTCGAGCGAGTGGTGGCCTTCTTCTCTTGGCCCCTGCCCCACTCCATCCCAATCAGCCAGAAATCTTGGTGTGATATTCGACACCTCACTCTCTCTGTCCCTACAAGCTAACAGGACCGTGGCCACGTGCTGGGGCGTGATTAGGATACTTAACAGAATCCGTGGTTATCTCTCCCCCCAGGCGCGCAAACAGGTTGCAGTCGCTCTTGTTGGCTCCAGGTTAGACTATTGCAACTCTTTGTATATGGAGTCTAATAAGAGCCTCATACATCGGCTGCAAATTGTGCAGAATGCTGCTGCACGCTTTGTTCTGGCTCTTCCTAAGACATCATCTGCCACCAAGGCCAGGAAAGACCTTCATTGGCTTCCTGTGCAGCACAGAATTTCTTTTAAAATTCTCTGCTTGGCGTATAGAGCACTGGCAGAGGGATCAATGAGTGCGATCAGTTCCTTACTCACTCGTTACGTTCCAACAAGAGGTCTTCGGTCCGCTGGACTTTTCCAACTTGTCGTGCCCAGCTTTAGGCTGACTAGATGGGGAGCCAGGGCCTTTTCAGTTGTTGCCCCGCAGCTTTGGAACTCCATCCCAATTGAGATAAAAACGCTACCCTCAATTGACCTGTTTAAAAAAGAACTTAAAACTTGGTTCTTCAGGAGGGCCTACCAATGATAGAATGCTACATGTGGTGACAAGCTGTTATTTTTGATGTAGGCGCCTTGACGCCCATGGGGCAAAGTTTGCGCACAATAAGAATCTCTTCATTCATTCACAAAAGGGGATGATGGACTGAGTGTTTGAGCAAATAAAACACTCTCCCCCAGTCCTAGTCCGAGCTTTCAGGCCCATGTGACGCCAGTAGGGGGCAGGGTTCCCCATCACCACCTCCACTGGCGCACTGTCACATCGGACAGGTGGGTGCTGCAAATCGTCCAAAGGCGTCCCCTCCAGCCATGCCACCGCAGTACCCCCACGTGTCGGGGATCACTTGAAACTTCTACAAGAGGAAGTTACCCCCTCTTGGCCAAGGGGGGCATTGAGCACGTTCCTGGGCCAGAAGTAGGGTGTGGTTGTTACTCCCACTACTTTCTGGTACCCAAGAAGGGTAAAGGGGGCCTACTCCCTATCTTGGACCTGCGGAACATCAACGACTTCCTCCGGAAGGAGAAGTTCAAGATGCTGACACTGACTCAGGTCTTAGCTGCCCTGGACCCAGGAGACTGGATGGTAGTGTTGGACTTGCAGGACGCTTATTTTCATATCCCCGTCCTGCCGGCCCACCGGCGTTACCTGCGGTTCACGGTAGGCCACGAGCACTTTCAGTTTACCGTGCTCCCCTTCGGGCTTACCAGCGCCCCACGGGTGTTCACGAAAGTGATGGCGGTGGTCGCAGCTCATCTGCGCAGGTTAGGGGTTTCAGACTTCCCCTACCACGACGACTGGTTGTTGAAGGCGGGCTCGGCCCAGACAGTCGTCAGCCACCTCCAGACTACAGCCTATCTCCTGCACCTGCTGGGGTTCTCCATCAATGTGCCGAAGTCGCACCTGTGTCCCTCTCAGAAGCTCCTCTTCATCGGAGCGGTTCTAGACTCGGCACAGTTAGGGTTTATCCTCCCGAACAGCGGGTTCGGGATATTCAGGCTCTGATTCCGATCTTTCAGCCGTTATCCCGAGTCTCGGTCAGGTTGACGCTGTGGCTTCTGGGGCTGATGGCATCCTGCATCCTTCTGGTGCATCACGCCAGGTGGCGGATGCGGGTTCTGCAGTGGGACCTGAAGTTTCATTGGGCCCAGCATCAGGGCAACTTGTCTGACCATATCTTGATCTCGGAGAGCACTGCAAGACAGTTGCAGTGGTGGCTCACGGACCGCGATTGGGTCAGCGACAGATCCCTCTCCCTACCTCAACGGACACGTCCCTCCAGGGCTGGGGGGGCCACTTGGGAGAGGCGGAGATCAGAGGCCTCTGGTCTCCGGCGGAGTCCAGGCTCCACATCAACCTTCTGGAGCTGCGGGCGATCCGGCTTGCACTGAAGGCATTACTCCCCTCTGGCCGGGGGAGTTTAGTGCAGGTGTTCACGGACAACACCACCGCCATGTGGTACTGCAATTAACAGGGCGGGGTGGGGTCGTGGACCCTATGCCAGGAGGCTCTGTGCCTCTGGCAGTGGCTGGAACATCAGGGCGTGACCCTGGTGGTTCAATACCTGGCAGGTTCCCTGAACGCCAGGGCGGACGAACTCAGCCGTCGGTGTATGATGGATCACGAATGGCGTCTGAACTCGGACGTGGTGCAAGGCCTCTTTCAGCAGTGGGGAGAGCCTTGGTTAGATCTATTCGCCACAGAAGAGAATGTGCAATATCATCAGTTCTGCGCGTTGGAATTTCCAAGGCGGCACTCGCTCGGAGACGCTTTTGGACGCGAGTGGAGCTGCGGTCTGTTGTACGCCTTTCCGCCTATACCACTTCTGCCCAGAGTGCTGAAGATGATCAGGCGCGACCGGGCCCAAGTTACTCTTGTGGCTCCGGACTAGGCACGAAGATACTGGTATCCCGAGCTACTCAGCATGTCGATCCCCCGATTCTTCTGCCTCTTCAGGAGGACCTTCTGTCGCAGCAGCAGGGGACGGTCCTCCACCCAAACCTGTCCAGTCTCCACCTCCATGCTTGGAGATTGAGCGGCGACAGTTGAGGCCATTTGACTTGACTCCTGAAGTCTGTAATGTGATTCTGGCAGCCAGGCGTCCCTCCACAAAGTCGGTATACGCCTGCAGGTGGAACAAATTTGTGGCATGGTGCACAGCAAAGGCTGTGGATCCACTCTCTGCCCCCCTTTCTGAGGTTCTCCTCTTCCTTCTTTCTCTTGCCCAGCAGGGTTCTGCTCTGGGCACTATCAAGGGCTACCTTTCTGCCCTTTCCGCCTTCTTAAGGCTACCTGATCAGCCTTCTTTGTTCAAGTCCCCGATTGTAAATAGGTTCTTGAAGGGCATCACTCATATGTTTCCCCCTGTTCCTTTCGTGATGCACCAGTGGGACTTGAACCTGGTCCTTTTGAGCCGCTTCATAACTGTCCTCTCAGTCTTCTTACGCTTAAGACTGCTTTCCTGGTTGCCATCACCTCTGCCAGGAGAGTGAGTGAGCTCCAGCCTCTTTCCTCCCCTCCTTTCCTTTCTGTCCATCCGGACAAGGTTGTGTTGCGGACAAGACCCTCTTTTCTGCCCAAGGTAGTCACAGCCTTCCACATCGGGCAGTCCATCACTTTGCCCACCTTCTTTCCGCCTCCGCATCCCTCTAAAGAGGAAGAGCGGCTCCACCGTCTGGACCCAAAACGTGCGCTCTCATACTATCTGGATCGCACACGCCAGTTCCGGGTGGATGACCAACTCTTTGTCGGTTACGTGGGCGCTAAGAAGGGACGGGCTGTGCACAAACTGACCATCTCTCGGTGAGTCGCGTTGTGCATCAAGGCATGCTACTCTTTGGCTAAGAAGGAGCCTCCTGTTGGGGTGAGGGCCCATTCCACTCGGGCCATGGCAGCTACTACTGCCCTGGGCCGGGGAGTCCCCTTGCAGGACATCTGTCAGGCAGCTACGTGGGCTTCGCTGCACACGTTTGCAAGACACTACTGCCTGGACAGCCAAGTCCGGAGGGAGGGCTTCTTTGGCCGTTCCGTCCTCCAGAACTTTCTGGTGTGATTATTGGTTTGCAGACCCACCACCGGGGTTGGTATTGCTGGGGTATCTGTTCTAAGGTAAGGAATCTAATACTAACCTGTTTCTTTCAGATGCACAAGTTACTTACCTTCGATAACGATACATCTGTGTGAAACAGTAGTTAGTATTCGATTCCTTACCGCCCCATCCATCCGCCGCGTTCTGCGAACCGGTATCTAGGGTTAAGGTCATCCCCTTTCAGGGCCCTAGTTTCATGGCACTAGTGTTGGTTTTTATCATGGCTCTGCATTTTTGGCACGGAAAAGCTGTGTATAAGAACTGACGTCAGCGCGCTATGGCGGCGTCTAAGTACTCCGGCGACGTCATCCCGGCGCCAACTACGCCGACGACGGACGCGGAGCCGCAGATGACGCCTACCGACGCGAAAGGGTACTACTACGCAAAAGTTTCCGGATCCGGTCTGACGCCTGGGATTATTCTAAGGTAAGGAATCTAATACTAACTACTGTTTCTTACAGATATATCGTTACCAAAGGTAAGTAACTTGTGCGTTAAGTATTCACTTTCCACGTACTGATTCTGGGTTTCTCATATACTAATGTTCCAAGCGGAGCAGAGGTTTGTTTACAAAGTTCGTGCTAGATCATTAAAGTTGCATGTCATAAAGGGTCCAGACTTGCATTCTTTGCTTAGGAAGTCTGTCCATTCACATCCTTGGAGGACGTTCCCAATATTTTGTATTCTCATTTTTGGTTTGCGTTACTTTTATAGTTATTGTGGCAAGCTGCAGGAACATAAGGTACAGGGATATTGTTACTTTGCATTGACCCAATTAAATGTGCACATTTCTCTGCCAAAGGGGTGCTTTTGTTCTGTCTTCATCTATTCCCAAACAAATGCTACATCTAAACCAATGAAATATTACTAGGTGATCATCACTAGTGTAGAGCAGGCACTAAATCTGTTAAAATCAGTCTAACTTGACGCTTGTTTAATTTGTTGAATGTGTGAGCTTTTTGCTAATGTGGCAGAAGAAATAAAGATTTGTGCATGGTGCTAAATAATGTACTGCCCCATTTCTTTAATGAAACTAAAGGTTAGGTTTCAACATTGGTATGTATTTTTTTCTGTAGATGCTACCCTTTTCTTAATTAGTTTAATATCATTGATTTTCAGACTGTCGGACTGATTCAGTATGTCATAAGCACCAATGGTGCTGCTAATGCATCTTCGTTTTACAGTTATTTTTCGTTCCAAAATATAACTCTGATAAACACTGTAGTTCTTATGATCTTTAAAGTTAATAAATGTATGTGTCTTGTTTCTCCACGGCGCCTGCTTAGCTTTGCCAATGCTAATTGTTGTTTAACACCCAGAAAGTAGTGCCTAATTACTGGTAAGTTTCCACTGGTGTGTTGAAGTGTTTGGTCTTGGAACTATCTTCTTTTTTCCTGGCTCATGTTGAACAAGTATGTTTTGCTTGCAGCTCCTCCTTGCTTGGGTCTGAAATTGAAGATTTGTACTTTTCTGACATTATTTAGTAGAAGCCACGTGTTTTGATTTTGTGAATATGTATGCAATGAAAAGCCACCTTTCTTTGTAATTATGTTTCATAATTGTTATACTTGGGGACACAATCTACACAAATGCACCCCACACACCATTCCACATAATTCCAGTCTGCATAATTTCACTCAACGCAACACACTTCCACGCCATGCAATTCAACTCTACACATTTCCATTCCACACCGCATAATTCAACAAACCACATAATTCAAGTCAACAACACATCACATACATCCAATCCACACCACAGAATTCCACATCATATCATACAATTCAACAGCACACCACATAATTAACCTCCAGTACATACCACTCCACAACACAAAATACTATTACACATGATTACACTCCATGACATACAATCACACTCCACAAAATTCCAGTACACTCAACACCACATAATTACTATGCACATAATGCCACATAATTTAACTCCACAACACACAATTCCACTACAAACAATTCCAGTCTAACCTACATAATTACACTCCATACTACATACATCCAACCCAAACCAAAACGCAATAGTAAAAGACATTGCCATTTACAACACCAATAGCTCTAATTGTCACAAATGCGAGATCTATTGCATTGCAAATGCTTGTTTATGGGTGCTCCAGGAAGGATCAGCAATCAAAGGCTATGTCTGTTTTTAAGAAACATGTGCTGCTTTTCTGTTACTATAATATGATACAGCGTATAATTGTTTAAAAAATTTTTTTATTAACATTTTCTATTGTAATACAATGATGCATCATTTCTCATAGTCACTTGTGCATACATTATAGTGTAAGACCATATTTTCATAGCAGCAATTTGTAAGGTTCGACAGTACAGTTTTCAGGGTTTTTCTTTTGCACCCTCCTCTTTATGCATGTCTAGATCCATCATATCATGTAACATTTTAATCCTAATAGTTAGTCACTTCCCTTGGACAGCGATTCCTCTTGTGGGGGTTCGCAGATATTGCCCTGGTATCTATTCCACCCTCCCCACACCCGGGTCCAGTTTTTGGGGCATCGCCTATGCAGATATACAGATTTTTCTGTCATCATTACGCCGTCCATGTCCTGGCACCATCGTCTAAAGGGTCCGGTCGATCTGGAGCCCCAGAACTGCGCTATATTTCTTTTCGCTATTGCCATGTCCAATGTTACCCAATCCTGAGCTGCAGGATTAAGATCAGTGGGCTCCCAACTATTAAGCAGATATCTTTTAGGTTCTAGTTGAAGCCTGTGATGCTGTATGCATGATCGCTTCCCAGTATGCCGTAATTTCTGCGCAGTGCCAGATTGTATGCCAAAATGTGCCTGGTGCACCCCACTGTCGCAGGCGGAATGAGGTATCCGTCTTGCCCAATTTGTGCAGTAATGTTCTTGTATAGTAGGTGCGGTGTGGCACCTTCAATTGTATTAGTTTTAGCCTAGAAGAGATAGACACCTCTTTAGGGGATGCTATTGCTTCTTGTCAGTCCACTTCGTCTAATTCTCCTACGTCATCCTCCCATCTTGTTTTAAGGGCTGCTGTGGGATCTGGCTGGTTGTTTATTATTTTCTTATATGTTAGGGAGATGGCTTTTTTTGTCATGTGGTCAATGAGTAACCGCTCTTCCTGGGGCGAAGACTCCGGTAGTTGTGTGCCTGGCCGGATCAGTGCAGTGAGTGCATGTCTGATCTGCAGATATCTAAAGGCTTCCGTCGTCGCTAGGCCATAAGTGTTTTGCAGCTGTGTGAATGGGACAACCTCACCCTTTTTTCACAGGTCACCCACTTTCGAAATGCCTATTAGGTCCTATTGCCGGAATCTTTTGGTATTGCATAGCTTTCCCAACTTTTGCGAGTCCCATAGTGGTGTTGCCTGTGTCATGACCCCCTCCCATCCTAGTGCCCATTGCGCCTCATGCCATATCTTAACTGTATGTGCTGTTGGTCCTGTCAGGGCCATTGTTCTGGTATTATTGTAGAGCGCCCTTATCATCCCGTCTACTCCCAAGAAACGTCTATCCATGCGATAGACTGGTTCATCTTGTGTTTCGTTTAGCCATTGATTCAGCACCACGAGCTGGAATGCTCAGTAGTATGGTTTTATATTAGGAAGGGCGATACCTCCGTCGTACCAGCTCTTTACCAGTTTATGCATGGCTATATGGGTTGACCAGCCATCCCACAGAAGCGTATTTACTTCTGTGTTGATCGCTATGAAATAGGCTGGGGGAGACCGAAATTGATGTGTTTTACAAGGCATAGAGAAATCTGGGGAGCGCCATCATCTTAAAGAGCAAAAACAACAGTTGATGAACAGAATGCAGAACAATCTCATACATTCACCCCAGTACAGAGACCTGGGCCTAAATCCATTGTTTTTTTGCTCACCACACCACCCCAGTTCAGACATGGCCATATGCAAATCAGTCTTGACCCTGTGCCTCATGGGAACAGTCCAGCCCGAACTGCCAAGCCATGTCTTCCCTGGACCTGAATCAGGCATCCTAGGACCGGTTTCTGGCTATCAGCCATCTTCAGCCAGGATAGCTTGACTCCAGTGGCGTGGAGAGCATGGGACTCACGTCTGAGCATACCCGTCCCTCTTAGTTACAAATGCAAAAACAACAGTTGATGGACAGAATGCAGAACAATGTCATACATTCACCCCAGTACAGAGTTCTGGGCCTAAATCCATTGTGTTTTTGCTCACCACACCACCACAGTTCAGACATGGCCAAATGCAAATCAGCCTTGACCCTGTGCTTCATGGGAACAGTCCAGCCCGAACTGCCAAACCATGTCTTCCCTGGACCGGAATCAAGCATCCTAGGACCGGTTGGCGCGTGCACTGAGTGTTCGTTCTCAGCGAAATATTGTTTCGTGGTAGTAATCGAGCCCTTCCTAATCACTGTTTATTAGGTAACCAGGGTATAGTGGAAAAAGTATGTGTCTCCCCGGGATGCAGGATGCATAGGTGATCAGTACTGGTGAGTGGTCTGATATGCCTTTGGGCAAATGGCTTACATCTAAAACTCTCTCCATCCCCACTGCCAGTGTAAATATGTAATCTGAAAGAAACTCGTTAGTGATAGATTACTTACCTTAGAATATCCCCAGGCGTCAAACTGGATCCGGAAAGTTTTTCGTCAGCAGTACCCCTGCGCGTTGGTAGGTGGCGTCATGCGGCTCCGTCGCCGTAAGCGCCGACATGACATCACGGAGACTACTTAGGCTCCACCCATGCTCGCTGACATCAGTTCTTTCTTTTTCCGCGCCAGCAAGGGCAGATCCGATTAGAGCACATAACCTAGTCACTTTTTGACTAACTGTTTTGAGACTTTTGTCTCTACTTCTTTTGAGTCTTTGACTCCTGGTGCCGCGTAGGGATGCCTGCGTTTAAGTCCTGCGGGGCCTATCGCCATATGATGTCGGTGGCCGACCCCCTTGGCGTCTGTCTCTACTGTCTGGAGCGCGACCATGACCCCGGTCATGTTCCGACTGTCTGGCCATGGCTCCGGAGGCTTTGCGGGAGCAGTCCCGAAAGCTGCTGGAGGCACGACAGTCGTCTCCATGCCATTCGAGGTCCAGGGGTCGATCGAGGGACCGACCGCAGAGCCATCAGTATCGCTCCTCGGGGTCGAAGTCTTCACTCTCGGAATCGGGTAAGAGACGTTATAAGAAAGTCGAAGAAGCGCTTGCGCTCGGACATCCCCCGTGGGTCTCCGGACGCGGACGACGGGGCCAGGGGTACTTCCCTCATCGGCTCAGTTGGAGCCTGTGAGTCCCGCGGCCTACCCACCTAATCCGTGTCCGTCGGACGTTGGAGGAGGGGGGCGACTGGGAGGGGTCTGAGGACCCTCTTGCACGGCAGTGCGAGTCTGAACATGAGTGGGCTGAGGAGTCGGAGTATGCAGGTGGCCTTGACCTCTTTCCTGAGCCGGGTTTTCTGTCTCCTGCTGTCAAGGAGGAGGGCGCCACATATACTGTGGTGCTCCGTAGAGCAGCTGAGGCCCTTGACCTTGATCTGCCTACTGTCACTCTCAAAACCAACCTCCTCACTGAAGTTCTTCAGCCGGTGGCAAATTTTTTTGGAACCTCTGCGTCCGTTCAATGAGGCGTTGACAGATGTTTTGATGGGCACCTGGTCTAGACCAGCCACAGTGGTTCCTGTGGATAAGAACATGGCCAGGCATCATCGCCCGGCACCCGGTGACCCTGTCTTTTTAACGAACCATCCAACTCCGTAGAGCCTGGTAAACCAGGCCTCCACTTCCCAAAGCGCATTCCTTACCGCCCTGCCGGATAAGGAATCAAAGAAGCTGGAGCAGTTTGGCAAGAAATTGTTTAACCCTCTGCCAGCTTGGGGGTGCAGTCAGTCAACACTGCATGCCTCTTGGGCCGCTACTCTCATGCTGGCGCAGACGCTGCCCCAGTGTTTGGAGGAGGTTTGAGCTGTACTTTCCCAAGCTGTTGCGGAGTGGAAAGACGCCACAAAGTTCGCCATCAGGTGTGGACTGGACACCGTGAACTCTCTGGGTAGGGCGATCTCCAAGGCAGTGGCCATGCCTAGCTGCGGTCCATGGGGTTTTCAGGGAATGTTCAGAGTTCCCTCATGCACATGCCCTTTGATGGTACTCGCCTGTTTGGCGATAAGGTAGACAGTGCGCTGGAGCGTTTTAAGGACTCTCGAGCTACGGCCAAGTCCTTGGGTCTCTCCACCACGCGCCCGGTCACATCTGCCTTTCGTTCCTTTCGTAGCCACAGAAGGGGCGCTCCTACACGTTCGTTCAGCCAGAAGCCTGTGCAGAACCAACCTCAGCGTGGCTGCGGACGTCATGGCCGCTGTGGCGCACGGGGCCTGCGTGCCCGTCAGTCCACCTCCGCTCCCGCAGCATCTGCCTCAAAGCCTTCCTAGTCCAACCTTTGGGGTCCACCCCACGCCGGTGGGCGGCAGGATTCAACATCACCTCTCCCACTGGTGTTCCGCTACTTCGGACAGGTGGGTGCTGCAAATCGTCCAAAGGGGCTACTCCCTACCCTTCGAGTGCCTATCCCCAGCCATGCCACCTCAGTTCCACCGCATGTCGGGGGAACACTTTGCGCTTCTCCAACAGGAAGTCAAGGCCCTCTTGGCCAAGGGGGCCATCAAGCGCGTTCCTGGACCAGAAGTAGGTTGTTTTTGTTATTCCCACTACTTTCTGGTCCCCAAGAAGGAGAAAGGAGGCCTGCCTCCACGTTCTTGGACCTCAGGAACGTCAAACACTTCCACCGGAAGGAGAAGTTCAAGATGTTCACTCTGGCTCAGGTCTTGACTGCCCTTTACCCTGGAGACTGGATGGTAGCGTTGGACTTGCAGGACGCATATTTTCATATCCCCGTCCTGCCGGCCCACCGGCGTTTCCTGTGGTTCACAGTAGGCCAGGAGCATTTTCAGTATGCCGTGCTCCCCTTCGGCCTTACCAGTGCCCCTTGGGTGTTCACGAAAGTGATAGCAGTGGTCGCAGCTCACCTGCGCGGATCCGGGGTTTCTTCCCCTATCTCGACGACTGGCTGTTGAAGGCGGGCTTGTCCTAAGCAGTCGTTTTCCCACCTCCAGACTACGGCCGACCTCCTACATTTGCTGGGGTTCTCCATCAATGTGCCAAAGTCGCACATGAGTCCCTCTCAGAGGCTCCCCTTCATCGGAGCAGTTCTTGATTGAACGTGGTTTCGTGTTTATCCTCCCGAGCAGCGAGTCTGGGAAATTCAGGCTATGATTCTGATCTTTCAGCCTCTATCCCAGGTTTCAGTCAGGATGACCCTCTGGCTCCTGGACCTGATGGCCTCCTGCATCCTGCTAGTGCAACATGCCGGATGGCATATGCGGGCTCTCCAGTGTGACCTGAAGTTCCAGTGGGCACAGCATCAGGGAAGCCTATCCGATCACGTCCAGATCTCGGAGGGCACTGCACAACAATTGCATTGGTGGCTCACGAATCGGGATTGGGTCAATGGCAGATCCCTCTTCCTTCCCCAACTTGAGCACACAGTGGTGACGGATGCGTCCCTCCTGGGATGGGGCGGCCACTTGAGAGAGGCGGAGATCAGAGGCCTCTGGTCTCTGGCGGAGTCCCGGCTCCATATCAACCTTTTGGAGCTTCGGGCGAACCGACTTGCACTGAAAGCATTCCTTCCCTCTGTCCGCGGAAGTGTGGTGCAGGTGTTCACGGACAACACCACCGCCATGTGGTATTGCAACAAACAGGGTGCGGTGGGGTTGTGGATCCTATGTCATGAGGATCTGTGCCTCTAAACATGGCTGGAACATCAAGACATTACCTTGTTGGTTCAACGCCCAGCAGGCTTTCTGAATGCCAGGGCAAACAAACTCAGCCACCGGTGCATTATAGATCACGAATGGCGTCTGAACTCGGCTGTGGCACAAGGTCTCTATCTGTAGTGGGGAGAGCCTTGGTTAGGTCTATTCGCCACCGAAGAGAACGGGCAATGTCATCAGTTCTGTGTTTTGGAATTTCCATGGCGGCACTCGCTTGGCGACACTTTTTGTCACGAGTGGAGCTGCGGTCTGTTGTAAGCCTTTCCGCCTATACCACTTCTGCCCACAGTGCTGAAGATGATTCGGCACGACCAGGTCCAAGTCAACCTTGTGGCTTTTGATTTGGGCACAAAGATACTGGTATCCCGAGCTACTCAGCATGGCGATCGTTCCCCCGATCTGACTGCCTCTTCGGGAGGATCTTCTGTCACTGTAGTAGGGGATGGTCCTCCACCCGAACCTGTCCTGCCTCCACGCATGGAGATTGAGCGCCAACAGTTGACAGCTTTCGATCTGCCTCCCGTAGTCTGTGATGTAATTCTGGCAGCCAGGCATCCCTCCACTAAGACAAGTTTTTGGCATGGTACACATCGAAGGCAGTAGATCCCCTTTCAGCCCATCTTTCTGAGGTCCTTCTGTTCCTTCTTTCTTTGGCCTAGCAGGGCTCTGCTCTGGGCACTAGCAAAGGTTATCTTTCGGCCATCTCCGCCTTTCTACGGCTTCCAGATCAGCCTTCTCTTTTTAAGTCCCAGGTTGTCAACCGCTTCCTCAAGGGCATTACACACACATTTCCTCCAGTGCCTTTCATAATGCCTCAATGGGACTTAAATCTTGTCTTGACCTATCTGATGTGTGCTCCCTTTGAGCCCCTTCATAACTGTCCATTACGTCTTCTCACTCTAAAGACTGCTTTCCTGGTAGCTATCACCTCTGCCAGAAGAGTAAGAGAGTGCCAGGCTCTTTCTTCTACACCCCCTTTCCTTTCTGTTCATCCTGACAAGGTGGTTTTATGGACCCGTCCTTCTTTCTTGCCAAGGGTTGTCCTGCCGTTCCACATCGGGCAGTCCATCACTTTGCCCACCTTCTTTCCGCCTCTGCATCCTTCAAAAGAGGAAGAGAGGCTCCACCGTCTGGACCCAAAACATGCGCTCTCGTTCTATCTGAAGCGCACACAACAGTTCTGGGTGGATGACCAGCTCTTTGTTGACTACGTGGGTGCCAAAAAAGGTTGGGTCGTGCACAAACTAACCATCTCTCGGTGGGTCGTTCTGTGCATCAAAGCATGTTACTCGTTGGCCAAGAAGGAGCTTCCTGTGGGGCTGCGTGCCCATTCCACCAGGGCAACGGCAATACTGCCTTGGGACGCGGCGTTCCCTTGCAGGACATTTTTCAGGTTGCTACGTGGGCCTCGCTGCAAACGCTTACCAAGCATTATTGCCTTGACAATCAAGTCCGGAGAGACTGTTTCTTTGGCCGTTCTGTTTTCCTTGACTTTCTGGTGTAATTCTGTTCGCAGACCCACCTTCGGGGTTGGTATTGCTGGGGTATCTATTCTAAGGAAGAAATCTTTCACTAACGTGTCTCTTTCAGATGTACAAGTTACTACTTGTGTAACAATATATCTGTAAGAGACATTAGTTAGTGATAGATTCCGTACCGCCCCACCCAACCTCCCCGTTCTGCAAACTGATTTTAGGGTTAAGGTCATCCCTTTCAGGGCCCTATTTTCATGGCACCAGTGGTCAGTTTCTTGCATGGCTCTACGTTCCCGACGCGGAAAGTCATGTACAGAAATGACGTTGGCGCACATGGGTGGCGCCTAAGTAGTCTCCGCGACGTCATCTCGGCGCATACAACGCCAGCGACTGACGTGGAGCCGCACAACGCCACCTACCGACACGCAAGGGTACTGCTGACGAAAAAGTTTCCGGATCCAGTCTCACACCTGAGAATATTCTAAGGTAAGGAATCTATCACTAACTAATGTCTCTTACAGATATATCGTTACACAAGTAGTAATTTGTGCATCTATTATAGAAAGACTATTGTGGGGCCCTGATTGAAAGTTATATTGAAGTTCCTTCGGGTATCTAGCTCTCCAGACATCCGTGAGTCCGATCGCATTAACAAAGTCTTTTAGCTTAAGATTGGAGCCACTGAAATTCCTGTTTTTTTTTTCTATCTATGTTAGCATCAATTGTAGCATTAAAGACCCCCCCTCCCCTATGATAAGTTCTCTCTGCGGAGCGATTAACTGGAATTTCCCCAGAGCTGGGAGGGTTGATTGATGCGGTGCAGGTGGAACATAAACCAAGACCATATTATAATGTCTCCCTTCCCATTGGCATGAGATCGCTGCAAATCTCCCCTGTTCATCTGTCCAGGATCCAGTCAGTATCAAGGGGTAACGCTTCTGAATCAGGATTCCAACTCTCCTGGAACCCGAATTCTGAGTGTACAGCCATTTTGTAACCCCATCTGTCCAAGGCCTTACATGCAAAGCCCGTCAGATGCAATTCTTGTATCAGTGCCCCTGCTGGCCCCTTTTGTGTGATATATTGAAGAACCAGGCCCCTCTTTATCTTATCCCCCAACCCATTTACATTCCAGGACACCACAGCGAGGGGAGCGGACCTCATTTTAGCGCCCGGGGTTTGTGAGTCCGTAACTGTCATGGACACCATATTGAGTGTTACTTAGGATCATCTTGGCCTTAAGGTTGAAGGTGTCGTATAATATGTACGTCTTATCTCTAAGTTGTATGCCGTCCTGTCTCATCGTATGCATCAGAACAAATTCAAACAAAAAACCCCTGAACTGAAACCTCCCCCCCCCCCCTGCTTTTCTGCACGGCGGACTTTAAACTACCCGCCACTCCAACTTAACAGAGTGCTTAGTCCCCAGAACTGTGTACTTGCGTGAGGGGGAAGAGCTGCTTACGACCACTCCTAGTCTCTGCCTTAGTCCTGCGTCATGTTCACGCCTTAAAATACATCATTCTGTGATGTTGGCCCCACAACCTATTGTGACCAGTGAGATCAGTGCGTATGTTCAGTGAGTCTGAATCTGTATTGTTTCCACAGCAAGTATGGCGCTGTCAGGTCCGTAGGCCTCCGTTCCTGTGGGGGTAGTCCGGGTACATCGTCACTGTGCTATTTTACACCTGTATGGGGGGGTGCAATAGGTGACGTTCGAAGAATTGCGTCCCGGTCGCGAAAGTTAAACATACGTGCCAGTATAGGCCTGGCTGGGGCGCCCGGACGAGAAGAAACTGGACTGTCCATGTGGTTGTAGTTTGGTCTTGATAAGTTCTTCGACCTGGCCCTTTCACACTATCTGAAAGAAACACGTTAGTGTTAGATTCCTTACCTTAGAATATCCCCAGGCGTCAGTCTGGATCCGGAAACTTTTGCGTAGCAGTACCCCTGCGCGTCGGTAGGCGTCGTCTGCAGGCGTCCCCTGCGGCTCCGCGTCCGTCGTTGGCGTCGTGCGCCGTGATGACGTCGCTGGAGTATATAGACGCCGCCTCCGCGCGCTGACGTCAGTTCTTCTTTTTTCCGCGCCAGTGGACGCAGATCTGAAGAGCAGTACTCCGGTCTTTGACCAAGTTTTTTCGAATTATTGTCACTTTGTGCCTGTTAGGATGCCTGGGTTCAAGCACTGTGATGACTGTGAGCGCACGAAGTCGGTCACAGACCATCACCGCCTCTGTCTCCGGTGTCTGGGCCCCGACCACGACGTGGACTCCTGCGTCGACTGCCGGGCCCTCACCAGCAAAGCTAGACGGGAGCGGTCCCGCAAGCTACTGGAGCTCCGGGTGTCGGCCCCACGTCGGGACCGGGAGCGGTCCCGGTCCGGCCGGAGGTCGAGAGAGCGTTCGAGGGAGCGGTCGCGGGGCCGCGCCGAGCGTTCCGGAAGTCGACACCACTCGTCATCCTCGTCAGGTAAGAAACACAAGAAGTCGGGGCGTCGTCATCGTACCCCCGACTCCCCCCGACGCTCGCGCGATGCGGCCGGGGGTTCGGGTGACCCCAACCCCGCGGCTCCGCGAGAGTCGCCGGCGCGGCCTGCCCCATACCCTCAGGTCCCTGGGCACGGTGCGACGCCTGAGGAGATTGAGGCGTTCCTCATGGCCATGAGGGCCCTGTCTCCTCCGGCGGGTTCCACGGCGCCTACGGGCCCAGTGAACCCGTCCGGGGGCCCTAGCGGTTCTGCTGACCCTACCTCGACGCCGTCGGATGCTCCGATTCCGGCGCCGCCGGCGGCGCCGATCCCGGCGCCGCTAGGGCCTTCGGGGTCGACGCCGGATGGACGCCCATCCAACCCGGCGCCGATTCCATCAGGGTTGCCCGCGGCTCCGCCTCCGCGCGACGCCGGTTCCTCGGTGCCGGCTTCGGGCGGCACTGGGGCTCCGACGCCGGCTCCGGGCGGCGCCGTCCCCTTACCTTCACCGACGCCGGACGCGGGGCCGGACGGGCGTCGCACGACGCCGGTCCCGGCGCCGATGGGGCCCATGAACCCCGAGGAGCCGGTCTACATCGTTGACTCCGAATACGGAGAGGATGAAGAGTTCGGTGAAGGTTGGGAGGGGTCCGAGGACCCTCTGTCACGCGAGTGCCAGTATGACCCGGACTGGACAGGTGACTTGGGGGATGCCAGTGGTCTGGACGACTCTCCTAACCCTGGTTTGATCTCTCCTCCTTCCGTGGCATCGGTGGAGGGAGCTGCATATTCTGTGGTGCTGATGAGGGCTGCCAAGGCCTTACACCTTGAGCTCCCCGTCGCGGCCGTGAGGCCTAACATCCTCACCGAGGTCTTCAAACCGCAGTCATGCCCACAGGAGCCACTGCTGCCGTTTAATGAAGCCTTGTCGGACGTTCTGTTGGGCACGTGGTCCAGGCCCGCTTCAGGTGCGCCTGTCGATCAGAACGTGGCCAGGCGCCACCGTCCTTGTCCGGACGACCCCAAGTTCCTGTCTACCCACCCCACTCCTGAGAGTCTGGTGATCCAGGCCTCCACCTCCCAGTCCGCATTCCCGTCGGCCCCACCCGACCGGGAATCCAAGAGGTATGACCAATTTGGCAAGAAGGTCTTCTCGTCCATTAGTTTGGGCCTGCGGTCTTGCAACACCGCCTGCCTCTTGGGCCGCTACACCCACTCTGTGTGGGATACGGTCGCGGAACTGCTGCCAGAATGCCCCATGGAGGTGCGGGCAAAACTCGGTCAGGCTGTGGCTGAGGGCCGAGATGCAGCGAAATATTCAATACGGTGTGGTCTTGATACGACCGACTCGCTAGGCAGAGCTATGTCAACGACGGTGGCGATTCGTCGCCACGCCTGGCTGAGATCCGCCAATTTTTCGGCCGATGTCCAGAGTACATTGATGGACATGCCGTTTGATGGCTGTCACCTGTTCGGTGACAAGGCGGACCACGCGCTGGAACGCTTCCAGGACTCCAGGGTCACGGCCAAGTCCTTGGGTCTCTCGACCCAGCGTCAGCAACCGGGTTCGTTTCGCCCCTTTCGTGGCCAACGAAGGGGCGCCCCCACACGTGCTGCCAGCCACGCGCCGCAACAATCCTTTCAACGCGGTGGCGGCCGTGGAAACCGCCGTGGTGGCGGTCGGGGACAACGGCGGGGTCAGACCACACCCTCCCCCGCAGCATCTACCCCAAAATCCTCCTAGTCCGTGCTTTCGGCCCCATGTGACGCCAGTGGGTGGCAGGGTTCGCCATCACCACGCTCACTGGCGCACAATCACTTCGGACAGGTGGGTGCTGCAAATTGTCCGAAGGGGCTACTCCCTCCCCTTCGAGACCTCTCCTCCAGCCATGCCACCGCAGAACCACCGTGTGTCGGGGGACCACTTGACACTTCTGCAGGAGGAAGTTACGGCCCTCTTGGCCAAGGGGGCCATCGAGCGCGTTCCTGGGCCAGAAGTAGGACGTGGTTGTTATTCCCACTACTTTCTGGTGCCCAAGAAGGACAAGGGGGGCCTACGTCCTATCTTGGATCTAAGGAACGTCAACGGCTTCCTCCGGAAGGAGAAGTTCAAGATGTTGACGTTAGCTCAGGTCTTGGCTGCTCTAGACCCGCAAGACTGGATGGTAGCGTTGGACTTGCAGGACGCCTATTTTCACATCCCCGTCCTGCCGGCCCACCGGCGTTACCTGCGGTTCACGGTAGGCCTGGAGCACTTTCAGTTTATCGTGCTCCCCTTCGGCCTTACCAGCGCCCCACGGGTGTTCACAAAGGTGATGGCGGTGGTCGCAGCCCATCTGCGCAGGTTAGAGGTTTCAGTCTTCCCCTACCTAGACGACTGGTTGTTGAAGGCGGGCTCGCCCCAGACAGTCGTCCACCACCTTCAGATGACGGCAGACCTCTTGCACGACCTGGGGTTCTCCATCAATGTGCCGAAATCACACCTGTGTCCCTCTCAAAAGCTCCTTTTCATCGGAGCGGTTCTGGACTCGGCGCAGTTTCGGGTTTATCCTCCGGAACGGCGGGTTCGGGATATTCAGGCTTTGATTCCCATCTTTCAGCCGCTATCCCGAGTTTCGGTCAGGTTGACGCTGCGGCTGCTGGGACTGATGGTTTCCTGCATCCTTCTGGTGCATCACGCCCGGTGGCGGATGCGGGCTCTGCAGTGGGACCTGAAGTTTCAGTGGGCCCAGCATCAGGGCAACTTGTCCGACCACGTCTTGATCTCGGAGGGCACTGCGAGACAACTGCAGTGGTGGCTTACGGACCGCGATTGGGTCAGGGGCAAGTCCCTCTCCCTTCCCCAACCGGAGCACGTTGTTGTGACGGACGCGTCCCTCCAGGGCTGGGGTGGCCACTTGGGAGAGGCAGAGATCAGAGGCATCTGGTCTCCGGCGGAGTCCCGGCTCCATATCAACCTGTTGGAGCTGCGGGCGATTCGTCTGGCACTGAAGGCATTCCTCCCCTTTGTCAACGGGAGTGTAGTGCAGGTGTTCACCGACAACACCACCGCCATGTGGTACTGCAACAAACAGGGCGGAGTGGGGTCGTGGACCCTTTGCCAGGAGGCTCTGCGCCTCTGGCAATGGCTGGAACGTCAGGGCGTGACTCTGACGGTTCAACACCTGGCAGGTTCTCTGAACGCCAGGGCGGACGAACTCAGCCGTCGGTGCTCGATGGATCACGAATGGCGTCTGAACTCGGACGTGGCGCAAGGCATCTTTCTGCAATGGGGAGAGCCTTGGTTAGATCTATTCGCCACAGAAGAGAACGCGCAATGTCATCAGTTCTGCGCGTTGGAGTTTCCAAGACGGCACTCGCACGGCGACGCCTTTCGGCGCGAGTGTACTTGCGGTCTGTTATACGCCTTTCCGCCTATACCACTTCTGCCCAGAGTGCTGAAGAAGATCAGGCGCGACCGGGCCCAAGTTATCCTTGTGGCTCCGGACTGGGCTCGAAGGTACTGGTATCCCGAGCTACTCAGCATGTCAGTCGGTCCCCCGATCCGCCTGCCCCTTCAGGAGGACCTTCTGTCGCAGCAGCAGGGGACGGTCCTCCACCCGAACCTGTCCAGTCTCCACCTCCATGCTTGGAGATTGAGCGGCGGCAGTTGAGGCCATTTGACTTGCCTCCTGAAGTCTGTGATGTTATTCTGGCAGCCAGGCGTCCCTCCACTAAGTCGGTATACGCCTGTCGGTGGAACAGATTTGTGGCATGGTGCACAGCAAAGGCTGTGGATCCTCTCTCTGCCCCTCTTTCGGAGGTTCTTCTGTTTCTTCTTTCTCTTGCCCAGCAGGGCTCTGCTCTGGGCACTATCAAGGGCTACCTTTCTGCCCTTTCAGCCTTTTTGAAGGCTTCCTGATCAGCCTTCTTTGTTCAAATCCCCGATTGTAACTCGGTTCTTAAAAGGCATCACTCACATGTTTCCACCTGTTCCGTTTGTGATGCCTCAGTGGGATTTGAACTTGGTTCTGACTTTCCTGATGTGTGCTCCCTTTGAGCCCCTTCATTCTTGTCCTCTCCGTCTCCTGACTTTAAAGACGGCTTTCCTGGTTGCCATCACCTCTGCCAGGAGGGTGAGTGAGCTCCAGGCTCTTTCTGTCCAACCTCCTTTCCTGTCCATTCATCCTGACAAGGTGGTTCTGAGGACTAGACCTTCTTTCCTGCCCAAGGTTGTTTCGGCCTTTCACATCGGGTAGTCCATCACCCTCCCTTCCTTCTTCCCGCCTCCGCATCCTTCAAAGGATGAAGAGCGGCTCCATCGTCTGGACCCAAAACGTGCGCTTTCATTCTATATGGATCGCACACGCCAGTTCCGGGTGGATGACCAACTGTTTGTTGGCTACGTGGGTGCGAAGAAGGGACGGGCGGTTTGTAAACGAACCATCTCTCGATGGGTCGTCCTCTGCATCAAAGCGTGCTACTCTTTGGCTCGGAAGGAGCCTCCTGTTGGGCTGAGGGCCCATTCCACTCGGGCCACGGCGGCTACTACTGCCCTGGGCCGGGGAGTCCCCTTGCAGGACATTTGCCAAGCGGCTACGTGGGCCTCGCTGCACACCTTTGCGAGGCACTACTGCCTGGACAGTCAAGTCCGGAGGGATGGCTTCTTTGGCCGTTCTGTCCTCCAGGACTTTCTGGTGTAGTTTTGTATTGGTTCGCAGACCCACCACCGGGGTTGGTATTGCTGGGGTATGTATTCTAAGGTAAGGAATCTAACACTAACGTGTTTCTTTCAGATGAACAAGTTACTTACCTTCGGTAACGATATATCTGTAAGAAACATTAGTTAGTGTTAGATTCCTTACCGAACCCACCCATCCTCCCCGTTCTGCGAACTGATACCTAGGGTTAAGGTCATCCCTTTCAGGGCCCTAGTTTTACATGGCACCAGTGTTGGTTCTCTCATGGCTCTGCGTCTTCTGGCGCGGAAATGCTGTGTGCAAAGAACTGACGTCAGCGCGCGGAGGCGGCGTCTATATACTCCAGCGACGTCATCACGGCGCACGACGCCAACGACGGACGCGGAGCCGCAGGGGACGCCTGCAGACGACGCCTACCGACGCGCAGGGGTACTGCTACGCAAAAGTTTCCGGATCCAGACTGACGCCTGGGGATATTCTAAGGTAAGGAATCTAACACTAACTAATGTTTCTTACAGATATATCGTTACCGAAGGTAAGTAACTTGTTCTTCGGGTACTCCCACCAGGCGAACATTATTACGTCTGGAGCGGCCCTCCTGGTCATCCAGCTTAGCCTCCATTGGTTTGTACTCCTGTTCCGGTTTTCGGACTTGTTGCTGCAACGTCGCTGTATCTGTGGAGAGAGCCGCTGTCGTGGATTCAAACTCTGTCAGTCTTGTACTGATTTTAGAAACATCCGTACACAGCAGCGGGATGTCAGTGGATATAGTGCCAATTGATGTTTACATCTGGTTCAGGGTAATCATTATGTCCTGTAGGGTTATCTCCTTAGGTGCCGTGGACGGAGAGCCATCATCGATGTGTCCCTGAGGTAGGCGGTTAATCCCCTCGGTAGGCGTATTACTCAAATTTATTCAGTTGCTTCGTGCGCTGGCCTCTTCCTCCCATGGTGTCAGAATTACTTGGTGGTTCGCCCAATGCTTCCGTGAGATAGGCAGTAATCACCGCTGAATCACTGCATGAGTAGCGCCCTCCCACGGTCTTTCGGTTTTCCCGCTTCCCACAGCTGACGTGGTTTAAGGTTTGTGGCGTATGCGTTCCACATAGAAACTCCTGGATAGTACAGTGTTCCCTTGAGTCTACTTTTAGCTGGCTTTGGTCATCTTTTAGGCCAATTCTTAGTCCCTCACAGCCCTTTTTTGTGACCTTTGGTGAGAGTTTGTCTCGCTGTGCCTCTGAGATTGAACATATCGTCCCAGTGCGAACGTCTGAGCACCTCCGGTATAAGTAGCCGGCTATGGTTGTTTCTGCCTCATGTGCGCCCTGCTGCTGGACTGCGCGTTGTACTGAGCAGATTCTCGTTTATCCTTCTGAAGGCCATGACTAGTTTTTATGAGACTCCAGCTCAGCTTCAAAGCTGGTCTTGTCAGGCGGCGTGGCGCCAGTGGATGCTCGCTCTTGCGCTCCGTCCGTGCTCCAAATCGAGCCGCCGAGATTATGGCATCTCACGTAATTGTTCCCTGCGAGGGCGACAGCAGGACGTAGTGCTCGTCCAATCTTTCCCTGTTCACACTCTGCACGCCACCTCCGGTGTCTCAGCACCAGGTCAGCGTCGGCACCCCGCAGCGTCGCTTTTCGTTCCCGCCGCCGGCCCTCGCTGCAGTCGCGCTGACTATCGCGCGGCCCTTGCTCCCTATTGTTACTTACGCCGCGGTATGCACACACAGTGCTGTATTTGCCCGGGTCAGTGTAGGTCTCCCCAGAAAAAGGCTGTTATGTGCCAGTGTCTTTTCCCGTTTTCGCCTTCCGAGCTCCTGCTGGTTCCCAAGCGACTCACCGAGGTTATGCCACCTCTCTCAATGTTCCGTGTAGACGTTAACGGGAACCCTTCTACGCCCTGTCTTCCGCAGTCGACTCTTTGCACGCTGTATCAGGTGTCATGGCATTCTGCCCTCGGCGGCTCCCCAAAGTGCACCTCTTCGTCTCTCGCCGCCAGCCCCCTTGTCAGCCGTCCCTTGCCTACGCGAGTCCCCGGCTCAGGATTGCTGCATAGGCCGCAAATTCAAGTCAGCAGTGACAGATGCTACAGTGTTCCGGCGCCCACTCCCGGTTTCAGATTGTGACGTGTCGGCGGATTTATAGCAGGATTCATGGGGAGAGACGTTATCGATCGCGGAGCTCTCCTAGGCTGCGGCCAAATTCGTCGGGTGCTAGCCACGCCCCCAGTGTAGAATTTTTGTCAATCCATTTATTTTTTAATAAACATTTACGCGATAATCCCAACGCAACTATGCTCTCATAATAATATGTTTGAGGCATATGAGCTGCAAATAGTACACTGTGCATTAGATCGCCACCTGGTGTTGGGCTCGGATGACTGCAGGTTGTTGTCTTCTTGGAAGAAGTCTTTGCTAGTCCCGATAGATGACTCCTCCCTTGGACAATACTGCGCATGGGCATCGGCTCCATCCTCAGATTGTTTTTTTCCGCCACTAGGTTCGGATGAAAGTTTCTCCGCTCCGGCCAGAAACTGTTTTTCTGCAACTTCGACGCGCAGAACTTCATAAAACATTTACTACCTGCCTTCGACATCGACGGCGGCACCTTTCGACGCCAAAGTTTCCATTCCGGTCATCCAAGTGGGCCTCTGGGCCTATCGACGCTGTGCTGCCTACACCATATGGAAAGGACTCAGTTCAGAAAATTTCCACATAGCGACTACCACGAGGTCTGTAACCTCTGTCTGTCGCCGGACCACAACAAGTCGACCTGCACAGCCTGTGCTTCCTTCCGCTTGAAGAAAACCATCCGAGACCGGAGGGCCCGTCGACACGAGATGAGGAGATCAGCCCCAGCACCGGAAGACATCTTCGACAACGAGGCTCCACTCGTTCCCGAAGAAGACTCACCGGATCTCCAGATCGTCTCCGAGGCAGATGACTCCGACGACTCCATTCCATCAGGTCAGCGCGTGAGTACTACTGCCCCTGCACCACGCACGCCCAAGCATAAGGCAAAGGTCAGCGCTCTGCCCGCTGGGCCCAGTCGAGACCGATCATCTACTTCAAAAGTCCCGCCTTCCGGCTCGACTCCGAAGAAATCTTCCACGCCTTCCGGTGCCTCATCACCGACCAAGAGTCTTCCCTCGGCTCCGAAACAGTGTCCTCCGCCTTTCGGTGCCTCGTCACCGAACAAGACTCCGTCGATACCGAAGCCAAAACACCCTTCGGCTCCGACACCGAAAGAAGTGCCGACACTGGAACCGAAACATGTTTCGGCCCCAAAACCAAAAGACGCACCAGCTCCGAAGCCGCACACGGTGCCGAAAACCACACAGCCTGATTCTGAGGCCTCCGAGCCCCCGAACATTCCTTCCAAGCCAAAATCGACGCCTTCGGTGCCGAAACCTAAGCCACAGGACCCTCTAATACCTCCTACGGCTACAGACACTCGACAACCTATGCCGGCACCGAAAAAATCAGCGCCGAAGAAGGTTGCATCTCAAGAGGACCTTTTTCGACCAGATCCTCAACAGAAAAAGATCTTCATCGAAAACCGGTCATGTTGGTGCCACACAACTCAAGAAGAGACCTGCAGCTACACCACCTACACCACTGGTTCCTGCCAAAAAGGACTGTGCAACCTCTTCTCTGCACTTTTCCTTTCCTGTCTCTCCTCCTTCTCCCGCTCCTCCCTATGTTTCACCTCAAAACTCTCCTATACAATCTCCATTATCATCACATTCACCACAGAATGATGATGAATATGATTTAGGTGGAGGGGATGGTGAAGGAGACACTACATACCCTGGAGGTGAGGGCACATGGACTTTTCCATACACAAAACCTGCATATGGGTGGGGTTTTCCATACCCTGCAAATGACCCTGATGTGCCTGAGGCCTCTCATACCCATCTAAACCTTATCCTCCTGAGGATACTATTGGGTTTGGCCAGCTGATCAACAGAGCTGCTACATACCATGGTGTCCCCATGCATTCTGAGGCCATTGAGGAAGATTTTCTCTTAGATACTTTTGAGCAGTCTCAGAGATCTGCTCAAATTCTTCCCATGATTAAAGGGGTGGTTAAGTATGCTACTGAGGTCTTTAAAGATCCTGTGCGTACCAGAATTTTAAACACCCAGAATTGAAAAGAAATATACACCTGCACCCTCAGACCCAGTCTATATTAAAGGACACCTACCACTAGACTCATTAGTGATGTCCAATGCAGGTAAAAGGGCCAATTCTCAGACTTCTGGTGAAGCACCCCCGCCTGACAAAGAATCCAAGATTATTGATGCGTCAGGCAAGAGAATAGCTGTGCAGCCTTCCAATATATGGCGCATAGCTAATACGCAAGCCCTCCTCTCTCGTTATGGTAGGGCTCACTACGACCAATTGGAGAAATTGCTTGAACACCTCCCAGATCAGTACAAAGATCAAGCTACTAACCTCATACAGGAAGGCAAGTTAATATCTAACGCTTCCATCAAATGCGCACTAGATGCCGCGGACACAGCATCTAGGGCTAATAATACCAGTGTCGTTATTGGGAGACATGTGTGGCTACACATTTCGGGTTTCAAACAGGAAGTACAAACCACCATTTTGAACCAGCCTTTTAACCAAAACCAGTTATTTGGTCCGGAGGTAGACACTACCCTCGAAAAATGCAAAAAGACACAGACACTGCCAAGTCTATGGGGGACTTACAGTCTACCCCAGCTCGAGGCTCCTTTTGTCGCCCCTTTTACAGAGGCGGCTCCAAACAAACTGGAACAGACACTAACATGTCTTTCGAGAAACAAACCTCCTCTACCAAGAGTTACTATAGAGGAAGATACAGAGGCAATAATACCAAGGGCAGAGGTAGAGGTAATAACAACACTCAAGCCTCTTACGCCCCTAAGCAATGACTTCCCTGCAGCATTCCACTCCTGTAGGGGGCAGACTAACACAGTTCCTGCCTGTCTGGAACTCCATTACAACAGACAAGTGGGTAAGACCGATTATCCAACATGGCTACTGCATAGAACTTACAGCAACCCCTCCACACATACCTCCCAGACAGCGTCCAATGTCTACCGATCATCTAGCTCTGCTCCAGCAGGAGGTTCTATCCCTTCTACAGAAGGGTGCGATTCAGATAGTTCCTTTACAGGAACAAGGGACGGGGGTTTACTCGCTGTACTTTCTAATTCCCAAAAAAGACGGGACCTTGAGACCGATTCTGGACCTCAGGCCCCTCAACCATTACATACAATCAGATCATTTTCATATGATCACTCTGCAACTAGTGCTTCCACTGCGGCAACATGGAGACTTCCTTGCTACGTTGGATCTGAAAGACGCCTACTTTCACATCCCTATACATCCTGCTCACAGGAAATACTTAAAATTTGTACTGGAAGGACAACACTATCAGTTCACGGTCCTTCCAGTTGGAGTGACAACGGCACCAAGAGTATTCACGAAGTGCCTAGCAGTCGTAGCAGCACATCTGCGAAGAAAATAGATCCATGTCTTCCCTTATTATTATTATTATTATTATTATTATTAAATGGGTTTTATTAAGCGCAGACTACCCGGAGGCCTCGTAGCGCTGAGTGTGACTGGGGGGCAAGTGAGGGTAGTGTGATTTAGGCTCATAAAAGCCAAATCGGCCAGTCAGTGCGTTGCACACGCATATCAGACGATCCAAATGTTGTACAACCTAGGGTTTACGATAAACTACAAGTCGCACCTAGAGCCTTTGCACGTACACCAGTATCTAGGGGCTACAATAGACACGTCTACAGCTCTAGCTTATCCCAGTCCAGCCAGGATACAGAGAATTCAAAACTTAGTTGCGATTTTTCAGCACCAACAATCTCTCCCAGCCAGAGTGTTCATGAAACTCATAGGCATGTTTGCACCTTGCATCTTCATAGTTCCACACACAAGGTTGCAAATGCGTCCGTTACAAGAGTGTCTAGCACGCCAGTGGAACCAAGCTCACGGTCAATTAACAGACCTGGTGTTGGTGGACAGCCGCACACATCGCTCTCTGCAGTGGTGGAACACCAAAAACCTGACAAAGGGGCGGCCATTCCTAGAGCCAGTTCCACAAGTAGTGCTCACAACAGACACATCCCTCACAGGATGGGGAGCCCATCTCCTACAACATACCACTCAGATTCAATGGACCGCTCAACAGCGGCTACTCCATATCAACCATCTCAAGCTGCTAGCAATATTCCTAGCACTCAAGTCCTTCCAACTTCACGTGCAAGGCAAGGCTGTCCTCATCCGGACCAACAATATGACAGCCATGTACTAAATTCAAAAACAGGGGGACACACACTCTCTGCAACTGTCCCAGCTTGCACAAGACATTTGGAGATGGGCCATTCCTCAAAACATACATCTGTTAGCAGAACACCTTCCAGGAGTTCCCAATCAGATGAGTTGACAGTCACAACAGATTCACGAATGGGAATTGCATCCACAAGTTCTTCAGCCATTCTTCCAACAGTCGGGTCATCCACACGTAGACCTGTTTGCCACCCATGAAAATACAAAATGCCCAGCCTTCGCCGCCAGGTTCCCACACCCACTGTCCGAAGGCAATGCAATTTGGATGAACTGGTCAGGCAGATTTGCGTACGCTTTTCCGCCTCTCCCACTAATTCCATTAGTGGTGCGCAAGCTCAGACAACAGTCTCTCAAACTAATCCTTGTAGCTCCCACGTGGGCACGCCAACCGTGGTTCACCACACTGTTGGAACTCTCTCTAGTTCCACACCAAAAGCTGCGGCTTACTCCATCTCTGTTAACAGAGAACCATGGCGAAATCAGACACCCAGACCCGCACCAACTTAATCTAGCGATGTGGCGCTGCTCGCACCGCCTGTGCCTGTGCCTTACTTGTGATTACTGGAGATTATTCAATTGTTTGTTTGTTTAATTGGCGCTGCTCGAACTGCTTGTGGACATAATTCACTTATCTGTTTAAGTTTTCTGTTCATTATTGACTTATTTATTTCATTAGCGCTGCTCGCGCTCTGTATTGACTTAATTATTGCATTAGCGCTGCTCGCAGACTGTATTGACTTAACTATTTCATTAGCGCTGCTCGCGCTGCTTGTGGACACTATTGACTTAATTATTTCATTAGCGCTGCTCGCGCTGCTTGTGGACACTATTGACTTGTTTATTTAATTGCGCTGCTCGCACTGCTTGTGCCTGTACCTGCTTGGGATCATCGGATTGCACTTGATCAGTATTTCTGCTGCCTGGGCCTGCCGTGCCTTATAACACCGATCCCACTAGCGTTTGCCGACCACCATTGCCCGGCCTGTGCCCCTGGCTCGTCGCGATCGCATTTTGGCTTGCAGCCATCTTGTTGTTGTTGTGGCGACCCCCAGGCCGGCTCTCCGCCCCGCTCCCCGCCTCCAAGATCATCCTCCCTCCCACTGTAAGTATCCAGCCCGTCCCAGCGCTCGTAGCGCTGTGACCGTCCCAAGATCCTCGAAGGAGGTCGCTCCCCTTGCCGCTGAAAATCCCCTCCTGGTATCGTGGCACTGCTTGCACCGCCTGTGCCTGTGCCTTACTTGTGATTACTGGAGATTATTCAATTGTTTGTTTGTTTAATTGGCGCTGCTCGAACTGCTTGTGGACATAATTCACTTATCTGTTTAAGTTTTCTGTTCATTATTGACTTATTTATTTCATTAGCGCTGCTCGCGGACTGTATTGACTTAATTATTGCATTAGCGCTGCTCGCGCTGCTTGTGGACTGTATTGACTTAACTATTTCATTAGCGCTGCTCGCGCTGCTTGTGGACACTATTGACTTAATTATTTCATTAGCGCTGCTCGCGCTGCTTGTGGACACTATTGATTTGTTTATTTGATTGCGCTGCTCGCACTGCTTGTGCCTGTACCTGCTTGGGATCATCGGATTGCACTTGATCGGTATTTCTGCTGCCTGGGCCTGCCGTGCCTTATAACGCCGATCCCACTAGCGTTTGCCGACCACCATTGCCCGGCCTGTGCCCCTGGCTCGTCGCGATCGCATTTTGGCTTGCAGCCATCTTGTTGTTGTTGTGGCGACCCCCAGGCCGGCTCTCCGCCCCGCTCCCCGCCTCCAAGATCATCCTCCCTCGCCCCTGCCCCTCCCACTATCCATATATGACTGATGTCTTTCCGCGCAGCGTTTACGCGCAGCGGTCGCGCCACATGCGCGCCGAAGGTGCGCCAAAGGTAAGCCCGTCTACGCCCGTCCGCGCCCAGCGCCAGACCCCCTGGCCCCCGTACCACCCACCCCACCCGCATTACATACGACGCCTCCACCCTCTCAGCCCTTAACCCCGGTCGACTCCCCAACTGCGCCCAAGCCGCTCCTGGACACACCCATGGACCCTTCACATGCAATTCCTGCAAGTATGACGGCACCAAGACCAACTCCTCATCCACTAACACCAAACAGAGATCTGACACCAACCACCTAAAATGCATCCTGCTCAACACCCGCTCGGTCCACAGACACGCCATCGACCTTTGGAATCTACTAAACACCATCTCTCTTGACGTCGCCTTCCTAACAGAAACATGGATGAACGCCTCCTCAGCCCCAGACATCACCATTGCCATCCCGAAAGGCTACAAGATCCGAAAAGACCGCACCTACCAAACTGGAGGAGGCATAGCTATCGTCCATAAGAACTCCATCCGCATCTCAACCAGCTCAGACGTCAACCTCGCTAGCGCCGAACACCTACACTTCCAGATCCACACCGACCCCAAGACCACACTCAGAGGCACCCTCCTCTACAGGCCACCAGGGCCCCGTGCACAATTCAGTGAAGACATCACTGGCTTTATCTCCCCACACGCCCTCCCCTCCGAGGACTACATTCTATTGGGAGACCTCAATTTTCACCTGGAAAAGAACGACAGCAACACCACCACTCTTCTGGACAATCTCGCCAACCTCGGACTCAAACAACTTGTCAATACCCCCACTCACTACGCAGGTCACACACTCGTCCCTATCTTCACCTCCAGCAAACATATCTCCTTCAGTCACACCACAGTTCTCCATTGGACGGACCACAGCTGCGTTCACTTTATCTACAAAAAGACCACAACCCACAACCATCCTCAACCTACTCTGCGAAGAAACTGGAACAAAATCACCATCGACCAGATCTCCTCATCGCTTCTTCAAAACCCCCCTGCCCACTCCTCAAACCCCAACCAAGCAGCCATTAACTTCACTCAATGGCTAACCAACAGCGCTGACAACCTAGCACCTCTGAAAAAACGTCACATCAAACTAGGCAGCAAAAACGCCCCCTGGTTCAACGATGATCTTAAGAAATCCAAGAAACTCTGTCGCTCCCTTGAGAAGGCCTGGAAAAAAGACCCAAACACCAGCACCAGGGACGCCTTCAAAAACGCCACCCGCATACACCACCAACTGATCCGAACTGCCAAGAAAGCCGCATTCAAAGACCGACTAGACAACAACGCCCACAACAGCAAGGAATTATTCAACATCGTCAAAGAGTTTACCAACCCCACTGCCAACTCCAACGACATCACTCCCTCTCAAACCCTTTGCGACTCCCTAGCTTCGTTCTACCACGACAAAATCGCAGACAGCCACAACAGCTTCGACAACCAACCCGGAGACCAACCCACCCAACCTTCTGCCGTACCTTCACCCCCCTTGAACATCCTTAATGACTGGAACGCATTCTCCACTGAGGACACCATCCGCCTGATGAACTCCATCCACTCAGGATCCCCCACAGACCCATGCCCTCACCACATCTTCAACAAAGCAGATTCCATCATAGCACCACACCTCCGAGACGTCATCAACTGCTCCCGCAACTCCGCCACCTTCCCGGAAAGCTGGAAACACGCCGAACTCAGCGCCCTTCTGAAAAAACCCACAGCTGACCCCACCGAACTCAAAAACTACCGCCCCATCTCGCTCCTTCCATTCCCGGCCAAAGTCATCGAGAAAGCTGTCAACAACCAGCTCGCCGCCTTCCTCGAAACCAACAAATCCCTCGACTCCTCACAATCTGGCTTCCGAGCCAAACACAGTACTGAGACCGCACTCATCGCATCAACAGACGACATTCGAACTCTACTGGACAATGGAGACACAGTCGCCCTCATCCTCCTTGACCTCTCCGCAGCCTTCGACACAGTCTGTCATAGCACCCTGTTACAACGCCTCAGAAACATCGGAATCCAAGGAAAAGCACTGGAATGGATCACCTCGTTCCTTGCCGAAAGAACTCAGAGTCCGCCTCCCACCATTCAAGTCAGAGGCCACTGAAGTCATTTGCGGCGTGCCACAAGGATCTTCACTCAGCCCCACCCTCTTCAACGTATACATGAGCCCTCTCGCGGCCATCGCACGCCAACACAACCTCAACATCATCTCCTACGCTGATGACTCAACTGATCCTCTCACTCACCAAAGACCCTAACACCGCCAAAACCAACCTACATGAAGGAATGAAAGAAGTTGCCGAGTGGATGAAGCACAGCCGTCTGAAACTGAATTCAGACAAAACAGAAGTCCTTATCTTAGGTACCTCCCCCTCCGCCTGGGACGACTCTTGGTGGCCAGAGGCCCTTGGAAAAGCACCGATCCCGACGGACCACGCACGGAACCTTGGCGTCATCCTGGACTCCTCACTCTCGATGACCAGACAAGTCAACGCCGTTTCATCATCTTGCTTCAACATTCTTCGCATGCTCAAAAAAACATTTCGCTGGATCCCCACCGAAACTAGAAAAACGGTCACCCACGCACTGGTTACAAGCCGCCTGGACTACGGAAACACCCTATACGCCGGTACCACCGCAAAACTTCAGAAAAAACTCCAACGCATCCAGAACGCATCAGCCAGACTCATACTAGACATCCCGCGTAAAGACCACATTTCTGGTCACCTGAAAAACCTCCACTGGCTCCCCGTCAATAAGAGGATAACATTCCGCCTCCTAACCCACGCACACAAAGCACTTTACGAACTTGGACCCGAATGCCTCAACACACGACTTTCCTTCTACACCCCCTCCCGCCAGCTACGCTCTTCCAACCAAGCCCTTGCCGCTGTACCTCGCATCAACAAAACCACCATGGGAGTTAGATCCTTCTCCTACCTGGCGGCTAAAACCTGGAACTCACTTCCCATTCACCTTCGCCTCACTCAGAACCACCTAGCATTCAGAAAGCAACTTAAAACCTGGATATTCGACAAGTAATTCCCCACCCTTCTTCAAGCGCCTGAGACCCTCTGGGTATGTAGCGCGCTATATAAATTATTTGACTTGACTTGACTTACTTAAACCTACCACCAGACTGTATGGCCATTATTAAAGAAGCCAGGAAACCCACTACCAGTGCGTGTTATGCTGCTAAATGGAAGAGCTTCGCAATTTATTGGACAAATAATCAAATTGATCCCCTGGATGCTTCCATCCAGAATATAATTTGTTACCTTCTACATCTACAAAGATCTAATTTGGCATATTCTTCCATACGCCTGCACCTTGCAGCAATTGCAGCTTATTTACAGAACAGACAACATCTGTGTCTCTTCAGAGTTCCCGCGATTAAAGAATTCACAGAAGGCTTAAAAAGGATAATCCCACCCAGGTTGCCTCCTTCTCCTGTGTGGAACCTAAATCTTGTCTTTACCAGACTTATGGGACCCCCTTTCGAGCCCCTACATAGATGCGAGCTGCAATTCCTAACATGGAAAACTGCTTTCCTTGTTGCTATCACCTCTCTCAGAAGAGTAAGTGAAATACAAGCTTTCACTATACAAGAACCATTTTTTCAAATACATCCCAACAAAGTGGTTCTTAGGCCTAATCCAACATTTCTCCCAAAAGTTGTCACTCCTTTTCACCTCAATCAGTCTGTCGAGCTTCCTGTGTTTTTCCAAATCCCAGACTCAGTAGCAGAAAGGGCTTTACACACCCTAGATGTTAAAAGAGATCTACTCTACTATACCGACAGGACTAAATCATTTCGAAAAACTAAACAACTGTTTGTCGCTTTCTCTCCTCCGCACAAAGGCAACCCCATCTCCAAAGGCGGGATTGCACAGTGGATTGTAAAGTGTATACAAATATGCTATATAAAAGCTAAACGTACACTAACAGTTCCTCCTAGAGCGCACTCCACTCGCAAAATAGGAGCCTCTATGGCTTTCTTAGGAAATATACCACTAGAGGACATATGCAAGGCAGAAACATGGTCTACACCACACACCTTCACTAAACTATTGTGTTGATGTGCAAGCCAGGCAGCAAGCTGCAGTAGGCCAAGCTGTCCTTAGAACGCTCTTTCAAACAACTGCAACGTATACAGGTGACCACTGCTAGAGGGGATACTGCTGCACAATCGATGCACAGTGTACTATCTGCAGCTCATATGCCTCGAACGGAAAATGCTACTTACCAGTATGCATCTGTTCTTGGCATGTAGAGCTGCAGAGTAGAACACGCCCTCCCGCCTCCCCGGGACTTGTATCCGTTCCAGTTCTCATCTTACTTAGATGCATACGCATGGACATCCTTCTTTTCTTTACTTCTACTGACTCCATCATTTCCCATCATGGCGAAAAACAACCTGAGGATGGAGCCGATGCCCATGCGCAGTATTGTCCAAGGGAGGAGTCACCTATCGGGACTAGCAAAGACTACTTCCAAGAAGACAACCTGCAATCATCCGAGCCCAACACCAGGTGGCGATCTAATGCACAGTGTACTACTCTGCAGCTCTACATGCTAAGAACAGATGCATTCTGGTAAGTAGCATTTTCCTTATGATATCGTCCAAGGCTATTTTTCTTTAATAATGGTTAGTGTGCTGCTTTTGTAAAAATGTTCAGTTGTTATTTAAACTTAGCGTCTACAATATAATTAAAAATCCAAGGTAATAGGACATATTAGATGTAACCAATACATCTGGGCTATTTGTTATGAACAAACAACCATGACCCACAGGTTTCTACAAAAGGACTACTCCTTTACTGGAATAAAGAAAAATTCTGTTCACTCGGAAACTATTAACAGGGCAGCTTTCTTTCTAGAAATTGTACAAATGTTAACATTGTTTTTCTGAAGCTTCTGCTTAAAGTTTTCACAGTTTTTAAAGGGACGGCTCTTTTACATGTACTCAGTCAGCACTGCTGTAGATAGAAAACAAGCTTTCAGCGCCACATAAATCAAAACAATGCCACACCATTCCTCAACATACAATTCAAAGCCACACAATTCCAAACCACACAACATAATTACAATCCACATAATACCACTCAACACCACATAATTCAACTCGACCTAATTGCATGCTACTCAATACCACATAAATCCACTCCACAAAAGCCCATTATGACAATCCACATTAATACATTCCACATGATTCCATTCAACATATTTTTCCTGAACACCACACTGTTCCATGCCACACTATTCAACTTCACATAAATCCATTCCACAATACATAATTCAACACCAAACCACATTATTCCACTCCACACCACATATATTAAATTTAGAACACTGAATTGAACATCATACCACAATATTCAACAGCACACCACATAATTAAACTCCACTACATAATAATCCACAACACAAAATGCTATTCACAACGGCTCACCATGCCACATAATTCCACTTCACAAATTCACGCTACACAACAATGCCACAACTAACAATTTTAATCCAACCCACATAATTCCATAATTCCACTACACACCACATACATCCACTCCAGTCCATAACACATAAGTAAGATATTTACATTTACAACACTAATGCCTCTAACTCTTTCTTTTTTTAACACCCATACACACAGATCTGGAACTTAGCCCCTAACTGTTTGTTCTTTTTTGTCACAAAAACGCAACGCTTTCCACACAGTTCCACACAATTCATCTCCACACATTTCCAATGCACACCACATAGTTCAACCCTGAACCACATTATTCCACTCCACAACACCATTCCACTATAGCTCAACAACACAATTACACAACACACCGCAATTATACAGTCCACACCACACAAATCCAATCCACACTTCACAATTCCACATCATGCCACAAAATTCAACAGCTCGCCACATAATTGAACTCTACTACATACCACAAAATGCCATTCCACATAATTACACTACATAACACAGAATCCCACTCCACATGATTCCAGTACACTAAATACCACATAATTACTAGCCACATAATTCCACAGTACACCATGCCACATATTTCCACTACACAAATCCTATCCACAACACACAATTCCATGCCACTCAATTACACAACTAACTAATCCAATACAACCCACATAATTCCAAAACATACAACATACATACACTCCATAACACATCGGTAAAAGACATTGCCATTTACAATGCCAATAGCTCTAACTCAAACTAATGTAAGACCGATTACTTTTTTTGTTAAACAAATAGCCCAACAGTAGCATAAATAAGGGTTCATTACCTTATATGGCTAATAGAGGTCCCTTTACAACTCCACAGAGACACCTAGTTTCAGCCTGTGGTACTGCACCCTTTTCTTGCTTCGTGGATTTTCTTTCATTACTTATGCTACTGACTGATGGGATATTTTTTGACAAAATAAAATCTAACAAACAATGTCATTTGCAATGCGAATAGCTGAAACTTTCAATAAGACTAGACCTATTGCATTGAAAATGCTGTTTTAAAGGGGAGGGGGCAACATGGCCTCCCTCCCTTAGTCTCATTTGGCCCTGGGGATCCTATCCCACAGGTCCTAAGGTATTTGAAAGGGAATGGGGGCCAAGTGACCCCCCTCACCGAGCCTCATTAGGCACTAGGGACCTCATCCCTCAAGGCCTCATTTTTTTGATGGAGTCACATGGCCCCTTCCCAGAGTCTAATTTGGCCCTGGGGACCCCATCACCCAGGGCCTCATTGTTTTTCAAAGGGGAGGGGCAGCTTGGTCCCCCACTTCGTGCCCCCCCTCCACCAGCCTCAGTAGGCCTTTGGGAACCCCATCCCCCAGGGCCTTTTATTTTTTTTAAAGGGGAGTGGGGCAAGTGGCCTTCCCCCGACCTTATTAGGCCCTGGGGACCCCATCCCCATTGCTTTTTTTTTAAAGGGGAGGGGGGCTGCGTGGACCCCTTCCTCGAACCTCATAAGGCCCTGCAGACCCCATTCCCCAGGGCCTTAAGTATTTTAAAGGTGAAGGGGACCACGTGGCCCCCTTCGGGGACCCTTGCCCAGAACCTTAAGTATTTTAAATGAAAGGGTGCCGCTAGGCCTCATTGGGCCTCATTGGGCCCAGGGACTCCCTCCGGGTGGGAACTGTATCTTGATCTGTCTCCTTGCCGGAAAACATATTAAAAATGCACCTGCCACCTGGAGCAGATTTGCAAAGCACTGGTGCAGGAAGGGAAACCACTGTTTTTTAAAGGCACAGGGAGGAGAGCCGTGCGCCCCCTCCCATATTAATGAAATCAGGCCCATAGGGATCGGGTCTCCTGGGCCAAATGTGGCTCGGGATGGTGGCCACACCCCTTATCCCCTTTATAGAAATATGTGGTCCCGGGTGCCATTTATTTCTTTTTTTTTTTTGTTGCCGTGAACCCACTGGAGTCCTGCGGGGTCTCAGCAAAAATTGCCCTTTTGTTTTTATTTTGGCCCCAGAGCGGAGCCCTTCTGCTTCCCCCCCAGCCCACCCCAAATAGGATCTAGGGTGGCAGGGTAGCTCTAACCTGCCCCCTTATATTATTTTTTTTACACAAGTTCAGACCAGCGTATAAAATCCAGAGTCCTGTAATGGCTACCGGCAACATTTTTCTCATGGCGCTGGCAACCAATCAGAACGCTCTCTTCCTCAGGATGGCCTAAGGAAAAAAGAAACTCCGTGGGCCAATTAGAGCACTCTAGATTTTTTAAATTGGGACCAAGGGACTCTTGCGAGAGTCCCTCGCACCCAATCGTTCAGATATACAATGATTTTTAAACCTTAATTTCTCAAAAACTACTGAATGGATGTGCACCAAATCAAAACAACCACAAGCTGTGTACCAAGATTTAGCTACCTGCCAAATTTGGTCTGATTTCGTTCAGCAGCTTTTGCTGACTTAAGAAGTCTATGAAAAATGTGTGGGGATTTTGGGGTCCCCCCCTTTTTTCTCATCCCCGCTTGACGGATCACAGTGAAACTTTCCATGCACAACATAGTGGCGGGTAACTACTATATTACTTTTCTACCTAAATTTGTACAGCCTGTGCCCAGCTAATGGGTTTATGTTTACAAAACACATGTGCTCCTAATGCATCATTGATGGGTAGAGATATTTTGAACATGTTATATCTCTTTGTATTGAAGATCTGAAAGAAACACGTTAGTGTTAGATTCCTTACCTTAGAATATCCCCAGGCGTCAGTCTGGATCCAGAAACTTTTGCGTAGCAGTACCCTTGCGCGTCGGTAGGCGTCGTCTGCAGGCGTCTCCTGCGGCTCCGCGTCCGTCGTTGGCGTTGTGCGCCGTGATGACGTCGCTGGAGTATATAGACGCCGCCTCCGCGCGCTGACGTCAGTTCTTCTTTTTTCCACGCCAGTGGACGCAGATCTGAAGAGCGGTACCCGGTCTTTTGACCAAGTTATTTCAAGGCTCCGGCGCCGGCTCCGGGCGGCGCCGTCCCCATACCCTCACCGAATCCGGACGCGGAGTCGGACCGGCGTCGCTCGACGCCGGGCTCGACGCCGATGGGGCCTGTCGACCCCGTGGAGCCGGTCTACATGGTTGGCACCGACTATGGTGATGATGTCTGAGGACCCTCTGTCACGTGAGTGTCAGTATGACATGGACTGGACAGGTGATTGGGGGACGCCAGTGGTTTAGATGACTCTCCTAACCCTGGTTTTGTCTCTCCTCCTTCCGTGGCATCGGAGGAGGGTGCTGCCTATTCAGTGGTGTTGATGAGGGCTGCCAAGGCCTTAAACCTTGAGCTCCCCGTCACGGCCGTGAGGCCTAACATCCTCACTGAGGTCTTCAAACCGCGGTCATGCCCACAGGAGCCTCTGCTGCCGTTTAATGAAGCCTTATCAGACGTTCTGTTGGGCACGTGGTCCAGGCCCTCTTCAGGTGCGCCTGTTGATCGGAACGTGGCCAGACGCCACCGTCCTTGTCCGGACGACCCCAAGTTCCTGTCCACCCACCCCACCCCTGAGAGCCTGGTGATCCAGGCCTCTACCTCCCAGTCCGCATTCCCGTCGGCCCCGCCCGATCGGGAATCCAAGAGGTATGACCAATATGGCAAGAAGGTCTTCTCGTCCCTGAGTTTAGGACTGCGGTCTTGCAACACCGCTTGCCTCTTGGGCCGCTACACCCACTCTGTGTGGGATACGGTCGCGGAGCTGCTGCCGGAATGCCCCATGGAGGTGCGGGCAAAACTCGGCAAAGCTGTAGCTGAGGGCCGGGATGCAGCTAGATATTCTATTCGATGTGGTCTTGATACGACCGACTCGCTAGGCAGAGCGATGTCCACGACGGTGGCGATTCGTCGCCACGCCTGGTTGAGATCCGCCAACTTCTCGGCAGATGTCCAGAACACTTTGATGGACATGCCGTTCGATGGCTGTCATCTGTTTGGTGACAAGGCGGACCACGCGCTGGAACGCTTCAAGGACTCCAGGGTCACGGCAAAGTCCTTGGGTCTCTCGACCCAGCGCCAGCAAACGGGTTCGTTTCGCTCCTTTCGTGGCCACGGAAGGGGCGCCCCCACACGTGCTGCCAGCCACGCACCGCAGCAATCTTTTCAACGCGGTGGCGGCCGTGGAAACCGCCGTGGAGGCGGTCGGGGTCAACGGCGGGGTCAGGCCACATCTCCCCCCGCAGCATCTGCCTCAAAATCCTCCTAGTCCGTGCTTTCAGGCCCACGTGACGCCAGTGGGTGGCAGGGTTCGCCATCACCACGCCCGCTGGTGCACGATCACATCGGACAGGTGGGTGCTGCAAATCGTCCGAAGGGGCTACTCCCTCCCCTTCGAGACCACTCCTCCAGCCATGCCACCGCAGAACCACCGTGTGTCGGGGGACCACTTGCAACTTCTGCAGGAGGAAGTTACGGCCCTCTTGGCCAAGGGGGCCATCGAGCGCGTTCCTGGGCCAGAAGTAGGACGTGGTTGCTATTCCCACTACTTTCTGGTGCCCAAGAAGGACAAAGGGGGCCTACGTCCTATCTTGGACCTAAGGAACGTCAACGGCTTCCTCCGGAACGAGAAGTTCAAGATGTTGACATTGGCTCAGGTCTTGGCTGCTCTAGACCCGCAAGACTGGATGGTAGCGTTGGACTTGCAGGATGCGTATTTTCACATCCCCGTCCTGCCGGCCCACCGGCGTTACCTGCGGTTCACGGTAGGCCAGGAGCACTTTCAGTTTATCGTGCTCCCCTTCGGCCTTACCAGCGCCCCACGGGTGTTCACAAAGGTGTTGGCGGTGGTCGCAGCCCATCTGCGCAGGTTAGGGGTTTCAGTCTTCCCCTACCTCGACGACTGGTTGTTGAAGGCGGGCTCGCCCCAGACAGTCGTCCACCACCTCCAGATGACGGCAGACCTCTTGCACGACCTGGGGTTCTCCATCAATGTGCCGAAATCACACCTGTGTCCCTCTCAAAAGCTCCTTTTCATCGGAGCGGTTCTGGACTCGGCGCAGTTTCGGGTTTATCCTCCGGAACGGCGGATCCGGGATATTCAGGCGTTGATTACCATCTTTCAGCCGCTATCCCGGGTTTCGGTCAGGTTGACGCTGCGGCTGCTGGGGCTGATGGCTTCCTGCATCCTTCTGGTGCATCACGCCCGGTGGCGGATGCGGGCTCTGCAGTGGGACCTGAAGTTTCAGTGGGCCCAGCATCAGGGCAACTTGTCCGACCACGTCTTGATCTCGGAGGGCACTGCGAGACAACTGCAGTGGTGGCTTACGGACCGCGATTGGGTCAGGGGCAAGTCCCTCTCCCTTCCCCAACCGGAGCACGTTGTCGTGACGGACGCGTCCCTCCAGGGCTGGGGAGGCCACTTGGGAGAGGCGGAGATCAGAGGCGTCTGGTCTCCGGCGGAGTCCCGGCTCCATATCAACCTGTTGGAGCTACGGGCGATTCGTCTGGCACTGAAGGCATTCCTCCCCTTTGTCAACGGGAGTGTAGTGCAGGTGTTCACGGACAACGCCACCGCCATGTGGTACTGCAACAAACAAGGCGGGGTGGGGTCGTGGACCCTTTGCCAGGAGGCTCTGCGCCTCTGGCAGTGGCTGGAACGTCAGGGCGTGACTCTGACGGTTCAACACCTGGCAGGTTCTCTGAACGCCAGGGCGGACGAACTCAGCCGTCGGTGCTCGATGGATCACGAATGGCGTCTGAACTCGGACGTGGCGCAAGGCCTCTTTCGGAAATGGGGAGAGCCTTGGTTAGATCTATTCGCCACAGAAGAGAACGCGCAATGTCATCAGTTCTGCGCGTTGGAGTTTCCAAGACGGCACTCGCACGGCGACGCCTTTCGGCGCGAGTGGAGTTGCGGTCTGTTATACGCCTTTCCGCCTATACCACTTCTGCCCAGAGTGCTGAAGAAGATCAGGCGCGACCGGGCCCAAGTTATCCTTGTGGCTCCGGACTGGGCTCGAAGGTACTGGTATCCCGAGCTACTCAGCATGTCAGTCGGTCCCCCGATCCGCCTGCCTCTTCAGGAGGACTGTCTGTCGCAGCAACAGGGGACGGTCCTCCACCCGAACCTGTCCAGTCTCCACCTCCATGCTTGGAGATTGAGCGGCGGCAGTTGAGGCCATTTGACTTGCCTCCTGAAGTCTGTGATGTAATTCTGGCAGCCAGGCGTCCCTCCACGAAATCGGTATACGCCTGTCGGTGGAACAAGTTTGTGGCATGGTGCACAGCAAAGGCTGTGGATCCTCTTTCTGCCCCTCTCTCCGAGGTTCTTCTGTTCCTTCTCTCTCTTGCCCAGCAGGGCTCTGCTCTGGGCACTATCAAGGGCTACCTTTCTGCCCTTTCAGCCTTTCTTAGGCTTCCTGATCAGCCTTCTTTGTTCAAGTCCCCAATTGTAACGAGATTCTTGAAGGGCATCACACACATGTATCCTCCTGTTCCGTTTGTGATGCCTCAGTGGGACTTGAACCTGGTTCTAACCTTTTTAATGTGTGCTCCCTTTGAGCCCCTTCATTCTTGCCCTCTCCGTCTCCTGACTTTAAAGACGGCTTTCCTGGTTGCCATCACCTCTGCCAGGAGGGTGAGTGAGCTCCTGGCTCTTTCTGTCAAACCTCCTTTCTTGTCCATCCATCCTGACAAGGTGGTTCTGAGGACTAGACCTTCTTTCCTGCCCAAAGTAGTTTCTGCTTTCCACATCGGGCAGTCCATCACCCTCCCTTCCTTCTTCCCGCCTCCGCATCCCTCAAAGGATGAAGAGCGGCTCCATCGTCTGGACCCAAAACGTGCGCTTTCATTTTACATGGATCGCACACGCCAGTTCCGGGTGGATGACCGACTGTTTGTTGGCTACGTGGGTGCGAAGAAGGGACGGGCGGTACATAAACGGACCATCTCTCGGTGGGTCGTTCTCTGCATCAAAGCGTGCTACTCTTTGGCTC